>NC_133030.1:42695000-43895357 GCF_048771995.1 Taeniopygia guttata | reverse complement strand
TACATAACACCATATAAATATTCTGGACTCAAATGCACTTCAATTTGTATTATTTTTTTCATGTATCCAGCCTCAAATATTTACTCCCTGTGAGCTGCTTCTCACATTTCCAAAGAGCATCCGGCATTATAATGCCATGTTTTGCCTGACACTGGGACTAAACCAGCAATGGGTCTGTGGTTTCTAGTTACAGACAATATTAGTTTCTCAGGATTAGGACCTTTGTATACATCTTTTATACTGTCCTGAACTGTTTCATCACAGTTTGTTAACCTTAAATATACTCTAATTCTAAAACATATTTATTATGACCTCAACTTCCCATGCTAGACATTAATTTATAACTTTATCTCCCTAATTCAGACTGATGCACATCAGAGCACAGCCAAGTTATGGATCTCGGGCCTGACTTGATATTTATTTCTCCCAAATTAAAATGCTTACACGCCTTTAACCTACTGATTTCTTTTCACTGACAAAAAAATAGAAAAAGCTAATGCCATCGATATATAAAGGTACATGAACCCTGTTTTTTATGTCACTGTTAGCTTTGGATTCTCTTCTGAAAGCCAGGTCTAGGAGATGGGCATGAGACAGACTCCACAAATCCCCAAATCACAGAGCTGGTGACTCCTAATACTGCATAGAGACCAAGGGCAAACATACATGCCATTTTTTGGGGGGAACAATGAATTTATATAACTCCTCCTTTTATCATGTTTGCATAAAACCTAATCAAACAACTGGCCAAAAGAATTCCCAAGGCTATGGCTGAGAAAACTTCTATCTGATACTTTGCAGAATTTTCAAATCCCAGGTAGTCAAAAGAGAGAACTGCTGAGCTGACACTGGCATAGCTGATGCCCATGAATCTTATATTTTCACCCATGTTCCCCCAGCACGGATGGCAGTGTTGATGCTTCAGCTGTTTTAAGGCCTACTGGCAATTAACTACTATTCCTGCTTAGGGCAGCATGCAATGAATTTCTGGCTGTGAGCAGTTTTATGAACAATCACAGATCTTGTACTTGAAAACCTAAAAATCCCATCCATATAGGAAGAATTTTGGGCATTAACAAAAAATTTCTGCAATGAAGAAAATCCTCTGTAGAGTGAATGAATTTTAAATCTCAATTATGCCTAATATTTTATGTACTGTAGATAAGTTTCATGTTCTAACTCGTAAGCGGATGCTACTATGATTAATATTAAAAAATGCACTAAGTGGGAAAGGTGTTGCTCACATGTTCATAGCACAAGTTCAAAAACATCTGAATTTCCAGTTCTAAGGCACATGCTCTCACCATGGTGCCAAGTGAGGTGATATAAAAAAGGGACTGAAAGCCCTAAGATTCTGCTAATGGTTTACAGTTATTTCGTGGGTGTACTGTGAATGCAGTTAAGCCTGAATGCAGTGCTAATGGCCAAATATTAACAGAAAGAATGGTTTCAATGTAAGAAAACACCCTCTAGGGAGGTGGGGTTTTTTTTGGAACTGATCTTAGCCCCATATTTCTTTTGTAAAACCACTCACCTATCTCATTCTGATGGTGGCACTAGCATAATAAAGATAACAACAATTAATGGAACCACCTATGTAATTGAGAAATACATAGTTCAAATATCTTCCATTAGTAAATCCTTTCCACATGATCTGTAACACGTAGAAAATTCGCCTGCCTACACGAGCATCACCTGGGCCTCATATCTCCAAGTCACATGTCTTTAAATCATAATTCTGTATGAGTATCAATAAGATGCAGAGACTCTCCCATGAATCTCCTACAGATTTGCCTTACCAGAGATGAACTTGGAGACATGGTGTTTTTAACACTATCCCATATGGCTTTACTCGTAAATAGCCATCAAGGAAAGTCTACTAGACAAAAAAAAAGAGGAAGCCCAGATAGAACTGGGATTCATCGTCTGTCCCGTGCAGGTAAAATCTCCATAACTGAAGCTCACACTTGGTACAGGTTCTAGTAATTTGTTTGAGACTTCTCACATGCAGCTGTATTTTCCACCTCAGGAGACAAACCATACTTAGCTAAAGAAACTCGGGAACCTGAAGACAGGATCTTCAGAAGGCTTAGGGAGGGAAGTGGCCAATTAAGTTCATAAAACAAGGGTGGAAAAGACTGGAAGGAAACAATCAGAGAAGAAAATTTTCCTGCTGTGGGGACTGGAACTTGGCATTGGGAAGACCAACAAGGGCAGGGGAGAGTCTTGTGGGAACACTGGATTTTGTTCTTGTTCTTGAGCTTTGTGTAACTGAAGTCAGAAAGCACAGCTTACCTCGCTCACATGTTCTACCCCAGTAGCCGGTGCCAGTGCAGTCACAAATGAAGCGGTTCCAGCCATCCTTGCAGACTGCATTGTTCTTACACGGGTAGCTGTCACACTGCTTGGTGCTGAGGCGGGAGCAGGAGGACTTGACTCCGGCGGCATTCTGCGCCTCTGCCAGCTGCCGGATGTTCTTGCTTCGTCCGTCAATGAACAAGTCTCGGATACAGCCGACGTAGCCGTAGTTCAGCATTGCTGTCCAGAGCTCTGTGGGAAGGATGAGTCCTGCCCGGTTCTCGGGCAGCCCACCCAGGTACATGTCACCTTCCAGATCTAGGATCTCACTCTCCCCGCTAGCGGTGAACGGGGTGCGTCGGCTGTTCACTGATATAGTACCTAAATGAGGAAGGTAAATAGACATCAACACTTTCAACTACAGACTCAGTTTAGTTCATTTTTTTCCAATAACTGAGGTTTAAGGCTCAGCATCGGAGAGTGAAGATTCTTTCCTACCCAAATGGCATTCTAACTGTCTTTCGCACAACTCCCCCTCCTCCTGATCCACAGTACTTCCATGCAGAGACTGATCATGCATCTGTATCCCAAATTGCATTAGAAAGTCAGAAGCATAATAATTCAATATATAAATAATAGCATGTAAAATTTGAGCATTATTCAGTGGTATTCGTCCAGCAAAGCAAAAACTTATTGAGAACACACAGGAGTTTGGCATAAAGACTAGAGAGAAAAAAGATATGCAAAAGCATTTTAATTCCCACTATATAGCTTTTTCAGAAAACACTCTATCAGTACCTCCAAATCTGGACCTGGATGATGGACCAATATAGACACATTTGTAAGTGACATGGAGAGAATGGCTGATGCATTGGAGGAAGCACTGAGTTACCATTTAGAAAAAGCATTGCAAGGTGGAGCAAAGGACTGATAGCAGTGTTTGATGTAAATCAAAATCAGTAAATAGAAAGTCCTACACCTGAGTCACAAAAGTCTCACACATAAGTACAGGCTAGTGACAAGCTGGCTAAGGAGCAGCTCTGCAGAAAAGGACCTGGAGACAACTTGAACATGAAATAGCACTGTGAACTTGTAGTGGCAAGAGACAAAAGCTGCAGTAAGGTGCCCTGGTTTCAACTAGAACAGAGGTAATTCTCTGCAATAGCTGGGAGGGTCATGGCCAGGGGAAGCAAGTGAGCATGTGATTTGCAGAGTCTCAATGGGACCACTGAATGGGAGAGTACCATTCTTAAGCCACAACATAAGGGAATCTCCAACTCCATACAAAAGGACATTTTTTGCCACAAACGTGGTCAAACACAGAAAGAGAAACCTCAGAGAGGTTTACCAGACTGAAGGCATTCAAAGTTCAACTGCATACGACCCTGAAGAAAGTCTAGACTGAACTAGAAATCTCCAGAAGTTTGTTCCAAATTAAAATATTTTATACTTTACAAAGAAAGTTTTCTAGTTTCCATTTTATACAGGAAACTTGAGAAAGGCAGAGACAAACTTATATCTGAACAACAGTTGTTATTAAAACTGTGATAGCTTCCATATGCTCCAAATCAAATATGGGCATAGTGCACTGAGGTCATTCACATGTATTTCAAAAAATTGTCCCAGCATACAAAATAATCAGAACATATAATACAGAAATATAACCAGAATATGTAAAACAGATACAGAAAAACAAAGTGACTTGTTTAAGGTCAGACAGTGTGTCCACAGAAAAACAGGGAACATAATGCACATCTCTCACATTCCAGAACAGTGCACTCTTCTGAAGAGCATTCAGCAGTTTCTGTGATAGGGATATCTGCCCACTAGACGCTCATCTAAAAATCAGCAATTCACTCTCCCTAGCTATAAATCATCACATCGAATTGCCTTGTCATTAAGACAGTCTGTCTTCAGAGACACTATCCAAGCTTTAAGATTAATTCCACATCATTGGCTTATTATCAGACACCCCTACAATAAGGAAGAAGAGTTAATAGAGTTAACTCTCTCTATTGGTTCTGTGAGAAAGTACACTCAACTTTTCTTCAGTTGTTAGAGGTATCTTCTTAGAGAACTGCATGATACAGACACAAGGTATTCCATGTGTGTGATTTTCCATAATAATTGAGGAATAATATTTGAGGCAGCAGTGTCAGAAGCAACAGAGGCATTACAAATTAAAGGCTCAAAGAGAACCACAGTTATTTGATGAATCATTTTGTATCAACAAGCTAGAGCACCATAGGCATTTTCTCTTTTATAAAATAAGGAAAGAGAAAATATGACAATACACATACTGTCACACAGGCAGCATGTCACAGAGCCATGGGAACACAACTCCCCTTCCAACATCTCCACTGCTATTTCTCAAAAGCAGCCTGTAGAGTACATATTACTCTAAAGCTTAGAACCAAAACACTGGAAGGCTGAGCTCTAGACAGCTGCTACTGTGGAGAGAAAAAACATGTGAAATGCCACAAAAGTAAAGAAACCCCCTAAAAGACAAGAAATATTGGATAATTGGAGAAAGATGGTGAGATGATGAACAAAAAATAGGCTAGGCAGCAATCTAAATATTCTGAGTGCTTTGTACCCTGCAGTAATTCCTGCAAGGAGATGGCACTAGTTTGGATAAACAGCACTTTTACGACCAAGCTGCTCAGATGGAGAAATTCTGTATTGATCCTAGAAAGGCGCACTCGCATAAGCTGACATCCTTTTTTTTTTTTTTTTTCCCTTCAGAATACCATGTTTTCCATTCTTCTTAGAGTAGATCCAAGTCCATCTTGAGAAATCAGAAGCGTCTAAGCATCTCCTCTGCAGTGCCGTCTCCTCTTTGTGCTGGACCGAAGAACAGACCAAAACACCCCTTGAGGGCAGAACAGGCACACCAAACAGTGCACTGATACAACAGCAAACCAAACCATCTAGTAAGATTTTTAGTGTCTGATCAGTTGGGAAGTCATGTATGTTTTGTAGCTGATGACTACCTGAAAATATTGTCCTGTGTAAAATGCTCACTGTTCCCCAGCTAGAAACTGTGACAGGTTTTGTGAACCTGGTGGGAGCTTTCCCAAAGGGCAGAAAGGTTACAGGACATTAGGTGTCCATGTCCACACTGCCAGCTTCTGTCAGAGTAGAAGGAAGAGAAAAACAGTTTTTTTGGCTCTGGCAGCCAACACAAACCAAAGCATACACAAAGCCTAAGGGGACTAGAGATGCCAGAGGTTATCTGAGCATGACTGCCAAGCTTCCCTGCCTTAGTGCACTGCAGTAGAGAATATTTGGATCTTTAAGCTATTTTAGATCAGCAGAACCTGAAGTTTTGGACTGTTAGAAAATGGGGAAAAAACAAAGAGAGATGACACCTAACATAGGCCTTGCTGCTTCAGTAATGAGAATCATAACTTGCAGGTCACTTGCTCATTAAACTCAAAAGGGTGTTTTTAGCAATCATTAAGTAAATTAATTGTTTCTGTTTCTGAATTATAGTAATCTGTACTAGGGGGGAAAATATCTTCAAGGTGTAACCAGTCTCCAGTCCACATGTGGAAGAAAAGCCAAAGACTGAACAAGAAGAACTCCTCAAAGTCTTGAACTCCTTTCTCACACTTATCCAAAGCGTCATTGGATAATAGTGACTGAGGTACATTGTGAAGAAATCAATGCAAATATCCTGCTTTTCTCAAGACACAAGACATCAGTCATTAGGATCATCACCTAAGTATTCATTGCAAGCAGTGAACACAACTAAAGAAAAAGAAAAAAAAAAGAAGACATCATATGAACACGTTCTTTCTTGTTGAGAAAAATGTTTCAAAATCTGTTTACTCTAATCAGTGTCCAGAATATCACAAACCTCCCTGCCAAGCGACAAACAAGTCAATCCTACAGGGTCATCCATCAAGCAGCAACGTGTCTGCCACACCCTCCTGTGAATGTGTCCAAATTTACACATGTCCCTCTTGGCAGGGTTTTGCAAACATTCTTTGCATAGAGCCTGTGTCATTCCTGTCTCTTCTCCCTCTGCAACTGCTTCTTCAGGGATGAGATAGTCCCCAAGTGAGTAAGCAAAACTGAAGTCGGTATGAAATACAACTGATTGAGTTTACCCCTGGAAGTTAATTAAATTTTAGCAATTCTAAAGAAATCAAATCTCCATTTATTTATTTATTTATGGTTTCCTTTGTAAAATGTTCCTATCGATGTCTTTAGCAGATAGCAATATATAACCATATATATATATAAAACGCACATATTAAGTCCAAGCAGAGCACCATGCCAAATACAAAGAAACTACTCACATCATCAAAGGAAAAAATAGCTTCAGGCAAAGACCTGTTCAAACAGCTAGGCATTCCATGGTATCTCAAAGTCAGCTCTTCTAAAAAACCAGGAAAGAAAATTCTAGCACTCCATTCCCTATACTGATGGTATTCAGCAACTGAAAACATAACATTAGGGACCTAAAACTATCATCTGGAGATCACCAGACAAATCTCAAATCCACTGGCAAATGTAAGTAAAATTCCTTTTGCAGTGAAGGCCTTGAGATACCAATGGTTCAGAAAAAATTGAACTACAATTGTTATTCTCTAGATGAAGCTAGAGTAACTGAGAATTTTTTTTTCCTCCACAATTTTAGAGTAGTATGTTAGCTTGATATTCAGCACTGGAAACAACAAAAATATCTCTTGGCAATTGCATGGTAGGTGTATTTTTAAAAATAAAGTAAAACCCATATTTGAAAATGAGAAGCTGCAAAGAAAGAAAAGAAGCATCCACTGAATGTTCTCTCTGATTTTAAGACTAGAATCTGTCATTCAAAATAGTAATGAAACCTAAGTCAAAACTACAGGATACTAAAACAAACAGAATCGAATAAAAATGTTGATCTGCCGCCATAATGTTGTCACTGGTTATGCCCATTACTCTTATTTTTCTCACAACAAGATCCCAAATGCAGGAACCCAAGTTAGATCAGGAAGAATTTCTCAAACTGAGAACAATGGTACTGAAGGACCTTAAACCTTACCAAGAAAGAAATCATCATCATAACTATGCATGCAATTGCAAATATACATCCAGAATATTGGAGGATTGTGAATAAAACATTAATAGATTACCTCTGTGATGTGCTATTCAAAATTCACACTACACATTTAATGAAAACATTTAATGAAAACCGTTCACATTTTGCCTTGCTGGATAAACACCACTGGAATAACACTTTGTTAAGGAGGCGACTCATATCTAATAGATTTTGAATGTTCTGAGAATTAATACATAGCCCCAAGTCTGAATCTGAAATATGAATCTATTTAAGAAAAAGTTATAACTCTACCCGATCTTCCATCACGTTGAATATCCACATGATACCACTCTCCATCATTGGCTTTCTTCTGGGTGGCCTTGACTTTAATGGTCCCAGAGCCCATGTCCAGCAGCAAGTAGAGGTTTCCATCTAGAAGCTCAACTGCAAAAAAGTCTACCTTTGTATTTTTCTGGCTCCTGGTATCTTTTCTCTCCTGAGGCTTGCCGTGGGTGAAAAGGATCAGTCCATTGGGTTCAGTGGTTCGGAAATCAAATGAGATGGAGCCCATCCTCTTGGTATTCCATTTAGGCAGACTAATATAGGCCTCAGGTGTCTCAAAGCTGATAGGATCCAGTGTAGCCACATTTTCACATATGAATTTCACTTCCCCATAGATCTTCATCTTAGTATCACCAATCCGTGCCAAGCGAGACAGCTCCAGACGAATATCATTATTCTTATAAACAACCTGCCAGACACAAGGAAAAGTATCATACATCAATGCTGCATACAATACAAATACCCCAATTACTCTCAGCCATGGGAGATAAACTTTTCCCAAAAGGCAGTGGGGCGAGGAAAGGAGAGGGTGCAAGAGTCTAACATCATGACAGAGGGAGTGAGTTGAACCAGAAGAGTGTATAGAAATGACAGCAATGGGCACTTGGCAATGACTATAGATCAGATAAGCAGTCAAAAGATAATATTTAACTGAAGGGCAGTGAGAACAATTAACTCTACCACAGGCCCACTTGTCTGTAAAAGCTTCTGTACATAAAATCCAGAGTGCGTCTGGTATCATGCTGTTATATTTGCATAAATCCCATACAAAATACATAACAAAGTGTAACCTCCATGTCCATCTCTACTAGCCACAGCAGGGAACTTGGTACCATTGTCATTTCTCTATTATTCCTATAGCCGACTTAACTACCAGGAGAGAGACGCAAAAAACTTCCAGCAAGTTGTTGTGAACTATTAGTGATTGCCCTGTGGGTCCTGAAGAAAAAAATAACAAAGACTTAAAATTTCTCTAAGAAATCTTAGATCACTACTGACACAAACTTGCCATTGAAATATCTCTATAGTTTACCCTTACTTCAAGAAACCAACAATTTTTGTGCTAACACATAAAACCCTGTATATTTTCAGTGCCTGGACTCTCACTTTCTCTGGGTTAAGGACCAGAACTCTGGGATCTATTCTTGCTACATGGATTGAAATTAGCCAAGAGAAGAGTCTCAGACAGGCAAGCACTCCTGAGCATGTCTGGCTTACTCAGGAGTCCAGACCTCCTACTCTTCTCTTTCTCTCAGGTACAGAAGGAATTCCTGGAAAGCAGGTTCTTCTCTGCCCCATGCCATTCTCACAGAGGCGGGAACTGGAGAAGGCACAAAATTTAAATACTTGTAAACTGTACTTCTTCTCAATTCCCTTCCATGCTTGCTAAATGCAGAGCTGGCATGTACAGCAAGTAAAACCACTCCTGCAAGTAGCACAATTTTTATTGAATTCTTGTTCAGTGATACTTAAAGACTCTAATTTCTTCTAAGGAGTTATTATTCTAAAATACTTTCTGTCTGTCACATATAGCATATATATACACATCTTTGATTTCTGCTTTCAAAATCTTATCAGGATGAGTTGTCAGCAATTTGCTACAAAAATAGAAGGGAAAGGAGATACACATTGTTACTTCTACTATTAAGACAGAAAGTCAGAAAAATGTGTATGTGGTAAATATTAAAAGACAAATGAGAGAAAGAATGAGGGATAGGCTTATAAATTAGTTAACTTCAAGATGAAAAAATAAATTAAATCATGATTCAATACATTCATAGCCATCAAAAAATTTCCAGCATTCTCTAAGCATTGAAGGAGAATTTCCCCGATTTAGTCAGATTTTCCTGTTGCAAAGGCAAAACAGAGTGAAAGAAGAAGCCAGCTGTTAAATTCCATTTGGAGAAATGGCACAAAGCTCTAGCTCTTCCCAGCAGAGGACAGTATTGACCCACAGTAACTGGTTTTGCTCCAGTAACGTGTTCTGCCCTCACACAGGCATCAGAAACATCAAGGCTATTAATATCTGCAACAGGGATAAAATTCATTTTCAATTTATGAGACTGTAGTAGTATTATTCTACAGATTAATCACGTCAAATGCTCTCATTAGAGAGACCATACACCTCCTTCCACTGACACAGCAAGGGGGTGCATTAGAGCCTTCACTCTTCCCAGACAGAGTTGCACCTCAGTCAGAGTGTAGTTCTAAGCACTGCATGAAGTCCTGTCTCTGCTTCTCAAGGATAAAGAGGAAATAAATAGAGCAACTGAAAGAATGGAACAGGATGCTTTATGAGGATAGACTGAAAAGGCCAAGCTCATATTTGGAGAGGACTGAGAAAAATATTGAAGTTTACAGAAGATGGAGAAGGTTAGTATAGAGCTGCTCTTTGCCAAACCCAGCAATAACAGAGTTAGAGGCACTTACTGAAACTTGTATGAAATCAGTATAAAATGGATTTTTAGAATTTCTTATTTACACAGAGAGTAGTGAACCTCTGGAACTTGCTGCCAGGGGAGGTCATGGAAGTAGGGTACAACAGAAGGCACAAAAAGAACCAGAAATAACAACGGACAGCAAGTCCACAAACTGATATGAAGGAAAAAGGAAGGAGTGCATCTTCTAGCAATTGTAAACCAACAGCAGTGGGTGCTGCAGGAATGTAAGGGAATGCAGCACTGACAGCAGCCATGGTCATGTGCTTTCCCTAAATAGCACCTGCACCCTCCACTATTGAAGACACCATACTAGGTGCAGGGATTGACCATTCTTCAGGCCCACAAGGGCTTGTGATTTTGGTGCACCATGCACTTTTGGTTTCACCACAGCATGAAGTTGCTTTGGTGAGCAAGAGAATGCCAGACCTGAATGAGCTGTGGCTTTAATGATTCTAAGGAAGGAGAGCTGCCCTTATAGGATACCACTAACAACTGGTCAAACCAACACTCCTCTAAACTGCATCTTGACCCAGTCTTCCCATACATGAGAGGAGCAGACAGGTGGCACAGTACCCTACATGATTGATTGGTGGTGCTGGGTTGTATCTAGCCATGACTCTGATTTGTTTTTAGCTATCTCTGCGAGTTGCTGGTAAGGGGAATATCATATGCACATAAGCAGCTCCCACACACACCCGAGCCACGTACAGGCTACATCTCCCTCTTTGGTGTATTTGATACTTGAGTAACAGGTCCCATCTTTTCCAGGAAAATGCAGAGGGTTTGTCTCTCAGTTTATTTGAGGTGTGATGTTGACTGCTTTGTGTTTTGTTAATTATACAAGTACCACAGCTGGAGAACCCTTGAGACAGAATGCCTTCAAAGGAACCAGAAAAAAATTACATAAAGTTAGTTGTAATCAAGAAAGTGACTAACAAGGAAGATTCTGAGGCCAAGAATGAAGACACTAAGAAAGCAAGCACAAAGGAAGACCTGGGGAGATAACAAAGGCTGTTGAATAGACACAAGAGAGTTCTGAATTCAATCTTTACAAAGAAATATAACCACCCTAATCTGAATCTCTGTCATTCAAATGTCGTTCTAAATTATTTTCTTTTTTAAAAGCCTAGAACAAAACACCTAACTTGAGAAATCTAAAAAGGCACCTATATTTATGGAATAAGTGCAAGTGTTTCCATAGGTGACTTGAAGTATTATTGACAGACACATTTGGACATCCGCATCATGACGTATAATCAAGTACACCAGAACTCACATAACAACAAAAGGAAAGGATAGAAATAATGGCCGGGTGTAAAGCCAATGTGAATACTTGGCAGGAACAGAGAAATGTTAAGGCAGATTCTGATAATGACAGTTCAATTGTTAAACCAAAGGTTCAAGAATGAGGAGGGAATATAATTAAATGACTGGCATGCATGTCCCATAGTGGAGAACATTCAAATTCAGTCTGTTTAACAGGCAGAGGTTAAAATGCGATTCAATTGCAATCTACAAGTACCTGTGCAGAAAATGGAATTTGGCAAGAGAGTGGTCTTAAATGCATGTGACAAAGGGACAATGAGATCTGGGGGCTATAGACTGAAGTTAGAGAAATTCACATTTTAAAATATTATGACTTATTTTTACATTAGGGTAATTTGCTTGTAAAACAATTTACTACAGGTTATAGTGTGTTTTCTGCTACTGGCAAATTTTAAATTAAAATAGTATCCTGCTTTCTCTAAAAGACATAGTGAGACAGGAATTAATTATACAGCAAATCAGCCTAGATTATCATAATGGCTCTTTCTGGCCTCATAACCCATGAATCTTTGTGTTTTAATGAAATCAACAGAGGCTTCAGTGCAGTTTGCATGACAGATGATGCACATCTTCCCAGCTCCTAAAACTGCCTGGTAAAGGAGAAGATGCTATTGTCAATTCTGGTCTGACTTGTCATCAGTACTTTCAGGGAAGATTTTTTTATATTCTTACATGCTTGGGGTTCTACCTTAAAACATACCACTAAAAAGGAAGGCAAGAAAAAAGTCTTGGACAAAAAAACTGATTCTATAACTCAAATATATAAGCTTCAAGAAATAGTTTCTTAGAGTCACCTGCTGCAAGTCAGAAAAGATACATTTTCATGTTTCACTGAGCAAGGTTTCTGCCAGCAGTAGAATCTACCATCTGCATAGCACTTCCTACCTCGTAGTCTCCTTTTATGAGCAACCTCTGAGCTAACTTGAAGGCCCCTCAGTATATGCCAAAATATCTACTGAAACCCAGTCCTCTAAATTCAAATGAGGCCATGACTGTCTCAGAATGTTGCTCCTCTCTAGGACAGTCTTCTAGGGCCACACATGGCTTCAAAAGCAAATGAGAAGTAAGCAAAGCAATGAAAGCAGTGCTCATAGACTTCTCCATGTCAGGTGCCTTCTGAACAATGCCAGTCTTGCCTGTTAAAACAGACACAAGCTTGAACTCATCCCTGATATGAGGTTTGATATGCATACCATATCATAATGGTATACTTATCAAACCTCATATCTGATATGCATACCAGAGAAGGGCTAATGGAGTCAAGGACATGATTCCTGATACAGACATAGCCATCTTTATTTTGGTAATGAAGGTGGAAAAGAAAAGGGAAGAAAATTATTAGCAAAAGCTATGCACAGAGGTTTTGAAAAGTAACCTTCATTCCTCCGATCTTAAAATCGCTTTATATTGAAAAAATGAAACAAGAATAACGAAAACAATTGTTTTTTTCCTTTTCCATGGGGACTGTTTCTAAATACACTTTAACAAGGGAATATTGACCATTCAGTGCCTTTGTTTAATGAATTAGACTAGTATAAATGGACAGTCAGGAAGGAGATAGTCCAGATACACATGGTCCTGATAATCAACAGTAGAATTCCATTACATCTAAAATACTCTGAGGGGAAAAAATATACACATTAAATCATGTTTCCTATAAATCTGCTGAGAAAGAAGAGCTTGTTTTAAGAAGAGCTAAAACAAATTCACAATCTAGTTTTGAGGTTTCTTTAAAATGGCAACTCTGCAATTCTGAAGCATTCAAGGAATTTCTCCAGCTAAACTTCTTATAAGTTTCACTCATGGGTTAATGACAGCTCTAATCAGATGGCTTTTCACAATGATGAAAAGCATCTCTCTGCAATCAAGTGAAGTTGCAGATAGCAAGAGAGCAACAAAAAAGGAGGGAAAATTATGTGCTAAGTTTGGCCAGTAGCCAATATAAAAATTCCTCTCCAAGTGGGTGTTATTAAGCAGGAAACATGATTTTCAGTACAGGCTGGACACAGGCATGCTCCAAAGCGGAGTGGCTGCCAAACGCCTGGCAAATTAGATTACTACCATCATGAACCATCATAAAAAAGGAGCAATAACCTGAAGGCTGCATATGTTTAGCCAGCTAGGAAGAGCACCTCTGAAGGCCAGCCAGATTGTTCACCTATTGCACCCTGGATATTGGTTTTTTCTGTCCCAGGCTGCACCCCTTCACCAGCTGCCCATATAAATTTTCACAAAGGATAACAGATTCAGGCTAGTGCCTAAAACTTCTTTAAAGGCTTCTACACATAACCAAGCAAGTTCCTACAGGAAAAAAAAAAAAAAAAAAAAAAAAAGGTACGGTTTATCCATTGGTTTATTAGACCTGTGTTTTCCTAGTCATCCCTGACAAGCAAGTAGAAACAAATGCACTGGGTTAGCAGGACAGCAGCAATTCTTTACTTTGTGTCTGGGACAGACTGTGTATCAAGAAATTCAAGTCTTCAGTGATGGGGAACTAAAGCTCCTACAGTTATTTAAATAGCACTGTGTGGACTGTGGATACCTAGTATAAACATATTTGTTGTTCCACTGGCATGACAACTGCATTCAGGTAATAAACACTACCACCATTCCCCACACCCTGACAGAGGTAGTTTACCTCTTGTGTAAAACAATGTATTGAACATTGATGAAAAGTAACTGAAACTAACCAAGATTTAAATGTGACTTGTGCAATGTTGACTAGAGCAATGCAAGTCTAGATTTCACCTGAATCATGTTTAACAAAGAATATGTGTTCACCCAGCATTGAGGAATCCATTCAGTGCAGGTGGCTCAGCTCGCAGCTGCAGCAGCAGGTTGAGTTCTGGGTGGGAGGAGCCCGAAGAAAGAGGCCCTGAGCTGCCAACACTTGGGCTAACACAGGGCACGGGGACCTGTGGGCCAGCCAGACAACCAGACACTCAGGGAAGCCACAGGAGCCAATGACTCCAGACTTTAGGGCACTCTGACTGTGGGGGTACAAAAGCCCAGGGATTCCTCTGTTCAGGGTCCCTCCTCAGAAGCATCAAACTCAAGTTGTTATTTTAGCTGTTGAACCAAGATTAAACTATTTTAAGGATCTGGGGATTTGAGATTCTGCTATAGGAAACCCAGAGTTGAGCTGGTAAAGAAACCTTGTCTGACCATGTGAGAATGGTACGTGTAGCTGCAAAGGGGTCTCTACCTAGCTTAGGTGCTGCAACTGGGATGCCAGAGTGTCTGGCTCCTGGATGGTCAGACAGAAAAGTTTCTTTCACTCCCAGCTAAAAATACGAGTATGGTGAATAGAATGCCTAAACAATAAAGCAGAAGTATTTCAAGCTTCCCTACAAATTTTTTTTTCAACTTTAAAAATCAGTTATGGTGTCTGAATAACTTCAAGTTTTGTGGAAAATTCCAGAAGAGAAAAGAGATTGATTTAGTCTCAAAAGACTTCTAGGACGATACAGAGAAGCATTCCCTAAAGCAAGATATAAAGAGAAAGGCTTTCAAGGTGCCAGCAAAACAGGAATGAAAAGGGCAGGGTGGAATTTCTTCAACTGATTTAGTGAAAATGTTTCCTTAACAGATAGAGGAGACAGAAGACCCAGGACTTCACTGGGATGGCAACTATCCTTTGATCCCAAAAGGGACATCACAATGGCCACATGGCCATCGGTGACATGCACCAGCTGTGGAGTCTGTGTACAGCCAGGCACAGGCATGCAGCTATCAGGATGTCACTGCAGACCCCACAACTGCATCTTGAGATAAACGTGATGTGGGAACAAGAGAAATTATACATACTTATTTGTGGGGAAAAAAAAAAAAAAGTCATGACACTGTCAAGATGACAGAAAAACCTTTGTATGGTTGAAAGAGAAATGCTGCTGAAAGATTCTGTAGCCTCCAAGACCATAGCACTTTCATCAGCTACAGAAAAGGCAGCAGTAAGATTAAGTAAAATTGGTTTTAGCATGAACTATGATTTGAAGATGAATGCTCTCTTGCAATGGAAGCATCAAGTCCTCTTCTTTCCTTGCTAAACAAACTTCAAGTTCTGCAATAAGCGAAGAAAGGGATCACAGGAAATAAGTTATCATTTCTGTATTTTTTAAAATATTACTTTTCCACAGATTTTTCTACGAAATTCTAGAAAAGCATCTAAACTCAATATTTTCTGAAGTATATTCCTCATATCACAGCAGCCAACTTGAGATTGTGGAACTGGTTTTACAGAAGTGCTCATTAGCCAAAATAAGTAAGTGAATACAAGGAGATATTTTGTCTTTACTGCTGAAGCTAAAAGATTCTCTGACAAATTAGATTCAGATTCCTCATTCTGTTTCTAAAAATCTAGCTGATTTTTTTTAATTCAAAGGTGAAAAACTAACTGTCTGGTATTTGACAGTAACATAGCTCACCTTTAAGTCACAGCAAAGTGTTTAAGGCATTTCACCATGGATTCAGGTGCATAAACTGAACTTTCCTCTATTTTATGTTCTAGTCAACCTCCATTTGGTCTAGTAACAGAGAAGAAAAAAGCTGCAGGACAAGGGAAGCCAAGACAGCCAGCTGTGATGTTCCTCACTTGTGCCACAGACACAGATATACCTCAGGCTAGCCCAGAAAAGTAATTTGTACCTTAAATGTATTTCTGCATATAAGGATATAGAGAAGATCTGTTTGTACTTTAAAAATATTCATCCATATAAAATAATTAGGAAATTCTCTGTTCTACACTGAGCCTAGTGCAGAGGTAAAATAAAAGAAATAAACACTTAGCTACACATAGAAAATCATTCCTTGGGTGGGTTGAAAGATGCATGCTAGAATGTAGGGAGACACAGAAAGAGATAGTGCTGTACTCTACTGGAGATCATGTTCACTTTGGAGAATTGTACTTCAAGAAAATAGTGGAATATTGGAAAGAGTCCTGACTAGAGCAATGAAAATAATCAGGGGTCTAGAAAATAGAAGTTTGAAAGGAGACACTATAAAGTGTTCAAATAGAAAAAGGCTACTACAAAGCAGAAAGGAACAATCTCTTCTTTGTACCCATGCTGAAAAGGACAAGAAATAATTGGCAAAAAATTACAGCAAGAAAGTGTTAGAGAATGGCTTTTTTAATTTAAGAACAGTGAAGCACTGGAAGAGGTTGTCTGAAGAGCAACAATCACTCGAGACCTTGAATTTTAGGCCAAAAAAAATTGCTGTCAAAGCTCACAAAGATGTCATTTATTTTTGTTTTGGGACAGTGTAAGTGTAAAGGATTAGATAACCTCTAACGGTCCATTCTAGTTTTATTTTCTGTAATTCTGCATTTGGGGGGGGGGGGGGGGGAGTAGAGAAACATGTGAAAAAGCAAATAACTATGTATCTAAAGACTTTCCTGTAGTGTTCAAGCACAGGAAGGAAGAATAAACATTGTAATAACACAATACTGACACCTCACAAATTTGAAGAGCCTAAATTTACAAATCACCTCCCTAGCAAATGAAGGCTTGAGAGTTAAATAAAAAATAAAATTTAAAAAAGTTCTTAAAATAAAAAAATCATTATCACAGCAGCTTCTTTACAAGCTGGAGTTGACTTCAATTACATTCAGTCCTGTAGTGAGCTTATACAGACATTCACCAGTTACAAAATATTTTGCTCCTCCCAAATGCATCCTGAAATCTCAGATTTGTCTAGCAAGCACAAGCTAAATCTGTCAAGCTTGGTTCAGTGATGATTAAGTGAGGAAATGATTACTGTCAAGTGTCTTAAGAATTTCATATGAAAGGCTGAGAGGAATTATTTTAGGATGGCCCCATTGATCATTTAAGGCTTTAGCCTTATTACACTGAAAAGTCTATCAGACAATGACTTAGCAAATAACATTCCATTTAGTGATTTCAATGTATTTAAATCCACCTAAGGTTGTGCAAGTACAAAAAAACCTATCTCAAGAAATAAATCTGTTTAGTATGGCTGGGTGAATGCTTCCATCAGGATGACTTTTTAACAGAGAATTCCATTTCCCTTGCAGAGAATTAGCAATGAAATGCTTCACTTCAATTTGTAACAAGCCAAAATGGCAAGTTTAGTTTTATCAAACATTACATAAAAGCTTTTGCATTAACTTAACCATAACATAAACCAGTATTTTTCCAGCATTGCATTTACTTTTAGTAGTGGTCCCCATTTTTACCTCTGGTCTCCACTCCCTAAGAAAACACTTTGACATGACACAATGTCAGTGTCCCACCTGATATCAGCAGAGACACATGACTGGTTTTGCCACAAAGCAGCTTAACCAAATACTCTGGTCCCTCTGTGAGAATGGACACAAAGGCCCTACAGGTCACATGAACTGTACTGGAAAATACAGTTTGTGTTAAACTGCCTCCAGATTATTTGGGGTCACCTCAATCAATATGAAATAATTTTATTCATAAAATATCAGAATGTTACACATTAATCCACTTTTGAAGATTTAATGGATTTAAAGTTTTAAAAAATTCATCTTACCAGCAGCAATGAAAACAAATGTCAGCTGTAGGAAATTCCTTTGGAACAGAAACTCTTAATTTCACTCAGTTTTTCACTTCAGTGGTAAAACATGTTTTAATGAGAACACTAATGTGTAATGTCTTCTTTGAGAATACTGAATACTGAATAGATATTCCTCACTCATAGATATGCAGATTTTCCCCATGACCTACCTTCCCTAGCCAATATGCCTTGAGCCTGCTTCACTAGAATATCCCTGGAAGGTACAAGAAGGAAGTTCAGTCTCCATATGCCAGGAGTCTCACTGCTGAGGTTTCCAATGAAAGCAAAGCAACTGCTAAGCAAATTGTGCCAACCACAGCAGCATCTTCTATGTTTTTGTCACTTGCCCAGCAGAAAAAAAAAAAAAAAATTACTATTATATATGGGAGATCACACGCTCAAAAGTGAGCACAGCTCAAGTAACAATGAGATTACAGCCACAGAGGAAGCATTTAGTGGATTTAGTATTGTACAGACTAAGCCTACAAACTTAAAGCGGCACCACTGCAGCAGAATGGTGTTACTGTAGCTGGACTCTTAAAGCTGAGGGTGCTCCATCCCAGCATGTGTCCCTCCCTCAGCCTTAGCACAAAGGTCTCAGGGGCACTGGCATCTCCCTCCATCTGCAGTGTCAGCCAAAGAAAGAGTCATCCCTCCAGCTAGGCTCTCCTCCTGTGAGAGACCAAAGACACTCTGGGTCTGCTGAAGAACTCCCATTATAGGATGACACGGTTTTAATATATCTAGCCCAAAATACTATGGGATTCCAAACTTCTTTTTTAATGCCCCTATTTTTGCCCTGTGCAAAAACTTGCCAACACTGACATCTCTCCAGGATCACTCTGCTCATCTCTCTTCAAATTCTACAGCATGGAACAAAGTCCAAACACTCCATGGGTAGGATTCCCCAAACATTTATCTGCCCTGGGCCTTATGTTGTGTGAAAACAGGGATGCCATGACCTAACTATTTGCTTGAATACTTGCTGTAGAGGACAGGGAATGTAGTTAATTCCCTACCTGAAAGAAGCATCAAGAGAAAGCTATTGTCATCTTATAACCCCCAACCTGGTGGGAGTAAAAGTACCATAAGCTCATTTATATCTTTCTCTCATCTGTATCTAAAACTCATCTGTGACCTTCATATCTAAGCTTGCACCACTAATAAAAGGAACAGGGGGAAAAATTTTTAAAAAAGAAATCACTACCTATCTTCTACTTGGGATTGAGCCCCAGTTACCACAATGCCAAAAAGTCTAGCTCATCTGTTCATCCAGAAGCCACCCAGCTGCACCAGCCACACAGCTTTAGTGCACAGCACAACAGCGAGACCAATAAAGGGAGTCTTGGAATGGGACATTTCCCTCTCAGCTGTTCATCTGGTTTTATCTGGCCTCCAGAGTAACTTACTAACAAAACTCTCCCCTGGGCCCACCACCTTTACAGGTTTCTTGGGGAAGAGTGTCAATAGATGCAAAGAGCCCAGTGGCACTACCAGGGTTCACCGAGGCTGCTGACAAAACTTCACCTTCATCCCTTGCTTTGATCTGGAAGCTGTGGTCATGGAGTGTAAGCCCAGCAGTTCCTGGGGGAGATAGGGAAGCATTCAGCATTCCAGAACTGCTGCCACAGTTAGAGAACTTTAAGGAAAGCACATGAAAGCAGAAACAAAAGCAAACACGGGGGACATTTTCCAGTGGAAGCACTGAAATTAGAAGCAGAAATGGGGGACAGATGAGGACCTCAGCACCCAGTTCAGCACCAGATTACACTTTCTTCCTAAAGTAGGTGGGCTGCTGCAATCAGGAAGAGAGAGAGAGCTCTTCAGAAAGTAGAGGTCAGGACTAGAGTCAGCACTACCAGACAAAAGAGACACCTGATTAAGTGGTTCCCAGCACAAAAGGAGCTGGGAAGAAAAGAAAAAAAAAAAAAAAAAAAAAAAAAAAAAAAAAAAAAAAAGTCACACCGGTGTAGAAATACTTTCTATAAGAAATTCCTATAAAGCAGTTTAAGTTACTCAGTGAATATTAGTGTCTTGGCATTAGTTTATTTAATATTGTATTATATTCCACTCCCCCATTAAGGGCCACTATCCCTGATTTTGAGAAAGAGGGAACTGAATTCATACAAGTCAATAGATGGCACAAAAGAATATTCCTTCTTCCTAGCTACTACCTTGTGCATAAGCTGAAAAAAATATTTTGGTAACACAGATCAGTGCAAATAACCTACTAATCTCTCTCAGTTTTAGAATTCTATAATGTAAATACTGAACAATAATAAACCTTTCCCTCAGTTTGATTACTTTTGCTACAGTGCCATTTTAGTGCACCCAGGCATGGGGTTCCCATCTCCTCTGTGTAGAGCTCAAGGAAGACTGATCTCACACCTAAGAAAGCTTCTTTGATACAAGACTAATTTACGTATATTTTCTGTTTAGCTCAGCACTGTCTTGCTGCTTAAGAATTATCTATACAAGATCTTAAGCAGAGCAATAGAGCTTACATTGCTCAAACACTAACAGACAGAAAACAAAATCTGCCTTAGCCACTCTTTGTCAAGAATTGGCTTAAACCTTTCTGTTTAGGTGGACTTCCCATGCATTTTAGAGATTTAAGTCCCAACCTTTTCCAACCTTTACAGAGCACTGAGGTACTACTGTGACAGCAGCAGTTTCAGAGCATGAAACTGGTGAACTTCCATTTCTGGAGATGACTCCTTTGGAGGAGGGGGTTCAGAAGAGGGCTCTGCTCTTAT
The DNA here is from genome assembly GCF_048771995.1 of Taeniopygia guttata. Taxonomy (NCBI): domain Eukaryota; kingdom Metazoa; phylum Chordata; class Aves; order Passeriformes; family Estrildidae; genus Taeniopygia; species Taeniopygia guttata. The sequence goes on along the minus strand of NC_133030.1, from coordinate 43,874,622 downwards.
TATTACCCAGACCATGTTCACCAGAATATAGAAATGATTGGTCTGTCTACATGGTATTCAAAGAACCTACTGTTTCTCCTCACAGCAGTTTTATTCTCCACTGAGCAGGCGCTGTCAAAAAATAGCAAAATACATAGAAATCAGCCAGCCATTCTTTTTCTAATATATCAAGAAAACTTCTCTGTGTGTTTTACTGGCATATGAAGGGGGAAAATAGGAAACAAGAGAAAATGGCTGACATAGTCACAAAGCTTGAAAAAAAATTCCTGGAAACAAGGACACATATATATTCCTCATTGCAGGACAGGTTGAATGTTTGGACATGTAATCACCCTACATGCTATATTTTTTTGCCTAGGTATACTTACATATATTGATACATATCTATATGCTGTACATAGATGCACAAAAAAGCATATGTATTTATGTATTGATGTAGAGATCTGCACTGGTAGCTACTAAAGGCATATATGTGGGTTTATATGCATTTGCAAACAGTGTCTGTCTGTACTCAACTGTATGTGCATACATGCCTACATATGAACTCATCTTTTCACTTCTGATTTTTTAGGCTATGCTGTTGTGATTTAACCCTAGCCAGCAACAAAGTACCACATGAGATGAGGAGGAGAACTGTAAATAAAATAAAAGGTAAAAACCTGTAGGCTGAGATAAGAACAGTTTAATACTAATAATACTAATACTAATACTACTACTACTACTAATAATAATAATAATAATGGAGAAAACAAAGGAGAGAATAATAAAAACCCAAGACAGACAAGTGATGCACCACGCTATTGTTCCCAGCCACTAACTGATGCCCAGTCCTTGTTTATCCAGGACAGTAAAAGCAGCATTAGAAGAAAGCATAGGATCTGCATGCAGATCCCCACATTCCATTCTTATGCAGCTGTGTGACCAACAATCTGCTTGGCATCCTGGTAACTGCTATCCTCTTGCCTGAAAGCAGCTCACAAAGCAAGAGCATATCCTACTATTGAAACACTGCTGGTTGTAGCTGAGATAGAGCTAATTTTCTTCACAGTAGCTGATATGGGGTGGTGTTTTGTATTTGTGCTGAACACAGTGATAGTTATTTGGAGATGTTTTTGTTCTTGCTGAGCAGGGCTTACACAGAGCCTCTTCTGCTTTTTCTGCTGCCACACTGGTGAGGAAGCTGGGAGGAGACTCAGCCCGGACAGATGACACCAGCTGATCAAAGGGATACTCCACACCATGTGACATCGCGTTCATTATAGAAAGTAGGGGAAGCAGGAGGAGGGCAGGGATGTTTGGAGCTATGGTGTTTGTCTTCCCAAGTCACCATTATGTGTGATGGGTCCCTGCTCTCTGGAGACAGCTGAACACCCGCCTGCCATGGGCAGCAAGGGATCTATTCCTTGTTTTGCTTTGCTTACATGAACAGTTTTTGCTTTTCCTATTAAATTGTCTCTATCTCAATCCACAAGTGTTCTCAGTTTTGCCCTTCTGATTCTCTCCCTGATCCTGCTGGTGGCTGTGCAGTGCTTGGCTGCTGGCTGAGGTTAAACCATGACAAACAAAACACCAGGATCAAGTTACCATTAGAGAAAAGACTGGTAGAGATGAGATTACACCAGAATCCTTTCGACTGAAAATTCAGCCTTTCCACACCTTCCAGTATATCCAGAAGTAAGACATCAGTTAAGAAGATGCAACTAACTTTGCTGTACATGACATTGGACTGTGTGCTGAGTGGGACTTTGCAGAACCTAATCATGCTCCTTCATACATTTGTTTTCTTTCACACTGGCATGGTCAAACCTGAAAGAAGCACAGAAAAGGGAGGAGGCAAAGAAAATGACAACAGGGGCCTTTAAGTGAAATATTTCTAATGTAAGCTGTACTGGATTTGGTACCTTATTTCCTACAGTTCTGTTCCAATTCCAAATAACTCAGTGTCAGCTCTGATTATTGTACTATTTCAAAGATGCAGTTAAGAAAAAAAACCAACACAACAACCACATTAAAAAAAAAAAAGCCCCATGTGCAGAATATTACAAGGAAAATGCTGAAAAACACATTGTTAGAGAATATATGTCCAGTCCATGATGCTTCCCAGCATCACTGTGTCCTGCCATTCCTAGGCAGTCATTGTTCTGCTTGGCTCAGGTCCTTCACATGTAAGGCACTCCAAAGGAGAGAATTAGTGGTGATGGTTACGGCACACTGAAAGTGCTGCTGTTTTCTATACTTTACTATGCTTTTTTTTTCTCTTCCTTTCCCTATGGCAATACACTCTGAAAGGGTTGCATTTTTCACCTACCCCATATTTCCCCATTTTGCTTTGGGAGCAATATAAACAGTAAACAAATCAGGCAAGTTATTTCTCTAATTCCTCAGTCACTCTGTCAATAAAGTCTGTATTGTTTTATAACACAATGTCTTTGCCCTTCAAAGCACAAGAATTTCACACTGTTCTGGCATCCACAAGCCTGATACCTCTCACTGCAAACCCATCATTTGCATGCAGGACTATCGACAGGTATTACTACGGGTAAGAATTGTTTCCCAAAAGCTTCTAAATGGAAAGATGGCTTGCAGACATCTGTCCAGATTCTATTAGTCCCTCACAAAGCCACAGAATTTCAGAAGCCAGAGAAGAGAAAAATTCTCAACTGTTGTTTCTGCACTGTGCTACATATTTGTTTTGTTCTACATACGCTAACATGCCTGTTAAAGGCAGATCATCAGCCTCTTACCATTTTCTTCCTTGCTTATGCAAAAGTATTAGACCCTGAAAGCCAAACCCTAAAATTAATTTGAAGCAAGAATATAAACCCCCTCATGTTAATCACATCCTGCAAACTTGGCTTGCATGTTCCTGTAAGAGGTATAAGATGCAGTCAGTTCCTTCTAATACCAAGTTTCATTTTGCCAGACTGAATATATCATCTATGCCACTAAAGGAACATTACTATTACATTATTACTACTATTACTGCAATTAATATTGATTATTACGTTTTGAAGACACTCGTATAGACAGGGAAGTGAGGAGGTAGTAAGTGGCTGGTAGTAAACTGCAAGTGATAGTTTCTACTGACATAGAGAAACATAAGGATCATCCTGTACCATCAATTACCAAAAATTTAGGACTGCAGGCTTATTTCAATGGTTCCCTTGCATTAAACAAAAAAACAAAAACAAAAACAAAAAAACAAACAAACAAACAAAAAAAACCAAAAAATTAAGGCAAAGAAGAAGAAACCCACATGCACATATATTTTTCTTCGAGGTTTCTTCTAGTAAGTAATAAAGCTTTCCAGGTACCAGAGAGAGACAGACTGAGGCAGCATACTGGGGAAAGTGATACTGTCTAGAAATGTTCAGTCCTACCTCAACTGAACTACAACCACAGAGCAACTTCCAGGTACTACAGAATAGTCATGACGCCTAAGGGGGTTTATGGAAAAGAACAATAAGGTAGCTAAAACTCAGATTACTTATCACTTTGACATACTCAGACATATTATTTCAGTTCAGGCCATTGCTAGATTATAGATTTAGGATCAAAAAGACTCTAAGCAACTCTCACACAATGGGAACCGCATCTAAGCCTTCCAAATAGTGACTATGAAAAGAGCATGCATGCCTTGGTGCATAACCAATTGAACATGAAATGCCTTTGTAAAGCAGTTCCAAAGAAGATTAATTGTGATTCTTCAGTGTCAAAGTAGGAAACTATGAAGAAAGTACAGACAAAAGACAGCGATTAAATATATAGTACTAGTGAAACCTTTTCATAATACTGTGGCCTGTTATCTTGCCTATGCTTTAAAAATTATGTTAAAAAATATCAAAGAACACAAAAAAACCTTAATCTTATACTATACTGGGTGAGCTATCCAATGGATTAAATCTATTTTACCCAAAGGTAGATTATAAACTGATCCAAAACTACATGCTACAGGGATCTCTATCTGACAGAAGAGATCTGCTTTAATTTAGGAGCTAAAAGCATAATGATACAGCCAAATCACAACTATTTAGGTTGAAAGTAATGTGTAATGTGTCCTAGTGATCTGATGAAAAAATTAAGTCTTTAAATCACAATAAGATGCACTATAGTAGTTAAAAATTGTATCTTGATACAAAAGTGTATCATAACACTAAGATGGCAATTGTATGTTTAAAAGGTTTAGCTTATATAATTTATTAAGTATGCAATATTTTTTCTCTGTTAGATATAAATACATGAAGAACATAAGTGTTTATATCACAAGAGGATGACAAAGTATTTTGCAATCTATGAGAATAAAAGAGGATGTTGATCAGCTACCAGGAATAAATATGCTTTATTTTTAATTTCACAGACTTGGGTCACTTGCTCCAATTTCTTAAAAGAGCTGAATGAGGAGATTTATTATCCACTGGGATTTATTTTTAATCTTGGAATAACAGAAAGATAACAGAATAATAAAAGAATGATAATGTTCTGTGCATGTTTTAAAAAGCCAAACAGGACAAGATGTATAACCATAGAAGAGTTTAGCCTGGAGAAAACATCAGCCCTGGAGGAAATAGCACAACAGCTTCTATCTGAAGTGCTTAATAAAAAAACATTAAAGGAGAGGAATACAATAGCTACTGTCATTAGACCTTCCTGTGTAAAAGGAGCTTCTGTCAAATAAATCTGATATAATTCGAATTACAATGGTGTAAGAAGAGATGAAGCATTTTTTAAGGTATTTAGCTGAACACCAGAATACAGCTCTGCTCAAATAAACAGCATCCAAGGACAAAACAGGATGTAATGATAGCTAGAGAGATAGATTAGATAGACAGATAGATAGATAAATAGATAAGACAGATGGATGAATGGATGGATCATCATTCTTTGGCTGACAAGTCTCACAAAGTATTTGTCAGTGGGGTAGCATTACTGATAAGGGGCATTTCTAATGCACCATAAGAATCTATGTTTGATGCAATAGTTTTAAATATTTTGTCAATTACCTAGAAGCAAATATAAAAAGCACTGAAGCTGATACTCGAAGGTAACACCAAGTTTGGCAGACCACTGAACAACCTTTCTGATATGTCAGTCATACATGGAGCAGGGAATTCCAGGCCCTTTCATTGCAAGCAGCTTTTAAAACATTTGAATACTCAAATATAGACTCTTACAAACATGGAAGACAGGCCATGAAATACAGAACCAGGAAGGGGAAGCTGCAAGGAAACTGCACTTTTGAAAACAATTCAGAAAACATGAGAGAAAATGTGAGCTTCCAGTAAAATACTATGGGCAAAAGGGCAGTCCAGTGTCAGGACAAATGAATAGAATAAGCAATATGCAGCATTAATACCATATGCACTGTAACCCTACGTATAATTCTAATGTCTACATTTTGTTAAAGGACTCTAAATAATTGCAAAGGATATATCAAGCAGCTTCAATGTGATTTGAAAACTAGAATAAATAACTTAGAGTAAAATACAAGGAGCTACATTGGTTTAGTTTTTCAAAAGATGAATAAAGAAAAGACTTGATTTCGGCAGATAAGGGAAGGACAACAGATTTCTGAAGAATCTTTGTTCCAGTAGAAAACTGCATCAAAAGAATCCGCATTTAGGGGCCATTTTCAGACAAATTCCAAACAGATTAAAGACCCAATTGCTTGTGTAGTAGGAGGTGGTTAACCAACACAACAACTTAAAGAAGTCCAAATTATGAGATTTAATGTCGGGGACACAGAAGAAAGTGAGGTTTTATGTTTGTTGTTTATGACCACTCTGAATCCACATATGAGTGGGGATGAATAATCACCTGAAGCCTGAGCTAGCTGGGTATGGAGGGTTTTTTTTGCCTTAAAATTCTCTGACATTTTGAAATGTTAACATGCCACAAATCACTTAATTAGGAAGAGAAAATATGAGTGTGGATCAGTTTAAATAACAGGCATTTTTATTCTGCTGAATTAAGCAACACATCAGGTGTCCTGTCTCCTGGTTTTTATTCCTGATCCTGCCACTTATCCATTGAATAACTTTGGCCAGGTTTTCATATTATTTCTTAGTTGAGAAAGTCTTTAAATAATTAAATAGTGCTAATACATGTAATTATCCAAATAATAATTCTTTTCAATTTAGTCACTTTTTATTTTCATATATGTTTGCTGTTAAGTCTCCAGTATCCAAAATGCAAAGAAACCAAGGTGCAAAGAGAAGTCTTACTTGTCCTTAAGACATCTTTAGCAGCAGTAAACAGAACACAGAAAATGACAGTCACAGTCCCATGGAGAATAACTCTTTGTAGAAATGTTTCCAAGTTAATACACTGAAGGGAACAATGGCATTCCTGGCAGGAGAAGATGGACAAGGTAACCTGACAGATGTTTACTATTTCTACTATCTATTATTCTCTGGAGTTTTTTCTCAGTAGGGTAAACGCTTATCATCTCTTTTTTACACACCACCAATCTACCTTTCTGAGGAAGCAGAAAATACTCCTTGGGTTTTAAGTCTTCTGTAAAAGACAGCTCCAGATGAATTCAGTGCTCAGAAAAGGAGTCCAGTTGGGCAGTAATAAACCTTCTTAAGAGTTACTTCCACAGTTACAGCCACAGGTAAAAAATACAAATGATCACTGTCTGACCATTAGTCATGGGTGAAAAAATCCCCAAATCCAAGTTAAGGCTTGAGAGCTGTCTGCAGCTACCACAGTCCATAGTAATCTGGAGATATTTTCTGACTGGAAATCGCCCTCCAAACCTTAACAAAATTCCCAATTCCGTACATAGAAAAATCATCTTTAATGAAAGACGAATCCTTTTACAATGGAGGTCAATAAGGAGAGCTGTAAAACTGCTTCTAATATTCTTATTTCCAATCAATTGTTTTGCAGGCCTAAATAATTATAAATGGTGAAAGAAGTCATGCTGTTTTGCTCTTCCCTGTTAATATCTGGGATTCATCTAGCCCTCTTTGTTTTTCTTTTCATTTAAGCAACTTCCTCAAATGTAAGCTGCCTACACATATGAACACCTGTTTTCATTCAAAGGGGCATCATTACACCTCCTGCCAACATGGGGCACTCTAACCTTTTCTCAACTCTTATGTGCCTGTTCCTCCAGCTCTTCCAACACATCTCACTTCCACATCTACACATTGCTACACAAACTTGTATGCCAAACTTCACACCAAGTTGATTCTCTGCTGCCTTCCCCCTCAGCTGTGTACAGGCTTTCAGGAACATGACCTTGCTATGCAATACTTGCAATGAACGGACTATGTGTACTACGGCCTCTGATGGGCTGTGGCACACTGTAGTTTATAGAAAGCAAAGCAAATGGAATCTCAACTTTGAAATACTGCAGGGAGCCTAGAAATGGTGCAGCTGTACCAGGAGATATTTAAACACAAAATTCTCCATATTACATTGGATCAGTATCCTATATCTCAAAACCACCTCCTCAAATACCCAAGCAAGTCTAGCAAAGCAACTATGTGGCAATACCCACCCATAAAACCATCTCAGACTCCACTTATCTGGGGCGTGTGAGAGTCTGCATGCAGAAACTTATGTCTTTGTATTTCATACACCATCAATAATTTTTCTTCTGTGATTTATCCAGGCACAGCAACATCCCATGGCAAGGACTTCCATGACTTTAATTGCCATCATATTTCTTTTTGATTGTTCTGAAGCTTGCCCTACCTTTGTCTTTTGAACTTACACTTAATCCCTGTCTTCAAAAAGAAACAGAAAATAAACTATGATTACCCATTCTCATACCCTTTTCCCATCAGTTCAATTACAAAGAGCCCCAGGCTGTACTTAGAGCTCTTGTATAGAAGTCTTTCTAATGACCTTTAATGCTCTTTGTTGCCCTTCTCCCCTTTCTGAGGTTAAAACAACAGGATGTCCAGTGTGGTTGTATTTATTAACATCATTATATTTTCAGGTTTTTTTCTTATTTCCTTCCTAGAAATGCATAATATTAGATGTGCTTACTTGCCCAATATTGACCACTGAACAAATATTTTTAAATAACTATTTAATAAAACATTAGAAACAACTCGAAGTTCATCATTCCATGTGCATAATAGGGATTCTTTTCTCTCCCCTACCAATATAAACACCTCAATTTCTGTTTACACACATATATTTTAATCTGCTATTTATTTGTCCAGACATTCAGCACTACTAGGTCATCCTCTGCAATCCTGCAGACAATCCTTACCTGAAAATCTTCATATTCTCTGTAAAATGTAAGCTGTCTCCATTCACATTCCTTTCCACTCATAATTTCACTAATGAATCTTCAGACCTCAGCATAGATCCCAGATGACTTTCCACTAAGGCCCATCCATGGGAACTATTTAGTGCATTCTGTTTATTCCATTCTGGTTTTAACCTTCCAACCAGTTCTTCCTCTGTGTCCAGACCTTCTTTCTCTGCCATTGCTTTTTCAGCTCCTGAAGAGCCTTTTGGCGGGATACATCACTGAAAGACTTTTGAAAGCTACACTACATTAGCCAAAACTCTCCTGACCATACACTTATTGTGGCCTCAATAAAACCAAGGAAGCTCCTGGTTGTGACAGCTCAAATACAATGCCAGTACTTCTCTTAAGTCCTTGGCAGCACCATCAAAGCTTGTCTGCTGCCCTCCAAAGAAGTGGAGTCCGTGGAATGGTTTTAGGGGTGTGTTGCCACACAGCTGGATCTGTTAGATGGGTATTTGAGAAGGCAGTTTTCAGATCTAGGCCTTTAACATGGCTCTTCATAACATCCTTCTCTCTAAATTAGAGAAATATGGATTTGATAGATGGACTGTTCAGTGGATGAGGAATTGTTTGTATGGTTGCATCCAAAGGTCAGTGCCCCAGTGCCCAAATGCAGATCAGTGAATAGTGGGACTGTGACTGTTCAGTACCTTCATCAATGACATAGAAAGTGTCATCAAGTGCACCTCCAGCAAGTTTAGAGATGACATCAAGCTGAGTGGTGCAGCTGACACACCTTGAAGAATGGGATGCCATCCAGAGGGTTCTGCACAGGCTCAAGAAATGAGCTCCTGGGTACCTCATGATGACTAACAAGGTCAGCTGAAAGCCCTGGAGCAGGTGAAGAGGAGGGCCACAAAGATGAGCAGAGGGCAAAAACACCTTTCCTATGAGGACAGCCTGAGAGAGTTCAAGTTGTTCAGCCTGAAGAAGAGAAGGCTCTGCAGAAACTTCATTGCAGCCTTTCAGTACTTAAGAAAAGCTTTTAAAAGACAAAAGTTTTTGCAGGGACTGTTGCAATAGGGCAAAGGCTTATGGTTTTGCACTAGAAGAGGGTAAATTTAGATTAGATATAAGAAAGAAATATTGAATTATGAGGGTGGTGAGGTACTAGCACAGGTCTTCAAGAGAGGTTGTATGACCTCTGTAAATATTGAAAGTCAGGCTGCATGGGGCTCTGAACAGCCTGATCTAGTAAAAGCTGTCTCTGTTCATTGCAGGGGGGTTAGATTACATGACCTTTAAAGGTTTCCTCCAAATCAAACCATTCAGTGATTCTTACCAAAGGTGTCCTCATACAAGTTATTCCCTTAAACTCCAGTTGCAAAGAGGAGACCAACATTTAATTGCCTTCCTCTGCTGGATGCACAGGCAAATCCAGCCTCCAGGAAAAATGTGGAAACAGCTGGAATCAACTTTTTAAAAGCCATCTGTGGTTTTCACACAGACACAAAACTCGTAAGAAGGGATAGAGTGCTTTAGAAAACACACTTGATGTCAAAGCTGTCCTTTGAATTATTAATGCATAACTTTAAGCGAAGCTCACAATAATATAAAAGTTATTAACCTAATAAGTTACATGCATAATTAATTTTTCCTACGATATATGATTTGTGAAGTTCTAACAAAATGTGTCACAGAGGTTGTAAACATGAAAACTAGCCTGAAGCCAGAAGAGCTAAGCATATGCTAATTAGAGAATATAAGAGAAATACACAGTAAGAAAAAAAACTGAGAAGAGAGAGGAAGTGACAGCACTGCATATCTATGTGGTGTACTAGTGTCAGTTATGAATAACAGGAACTAGGCTCAGACAAGAAGGGAGAAGCAAGCACATCAAACCAAAGGAGAATGGAGGTATTCAGTATTCTCATTATCTTAGATGAGGCTACTTTAAGACAAATCAGCCCTGAAATATAAATCAGGGAAATGGAGGAAAGTGCTCAGCTGACAGTGTAGCTTGTTAGCTGAACACTGAAGCTGCAGAGGAAGAACCCATTCTTAAATATGAACTCTAAATATGAACTCTACTTTCTTAGAGTAGTAATTTATTTTAATAGTGCAATTGACTGTTTAGCCACCATGTGGACAGAATGAATAAAGTGGGCATCCCCAGTAACATCTACTTGAGAGTGATAACAAACACAACAGCCTTGTCCTTTAGAAGTGGCAAGTCATTACAAGGATCCTGGTTTATCAAAATCTTGAGAAAGCTTTTTCCTTTTCTATATGTGATTTTCCTTACAGTCCTTTACATCTTTGAGAAGGGGGATATGGAAGTCCCCCTCCTTTGGGAGGCTACAACCAATGTTCCATTTAGTCAGTCATCATAAGGGAATATGATGGGCAGCTGCAGAAATACACACATGGTTATATCAGCAGTACTGGGAGAACAGATTTCACTTTAGCATCTCACTGGTCTTCTCAAGAAAAATTGTTGTTTTGAAGATAGCCATAAAACAAGTAATAGAGTGTGAACTGATCTAATTTAATTGTCTATTTGTTGGGAAGTTGACCTAGCATCACTGAAGTTGAAACACAGGCTAGGAACCCATGTGAGAGGTGTGAGAGAACTGCCCCCTACATAAACAGAATAACCCACTCAGATAGTGAGCTCACCTAAAACCTCCAAGTACCAAAGCTCTCAGGCTCTGCTGAACTTTTAAGTCAGCAGTTAACAATATGAGGAAAACACTTTGCTGCCCATGCAGTAATCTTGCCAGAGACTGGGAAAAATTTTGTCATCAGAGCCTGTTTCAGATTGTTGCAGTGGTTTGGCCAATCCAGCTGCAAACATGAAAACAACAATTCTCCCCTCCTAGCATTTCATAGCAATGTTTTAGTCACCTCAAATGTCTTGCATTCCACAGCCAGATCTTTTCTCTGATGGAAGTTCAGAAAGCATCAGCATACTTATCTTCACATCTGTTCAGGGCTTGAAACCCACTGGAACACTTCACAAACAAAAACAAACTGGAAAAGGAACACTGGAAGGCAGCCAAGAAGCAGGATCAGAATGGTATGGACTTTACCAGCCTTCTGAAAAACCACTGGCTTCATTCCCTATTGCTCCTGCTCCTCATGTTGGTAAGTGCATGCAAAAGCAGATTGTCCGCCTACCTCCTGCCCCAATCAGGGGAGCATCTTGCCTCTGGCTGGCATCTCACTGCATTCAGCTGTAGTGAAAAAGGAAAATCTCAAGGACAACCAATCCAGCCAGGATGTTCTGCCAAGGTCCTGTTCCTAGCTGAGGAAATAGTCCTCCCAATTTTTCTCAGCCAGAAAGAGGGAGAGAACATACACACACACCCCCACCCCCATTATCCTAAAGCCCGCAGGTGCCAGCAATCCAAATAAACGTAGAGCAATTAACAGAATTAACACAGCTTTAAATAGCTTGGCACACCAGATGCGGACTCCTAGCAGGGTTCTATAAAATGTAAAGTTATTACAGATAAAACCATTAATCATCTGTTCAGAGACTTGTTCTAGATGCAAAACCCATTTCACTTAAATGGCTAATAATCAGAAAGAAAGGCACAAATTTAATAGGAATGATTATGCCATTCTCAAGCCCCATTTCTAAATACCATTTTTCATCTCTGCCACAGTTCCCAAACCTCCACGTTCCCTCTGCTTGCTAATGCTGATACAGTTAGAATGCTTTGCAGGCATCACTCACAATTACCTCTCAGAGTGCTAGAAATGAGACAGCACCTCTCAATCTCTCTCATTTTGGACAGAGGAGGTTAGTGACTTGCACACTACACATTGCTGCTTTCCTGGATGCAGTTGTTATGTTCAGTTGTGTGTCATCAGCCCCATGCAGCTCACAGATAACTGATGCTCACCCTGATGAATGAAGTGTTCAACTGCTAAGATTTGTGCTTAGAAAATACGAGCATTTGAATATTCCCCACATTGTGGCAATGTGAAGTCACCAGTAGCCACTGTGGGCAATATAACAATCCTCCTGATTTTCCCTTAAGACCTATTCAAAAAACTTCCATTTACTACATCTATGTCTAGATAGCTACAGGAAGCAGAGGTCAGGGGCTGACCCTAATTCACCTTTGAACTCTGATGTTACCATTTCTAGCACTCCCACTTACGGAACCATAGCTTAAAGAGCATTAAACCCTCTAAGTAGCAATTCAGAGCTAAAATTGCATCCTTCCACATATCTATATTAATCTCATTGATTTGCTTAGGAATCTAGATACACACAGCGTTAATTCCAACTAAATGAATTCTGCCTGTGCAGTTTGAAAAAAGGAGGGAGATACTCCTAAAGCACAAATATTCAGTGCAACAGGGGTACAGCAAAGCCAGAGAGTACCAATGACAAAGAAATAAACCAGAGAGCATATCAGAGACTATACAAAACCTGCTTGTATTATACCAAGCCTCCTGCCTTTTCCATGCAGCTCAAATAACAAATGCTGCCCATTAGCTGCCTGTCCTCTCCTGTGCTTCTCACACTTGACAGCTGGTTCACTGCTACAGGGGAGTGGCAGACCTGGGCGGAGTTGTTCAGCCCACTCACTCAACATTCAAACTTCATCGTCTTTTCCTGCCTCCGTTGCTGGCACAGCTGAGCAGCCTGGATTTTTGTGGTGGGTAACAGCAGCTCAGTCTTTCCCTGATGCACATTTCATAGCAATACTCCAACTTTCAGGGTCAGTCTGCTGCTCCATTAGAGGGAACACTTGCCAAGTAGCTGAAAATGCCTGTTTTATACACATGTATAAAACAGAACAGTCTTGCAACTTCTCTCATGTAATTTTATTTATATTAGCATATGGCTGTCCTGACCCTCCAAAACTACTCCCATTTGTATCCTGTCTGACAGGATAAGGATGGATCTTTAGCAATATCTTCAGTGCAACATAAGCAACAAATAAAAACATATCATGTATTTCTTTTCAGCATTCATCCAAACCAAGAGTCTACTGATCTCAGTGAACTACAAAGCCAAGTAAAGCAAAAGAGGCTCATTTACTTTCAGTCCAAGATGAGCACATCAGACTTTGAACAGCTGAAGTTAAGATCACAGCATCCATTAGGATGGGCCCACATTTGGCTAACAACATATGAAAAAGATAGCTAGAAATCTTTACCAGAGTAATCACCAGAGTATCACCACTGCTCTGCTGATGACTTCAGGCTCAGCTACATTTGTCTATCAATATATCCTGTCTTAGTTTGCTCAGTCTTCAGTGGGTAGAGATTAGACCACATATTTTTGTATGGATTTTTGTTTTAATATTGAAATGTTACCAACTAACTTTATTATATACACCAAACACATTGCTCCAATCCCCATTATGTTTTCTGAAATTGTTGATATAAACATAGTTCTACACCTGTAAACACTCTCATTTTCTGAACCATAGCACATGGCACATCCCTTGCAGCCACAGAAGCTCAGCAGGAGTTAGGTTCATTATGCAGGAAAAAAAAAGCCTGATCCTGATGATCCTACTGCAAAGCAAGCACAGATAGCCACAACACCAGGACTGAGAGCCACATGCGGGCAGTTCAGTGGGGATTTAGTGGAGTGCTCCCTTACTGTTGTGACATACCAGCCCACTGGCTACACTGCCCAGTGGTGTCACCAACCTCTGCTGCTAGTTTCTTTCGTAGGGACCTGTTCCAGTGGCAGTTGAAGACAGCTGAACTCAGTTAGACCCTACTCTGTTTTAGTTCCATAGATTCTCTTTAGCTTGTAAGTATGTTAGCAATACATAGCTCAAACAGCTCTGCAAGAAGAAGTCCCTTACACCTCATGCATAAAAATATCCAATTTCTATGGTTGTTCATCAATGCTTGCTTTAGAAGGTATGCTCAATCTACATGCATACTCTATTATTCAGACATTGGCTGAATTTTACTTTTGTAAAATTTCTAATAGTGTTGTAAGTTCAGTTGTTCAGTGCTACTGAACTGTTGATATGCAAATTATCCTTTAAATTAATCCTCAAGAAAATATGCATGCTCAGGCTGACCTAGAATGCCTACAAGATGCTGTTTGCCAACTGATAGGAGTTCCAGAGAACAAAATACTACATTGTAATAAATGTGACCCTAACAAGAACCTATTTTTCTTTTAGTTTGCAAATAGAACTATAAAACAAACAGAGTTTTTTACTTCTAGATTCATTATGGCTGTAGGATTCTACAGCCATTACTATAAGAATTGTATTAAAGAAAGAATTTTAGGAGCCTAGAGGTTTTTCAGTATACAGTTGATAAAATAGCATCTCCTCCATCTTCTGTCCCAAAGCTAAAAACTCACTTCCTGTCTTTGGACTTCCCATGTTTTACTAATAGAAAAATAATTCTAGCACTTCATTTTTATGCTTCATTCACTAAAGATTCATTTCATGAAGCAATTTAAAATTGTTTTCCTGCTTAAATGGAATACTTCTCATGGATCTATGAGATAATTAGTAAACTTTCTAGAGTCATGAGCACATTAATCTTCCACTCTTCTGTGTGTCCAGAAATATTTGATGAAATAGATTGATCAATAACTGAGGTTAGCTTATGTTATTTTGCAACAAACACTCATTTAATATAATTATGCCAGCAAAGCTGTTGTTGTGGATGAATATAAGCCAAGGTAACCACGTTCTTTCAGTGTCATGCATTAAGCAAGTAATAATGCTATCAAAAACCTCACTTTGATATAGTAGGCAAAGGCTAAGCTACATAAGGAACAGAGGTTTTGAATAACCCCTTAACTAAAGCAAAGCTGCAGCTAATATAGAAATAGGAAGTGCAAACCAGCCCATGACCTAAGCTTTTAAGCCTTATCCAATGAGAAAACACTACCGTATTTCCCTCCCAATCTATTGGTCTACTCAGAATTCTCTCAGCATCTTGCCTCCTATTGTATTGCTCTCAATTTCCAAATGCCTCCTTTCCCACCTCAAAATTAAATCTTTCCAGAAATAAGTGGGGATTTTTTTTCTGGTTAGCTTAAGAATGTCATCAGCAGCTACTCAAAATGCTGGCCTGCATCTCCACTGTTTTATGTTGCTACAACAGTGGTACTCAAAAACCTGATGAAGACTTTGTGCTGGATGCTCTGCAGATACACAGAGAAAATCACTGACATTCTTGACTCCCAAGACACACACTGTGCAGCTGCAACAGGAGACTGATCCCCCAGCAGCAATGCAATTGGAAATTTGAGAGTGAGAGGCAACCAAAAACTTTAAAGACCTCTAGATCTGGAATCTTAGGAATCAGGGTCATAATCATCATTTGGTCTATTTTGAAGGCTCTGGCAGAGAGTATTAATGAGAGACCACGAGTGGAATGATATTCAGCCTTTGGCTGTGCTTTGTCTGCTTCTACATAGTGCCACTAGCCTCTCTCTCTAATTTCTTTTTCAAATGTTAAATTCTATAAATAATACAGATAGGAAGCAGACGGGTCCAAACACAATAGGAGAGCTGGAGCAGCAGTATTGGATTAACATATATGGGCAATTAGTGCCATTCATGTCATAACTTCCTCCACTGTACCTCAGTGCAATCCTTACACTGTTGATTCCTGATTCTCCTCTTATGCATTCCTGGGAATCTGTTAAGTCACTGCTGTGGAAGGGGATCCTGGGCATGCAAAAGTTTTAGGGCTTAGGGAGGTGTTTTTACAACTACAACTTCCTTTATCAGCCTGTTTTCCTCTGCCTCCAGTTTTAGGCTGCCTTCCATCTGCACCTTCAGCCTCCTCCCAGTGTGACACTGCAGTCAGAAAAACTCATCCCCAAACAGAAACCACATCATCACTACACATCAAATAGTCCTGAAAAAGACCAGGCTTGCAGATAGCATCCGAGATTTACATACAGCAACTGGGCACACTTATGAACCATTTTGAAATCTGGCTCCTAGAAGTTAAATTGCAGACAAAAATGATCTAAGCTTTCACAGCATTCTCCCGTCACAAACAGATGGTGCCTGACCCCTGTAATAATTTCTGCCATATTCCACCCATATGCAAGCCTCACTGCTTCCATCAAGCTGTTAGTACCAATCAACATTTTTCAGAATTGAGATTTTAATAAAGCATTGATAGAAAAATGTGAAGATTTCATAAATTCTCTCATGAATATCCATTCTATAGGGACCACCTTAGGCTCTTCTAAACCATCTCCATCTGTACCATTTAAGTCCTGCTCCAAGTAAATCAAATCTGAGTGTCTGGCTCCCTAACCCCAGGAAATATTCTGATTCTCTCCCTTCCCTAGCAACTGGATATTGAAATACCATTTTCCCCTCTTTGCCCACACAGCTAAATTCCTACCCTGCCACTTTCCATCTCCGTCCTTGATTACTAAAAACTCCTCCCTGAAGCCCTTGATTACACACAAAACACAGCTGTTTCTTGTTACCTTTCTTGTTCTAGCCCTTTCTGGCCATGCAAGTCCCATTCAACCTATAATTGGATCCTTTTTCCTTTCCACCTTCAGTCAGTGCTTCTCCCCTTTTAACAATCACTATCTGTTAAAGCAGTGTCACACCTTTCCTGACACCCATTATTTATGCTCAATTGTCTCAAGATGTGTTCCTGCACCTTCTCCTATCCCATCTCTGTATCTGGTTTCCTCCATGATATGAAATGTATGAACCAGCTTCCCCCAAGATTTTCTCTAGAATGATTAATCTTAAGAATGAAGGTCCAAAAAGCCTTAGATTCTATGCAACTAGATTCAATGCAATGTCTGTGTACTGCCCTATTTGCATATCCTGTATGACTATTTTCCAGTCGTGTTGCCTCATTAGAGTGTCAGGTATATTGCAACACTGCCAGGATGGCTACGGAGAAATGCAAAATGAACATAGATCACCACACATAGGGAACTCTTTAATTCCAATGAAAACAGAGGAAAAATCCCAACCTGAACTACACATGAATACTCGTATTTATGACTTAGGTATATTACTGCTAGCAACTAGCGGAACCTGTTCAGTCAAAACCTGTAGACCCGAAGGAAAGAAGAAACATGACAATCTATTCTATGGTAAAAAGAGGTACCATGAGGTCAGAAATCATCTGACCTAAAGAAAACATTTTCTAGATAATTAGATATTTAGATTAATTTTAGGAAATATTACATAGATACTACAGCAGACGAGTCCTGAGACCCTTAGGTCCTTGTCAGGAGCACATTCTTAGATGCTCCAATTCCTTCTAGCCAAGTCTTACATTCTGCTCACATGGAGTATCTACCCTGCCAGAGATACCCCTCCTCCTGACACCAGCCCAGGCTGAGTGGAGAAGTCCCTTCCTGCTGCAAAGGGGCAGAGATGGTCACTAGGCACCTTGCCCCCTGCCACTTCAGTACCTGCATGTCATCTCAGAGGAAGTGGGAAGGCAATGAGCCACTCAAGGAGCCCTCTTAGCCCCAAGATGAGCAAATTTGTTGGTATACTCTCAGACTGATGCAGTCTAGAGGAAATAAAAGAGCTTACAGAGGAAAGGCTGAAAGTTTCACCACAAAGTCTCCATAAATCCCTTTACCTTCCTAGGAACATGACAAATCCCTAGAGCCAGTCTTGAATGAATGCAGAGACCATTCTGCTTTAACACCTTCAAGAGATCAGTACAGGGCTTGGCAGGATGCTCTCCACCGTTACAAACAGTGCAATCTATTTGGGGTGTGCTGTGTCTCTGGTATCAGCAATTACATAGCTAGGACTTAACTATGAAAGAAGAGCTTCACTCTACTAGAAAGGAGAAACTGAAAGGAACACAATTTGCTAATAGTCTACCCTACCACTTCATCTAACTTACTTAGCTCAGAATATTTTTGTTAAAAATCCAAGCTCCTCCAGTACTGGCTATTTAGAGACTGAGCATCCATTTTGGCCATTACAAAAAAAAAAAAAAATTGAGCTTAAAACATTAACTGTGGGGACTGATTTATGAAATATGCTGACAAGCTACACAGAAAGCCAAGTGAAGTTTTGGAACCAGACACATCATAAGCGCACAAGCACTGCAGTAACCCAGTTCTGCCTCCTCCAGGATCAAAGCTCATTGAAAGTATTACTGGACCACCACTGTAAGTGGGGTGCTTTTAAGCAAACTATAACTCTAAAGCAGCCATCAAGTGAAGACATCTGCTCATACACATCTCCTGTCATTGCCTAGTCAAGTGAAGATTACAAAGCACTTTTGATTATCTGTTTTCTTCCTCTCATTCTTAAGCGGTTGCTTGGGTTTTCCTTCTCACAGAACATTATGAGCCTGGGATGACTATGTTGGCGGCTCTTAGCACATTGTGCAAGCTAACAGAATACAAATGATTATATAAATAATAAAGCTGCTGAAGATTTTCTTGTCACTGCTTTCTTTGCTCCATTGGCTTGACTTAAAGCATACATAGAAATGGTCTCTGCTAAGTGTTATGTTCATAGCATCCATAAATAAAATTAAGATCCTGATTTAAAGAGACACTAAGAGGCTGTATCTCCTCCTGATTTCAATCAAACTGGGATGCTCAGTGCCTAGGAAAATCAGGCCCAAGGCTCTATAAATGTAACCAGAAGGATTTGATCTCTGTATGGCAGTTTGTATTCAAGCAACAAAGTTTCATTTCCTATATAATATGCTCACAAACTCTCCTCTAGCATATGTACATCCCTTTCATCCAGAGGTCAGGCAAGAGAGCAGCTTCAGACCCTAACAACTCTCCCTCACATCAGAAGCCTGGCACATAACACACAAACCCTGACACCACGAGTTGAGCATCAGTAGGTTGATGACTTGTCAAGGCAATTACAGCCACAGAACAACATCTAGCTCAGCATTGCTGCTTCCATGACTCCTATGTAAGCTCTTTATAACACTTTGTGGAGACTTCAATATCTGTATCCCTATAAATCACAGTGATAATCACAAATTGCATTAGAAAAGAGAAGAAAGAAGAAAAAAGATGACTTCAAGCCAGCAGCAAAACTGAACTGTACCAAGTTTGGAATTTGGACAGAACTCATCTTTTAACTGTTTTGTTTTGGGATTCTTTTTCCAATAATCACTTTTTTGGTTCCTGCTACTAGCCAGGCAGTCCAATCTCTATTACATATGTGTGAATTTTCTCAATGCTCTGGATTAACTATGTGGCAAGTGCAGCCAGGCAGAGTAAGACAAAACAGTTTTCAGAACCAGCTAGCTCTTCCTGACCAATGCAGCCACTCAAGTGCACAGACTTAGCAACCCAGTGTAAGGACTTAAAGATCATAGTTGTCTGTCTCAAATACTGTTAAGGCCACAGAACAACTTTGCCATGAGATGACCACAGAATGGAGGGATGGGATAGTGCTTACTCCAGGCAGAGGGGAGATCTGGTCAGCACATCCTGAGTGATGCATCCAGACAAAACTTCCCACTGTGGCAAATTTTGTAAAGAAGCAGCTTCTACACATATCACTGGTCAAACAAAGATCACCCCAAGTAAGGGGACAAATGGCATCTGTGACCACTGAAGGACCACCACCACCTCCCAGTCCCTTCCCCAAATATGCCTCCATGGATACCAGGAACTTGGACTGTAAATTAAGCCACCATGACCAGGAATTTGAGATAACAGAGGTGATTCTATTGTCCAAGTGCTATCTCAAGCCTAAGGGGAGGTAAAAAAAGCTGTGTGAGCAGAATGTATAACTCATAATGGACATAAAGAATGCAGAAGTTATGGGCCACAAGGAAAGCAACTATGCTGAATCAGCTTGGACTGGGTAAAAGGTAATTCCATCAGGGGGAGATTGTGACTGCTGATTCACAACCCACCAACTCAAGAAACCCACCAACTAAGAAAACCAGAAAGACTGAGCATGGGACTAATTAACATTAGAAGTGAGGGAATGATTAAACCAATAGAATAAAAAATGTGCATAACCAATGAACATTAATTCCTTTGTTTGAAAAGATACATCAACAGTTTTGAGTGACCCCAGGCCCCCCACCACTGAGAAGCCTAGGGTGAAGGACCAACCGGACACCACCGACTGCATGGGTGGTGACTATCTTCTGTTTAATCTCTCTCTTTTTTTCTCTTTCCTGCTTCTTTCTATCTCTCTACCTAACATTTTATTGTTCAATAAAATCTATACTATTGACCTCAGCACATGGTATTGTTTGTACTTTAATTCAGGGAGAGGCATCTCTCAATAATGATACCATAACACACGGTACACTTCATGTCTACATGCCATGTGATTGGCACACCTCTCTGACACACTCCCATGCTGCATTCTCCTTGCAAAATTAACACTTTTTATGCTACCTTCAACTTTCATTTTTCTGTTTTATTCTATTTCTGTACCTTCCTGGAAAATTCATCTCTAACTATACTCTCAAGTGAAATCCAGGACCTTAAATTTATTCTAAATAAGCTTCTGATTATGATTTTTTAATCTCAAAATGCTACTTAGTAATCAAAGGCCATTGTTCTTTTTATAATGGCTATTGACTAAGTGCCTAGAATATAGTAATGCTTTCTTCTGAAGGGCTAACAGCTTAGAGAAGACACCTCTCCTACTACCATGAGCATTTTTTTCGGTAATCCAAGCACTAAAAGTATGATTCTGCCCTTAAGTTCAAGAGTTTTCCAGCCTTCTGACCAGCGGAATGACATGTTTATCTTTACAGAGCTGCTGCAGTTATCAGTATAAAATTAGGCACCAGGAGAGGAATTAATTGTGTAAGGCAGGGAAAGAGTGATGACTTTAGCAAATTAAAGCAAAGAGACAAGAATTAATTTCAAATAGTTACCTCTTTGAGGCAGCCCATGAAGTTATTGCTTACTGGAGACCCAGGTAAATCGGCAGTACTGGGGCTCCCTCCCACGTAAAAGAAGTCATCTGAGCCCAGCATGGTGTAGTCCTCCTGTGTGTAGCCCGTGGTGGTAAGGATGCCATCCACAGAGATTGTCACCTGTTTGAGGGACACAACGGACAAAGAAAATCCCAGTAATGACCTTACAATCCTGAACAGAACAATTTACCTCCCCTATAATTTTATGCCAGTTTTATTAAGGATTTTGTTGAGATTTGGTTGCTTTTTTTTTTTTTTTTTTTAGTTAAGTCGAGCTCTATTTTCTGGTCTGATTTTCCCATAGAGAAATGCTTCAGCATCTGCTTCTTCCTTTACTGGTGCATCAGCACTCTCAGGCTTACCCAGCAGCCTATCCATCCAGATGCTTTTCATCTATTCAGGCCAGAAAATATAACTGTCCTTGAAAGATGTTTCTCATATTAGCTGATTTTATGATTAATTAGAATTTATTTTAATGATTACAGTTAGTTATGGTTGTTAGTAAAAAAAAAAAAAACCACTAATGAAGACGAGGTTGGTATTTTTTATTTTTTAAGTTTCTTTTGCTCACGGCACACTGACAATCATGCATTCAGGGATAGGGGGAGAGGGAACTCACTTTCAATACGTTATGGATGTGCATGCCATGTACCTGAAGAGACACACACCCACCACCCACCACAAACAAACAAAAAAAAAACCAGAAAAAAAAAGGAAAAAAAAAAAAACATAAAAAACTCAAACTAACCCATAACCAAAATATAAGCAGAAAATAAACCAAAATAAAATAAATCAACCGCACACCAACAAATGTGATAGAAGTGAATATGAGAGGAAAGAAAGAGCTACAAAGCGTGCACACACTGCACTTTGACCTGTCATGCCAATATATCTGAGGTCCAGAAAGACGACAGGAAAAAAGCAAAATAAAGAGAGAGAAGGAGAAGAAAAAGGGAGAAACAACCATTTCACACCCGCATGCAATCAAAAATAAAAATACCAAACAAATTCCATAATAACAAAAAAACTCACAACGAAACAGAAATGTCCCCAAAATCTCTAACCACAAACACATGGAAGGTGAAGGGTGACAGAAGGTAAGGGTGGGAGAGGAGGAAGTGAATTTTATGTGTTTTGCTTAGATGTTGTTAGTGGTTGCAAGGGAAGATGGAGGAAAATAGATCGAGGCCAGGAGGAGACGGGCGCGTCACCAGACGTGGACATGCCATGCAGAGTGTGTACTGAAACAAACAACCGGCTGAGCTCCTGTTGGCCACGCAGGTAGAGGTCAGAGAGAGAGAGAAAGTGAGAGAGAGAGCAAGAGGGAGAAGGAGAAGAGAAAGCAGAGGGAAGGAAGTGGGGGAAAATCATGAGAAATTTGACAACTCTGGCCAGTTTGCCCGTAATAGCCATTGTCACAACAAAAGGGTGAGAGAAAAAGAGAGCCTTCACCACCAATGGACTAGAGGCCCTGCAATGGTTCTGATCTAGAAACCTTCAGAGTAAAAAAAACCCACTAAACTAAAAGCCAAGAAAAAAGTCAAATGAAAACAAAAGCAAAAGAAAGAAATATAAACTCAAAAACAAGGGACAAAAAATTCCAACAATTTATCACCGAAAAAGAAAAGAAGAACTGAAGACAGAGGTGAAGAAAACAATGAAAGAAATGTCCAAACCCTATTTCCAGAAGAGCGGTTAGTTGCTTTTGATGCTCATTTTTCTATTCAAAAAGAAGAAAGGAAAGCAAAAAAAAAAAAAAAAAAAGGAGGGGGGGGAAAACAACGTGTTTTCAATGAAATTAGAATAAAATTAAAGGAAGCAGTAAGTATAAAGGATGGGGGAAAAGAGCAGGTAGGGGGAGGAAAAGGCAGGTAACACACGGCAAACCCAAAAAAAGAGACAATAAGAATGATATCTACCAGACAATGTAGTTTGTTTACCATAGCGTGTCCAATGCCTGAGTGCTTTGCGGAAAAGGGGGAAGAAAGGAAATTAAAAAATCGTGAACAGAACGATTGTTAATTAAAATAACTAAAAGCAAAGATGAGTCGTTAGGGTGTTAGTACATTAGTTGGTTAGTAAAAATGACACATTGCATGAATGATCTAGTGTTAGTTTTTCAAAAAAAGGCGTGGGGCACCTGAGACACACAAAGTGAGAAAGAGGACAATATGACCAGGACTCTATGGGGAACCATGCCATTTAGACTGTAAAGAAACAGGGGGCTGCCTACTCTTCCCACCCTGGTATTAGTCATTAACTTCAACCCTCATACACATTATCCAGACCTGAAACAAAGTTAAAACAGTGCAATACTTACTCTTCAAATGCTCATCAAGGTGCTTCCCTCAAAGAAGAACCTTGGGCTCAGAGATATACACACAGAGTACACAGCTTGCCCCTTCAGCACAAACCCAACCATGACTCCCTTCTTCCACCCACCACCATGCCAGCTCCTCTTCCAAGCTTCACTACCCTCAAGTGCTGCAGAATATCACAAGGCCAGTATTTACTTTGGCTGGAGGATACAGATGAAGATGAGTCACAGACTCTGTGTCTTCCTTCCAAGTTTTCCAGTCTGCAGGTTTCCTTACAGTAGCTGAGTTTTTGACTTTCAGGACAAGCACATAACAGTGCCAGTACTTGGCTGTTTGCCTGTAGCTCACTTCTGTCATCCAAGATACAGGAATTTAATCTCTCTTACTGTAGGGAGAAATGTGTCAAGAAATTGTGTAGGAAGAACTGTGTCCCTTGTGTCCAGGCTGAAGACAGAAGATTGACAAGACCTACTGTCCCTCCTGTTTTACTGCATCTCTATTACACAGGAGCTAGGAGAATTTACCAGTCGACTTGGTTCAGCAGAACTTTTTTAAGCCATCCCAAGGCATGCAGGCATCAACTGTTAGAACCTACACTTGGCTTCTTTGTGTTTTAGCAGTTAAGGAACTAAAGATCTTGATAGTAGATTTTGCATTGTGACTAGCTTTAGTGTTAACAGGAAAGGGCAGCCTGTAGAGGCTCCAAGTCCCTGTTCCAGTGTGATTGAAGTTGGCAAGAATTATCCTAAATTACACAAGGAAGATATACATTGCCTCATGTAAAAACCATCTGCTTATAAGCTTCGGAGTTGTGCATTAACTAGGAAAATAGGTTTTTGAAGACTTTGTGGCATTGAGCATGAAGTCCCAAGGTTATTTGCCAATGGGAATAATAATAGTCTGTACTTGAATAATGAGCACAAACTCCTGAATTCTTCACCAAGGAAGTCTTAGACACAGCAAATTGTCATGTTAGTAAATTTATTTTTACAAACAAGGGAGTTGAAGTATGGGACTGGGAGAAGAGCATGCTAGAAACCAGACGGAGTGTCAGCAGCAGACCTGAAGACAGGCACAGGAGGTGTGACCTTTAGTCTCCTCTGCTCCTCCTCCCACCAGACCACACTACCCCAAAGACGCTCTGAAAGCCCCAGTAAAATTCAGCCGTGATCCTATCACTAAGTAAAGGTTTCTCACAAGGCAGAAAGAGGGCTTAGTTTTAACTGAAATAATAAGATAAATAAACAAGGAGATTTGCTTTGACATTAACAATCACTACTCAAGGGAATCTGTGGATTCACTTGGTTTGTCTCTAAGGAGATTAACTGCTGCGATAGTCATTTGATCTAAAAAAAAGAAGCCCTTAGTATTCTCCCAGCTTAGGTACAAAACATTTAACAATTCCAAAAAGTACTAAGCACAAGTACAACTATTTAAAGTTCCACTCTAATTCTAGAAACAGCCAAAAAATTATACAAATCCTCCTCCCCTTTCTCTTAGCCCCCCAAAATGTAGAGGAAAAGATTAGATGGCAGCCTGAAGCTGCTGATAGTCCATTTAGCTGGAATTTATTAGATTTAGATAATAATCTTGCAATGTCTAAATTATTGCTTTTAAAGTTCATTTTAAAGAGAAATATATCTACCTCCAGTGCAATATTTTCAACCAATTACAAGGAGGCTACTGATTTTCTTATAAAGCTTCAACATTAAGAGGTAATATATTTTAATCAGATTTTATGTTTGGTTTTGGAATGGGTTATTTAAGGAAACATGACCACAGCTGGAAACAAGACTTTCTAGTGAACTATATTATACTGCAAAGTTACAGGTGAATTTATGTCAGGAAAGACATAGAATCAATAGTCTTTTATATACAAAATTATTTAGGTGACATAAAATTATATTGGATGACAGCATTTAAGACTATCATGACTGCTCCGCCTCAAGGCCTCATCACTTTCAATATCTGGGCAGCTTTAGATTCTGGGTCAATGTCTTAATTTTGAGACAGATCAAAAGTTAAAATGCAAGCATCCAGGGAAAAGATGACTAAAAAAGAAGTCCAGCTTTATTGATATTTATTGGTTGAACTGTATTCTGACATGTTTAACTATAGAAATGGACCCCAAATCACCTCTGCTAATTAAATGTAATTTTATTTGAAGACAGGCCTTTCTTTGCAAAAGAGCCCATGCGTCTCATTAAAACATCTTCTCGCTTGCCCAGTCAAGTTGGACCCTTTAAGATTTCAGGATCACTTAGAAACATTCACAGTGAATAGATCAGGAGGCTAAAAATTTACAGTGCTGCTTTATTGGCAAGGGACTACCTGCTTTGTAATAACTGCCAAAGTACTGTCCTGGTCTCATCAAATATGAAAAGGCATAGACAGATTTCCATTTTCTCAGTCCACTTCTGTGGACCAATTAAAAAATCACTAGCTAAAATATTAAGAAAAAGAATGTCACAGCTTCCCATCCATAGTTTTGTTTCTGACCCTTCACCTTCTGCATGTTCAAGATCCAAACCAATCCTGGCATGAAGCAAGGATTAATTTTCCTTCTGGCACATTTGCCCACTGAAATTAATTTCAAATGAAAAATAAAAAGTATGATTAACTAAAATGGCCAGTGACCTCTACTGAGATATTCAAGGACCAGCTGTTCTGAAACTATCTAAAAATTTTAAAAAATTAAAATCACATCAAAGAAAGCTATATATTCTGACCTTTCGAGACTGACAAACCTAGACCAGTTGGTGCACCTCCGTCTACTGTACTGATGAGAAAGGTTAAACAAAATAGGATCATTAAGAACCATCTACTGCATAAGAAATGAAATTTTCATCTGTATAGAAACTCTTGAAAACATAATTATTTTTTTTCCATACATAAGAATTCTGTAGTCTCATTAAAGTTTGATGACAGATTTTTTTTCAGACTCTGACATCCTAAGCATGTAGAAATACAGGGATTTACATGGGAAAGACAAATAAAAATCTGCAGCCTCAAACCCAAATATTGAAAAGACATGAACTCCTGATAACAGAAAAATTATCCACTGACCTCTACTAGTAGAGACTTTTTCTGATTCCTGGCACTGATTATCCTATAGTCACAGACACTTTGCTCTTAGCTAGTGTAAAATGCTACCACAAATTACATTGTATAAACTTACATAAAGCTATTTAAAGGTTGTGCTAATATTGACATTAATGAGAAAATAAACAGGTCACATTGTATTCACAAATTGATATTTAATTTAATTTTAAATCTCAGTTCACAAGCTATTTCTGCTCCTCTACCAATCAGCAAGACATCAAATAGCTCCTATTCACCATGTAAACATCATTTATTATGCAGCGACTGGCCCTTAGTGACTTGATATATTTACCAGCTTTCAGAGCAAAGTTATTTAATTTTATCTTATCTATTTATTTATGAATTTATATTTCCTGAGAAAGGCTTCAGGATTTTAAGTCTAGCCTACTACCAAATACGTCACCTGATACAGTTGTCTGCTAGGAAAAGCAGCATGTAGAGGTGCAAAATTACAGTGGTAAAATCAGAAAAACTTTCCCAAAGTGGAATTGTATGGTTCTGGATTAATCTGAGTTTGCATGGGGTTTTTTGATCCTTCCACTTTTCCAGTCCTCACAGCAAACAGAAGAATCTCAAGGCAGAGACAAGAAATAAAGTAGAATCTCATTATAGAAAGAAGGGGGAAAAATCAAAAAGAAAAAAAGAAGAACAGAGAATCAAGAAGACTCAGAGAGACTCCAGCCAATTAATTCAAAAGCTATAAAGTTAAAATAACTACACACATACCCACCAGTCTGCACACCTGCACACTCATATGCACACACAAACGAAAAGGAAAAGAAAAACAAAAGACTTTCAGAATTAGAACTGTGACATCATGGCAATGCTTAAACCAATTAACAAAACTGAGAGAAAAAGGAGAGGGGTGTAGAGCGTTGGCTGTTGGCAATAGGCTCTATTCCCAGAATAATTAAATGCAACAAGAATATTACTGATAAGATTGAATCATAATTAAGGAAATAATAAAATTTAAAAGGGGAACAGAAAAAGAAAAAAGGAAAAAGGAGATGAAAGTAAAGTTATATCACAAGTTTTTATTATTAAATCAAACTGGGGAAAAATAGAAAATTAATAAAGTGGAAATGAAGATATTGCAGGAGGGATAAATTCCCATTAACTAATGTTTTTTTCACTGTCTTTTAGGCACCAAGATCCAGAATAGGTGGAGAAACTCTAGCAATAGCACTGAGCTTTCCCATTTCTCCATTCTCTCTGCATCTGCCTGTCCCAATAAAACAAAACAAAACTCTCCCCAGCGCTTCCTCCCCTCCACCATTACCTGCCGCAGGTTGCGTGTCACCTTAACGTCGTGCCACGCGTTGTCATTGAACTTGCCATTGACCGGCTCCACGATGGCCTCAAAGGCCCCAGACCCCAGGTTGATGACCAAGGAGACTGCACCATCTTTCAGGGCCAGGTTGACGTAGTCAGCTGACTTGCCCGTGTGCAGAATGAGCCCGTTGCGCTGCCATGTCTTGAAGGAGAGCGTGATCTCATCACTGCTGCTCTGGATGGGGTTTTGTGACAGGTCATAGCAAAGGTATTCGGAGCCACGGAAAGTGGCCATGTTCTCATCTCGCGCTGGAAAGGAAGGGAAAAGAAAGATCTATTCAGTGGTCAGCCAAGAAGAGATTTACGGTTGTCATGAAGTTTAGGCATCCCACGGCACTCTCAGCTGTAGAGCTAAATATCAAGGCACGTCAATAGCTGTAGAGCTCCTTTTGTAATATGGCTACCAAGAGAATTAACTGCAGGGTCGTCAGTAGCGATGAATTTTAGTGCTGTGTTTTTAGTTTCATTGCAGCACTGTCTCCATAGGGACCATTCAACAATATGCAGTGGAGTCTAGGAAAAGCACATTTAAGGACTGTTATAAGACATTTCACATCCTTTTTAGGAGAAGGATGGAAAGCTCTATTATTCACAACACAACCACCACATATGTGTTGATTAAAAAAACACCAACATTTCACAAAGATCAGTATTTAGATTCAGCACTACCACCATCTGAATCTATCTTAACCTATCCGACAGGAAAGTTAAGAAAAACACCAGAATATAATCCTAACAGACCTGCCTCTTTCTCTCAATTGAATTGAAAGACCAAGCAAACAAGAGGGCCACATGAGGTGTGTACAGATTCCTTCTCTGAGAGCATGAGGGAAGTCCACATAAAACATTTTGTCCACAGATATAAGTAATGTTGCTGGTAAATGCATCTGAGAACTTTGCCTGTTTTATCACCTTATCCAGGAAATCTGTACTAGATAAGGCCATCTTTTTCAATCAGCAAAAATAAACATGGGGGAATTATTCATAGCACATGACATTTAATATTTCCTCATGAAGAAAATAAATTTCTTCTGTACAATAATAAAAGCCATTGCATTTATTTCTCAGCAATTGGAAGCAGCATTTGAATACTATGAAAATCCCTTGTGTGAGCTAGAGGTCTACTTCCCAGTACCTGGGTTGCCAGTCACTCAAAGCCAGTTCGGCTGCAGTATTGTGCTTATGTGACATGAGCCAGCTGCAAACCCTGATTCTATCCAGTAGAAGAAACACAGGAGAGTGACAGGAAGGCTTGGAGGAGGACTAGCTAGTGCCAGCTGGGAGGAAATGGTACTTGCAATGAAGTCTGTATAGATTCCACCCCCCACTCCATATTGCAGCACCTTCCTGACTCCCAGCTGTGAAAGCAAGGCTGAGCAGTAGATAGTACAAGTAGTCAAGTTATCATTGCTTACAAATCACTGCACAAGGCAAATGCTGGTGCTATTTTCATTGGCATTAATAGTACTTTTCTGCTTCATTTTGTACCATTTAGTAATCCTAATAAGGATTAGCCAGAATTTATTAGTACAAGACTGAAGGGAAAATACTTGTTTTCATAGCCATTCTTGGAGAATAACCACATGGTAAAATCTGTGTTCTCAAAGCATAAAATAATGACAACAAAACAGCACAGTATTGCAGCTTGTAAATATAACATTCTCAAGTGAAAGGTCTGCTTTAAGCAGAGACTCTTGCAGAAGCAATGTGTGTTTGTACCTCAGTAAGCAAGCCATGTGTCCAGATACTACTGCAAGCAAACAGACACCCAATTTGCTCCATGCAGCAGCACACATTAGAAGCCAACTGGCTCAAAAGCAGTTTTTCAGAAGAAGACCGGTGGTCCCAGCAGACAAGCTGAGGACAAGTCAGCACTGCCTGTCCTTTCAGCAAAGGCCAGCTGCATCCTTGGCTCTATTAGCAAGAATGCAGTCAGCAGGCCAAGGGAAGTGATTCTTCCCCTCATGGACACTTACAAGATCACATCAGGAGTGTTCTGTCCAGCACTGAGCTCCCTCATATAAAAATTACGTCAAAATACTGGAGTCAGTCCAGCAAACAGCTATCACCATACTCAAGGCACTGGGGTAGTTAATGTGTGTGGAGAGGCTGAGGGAACTGCGTTCACTCTGCCTCAAGGAGAGACAATTCAAGGGAAATCTTACTGATCTCTTTAATGACTTAATGGAAGAACACAGACAAGACAGGGTCAAATTCTTCTCAAGAGTTGTGCAGAAGAATGAGAGGCAACAGATGCAGCTGCCTCTGACTGTGTATCCCCTGAGCTACAGCACAGTAGCTTCAGTCAGGCCACATTTATTTCCAAGCATGGCCTCTCCATACTGGCCCAAATGTTAGGATGCTCTGACATACACCATAGCTGAGATCAAAAAGCACCTGAAAATTACCAGAGAGCATGAAGGAAGGAAAGGGATATAGGTTCTTTCCACAATGAATGAGGAGGAAAAGCCCTGAGTAGGCTGCAGATCTCCCAGTATTTCTTTATGCTTTCAGACACAGTCTGGTAACACCTGGAAGACCACAGAGCAGTTAACCACTTGTTATTTTTTAGATCATGACCCTTGTGCTGTACAGTTTTGAAGGTTCCCCAGATTGCACTGTGATATTTATATCTTCTGTATTCTTTAAATAGTGGTAGTTACAAACAGTTTCTGCACAGGAGCACACAAGCTAACATTAAGATCCAAGTTGAAGTCAGCAGGGATCCTTGGTTCATGTTAC
The DNA here is from genome assembly GCF_048771995.1 of Taeniopygia guttata. NCBI lineage: Eukaryota > Metazoa > Chordata > Aves > Passeriformes > Estrildidae > Taeniopygia > Taeniopygia guttata. The sequence goes on along the minus strand of NC_133030.1, from coordinate 43,844,022 downwards.
ATGAAGCAATAGATCAAACCCTGACTTTTCTGGTATGCAAAACCCTGTATATAGGCAGTGATATTTAATTTAATTGATGATCTAGTTATTAAAGGGTGGCAAGGCAACTGCATAAAATAACATTTACTTAAAACATATTTGGGATATGTTTGAAACCTATTGATTTCTGTATGATTTGCAAGATTTAATTTTTAACACAGTTAATACTAAATAGATTTATAAAAATCAGAATCTGTCAGTGCATATAAGGAATCAAATATTCCATTCCTCTTGCTAGTATTAATCTAAATCCATTATTACTTCCTAATTCATTCACATAACTAAATTCTCTGCAATAGCTGGGATTTTCAAAGATCCAAGTCCTGTACCAAATTCCACACTTGGACTTAAACTTTCACATATTCAGGATGCAAAAAAACCCCTGAATAGAAGCAAACTCAGAATCTTCAAACTAGCACAGATATTTTCCTTGAATGAATGGAGTCACTGATCACTTTAATGGGAAATGTTACCCTTTTCTGATCAATCCCTAGCAGACACACCCAGCACATTAAGCAGTTACCATCACCACCATGCTCCAAAGCCAGTTTTGCAAGTCTCAGATTTATATCTGTTTAAAATCCAAACCAGCCATCAGCACATATCAGAGGCTGAGTGCAGGAAAAGAAACAAACCCACAGCAAACAAGGACCTAAGCCAAGCTCCTGGCTCTTCTCACCCCTGAAGAAACCTCAGGGCTTGCTGTGTCTCAGGTCCCCTGCAGAGGTAAAGAGACCAGGGTCTTCCCTTACAGTATACAGTTATACTGCATCTTCAGCAAATCCAGATGGTAATTTTAGCTTCAGTTTTTATGTGCAATATTGTTGCTGTTCCTGCCAAGGCTCTTTCTACGAAGAAGAATATTCAGAGCTCCCAGAATCACTAAGAGGTAGAAAACTTGGCATTTTGATTTATAGATGAAGAAACCAATGCACAGACATTTTAATGGGTTTACTCAGAGCCACCAAGAAAAATCAATGCTAGAGAAAGTATTTGAGTTCAGGAGCTCATATCTCTCCATCCTGGGATCATTCCAGAGGTTCTCATACATTTGTGGAGGGAAACCAACCTCCTGTTTTTCTCTAGTCCTTCCAGGATCTCATCTTAGCTAAGGTGTGGAGAAAGCAGCCTCTAAAGTTTTGAATGATGCTTGAAAATAACTACTTCATGACTGCAAAGCTGAAAACAGCAAACCCTAAAAGCACTCATTTTGCTCAAAGGTGTGAAGTTTCATACTCAAGAAAAGCAGCATCTCATGTAACAGGAATTTTGTCCCCAGACACAATTAAGAAATATTTAGAAATATATAAAATGGGCAGTGACTTTTCTGACATCTCCTGAAGCAAACCTCAAGTAGCTCTCCCTAAAACCAAGGGTCAGTTGCTCACCCCTCTCACCTTCACTGCATTACAGATGTCCTGTGAGGGAGTCCCTATCTCACTGGGGTTTGGTTTACAGTCAACATTATGTGACTGAATGTTAAATCTAAGGAAAGCCCTTAGAAGTGATCAAGCACCTTGCCCAGATTGATGTCATTAAAACAAACTTCCAGGGTTAGTAGTTTAGTAAAACATTAGGCTTTTATTTTAAAGAGATCATCTCAGAATCCAGTAGTAGCTAAAAGCAGATTACTGCAGCCTCTATTTATCCTTCTGCTGCATTCTGCCTTTCCAGCCTTTGAACAGGAAAAATAATACATCCAAATAATTGTTTTTTTATAGTCTAACCATTCTTCACACCATCCGATCAGATCAGTAACACCACTCATAAGACTCTCTCATTTACAGATATTATTTAATTATTTAAATACATTAGAAATAGTGTACAGTACATTCTTCAGTGCACGAAGCGTCTTCCAAGCACCACCAACAGTGATACTGATATGTGGAAGCTGTGAGAGCCATACCACAGCCTGCATTTATATTACAAATTGCATTTATATTACAAACTGTAAAGTAAGAACATATAAGTCATATTAATGTCATAATAAGATGACTGAACTGATTGCATTGATTAAATCTTGGGAAAAGAATATGACTTCTAACCTCAAGGAAATTATAGGAATAATTTTTCAGAAGAAAAAGAATTTTTGCAGTTGGAAAAAATTTGCCTGTAAAATCATAGAATGGTGTTATAACAGATAAAAATCAAGTGCTGAGCTGCAGTCCTACAGTAAAAGGAGTAGTCTCTTAAATGCTTACTAATGTTAAACCATTCTGGTAAATGTTACATTTTTCAGAAATAGTGTAATTTATTGTTTCCTCAGACTCCTCATGCTCACTTACTCCTATTACATAACTTGTAACTTGGAAGCAGAGAGGAATCAGCATTACAAGATTAGAAACAGTGTGGGGAAGAATCAATGCAAAACAATTCCCATCCTGTTTAAGAGATGCAAAAAGTCCACAGCAAAGAGTTAGGCCAGAAGTCCACAGCAAAGGTGAGATGTACTCAACAGCCAGTGCTCTTTCAATGCCAAAGGCAAATTTTGCACGTAGTTTAGCAGCTCTAATCTTATGCAAAAAGCTCTTTCACCTCACCAGTAAGAGCAAACGAAGCATTAATGTTCACCAGAGAACATCAAGTGCCTAGCATGAATCATGCCCTCTACTCTCTTATCTGCTACTCTACCCATTACCCTTCAAGTCTAAAGTAAAATGCTTGTTAAAAGGTCCTCAAATTTAAGCCCAGAAGAGATCAAGGAGACTTGGCAATACAATGAATGTTCAGGCGTTTTTGTCAAACCTGACTAATCTATTATTTCCCTGTGCAGCTAAGCTCCTAATGAAAACAAGAGGAAGAACTGCTTTATCTGAAGATACTGCATGAGAGCTCTGGAACTCCGTGTTCCACCTCTGCTTTTGTCTGTGTGTGTCCTTGGAAAATGCTCTTTGGGCTGGCTCCAACACAGAGGAGGCTCTGACCTGTGGGATTGCAAACCATCCCTAAGAGGTCCAGAACTAGCCTGCAAGGTGACTTTCCACCTGATGAATTTGGACCACTGCACAGCAAAGACTGAGTGCAAAGCGAAGGAAGAGGGATAACAGTGCTTGTATCTTTAGCCCAAAGATAGGAGAAATCTTCCCTAGGCTCCTGATCCTCAAAATAGTTGACACGTACTAAATGTATAAAGCAGTTTCCATATATCACTGTCACATAACAGTGGCAGAGCTAGTAGCCTGTTAGAAGCACAACTGCCCTATATTTCTAAAGTATGACTATGAGCCTATTAAATAGACAGTTAGGGATCTTATCATCTAAATAAATAAATATTCACCCAAATGAAAAGCTATTTTGCTTGTCAGTGCTAGGAATCTCCTTTTCACTCAACAGTATATTGCAGTCATTTGGCAAAATTTCTTCTGAGAGGAAAAAACATAAATCAGTTATACCACACAAAATCTCCTAGTCAGTCCACATATTGAGCACAGATTTTTTGTAACCTAGTTTTGCCAATTATATGATCCACAGGTTCCCTACTCACTCTCTAAGCAGCATATTGCCTTTTCTGAAGAGAAAAGCAAGAAAACAGAAGTGTCTGAACTCCTCCAATGATGCACACAAAATAGCTGAAAAACACAGCCATAAAAACCTTTTTGCTAAAATGTTTTGATGACAAAAGTATTAATACTACAATAATGAAAATGAATAAATGACATGTCTACAAAAGATTATAGCATATGTCTGGTAACACCATTTCTTTTAATTGCTCATTAAAATTGATCTAAATGACAAAGTAGAGGCATGGAAGCCAGAACCTCAGCTTTTTATCCTCGACTCTGTCACTGATTCACAGTATAACCTGAGGCACTTAATTAACCTTGACTGTCTCCATCTGTACTATAAAGATAACAAAAACATAGGTTAAGTCCTTGAGACCTATGGGAAAAGAACTTTATGAGTTTAAAAAAACTCTGAAAACCAAGAAATGTTCCACATCTGTGAGGAGACGCCCTCTACCAACCCAGTGTATATGCAGTGTACAAAGTGTCCTGAGAATTCTCTTCTCCACATATTTTCCATTATTTGCTAAATACAATCTGTACTGGTATCAGTGTGTGATGTTGTGTTCTCTGTCAAAGAAATTATAAACTGCAGGTGTTGGTCTGACACCATGGCACTATGTACTTAGAGCTGTGTTTGTTCTTTATGTTCTGATCAGCTGACCATAGGGACTACAAAAACAATTCTGCAACAATGTCTTCCTTAACCCCAAAATGAAGTTTAAAACTTTTTGTTTACACAACCTGAAAAATATATTTCTTAAAAAAAACTACAGCTCCATTTTAAAACAAAAGCATGAAACACATTTATTTTGAAATGAATGGTGCTGAATAAATCAATTTTTAAAATAATTTGCCTGAAAGAATTTGATATAGTCATATAAATTAACAATTTGTTTTGGTTGAACAGAATATACTTTCTCTTTTCATTTCTCTGAACAATTTTGCTACTCGCACTCCTAGTTCCAGAAGGTAGAGAAAAAGCAAATTATTGCTACAAATTTTGCCAAGAAATATGATGATGACTCGCTGTGCATAAGACCTCCTCTGGATTCCTCAATGCTAAGCATGGATGAGGGCAGTTCCCAACTCTGCAATTTCTATAGTTTTCCTATTTTCCTGCTGCATAACTCCAAAACATAAGCATGCCAGTCACTGAACACACCACCCAGTAGAAATGTTTCCTCACAGGCTGCATGTTCAGCAAAGTGCAAACTGATGAGCGAGAACATCACAGCACCATGGCCATGAAGTTCTAGGTCTAATATATTCACCAGCTCTGCTCTCAGAGAGGCATCTCTACTGCTGGGTGGCTACCTGGCCCATCCACCCCTCTGTGTAGAGCACACGTGACAGTACAGGTAAGAGTGTGGAAGCATACAGCTGAGCTCTTAATTCACCAGCATTTCATCTATGTATTCCTGACCAGAGGTGCTGTTTCTTTTCCCAGACCAAAAAACAAAACCAAAAAAAAACCAAAAAAAAACCAAAAAAAACAAACACAAGACCCCTAAACAAACAAATTAAAAAAAAACAAAACAAACTGAAGAACTGAAGCAACTTGCAGCAAGCAGCAAGCAACACTGTATTCACTCCCTAAGAGAGATTTGTTGTTTTTCAGCAGTGATCTGTATCCCAGCTGCAATTCCCAATTTCACACTACCCTTATTTTTCAAGACTATTAAAAATCAGAAGTCAAACACCAAATATTAATCTTGATTTTAAGCATTTAGACCTGTTTATTACTGGCTGCAGATTCAAAAGCACTAACAGCTATTAAAACAGTGTTCACTTGGCATTTTTTTTTCCTTTCCACACTGAAGACAAGGTCTTTCCACAATTTTCTGACCTTAGTAAAAAGTCATACCGTGAGAAATAGGAACATTAGGTAACTATCACAGTCTTCCCTACATGTGTGGTATGATTAGTCCTGCCTGGGAGAAAAAACATGAAGGCTGTCAGAGGGAGTCTTCCAAGACTGATGCAGGAATGAACAAAATTATTTAGACCAACGCTGAGAGGAAGTTGAAAGGGCATTCAGAGCAAAAGCACGTGTAAGGAGCCCGACAGGAGGCAAAACTCCTGCTTCTGTTGAACAGCACTATTTTAGAGAACCGCTGGAAGCTCCCAAAGCAAGGGGCAGAAGGGAGAGAGGCAGCAGTGCCAGAGGGGAGTGTGTGCGGCTGCATGGCCGTGGCTCTGTGCTGGCAGCAGCCTTCCAGCAAGCGTCGCGCTTGCTGCTGAGCAGGGAGCCCCTTGGGCATCCTTCCAGCGGGAAGTGGGAGTAGAAAAATAGTTACCGCTAATCACTGTAATAACACAATAATGATCCACAAAATTATCCTTTTCAATACCAGTGAGCGGTATTGAAAGCCATGCCCATGGGAAAGGGGAAGTGGAAAGAAAGGTGAAAAGCAAAAGTGCAGTGGAAGAGAGACGAGAGCGGGGCAGAGCAGCACCAGTGGTATCACAGAGACTGCGGCAATGTCAGCTTCCCACGGCTTCTGTGCTACTGGAGACTGGGTACGTGTGGAACCACAGTACTGCCAGGATAGCAAAATACACTGCCAAACACTACTGCTGCCCTTCTTTTATGCTCGTTCTGAGACATCATTAGGACCATTTATGGAAGTAGCAGTATCCAAACCCAATTTGAGGCAGAACAATTCTCCTCAAACAAAGCCACAGGCGAGAAACTGTTACAAGCTGGCAGAGCAGCCTTGACCAGTAATTACTTAGGGGCAAAAATGTGTGCATTTGTATGCAATGAGAAACATGCTAGGCTTCTGCTATGTGGATACAGCACAAGTTCCATGCGTGTTTACCAGGGCAATGGAAACATATGCAGCAGAGGAAGGACAGTTGCCTACCCAGCATATTTCTGTGGAAAGGCAGACAAAGTACAGCTGAACAAACACAATAGATAGACATGAAGAGGAGGTGTTCCCTTTGTTACAGCGTGAAAGGAAGCGACCTTAATGTGAAGAGATTTACAAGAGCAAGAAACAGAATCAGGCTGAAGTGGATGCACTTGCATACATGCAAAATGTGGGATAATTAAAATCCTTATACAACTTACAGTACACATCCAAGGGCAGGAATGAAATGCATCCTCCCCATGTCACTTCAGGGCATAAACACATGAGGACTTACACACACATGCACGTACACAGAAAAAATGAATGTGTGTCTTGTAAATACTGGAGTGAATACACACAGTCTCAGGGCATAAGCATAGATGTCCATGGTGCACGAGGATGCAAGTGTGGTGGAGGCGTACGGAACTGGCACTGTGCATGGGGCTGAGAGGGAGGGTGTGCCAGTGCTTCTGGCGCATGCTCCAACTTCATCCTGGGCTTTTTTCCTTCCTGATTTAGTTTTTTTTTTCTGCGGCAGAGCAGACTCCATGTCTACAGGGAAGGTGCTTAATGAGTCAAATCCAATCTCTCGAATGCCTTATCAGTTGTGGACAGGCCTGTTTCTGACAGCTGACCTTTCTCACTGCACGCTGCTGAAAAACCCATACACCACAAACAATTAACACAATGCTGAAAACACAAAGCTGAGGGAAGACTCTAGATCACTATAGACAGCACTACATCAGAAGGAAGAGAATGATGCACATAAAAATGACAGAAGGCATCTATATAGGGTTTCATTACACCTTATTTTCCCACACACACCCTTTATTACCATCTTTACAGCTTGGCTGTAGCAAAGTTATGTGCAAAAGCAAGGGTCATGTACAACAAGAATAAAAAGCATAGAGAACAGGAGACATTTTTGTGATGTATATGACATTAAGCCCATGCACAAATAAATATATATCGGAATAAATACATCCAAAACTAATACAAAGAGGAAAGTTCCTTGCTAAAAAACAAAAGCATACAGAGCAGAGGAGATGAAGATCAGCCTGCCCTCCAATACTTCTGCTGTTATGGGACTAGTTCCTAAGAAAACACACAATAATACATTTACTTAAAAGCTTAAACTTAATATTGCCTGAATTAGAAAGATCAGAAATAACAAAAATGTCAAATAGTCCCTTCAATAAGGACAAGGAGGCTCATCCCATGATGAGTGCAACGCCAGTTCCAGGTAAGCAGAAGGTTTCTCCTTTTGGGAAGCCCAAACACCTAAATATAAAGTGGACAGTCTAGCCAGCTGTTCAAGAGATTTGTTGCTCAAGAAAGGGTGAGAAAAAACCTGTGTATTTTCAATTCTGCTGCCAGCTCAACATGAGGCTTGGGCAAACCGTGAACATTGCATTTTCTGAAATCTCTCTTCACTTTCAAATTTTATGCAATAGGTACATGCCACCAACATGCTTGAAGATCAAGACTCATGTATCTCAGATTTCAGGAGCAGATCCTAGGCACACAGAATTCATATCCTAATTTGAAAAAGTAGACACCTATCCTTTGTGCAGTAGTCTCCCTGTATGAGCAAAAGAGCACAGCCTACCATTATCACATTTTGGTTTTTTACTATTATTTAATGCAATAACATAACCTCCAAAAGGAGTATGTTTTTTCCATCTTAACAAGTCCGTATATGTTCAAAATAGGAGCTAGATTACACTGAGGAAAGTTCACAGAAAGAAAAAGTTTGCTGGGAAATTCACAGAAAAAAAAAAATTGCCAGAAGCTCCTGAGAAGTCATCTGGATACAGCATTTAACTCATCTAGGCACCTGTGGAAAACTAAACATGCTTTTGAAGATTTTGTATGCAACCCAGACAAGACTGACACAGGAGTGGGTTAAAAGGTACACAAAGTAATTTAAGGTCACAGGGTGGAGTAATTTCCACAGCAGTGCAAAATATGTGTCAGTTTAGCATCTCTGGCTGGTATTGATGCTGATGAACAGAAAAGGTATTCAGGCAAAAGTATTCCAGTTAATAATTGCAAGTACATAAGACCTATTCAAAGCTCAAAAAATTGAAAAATATTTTAAGAAGAAATATTTCATTATAGGAGGTTTTTTGTGTTCAAGTGTATAGAGATTTGTATAGAGGTTTTTTTGTATTCAAGTGAAAAAATTATGCCATGACTATAATTCTTTCTTAGCTATTCCCATGTGGTCTTTTCCTATATACACATTATATATATTTAGTTCCATGCAATATAAATTGATGCTTAGTATATACTGTAATTATCTTTAAATACTTATCAACTCGTCTGTTTTCATAAATTTCTGAAATTATCTATGCTATTTGGAATAATAGATAACAGCTATTCTATCAGCTCATCCAAAATTAGCAACTTCATATCATCAATGAAATGAATTTCATATCTTGATGTGACAGCACCAAAAATGAGCCCAGCTGCTTTCATTAGTTCAAGCTACTGGGTAGCACAATCTTATTAAAGTCTTGTACACATTATCAAGACTGCATATCAACTAAAAGCAGTCGAATCAGTGCTTCTCTTTAGTACTATAGACCAAACTCTGAACTCACTGGCCTTGATAAAAATAAGGAGCAATTTTATGGCAATTAGTGAGGGTATACTGCTGGATGTAAGACAGCCACCATGCTGGTATCCATGTTCATGTTATTTTTCGTAAGCCTGTTGCTAGAAGGTCAGAACTGATGTAATTCTTACTCTTACAAGCAAAGCCCAACTGCTATAAAAATTACTTTTCAAGTCTCTCTGCAGGAGATGTGACACTGCCCTTGTGCTACAACAACTGTTGAAAAACCTGTGATTCTCTTTCAGTTCAGAAAGGTGCTGCCATTTTTTTTCCTGGAGACAAGTTTACCCTAGAGGGTCTTGACTTCTTTGGTTTGGGGGTTTGAAACTAGGTTTATTTTTTAGCAGCAAAGACTCATTCTGATTTAAACACCAGGGGTGTTTATATATTTTATAAATATTTTCTAATTCCTCTTTCACTGAAGTGTTGTCCCCCTTTTCCCACACATTAACAATTCCATTAACCTGCTGACATCATAGTGTTGTCATTTTGGAACTGAAAGCTGGTCAGAGATTTTGGGAAGTTAGCATGGCAGTTTTGGTCGCAACCCTTAGAGCAAACGTTTGTGTACCCCAAGCATGTGGCCAGCATGAAGGATCGTTGAAGCCCTTGCCATGTGAAAAAGATCCCTGTGTTTAAAATACAAGATAATTCTGAAAGTGGACTCTGACAGTTTGTAACCTCAAGAGCCGCCAGATTAATTGTCTCTTGACAGCTCTCTGGTCAAATGTGCTCGTTCCAACAAAAAATAACTGTTGGTGGTTTGTTTCCCTGTAACTTCTATGTCTACCACTACTTTGCAGAATCACAGAGAAGCTGAAATCTTTTTTCATGTTGCCTCAAGAAACAGAATTTTGTCAAAACAAGTTCTATCCATACCTTCATAACGCCATGATCTATTACGGGGCTGCTGAAAAAGGACTGTTGGCAAAATTTGGCCTTCACATTGTAATTTTAAGAGCTTTTCTGTTAAAGCATATGTCAGAACAAGGTGTAACAATTTCTCACAACTCTGTTGGCTCTGCAGAACTAAAAAAAATAAGAGGGATTAAACCATATAACATTAAATTAATTCATATAGTTGATCTGTATATATATATATATATATGCAGTTTTATCATTACACACAGATAACTTGATACAAAGAAGTAAAGAAACTTCACTAAATACTTTTTCCCCGATTTTACGCAATTTTTTCTTGCTTGGCGCTATACATCAATCCCACAAAGGGACTGAACAAAAGAGAACTGTATAACTTAACTAGTCTGGGAAGAGAAAGGAGGAAGAGAACTCATTGCATTTAGTACATACCAGTAATGAAAGCTTTTTTTACAATTACCTGACAATTTGCAGCATTAAGCTTTACCATCTGCAGCCCACAGAGCATCACAATTGATCCTGCTGTTGCTTTTAAACTTTCTTGGAGCACCACTTCCCTGTTTCTTTGTCCTAGAGATGTGCAGATTTTGAACTTCTGTGATCAACTTGGCTCGACCATACCATTATGTATAAATCATAAGACATAGTTGTGCCCTCCTCACCTGGGAATGTCTTATTGAATGGCCTTCACAATGAATGCTAGTTAAAACAGGTTCTCAAGCTTCAGAGATAGCAGCAGACAAATGTTAGTGCTGACCTCAATATTTCATAGCATCTAGTAAAACAAAATTGTTGGCTCCAAAGATTCTTTTTCTCAGTGGGGGTAAATTAAGAACTCATTTTTAAGCTTTTACAAGAACTGCAGCAACTACATAAAGTTCCTTTAGTTGTGGGTGGTTTATATATATCTATGTGCTAAAATTGCTTCATCTGGCAGAACTGAGGTTGTTCATCCCCAAAAGACAGAAATGATCCTTGACAGGAACTGTAATTTCCCACCAGCTACAATTTCTAATAGTCATGCAAGTGCCGGTCAGAACAGGCTGTGGTCAGCCCTCCTGATCCTTCAGGTGGTTACTCCCCTGCAGGCTTACAAACCTCCAGACTCCACCTGTGCCTGCTTTTTCACCTCTATAAAATAGAGCACTTTTCTACTGGCTGTAACAATTACTCTTTCCAGAGTAGAGCATACCTTGTATGTACAGCTGTGCATCAATATTCCATAACCACTGAGGACTAAAACACAGCTGGGACATGACCTTTCTTAGCTGCAAGGGGAGTTTTAAAGGGGCAGAAAGGCATTGCAGCAATGGGAAACTTGGCTTCTGCTCATCAAGGAGTAACCCTGACTGAGAGGTGGGGCGCTTGTGTCGCTGTGCACTAGGCAAGCATGTGGAATACATCACATCAACTCCTTCATGGCAGCTGCCCACATGCATCACCTTACCCTTCAGTAAACACAATGCAGCTCATGCCTCAATTTGAATGCACTAGCTTGCTTTTCCTTAGAATTAAAAGAGTACACGTGTTTCTTTTTAATAGCCAAATTCAGTCTAGATTTCTTCTGAGTGATTTTTTTATTATTATGGTAATAATCTAAGCCAGCTATCTCCTTTCCAGCACCGCCCACCTGATATTATTTTAAATTCTTTCAGCACGCAGGTTTTTCACTGAACTCTTCTCGGACTTTTCCAAAACTCCCTGAATTGTGCTAGAGAAGAACGCACCATTTCCTGGGTTGAACTTCAAATGTCAATGGCTCCAGCCCTCCTTCACCTCCATGGTTGCATCTGCTATGAACTCATAAACACAATCCATAACCTGTAACATTTGAGTTTATCAATTATTTTTCCCACTGCTGCATCTGCCTGCCTGAGGTGTTAGGTTTCCATTGGGATCAACACACACCTCTGATAAACGAATGTTTGTTTGCTAACTGCTTCATATTGATGTGTTTACACTGAACGCTAGCACAGAGGGAGAGGGAATAACAGATTAGGGACCAGTTCAAGTTATTTTTATAACACTTATAATATTCATGTGGTTACAAACAGATTTCATGGCTTTATTTCAGTGGGAAAAATTACAATGAGAAGATTATTTTTTTTTACCAACTGGCATCACACCATAGCAATCAGCTTTAAAGGCAGATACATTGGAAATAACTAATACTTGATGTTCCTGCTTGCCTCTAAAAAAAGTAAAAATGCCCTTACACAGTGATAAATAAAATCTCACATTATAAAATCAACAGATGACCACAAGAAAATATGTCCAGCTAGTATTAGAGCATCAACCTCATTGCAGATTTTGCCAGCCAGTTTGTTAGATCTTACTAAAAGTCTCCTAGAGGTCTCCAACTTTGTCTTCTACTGACTAGTGTTTCTGTAGCTCACTCAGTGCACTGGGTAGCTTACTTTGAAGCAGTCACATGGCTGTGTGGAAGCACATCACTGAATGGCCAAGCTATAAGTGGCACATACGTGATAAACACATATCACAAAACAAGCAGCATAACCCAGACACTGATTGTCTTAGCAGAAGCCAGCAACTGAATGAACTATGAATATTAAATTCCTCTCCAGAGCAACTTTTTGAGCCAGACAAAGCTCTGATGTACACCCATTAGCCATCTGTATGGCATTTCGGTCAAAGATGGCTCTCTTAGCTTCAGACTCATCACCAGAGCCTAAATGTTTTCTGCTTAGGCTGCTAACGACAGACAGGGAGCATGAAAAACAAAAGGTGAAAGGAACAGAAGAACATTTAGTGATGGAACACATTTTAAAAGCCAGAACTGAGCTTGCCTTATCCTGCTAAATTATAAAGCCAAGGAAGGGCTCCCTGTAGAAGACAGAGTGTCTGTAGTTTCACATGTGGGTACACAACTTCGCGTGTGCAAGCACGCACACAGCGGGTGGCTGCTCTCTGTGGTGGAGCACAGGGTGCTCCAGAGCAGCTCTCACTGCACTGACATTCCTGTCACACTGCACGAGGGCGCGCAGCGCGTTCAGCAGGGCAGGCAGCCAGACATGAGGGATGCTACATGCACACACGTGCAGTCCTTACAGACACAGGCAAAGCTGGGCTTGCAGCTGCGCGTGTGCTCTCTGCACATGCAGATTCATGCACCATGACACACACGTGCACTGGTTGCACAAGTGCTTTTGAACGTGCATGCGCACACAGTGCCCATATGTTTGCATGGGCTGGGCAGGGTTCCCTTCTCCCTCTCCCTCTTTTCTTCACTGAATGGGAAAAAGCTGTCAGCAATTTCCTTCTGTCAGCAGCTGGGAGACACTTTTCTGCAGTTAGCTGCAATTTGTTTCAATTATGTGTATTAATCACAGCCTGCTCCTGATGGGATTCTTCATAAATGAAAAATTTTTTAAAATCAGAGCTTTTCTTTTTAACAAGCCGAATCTTCTCTCATGATGGCACTTAATGATTGCAGATTTGTTGGGAGAGTGGGGGAAAAAGAAAGAAAAAACAAACAGGAAAAAATACCCTTAAGACACTTCCATGTTTGCTTATTTCATTAATAAGCAGCATGGCTCAAGAAGCTGGCAGGGCATGCAATTGAAATGGGGGTCAGTTCACTGTCATTTCAACTGTGGAAAGAGAGAGCTCTGAATAGACTTCACACATAAAAATCTCCTAGCTCAGAGAAGTGGTGGAATTACACCAGTTAAGGATTTTTGGGCTCCAGTTTGCTTTCTTTGAAGCCTAAAGCAGAAATCACCATGCTACTGTTTCAATATCTTACAGCTGGCATTAATTAAAGACACTGGAAAAAGTAGTGGAAAATTGGGAAACTCATAGCTGCCTAAGGGCTGCTCCCAAAGTCTACTGAAACAAAACCGAAATATCAGTGAGGTGAATGTTATGCAGTGTCTCAAAGTTGCTTATTTCATCTGGGAGTCCTAAGAGAACTTCTGAGGAGCATGCTCTACGTTTGCAGTGAAGAAGAAAAAAAAATCAGATACTTAGGATGTATGCTGATATTTTGGAAATATTCTGCTTAAACAAGCTCCTCTGCAGAGATATTATGGCGTACCAGGTTATAAGCCAAAAGGATCTTTCCTTCTTTCTCATTATCTGCTTTCCCCTAGCAGTTATTCTCTTACCTGCTATTGTATTAAAGATTCCCCCCGCCCTGATTTGTCACAAATCAAAGTGAGGGCTGATGAACTTGGAAAACTTAGGAGTCATTGAACAGATTTTACCCAAAGGTGAAAATTTTTCCCAGAGGTGGAAATACTTCTGGGAAACTGCTAGGATTCAAGCAATGGGCACTTACTCCACAACCCTGGAATTTTAAATCAAAAATTATCCAAGTACCAAAAATGCAGATGATTTGCAAGTCATGATCAATGTATTTTATCAAAGACTGGGTTAGAACAACGAGGCTGTGCTAGAATAACAAGGAGGTCTGTAAGATTGGTACTCCTTAAAGCTGTATTGCAGTGAGTCCTTGTAAAATTTGCTTTCTAACAACCTGCTTAGCTAGATTTGCTCACTCCATCACACTTAGGGAAAAGAAGAATGATCCTATTCTAGGTCCATATGGCACAATGTGTATAATACATCACGCAGAGAATTTAAGCGTACTCCCACCTTTAGATTTAATGGCACAGACACCGTTTGGGTGTACAAAAAAATCCACTGAATTTATCCCCTGAAATCATCATATCAACAATGACAAACTCATGAGTGAAGATGTCTTCACACTGGCAGAAAATGCAACTTTACAACTAGTATGTTGGGGTTTTTTTCATAAGGGCCCAGGCACAATAACAAAAGAATTTATAAAGTATATCTGTATTCAAATGAGCTCTTTTCCTAACTAGATTAATAAAGTCATAGGTACAAGCGAGTCAAGTCAAACGGGTTCTACATCAGACATGTTTTCCAGGATGCCAGTATGTGATGTGATTCTGGACATAGCTAGGATGTTAGCGACAGTAACTAGGGACTGTGCAGCTGCCAGAGCTCTGCCATGTCATGCGATTAGGAAATGCACGATGGTGTACATTTGTGGGAGAAAATGGTAATTCCTCTGCTCTACCCATCAAATGCATGTCTAGACCCTGATCATCTGTGAATGTCATTCCCACAGATGCACCTACACCCACATGACTATATGTCTATGAGGATTTAATGGTTCTTTGCAAGAAACTGTGGAGGAGATAGTCTGTACTGAAAAGAGCATGCCTTTGCCTGCGTGATCTGCATCGACAGAGAGCCCTTTTACTGATGTCAGAGCAGCCTTTGAGTCCAAGCAATGAGTTTCCCAGGTCTCGATTTCTTCCAGCTAAAAGGTAGGTACCTGAAAGTTTATTGTTTAGTTCAAAGTGTTATATGCAGAGGGACGGGTCTCAAAGTCCTGGGACAGGATCACTTGCCATCATCAGTGCTCCTTGTTCTCATCTCAGATTTGCACAAGCAGGACATTTAGGGAAACTAAACCCAGAGCAGTTACTAAGTGAAACTAACCCTCAATAATTAAGATGTGAAAGAGTCACAACATTAGGAATCATTTAGAAACCAACATGATCTACAACCTAGATGCAAACTGCCCAACTTCTGGGCACTCTGTGGTCAGCTGTGGTCACAAATTCTCACCACAAGAAGCAGTACATCCCTTCCACTTAACCTTTCCTCTACATTTCCATCAAAAACTTCCATTACATTGTGTTTTATTTGCCAAATTAAATCACAGCCAACATAAATATGTTGGTAGAAGGCTCATCCAGAAAACTTCATTCTTACTAGAGTCATACTGACATGTGCACAGACAAAATGGAGAAGAACAAGGAAGAACATGGGAAGTCTGAAAGGGGCAAAAAGCTTGGAGCTTCACAAAACTCTTGGGCTTAAGACACAGAAATTTTCAACACTAAGAATAATAAATCCAGAGAATGTGATAAAGAAAGCAAGATGGAAAAGAGGTGGGGAAAGGAGAAAAATAAGAAAGAAGGAATACAAAGAAATAGAGGAAAGCAAAGGGGACAAGTGGAAAAAACAGGCAGAAGAGGGGAAGAAGGAGAAAAAGAAGAGGGAATGAGAGAAAGTGATAGACAGAAGGGAGAGAAATCTCTGCTGGTACAGTAACAAATAAATCCCTGCAGCATGACAGGCGTCTGCTGAAGCATTTCATTTCCCCGCAGCATAATGGTGTGTTATTGCCCATTATCTGTTCTGTCAGTGCCAGAGTCGATATTAAATGAGGGGCAGCTGCATTTAGCTGCCATTTTTCAGTTGTCTCGCTGTTACCATGGAGACACGCTTGGTTTTTGATGAACCTGGCTGCGAGCAGAGGGGTGCGTGCGCACGAGGGGGAGGCAGGAACACTGCAGAGCAAAGGATCAAAACAATCAGTGGAGGGACACAAGCAAGGGGAGGGCAGGTCCCCTGTACCCAGGCACCACAGAGACAGCCATTTCAAAAACCCTCTTAATATGCAGAAGGGCCCACAGCCAAGCGTACAGACACTGCCCTGACTTTCACAGATTCTAGCAATTGCTTCTTCATCCCTCTGCCCTTCTCCTTTCCCTATACCCTCTGCCCCATAACAGTAGCAATCCTCCCCTTGTGTCTGGTAGCTCTGCAGCAACATCTCTAAGACTATTAAAAGTAATGATTAATTAAGCTTCTCAAAGACCATGTACCAGGTTGATGAGCACTAATATTGCTATAATACTAATCAAGAGCATGAAGCTCAATGAGATTGGATGTGGCTCCTTTTCCCAGTAAGATTTATGCAGCAAGCTGCTGTCACACATGGGTGCTAAAGTCTAGATAACTTCACTCACCCTTTTCATGTTTCAAATATAAGGATGTATTGAATAATGGATGTATATGTATGTATAATGTAATGTATAAGGATGAATAATATAAGGATCCACTTTCTAAAGGGAAGTGGATGGGAGACATCTACACAGCAAACTGGAATCAAATGAAAGAGATCTCATTTCCTTTTCTTACCTTCTTAACACAAATCTTCTTTAGAGAAAGATGCATTGTGGTCTCCCTGCCTCATTTACTTAATGGTGGCAACTTCAAACCCTGCATCTAGTATGGATTTCATCTCTAACTCTGCTGGCTTTAGACCCACAATCAGCATACCTGCAGTGGTTGGGAAAGCCCATCTGTTCTCCAGCGGCATCTCAATCCCCAGTATGAGAGACTTCTGCTTCAAGTGTTGACCACACAAAGCACCAGAACTAAGCAGTCAGTTCCAACAGCATTTTCAGTTTACTTACATTACTATAAGCTATTTATCTTTGCTTGAGGGCCTTGTTTTTCTGAATTGCTTGTAAAGGGTTTTAGAAACCTTGGGGAGACTGACATGGTGAAAGTTAAACTAATAGACTATATACCAACACTAACAAATGAAATGGTGCCAGGGTATACTCCTAAACTTTGGAACACAGTAGCTTGCAATTCTAAACTATTAGAACTCTCTCCAATATAATTTTCTCATTTTACTAGCAGTCTTACAAATTATTCTGAGCACAATTTAGGGGTTAGGATATGCCCATGACCATTCCCAATGCCCATTTTTCATACAACCATCTTGTTCTGTATGTTTATGAGCTCAGACAGACCATCCTGCAATGGCCAGTCTCAGTGCCAGGAAATATTTCCACACATGCTCAGCTGATTAGTAGAGACAACCAGACAATCCAGCTTGGTGACAGCCAGACAGTATTTGTGCAGTCCAAAACTGCAACGATAAGGGTCTTGTTGACATATCCTAGCTCTGTCCATCCTAACTCTCTGTCAAAGGGCAGACTTGCACAATTCTGCTTATCATGCAGCTTGGATGTATGCACAGAACTATGGAGTCACAGCTCCTCTGTAAGCCATAGAATACTTGAGCCATAGGTCTGCTGAGATGTATCCTCCTAAATATGAAGACTAATAATCCCACTCAAGCTGACAAGGATAATGGGATGCCTGTGAAGTAAACCACAGCCTTAAAATATATACCAAGAGCACTTTCGGGGCCTCAAAATTCCCTAGCACTAAATGGGAATACTCTGCTGCTACACTCTGAACTTGCAGAAAGTTCATTCACCTCTACATCAACTATCATGATACCAAAAGGAATTGTTTGATGTGCAATGTTTATGATTAAGACTAAAGATGTCCAGAGGACATTTACTCCTCAATGATGCAGATATGTTGTCAGACACTGAGAACATTCACCTTTTCACAGCTGAATGTTTAAATGGCAAGCTGCTGCTTGCTCTTTAGGTGATATCTACATTTGCCTTGAATTCTGATTTATAGCTTCCCAATCCATCCTTGGATTATGTTTCTCAAGGTCCAAACCTTTTATCTCCATTAAACCTCTGTCCTGCCCCTTTGCCCCAAACCCCCAGACTGAAAAGCAACAAAGTCAAATATCTTTGATAGGAAGTTGCACGCAGAAGATGCAAAGGTGCCCAGGCCCAACTCTGGTTTGCAGGGAAGTGTCTCATCTCTTGCTGTTTAATCTCAGTGCAGGTGAAACTGAAGATATATTGATACATAAGTAACACCAAGAAACACAGCCACACTGAATAGTCTTAACTTTTAAAATTGTAATTTGCTGCTTCCTTTTAGTTTAGAGCACCCTCTTTTCCATACCTCCTGCTTTCCCAATGCTTTTCTTTGAATATTATTTATTTGTTCATGCTGTTCAGCATTACCTAACAAATAAACTTCTCAACACTCAAACACTCAAGTAGGAAACTACTGTTTTAATAATTGTAAAAACTGCAGTACCTTCCAATGATCCACGGCATTGTCTTCCATGACCTGCTAGTACAGACAATTTCAGTGTCTGACTGTGGAGCAGTCTTTTTCCTTTATTCAATATATTTGCTTTATAGAAGCCATTTAAAAGTCACAGGTTTCTCAAGACCTGCTAAGCTCTCTCTGCTCCATGCTGAGACAGTAAAAACAAAGGATCAAAGTGCATCATTGTATTTATATTGCAAGTCCTCATCTCGTAGTTGCAATGTACTCATATTTTGTCATTTTCTCATCAGAACCCCTTGCTCTGATGTTTTCCCACTTTGGGCCTTCTGGAACTTGACAAAACTTTTAAAGGCATATTCTAAAGAAACTCCTCATGCAACATTTAAATGGCACAATGCTGTTTGATCTTTCCCCCAACTGTCCTCTTTTCTTTATGACAGTTGCATAGAACTGCTCATATATCTTATCTTGCTGACCATTGGTTTCTTTAAAATTTCTGATTTTCCCACACTGATGAAAAAAGTTCTGCCTGAATTGCTTACATGCTATTCCTTTCTTTAGCTTTTATCCACTTGCATAACCTTTTGCTTTTGAATATGGAGCTATCTTAAGCACCACAGAGTACCAGACTGACATTGGATTTGCAGGATCTTTTTTCTCTGGGGGATGCCTCAGTTCAGAGTGTCTGATCAAAGTTATCTTTGTAGAGCAAGAGAATTTTGCATACAGTAGTGGAAACAAACATCTGATATACACGATTGAAAATATGAATGCTAATGAACTGTTTAATCTGTTAGGTCAATGACACTGGTTTTGGGTTCAATGAGTCAGGGAAGCTAAAGGGAAGAAAGAAATATGCTCTAATACTTAGAGATTTTGTTTTAATGTAATCTCTGGTCAGCAAAGAGTATGACAAGAGCAATAACAGCAGGTTTTGAGACAAATGGGAACTCAAGGGGGAAATCATCCTGCAGAGCTCTCATAAACAATTCTGTGGTCATTTCAAGGAGTTTCTAGAATTGTGCCAATTGCAATCGAAATTAGTTTGTATAGCACAGATAAACTGGTTCCAGAACCTGCCTAAACTGTCCCATTTGAGTTAAGGAATACATTCAGAAGAGCAAGGGAATTAGAAATTAACTCCTCTGACCACATTCTGCATACCAAACATTTCCACTGAACTGAGAAATGAAAAAAGGACAACAAAAATGTGAAAGAAACCCAACTGCTAGATGCTACAGACAGATGGTATTTATTCAGTAACAGTTTCTAATCAAAAGTATTGATTTCTAACTGAGGGATTCTTTGTGGAAAGCTTTCAGACAGACAAAACTAGCACTTAAATTTCAAGGAAACAAAGAAAGATGTATCTATTTTTTGATCTCTTTGCATCTTTATTTTCCCCACTCTCTCTTTCCCAAGAACAATACCCATCAGTTTTCTTCCTACAGCCTACTGTCTCAATTTAATCACTGAAAAATATGTCATGTTTGGCTCTAATTATTTGCATTCATGTAGCACAAGGCAACAAAGCTGAGGATCAAATCCCCAGTGGCACAGGCTGCCACAAAGGTGCCCCTTTAGTTCTGGCATAAATGGACTAGTGCTCCTGGTGATGGTATTCCTAAATCTGAATCCTACTAGTAGTGAAGGAATGGTGTACATCACTCTGCCAACAGCAGGTCTGCTATTCTGTGCCTCAAAACAGGATTCAACATTGAGTATTTCAATACTCCAACAGAACCTGGGACAGCTCAATTCACAAAAACACAGGTCCAAGGGGCAGAAATGTGAGAAGGTGAGAGCCCAGTACCACAGACAGCTTTCTA
The DNA here is from genome assembly GCF_048771995.1 of Taeniopygia guttata. Taxonomy (NCBI): domain Eukaryota; kingdom Metazoa; phylum Chordata; class Aves; order Passeriformes; family Estrildidae; genus Taeniopygia; species Taeniopygia guttata. Next base: position 43,823,543 of record NC_133030.1, on the reverse strand, counting down.
TAAAAATGTGGCCTCCCTTTTGACTATTCAGGAACAGATTTCAAACGTCAGCATCCCTGATGCTGAGCACTCCTTATGACTTGCCTGTTTGTAGGTCAAGTCATTCAACTGCAGAGCTGGGAAAGAAGTATGAATCCTCCAGATGCAACCTTTTGGCACTCTAGTCTCTCCATTCCTATGCTTTCCTATTCCATATTGCCCCAGGAGGGGATACTGTGTTTTGCAGAACACTAAAACACAGTCATGAGGAATATAAGCAATGAAGTGTATTTCCATGTCACAACAGACTTTATTAGCATAATTCCTAATTGGGACTGTTTAGAAGCCCCATAAGAGCAGGAATAATTACATTTAACAGGCAAAGCGATAAAGAGACAAGATAAGTCAATTCTCCATCCCTCCCCCCTTCCCAATTGCTACAAAATACTTTTTATTTCATCTTCCTTTGGGAAAAAAGTACAAGGGAATGTATTCTACAAGAACAAAATGGCAACTTCTAGTGTGCCCAGGAATCTTCTGCTTGTGACATCCTAACACTAGTTTCCTTGAGTGGGACCTTATACACATTTGCAAGTGGCAACACAAAACAAAGACAAAATTTGGAACCCCACTAGAAGACAATCTAAAAGAAACAGTAAGACAACAGTAACCAAAGGGAAGCATTACAATACTTTCCAGAGCAGCACACTGTGAAAAGAACCCATCATTTAGATACAAGTTTGCAATTTCCACCATGTTTAGTACAAACATAGAAGACAAAGCACTTAGTGCCTTTTGAAGCATCACTTCCTAACCTGCCCCTGGGATCTGAAGCACACATCAAGCAACACTGAGCTGTTGTGGTGCAAAACCAGTCAGAGGATACTCCAGGGGGTGCAGAGACTGGACCACAAAGCATTTCTTCTGGTATGGCAGGAGAGGACAGGCTTGCTACGGGGACTTGCCAAAAGTACCACTCTGTGAGGGCTTGTGGATAGAGGAAGCTCCTCTTTGCAGAATCCAATTCAATCATTATAAAGATAGTGGCCCTCACAAAAGCAGCTCCTTTTGGGTACAGCAGCCTACCTTGGATATTACCAACTTACAAAAACATGCAGAAGTATCAGCAAAGGGAGTCTGTTGTGGTAATGAAGAATGTCTGACAAGGACAAGTCAGGGTCCTGAGTACACCAAGACCCTGGGCTGGGGACTGCCCCCTCCCTCCCTGCTCTCCCCACAGTCTGTGCAGCTGCCTCTCTGGAGCCGGGGGACATGCCCTGGCTGACAAGGACCCAGTCCAGTCAGTCCAATGGCTTGCAGTCACCAGAAGCTGTCAGTCCCCATGGTGGATCTGACACAGCAAAAGATCTTTAGATGCCAACTGGTACCATCCGCAGCAAATCCAGACCTGCTGTCCCAACAAACATGAAATGATGCAGCTATTCCAGCTAGCAGTTTTAAAATACCCTTCCTAATATGCACTAGTTACATTCATTAGACCCCAGGGATAGCCAAACTATTTTACCCCTGTCCTCCTGTCCTTTAATGTCTCTAAATCTTAAAAGAACATTTGTTTTCAAGCTGACTTGTCAATTAATTTCATCCTCCCCCAAAACTGTCGGCAGTTGCAAATTCAGATCAGGTTCAGAACTGTCACCACAACACAAGGAAAAGGACTTCTCTCCATTTAAACTGCATTTTACATAACTGGGATATTAAAGCAGCCAAAGGCTCTGGGGTTTAATTCAAACTTAGACTTTTAGGTATGATTCTGTTTTGCTGCAGGTATTTTAATTTCCATTAGAGAGAGAAGTGGAACAGAATCTTACATGGTTTCATATGCATTTGTTTTGATTTTTATAGTTGGCTAAAGTGCTATATTAATAGCACAGCAGGGGCTGCACTGAAACCAAAGACCTGGAAAATAAAATACTCTCCCTATTCATTATTTCAGTACTTGAAAATTCCAACAAGATGAGACTTCTATATGCTTATCATGAATGAAAAAAAATAGGCATGGATTAAAATAGATTTAAAAACCCCACTATTTATTTGCAGTACATAAAGCAAATATACTTGCAAATTGTAAAAAGCATTACCCTTACAGTCCTCAGAGATTCAAATGTATTGGAACAAAAAGTAGGCATACCCAAATTAAATGCTCAAAGAGAAACTGGGAAAGACACTTTCAATCTGATATATAACTGCTGAAGACAGACCAACACAACACTTAGAGCAGAACTCTTAAGGCCTGAGTCACAAATCCAAATTTCAGACATCTGGGTTTTCACAAGATATTTCTCATGTCTCATTTAAATCTGGCATGAACCTGATATACAGACATGGTTAAATCACTTGATCATATTTTTCTTAAAAGTAAGACTCTGATATTGAGCCATTTAAAAGTGTTGTGAGATAAATTGCCCATAGCATTTCAAAGCAATAATATTACCACTTAATTTTGCCTGGTATTAAACAAACACTCTTCAGAAAGCACACACACAGTTGCTGAGGTCTTAATTCCAGAAAGAAAAGCCAGTGTCACACATAGCCAGAACAATCAGAGTTTTCAGTACCCCTCTCCCCCTTTACTCTGAGTAAATGAGCCTCATCTGAGCTAATTACACCAAAAAAAAAAATAGTCTTTTAAACAACTATTCAAGAAAGCATAGAAGAAATATAGATTAAAAAAAAGTTCCTCAAAAAAAAAAAAAAAAAAAAACAACAAAAAAAGACACAAATGCCTAATAGTAAAGCGCTCATGACATTCAGCATGATAAGCCCCTGCTGACCTTACAGACACAAATTTGGGGTGGAGGGCACGTAGGGCTTCAGAGATGATGTCCTATACACCATGCAGAGCTAAGAATTCTCAACACATGTCTGTGTGGTGGAAGGGGCCAAGTCTGCTGCTCAGGGCACTGCCCCATGGCTGACCCTTCATTCTGCTCCTGCAGCTACAGCGAACACGCCACAGCCTTTGCAACTCACCTAATGCAAGAGAACAAGGGTCTGAATGGCCCTTCTGGGGGCTGGAATTTCTCTGCAGCTCTAAGAAAGCTGTTGTCAGGATCAGGACAGTAAAAGATCCTGACTCCTCAAACAGTCCCCATTGTGTGCTGAAGGGGTGGGAAGGAATCCTACCCCCACAGTCAGTCTGCACTCCAGGTGTTAGTAAAAACCAGTGCCCAAGCACCAAAGACAAAAGTTTTAGTGAAGGCTTGAGTCATTTAGAACTGATCTGACACCCCCCCCCCCACCAACTCGCTTCACATAAGTTCTAATTTCATAGAGGACTGCTATTTAAATGTCAAATGGGGTGGTAAGTCTAGGACTGTGGGCAGAAGCATGTGTTTAGTCTGGCCCAGGGAAAGGTACATCCTCTAGTGATGCCTTGTAGCTACAGTAAGTTTAGTTCCTATATGAACCAAATACAGGGATAACAGTGGTTGATCCTGCTATACAACCATAAACAAGTAAATATGAAACCCAGCAACAAGCACAGTTTTTCAAGATTATGCTATCAACTGGCTGAGAAATCACAGTCTCAGACTTGTCTATCAGACATCTGGTTAATGATACAAGGCTGTTTGACTTGTAGCATAAGATAAACCTTGCATTAACACTTTGCCCTGGTGATAAAGGAAGCTAAAGGGGAAGAAATACACTGCAAACATCTCCTTATATAATGTTTGTACTCAGAAATATTCTGCTGAGGGTTAATAAGTATTTTGGGGGCAAATGTTTAAATATTAATAAAGACCGACTTAAACTGAACATTTAACCAACAACAATGAAAACTGGTGTCTTACAATGGCTCCCTTTCACATTTTGGTAAAACACAGCTCTGCATTGTAGAGGCTCTTTAATTTGACCATTGAATATTCCACAATGAGAAGAGAAGTATTTTTTGACTTTTCAGTTGGTTTTGCACAAACACATACTCAGTTCTCTAACAGCAGCACAAATCCTGTTACAAACCAAGGTTTATTTGCCAAAAGAGATTAACCAATAATTCCAAATTAACATATTTCAATAACATTACAATTAATTTGCCAGCAGAAAAAGGAAGGGAGAAAATCTAATGAACAAAGCATTCAGTTTCCCCATTCCCTCTGCTCCAGATGGAGTGGTGTGGCTTCAAATTAATGGAGAGATCTCCAAGGTCAAGAAGGAATGATTACCTGATAGGGTCTGTGAACCAGACCCTTCTCCCCTAGTCCCTGCCCTTCAGTGAGACTGCAGCTTTTGCCAGGGAAAAATTATTTCAGCTGTTAATTTAGTCTGTTCTTTTGTAAAATAGGCCTAATAGTACTCACTTATCTACTTCACTAGGATGCTTCAAGGATTAAAATTGATGTGTCCCTGCTGAAGTAATGTGCTATAATTACCCTGTTAATGTGCCCTCTCTTGGATAGAATGAAAATTGCCTAGCTGCGTGTCACAGTCCCACACCACCAGCAACTTGGGCCCTGGGCGAGCTCAGGCAATTGGACAATGTTCCCTCAAGCTGATTTCTCTTGTGCAGCTGAAGGGAAAGGAAAATGGCAACCCTGCAGACGAGGAGTGCAGCAAGGACACTGTACTTGAGTCTGCTTCCTCAAAGTCACTAATTACACAGAAGAGTGCTCCCTTACAGATCGGTGGGAGGCAAGGACTACAGTTTCTCCCTACATCTGGGTGACAAAAAAAACCCCAAACCTGTTGACATCTTCCTTTACATGAACTAGATCTTTTCCTGATGAAAGCAGTGAAGCGATCATACTCTTTTAAATGTATCTGCAACATCCAAGCCTCTGCCTGTGCTCCAACCACTTTTCCCCTAATTATTCCCAGTATGATTATTCTTAGATAAAGGTCCCTTTTTCTTCAGCTGTTCTAACTTCTAAAAATGAGAATAACACTAAGAAATTATGCAACACAAAGGGAGAAAGTCTAAAATCTTATTTCTTTCAGAGAAAAGTGGTCAGAAGCACCTTTATTAAAGATGCACTGTGGCAACTGCAAGTCTGTCTCTACTATCCAGAGATATGCATGGTAAACATGGGGGAGTCCAGAAAATCAGATACGGATAGCAGTTGGCATTTGTGGAAATGCAAATAAAAACAGCACCATTTAATAACGGGCAGGCAAGAGCCTGACATGAGTATCTTCTGCCTCCAAAATTTAAAGAAACACAGAGCAGAGCAACATTTATGCACTGAATAGCATAAAGTTATGTCCAGATATATAGGTTTTCCTGATTTCACAGCCCTATTACAATAATCAGGAATAAGTTGACCCTCCTGTCTTAGGAAAAACATTTTAGGGGAGCAATTTCAAACAGCAACACAAACAACAGTGTTTCAGACAGGCCAAGACCTCCTAATTCGCTACACATGGGTACAAAGCCAAGAAACAAACTCCACTCCTTCACCCTTGGAAACCTCAAACATCCAGCCTCATACACGAGAATCCTTCCTAAGCAACCCTGTTTCAGAGACAGCCAAGTATTATCACTGCAGGAGCCTTAGAGGGTCTGCATTTCTTACAGATGTTATTTTACCCAAAGGATTTTCTGCCAAAGTTACAGTGAATATTTCTATTGTACTCCTTTAAAAAATAAAGACGCCATTATAAAACTTCATAAAGTATTCAGCACACAGAAATCCCTGAGCAATGATGACTCCACACATTTGCAGTGCACACGTATTGTTTAAAGCACTGCAGGCATCTAAGACTGGTCTGCTGTTTTTAAAGCTGGTTAGAAAATGCAAGCGATACCAATGAGGTAAAAGATACAGGATTTTTAAGAGTCACAGCTGTGTTGGGAACCAGTTGGAACCCCAAGACTGAACTCTGAACTCTACAAAGAACATCTTTTTGTTGAAACAAGCTCTGAAACGGCCAGAGGAAAGCTCAGCTGACAGAAATGTGATGACCTCTGTCTATCAGAAAAGCTGGTTTTTAACAAAGCCATTGTATGGCACTGAGCTGCAAACTCAGTGCAGCATCCAGGGGCTCGCATGGTTATCTCAGCCTGCTTCTGGGTCAGTAGAAGCTGTTCTGATTAGCAGCCCATGCTGCAGGAGAGAACAAGATTTCCAAGTAGTTTCACACAGGATTATTAATCACTGCAAAGATTTTATTCATAACCCACACTGTGTTGTGACATATGGCTGCTTTGCTGCTTCTGTGAGTAAATCTGGAACATTATAACATTCCCTGTGTGCCAAGTGTTTAGCAAACACACATGTTGGCAGCCAGAATATTCCTGGAAAGAACATGTGTCTTGAAATGAAGCTGTGCCAACTGCTGCTCCATGTCATAACAGAGAAAGTGCCCTAATATCTGAGTTCAGCAGTGCTGGCACAAAGAATGACTGTCATCCAAAAAGCAGAGCTGGAAATGTACCATGAAAAACACAGTCAAATTAACCAATATGTGGGTTTGAGTATATCTGCTTCACAAGTATCTTCTGCTCTTCTCTTAATTGATGGAAATAAGAGATTTCTATCAACAGATACCTTGGAAACATTTGGTCAGAGGTCAAACAGATAACAAAGCAAGTGTAACAAGGCAAAGAATGTCAAGTAATTTGTATAAAAATATTGAATTGCTGCCCAAAAGCCATGAATACAGGAATCAGAGCTTCACATAGATCAGTGACCAGTATGACACATATACCTCTATTATATATAGCTACCTAAATATTAATATACCCTTAAGAAGCTGATGTCTAAGAGAACTTAGAAAAACCAAAGTGGCAAGAAAAAAAGAAAATATTTATGAAATCCAGAAAAATTTATAACTGGGTATTTGGAATGCAAAGTACAGTCAGATCTTAACATGATGCATACTATAGAAACAAAATAATCCCAAATAAGTCCAAATATCAGCATCTGTGGATCTGATTTTTCTGGATTTATTTGGTTCAAGAGTCTCCTGCGATAATTAGTTCTTATCCTCCCTTGTGTAAGTTGATTTCTGGTATTTTCTGAATATTCTGAGAAAAGTGTATATTAACAAAATTACAGCCGATAAATAGTTCATCATTTACATTTGTGTGTATTTCACCAACACTACATACTGTGAGTATTTGGGAAATGTTTGGAAATAATACCCACAGGCTTGAAAAGGACAATTCTCTGACCCTGCTTACAAAAAGCAAAAAAGATCTCTCTAATAATCAGCAGCACAAGGATTGTGGACGTGATAGTTGCAGTTCTACTCCATCAGAACTTACATGGTTTCATATGCATCAGAAACTACAATGAAACAGAAGCGTCAGCTAAGACTTTGCAGTTTTATAGCACCAACTATTGATATTATTGAAGAAATGGAAAGAGAAAGAAGAAACTGTTACAATGGGTTTTTCTGCATGAGACAAAGTGTGGCAGAAGTGACGTGTAGATTGTGGATAATTTTTTTGTTGAAGGATAGAAGATACTATCTCACCTTACCTAAATAATGCTACTCTCTCTAGACATTTGCAGCAAGTTGCATTAAGTAGCTGATAACAAGTTAAACACTGCAAAAAACATCTATGTGCAATTTTTGCCTGCCATTACCGAGTGACTGACAGGTACTGTTACCGGCATTACAGCACACATAACTTCTACTGAGTTTTAATTGGGGTATTTATTTTGAAAAGCTGAGTGAGAACATTATCAAGAAGGAAATACTTCAGAAACAATAAGAGGAGGGGAGTTGAGAGGATAGTAAACAGTGCTTATCCAAACCATCTTCATCTCAGGTAGAAAGAAACTTTCTGAATCTTCTCCCTCCAAAAAAGGCTATCATTGGGTTTCTCCTTTCCAGCTGCCACAGGCAGCAGACCTCCATTTGAACTGGCCATTTCCAAAGGCATTATGCTCTCTGAGATTCTCTTTTAATTACACCTACTAAAATTTTTCATCAGAAATTTTAACCCAGCCTATATATTTGTTTAGAACACAGAAATCTGTACTGCCTAAGTTTGCAGTTTGCCAGAAGCCTCTACCTGATGCATGTGGCATACTAACACAATTAAAACTGCAGGTCAGATTGAAACATTCATCCAAAACCCACTAGAATCACATTCTTCTAATAAAACAAAGACATTTTCTAATGGCTGACTTCACCACTGATACAAAACCTCCAACTGGCATCATCTTTACCCAGTGCATCACAGGATACTGCTGATTTTACCACCTAAATTGCACCCTGCCTTCCTCCTTAAATAAAGGCCAGTAAATCTTACCAGAGAAATGCAGGTATTAATCATTTGTGCTTTCCCATCCTTTCTACTAACTTCTCCTGACATTTCGATTGCCAGAGAAAAATCCATAGTTTCAAATATTCATCTAGACATAAAAGAACACTTAGAGCATTAAAATTTTTAAATTAAAAAAAAGCCACCTTTAGAGGAGTAGAAAAAGAGAAAACTAACTAATCTCACATGACAGATTATAGGGCTGAAAGTGAACTAATTTTTTTCTCTAAAGGTGCCTGCCTTTCAACAGCACCTTCCAATTGGAATATTGCATGTACTTTAAAATATTTATTAATCTAGTTTCTTACAATTTACACCACCTATGGGCTATTGAAGGTCAGTGAAAGTATTCATACATGAAGCAAAAGGATACCAAAATAGTTATTTGTCCAAAATTTAAAACAGAAATTAGCCAAAAAAAGGCAAATCTTTCTGTGTCTCAGAGTGTACCTTAATGTCTGTCCTTACATGGAGCTTGGTCCTTCACAGGAAGGATAAAATAATAATATCATGTTTCCTGTATTAAGTATCTTTCACTTCAATGGAAATTCATTGCACATACATCTGTAGGTAGAGGCAAGTTATAAATAATTAATATGATTACATGCAATATATATCAGGCCTGCAACAGCTTATGTATGCTGGTCTCATACTGCATCTGCTGGGAGAGTCTAATGTGATTTAGTAGATAAAACACACATTATTTAAAAGGGTTATCAAATTTTGAAGCTGCATTAAATTATACATTGAGTCATTGTGTTTGTGGGGGTGTATGTACTCCTGTAGTTCCTGTGTACAACCAGTCATGTTACCTGTTAATCCCCTACACGTGCATAACCCAAAGCACTAGACTGTAGGGAGTCAAAGCCCAATACAGCACAAAAATAAATGCATTTTAACATGCACTCTGAGCTTGGCTCTAAAGTCAGGATAGGCATACTATTGACATTTTCTAGGAAGGAATACATAATTCAGGATTGCTTTATGCCTCAAATCTGTACTGCTTGACTGCAAACTGAAATAGCACCTCAGCGTGCACGGCACACGTGTGTGCGCACCACATGAGATGTGCCCGCTTCTGCTGCAGACGTTGCACGTCCCCTCGGGTGCAGCAGGTGCTTCATCTTCACTGAGCTGTCCACCTGCCTCTCCATCGTGGTAGCAATATGTCAGTGACCACTCAGCAGAGAGCAAGTTCTTCAGACAAAAAAAGGGGAAACAAAAGAGCCCCCTCTCCTTGTGTCACCCATCTGTGGTATTTCTGGTCCATCTCACTTAGTAATGCCAGGTGAAGGCTTCTTACACACAGTTCTTCCCATGCTCTGCAGTCATAACCTCCATGGCTATGAAGTGCTACTTCCTCTAACACAAGGCCTGTGAGGAAAAGTCTGACAGATTTTCTAATATATGCCACCTGGGACTCAGCAATCTCTTTTCATTTTTCCCCTCACAAACAAGAGTCTTTCTGGATACTCAGGTGTTCTGATAATAAAACATCTAGATCTTTGTGATACTTCATCTTTTATGCATCAGGTTGAATAAATTAATACCAATCTAGTCCATTCACACTGCCAGTACAAGATAACATGAAGGCTTTCACCGTGAAGAAGTGTTAAAAATCTTTCATGCAGGACAAAGGTCCTGTGTACAGCCACTGCAGTATACACACATACATGCATACCCACCATAATCCCATTAACTCAGAGAACAGTTTTCTTCAGAGTATGTTTGTATATGATCATTCAGTTTAAGAAGGCATCACCAGAAACAGAAAGGATTCTTAAGAGCACAGGGTGGCAGGGAAGGGTAGGAGTGAGGAATAAAATTATGAGACAGAAGAGAGAATTTCTATGCAGAAAATCCTTGATTTAACCAAAATAAAGGATAAGGTAGAAGCACAAGAAACAGTGAAGCATCCTATAGCATCTGTCATACCTTCATATTGCAGGAACAAGAAAACTGGGATGTTTTTACACAATGCATTTTACACAATTACCTGTGGCATTCACTACCACAGAGTAATACTGAAGCCCAGAGGCGCAGCAGCATATAAAATAAAGCCAGGCACTTATGCAGATAACACAAACTGCTGCAGTCACAGCATGTACTTATTAAATGGTGTTTACACATTTCTAGAAAATACACATTAACCCTCTAAAACATGTGCAGAAGTACTAAGTTAGAAAACACAACAGTCAATGGAGTTGTCTGTCAAAGCTGACTGGAGCAAGAATAACCATCTTCCGATGCCCTTTTACATGTCAATTGTAGCAGCATTGCTAAAATACTAATTTTGACAGCAATCTGAGAAGTGTCACATTGATGCCAAATTGAAAACCGACGTTTTTCCTTCATGAATGTTACCTTTGCTACTGGCATTTTTTCTGTATTCCTCCATATGACAAATGAGAATGTCAGGTCACAGCACTGCACCTGTTTTGTCTCCCTGTTACTTCCAGGCTCACAGAGAAGGCTCTTCTAGTTAATTACTATGCAAAGTGAGAACTCAGACAGATAAAGACAAGTAGCACAGAAGTTATTTGGCTTTTTTTGCTGCACTGGGAGGGTCTGAACTATCAATTACCTTTTCTGCACTTGAGCTCAGCTCCACCATGCCCCATTCCAGATTCCTCTCACTTTTTCAGCAAGAGCCTTGCCTTTATCTTTACAGCTTTTCCTATAACATCAATACTTACTTAAGGGAAAATGTGAACAAAAGTTACTGAGTTATTCCCCAACTGACCAGCTCATCCATAAAAAAATAATCATAATCTCCTAGGAATTATGGGCCAGAATCTCGAGATCCTGTTGTTCACTGACATTGATCAGGGAGAGCTGCTCCCATAAATGCAGGCAGGACTTGGTGAGCAGAGATTATGATACACCATTTATTTTCCTAGATCAGCGACTAATCACTCCCTTCCCTTTAAAAACATTTATGTATATGTAGAAAAATGAGCTTGATCTATTACCCAGCAGAGATCATCATGGAAAAACAGCAAATCCACTCAAAGGTACTGATTCATCAGCGCCCTATATAGTCAAAGGTGAGTGAATTTTAGGTTTGTTTAGAGATTTTCGGGGAACAGGGGGCTTGGAGGGTTGAGGGTTGAGGTTGGGCTGGTTTGGGAGTTTTGGGTTGTTGGGTTTTTCCTTTTGTTTCTGGGGGATTTATGGTGGGGGGGTTGTTGGTTTGTTTTTTATAATAATTGAGGGGTTTTGTTGATTTTGGTGGTGGTGGCTGGAGGGTTTGCACTTGGTTTTTTTAGGGTTTTTTATATCCCCTTTATAACTTGCAGAAACTCCTGTCTCCCTGGGTGGATGAAATCATGATGTGCTTCGCCCACCAGTAATCTATGGCCCAGTGAAGTATGATCAGACAGCACTATGGGCCACACTCAGCAAGTTCTATATAACCACATCTCTTCAGCTTAATATCCCTAAACATTCCTGAAAATTAATTTTCATAGTTTTACATTCACTCAGTGGTCAATTATCTTGCAGAGATAGTAGATGGAGTTTGATAATACATAAGGGTAACTGAAATTATGTGGATTTAGAATACCTTAAAGGTGCACACACAGTCTGTCAGAAAATAGAATTGTGAAGCTTTAGAAAATGAGTTTTTGATAAAAATTATTATTGAAACATATTTACATTAACAATTGTTACCAGAGAAAATCACTGGAAATCAGTGTAACAGGTAATACCAATAGCTCTCCTTGGCACATGTTTCTAACTCCATGGTACTTCCGTGCTCTTCACAGGCATGCTCCTTCCACTCCCCTCTGCACAGACAGTCCTCGCATCCCTCCCAAACAATCTTGCAGTGCCTCACGCTGGACACTGTAACTTTTCCTTTAAAGTTACAAGAAAGAGCATGTATCTTCCATGCTGATGAAGTCAGGCTACCAGTCTCTTTCAGGAGCATAACCACATACGTCTCTGAAGGCAGTCAGTAATTTCTGCACCTCTTAGAAATATCATATACTGCTATTTTGGCCATCATACAGAACCTCAATCTAAAGCCCAATCTGCTGAGGTAGGTAGTCCTAAGTCTATGGTTTTCCACTGAATAGAAAATTAGTTTCCTGCTTACTCACTATAATGTTATTTCCATGTTTGTAGAGATATGCAACAGGAATTAAGGGACTTTATCCTCACAGAAGAGGAGTTTGGCTTCAGATCTTTCAGGTTCTGTGGACAAGAACTAAGTGTTCTAATTTTTGTATTAGGATGAACAAACCTTGGAAAATCAGCCAGAAAAATAAAATCCCCCAGGAGGGGTTAGACAATGCTGTTTCCTGCAGAGTAATCTAACTGAAGACATTTTAACTATTGAGTAATGGACCCAACCCTTGGAGATCTGTCTAAAACCAAAAAAACAACTAGAAGTTCTTGTTTTAACATAGAGTGCCTCCCTTATGCTTCTATTTTCTACTTTATAACTTAGTCCTATTCTTTCTCTATGTTCCCTTAGCTGAAACACTGCCCACTATTACAGAAATGGTATGCAAGGTCCTGTGGGTCAGTTGTTCACCACTGGGTGGCATGAGGAAAAAAAAATCCAAGTTCTCTTGAAACAATGGCAACGTAAAAGAAAAGCTTTATTAAAAATTCAAGTTGGTGCAGGGCACTGGACATTCCATTCCTGCTTTTACAAAAATCTGTGTAGGACTTCCACTTAACAAATTTAAGCACAATTAAGCACAAATTTAAACATATTGCACATCTTATCCAATCTCAAACATTTTTAGCACATAATCACAAATTCTGATTATCATCTCACTTAGAGACTGGAAGCATTATATTTTGAAGCCTGGAAAGGGAAAGTAGTCTCCTTATAATAATCCCAGAGGCCCATGGCAGCACCTCAACCATTATGTCTACCAAAGCCCTGACAAAGACAGCTTTATTTTTCTTCACAGCTAGTGGTTGGGATTTGGGTTTGCTAATTAATGCTGTGGCATTTGCTCTTGCAATGCTGCAAAAGGTGCAGGTTAAGGTTAGAGAGTTCAACATTCACACTGCACAGTATATAGGCATTTCATTTGAAATCTGCCAAAGTATTCACTGTGACAGGAATCTACACAGCATCATGGACTGGGAATGACCAGTGTCTCAAATAAAATGAGAGAAAGACTACAAATAGTATCTTCTATGAATGCAAAAGCTTTCCATCTGGAAACCAGAAAAGAAATTCATACATAAATTTGAAGCACTCTGCAAAAAAGTGATCCACCTTCAGTGGAGTTTAGCAAGTACAGCTCTATGTCAGGAGAAATGGCAGATATGAAACGTAATTACCTTTTTCTTCCCTCGAAATTCAGTGTTATACAAACTAGGACTGACAAGTGAACAAAGAGACTGAAAAAAAGCAGGTTTTATCACCACAGCTTGTTTGAAAACCGAGCCTACAACTAGCTGCAAAATGCAGGGGCTGCTAGGCTATGAAGCAGACGTGAATTAACAGTGAGAGTAATAGCTAAAATACTCTGCACAGCTAGTTCATGTGCCTTTTGCAAAAGCTTGTATCCTCCTTGCAAGAAATAGACATGTCCATGGAAACAAAACTGTCAGCACTATTCTGCATCCAAAGGTCTCATGACATTTTACAAAAGAAAGGAGCACCATTAACTTCCATTTTACAACAGAAGAAACATAAAGCATAAAGATTAATCTCAGATCAGCAGTACCAGAATTTAGATCATGCAGTCCTTGCTCATGCAGTTGTTCTCAAATCTCTGTCTTGTTCAAGTATGAAGAAAAACTATTTTTTCAAGGCTTCAGTGGATCTGACCAAGAGATAAATGCTATTTAACCTGAAGAGGGTAGGATGTAAGATCTAGAGAAGCTGAATGCGTTAATCCCGAGCATTGCCAGCAAGTCACAAGAGGTGATCCTTCATCTCTACTCAGCCCTGGTGAGGCCACAGCCGGAGTGCTGTGTCCAGTTCTGGGCTCCTCAGTCCAAGAGACACTGGGAGCTCCTGACACAGGTCCAGTGGAGAGCAAAAAAATGACTAAGGGGCTGGAGCATCTCCCTCATTAGGAAAGGCTGAGAGAATTGGACCTCTTTGACCTCAAGAAGAGACAATTGAGAGGGGACCCTGTCATTGTACACAAGTATCTGAAGGGACAGTGCCAAGAGGAAGGATCCAGGCTCTTCTTAGTGGTGCCAAGCAATAGAACAAGAGGCAACAGGCAGAAACTGATGCACTATAAACTCCACCCAAACATGAGGAAGAATTTATTTCCTGTGTGGGTTACTATGCACTAGAGCAGGTTTCTCAGAGAGGGTGTGGAATCGCTGTAACTGGAGATACTCAAGAACTCTCTGGACACAATCCTGTACAGTGTGCTCTAGGATGACCATGCCTGAGCAGAGAAGTAGGACCAGATGATCCCACTGCTGTCCATTCCAACCTTATCCATTATGTGATTTTTTTGAAACAACCATCTGAGTCACCAATGCAGGATTTGAATTTAATTTAAATTAATGTAGCTGTTTAATATATCTTAGAAAATTATAAAATAGTCTATACTATTGACAGCTGCTTAAAAACTGCATTTAATACAACATTGAAGACGTTCTCCACATGATTTGATCAGGATGGTGAAAGGACAATGTAAGTGGCACAAACATACATCTGCTGTGTTTAGAGTACCACCACAGACCACATAGCTCTTCCCTGTTTTCTCCCTCTCCATCTTGCCTAATTTGGACCTAAATAGAAGGTCTGAGAGTTGTCAAACTCTCAGCTCCAACAGACTGAGCTGATATTACCAAACATCAGTTTCTGTTCACCCGTTGTAGCTCAGCTTTAGCATGCTGCAAAATCAAGAGCTCCCCAGTTTCCCCAATGAGCCCAAACAGCAGCTTAGGAAGGCAAAAAGAATTATCAGCTCCCCAGGACTATGGTTGCCCCATCCCTCATTAAAAGAAGCTACTATCAGTCATTTATCAGTTTGCCAAGTTATAGTAACACGGCTTGGTGGATTCTACCATTTTCTGTAAAGAAACTCTGAGAACTTGAAACGAGAACTTGAATTTAGCAGATGAACAGCCTGGGTACTCAGGATGCATCTTGTAGGCCAAGTTCTTGTATTAGAAAATCTTCTTGGCAAGTATTACAAGTATAATGCTATTAATGCTCCGTAGTTGCATTCTAGGATGGAACTCTCACAGATTTGCCCTGGCAAAATTAGGTATTTAATAGCTTCTTAACCAGAGAGAAAAATTAAGATAGTGTTTCACATAGACTGTAGCCAAAAGTTACTGCTTGTAGGTTTGACGATAAATCTCGACCTCCCTCCACTGCAGAGGATCTAGCAATTACAAGGCTGCCATAAACTAATCAAACTTTGGATCCTGTTAAATACAACATCAAATCTCACCATAAAATTTGAAGTCAAAAACCTAGATGGCTCATTCAGTACAGTAAGGACTGAGGCCAAATCTGTTCCCTAAACCATGCAAGGTTTCAATGCTCTATATGAGATTGATTACGATATGATTTGCTTTTCTGAGGTGTACTGCTTATGCCTGTCTCCCTGTACTTCAGGTAAGCATGTCTGTTCATCTCTCACTTCTCCTTTGTGACAATGCTAAATAGGAATGTTTCTGAAATTTTAAACAAATTTAATGGAACGACAATCGTGCTTCCCACCTCGTTGTCTGCAGCATTTACAATAGATAATCTATGAAAGCAACTGAATGCCAGCCAGACAATAAAAAAGATAAAAACTAGTATGACAATACCTGGGAGGTATCCTGGTTTTGCATATCTTTTTCTTGGTAATTAAATGTCCAAATTTACCACCACCTTCCTTCATCTTCACACCCTGGCTCCTAGGTACCCAAAAATTCAGTACCCCATTTCTGTTTAACTCCATTACAGAGTACCCTCTGTACAAAACTAGAAACATATATTGACATTTACCATGTCTTTTTCACGGCAGTGTAATTGCGTGCTTGAGTGAAGACATCAAAGTGCCATAGAATCATAAAATGGTTTAGGTGGGAAGAAATCTTAAATATCATCTAGTTCCAAGCCCCTGACATGGACTGGGACATCTTCCACTAGATCAGGTTGCTTAAAGCCTCATCCTTGAATGCTTCCAGGGATGGGCATCCACAACTTCTCTGGACAACCTATTCCAGAGTCTCAACACCCTCACCCTTTATTTCTAATATCCAACCTCAGTCTACCCTCTTTCAGTTTGAAGCCACTCCCCCCTTGCTCTGTCACTACACGCCCTGGCAAAAAGTCCCTCCCCCATCTTTCTTGTAGGCTCCTTTTATGTACTCAAAGGCTACAATAAGGTCATCACAGATGCTTTCTCTTCTCCAGGGCATAAAATCTCCACTTTTTCAGCCTTTCCTTATAGGAGAGGTGCTTCATCCCTCTGATCAACTTGGTGACCCTCCTCTGGACTCTCTTCAACAGGCCCATGTCTCTCCTGTGCTGGGGACCCCAGAGCTGGTTGCAGTTCTCCAGGCAGAGTTTCACCAGAAGGGATGGGCAGAATCCCCTCCCTGGCCCTGCTGCCCACGCTGCTTTGGATGCAGCCCAGGACACAGTTTGTTCTCTGGGCTGGGAGTGCCCATGGCTGGCTCATGCCCAGCCTCTCATCCAACCAGCACCTCCAAGTCCTTCTGGGCAGGGCTGCTCTGATCTGTCCATCCCCAGCCCCTGTTGATACCAGGGTTGCCCTGACCCAGGTACAGCACTTGCACTGGTCTTACTAAAACTCATGAAATTCCAATGGGATCTGTATTGGGCCAATTTCTCAAGCTTGTCCAGGTCTCTCTGGATGGCATCCTGTCCTTCGGGTTGTGGCAATTACACCAGTCAGCTTGGTGTCATCTGCAAACCTGATGAAGGTGCCTCCCTTTGCCAATATAATTAACAAATATATTAAGTAACACTGGTCTCAATAGAGATCCCCATGAGACATCACTCATCACTGATGTCCGTCAGGACTCTGAATGACTGACCACTGCCTTCTGGATGCAATCATTCAAACATGTTGTAATCCACCACGATTCTGGTTAACTTATGCATAGAAGCCCTTCTTGTCATTCTTTGAGTCTCCTGCCAGGTTTAGTTCAAGCTTCATCTTGGCCTTCCTTACCCTCTCCCTACACAACTGAACTTCATCTCTTCTCAGGTCACCTGTCCTCGTCTCCCCTGTCTGTGCATTTACTTCCTTCCCTTTAGTTTGACCAGCAGTTACCTACTCAGCCATTGGGGTCTCTTGCCTGATTTTGTGCTCCTGGAAATTGCTAGCTCCAGCACTCTAAGGAAGACTTTCTTAAAGACCTACCAGCTTTTTGCACTCCCTTCCCGGAGGGCAATCTCCAAAACGATGCCACTGGCAATCTCCCTGAAGAGCTTTATTCCTTACCTGACCCATACCCCTAAGGACTGCCAAATCCACCAATGCATGATCACTACATCATCCATAGCTTTTAAAGCTGAACTAAAACACAGAAAAAGAAAGCCTCTTCATTAAAATCACTTAGCTGCCAGTGGTGGCCAGAGAATTATTTTCTCTACTGTTACTATTAAATTATTATTACTAATGCAATTCTTATTATAAGGGTGCAACTGCAATTCATGTGGTTTAAAAAAAAAAAGGCAGGAGGTATTTAAAATGCTGCTGCAACAGTAAATATCACCTCTGGCATATTTGTCGTGGAAGAACAGAGCACGATTTGGAATACCTAATTGAAATGTGCTACAGGAGATAAGGCTGGCTGCAGAGACTGACATTTAAAAGCGGGAGACACCAAACAAGACATAAAATATCACTGTTGCTGCCTCAAAGCAGAAAGCCACTTTCACAGAACTGAAGTTTTCTCCTACTCATCCCTCGCCCCTCCCCAACTGACAGACACAGCAAGCAATTAACCCCTTCCCTGATGTCACCAGTAATACCACCCCCACAGAAATATAAAGGTTGCTACAATTTCATGTAGTTATTTCCTCCTGCAAATCACGCAGCCCTGCACCAAGCAGCAGGTCTTCCTTCTTCCCATTCCTGCAAAATCTTGTTTCTTCCCTGACACATCAACATTTCAAATTCCAGCACACAAGATGCTGGAAACCAAGCTCTCCTCCTGCCTAGCCCTGCATGGCAGCATGTGCACCCTGTGCCTACTGGCCTCTGAGTAGAAGAGCCAGTAAACTCCTCATTAACTGGAATGGAATCCAGGGATAGTGCCAGAATACAGAGCTTATGAAAAAATCCTTGGCACACAAGGGATAATACGATATGTTTGACTGCTCAATCTTTTGCTGCCTTAGTCAGAAGGAGCTTTGGTGCCTTTGAGTCATCTGATCTGGTGCTGTGGAAAAGCAGCACGGGATATAAATCCAGCAGATTCCATAAATACACAGTTTGCATCAACACTTCAAGCAAAGACTTAATTAGAAAGTTACAGCTCATTAAAAGAGCACCAATTAGCTTTTTCAACTACATATTTTTTCCTATGCCAGGATAACAAGGCAAAGATTGGGATGCATATCAGAACCAAGCACCTTGTGCTGCTCAGTGAAACATCCCAGTGTCGTTGAAGGAACAGTCCTGGTTAAAAAGCTGGGTTTGAAATAGATGTTAGAAAATATGCTGTGAAGTTTCTGAGCCACTAGTCTGTTCATGCCAATAGACTAATCACTGATCTTGAGCAAAATGGGAAATCCTAGCCCAAGAGAACATATTTTTAAATTTCAAAACTAGATTTTTCTTTTCAGGTTATCAATCAACACTTGCTTTCATATAGCACCATTCAGTGTCTCCTTGCTTCCCTGAAACAGGATGGGCCAAAGAAGGTGGTTCCTCTTTGTCGAGGAATACACCATGTGGAAAGGCCCATGGCGTAGCCAAAGAGACTCAGCAGCCCTGTTTTCCTGGAGTTATTCTAGTCACTCCTGATAGGCAAACAATAGTTCTATTCTCTCTGTTTTCCACTCAGACTTGCTGTGACAGGTGTCATTCTTTTCCATGTTGTAGCACAAACTGTATTTCTCTTCCATTAACCCCCTTTGCCCGATTCTGGAGCGATTTTATCAATAAAACTCAATACACAGAATTAGTAAACTCTGTGGACCCTTGACTAGTGCTTCAAGGTGGAAAGCTTGCTACACAACAGAAAACAGAAGAGAAATGCTCAGAAGGCTCATCAACCCTTATAACAGTATTTTAAATAAGCATGATAGAAATATTCCTTAGATGGGAAAATATCTCCTATGATGTGTCCCTGCCTATTATTCAACAGTGTCCCAAATCAAGGGAAGTCTTTCTTGAGAATGCTTTAACTGTATCCCAAGAAGATATGCAAAACAACTACATGCAGACCAGATTGCGATGTCAGATATCCAGCCTGTGCCATTCTTTCCATAAGCACCTACCTGGTCATTTAAGGACTTGCAATAGCAAAACAAGTGCACATTTTGTTTTCTTAGACATCAGTGACACGGGTTACAAGTTTCCATTAGAAGCTACCATTCAAAGCAGGTGTCCACCTTATCTGTATGAAGCCCAGCCCTACCAGAATTCCTGCTCTTCTGGCCTCCTTCACACTACAAACTGAAATACTCCTGAGAAAAAAATATAACCAAACAAGCAAATTTTAAAAAATCAGTCTGTGCTCTGTGGTTTGAAGCATTTGGATGTGTTGCCAGCACACTTGAAAACCAGGAAAGGAGGCTGAGGGCAGGGGTGCTCCATGTGTCACATAATATTATGATGTTTGAGATGCCTCCTAGGTACCGTGCCAACACTAGCGCTCCTTCAGTATCAATTTCTGCCACCATAAACTGGCACCACATGGAACGCACTGCAAGACTGGAAATCTCTCTCCAGAGACATTCAGGTCAAGATCCAAATGCAGGAATTACGCTGATTACACAAGAAATCCAACACAGGACAGAAACAAAATGAGTGCAGTGCCATCAGTCAAGTCAGGAGAGAAAATACTTCTGAAGTCATTTGTATGGGCAAGCTCACCTAGAGAAGCAGAAGTACTAGGAAGTGTGTTAGAAATCTTGAGAATACAAGTGTAGTTTTACAACTGGAAAACAAGGAAGGGATGAGGCTGGGATTCAGATACCTTAGCAGATTGACAGAATCCTAAATTGACTCCAGAATAGGCATATGTCAGGAACAAAGAACTTTTTTTTTTTTTATTAAAATATTGCTTCTTGCCAGTTCACTAAAATGTCTGTTATTTTAAGAATGGTTTTGAATGTGTTCACAAACAGGTCCTTCCACAGAAAAATGTAGAAAAATGCATGTTTTAGGTATCAATTTGAAATACAACTTACTTTTTGTAGCCACCTACTTGATTCTGCATCTTGTAAGATCACTTCATACTGGGATGATCTGAGCAGCTGTATCAGACTGACATTTCAGGGGAGTTGGTAAGAGAAATACCTCCTAATTTTAATCATAGAATGGTTTGGGCCAGAAGGGACCTTAAAGATCATCTAGTTCCAACACCCTGCCATGGGCAGAGACACCTTCCAGCAGACTGGATTGCTCAGAACTCCATCCAACCTAGCCTTGAGCACCACCAGGGATGGGCTATCCATAGCTTCTCTGGGCAACCTGCTCCAGTGCCTCACCACCCTCACAGTAAAGAATTTCTTCTGATTCTAAACCCACCATCTTTCAGAGTACAGCCATTTCCCCTTGTGCCATCACTACACACCTTTGTATAAAGTCCCTCTCCAGCTCTCTGACAGGCTCGCTTCAGGTCACAAAAAGCTGTCCCTAGAGCTTTCTACTTTCCAGGTGAACAATCCCAACTGAGTTTTCTCATAGGAGAAGTGCTCTATCCCTCTGATCATCTTTGAGGTTCTCTTCTGGACTCTCTCCAACAGGTCTATGTCCCTCCTTTGCTGGGGACCTCAGAACTGGATGCAGTTCTCCAGGTGGAGTCTCTCCAGAAGGAAATAGAGGGGTGGAATCACATTCCTTGCCCTGCTGGTCAGGCTTCTTTTAATGTAGTCCAGGATACAAGTGGCTTTCTGGGGTGCAAGTGCACTTGGCTGCGTCATGTTGAGATTGTTGTCAACCAACTCCCCTGAATTTTTTTTCTTAGGGCTGCTGTCAATCCATGCTTTACCCAGCCTCTATTTGTGCCGGAGCTCCCGATGCACATGCAGGCCCTTGCACTTGGTCTTTTTTTTTTTTTTTTTTTTTTTGGAAGTGCTAATGGATGTTGGCAGAAAAGTAAAGGAAAAGGAGGGAAAAACAGAGAATTTATCACAGTTATGTACTTTTTTTTCCCCTCTTACTAACTGAAATCCTCCCCAGTGACTCCGTTTTAGACTGCTGTGGCTTTAGAAATAGCCTGGACAATTAAAATGCTCTCTCCAGGGTACTTCCTGCTGCTTCCTCTTGACTCCAGACTTGCATCTCATTGAAGCAGTGACCATCCTTCTGTATGAAGACAGCCTAAACCAACAGGGGATTAGATTAGCTTCCATTACCCATGAATTGTCCCTGTTCCCACATCTCTCTACTCTAGTCCCTAATAATTTTTAAAGATACTTTTTTCAGTGTGTCTGACTAATATCAGCTTTTTCATTGCCTTTACAGGATATTGGAGATTCTCCCAGCTGTGCAGAGCCATTTCAGGTCTACACAAAGCACACTCCAGCAAATTAACTTTCAGTGTATTCAGTGAATTGCTGTGGGAGACTTCTAATAGAAACAGTGAAACAGAGGAAGGAGGGAAACTAGGGAACTACCAGGCATGACACGAGCATGGAAATCCCATAACATCAGACAGAAGGAACCAGGGGAAGTCCCAAGGTAACACTAAGAAACAATTGACTGGACTAGTGAGTTTTTGTTGGGTTTTTTGGGTTTTTTTTGGTTTTTTTTTTTTGGTTTTTTTTTTTTTGGGTTGGGGAGAGGATTGGTTGGTTGATTCAGTGGTTTTTATTTTTTTTAATTATATGGTGTAAGATTCAAAGTAAGCACATTTCTGTGTGAACTAGCCTCCCCATTAAAATATATGGAATGTTCATCTCTCACAGCCAGAAGCTCAAATATAACTAGTATTCATAAGTTAACACCACTATAAGATTGAACCACATTGTTATTTAAGGAACGAAGTGGTAGGATTGGCATTCTAGTCTCTCCCACCTAAAGGCTCAGCATCAAGACAGAATCAACAGATCTGAGATGGACATGGCATTAACTCATGCTTCTTCTGGCATGAGATGACCTTTAAGAAAAACACATTGGAAACACTGATAGTCACTGAGCACAAATGCAATTACATGGTGCTGCCAGTCAGAACAAATACACTGTATTGTGGCCACTGAGGCAGAACAGACCCAGCCCAGGATGCCAGGCCTTAACCAGCAACTTCAGAATTCCTATTGCTATCCAGGCTCTTCTTCCACTCCAAGTGGCTGGGCTTTTTTATTGCTGGATATCTTTTTTTGCCCTGGGTTAAGCCCGTGGGTTTGCTTTTGCATACTGAACTGTGCCTGTTAGCACATTATCAAACTAAGACTCAGGAATGCTCCTTACTGGAGATGGGGAGTATTTGTTTAAGGACAGAAAAAGAGATGAAACATATGCCCAGCTTTTGCTTTTGTCTACTCTCTGCAATACATAGTCATTGTTGTGCTGTCTGTGACACCCAATTTGGCTTGATCCTAAAATAAACTCAGGTACAACCTACCTTTCAGCAGGAGGTAGGAGCAGCAGCAGGTAAAACAACACAAGGACACCAACTGTCCAAGGTGCTTCCCTACATCTCCACCCACAAGGAGCTGCTAAGTAAATACCAGCTCATGACAGCTAAGCTTAGCAAGTTTTGCTTCCTCATCCCTCAGCAGCCTTCTACCCATTATCCTCCTATCTACATGAAGATTTGCAAGTGTACTTTTGGTTGTTCATTATGTACCATTCCCCCACACTTCTTTGTAAAGTCTGTGGCCAAACAGGGTCCTCCTCCTACCCTCTGCATCATTCCCACCTCACAATCACCTTTTTCACCAGCATTCTAATCTCAGCAGTGTCTATCAGTGAGCCAAAGCTTGCTGAAATTAGTGAACAGTTGAGATCAGTTAAAAATTTCAGAGATTGTTTAAAAGAAGAGAGTTGTGCAACATGCTCAATAGAGCATGCTACTGTCCCAAAGGATGTCAGACAAGCAGTTGTACAACCATGGCTTTCCTGTAAAGCCCAGGACTGGGTACTAGGAAATGTGATTTTTATTCCTGACTTGTCTGAAGACAGATAATACGACGGACAAGCTATTTAGCCTTACCCTGTTGTTTCTCCTGCCTAAATAATACAGAAAAACATGGAAAATTATCAGCTATGATTCTCTGACTGAGCTTTATCTATAAAACAGAGGTTCATGGGAGCAGTGGCACAGAAGGACAATCCTTAGCCTTATTGCTGGAGAAAATACAGTGATTGATGTATTGTCAGACAGCTTCTCCCTAAGTCACCAAAGTCTTTACAGTGCCCCAAACAGCTGAAGTTAGAAGACAACTAATAACTCTACTGTGGGCCATTATAGGGTTTCCAATCCCATTTCCTCCCAATAAATCTTTCCTAGGTCTGTAAGGGTCTAATGAGCGCTGTCAAACTGAGCAGTACGAGATGAACTACGAGCGGTGCAGCTGGACAAACTGGATCAAATGGCTTCCAGTAATGAGCATACTGGCCATCAGGGGACAAGGTCTCCAGCCAAAGTTAGAAACTTCAGAGAAACCCTGAGGTGAATGCTCAAGCCTGCCCCTGGGTAAAATCATACAACAAGAGCCAGAACTGCTAAAAAATTACATGCTCCTTTGGAGCCTCTTCTGCAAGGCCAAGAAGCTTATGCAGCAGTGTGAACATGCATGTCATCACTTCCCTCTGGGAAAGCAGTGCTGCATTTTGTTGTTTTGTTTCAGGTTTTGCTGACTTCACTGCCTGGAATAATAAGCCAGATGGAAGGTCTGATTTTATAGGATGAGAGCAGTACGTGAAAGTTAAGAGTGGAGACAAAGTACCACGGCAGCAAAGGGAGATAACTCATGGGGTGATGTTCAAAGGAGGACTCCAGGCTGAAAAGGAGGAAAAGTTGTCAGAATCTGTGGTATAGGGGAATGCAGAATGTAATGAAGACAGAAGCATACCCAAGGGCAACACAAGAATGAGCAAAATAAAATAAAGATCACCCTCTGAAAGGACAGTGCCTTTCAGATTCAAGCACTTTTTTCAGCTTGAAAGAAAGAATATTCACACCCATTCAAGTAGCTACAACTCTCTCCCGGACTGAGCACAGGTTCACTCATGAGGTGGCTCCAGCTGGGTCTGTGTCCCCAGCACCCAGAGAACGCCTCAGCAAGAAAGTAAGAAAGGATTTTTCAGGTCTCCTCTATAATCAGCATTTCATAATCTTCTTAGCTAAAAGAAAAAGGCAGATGAATCTCTGATACTTTTTCATAATAATGTAGTACAAGTGGTGAGCCCAGCCCTTTCAATAAGTAGTATACAAAAAAAAAAATGCCGTGCAGTTCTAACCAAGAAGATCAGACCACCTGCTAGTTAGGTCTATGCAATTTTTGTATTTGCATTTCATAGAGAGAGTATTATAAAGTAACATGACAGAGGAACAGGCATAGTACCAATATTTTTAAAGACTGACTGCCCGAACTCGTAAGTCCATATAATTTTCAAATGTCATCAATAAGCAAAACTCCAGATGCTCCTACATTCTGAAAATGCAGCTATCATCATGATTGCCTGCTTACAAAAGAGCAGCACCCCCTAAACTCATCTAATTCACTCCCACATCCCTTACAAATATTAACAATTGGAATGTCTATAGGACTTAACTTCAAAGAGGCTGAGATAGTACATAGGACTCATTTAGTTAATGTAAGAGGGAGGAAAAAAAGTTACTTTTCAATTAAATGATAAGACAAACATTGTGAAGAATTGAGTCTTTTCCTTAAATTATAGTCCTAATTCAGTCATTACACATAATTATTAAATTTGCACTAAATGATTAGATAGGCTTTACTTACAAAAGAGAAATAAATGGAGCTGCCAATGTTGGCATATATCACTATTTAAAATAAAGACCAGAACTCCTCCTTGGTGTGCCAGCCTGTTTGTGGGTGCATTTGCACCAATATCCATTTCAGACAGCTCAATTTTTCAATACACTAAATAGCCAATGGAAGATACCATCTATATTCACCTTAGAGCTTTTGATATGTCCTATTCACAGGGACCATAATGGGTGATGTAATGCATATATTTGTGTGCAATTTTTAAAAAATGAAACACAACAAATGAGCAGAATTTGGAGAAATAATTTAGTTCTTTCCAACAGGGAAAATCAGCAATGCTGCAAGCAATGCAATAGCACAGTAAAATGCTCTGCATAAAACAGACTATAAGGAAATTTCCAGAACTGATCAAAGCTCTGACTTATCAATAAAAAGGGATAGTAAAAAACCCTTCCGCTATGTACTTGGCCACTAGGTCATATGCAGTAACATGTATATTCCCCTTAGTGGAAACTATTTGCTTCACTAGTGGCAAGAATTGTCACATTTGAAAGGTGCAATATTAAGCATGTCAGAAATTTTATTTCTCAGTTATGAGGAAAAATAAATCTACTTCAAAATTCAGTTTTTCCTTCTCTACCTCTACTCCGCTCAGCATGCTGTACTTAAATGCGAAATAAGATGTACTTTAACAAGATTTTATAAAAGAAATAAAAAGAACAGCTGAAGAAGGATGCTTGCTGTGCAGAACAGTAAGCTTTCTAGGTCTTACAAAACTAGACTCTTACATATTCACTAGAACACTTATCGGAAGCATTTATGACTAGATAGAGGGGGGCTTCTAGGTACTCCTACAGATCTCAAAGCAAACATTAAATGCTGCATAGTCCTCCTGCACAGCCATGGTTATTGCTTTTTGCAGAGAAGCACGTAACACTGAAACGACAGAAGCTGTACCAGAGGCTGCAGCTGCTCTGGGGATGGGCAGTGCAGGAAGGCTGACAGCCACTGCAGCTGCAAGCAGCTGGAAGCAGGGATGTCAGGCCACCAGAGGAGGTGACCAGTCTGGCATTTTGAATCCCAAACACCAGCATGCACCAAATTAAGCAAACTATTCAGCGGCTGCAAAACTGCAGAGGTTGCTGAAAACCCTGAGCAATAATCGTTGTTTGTTCAGCAAGGCCACTTAACTGGAATGGGTAATACACAAAGGCCTCACCACAATTAATTGACACATTAATTGACAAACCATTGCCTCTAGGCTTGCTTGATGCCAGATGCTGACAGTTCTTGTGGACTCCCTGGCTGCCCTCTACCCATGGTCACATCCTGCTGCAGCTCATAAGCTGTCCTGGGGACACAAGCACTTTGCAGGAAGCTTCACCAGAGAACTTGCTTGTGTAATGTGTTTCAGCCTATCTGTCACCAAATATCACCCTTAGCACATGATTTCTGCAAAGGGAAAGCAGCAGGCTCCATTTGGAGCTCTGGGAAAGCAAAATGGAGGTTCTACAGCAGCTAGGGACCAAGGGGGAATATTAAACACTCCATGCCTAATCGAGCATCTTTTCAAATTAGTCTGACTGCCTTATTTGCTCTATTCAGATAGAACAATGAGCTGAAATGTTACAAAGCATCTGCAGCACTGAGCCCCACAGGCACCCTCCCCTTCCTGCTGTGCTGAGCCATCACTCTAATACTTTTGCAGAAAGGAAATGTAGGCAGACTGGGGTTGAGAGCCCTCTTTGCTCATCTTTCCCCACATGGTGCTGGTAATATGCATTGCCACATGCCAGTTGCACAGGAACCACTCCCACCTAAACACCTTTAGGTAGCTACAATCCCTTATACATAAAACTTTTAATTAAAAATAAAATAAGGCTTCCCTTTTTAATCAAGAACTAGTAAAGAGTATCTCACCAGATAAACCACCTCCAATTATTTTAAGACAAACAAGCCTCATTTTCAAATTAAAATGGGAACAAATATGTTAAATGCACAGGAATGGTTTGACTCATTCAAGGATAAGTCTGTAAAAATCTATAGCTCATGATGTATATAGAGGGCCAGAGGTTGGAATTACCTCATAGGTCCTTTGCAGTTGTATACTAAACATTTTATAAAATATTATTTCTCTGACTCTTCACCACTTCAACCTACATCCATACTCATCACCCCACATAGCCACTGTATGCCTGCCCCCAAACCAAATCACAGAAACTACTGATCAAAAAGAATGCATGAACAGCACTCCCTATCTCAGTGCCTGTTCCTCCCAGCCCCAGCTGGGTCACCAAAACATCAGCACTGGAACTAAAAGTATAACACTTAAACTTCGGTATAGACTGAAGCTAGAGCTTTCCACAGAGCAGCTGTAAGAATGTTTTTGCAAACAGGGCAGAAAAGTGTAATGAGCTCAGAGCAAGCACTGTTTAATTAGGGCAGTATGAGCTGTTGTAGCTTCTTCAAAACCTCACTCATTCCAAAAGTCCCCTGCAGAGCAGCCAGGCCTGAGGCAGGCATCCTCTCACCTGTAGAATTAGAAAGGAAAAAAAACTCTTTGTGCATGTTTCCACAAAGTGCACATGCCAGAAAGGCCCAAGAAGAAAGGAAGAAAAGACTCCTTCCAAATACCAGGCCAAATATGGAAAGGTAACAACGATTTTCAAATCAGAGCAGCTTTTTGCTCACCTAAACATAACCTAAGCAGAAGGTTGTTAGCCTCTGCTATTGGCTTGATACCAAAAATCATGAATTTCAGGAGCAAGGGAAAAATAGCACTAACACCAGTGATCAAATAATTAAGGATGTGACCTCCAATTTTTGTTCACCTGGAATTTAAACCTATTTAAGAAATGCCTGCTGATAAGCCCACCAAGAGACAAACAGAGGGTAAACCAAGGGGAGACTTTGATGTGCTTCTCCATTATCTGCACCACTGCTTCCTCACTACACCAACATGCTCCAAAACTCTCCTTTTCTTCCAGTTTACCACCTCTCTGGTACTTTTTAGAAACATTTTTGATTTAATTTTCTTGAATGAAACAATACCCACTCCTACTGCAAAAAGAAGACCAGGAAGGATTGTGAATGTCTGCCTAGATTAGGAAAGTTAACATTGATTTAGACAACATTGGGTGCATAAGGCAGGCCTGTTTGTTTACATCCTGCACGCTGCTTGTTAACAGCATCCCACGTTACTGGCTGCACTGCAACAGCCTCAAAATCTTTACAGTGTATTGACTCTATCTTGAGAGTTGCCATATGCTTTCTCTAACTGTTAGATTAATAATTTAAGATCTGACACTGATCAGTTCACAGCATTTGTTCAGTTACCTGAAAAGCAGCTGCTGCTTAAGAGCTGCTATGGTTTACTTGCAACAAAAGCAGTTACTTTTAGTTTTCCTCTTAAAAAAAAAAAAAGAAAAGCAAAAAACAGAAAAAATTATCTAACATAAAACAACAACTAAAAAGTACATATTTTGAAAGACGAAGCTTTGGTGAATGCTGTTAGTTGACGCATTAAGAAACACTCTTTCAAAAACATGTTTGGAAACATAATTCATGAAACAACTAAGGCAAGATGTCTTCTGCTGAAGACTCTTTGAGCCCACCAATGTGTCAGCTTTCTGGGTTTGCAGTAACAGTTGTCTGTCTTCTCAGAGGAACAGGCTGAGGACTAAAATGACTTATTTTTGAGTGGTTATTTTTATGAAATTAAAACTTCAGATTTAGAAATACATAAAACAGATGACCATACAACCTAAGCGATGTTTTCAAGAAATAAAGGCTTTGACAGTTTCACATCATGAAGTACATAATAAAGAGGATTCTCAATCTTATTTCAAGTTAATCTAACATATAATTTCCAGAGAAGAATCCCATTTTGAAATAGCATCCAGCATTAAATCTTGAGAAATCTGATACAATAAAGTTAATATAATAGTAAGTAACATAAAGTAAATGGTTGTTGTTGCTATAAATTTTTGCATGTGTAAGATTGCTCTGTAATCTTAGTAGACAGAGAAACATCCAGAAAATATAATTTCATCCTCTATTTGTCTATTGCTAACCTTTGTCTGACATTCTTCTAGGCACTTCCTCACTTTCTTATGAAGCAAGGAAGAGTATAAATGCGGCAGACCACATTTACAAAAATGAAAATCTTATAATAGTTTTGAATCCTCTGTTATTCACATCAATTTATCCCCTCAGCAGTAAGACAGCATTCAGCTGTCACTGATCTGACCTACTGTCTTCCCCCATTCACAATGGGTAGCTCTTCACTGTTTGAATATAAGGCCTGCTAAAACTGATTTATCCTGTACTGCCTTCTGTTTGGTTAGTTACGGTGCCATTCAGTTTGTTACAAGAAATACCTCGAGCTGCTTCCATAATTCAAACATGCACAAAACAGTCAAAAGAGACTCTGTTGTCAAGCCCATCAATGTATTAGCTACAGCAACAAGTTCCATCAGATTTTTCAAGAACCAAACCATATAGCAGGTCATGAAAACTGGTTCAGACTTCTCATAGGCCTCATGATATTATCATTTGATGTAGAGCTATAAATCAGTGGAAGCAGACTCTGTACTTTCAAAGCTGTAAGAGAGATAACCAAGGGTGACTGAGTTCACAAGGCAGAAACAAACAGCCTTTCTTTGGCTCATCAACCTGCCTAGACACTCTTACCCCAGAGTACCCAGCCCAAATACCAACATTCTGAGATGAACCCTCCCTTGTTCAACACCTAAAATCATCTGCCTTCAAGCTTCCATCACTGCCATGAGCATACCCACCCTGCACTAATTAGCTCTGCAAACATCAGAGTTCATTACCACACATAAAATATAGTTTGAAGGAAGTCCTCAAGCTGGCCCCTGGAGAACCAAGTTCACTCCAGACATCAGTGTTTCAGCTTTCACATCTGACTTCTACAAAACAGCTTCTGTTCATGGGTGTCTACTGCTCTTGACACAGCTCTATCACGTTAGAAGAATTAAGACTTTAACAGTATACAGACAGCATTCATGTTTGTTTCCTATTTTGAAGGATCTCTCAGACAACACCACCTCTCTTTGTCCTGACCTGGGACAGTGAGATGACAAATACTGATCCTGACTTTCATAGTAAACTGTGACAGGAACATTAGAACCCTAGGTCTGTAAGAGCCTGTGGCTGAAAACAACAATGGCTTCACTATTGTAGGAAGGGATTGGGAGCATCTTCTGTTCCAATCAGCTCATTGTGGGACACTGTACCATTTGTCATGCTGAAGGAAATGCAATGCTTCTGTAACTAGGCAGGCAGCACTTCCTCATTCCCTTAGCCTCAAAGCAACAGAGATCTTTGCTATATAATGGAGATAGGAAGCAGAGAGCTGGAGCAAATTTTAAGGTGGGTAGTCTTGTTTGAGCCATTCTCATTAAGCTGTATAAATACTCAGTCTGGCCAACCACTGTTTTCATGGCTGTACCAGCTGGTCACAAAAATTAAGATAAAAAGCAAACCAAATTAAGTTCTTTCCTGCCTGTGAGAAATTTAAACTTATGGATAACCCATAAATGCATGAAGTAACATACCTCTAAGTCTCCTATCATAAGCATATGTCTACATCTGTTGGCATTTTTCCACAAACAGCTTCACATTCACATGAACTTATCAAAAAATCACCAAATCCTATATTGACAGGTTTACTCTCACATTTGCACAGAACTTCACTTCTACATAGTATGACAAACTCCAGCTCACCAATTTACACAAGCAGTGATGTAGACATGCCCTCAAACACTCAATCTGCCATTTTCCCTTCTCTTTTTCCTCCCCAAACAGGCAGAGGCACAGTTACAGGCATATACAAATTCCCATGTGCATCCCTAAAGACCCTTCTGACATTCAGCCACTCTATGTTTGTCCTGAAATGAACTAAAAGGCAATGCCAAACCCTGAAAAAGCAATGAGCATAGCTGTTAAAAAGATATTCAAATACGTGTATTCTCTTATAATCATAGTCATTCCTTGTTAAATCAAAAAGGACAGAAATTTGCAGAAGAACTTTGCTAAAACAGTGATGACAACAGACTGGCTTGCAGGAGAGCTCTTGGGTTGGAAGGAATCTGCCAGAACATTGCGCAGGATTCAATTTTAGACCACATCTCACTTAATACTCATATTAATCTGACTAGGCACAGGACAGGAACGTGCTAAAGTAATTTACTGGCATTCAGGTTAGGAGATTCTGTTAATACAAAGGAGAATCACAATATACTAATGATGGGCTGGATCATCATTAGGACTAGAAAAACAGAAATAGTATGTGACGTAATACAGTGCTTATTTCTGACAATGAAATGCCATATACACATCCCTCCTATGGATCCTATCAGCAGCAACAACAGCTCTCCAGACAACCTTGGCAGGCTGCATCCCCTCCACAGCCACTGTCCTCTAGGCACTAAAGTGCTCCCTTGGTGATCAGTGAGGATGGCTGCTGTTGGAGTATCTCCAGGCTTTCCAACATACTAAAACTTGCATTTTCTGTGGCAAATTTACCCCAAAGCCTCTAGCTTTGTCTTGCCTTCATAGCTGAAAACATAACTATGCTAAAGAAGAAATAACAGCCAAGCAAGTTTCCCTTTACACAGAAATCACATTAATACACCACAGTGCGCCTGGATTATATCATGGATGAGAAGCCCAGAATAGTGCCCCAGTTATGATGAATGATCCCCAAATCATGACAACTCCCATGTCCATCACCTTGTTTCTACGCTGTCCCTGCAGATCAGGATGCTGGAGCCCATGGAGTTTGACTAGGTGATTGTTGTCAGCCCCAGAGCAGGCAGAGTGACAGGGGCCTGCTGAGTGAACTAGAGAGCCCGGTGACACACAGGGATAGCAGGACAAGGGGACCTCAGTGCTCGAGGTTGGGCTGGGAAGCTCACTAATACAATCCTTCAGGAGCCACCTCAGGTACAGCCTCAAGGAGACAACCCAGCATCAAGGGCACAACACAAAGAATAGTTATCTTCTGCATCTACACACCCCTGAATTCAAACCCTCCAATTCCAAGAGCAGGCATCATGAGCTGTTTTCACCACGTTATACCTGGGGAAACTGAGGCAACAGTTCAACAAGTGATCAGCAAAAAATAAATAAAAGGCATCAGGACAGAAACAGCCTCATCTATTGCTCTGACCACCCACAGCACTGCTTTAGTCAGAAATCCCTCTACAAATGATGATTTGTCATACAGCAGCTCCCAATAATTTCTTTGGTATGTGGCCTGTATTTATTTTTTGCCCCCACTTCCTCATTAGCATGTCCTTCCTTGTTGCTGTGCCTCGTTCCCCTGGTCTGTGTCATTATACTTCTGTGTGCCATCCACAGGCAAAGCTACTCCTGCTTCTCTAAGCAGCTCCAAGCAGCACATTATTCATCCTTCATGCAGTCCTGCGCCAAGCTGGTTCTCACCAGCATCAGGATTCAAAAATAGCAGAATGGGAAAAGGCATCCTTGGAACCACAGAGCCAGTCCTCATTTCATACCATAACAGAGGGCCTGACAGAAATTAATTTAGGAAGAGAGTAGGCACAAAGGCAAAAAATTCATGAGTCTTCCATTTGATTACATTTCAGAGAAAAGACTTGTTTGGGGTTTTTCTACTTCCCCTCTATCTCAAATATATAGAAGAATAAAAAGGATAATCTGGAGCTGGGAATTATTTGAAAACCAAAGGAACTCCAAAAGAAATTAAAATTAGTTAAATATTTATACAGTGCAGCTCTAATTAAATTAATAGGGCTGCAGATGTGCTGAGGAGATCAGCAAACTACCTCCTTCACCTTAACCCTCCTATTCAATTATTACTGCAAAATTTTTAGTTAATTACTGACACAACTGAAGCTACCTTTAAAAAGGCAAATCAGAACCGAAAAATTGAAATATATAGAAAAAATAATACCTCGCAAAGAAAAGAAGAATTGAGTTCTTCTCAGCACAGGTATCATGCAGTAAATATTTAAGAGCAGCACACATCTTTCCATATAAAGCCCCTCAAGTTCCTACACTCCCTGGGAATTCCTGAAACAGGATCACTGAGCAAACGCTGACAAACCAGATATACAATTACATTCACTATGTGTAACCAGTCTCTCAACCATTCTGCCAAACAATCAGCATTATCTCCAAGTGCAAGTGACAGATCTGGACAACTCTGTGTGTCAAACCATTACTCTTCACCTCTCTGCCACGTACTGGAAACTGAAACTCTGGGTTAGGCACAACCCTTTCATGGATGTACAGAGTTGAGTGTGAAAGAGTGATTCTGCTGCATTCAGACATTAACAGATTCCTCCCTGTAAGGAGAAAACCAGGTTCCCAAAGTCCTGCCCAGTGGGTATCCTAAACACTAAACTGCATATCCATGTTTATGCTTTTATGCTTGTTTGCTCCTAGTTTGCTCTCAAACATCATAACTAATTACGTCAAACAGAGAAGAGAGTCTTCAGAAACAGGCAAAAAGAGTTATACCTTCCACTGCAAAAATATCTGCTGGCTGCAGCAGCTTGAGAAATGCTAGATAACCAGTGGCTCCCATAGGCAGGCTATGTGCTGCAGCCAGACAAAAAGGGTGGCTCCCATCATTTCCATGAACAGGCTGGTACTATACTCCTGAGAACAGTTAGTGCCAAGATTATGGATCCCAACAGACACAAGCTACACACTGGCACTGAGCAGTGCTGTCAAGAGAAACACCCCTGCATGGAGTTTTGGGCACTTCAGGAAATAGAAAACAGCAGCCTAATGACCTCCAGCATAAGACAGTAGTGGGGAAAAATAAAAGTGAAAGGACTTGGAAGATCTGATGAGGGTTTAAGCACCTGAGAAGCAGTTAGATGGCATCAGGTCGCGTAATTTTCTTTCATGGATATAGTTCAAAGTCTTATTTGCTGATGTTTATCACAAAGCTCCCAAGTAATTTCATATGACCTCACAGGAATTCCAGTTTGTATTTGCAAAGACAGGGGTGCACACATCCAAGATTCTAGATACCCCTTCATAAAAAGCAAGTACGTGTACAATTTGTGTCAGTGCCCAAATTCTCCAGATTACAGACCACAACTTCCAGTGGCTCACTCACTCTCACCCTGGGGATGAGACAAGAACAGCAGAAGTTGTTCCTTGATACAGCATTACAGAGAATTCCCAGAACAGCCTTATGTGTAAGGCTAACCTGCAACAGAGATTCTCCCTCCTTATCCCCACCTAAAAATAAATGAAGCTATATGCTCAAAATCATATAAACACTTACAAGCAAAACCAGAAATACAGGTAATACCTTTCAACACCTATTCTGGCCATCTTTGTGCTTCCCTGTTTCTGACCTAAAGTACTTAAGTGCTTCTTGAGTGCAAAAAGTATCTGGATCACCTACTTGCCATGGATATTGATGTGCCACAAGTAACAAAACTACTAGACTTTTAATTCAGGAAGATACAAAACCACCTTGTAGAGAGAAGAGAGGAAACAAGAAAGCCTTGCAAATATTTATTTACAATGCCAATTACCTCAGATCTTCCTGTTCTAGTCCCACCTCTAAAGCTTGCCACTATTTCCATGGCTCCAGCAAATAATGCTGCATGTCAGATCTCAAAAGGCCACTTAGATCATACCACAGATCTCTGTGCTGTACCAAGAAGAAATTTTCCATTATCACTGTCGTTAAAGAGAGAACCAAGATGCACTAAGGATAGAAAAGACAACAGAAGAACTTCAAGAACAATTAATAAGAATATTGTGAGAAAAATATTCAGAGACAAAAACAAAGTTCAGCATTTCCACCATCCATGTATCAGGAAGCAAAAGTCAGTCTTTTTACCAGCTCCAAACTAAACTACCTACACTCCACTCCCCACAAAGTATAACTAGGACTGGTTACCAAAGTCTTCTTGCTCTGTTCATAAGACCTAAAAGGCCCAGAATGCCATTTACTACTTGGAAAAATACCAAACAGCACAATCACTGAATAAAAAACAAGGAATGGATCCAAGAGAAAATGAAATGAGGAAAAGCCCTCAAGCACAATTTGAAGAAAGTAGAGGTCAAAGGTAGAAAGAGAAAAGCAAATGTCTGGAGACACTTTAAAACAGGACAGCCGGGTGAGACTGCTTTCTGCCTTGCTCATAAAGGCTCCCATCCCATCTCTGCTTTGACTGCTTCTTTTTGCCAAAGATCTTGTTTTCCTTCTTGTCATCATTGTGGGCTTTTCCCCCCTTTCTCCCTGAGAGCAGCTGTCACATTTACTCCGGTCTCATGAACTGCTGTGCTGTGGGTGCGTGTGATTAATTATACCGTTAGCCTTCATTAAGTCAGTGGATTGGCACCCTGGTAGAGAGGCAGCGGGACCAGAAGGAGAAGCTATTGAGAGCCAGCAGGATCTGTGTCCCACAGTTTGTGTGTTTTTTGGGCATGTTAGGCTTTGTCCTCAAAAATAGCATTATCTGAGTGGTTTTTTTATGCTTTGATAAACCACAAAGCTTCTGCCTCAGTGTACGCCAGGCTCAGTAAAAAAAAAAAACAAAAACCAAAAAAAAACAAAACAACAAACTTCCACCACCAAAAAAAAAATTAAAAATAAATAAATAAAGGTCCTGGAACATTTTACTACTCCAAATATCTTGCTGCTGTTGCCTACTTGGTTTTGTGCAGTTAAAACTGAATAAGCTGGTGTTATTAGCAGAATTGATCATGGCTGTTGTCCTCATGGCACTTTAAAGAGGTAAACCAGAATTCCCAGATGGGGGAGTCCACTTTCTTTTAGGATCACCAAATACACCTAAAATGCTTCCCCTTCCATACTTCCCAGAAATACTGCTTGGTCTTGCAACAGCCCAGGGAAAAGAGCACTATGGGAGGCAAAAGAGACTCCATTTTGTTTGTTCCATGGCATTAACTTCTCCCACACAAGGGCATGGGACATATTCTCCAATGCTCAAAGATCAAAATTAAAGTTCTGTTTCTATTCAAATTGCACATATTCGTCTCAGCTGTTTCCACATGTCTGGAGCTTAACCAATAACTGAGACCAAGTTTTAAATTCTCTATAAGATATAACTGCAGCCGAAAATCTTCATAATTCTGGTAATAACTTTTCACTCTGCACTACTGAAAAGAATACAGTTCCTAAAAGTCATTATACATCCTTGTTTTCTTTGGAAGGATTCACTACAGATCTTGGAATTTCTTCTCAAAAGCTTTCCAGCTCAAAACACAGAAATTCAATTTTTGACATGATGATATTGTTTTTTACTAATCATAGATGAACACTCTGTGGAAGAGAATTTGAATTTAGGAAATAGGGCAGTTTGACCACTCTAGTTATAACATGTGGTTTAATAACAAAAAAGCCTAAAACCAGTCCTCTCCAGATTTTATTTTTTAGTCACCATTAAAAAAATTCCAAATTCATACACTTATAGTTCACTATTTGCAATTTCAAATCTCAAAAATTTGGTTTGCCACAATTTTAAATTTTGCTACACAGCAGAGTTCTAGGGGTGTCATAGTTCCCATTGCCAGCTACACCAAATCCAGATGACTAAAGGATGTATCCAAATTATGGCTTAAATTACTCCACACTAGCCCCAAGGACCCCAGAATAAGTAGAATCCATTGACCCCATTTGAGCAAGAAGATACCAAAATGTCTCTCTGGGGAAGAGGCAAAAGTGACTCAAATGGGGAGCTTCAACAGACTGTTTGAGAGACAGAAAGATCAGATAAAAGTCCAATAGAGCAGATGCTGTAAGAGGATTAGAGCAGGCAGATTAGAAGCCTTGAGAATACAAAGATCATCAGACTCATGATTCCTCTTTAAACATAATCAGGAACAAGTATCCCAACTTCCCCTACCCACTAACAATGCTCCACGTCCTTATTTGCTCTCTCCCTCCTCTTCTTCTTCCCAATCTCCCTCTCAATCATTTTATGTTCCTTGGAGTTTATTAACAACACATGACAGATTTGCATAAAGTCAAGTAGAAGTTTCTAGAAATGTGGCAGGATCTTCTTAGGCTAGGAGCAGCAGGAAGACTATGAAACTGGCCAAGGACATACCAAAAACCTCAGGTCCTGATAAAAGCTGATCTCAGGTGGGTGGCAACCAGAAATGCCAGATACCGGCAAGAATACAGGCCCTAAATGGATGAGGCCAAGAACATAACTGCTTTTCCAAACATTCTACTGTCCAAAAGCCCGCTGTTTACATGACAGCATCACCTGTGTGTTACACTGCCTTCAGCTCTCTTTCAAGTAATTTAGTTATGGCTGAAGAGCCCACAGGCATCCACTGAATAATCTTCATCAAGTTACACAATACTACTCTTTACTCCCAATGTTGTATCCATCCAGTTTGGACTGTACTGAAAGCATTTATCCACAGGAATTTTCCAATTATCTTCTAAGTGGGTTTACAGATCTAAGTGTTGGGAAAAGATCACTATGTACTGAGGCTCAGCACTAGGAAGCTATGAAATGTATCCACAAAGTATGCATGCTTGACATTTGCTTAACTTGTCAATATAAACCCACAGGCATCCAAAAGCACAGCATGAAATATCATGCTATTCTCAGGACCAGCCACACTATGGAAAGCAAGAGTTTAAGTAAACAACTGTGCATATGCTATAGGCTGAAATAAACATAATCTTTTCCAAATAATTATGAATCAACTCAGAGTTTGTATGTAATTCATGTGCTGTAAAAACATCTGACTTAATCAAATAACTTGAAGCACTATATAACAATCCACCCAATTCCATTTAAAGTAAATCATGCATGTCACCATCAGTTTTACAGGGACTACAAAAAACCCAGTCTAGAAGCCCTCATTGTTGAAATGAATCATGAAGTCAACCTACATTGACTCCATGAATATAAATATGCACATGCATGGCAAAGCTAATGTCACAGGTAGCAAACCTCCTCCATACTAAGCCATAGGCTGTGGAATGGGAGGTTTCCATCTTCTAGAGATCAATTGCATTTTGACACACCATACTTAGCTCTGGGTATTGCCTCTGAACTCCTTATGACCTCTCCTGATGCTCTCCAAACTGATCTGCAGTTCAGGTCACATAGGGTCTTCTTCATGGCTTATGTTCCAGACCACTGTCTTATTAACCTCCTCTCCTAAAGCCTGGTTTATTCGTGCTTTGTGTTTGTAAGCAAATATAAGTAGATCTTTAATTCCATGTTCATAAATCACCACCCACCCTTTCCTTACCAAAGTTCTCCAACTCTAGTGCCAAACGAGAAAAGTGGCAAAACACCCTCAGGAGGTTTCTGCAATCAGCAGGTTTGGCCCACGCCCATCCTTTATCAGAAGGAATTCAACTGTTTACCACAATGATTGAAAATATACACATGTCACCTCAGCTTTGCACATGACCTCTGCTTACTCGCCTCTTCATGACAGCTCCTGATGTTTGGCCTTCCTCCACAGAATAAAGAACAATCAGGTACCATGGTTTTCACCAATCAGCCCCACTGGCTTGTTGGGTTTTCTTTTCACACCCAGCAACAGGGTTGTGCGGCTGCATGCCTGCAAACCCTGGCTAGCTTCCCCCTGCAATCCCTCATGCCAGCCTTCAGAGAATTTGCCATGACAGTCTTGACACCTGGCTGGGGACAAGAAAAATCCTGCCCATCACAAACAGAACTCTCAGCCAGACAGTTCTCTTCCAACATGTTGAGAAAGGAGAAGACCCAACCCCTGCTACTGGTGTACGAGTGTCTCCTCCCCAAGATGACCCAAGTTTCCTCACTAGCCATGACTCTACCACACACATCAGAAACATCCATACAGCACTCCAAGAGCTGTACAAAACAAGAGTGGTACTACCACAAATGACAGGCTGACAACAGAGACAACAGGCTGTCTAATTCCTATGGCAACTGAATGGACAACTGCAGCCTTGTTCCAGTCTCTCATTCTGATGAAAAGGGGGAAATAAGGAGAAACAATGATAGCAAATCAACTAGAATGTGATAGAGCAGCAAAGCTAGTCGGATGCACTGAAAGTAAATTCAGTTGTTATGTAGGGATATATCATAGCTACTTACCCAAGAAGTTATTCCTTCCAATGCAAAAATATAAATTAGATGACCTCTCATTAAGAATGAGATCTGTGTTAAAGCCAGAGGCAGACAGCAGAGTTTTATAATACAGGAATGCCATGATGCCCTCAAGAAAAACTACAACAGTCAATGTACGCAGAATTTCAGAAGATATATCCTGCTAGGCCAGCTGACGAGGGACCAATTAGAGGAAATTAAATGAGATCTGCCCAGCAAAAGGCCATTTCACTTTGAACTTAGAACTCTGGAAACTTTGACAATGAATCCAAACCTGACTCACTTTTTGAGCCTTTGTCCCCTACGCTCCTCAAGCTTCAACTTAAACATCCCTGCTAGTAAAGCAGTTTAGATACCTGAAACATCTACCAACTGCTGAACTTCTTGGTGATGTGTAAAACATTGCAAGTATGAACTTGCTTTTAAGGGACTAATACTTGACCTGTGAAGGCCAGCACCTCAGAGATGAAGTAGTCCATTGTCTTATCCACATCTCTGCAGATAATCTGCTTTATATCCTCCAGGAAGCTTTTTTTTTCTGGATGCAATGGGAAGTAAAATAATTTTTTTTAAAAATTAAAATAACAAAGAACATAAAAAAGTAAAAAAAAAAAAAAAAGGGAAATAAAATAAAAATGAACAATGTATTTGAAAGACAGATATCATTCCTGAACTTATTAAACTTAGAAGAGAGAACAAGACAGTAATTGGCAAACAATAAGAACATTGTCTTCAATAACCTGCCATGATGAAGGGGAAGGGGAAGTAAGGATCCATGAGGCCAATCTTTACTCATCTGCTTTTAACCACTGTGGAAGGAGCTGTGCTGACAGACTCCCATCTGCTGGTGGATCAGATACTATAAAATACACATTGAAAAAAACCCACATTATTAGGAGAAAGTTATGCATGTGGATATATATACACAGACTTCATCTAAAGCTGGCAAAGCATGCTAGGGATTCCCCAGGACATTCTCATCTGTCCTCAGTACTATCACTTTGCGCTTGTCAGATTGAGGGCTTATTTACAGCTCAAGGGAGCACTTTGATGAACAGCTCTAAATAACTTAGTGAACCATAAACCATTCTCCTGAAGCAAAACCCCCAGAATCTATCCTGAAGCCTAGTCCATAATAATAACTGAACTTTCCTACAAAAATTTTTTGTTGTTCCATTACTCACAGGGGAGTGAAATGGTTGCAGCTTTATCACCCTGTTGCTAAACTGTCCTTCCATAAGCAGTTCTTATCTACAGAGTCTCTCCCCCCTGAGTGGTTAAGTCTCTTAGTATCCTGCAGCCTTCACTCACATCAGTCAGGTTAATAAACCCCTTCCCAGTACAGCCCCAAGTCTTGTTTGATAGCTCTCTCTGAGGCATAATGCACATATAAGCTCCGAAGATTTTCCACAGGAGACCATGATGGGAGATAGGCTTGCCGAGAGTGAAGGATTCTTTATTGCCCCGTTAAAGACAGAAATCTGTGGCTGCAATTTACTGAACAGTAAGACATGCAAGAAATAAAATTTGTCCAAACACAACAAACAGCAAATGACCCAGTCTGGGCACCTATCAAGGGAAAAAAATACTTCAGCTCAACAGCTGTCATGGCAGGACAGGAGTTATTACTGATGGAAAGCAACCAGGCCCTAATAAAAAACCACTTCCTATGCAGAGGGAATAGAAGACAGACAAGGACCTAATAAGCACATAGGCACAAGTATTCCTTTGGCATGAGCAAAGACAGATCTGTAACAAGATGCAAATTACATGGTAATTATGTATGAGTTTGTATTTTATAAACTCAAACCTTTGATAAAATCCCAAACAGATCCCATGATCTGGTATCACTCTGCTCGGTAGTTTGTACTGAACTGAAGCAGTAGAACTCAATCTATAGGGCACAGAACAGTAAAGCAGGAACTCAAGGCTGTTCCTGCAAATCTGCTGGAATATTCTGGCTAAGCCAATCCCTCTCCTCATGGGTTTCTGTGCCTGTATGGGGAGCAGGCTTACAGCACATTTTTATTAAGCATCTTCTATCACAGGAAAGTAAGTTTCTTATTCCTTAGAAAGTTAAGAAGTATGATACTTCTAGGTTTTTGTATTGCATTAAGCATTATTCAGCCTTTCTATTATCTAGTTTGTGAGCAGCAAAAGCAGAATAAATGCAGCAAATACTTGACCTGCCCCCTCTGTACAGGACAAAAAAAAATCCCAAGCCCTTGCATTTATGATAATTCTCTCTTGATCAAAACAATATAGAATCTTTCCTGTGATTTTTTCATTGTGTGGTAGGGTCACCTGGCAACAGGCAGAGAAAGCAGGAGCGGAGATTTTTCATGATCCATGGCTTGGCATGGTTGTGCTTCAGGGGAAGCACTGGAGGGGCCAGACAGCTGAGAACAAACCTGCTCTTATCCGGGAGGGGGCACTGGTAATACACAGTAGCCAAATCTTCAGGCTACCAAGCACCAAAATGACAGAAAATGAATTTTAAATGAAAATAATTAAATATATTGTCTTGATGTTGTAGAAATTTAAGGATTTGTAAAATGAAACACTGAATTCTTCTAAACTAACACAGTGCCTTCTGCACTTTTGTAGAACCAAGCATATTTCCTCGCAATAGATCTGTAAAAGCTACCAGGTACCAGTATTTGGCCAGCAGTGAGCAGACAGAGCAGTTTACTAAATATAGATATCATGGCTGCTGCCCACAGAGGCGCTCAGCAAACTGCACAGGTTCCTTGCACAGGCACCAGCACACAGTGATGCAAAACCTTTCCATACCACCTTCTGTTCCCAAACCAAACAGCCTGGAGAAGACGCCACTATGAGTACTGACACTGCTAAAATTGAAACATCAGAAAAAGAAACCCGGACACACCAAGTACATTCACTGAGGGACCATGATGAGATTTCACCTTGTAAAGCAATGTACCTCAGTTTGTTTTCACCCAATACACTGAGCCTCTGGATTTTCCTCTAGAATCCTCCCATGCTCCTCATCCCTTACAGCTGTGGGCTGTGACAAAGTGTATTAATGCATAAGGCCCAGTAAACATCTACAAGGCAAACTTTAAAGAGAAAATACCAGACATGCATGTTTACAAAAACATATGTTCTCGAATTTGGGAATACAGACTTCTACTGGTAAGTTGTTAATTTTGGACACCATTCTATGTTGAACTCCGTGGAGTTTATGCTACCTTATATCTCCTTTCTTTCTTTTCTTGATGCATGAAGCCCCTCAGGCCAGCATAATTTTGTCGTCTCCACTGCAGACTGGAACATTAGGTTTGGCCTGCAAAAATGTCCCAATCCAGTGCCAGGCATGGAGGGGAGTGAGGAGTGTCAGATTTTACACTAGGCTAGGGGTGGCTTAGAAGTGATCATCCAAGCAATTCATGTTTACACTACCTAAGCCCAGTGCTAGTTCCTCAAAGAGACTGCAACATCTCACTCCAAAGAACCTGACAAGGTCCCAAAAGCAAGGCTGCTGCAGAAGATAACAGGAGACTCATCAG
Organism: Taeniopygia guttata; assembly: GCF_048771995.1. NCBI lineage: Eukaryota > Metazoa > Chordata > Aves > Passeriformes > Estrildidae > Taeniopygia > Taeniopygia guttata. Next base: position 43,780,622 of record NC_133030.1, on the reverse strand, counting down.
TTTGCCCTGCTTTCAGCAGCTCTCAAACTTGGCCACAGAGGACCTGTTTCATCCGAGCCTCTGACTCAGCCCCAGCAGCCTCACTTGCCAAATCTTGCACTAACCAGCTCCCAGTTTCTCTCCTCACTGCAAAGGAGAATGCTGCCCTTTAGAATAAGTACTGCTCCTCATATATAGCCTGAGTTACCAACACTCAGGAAATGTTTTGACTGTATAGTAACAAACATGCTGCCATTCAGTAGCTCAAATCTGGACAGTCATCCTGCGTGTCGGAGGTGGGGATGGCTTCTCCTGCCCCGTCAGCCCAAGGCCGCGGAGCAGGGAAGGCAGGGAAAGCCGGGAGCGCAGGCGATGTTCCTGCCGACCGTGGGCAGTTCTGATTTCCTCCAGTAGAGGGCAATACTAACATAGGAAAGAAAAAGTAAACCACGGTAATTTCTTACACTAAAATAAACAAGCGGAGGAATTAAATATCCCGATCGTGCAGCACTGAACACAGAACAAAGCACTTGGATAGTACATGTGTTCATCCCAGAAAAAATGCTTCTGCAGTCATACCCCGTTTAGTGGAAGGTTGCCCTACACAAAATTTTCAGATGTTTAAGGTAAGATGTTTTACTGTTCTGGTTAAAATAGACAAGAGATGGTCACAGCAGAAATGCAAACAAACCTTTTTTGTTGTTCATTAATAAAGAAACTTTTCCAATCCACACAACTTTAGTCTGCATATATGATAAGGCCCAAAAGATCAATGCTTCATCTTTCTCCCTGAATTAGCCTGTTTGATACAGACCATTTCTTGCAGACAAAGAGATAAAATTTACCAATATTCAATTTTATTTTTAATGGAATGGCCACATGCTTTTTAGGACCTGATATTAACTTTCTACAACCAAAGCTGCCACATATATACTCGTCACACATTTCTAAAGTCTGTGACAGTATTATCTCAAACTGCAATATGGTAGCATCTTCCACAGTAAGTTTGAGAAATTAACTCCCTGTATTTTTTAAAATATTTTTCCTCTTTTATAAATAAAAATCTCTGCTTCTATAACTTTTCCATCCCATGGCTTCAAAATAATTTAAAAATATAAGCAAGTCTCACAAGCTTCTCTTACATTCAAGCAAACATCCTTCCTTAGAGACTGGGAAGTTGAGCTACATAATGTGACAGTGGGTCTCCCCTAAGTCATACATATCTGCAATGGAACAAGATGAGTACCTTTTCTGTAGCTTCAGTCTTGTATTTTAAACATTTACCCATAGTGATAATCATGCTTACTAGCACAAGATACTTTTTTTTTTCCTCTGAAGTCATCGATTGTCCTCAGATGATGGAGATGACAGATGGAGAGCAACTGTTTTCCTATTCACAGTGTTCTGCTATTATGTTTATTTGCTTATAAACAAGACAAGATAGTTTCTACTCTTTCATTCCTTTTGTTTACTTTTCCTTTCACTAAACAAAGAACACCCAGGACTATCTTCCCAGCTTTTTTTAAAAATTAAATAATTTCCTCCATAAGTATTTGACAAGCCAAGTCACACCATTACTGAGCTCAATAATAAAAATAGTATATTATGCACAACTTGGTGCTAGCCAGGGCTAATGTACATAAATCTGTACACAAAGTGCTGTAAAAACCAGAATGAAACACATTTTTTTCACCTTGGGAAATGTACCAGTGAATTTGCAACTCTTGGCCCAAATTTCTGTATGGATGCTTTCTATATGGTGCCTAGTTTCCTTGGACCTCTTTGGGAGTTCCAACACGTGGTAGCAGTTAGGTGACATTTCTTTGTGGACATGAGGCTTACTTCTTCCTCTGTCTCCCTTGCAGCCAGGCAGGGCCAATTCCACACTGAGAGAGTGTAAACTCTCTCAGTCTATCTGCTCTATGCAGTGGTGACCTCTCCAAATTATGACGCTGTTTACAGTCACAATTTTTTCTAAGGCAGAAAAATAAATATATTTAAGCACAGGGTTAGGTATAGTCACGCACCAGAAAGAACACACAGTCACAACAAAGCCTGTTGTACACAGACACAGAGCTCCTCCCAGTCACAGAACAGTGACAGCCTATTTACCACTACTCCCTGCATCAAGACTGAAAATTAACAATTGCACCACCTGTTGCCATGGATAATTTTTAAGTCATCACAAAAACAAAGCATCCTAAATATCTAGGAACAAGGAGGTCTGGATTGTGCCTCATGTCTCACAACTACCCCAAAATGCTTGCCTTGACTTGTCACCTTGACTTTAACATCTCCCTTTCAACATGAGAATAACGACATAACCTCCTTCCTTAGCAGTGACACTCAGAGTTTGAATACTTTAGCTTATTACTGCTGACATAACATTATGGAAATATGACATAACATTAAGGACAGACTGGACATAGCACTGAGCACCATGGTCTAGTGGACAAGATGGTGTTTGGTCATACATTGGACCTGATCTCAGAGGTCTTTTCCAACCTAACTGAGTATGTGATTATGCAATCAGAGTGCAGCGAGGACAGGATGTATATCTCTCACAGTCAGAAATATCCATTACACCAGTTAGGTCACCTTCTTTTAAGGTTTGGCAGAAAGGTATTCCAAGGCATAGCCACATAAAATGCTGGAAAATTTTTTTACCACTCATACCCCTGAATCCTGCCACCGTGTACCTGTGATCAACACTTTGACTCTAGAAGGTAACTAGAGCAGGGATATTTAGTGACAGCATTGCTTGTTTGAGTGTGACAGGTTTATTTATAACTAAAGTAGCTTCTTATTAAATAAGGTATCTTCCTCCTACCACATAAAACAGAATCAACCTGTAGCATCAGCACTTTCCCTGCCAGCAAATTAGAGTTCCCTAAGTAAGGCTGTAAGGATAGGATAATTGTGTTATCCTAAGAGAAGCTGTGAGAAAACAGCACTCTGTGCACTGCTGAGGGAGGGCATGACATGAGAGGGCTGGAGAGAGAGGAACTGCACTGTGTCCCCCCAACCCTCTCCAAGCTGACATGTTTGGTCACTGTCACAATTTGGATTATCCTCATTGTTATCCCTCTAGCAGTAAGCTGTTAATTGACAATGAAGTAGCTGTCAGTTGGAAAAGTGGCTCAGTCTGAGACCTGGAAAACATCACACAGTGTATATGGGGGAGCTTCTAGGTCACCCATGAAAGCAAGCAGCTCCTAAAGCTAAGTAAGGTGATTGCAGATAACAAACAGTCAGGATACTTTCTGCATGCAGTTCTGCAAATGCATCTTGATTCAAGTACAGAGTCCATGCAGGACATAAGCACCCTTCCGTCACAGGGCAGGGATCCCAGAAATGAAGCAGTCACCTGCCATCCCAGAGCTGCATCCCCACACATCCAGACACCCTGACAGCCCTGGAGCTTTCCTATCCCTGCTCCCCCACCCCAGCCCAGCCTGCACAACTCAGCCACACAGCCAGCACTCTTCCAGCAACCTGACCACTGTGCAGCTGCCCATGCCTGCTCCCTAGGGGCCAATAACACCTAGCCAAGGGAGCCCAAGCCAACCTCCCACCCAGCACATCCCACCAGCAAAAGAGAATTCATTCAAGACGACAGCTACAGCAGGGAAATTTGAGGGCTGTATTACAACAGGGCATTTCTATGAACAATTAACATGATCAGTATGATCTTTTCATTTGCATTTTTTTATCTCCTCTCTGTACAAGATATTTTCTTACAAGCCCATTAACATTTCCTGAACAAATACTACCATATTTTTAAGCCAAACCAGTTTCCAGTTCTCTTGTCTGCCTAAACATAGTGAGGCCTCTCTCTACATAACATATGCATGTTCAATAACTATTTTGAAAACTGCTCCAACCTTCATTGCTTCAAGACATCATGTAATTTGTGTCCTACATGTGCAAAACCTAACACAAAGACTGACTTAATCAGACTCACATTTCAGAAGGCTGAATTCACAAATTACCAGGGCTATTACCTAATGCTAACTATAAATATTAGCTAGAAAGCCATGTTCTGAGTTTCAAGTGAAGAATATATGAAGAATACAGTTTTTACATGAAGATGACAAGAAGTCATGGAGGTATCTCATTCTGTGAGCTTCTTTGAGTTTGTATTAAAGAAACAACTATGTTTACACATACACACAGATATAAAAAATTTAAGTGTTGGATATATTGCCTTAACTCTGAATGCTAAGGCAAAACAATATGTTGAACTACTACAGAAAAGAGATCAACAACTGAGTGAAGCTGGAACAAAGGACAGGTGTCCACAGCTAATAAAATACACATCTTAAACAAATATTGTTGAAAGGCTCTTTGTGTAGCTTTTGTATTTTAGTGTTTCTCTTTAAATTGTCTATAAGGCCAAGAGGGACAAATGGCAGGGTGTATTTAAGAAGCATGATTTATTTCCCTTTTAATTTTTAATTTCCCAGTAAAAGTGACAGTGTTATTGCTAGAAACTCACTTGCTCAGGGGCATTTTTGTAGTCTCCAGCTTTGCATGAATTTTCTCTAGAGATTTCAAGTTCCCCTGACTCTCATCTAGTAAACATCTGACTAAACTGCCTATTAGACAATAATGCCCTCCAGGCAAGAGGGGGAAACACAGCTCTGTTCCTTTGCAGCCTTCTCCCTCCACCCTCCCCAGTCCCCAACATCGTACAGACAATACTGCAAGGAAAAGGTGACACAGGGTGAAGCCTACTTAAATGAAAATTTCTGTTTCCTAATGTTTTAGGCTAGTGGTTTTCCTTCCTCTCTGGCTAGCAAGGACAAGCCAGACTGGGGTTAACCATTTAGTTCCCGTAGTCCACCAGGCATTCTACAAACTGGCAAGTTCAAAGCCCTCTGAAAGGGGCTGGAGATGACACAGCAGGAGAAAAATATCAAACATGCCCTGAAAACAAAGAAACCAGCCTTGCATTCCCAGCATTAAATGTTCTCTGGCAAACCCAACCTCACACACAAAAAGGATTCCTGCTGGCCTCTCATCTGCCAGGGCTTCTGTATCAGCACAAGAACCCAGCAGGGAAAAGTCAGAAGGTCTCTCCCCATCTTTTACCCTCTTGCAAAAATAATAGTTCTCCAACAGACTGAATATTTCCAAGAGGAGGGAAAACCCCTGCAGAAGCGAGGACAACAGCAATGACTTTTCCACAGCTCTCTAGCTGTGCATGGGGGATTTATCTGCCAGCAATTCAAGCATTTGCATCCCCAACCACACTTACCATCACCATTCCTGAGCAACCTGGTGTTGGGTGCCTTCCCTCTTTGTGCAGATATGCACTTTCCTTCACATTCCTGCAGAGAACTGCTCCCCACCGAGAAGCCTTAAACAGAAAGCTTTAGAATTCGTGATTGTTTTTTTTTCCTCTGCCCTACCTTGCTGGAGAGCATCCAGGATTTACACTGCTGGGGCTGAATTCTTCTCTCTAAAGTAACAGCAGTGTAGATAAAGGAGCAAGACCCACAAAAGTGAGCTCAGAATCTAACCACTAGCTTTCTGTACTCTGGATCAGCCAGGGACACAAATGCTGCATGGAGAGTCACTTTGCTCCACGGAGAAGAGAGAGTGTGCTTCATGCAGCAGGAACATCTCCAGCTGGTAGCCTCCAAAACAAACAGTACTGGGGATGAAAGAACTGTGCCCTTTACACTGCTCATGCAGTACACATTTGCTATAATCTTCCCAACAGACACTTCTACTAAGCCCCACAAAAAGAAAAGCATTTAAGACACCTCAAACTCAACAAAGCAATATGCATATGCATTACATATGCATATGCAGTGCAGCAGTTTGGCACTGAACTAGCAGCGAAAAAGACTTACTGGATCAGTTATTTTATATCTGATTTCAATTATTCTGCGATGCAAGGAGATGAAGGTCACAGAACAATTTAGTGTCAGGGCTGTAGATCGCTCCCAGGTGACAGACAACAAAGCCCTCCTCCTCTCCAGCCCTGGCCTACCTCTGAACTACGGAAGAGCACAGGAGTCTCTTATCAGCAAAGGACAGATGCAAGTGGGTCCCCGGGATGGGGAGTGGGGGGGGGGGGAAGGAAAAAAAGAGGGTCCCCCAGGTTCTGGGGAGGATGAGAGGTTGCTGGGGATACCACTTTAACTATCTACTACTCTTATTTTTCATTAGATTAAACCGAACAAACACACTTGGCTATTAAGCAAAAAGGCACCAAGGGACCCAAAGAAGACAAATTAATTCCTGATTTATGAACAGAAAATGCAATAACCATAAGGGGAAATCAGCATATTGCTCATGTACTAAATGATCATTTCATAGACAAAACTGGGAATAAATCCAAGAATAAAGAATAAAAGCAGCAGGGCTGTGGTTGTAGTGTTGGGGGTCTAATCCACAAAGGAATATTATGGAGAGCACTATTAATTCATTTACCTGGAGGAATAACAGTATCACTGAAAAACAGAATATTTTGATTCACTGTAGAGCAGGGCTAGCCCAAGCCAAATGTTTTCATAATCTTAATATCAACAAGAACTTTGTATGTATGTACATATACTTAAGTATGACTACATGCGTGCATAGTGTTTTTAACTTCCCATAGCATCTTCTCCTTCTCTAGTCCTCACCCTCTCACACCTCCACCGGTGAATCAGAATCCTGTTTACAGCCTTCTATTATTCCATGCTGACTTCCACTTACAAATCTACTACAGGGGCCCTGCAATTCTACACCAAGTGCTGAGCCATGCCAAAATTCACTGTGATCTAACTAGATAGAGCTAAGTGCCAGGTAAGAGGCACAGGGATCTGGGAAAAGTGCTTAGCTCCTACAGTAGAATTACTGAATAAAAAAGAACTCCGGGCTTAGGAAACAGGAACTACATCAGTCTTACCTGTGTAAGCCACAGAGAGGCTGTCACACAGTAAGAATATTGAACAGTACCAGTCCCAATAAAGACCCCAAAGGGAAACCACTTTTTACTGATCTGCATCTGGATATCTAGATCTTGACGGCAACCTTTGAATGCAGTCATCCAGTGAATAGTACACCTATTAAATGCATATTTACTGCTTCAATCACTAAAAACCTTTTAAAGCTGAAGAAAGAAAAAAGGCAATTAAAAATAGTGCAAAACCCTGACTTATATATCATATTTGAAAATAATTTAGAGCTGGCATAGCCCAGCAGGAAAGATTGTTTGGGCCACATCTGCAATGATCTCACTTCTTTCTCTTTCCTACAAAGATATTAAAACTACAGTGTTACATAGCGTCAAGGGAAATCCACCTGGGTATCAACTCCACATCTGCGCTCTTCTCTCTAGGTCCTCCCAGTAGCCCTTATTCCCCCATCCTGAATCCACATCCTGTCCTCAGACCATAGCTCCAGCCATGCTGAATACAATTACTGTAATTGATGTGCTGCTTTTGTTAAAACCACAGTATCAATAAACGGGAGTAAAACAAGCTGCTGTAGAAGATGCAGGAAAATTTATTAGAATGAACGTATGCAGTGGCTGGCATAATAACTGTTGATGGCCAATTCATAAATCACAGCTGGATTCTTTGGGAGACTTGTAACTCCCAGGCAGCTTCTCTCATAAAATAACAACAGTATGAAGAAACAAATGACAGAGTGCTGCTAAAGCCGGTGAAAAACCTTTCCTATGCCAGTCACAGCCTCAAAACCTAACAAAAATCCATTAGCCTAAGTTACCAGGCTCAGAATCAGCTTAAAAAAACTATCAGGAAATGTCAGACAACAAGTTCTCTTGCCTTCTTTTCCAAGCAGCCAGTCGCCTCAGACCTCTAACAACTCACACCTCTGACCTCTCAAGGCCTGAAGTTTTAAGAGAGTCCAGCAACTCAGAAAGCAACCCAGTACCTATCAAAGCTTACCAAGCACTTCAGAAGTGCCCAGTCCTTGCAACAATACCACACACCTAGCCAGCACATTAAGACTGCTGCACCAAACACAGCAATTCAGGGCACCAAGGGAGTTATCACAGCACATGGCAGGCCTGCCAGTCCTGGTGGGACTGCATAGAGGCTGCGGCAAATGACCCAAAAGCACAGCCTTGGGGCTGAGCAACCCACCAGGGAAATGTCATCCTGCTTTCAAGGTGGCAGGCTATCCAGAAGCAGGCCATCTTCAGAAGTATATAGTAACCTATAGTAGCAGCACATCAATCTATAGTAACCCTGCAGCTTGGCCACCAGAGTCTTTGCAAATAGATCAGAAGCAGAAATGCCACACTGTTTTGGCTGCCCCATGTTCTCCACAGGGCACAATTGTGTTATTACAGGTCTCTGTCCCAGCACCCTCCAAAACAGAAACGGGGTGGTGATGTCCTGGTCCATTCCCTCCGGCTTTTGCAAACAACCAGGATGTGCAGGGTTCCCTGATTACAAGACACTGGTAACCAATGATCCCATGTTGATCCCATGGATGAACTGACAAACCAGGGCATCAATTTGGCCTCCTGTCTTAATCTCTGGAGTCCTTACCTGTTCTGCACCCCCTTTCCCCCATATTCGTACCTGTGGTGTCCAGTCCCTGTCAGTGGTGATGAGAGGGTACGGAAAAGCCAGAAAGGGACCTACAGATAACAACTGTTCCATGTAAATTTATAACGGCAATAAACAGAGTTTATTTTTATGATGATTTATTAACATGCTTATAAATGTATAGACTGGCCTGAGGCAGCATTCCATTGTATTAGAGGTTGGTGCTGCTTGCAGCTGGGGTTGATAAATAGCACCTCCTATGCAACAGACTCAGGAGAACTCATTATGCAGTTTTTCCTCTAGGACACTGCACTGCTTTGGGACCAGGTCCATGCACTGCAGCCTTACAAGCTGTAGCTGCTACATCCCACTTCAAGCCTTTTCGTCTCCCTAGGGTACTGCCAGAAATCTGTCTAAGCTTATGCTGCAGGTTGAGGATCATGGCCAAATCTCATTTCATTCTGTAGTCACAAAGCCGTCTCCTAACTTGAGGGGTCCATCTCACACATCACCAGTCTGGCTGGCTGGCTCCATGAGGGCCGTGCAAGTATTTCCAGCTGTGCAACACTGTTCACCATACTGCAAAATACTGGCTTACCCAGCAAGACATGAACTAGCTCAGGGCTGCCTGTTTCTCCAGCAGGTGTTACAATAGCATTACTGTTTTGGTACTTAAACTGCATCTTTAATTTAGGAACCTCAGAATGCTTTTTAGCAGCATCATTATCCATAGCTTTCCTTGCTTCATATGAGGAAATAATTCACATAAATCCAAAAAAAAAAAAAAAAAAAAAAAAGTGCAAGTCACAAAATAGGAATGGGAAAATTTTTCTTCAGTTAGGAGATCCACAGTTAGGATCTTTCTAGATTATCCTTCAGTATATATCAAAGCCAAGAAGGATGCAGAGGTCAAGGTGCATACTCTGAAAATCTCACAGCACTTAAACATCATAATCTTAATCCAGTTTTATAAACCTTTATCCATCAAAGTAAGGCACAAGACAGGCAACTCAATTAGCTGAGGTCCTACAACTATTTAATGTCATGATTTAGTTCGAAAACACCCTGAGAAAGATAACTAACACCATTAATGCCTTTGCTGTTACAAACAAAAAATTCCAGTTGACAATAAAAAGCTCAGGAACTAACTGCTGTAATTTTTTTGTTTACTAGATAAGCAATGAGACCATACATCCCACCACATCCCTGATAAAAGGGCCTTTTGTTATTTTGGGGATTTTTAAAATAATTTTTGTTCAGAGATACATGGTATACAGGTCACTTTACCAATAAATTTACAGTTTCCATTAAGGCAAGAGCAGTAGGCAACAACTGCAGCAAAAACACCACGAAAAAAAAGGACACGGCAAATAATGATGCATATATATAGACAGAAAAAAAAGTGTTGATGCCACGGTCTCCCTCCCAGGTGGTTAGTTCATGACATTTGCATGTTGAGCACACAGTGTACATTCCTGACATACAGGGTGTAACTCTGGCCTAAAAGCTGAGGCTCCAGGGGCAATGGCTATAGAATGCTGTGTGCCTCATACAGCCCCAAAGAAGCAAAGTATATTGAGTCAATAATAAATAACTAATAGATTTGATCAGGCTTCAAAGTGCTCAGTCTTTAAAACCATGCCCATTTAACTTGGACTCTAATCCCTCAGGTTTGTTTTTTTCTTTCTTTCTATGAAGCTTCCTTTGATGTCAAAAGCGAAGGAATAAGGGCTTCCAGTACCCCTGTCATCAAGGTAATAGATGTGATAGGCTCAGGCTTACCACTGACTAGGTTATTGATTAAAATTTGTCAGAAGATGCTTTGGAAAGGCTGCAAGAGGCTTCAAATAAGGCAGAGGGAGGGCAGGAAGAGAAAGTAAAATGTATTTCACTCCCAGAAGTGTATTTCAAATGACTGAAGGTCAATTATCCCAGCAATTTACAGCCAGTCTCAACAATTTGGCTTGATTAGAGACTATAATACAATAGGGGAGTTCTCATTGCTCTATCTCCCCATCTTCCCTTCTTTAGCAGAAGGTTTGAATGTCAGAAATAGCAGAAAGCACAGGGCACCCGTACTGTGGAATAAATCACCAAACAACCATTTGTCCATGGATCTTGGCAAGTTCAGACTTAGAAAACATATGCTACCTAGAAAGCACTGCAGAAGGGTTTAAAAGTTTGAAAGACTGGGTTGGTGACAAATCAGCAAACAGGAGAGAGATGCTTTAATCATCAAGAAGATAATTTGATAGGCGGGGATTTTCAGTTATTGGAGGAAGAGACGCAGATTTGGAAGTTGGAAAGTATGTTTGTACAGAAAATTTGATAATTTCACACAATCTGTTCTTCTCTCACAATCTCTCTCACTTGCAGCACTGGCCTGCCAGAGCCATGATGTTTGCCTTTCCCAGGTCATGCCTCCACTGCCAGAAAGCAGAGCTCTCTTTCTTTTCCATTGCCACCATGCTGTGCCACACACCCAGCCTGATACCATCTTAGACACCAATATCCAGGCTTCTCCAAATTTTCCAACTGGTTGTTTTAACTACTCTCAAGGCAGGTAGTAACAATGTTCTGGATGGGTAATGCAGGGCTGCCATGCTATTCTCAGCAGAAACCAGATACACTGAAGGATTGTGAGTTGGTATGTTATTTGCATCCAAAGTCATTCTAAGTGGGTTGGCACCTTCCTGCTGCCCAGCCAAAGTGTTCTCATACCCATGGTCAACCTTAGAAAGGCCAATACATGCCTGCTGGCTTTGTCTACTGATTACTGCAAAATCAGTAGACAAAGGCAGGCAGGCATCCTGCCTTTCAAACTGGTAGGATTATAAACCTGTTAGAAGTGCCTCTGCCTGCCCCTGCACTAACAGGGTGATGAGTATTTTCTGTTCATTTTTTCATCTCATAGGTTACCAGCTGCTCACTTCACTGCTTCTCAGTGCAAACAAGAACTACCAAGTCTTTCTGACCCAGAGCACACCAATGTTTGATTTCAAATTGTTTCAAGCTGCTATTCCCCCAAATGCACAAAGCTGTCTTCCTCCCACAGGGGAGCAGAAGGGTTAAAAGCCCATCCTCATTCTCCTTGATGGAGGCCATCCAGCCATGACCCTGGTTGAGTGGCAGACACATAGGAAGTAGATTATCAATAACTCTTTTTTCTACTTTTTTTCACCCTCTCTCTATACAACGTCAATGAGCTGGAAAATGAAAGGAATAATGCAGGTTTAAGAGGCCAATAATTAGGTCACAGCTGATCTCTGCTCAGATCAGCTGACAGCTGGTGCCTATCCTGCCTGAGCAAGCAGGGGGGCTTTCAGGACTCACAGGTTTAGGCCAACCTCCCCTTCTCCCTTCGCTCTATTTCTTTGTTCCTAGATGCCTGAAAAGCAAAAACTGACAAGTGTAATGCAAATGTACTAGGTTTCCATCCACTGGAGTTTACAGGGAGAAATTACTTTGCTTGCTTTTGTCCTAAATTACCTTAAATCCTCTTCCCTGCTGCCTCACCACCACTGTGGCAGACCAGCATCACAGCCTGAGTTACTGCTTCTGTGTTGTCCCCTTCCTCCTGCAACTCCATCCTGCCCATCCCCTAACATAATCACAATGTTTGCTTGTTTTAGCTTCCATAATCCTGTTGTCTTGCAAATCTCCTCACCATAATCCTGCTTTTGTCTGTCAATACAATTTGTTTGCAGTGGGGAGGAAGGGAAGTGAAATGTTACTTGGAACACAGAAAGCTCTTACAGCTGTATTTCAAAGCTCTATTCGTTTTCAAACAATAGAAAACGAATTCTGAGAGTTTGGCACTGCTGTCCACTCAGCATTTGAGAGGAGTGTCACAGTCTCCAAGATGAAGAGTTTGCTGGGTCAAACCTGTGGCTACTACAGCATTAATAGCATGACAGGAAGTATGTGTTTTTTTCATGTACCTGCACACACTAGAGGGAGAGCAGGCAAGAAAAGAAAGCAGAGAAGAAGAAGCTCCACTTTGCCTTGTCGACAGCTTGCACTGTCAATTCTATCTGGATGAAGCAGTGGCAGAAGCTGCAGAATGGGGCACTGCTGTAGGCAGTGGCACACAAGGGATGAAAGAACAAAGCCTGTACCACTCACACACTAACAGAGTGGTAATAGGCAGACACACAAACTAGTAATTGATTGGTAGGAGCTGTGGCAATTTTGTGTGTTTGTGTGAATAAAGAATCAGCTTAATCAGACTAATTCCTTACAGTCAAAACACAACATGGGCTCCAGCACTCACAGCAAAACTGTGTTGCACCAGCCAAGTTTCACACCAGAACAAAGCAGCTAAGAATTTCACCCAATTTGGATGCAAAATTGAGTCAGGCCAAGTGCCCAGAAAACTCTTCTGAATTCAGATAACAATCAGCTGAAAAAGAACAACAAATCATGAAACTACAAGACACTTATTATATGGGGTTTGTTTGCAAATATTTCAAAAAGAGATATAGTACCTGAGCAATTTGCTCCTCAGAAACTCGTGAAGTGGATAAGAAAAGAGGGCAAGGCATGTCATTCCAAGAGTGAAAGGAAACCTTAAGCAATGCTTTCAGGAGATTAAGAAAAGTATCATTAACATCCCTTTCCTTATGTCAGTTCTCTACCTCAGGTCTCCTACTAGAAAAGAAAGTATTAAAGCATTGCATCCAGAATATCCCTCCTCCAGGGGAAGTCTGGCTCAAGCTCTTTGCAGAGAAAAAGGATTTTTGGATTTACACTGAGCTAAGCTTGAGACTCAAGCACTTGGGATGCTCAAAGCATATTCAGATCAAGCTGCAGACACTGCTCATCCTGCACTTCCCATTGCAGGCCTTACTCTACAAAAGTTTTTTGTTCTTTTTTCCCCAAAGCACATAATCTCAAAAAGTACATTCTGTGTAAAACTGCTCAAGTTTTCCCTACCATCTATGTAACATCTAGATTTCTGTCTAAGGTTTATTTGGTATATTAAATTTTAAGTCAATTAAGCATATAGTTCAATTTATTGGAGATTTCAAGGCAGAAGAAATACACAGAACCCATAAATCAAACAGACCATCAAAAACCAGCAAGCATTGTTAATAAACTTCTGCATCCTTGATGAAACATGGACAAGATTACCAGGCTAAATGTTGCTAATGCAGAAAGAATGTAGGAAAGGTAGTAAAGGCTCTAGGAGAGGTATTTTATGAAGATGTTAATAAATTCACATGAGGACAGTAAAAGAGTGGACTCTTGTTATGGGATGAGCCAAAACCAATGCTGCATAACCACTGCTTTCCCAAAGGAGCTGGGACTTTGAGGAAGGAATTACATGAGGAGCTTGAAGCAGCATCTGGGAAAAAATGGAATTCCAGTAGAGAAGGAGTGGTCCCTTCCCATACTACTTTCAAGTGCATCAGGAACCTGTTATTCACCAGTTTATTCTAGAATATGTTGTGGTTTAGCTTCCTTTAAGTGGGAGAGCTCCTTTAACTTCAGCTAAAGATAAATATATTCACTCATACTCATCCAATAACCTCCCCCATCAAGATTTCCAGACATAACTTTTATCAGCAAGTTTATCCCACTTTCATACACCTGTCCTCACCTACCCAGGAATTCATGGCATTTATCATCTCACAGCAGTGTATCACACTCCATTTAATTTCTGAGCAGTCATCATCTAAAGATATGCAGCTCGATGTTGTGTGTCTTGCATCAAATGGAGTATTTCCAGACAAGTCACAGTATTTCACACTTATTTGGTTCAAAATCTGGTATAGATTCCTCCACCTCATGTGGTAGGCCAGCTAGCACTATTATGCCCACTGCAGAGATGCAGAAGCTTGGGTCACAGAGTAGGGAAGCAGCTCTTCCTCTAGCTGCAGCAGAGCTGGTAACCAGGTGACATGAAGAAATACCTGCTGAAGCCAGGTCTCCCTTGTCATGGATGGCACAAATACTGCAAGAAACCACGTCTGAGTGGTTTGTTTTCAAAGGACTCTTAATCAAATATTTATTTAATACTTACGTTCCTAATACTGTTTTTACAAGAGGCATCTGTCCTGGTCCTGTCCAGGAGAGCTATTTTTGCAGTAGGTGTGAGGAGACAGAACCTGGAGCTGGGTGTGCATGGCTAGGAATTCACTGTATACCACCTCACACCAACTACCAAGGAGAGAGGTGAAGGACTCTCTGGCTTTGGGAGGAAGGATGTGATTTTTCCAGTGGGGAGCCTTGTCCACTATTGTTCATTGTCTCATGCTTGGTGAGCATTTTTGTGTTTGAATTACTCTCTTTTTTGTATTCTTTCATTATTAATATTGTTGCTGTTACTGTTCATTTTCTTATCTCATTGGTGTTTTCAGTCAGTTGTTCTTATCTCAGCCCATGATCTCTGCCTTTTCTGCCTCCCATTCAGGGGGTTTGTGGTCTTTCAGTGGGTGCACTAAATTGGATAATATTCTAAACCACAGCAGCATCCTATTCACATAAGATCTGTAAACCTGCACAACCAGCATCCTCCCTCCTTACACTTTACAACCATAATTCCCCCCACCTAGGATTCCAATACAAGAAACGTGTCCAGTTCTAAAGTTTGAGGAAGCTCAGCTTCTCTCCTCCACATCTTCTCACATGACACCCACATCTCCCTTACATTTTCCCATAGCAGAAGCTTGTGTGTTTCAGCGGTCCAAAGCCATGAGACAGGGAGTGTTTTGAGGAGCTTGCCACTCTGTCCCTTCCACCCAAAAACCTGTTCATAAAAGAAGGAAGATTGTGAAGTTTGATTGCAGGGTCATCCTGTGAGCACTTTATGAGGACTCTTTGGCTCTCAGAGCCCAGGCATACAGGGCTGAGCAGTAGCTGTGAATAGTACATACTGCTCCGTCTATCACAGACACTGAGGAAAAAGGATAACATGTACTTCTACAACTCCATCCACTCCAGTGTAGTCTGAGGCATTTTGAAATTGATGTAAAGCTTTGATATCACAGAATTCAACCTTGACCTACTTTAAGAGATGGTACCTAATCAGCGAAAATATGCAAGAGTTCAGAGCATGGCAGAGAAGGGCACTGCATGGAGTGGAGAACACAGGCAGAGAAGCACTGAGACAGGGAGGTGGTAAAGGTGCAGAAATGACCAAGAGAGAAAATCTAATAATCACTATTAAAAATGTGATATTTAAGTCAAAGAGCTCAGTTTACACCCAGGCTGAAAGCAATTAAGGGAAGATATCCTGCTTCCAATACTTTATCAGATGTACATTGAAGTTGGTTTCATCCTTTATTTCTGGCAGATGCATTTTTCAAGACTCAGTAACAAAGTCTTCTATTCTGAAATGTCAAAATTTATGATCAGAACAGTGTCTGACCTTAGGTTACCCAAAATACAAGGGATAAATAAAAATTTTCTTGGTTAGTTTTAACAATCCATATATCCAAGTTTACTTCTGTGCCTGTTTTACAGCTGCTGACACGTTTGACTAAAACAATCCCCACTGGATCAGCGTAGCTCATGACTTTTCAGTTCAGAAGACATGATGCTGAAACCCTGTAAATGCATCAGCAGAAGCTGCTTCGGTTTCACTGCTGCATTAGACTGGACATAACCTGCTCTGTAATCCACTTAACTGGGACATGCTTCCCCAGGGAAGTATGTTTACCTACCAGATTCCACAAGGAATTTATATAAGCCAGCAACACTTAATGGCAATAACTACAGTATAACAGAGACATTAATTCTGCTCATTGGGGACAAAATGCATCTGTTAAGGAAATTTTACCAAGACCTGCCATTAATGCATAATGTTTACTCAAGATCTCTGCAGGCTTACATAAGTTAAGTATTTTCCTAACTGGGACAAACAGTTGCTCCAGGTGCAACATTCAAGCCCACAGTTCTGCTAAGACTGCACGACTCACATTAAAGTAGACAAGGATTTCAGGTGCCCCAAAGCTGCCAAGCAGCTCTAAGAAATTAACTCTAATAATCTTTACGCCATTAGCATCCCTTCTACTTCCCTGAAACCAGAAGCAGCTCAGGCATTGGCTCCAACAGGAGAAAGCTAAGCTTTTATTTTTCTGTATTTAACTTCTGCTTCCTTTGAGACACAGGGTTTTGAGAAAGAGAAGGTTTCAGTAAGTGTATGTTACAATAATAATGCCAACAACATTGCTGTGAATTTTTATTTTCTGCACAGCTGTGAAACTGAGCATGTACCTCAAACTCTCTATCAAACCATTTATGCTGGGACATCTCTCACCCAGCCAGAAAACTGTCAGTGGAAACAGCAATGATGATCTGGACTGTGATGCACTACCCCATGAATCCCAGGAGGAGCATAAAAGAAATACAAGTGTAATGAACAGACCGTCAGTATATCCAAGAAAGTAGGTTTGGGTATGGGGTAACATTAACAAGCCAGTGCAGAGCGAGCTCTGATCCAAATACAGTGTTCCACTGTTTGTTTTTCCACTGTGTTTTCTGCACTAATTCACAGCCTTCCAACATCAAGACAAGCTTCCATATGCTTCATTTACTGACAGTAATTAATTTCAGCCTCTTCCCACATACACATACACATTCATTTTGTCTGACAAGCAAGTCATGAAATGCAAGTCCATTCTCATAAAAATACAGGGCAGCTACCAGAGGTTGCCTTTCTTCTTAGCAAAGAAAATCTAATTGGTGCATCGGCTAAGTCACAGTGCCTCTCTCACCCTCCCTCCACCCTTCACTTTGCATCCCCTGACCAAGCTTAGGTCTGTTAATTCTCACAGGCCTCCCCCTGCATGAGAAAATGTTTTTTAATAAAACACTTTCTTCCAGATGAAAAAGGAATAACTGGCTAGAGAAATGTCTGGGCACCTATCTCCTTGTCAAAACAATGAATCCATTAATGATCATGAGGAAAGGAATAAATGTTTTAAGAGGCTTAACAAGTCACTCAGAGAAGCACAAACTCTACTCTTCTCCTTCTCCTTACTCACTAACAGTTTAACCCATAGCAGCAAGGCAAGTAAATAAAAAAAAAAAAAAATTAAAAGAAAAAAAAGAAAACACCAGGTAATTGACAGCACTTTAAAAGTTCTTTATTAGGAAGATGACTATTTTTTTTTTTCTGAAATCCACTATTTGCTCACTTGTTCTCATGCCTTCTGCAAGCTGCTACTCAGTTATTATTCTATGCCAGTATTATTTATGGTCTCTTTGCTAAGTTAGTATTCTTTTATTAAATTTGGTAACTATGTTTTTAGTTCTCCACCATGTCTCAGTATTGAGATGGGTGAGAGAAGTAACTATGTGATGCTGACAGAAGATAACACAAGTCAGCAGCTAAAATGGAGACAAGGCTACCTCAGAGCTGAAGTCACCATTACCTAATCAAAGTTCATCTTCACAAAACAGACAAAGTGCAACTTCTATATCATAAAAATTTGGCAAGAAACAAAAGACAAAAATAATATATAATTTGAAAACTGTTAACCCAATTTTCACTGTATCATCAAGCATTGTTACTGCACTTAGAATCACACAGGCAGAAAATAGAGGCCCAAAATATCCCCAACAGACATAATTATGCCTTGCTTGTCAGGATGAGACACCTAACTGAAAAAATAATAAATACTTTAATTTGCTATTATCACAGAGAGCAAAGAAACATGGACTTACTGACATGTACTTTTTTCTGCCATCTCAAATGAGTGAGGAAACAGACATGCACATGAAGAAGTCTTGAGTTACAGATTCATTGTATAAACTGAGAAAACAAGAACCAAATCTAGTCCCCACCACCTACCAGGCATGAGTTCACATATGTCCCTTTCTCTTGGAGAAGATATAGTACTGCTTGAATTTTCTTTAGACACACTATTTTTCACTTTCTTGACTTTTATATAACAGCCACTCTATGCCTTTTTCACTCTTTGATGATATTTTGAAGTATCACTGCTATCTTGCAAGAGTAAAGCCTATTCTGCCCTCCACAAGCCACATCCAAATTTCTTCTCACATTAAACAACGTGCCCAGTTCTAACAGCAGCTATCTCTCTGCCAATCTACCTACTCTTCTTAAAACATCTGAAAAACAGCTAAGCTGAGGAGTCATTCCTATCACCAAACAGATAAGAAAACCAAGCATAGAGTACCTTCAATCAATTTTCCCATGCATTCCTTACTTTAGATGCTTTCTTTTGGAGCTGTCTGATATAAGACAACTCAAACTCAATTTTCACAGCATTCTCAATGTATTAAAAAGAAGAATTAAAGCCACACAGGAAACAAAGATCAAGCCCAAACTTAATAGGCAAAGTCATTGACTACTTCTGGTCTGAGATCTGACAGCAAGTCTGTGCGGAAACTGGGAACAAAGTTCAAAAGTGCCGAAGTCTTCATTAATAACTAATCTACCCAAAATATTCAGTTTTATTGAAACTCCTACAATTTCCAACACTTTGAATTGAAACAACACTGTCTTTGGGATTTAACCTGTAGAAATGACATTGTACATGTGAACTTATTCTTCAATTCATATTTATGAAGAAATAGAATTAATAAGTCAATGGTTTAAGATATGATAATCCTTCTTCTCACAAATGCAGCAGTAGGGAAGTGTGAATCAGAACATAAGTAGCTGTTCATCCATAAAAAGGAGCATAAAGGTTAAACATGTCCATCTAAGCCTCACACATAGAAATACAAACTTAGTTGTCTAGCACATGATAGCTGAGAAAATGCATGTCCCTTTTTTTGGGGCCCTCACACAAAATAGCTGACCCATGTGCTTTGATCTGACATTTTTCTGCTACAATATACACAAGATTAAAATCCTTTTAGTTGATCATTTCTTAACTCCACAGTCCAGTACTAAGGAAAATGTACTTCCTGTCTGTAGAGCAAATGGTTATAATACAAGGACTAAAGGCAGGAGTTGGCTTAAGATAGACTTCCCTGACCCTTCCCAGAAAATACTCATCAAAAAAAGCTGAACCATGATGACACAAAATCGCCACACTTTTCCCACTCAGTCAAATGAGAGCATCAGTCATGGACTCCCATAACTGGATCTTCTTGCAGTTGTTAAGTTTTCTACAGAACATGCTATACTGGCATGGCAGACAATGTTGGTGAGACTTAAGCAGCTGCTAGTGTGGCTTTATCCCAGGTATGCAGGATCAAAGGGGCAGCTTTGCAATACAGGAGAGGAAAATGGCTACTGGATAAGTGGGACAACAGCATATTTGATAGCTACTGCAAAAGCTCTTAGCAAAATTTCTTTGGTCCTTGTCTCCCAAAAAAGAGGTTATGGTGCCTTTCATTCCTATTTTCTACACCTTTTCTCTGCCTTCCAACCCTGTCTCAATTTCACCTTCTCTACCCATACTGTTTTTTCCATCTGTCCTTTCCCTCTTATCTTCTCTCATAAAGCAATTGCCCTTGTTTTTCTCCTTTATTTACTTTCCAGCAAGCAAACAGCAGCAGTGGTGCCTGCTTTGCACGCTGTGACTCCACTCCCTGTCTTCATTTTCCTCCCAGCTCAGGCTTGGCAGTTCCACCTCAGTGCTGCTCTCCTGAGACTCCCACAGCAAGGAGCAGCCTCAGCTCTCAGCACTCAAGCCAAGGTTAAGGAACATCATGGAAGGGAGGTAAGTGGACACTGGAAGGGGAGAAATATGTCATACCCACTGTAGTCAACCATTTTGAAGGTCATAGCAGAGAATCCTCCCTTCTGCCTGCCAACTTGGAGCTGTCACTGGTACTGTGAAAGCCTCTGAACGAGGGACTGATATTCCCTGCAAGCCACTACTTCCTTAAAATAGGGCCAAGAGAATGAGTAAGCTTTCCAAGGACCAAAAAAAATGAAATTTAGAGAACAGTCAAGCTCTCAGCCAGCACGCACTGACAATGAGAATGAAACATGGGAATGGCAGACCAACCACATGCTAAATGTCTCATATCCCTAAAGAATCTCTCTCATACCCTAAAGAATAAATTACCTCATATCCGTAAAGAAACAATATTATAAGAAAGGGCCCTGTCAGCTCAGGTCTCCTCCCTCCTAGAACCTTTATCCCCTTATAGAGAAAATAACTGAGCACACTGTACTGCCAATACACACCTGGCTGTGCCATGGTGGTGGGGCATACTCAGCCACCTTTCCTATTATGACATTACCAAGACACACAGCTATAAGCCAGGCATTGCACAAACAATATATAAAAAGACATCTTGTTCCAAACAACATGTAACCAAAATATAAAGCAGGATGCTGCAGCAATACAGAGAGGACAGTGCATTTTCCATATAGTGGCTTGTTTTCCCTTCATTATTTCATCCTCATTACGGACAGTAATCAACTGGAATAATGGTAAAACTCACTGGCAATGTGATTAGCTCCTCTACTCATAGATTTACTCTTAAATTATCCTCTCCTGCAAATAGCTTACACAGCTCCTCCATGTAGCACACCTACTGCTGTCAGGTATATTCCTACTCTCTCTCAGGCAATTTCTGATGCCAATGCATTGTGCTCTGTCTTGGCTTTAATTACAGCTCCTGGTGCTCAGTATACTGGGGACAGAAGAGGGAGAGGTGGGCAGAGAGCAGTGTCAAGTATGTCTTAAGCTAAAGGCCACAAACAGACCCAAAAAAAATCAGTGACTACTACTGGAAACCATGCCCAAAGTGACCCACTCACTGCTCCAAACCAATAGCAGAGCCACTGGTGGGATATATGAGCTCAGTCTCAGCTGCATCTTTACTGTCCATGCTGTCTCCAATGCAATATAACAGACTCTACATCTGAGTGAAACTTTCACAATCCATTCGTCTGCCAACTTCAAAAGAATGTTCTGGAGCTCACAAGGGGTGAGCTATAATCTAGACCTCGGCGATTCCTCACACATAGCAGAACAAATCCAGAATTATTAACTCCCAAAACTATCCCAAATTTCTTTGAAATTTATGAACTCAAACCAGTCTCCTGAATCACCATCATCATCACCATCTTTTCTTAGAGGTTCCTTATCCTTCAATGCAAAAATGCATTGCTAGTCGGGACAAATACCTAATAAGTTCCCAACAGCAAACCACATACTGGCCAAGCTCATGGCCAGCACCAGTTTCAACTAGTTGAGCAGCTCTCCTGGCAAAATTTTGTTCTCAAGTTCAGCACTGGAATCACTTTATCCTAAGAAAATTAACACAAGAAAGAGATGAAAATGTAAGAAAAGGAGAGAGAAACAAACAAACAGGGGCAGTCAGAACTTGCAAATTATCATGGACAAAGGACAGTCCCAAAAAAGGAGTAATTCAACCATGTCGAACACCTTTTCTCCTAATCAGACAAGAACACCCTCATCAGCTGGGGAGAAGGCACACAGCCAAAAGCAATTCAGAGACAGCAGAAGGTTAAGACACCAAAGCAGTCAAAACAGCTGCAGGTATTTGAACATTTTTGGCCAAGTCATTACATACTATAGAAAAGCAGCCTTAACAGAACTACAGATCCTACCTCTGTCATTTTGAAATAGAGAATTCCCTTCACACTTATCACTGTCTTGTCAAAAAAAGTGAGCTTGAAAATGCAAGTCTCATTTACTTTGCCTATGCCCTTTCATAATGGTTGGGCAAAATCCCAAAACTAATGAATTCAGAAATTTTTTTTGTTATTGAGGTCACTTTTTACTCCTAGCATCTTTAGAAGTTTCTTACTATGCTATTATCACATCCCTAAAATCTGTGTTTCTCCACCTTCTTCTATCTGTTACAGACATTAAGAGTATATAACTGACATATAACTCTGTTTCCTTCTCTTTTCACTATTGCATAGCACTGACAAGCATCTGCAAAGCTCTGTGAGCCACTCACACTAGCACAGAAAGGAAATTCTCAGGGTTGTATTACACTGGCAGAAACACACATACCACTGAACTCAAAGCATCAAGAGGAGTTATAAATAAAGACTGACATGTGTTGACAGAGATGCAAATAATTGGATTTGCAAAACCTGTACCAGGCCCATGGCAGATGCTAAATAAATTTTCATCAAGAATTCACTAACATCTCCTGGACATTAAAAACAAAAGGATGAGGGATACATGCCATCTATCACACTTTTAGGCCCATACCCTGTCAGGCAAGGCATCAAACAGAGTGGAACAGAAAGATGGTCTTTTTTCCATACAGCTTTAGCCTCTCAGTAATGGTTTGGGTCCACATGGCCTGTTTCTGATAATAGGCACAAAAAGACTGATCAATCTCTCTGAGACCTATGGACAGCAGTAAAAGGAACGAATCTATGTCTTTCTCTCACTACAGAGAAAACAAAGTCAAAGTAGTTGAGCAGTTCCTGCCCAAGGGAAAAGAAGGGAAAGAATGAAGAGACAGGCACAAGCCCTGCAAAACCAGCCTGTTTCTGTCATAGCTGCCAGACACACTGGAGCAGATGCTGGGGAGCACACGGCTGCTGGCAAGGGCTGGCAGCAGTTGTGGCAGTACCGCACTTTGTCTCCTCGTGTGCACTGAATTCTGCCCCAGGGAGCGGCAGCCCGGCTTTCCCAGGCACTGCCAGGGGCACAGAGCTGCTGTGCTGTCTCCCAGCACCCCTGCCCCACGGAATCTCACACTAGCTTACGCTTGGTCCTACTCTGTGGCCAAAAATATAGCAGTGTTTCAGGACAAAAACAGCTCTCCACACACAGTCACGAGTTCCACACTCACGCAATGCAATTATTAAGTATGTGCCAATTAGATAATGTGACGTCAAAAGTGAGGATTCAGCAATGAGCAATATGAAGGATGAATAAGCTGAAGGGACTGATTTATAGAAACATTATCAGGTGATTTTTCTGCTTCTTGCTTTAATTTGTCTTGAAGCACAGGATTACAAAAACCAATAGCAATATAGAGTACAACTCTGACTTTTGAGTCTGAAATTAGACCCAAACTTTTCAAGGCTGCCCCTGAAAAATTATTACAGCTCTGTGTGCAAAAGACAGTCGAATAGCTCAGAAGCGACTTTGCTGGCAATTATCCTGACTACTAAGAGGAGCTCCTTGCCCAGACTATAAATGAAAAAATTTGAATATTGACCTAAAAATGTTCTGTTATTTTATTCTAAAACAGCTCCACCCAATTATTAATTTCAATAAGAGCTTTCATTAAAAGTGCTGAAAATAATACATTAGACTATATAATTTTGTGTTGAAAACTCAGCCACCTATTAATCTACTTCTCCACATTGTGATGAGCAAACTACAATTTTTACAAGTTTTTTCCATGGGGTTTAAGATTTGTGTAAGGTAAAAAATTAGTAATTAACAATAAACAAAGATTTCATTTGCCAAGACACACAGTTATCCCTCATTTTCCAATTTCAACAGAACTAGTTGGGGTTTTTAAACAGAAAACTTTCTGTAGAAATTGATCAGGATCAGCATTTGTGTCAAGCAATGATTTACATTTTCAGAGCCCAGTCTTCATCTGTATGTGCTCAATGAAATGAATGAAACTGATTTACACAGTGGGGTCTTTGTCTACAGGTTTGATTATCAATAGCAGTTGATCCTATATTGCTATAAACTAAACTACAGAGAAAAAGAACTGGGCTACTCTTAACCCAAGACCCTACAGAGGTACAAATTACTGACACTGCTTAAAATCAAGCTATTCAATCACCTTAATTTGCTCTTTCATATTCAACATATCATGTGACAGTTCATGGCTCTGGGAAACAAAAGCCTGCTCGATTTGCTCCTTGCACCTCACTGAACCGAGAAGTAAAACCACGGATGTAGTCAGAGCTGCAGTGGTGTAAATGCTCTCTTGAGAGAGCAGGGCCTTGTGGTTCTTTCCTCTTTCACCTTGCAGCATGCTAAACTGATCCAGAAAGCAGTTCATCTGAAAAAAATATCTACCAACAATTTGTTTTAAACAAACACTTGCAGCCAGATCCCCCATCTCCATCGGCATGTGATTGTCTCAAATCACAAAAGGCAGGGAAACCAAAATTGAAAATTGATCTCTCTGTAGCCATGTAGACGGGAAGAATGATTTCCTAGCCGTGATTTTAAATAACTATTTCTTCTCTCCCCTCTACCCCCTCCCCATACACATTTACATTTCTTCTCCTGTATTCTCCATCTTTTGTCGAACAGGAACAAAGCCTTCCACCATCTCACTCTCTTTCTCCAGCTTTCTCATCAATATTCTATTATCAAACAAGGCTTTAGCTCTTTTTTCCTCTTTAAATCAATAAGAAGCAAAGAAGTAAAAGGGAAAAAATTAAAATCACCAGCAGATAAAGGGTCTTTACAAAAAGTTAATCACTGCTAAACACTGACAGTTCACTGGAGTGTGTCACACACAGCCCCTGCTACATTCTGTTTGGTCCCACGTTGTCATAAAGGTAAACTACCTGCACCAGCCTGCCAAAGACAACTGAGACAGGAGAGAAAACAAGAATAAAGCTTTCAGAATTTGTTTTCAAACGGATGGTTGTCACCTGAAATCAGAAAAGCAACAGTTTGTAATGCCTGACCTCTGGGTGAAGGTAACACAGGAAGCCCCACAAGTACCTGTCATTGAAACCGACCTTAACTCCCAGCTAGAAGCAGGGGCAGCCAAGCTGGCCTTGGACCACTTCTGATCTTGAAGTGCTCCTGCTTCTCTCCCAGGCTTAACACTTTCCCCCACCAACACATCCATACATGATGCAGACAGGTTTCAGGTGTACTGCTATACATATACATGTATAAGCATGCATATAAATATACACTCAGATACATCAAAATTATGTGTATGGGATATTCCATACCTACCATCTTCACATGTATTGTCACATGCATTTACCAAAAACACCTTTACATTATTTAGAACAGCAGCAGAAAGAAAAGCCAATGTGAAAAATCAGGAGAGACAGAGGAAGCAATCTGGGTGTGTCTGATGCCAAGACTGCTGACAAGAAACAACATTTTTCTTAAGCCATATGCCTGTACTATTATTGCCAGTACTTCTTCATGATCAAAGGACCTTTCAAGAATCACAGTTGCACAGATACTCCATGTCAGTAGCAGGAAAGAGCAGAAAACAGTCCCACCACAGTCAGCAGTTCATTTTTTTTCAGGAATAGCTTTTAGAACTAGAAAGTACAGTCAATTCAAAAATAAAGTGAAGGAAATAGTTTTGACTCAAAGTAGTTTTACATCTTTGGGCAGCATACATTGTTCCTCTTCTGCCTGCTAACAAACTCAAGTCACAGCTCTAACCTCACACACCTGCCCAGCACAGATGACACCTCCATGCCCTGTCGCAGTGCCCGGCACTGGGCTGCACAGCTTCTGTCAGACAGGCAATAAAAGAAACCACCTGACTTCCCACAGAGGGAACTTTAAAGCAGCACATAGAGGGCTTCCCATATTCCTTGCCATCCTTCACCTATCCCTGTGACAGTTAGGGGGTTGCTGGGGTTGTGTATTCTTATCACACCAGAAAACACACGCACAGACTCTCAGTGAGGAACAAGCTAAACTGAGGAGTTTCCTGTTCCAGACAATCAGAGAGGAGAAAAAAAGCAGCAATGGAATTAGGGGAAGTATGTCATGACAATCTGTCTATCCTCAGGAAGATGACTGTGAGACAAACCTGCTTGCTTTTATAAGAATTGATTCCATCATCATTGCCAGTCACCAAAAACAAACTACAAGCATCCTTAATATTAAAAGGACCAATTTTGTCATTACCTTTTAACAGAGTAAAATTATTCAGGGGGCAAAACACTGAGTCAAACAGGAGGCCTCTAAAGATAGTGTTTGTACCAGAAGGACAAAACTGGGATGACTCAGGAGAGAGCATATCTTCTGAGAAGTTGCCACCAATCACCTCCCCACCTTACTAGAGAGCATTATGATGTTACACAAGATGGATTCTGCACTTCTGTTTAAGCACGAAGGTCCTCAAGCATTTACAATGAACAAAAGCTTCTTTCCCCTCCATACTGCTGTAGAGCACAGTGTGTTCTTTCCACTTGGTGGTGACATGTTCTTTCAGGTATGAAGAGAATCGTGCATAAATGCCTTATAAAACACTTTGGATCTATGTGTGCCATAGAGGAAAATCTTGAATTCTTACTTTAAAATATGCAGTTAATTTGTTATGTTTACCTGGAACAAGAAGATAAGAAAGGACACAAGAACTTGGGGAAAATGTACAGTTACATCACTCAGTGATTCTAAGCAAAATCACCAAAACCAGAACCACAATGAGTTTAAAATCTCACTCCATCCCTGTAGCGAAGAAATACATTTGTCTTTTCTGATCTCTTGGATTTTCCCCAAAAATGCCCAGCTACCCATGATGCCAAAGCTAGAGTTCTTCCTCAAAAGTTGCCCCATTCTCCTGCATTCACTCTCCCTTTTGCTTTCCTGTACAGCTAGCAAAAAACAGGAACTCTCCTTTTCTCTCCTAGCAGCCTATGGCAACAGAAATTCCCCATAAATCTTTCAGAAGCATCTTTACTAACTTCTATGTTTAGCAGCTATATTAATCAGAAGGGCAAACTAGAACTCACGAACCAGAGACTTGTTACACAGTGAATTAATGGGTAAAGAAAGTAAAACCAATAATTATTTGAAAAATCTCAGTTCAGAAAAAAGAATGCAAGCTGAAAAAAAGTCAAGCAATATTTACCAATGGTGAGCTACAGAACAGTGTCCTCAGTTAATGGCTTGCATCCCTCTCCCCTAGGGCCTGGCATGCTGTTTCAGCAGCTCCACCAGCGGTCATAATCAAGCACTCCCTCACTCCAGCACAGGACTGCTGTCTTGACAACTGCCGATGGCCTTTGTGAAGGCTCCCTGCACCCATGCTGACACCTAGGAGGCTCTTGGGATGACACACTGGATGTCTGCTCACAAAACTGCTTTCTTGCAGGGCAAGCAAGTTTGGTCCCAGGAGCAGCTTTGAGCTCACACTTAGAAGTGTTAGAATATATTTAGAAATTGCTCTCCCCAAAATACAGTGTAAGGAACAGTCAGGTGTGGACAGAAGGTATTAATAGAGGAGGAGATATGGTAGACCAAATACTCCTGGATCCACAATAATAGGAATACAACCCATAACATGCAGCTCAGCACACGAACACCTGTAAATAAGCAACGGGGAGCCCAACCAACACCTCCAAATATACAAATCTGGGAGCAGTGTGTATGACCCAGCCTATGCAGGAGAATAGAAATATGAGTCCTAAGAGTCCCAAGCTGCAGCAGGAATCCCAGGCTGACAGGCTAGCTCTATGTGTACAGCCCTAAAAGCAAAACAGCAAAGCACACTCAAAAATTGTAAATAACATGCAGGAAATAAATGAGCAATGTGACTCATTCAGAAGGAAAAAAAAATGGTAGCAGAAACCAAAATTTATTTTACAACTCTCAAAAGGAAATCACAGAATTTTAGAATCATTTGGGTGTGAAAGGACCTTAAAGATCATCTTTAAGATCATCAGTTGTAACTGCCATGCCAGGGATAGGGGCACCTTCCACTAGATCAGGTTGCTCAGAGCTCCAACTAGCCAGACTGGCATTGAACACTTCCAGGGATGGGGCATTCTCAATTTATCTGAAAAATCTGTTCTAGTGCCTCAGCACTCTTAAAGAATTTCTTCCTATTATCTAATCTACATTTATCCTCTCAAAGTTCAAAGCCATTCCCCTTTGCCCTATCACTACGTGTCCTTGTAAAAGTTTCTCTCCAGTTTCTTTGTAGGTCCCCTTCAGTACTGGACAGTGCTATAGTCACTCTGGACCTTTCTGTTTTCCAGGCTGAACAATCCCAGCTCTCTCAGCCTTTTCTCATAGGAGAGGTACTCCAGTTTTCTGATCATTTTTGTGGCCGTCTTCTGGACTCATTCCAGTAGGGCCACATCCTTTCCATGCTCCTGAAGGGCTCTTCAAGAACTGACTAGAGGGGGAGAATCATCTCCCTCAGCCTGCTGGTCACACTTATTTGGATGCATCCCAGGATACAGTTGATAATGTAGGAGAAGAAAACTATTGTCTAAAGGAGGACTGAAAGGAGACAAACACCTCAAGGGTTCTTTCATCTCACACAGTTAAATTTTTTAAATTTTTCTTTGATGAACCCAAAAGAAGGTATCTCCCTATTCCACTAAAAGAAAAACAGTTTCAGATGTCCTTGTCTATGATTGGCTGGAAGCTGCCAAGCAAGGATGTGTCTATATTTTTACTGCTGAACAAGGATCCATAAAACCAGTCAGATGAAAGAGGGTGTCCAAAGGTGCAGAAACTCAGTGCAGACAGATGAAAGGGCCAGAATTTGTCATTCACCTCTCTTAGTCTCCAAGCCTCATGGGAAAGCAAAAGGAAAAAAGAGGCCAGTAACCATGGGTAACCACTCTCTGGTTAATCTCAGATGAGGAGGGGAAAACGCTTCTCAAGATTAATAGCTAAAGTACTCAGGGATTAGAGATTAGGAGGAGAATCCTGTTTGCTAGGATTAAAAGGGCTGCGTTCACATGAAAACCTCAACCAGCGAATTGCCTCCAGCAAAACAGTGGGGTTTATTATTATAATTATTATTTTATTCTTCTCCAATAAATGAAAAACATCAGCAGGAGGGCAGCAAAATCCATCAAAGGTTTAGAAAATAAAATCTCTGAGGAAAGGTTAAGGGAATGCAGTCAAGATAGAAATCAGATATTAAAACCAAAAATCAGCCCATGTTATTAGTAGCACAGAAGATTATAAAGAAGGAGAGATTAAAAAAAAAGAAAAATCAACTTCACTTCCCAGAATCCATGTGGTGTAGTCTGTTTTGTTGCCCTTGCCTTAGCTGGAGGCAGGTGAGCTACAAAAATGGCAAAACTTACCCAGTTTTCACATAAGGAAGGTACAGTTTAAACATCCAATGGCTGGTATTTTCTTGTGTGCTAACTAAGAGCCCCATTTTGATATTTACTCTTAGTTGCTTTTCAATGATGCATGATTAAGGTACTTTATGAAAGTGTACAGGAAGGAACAGAAAAAGAATAGGACTATGTTCTATCAGATGGGGCTAATAGAGAGGGGAAAGACACTAATCCAAATCATCAAAGCAGGCATTCAAAAATGTAGTTAAGCAGCTTTTCTGAAACAATTTTCAGTGATAGAACAAGGAAAAAAACTTGGATCTACCACAACAAAATTGTCTGAATTAGACTCTGCTTCACTTGACTCAATCCTCGTACAAGTAAGAATATTCAGTCTGGATTAGGACAACAGACCTGCAAGGCAGCTCATGAGGTCAGCAAGGAGAGGCAAGGCCACAACACTGCCCTGTAAGCAAGGAACCACACTACTGAGTGACGTACTACTGCAAAGTACATTCCTCCCTTGCAGCGCAGTGCCACGGGCCCTCCACATAGCGAGATCTTCTCTGTAGTCCTGTGTCAAAAATGCCCTGTCAGGAGACCTGGCATCAGTCTTCTCGAGCACTGAGAGAGAACTGGGAAATCTGATTACTCCAGCACACTTGGCCTTTCAGGTCCACAAGAGCCACAAAATTGCCATATCCCTGCACAAATGAAAGCCCAGGAAGCTGCTGGTAATAATGCCATTCCCAACAGAAGCCATAGAGAAACAAGGATTGTAACAGGAAAGAAAATAAAGGAGGTATTCTTAAACACATGTGCTTGGCTGTTTATAAGGCACATTTATCTGCAGAACAGACCAGAATGTCCTCAGCTTGCTTTAACAGGGAGCTGCAAAACCATCTGCATACCTGTCCCTCAAATCACATGAACAGGCATAGAGGAAAAACTGGCTCTACCTTTACTGAGCAAGATCTGAAGGAGAAGAATTTTTTGTTGCATGTTATTTGGAAATTTTATTAAACTGCATGTGTATATAAAAAAACAACAAACAAATTTACAAAGCCAACCCTTGCTTTGTCTGATGCCAGATGGTGTCACTGACAGACTTCCAACCACTACTGGCAAAGGATTCCCAAGGGGCCAAAGCTCAGGAGACTGGGGCACCACCCAGGACAAGAAATCATAGTTTTCCACTATTTATTCCTCTGAATGAACCCTGGTCCTTTGAGGCTTCGAAGGCCAGTAAGCAGCAGGTGGAGATGAAGGTGATTCATGGGGAAAGTGCAAGCACAGCACAGGCTGACACGCAAATTGAACTATTCACATACTGGAAGCACCACTGCCTCCTCCCACCTCACCAACATCTGCGTCTCCTCTCTTTCTAACCTGCTATTTTTGGAAACTCCATGACTCACCTTTCTGATGAAGCCAGGTCTAGTTGGCTCTGCGCCCTGATACTTTTTTGTACAGAACAGAAATGGCAATTTGCTTGAACCTCTGCTTCTACATTCAGGAAAGCCAGCTATGTCTGCACAGGATGATAGCAATGCCACTTTTCTAGCACCAGCAACATTTCTGTGTGAGCAAGGAATGCAAACACTGAGCTTCAGAGAGACTGTATATCAGGTTCACAGTCTACTTGATTGGCTTCCATTGGAAAACAGACACCAGAAGGTAACACATGGTCTAGGAGGGATCAAAGTGAAGAGGAACCTCTAGTGAAAGTAGAAAGCAAAAGCCAATGTATGATGCATAAATAAATTACCAAGGCACACAAAATGCCTTCCTGCTATTGATCTGTGGCAAGTCCTCTCTCAAGCACTTTAATTCTGGGGATAAAAAAGAGAAATATTGGGAAAGATCAGGAAATTGCAGGAATCAGGAATAAGAATCAGGCTAGCTTTAAAAAAAAGCAAACCAAAACCAGCAAACAGTGAAGATGAGGAAATATGACGGATGAGTATACTTCCAGGGAAAAAGAACACTGAACCAGAAAGGGTATGCTCCATTGCTAAAGGCAGAAACAAGACTATTAGATACTTAAAATCCTCAGTTTACCAACACCATGATACTCCCTTGCAAATAATCTCGCACTCTTCTCTCTTTGGACTGCTTTCACGACTACTTCTATCCCATCCCTACAGGCAGCGCCTCCCCACTACCACACACAGCCACCGAGTCATGTTTCACTTACCCTGTAAATCAATACTTGGTCCTACCTGTGCCACTTCCCTTCCTTCACACTCATTCCCCTCTTTCCTTGCAATACTGATTTATAGTATAGGTTAGAGATTAAGTTCTCTGTTACAAGATACTACATTTCCCATAGAAGTAGTACTTTTAAAAGCCAAAATCAACCATGCTCTACTGTACAGTAGAAACAGCTCTGCTCCCCTTCAGCCACCACAATAGGGAGAACACAGGCCAGCCTTCTGAGGCAGGCTGAAGTTCCACTCTTGGAGACTAATGGCTTCAAAGACAAAGACACATCAACTACTGGTGCTGGTTCTTCGGTAGGGAATGTGAGTTTTAGTATAAAGATTTGTTAGGGCCATGTTCCACAGATAAAACAGCCACTTCACAGCTCAGATTAAATTGAAAAACTGATGGTGGACAATGGTGTGAACAGCGTTATGCTCACAGTTAATAACACAAAGCACACATTGCTATAATGCCTTCACTCACTGGCTTGTAGATGATAATCACAACCAAAGCCAATGCGCTCTTATTGCCCACTGGTACGGTTGTGACAGACAAAGCACCAGCACATCAGAGGGCAGCAGCAAAACTACATTCCCTGGCAAAGGTACATCAGTCCTAATATAGCCTTGTGCTATAAAAAGACACAGAAAATGTACTGTGAATGGGGAGCTGCCCTGTCCACCATAATCACATCATTTGGCAAAAGCAAGAGAGATAGGAAGATGAGAATCAGTTCCTGACAAGAAAAAACAAAGCATACAAAATAAAAGTTTAAAAAAATAAAAAAAACACCCTCCTTTCAACTGAAATTATCTAAAGAGAAAAAGCAGTATACAGCAGAGCTTGATGTGTTTGGCTGAGAAGAAAGTTATTTACAGCAAGGTCTGGCCTCTCACTGCCACCATGTAATTCCAGGCAATTGCACTTTCAAATAGATCTTTTTGGAGAAAATCAGCAGAGGCTTTGCTTTCAATCTACTGGAAAATGAAGTCCTGCAAATGCGTTACATAAAGCTGCAGCAGAAAGAGCAATGTGCACATAGCCACATACTCTCAGGTAGAGCTTGGTGGGCTTAAGAACTCAACTCTGCCAGGCCCACTTCACATTTCCCAGCTCTCACCTCACACTCTGGATTTCCTGTGACTAATGATGCCAGCCAGATACTGTGGCAGTGACAAGTTTCCATAGGCTGAGTCCTACTGCCTGTATCAGTCCTGTCTCTCCAGGTCCAAGGAGAAGTGCCATCTCCAAGGTTCAACAAAGCTGTAGCCTCCTGAGCAAGGCCCTCAGCCATGAAATATACAGTCTGTGAGGCAAAGGATCATCCCAAAATTCACCACTGATTACAGCCCGCATAATTATGCCCCACTGTCACCATTCAACATCAACGTCTGCAAGGCTATTTCCCAAGCCTGCAGTGACCAGTACTGCCCTGATCAATGTATCTGCAGCTCTCCCCTCCTACAGAGATCCTGTCCCACTAGTGTCTTGCTATTCAAAAGCAACAGACACTAGGTTTTGAATATTTTATGTCATTGACAGAATAGAAAATGTTGTAGAAAAAATCATTCCTGACAGTACAAATACTCAGAAAAACTTAAGAAGGGTGACAATTGAAAACAAAATGCACGTCTTCCTGCAGAGAGGGCTGGGGGCTGCATCATTATCAGAGGTCAACAACACGGGAACACAAGGGTAGCACAGTGAGACTCCACAAATCCTGTCACCACAAGCTGTTACTGTGTGTCACCCACTAACCCAAGAGGGTGAGGGTGTCCATATACACACGTGCATACGCATGCATGCCAGCCCCAGCATCCATTTCAGACAAAGGCCATATATAAATTCAGAAATATAATTTCAGAACAAGTCAAAGGGATGGAAAGTAGAAGGCAAACCTAGGCTTTAAATTATCTCAAACTAGCTCAGATACTACTGTGTTTGTGAACACAGCAAAAGAAAAACATTAAATTCCCATTATTCATTCCATCAGGAATGATTTTGAGCTAATACTTTCCTTCATTCAAAACACTGAAAAATTACAAGAGACAAACCTGGAACGAGTAACTCTAAAACAAGCTAATCTTAAGACAAACATGAACAATCCTTTTTGTTTTAGGAATACTAGAGCATAGGTTCGGAATCACCTGGCTCATTTAGTAGGTTCTGCAAAATACCAGACCACACATTTCGGTAAGTGTATGGCCCAAGCTTCACAGCAAATTCCACTCATACTCAGGCTCTTCAGGCAACAGAACACCTTCAACACCTACAGCAAACCACTTCCAAAAAGCCAAAGCTTGTCACTGTAATATGGAAGTTCAGTGGAGATTCAGGATCCCCCCCCAAGTGCCCCACCTCTCTCACACAGAGACTATATGAAAGAGAAGTCTCCTATAATCTCCTGAAACAAACCATGCCTGTTTCCACAGTGGAAGGTGATAAAATAATGAACCAAAGCCTGACAATCTGACCAGAAGAAATTGCATTTTCTCTCCCTGAGTCTGGCCGTTGCTTTAATCCTGACATCGTGAAGGGGACATGAAATCAGGCATCTGGGATAATGCAGTAACAATGGGAGTGCTGAGAGGCTCGGTGCAGCCTGCAGGCTATCTCTAACTGAATCTAATCTGCACTGCTCCAGAGAAAAATGGAAAAATTATCAGTCAGAAGCCTATTTGCACAAAGGTGGAAAACATTCCCTGCCCTTTCTAGACAACTGGTCCAGGAAAGCTCCTTTATAGGATCAAGCTGACTGTAAACCCTTTTCCCTTCTCAGTGCTGACACCCATGCAAAGCACCCACGAGCAGCAATATCTGTCCACTGGTTATTCCTGCTGCAGTGTAGAAAACAAAAGAATTCAACACAATTAAGTAAATGCAAAAGGGATTTCTAAGCAGAAAATATTGTAGCTTTTTATATGGAAGTAGAGATTAAATTAAAAAAAAAAAAAACAAAAAAAACCTAGTAACAGCAATTGCACCATGAGGGCTTGCTTGCTGTTTCAGTGCCACATAACACAGTGAGTTAAGACTTCACAGAAACAGCAGGGAGGAGAATTCAGGATCTTCTCCAAAAGTACGTGCCTCTGCCACCCACACATCAGAGGAAGCACTACTACTTTTTTTTGGTTTTCTTTTTTTAGCTCTCTAAGACACTTAGGACTTGATGCACGTAGCCCAGCTTTTCCGAGAGCCTCCACTAGAGGACTTCTCTTCCCAAGAGCCATTAGTCTGATTACAAAGCAATAGATGTTTCAAAGGAAACCTTCTCCTTCCACACTGAGCCTCCCGCAGGTGGAAATGGTACCAAACCAAACAGCCATACACCCTGGACATGCATTTACACCCCCCTGAACACAAAAGGCTTTAATTCATTAATTGACACACGCCCACCCGGCCTTTTGTGTGATTTACCAAAACCATCAGCAGAGTAGCAGAGGAAACCTGCCACAATGTAATGAACAAGCCACAAGCCCTTTCTGAAGCAGCACTGGGAAAGGGTGCCAGGCCCCTCCAACAGCCACAGCTCTTCCTGACACTCCTTGCTGAGGTTTCTGATCCCTTCGTTCCCCGTCCCCTTGCCTCCTCCTGCTGCCGTAGAGCACTGCCATCCTCCAGCCCCTGGTGCCTCGCTGCCAGGCTCTCAACCCCCAGTACTCTGAAACAAGGGAGCCCAAACAATATGGGCCTTGGGGAATAGCTGACAGCTTTATCTCCTGAGCCACACCACCTCCTGCAGCCTGTGCACAAATGAGATAACATCCTCCTGCATCTAAAGTATGCCCCTTTTAATCTTATAACTAAAAATCCTCAAAAACTGTATTCAGAGAAAGCGTTTTAAGATAAATTAATTTGAAACATAATTTATGGCCACAGACTGAACCACTACATCACTGGGCACACAGGGAAGTGCTTTTCCATTTGTTGCCCTCGTAAACAAAGACACAGAGACAATCTTCACATGGAAACATGCTTCTCAGCATGCCGAGCATAGCTTTTTCAGAAGTAAAGCATATAGACCTGTAATTAAGTATCTAATGCATCATCATGGACATAGCCTTGTCCTAGACCGTGATAAAGCCATGACATTTACAGCATTCAGAAAATCCAAACAATCAATTTGGCACACCAAGCTACATAAGCCTGCAATAACATAAGCCAAAACCAAGCAAGAGTAGCAATGAACAGATTACTATTTTTAAGAAGTTTCTGTTATGTGGGTTCAGGGAGGCATATAATTCAAGGCTACAAATCAAATCACAAGCACCATCCTTGCATCCCTCTCTCCAGCTCCCCCTTCTCTGAAGGAAACACTCAGCAGCACTGCCCGGATGCTACATTTGCATTTTATTCAGCGTCCAGATCCAAGTGCCAGATAATCACCATATTTAGGTTTTTTACAGAAAGGTTAAAACCTTAATGGCCTGAATCATCAGAGCATTACTTCAGTCTGATTCTAATGTAAGCCTAATGCTTTTAGCAGTTGCACTGGGGGGAAAATCAGTGACGTGACTGCAAAACTGAATGGCCTAAGCATCTTATACAACCGTTATCTCTGTTCTAGTGAGAGTGATATAGAAACAGAAAGATGTAGGAAAGGCTTGTCTCAAGATGCACTGCAAGGTAGTTAAAGAGATGTGAAAAAACCCTGCCAGTCTTTGGACTCCAAGTCACATCTACTGGACCAATTTTTTTAAAAACCCTTTTTCTCAAAACTACATAAATAAAAACCCAAAGTCATTGCTTTTCTATACCTTTCCTGCTACTACTGCTACCACCTGGCCTGTCCGGACAGCAGCCTCTCACTGCCTAAACACTGGCACTCAGTTTGGATATCACTGATTCATATGGAAGGACATAAATACCTGGCACAACAGGAAAAGAAAATCTCTGCACCCTACACTACCAGCGCAGCTAAGACCCATCTAGTAAGCTGCATCAAACCCTGCTGCCTCTGTTGCTGTAAAACATCTGGCTATGTAGAATGGTCTTTTGCACCCAAATCAACAACTAAATAAGGTCCAGATTCCCACTGAACTATAGTCATAGCAGTAGATAAACAGCATTTCTGCTGAAGCTGTTTGCCTAATTTCTGGCTGGGCATATTCCTAAGTACTGGCTGTGACAAAGTCATGGAGCCAGACACCCACTTTTCACATCTTCATTTCTTCAGGATGTAGGCTAGAAAGCATTTTCTGTGATGCTTATGCCTGCCAGTGTGGTAAGGATAAGGAAAGGTCACTTCATTTGACATGAATAGTTCTGGATCCTGTAAGTTTGCCAGATAACACATGGACAGGAGAAAGAGAGACTCTCAAATAAGCATTTAGATCAAAAGGTGCAGAAAGAATCACGGAAAAGCTTACTCAGTTCTAGTTTTCAAGCAGAGGACTCCATCCTCACAAATATTTGCTGTACTATTGCCTTGTCAAGGCTCACTTTACAAAAGTAATAGAAATGGGATTTCTCTCTTTTCCTTTGGAAAAGTTTATTAAAGTGAAAAAATATCTGGTCAAGTAAAAAATCTTCTTTCAAGTTCTTCTCTGCATAATTTCACTCATAAATGGATGCAGAATCCCTCTAAATGCTCCAAATAAATGAAATAATAGCTACTGTAGAGAAGTTTTTGTTTTTCGTACACTTAAAGCTCTTTAGGGAAAAACTGCTTCTGAGTAATCATCTAACACAACTTTTTTATTTATAAAATGAGTGAAAACATTTTTGGATGCTTTTTTAATGCAAAAATGAGGCACAACTGAAAAACAGAATCCATATATCTACAGATATTTATAAAATATATGCCACCATTGTGTGTAGCCACTAGAGCATGCTTATGTCAGGTTGTCTTAAGCTCAGGTTACCTTTGATAACAGTGAATCCCACACTGTTTCAAAAGTCATATAGTACATTCACCTTCCAACAGAAAAACCCATGAGACAAGGGCACAGGAGTGATGTTGGAAGATTTTACCATTCACATATCTGAAACTTTTATCAGAAGTGAGAACAAGCAACTTAAAAATGCACGAGCCAAGTTATCTCTAAATCAAAGTACAAAGGAAAATGGAGCAAAAAGAGCACCAAGATAATGTTAATTATTGTCAACATTTTAATCACACCCAAGGAAAGGATTTTGAAATCATTACTCTTCCTGCAACCACATCTTGATCTCAATGTTAAGATACTATTCCTTTCACAACATTATTTGGTTTATTTTCTATATGTCATCCCATTCTCACTTTTTATTTTACTTACATTTATTCCTTCTGCAGAATAAATATCATCCTGGAAATAAAGTACAGTGTGTCTTTATAGATAAAATAGCTGTTTTCAACAAGCAAAAGATTTTTTTCATTTGTGGAAAAGTTTCAACAGGAGAGAGACTAACCAACCTATTTCTCCAAGTGGTAAATGACTGGTAACGTTCCCTACCCTCAAAAAATGCTTTCACAAATTAATTTCCTTCAGAAACAAATCAAAGCAATAATCAAATAACTTTTCTAACTTAATTTACAAACTTCTTAGGATTCATTCCCCAGTTTAGGGTTGAAAGTAAGATGAAGGTTTTGTGGTAAAAAGCTGTCTTAGAACATGGCCAGCTTAGATGGCCACAGAGCAAATAGTCAAGAATATGGAAGACATCTATCCTTTGAGCTTATCCAAATCATAACGTGTGTCAGTGCTTTAAGTAAACACAAAAAAATCACCAAGGTTATTTTTTGCTCACATATATTTCTCATAGCCAACAGATTAGAAGAACCCACAGAAGAGCCACTGCCTATTTAAAAAGTCCTAAATAAACTCTGGCTTTGTAACCACATTTCAGTTCAAATAGCAATAACTTAGCTGCAATAGATTTTTCTCAACATGTCCAATATATGCTCTTTTCTCTTTTATTGTGAACTATGTAAAAATCCACAAATCACACATGCACCAATTTCTCTATACAGACAAGAAGGTTTATTGACTACTTTGAATAGGTACATGAGATGCAAGCAATTGTTTGTTAATACAGCCATGATTTGCACTTTTATGATACCCTTATGTTCTTTCAGACCACTCTGCATACTACATTTCAGTAGATCTTGCCACATATTTGTTAAACAGATGACCAGAGCTGGCAACCCTTTAAGGCTACCTTTCTTAGAGCACAAGAACTCTCCATCATGATGTGGAGGAAATCAGGCAAGGCAGGCCAGAAACTGGCATGGCTGAACAGGTATCTGCTCCTCAGACTGAGGAGCAAGAAGGAAATGCACAGACAGTGGCAGCAGGGACAGGTGATCTGGGGACAGTACAGGGATATGGTTTGGATGTGTTAGGGATGGGATCAGGAAACCTAAGGGACTTGGCAAAGGATATAAAGAATAACAAGTGATTCTATAAATACATAAGTCAGAGAAGGCCAAGGAGAGCGTACCCCCAAGACAAATCAAAGAGAGAATTGGTGACATGAGATATGGAGAAGGCTGAGGTATTCAGCGAGTTCTTTGCTTCAGTCTTCACATAAGGCTTCCCACATCCCTCAATTCCCTGAGCATCTAGGTAGGGGTTGGGATAGCACAGACCTTCCCACTGTAAGCAAAGAGCAGGTTCAAGACCACCTGATCAAACTGAGTAGCCACAAGTCTATGGGATGTGATGTCATGCTAGAGTCCTGAGCTACTTGATGGTGTTGCCAAGCCACTCTTCATCCTATTTAAAAAGTTATGGAGGTCAGGTGACATCCCCGGTGACCAGTAAAAGGGAAACAACACTAATATTTTTAAGAATAGCAGAAAGAAAGACTCAGAACAACAGACCAGTGAGCCTCATCTCTGACTGGCAAGATCATGGAGCAGATCTTCATGGACATGATGCTGTGGCATCATACAAGACAAGGAGGTGATACGAGACAGCCAGCACAGCTTTACTAAGGGCAAAATACGCCTCACCAGTCTTGTGAAGAAAGTGACTGCAAGAGTAAACAAGGGAAGCCCGGATGTCATCTATGTAGAGTTCTGTAAGGTCTTATTCAACATCATAGCTCCAAACTGGGGAAACAAGAATTTCAAGGGTTCACTATTCAGTTGATAAGAAACTGGATGGATGGATAGATATAGCCAAAGAGTTGTAATTAATGGCTCCATGTCCAGGTGGAGGCTGTGACAAGGGGGATCCCTCAGGGCTCGGTCTTGGGACCGGTGGTCTTTACCAGTGACACAGACAGTGAGATCGAGTGCAGCCTCAGCAAGTTTGCAGATGACACCAAGCTGAGCAGTGCAGTGACACAACAAAAGGAT
This sequence comes from Taeniopygia guttata, assembly GCF_048771995.1. Lineage (NCBI taxonomy): Eukaryota > Metazoa > Chordata > Aves > Passeriformes > Estrildidae > Taeniopygia > Taeniopygia guttata. The sequence goes on along the minus strand of NC_133030.1, from coordinate 43,740,772 downwards.
GAGAGGCCACCCAAAGGGACCTGGACAGACCTGAGATGTGGGTCCATGAGAACCTCATGAAGCTCAGTAAGTCCGAGTGCAAGTGCTGCACCTGGATCAGGGTAAACCCAGAAATGAGCACATACTGGCAGATGAACTCACTGAGAGCAGCCTCACAGAAGAGGACACAGGAGTTCCTTTGGACATGATCCAGAAGTGTGCACTTGCAGTCCAGAATCACAGAACCAGTTAGGTTGGAAAAGACCTCTGAGTTCAAGTCCGGCCTGTGACAAACAATCCCATGTCAACTAGACCATGGCACTAAGTGCCACATTCAATTTTTCCTTAAACACCTCCAAGCATGATGACTCCAACACTCCCTCGGGCAGCTCATTTCAATTTTTAATCAGCCTTTATATGATGACATTCTTCGTAATGTTCAACCTGAACCTCCCCTGGCATAGCTTAAGACTATGTCCTCTTGTCCTGACAGTGGTTGCCTGGGAGAAGAGGCCAATTCCCACCCGGCTACACCCTTCTTTCAGCCATAAGAGCTTATGCCTCTCCTTGTAGAGAGGCATAAGGTCTTCCCAAGCGTCCTTTTCTCCAGGGTAAAAAACCCCAGCTCCTTCAGCTGCTCCTCACAGGACTTACCCTCTAGACTCTTTATCAGTCTGTTGTCTTTCTCTGGACTCACCCCAGCACCTCAATGTCCTTCCTGAATTGAGAGATACAGAACTGGATCTCTCCAGACACAGTCCAGTGTCCAGTATGGCATCCATGAGGCGCAGCCTTACCAGTGCTGAGTACAGGGGAACAACAAGTGTCCTGGTCCTTACAGGCTGAGATGACATTGGCCTTTTTGGCCACCTGGGTACATGCTGGCTTATGTTCAGCAGCTGTCCACCAGCACCCCCAGGTCCTTTTCTGCTGGGCTGTTTTCTATCCCCCCTGCACAACCACATCCTGGGCTTCATCAAAAGCAGTATGGCTAGCCAAGCCTGCCCCTCTACTCTACCTGAAGTAGTGAATCCAGCTCTGGAGTTCCCAACATCAGAAGGATGTGGACCCTTAGAGGAATTGCAAGAGGGCCACAAAGATGATCAAAGGGCTAGAGCACCTTAATGTTAGAGAGGTCTCCAGGGAGCCTTCCAGTACATAAAAGGGGCTTATAAAAAAGAGAGAGAGCAGGTTTTTACACCAGCACATAGTGATAGGACAACCAGCTATGGTCTTAAACTAAAAGAGGAGAGATTTAGGGATTTAGGTTAGATGTTAGGAAGAAGTTCTTTACTCGGAATGTAGTGAAGCACAGGAAGAGGTTGCTCGGGGAAGTCATGGGTGCCACACTCCTGGAAGGGTTCAAAGAAAGGTTGTATGGGGCTTTGGGTAACCTGGTCTAGTGGAAGCTATCCCTATCCCTAACAGAAGTCAGAGACAACAGAGTGGTTTCACACAGGGACTCTCCTTGGGACCATAGACCAATCATTCTCCCCTCAAGCAGTAAATTTCAGCAGCACCAAAGTGGTGCCAAATCACTAACAAATCTATCCTCATAAACAACTGATCAGTGGAAAACTCTGCCTCCAAAGATCATCCTCATTAGATCTGTCTACCAACTACCATACTTGCCAGATTTGTGTGCAATAAATTACAGATCTTTTTGTTATTCCTGGTTTCCTTTTTGACACAATATTTGTCTCATTCACATTACACTTAAATTGAATACAAGGTAACAATTAAAATAGGGAAACATCTTGCTTCACCCAATTTCCTCTCAAAACAGTGTTGGAAGTATTGGGTAGACCAACAGACTTGCAACTGATGTTCATGTTATTCTGGGATGGATAACCTCCAGAGCTCTGATTGACATGAAAAGAACTGAAAGTTTCTAAAAGCATTAGCCTCTGGATCTGTAATAATCTAATACCTTTGCATGGAAATGTCCCACTGCAGTAAGGAAACTTGGCAACATGGTATCAGTTCTCTAACCTTAAACTATGTTGATTGTAATTGCTAGAGGCTGCAGCATCCCTGGAGAAGACATACCTGAAACAGACAAAAAGTGAAGTCTTTCCCAACATGCTTTTTAAAGATCTCACAACAACAAAGTTAGTTATCTTGGCTGCTTTCCAACATCAGTAAGTGTCTCCTTTGAAGTTACAATCAGATGGGAAATTTTTCTTCACTCCTGTACTTAACGATGTAAGTTGAATTAGCCTGCTGTTAAATGACAAACATCAGTTGCAAGCTAAATAAATCCTCCTGTCTACACAATTCCAAAAGTACTTTGGGATCCTTCAGGATGAAAAATGCTTAAGAACAATTGTGGTATGTTGCAATGAGTACTGTAATCTTTTCATTAATTCAATAATAAATTGATTTCTTCCCTAGAGTTGTTGTTTCCCTTGAGCCAGTCTCTAATATCCTTCCTTGATCCAGCAGTAAAATATTAAATTACTCCTGGGGCTAAGCTCCCAGGCACACAAGTTCTCCAAGGATCAGACTTTACTATTTTATCATTTGGTTCAATAGTTGATCTTTGTAACATCTGTTCAATTGGTGGAGTCCTGAGACTGCAATCCTTAGTTCAGCTCTAGAAGTAACTTCTTACCTCTTTTAACATCTCAGGGGGTTGCAGAGAATTCTCAGGTCTCCACTGGTGAGTGGGGGTTCATCTAATAGCTATGATGCACTGATAAATTGTGAACCAATAAACACAAAAGGAAGTAGCATTATCACATCCACCTCATTTCAACACAAGAAAGAACTCTGAAGCTTAAGGGAATTCAACTACAGCAGTGGAAGGAATTTTTCACCCTCCTTGACTGTACAATAGCAACCTCCTTCCAATCCCTTTCTGAGAACTTGAAAATATGCTAGTTTTTCTGTTTTCTTCCCTCCTAGTTCTTAAACTCAGATTCCCAGAAAGGGTTCCTTCACAGGGAATGCCCTCTTATTTTGGGTGCACCTGTCAGTGTACACCTTTGCACAGGAGATGCACAGAGACCCAGGAGAGTCTTCCAAGAAGCAAGAGGCAGGTCCTGGGTACAACTTACAGCCATTAAAGGAGTCACTTATATTTATATTGGACAAGGTGCTTGTTCTCTAATACAGTCTGTTTTGCAGACAATCAGACACCTAAGAAAAGCATGTCTGTGAGATCCAGCTGCCATGTGGAGCAATGACCCATCACCTACTGCAGGATGGACTGCACACTTCACCCAGCTGCAGCAGGGCTGAGCACAGCCTCAGCAGTGCCACTTCAAACAGCACTGTCCCTTTCTGCCCTTGTGTTCCTACAGGGCACATAGACAACAGCACATCTGTTCTCCCAAATTCCCAATAGGCTTCCTGACAAGGAGCCTTGCCTATAAGCTATGATGGGTTATTTGGTGCTAGTGCCCTTGAATTGGCCCTTGTCTGGCCAAATTCACACCCCCACCCTCAGCCAATGCTTCACCAAACTGCAGAAACGTCACCATTTAAACTTCTCATCAACTACTCCATCTGGTCCCCTAGGCAGTGTAATGAAAGGCTCTCATCTTGAGTTTACTTCTCAGACATTGCACTGGCATGACTCCTCATTCTGGGAAACCCAAAGCCAGCGTGGACCCACACGACAGCCATATCTATACAGCTGTCCCACGTTTAGCAAGGGAACCAAAACCGAGGACATAGACTACCAAGTACTGGGAAGTGGCTCTTCCTCAATAAAATACAACATTGTCACCTAAAATATCTATTAATAGTGATTTAAAAGAGTTGGAGTTTGACTTATGCTGCTATTTGGATTTGACACATGGTAAATGAATGTTACTGGGGAAGGGGAGAACAAGAGGTGCTAAATTACCCTTTTGACAGCTCCTGAAGAATGTTGTGCCTTGTTAAGCTACCGATGCCTCAGAAGGGGTCTAAACACCTCATTTCTCAACATATAGCAAATTTCTCTAGCTGGCTACCATGAAAGTAGTATCCTACTACTTTGCATGTGCTAGAATACAATAGGGAACTGTAAATAATCTCAGAAAAGGATGGGACTTCTACATGAAGACATTTTGTGGAGATACCAAATTGGGACTGGAAACAGATGGTGGCACTGCTGTAGTCTTCCACCTCAGCTAAATCTGTTTTGAACCCAGTTGGGCTGGCTCTTTGAAGGGGCAAGTTTGCATGAGTGTGGCACATATTGCGTTCAATTCAACAGCTACTTCATTCCCTGCTTGTAGCTCTATCTGACCCTTGCTTCTTGACAAACATACACATTCACTGAGTCAACTGACGGTCTCAGGAGCACATGTTTGTAGTCCCATCATACCTGTGTGGTACTACCACATACCTGAGCACTGGAATCAACACTGTAAAATCAAATTGCTCTGAATAATTCAGTGGAGCACTTCACATAACTTCTAGACCCATGCAAATAATTGGAGAAAACTTATTTGACCACTTATATGATATTTCTATACCAGCCCCTCCAGCCTAATCTCATTGGCTTTGCCAGTTATTTCATCACTGTTTCAGACTCCTTAGTAATGTAAAGGGTCTCACAGCTTGCAAAGAGCTTTTTAGTATTTAAACATAGCATGCTATGCTTAGTTTCCTATTATTACATCTCATTACATCCTTTCAAGCCTTCAGCAATTCTATTGAAACATCTTTTTGAAGTATTTAGACTTTCTTAAAGGTCTCCCAACAGTTTCCTTCTTTGCCTACAGTATCTAACAGTTCCATATCCTCTGGTGATCTGGCAAAGGGAAAACAATTCCTGTAGGAGTGCAATATGTACACTCTATTTATATCACTTCCTCCAGAAAGAGATGGCTCACTTGTAAACTTCTGGGCTGAAATCCATTGGAAAATAGTCAAAAATTTTTTTTATTCTGTTGCCACTGTAAATAAGAAACTGGCAGTACCACACAAAGGTCTAAGAAGACCGAACTAATGATGCTGTCTTCTTCCCAGAGACCATGCCACCAGGAGACACACAAAAAGGAAAAGGCAACACATTTGGTCTCAGACAAGTGATAACCCAATTCATCTTGTGAGTGGTTAAAATGAACCAGTTCAGGTAGCCACAGAGGTGAACACTCCATTCCAAACCTCCACACCAGCTCTCTGTAAAAATCAGATTTTGCCTAGCTGTACAGAGTTTTCACACCCTTGCTGCTCAGAGATGGAGCAGCAGAGGAAGACTGTTCCTCCTTATAGCAGGTGCCTCTTTGCATTAGCTGTAGCAGATTCCAATCCCTACAGGAATGCAGCTTCCTCCCTTCCCACTGGGAGGATTAACACTTGTGCTTTCTACAAGCAACTGCTTGTCTTGCAACTCCAAAATAAGCACCTTTGAGGTGCCTACAGGATACACATTGCCTCTGGTTCCCTGTGCTCTTGTCAGGTTCTTGGTGCAATGCAAGCTGTCAGCCACATGATCCCCAAGCAGAGGAGAGAGCAATGCCGGTGCTATCCATGGACGGAGCAGGCTTGCTGTAATTGCTTCTAAAAGTAAATTCCACTGGGCCCAGGGGAGGACAGAGACTGGCACGTGCCTATACATACTCACACAGAGGATCTCTTATTCCTTTCAGCTTCTACTGTGCAAGCTTACTGACCTCCTGCAGTATTAATGATTTCCTCTCACCTCCTTGCTCTGACATCTGCTCAGGAGAACGGATGAGTAAGCAGGTAATCCAATTGGGCAGGAGCAAAGCAATGAGCCAATTCTCCCACACAACTGTGTTACCCTACTGCTCTTTGGCACTGCCTGCCCCTACAGGCCCTGTATTCCACGAAAAAGCTTTTGGGCTTCCTGCCCTGAGGATGGCTGAACAGACCTCCTCCAGCTCCAGCTTATTTTATTGCTCCAGTGTAAGTATGACATAAAAGGCTGACTCTTCATTTCCAAGATTTCAACATTGACAAAGCAAAAATGAAACCTTGATTTCTCTTCATCTCCTCCTCATTTTCTGTAAAGCAAGTTTTAGCAAAAACAATTGCTCCCACACACAGCAAATTAGACCAGACAGATCAACACAGCTTCTGCACAATAGAAACAAATTAGATTGAAATCAAACACATTCAGTAAAAAAAGTTCTCAGGTAACCTTTAGAAAGTTAAAATAGGCAGTAATACTAGGCAGCTGGGAATTAAGGACAGAAAATGTCCATAAAGTTACTCTAGCTCATGTCAGGGCTAGGACAAGATTGGCTGATGTAAGTTGCCAATCAGTGCTTTTCTCTAGACTTGCTTTCTAATTGCTTTCCAATATTTTGGAAAGGAATTTTATTCTATTCAATCAGTATAAACATTAAGACAATTCTTACTGATGGTCAAATGAATTCTTCCTTGTCCAGACATTTCTGCTATCACTGCTTAGTTTTGAGTTTCACCTAATTTTTCTTCTTCATTTCATGCATACTTAGGATGCCTGTTTGCCTTTCCATGTTTCACAGTCTTTCAGTGAAGCACCTCAATGTAGGAAGACGAAAGATCGTCTCTCCCACCTCTGCCGTCTCCCATTCATACCATATCACTAAAGGATCTGCTAAAAATCAAGGAAAAAAGCAAGAACGTAGACAGCTTTTCTCATTCACTATGAGAATGTGTTCATCTCTGCTTGGCTCAAAATAGTATCTGACAAGAGTGAATCACACAAGTTCTGAAAAATTCACAAGAAATAAGCAAAGAGATCTATAGCTGTCTTCCTCAATCTCACTCCCTGACTGTCTTATTGACTTCTGCTGCCTGCATCGACCATTTGCAGCTACCTGTCTGCTTTCTCTTCCATTAAGGTAGCTACCAATAAAACATGAGAGGAGAGGGAAGAAAGAGAAGCACTGAATTACTGTGGGGATCTTCAGCACTGCCTCTTGGGGGGAGGGATAAAGAGGGACCAATGAGGAAATACACAGCACAAAAATAATTTGCCTTCATGAGAAGCCAATGAACTAATTCAATATGAATAAAAATCATGGAATAGATTTTACTTGATTTATATAGATGCCTAAAATATCCTGAAATACCTTCATCAGTCCAGCTCTGGGGAAAAGAGAGGAGAGAACCTTACAGAGCCTGTATACCCAGGATCCCACTAACCTTCAGAGCTGGGTATGGAATTAAGAGGACATCTATCTTCAGAACAGACTAATCTCCATTCTCCCATTAACTGACACCTTCAACAACTTGTTCTCCACTACATTTCTTGCTCCAGTCTTCCCTCTATTCTCCTAATGTAGGAACTATACCTACTGACACTCTTTACATGACTCAATATGCTAACGCAGATATGAGGCAATAGTTGCATTTTTATGAAAAGGTGGTCCAAGAACTGAAATGAAACAACAAGCCAAAATATGTTGGAAGGGCAATATCCATGTAGTTCTAAGCCACAAAAGGACTGGTATGAACTTGGCTCCCATTTCTTTTCAAGTCAAAGTGAAAGAATTATATATATATATTTCTCCAAGCATTTGGCTTTTTCCTCTATCCTTTTCCTTCTCCTGATACCTTTTATTTTCTGTTGCTTTAAGCTTCCCTCCTTGTGGAAAATCCTGTGTTGTTAAAAAGCTATACTTGATTTGAGAAGGAAAACAAAAAGAAAAGCATTAGCTTTTGTGTGTAGGTATATGGATATAGGCTAACAGCTGGACTCTATAATCTTGAAGGTCTTTAACAATCTAAACAATTCTATGAGTCTATAGACATGTATTTATAGATACATACATACATCTTTCTCTACCCAAGTGCATAGATGAAAACCCGTGATGTTTGAGAACTAATTAAGAAATTACTAGCATTAATATGTCCACATAAACAGCCTTAGTCTCTCACTGGAGCACTATATACCTATGAGTTTTTGCTTGGTGGAAAGCAAAACACATGGAGAAGGCTGCTCACCCTGGCCTCAGCCCAGTGCAGAGTCAGCAAGCATCCTGTGATCACATCCAGACCTGAAAGCTGGAAAACACCTCCAGGTTCACAGTTTAAGTGCCCACAAGAAGTAAGGAGAAAAATATGAGGGCAAACATTAGAAATTATAAAAAAAAATAGGATCTCTGCCAAAACAGAGACTATTAAGCCTCTGAATATATTTTTAAAGGAAAAAAAGCTGAAATACAAACATTGAGTAATACTAATATTTAATCACAGAAAAGTTGTAAATTTAGCCTGTGTAGAGCTCCAAAAGGAAATCAACGAACCACAGTATTATAGTGTTAATTTTTTTCAAATATCCTAAGAGTCAGAAGAAGGCTACAAGTAAAATTTCTTCAGCACACCTGAAAGCCAAAGTCTTCTTAAAGCTCTAAATTTAAAACATCTTGTTTCCATGTCATCATGTCTGTCATGCACAAAAAAAACCTCATGGAGGCTTAAAACACATGTAGTTTGTTCCTTAAATGAAAATTTAGGAGTCTGCAGATTATTTTCTTAACATTACAGGGGATCTTTTAAAGCTATATGTATATATTTCAGTTACAAGTCAAACATACAGATTTTTTTCAATACCATAACTGTCATTTTTTTACCTCTGTTTTTTTACACAGATAAGCAAGGATTTTTGTGTTTCAAGGCCCACAATCAAACTTTCACATTTCCATTCTAAAGAGTCTCCTTGAAACCAAAACAAACATGTTGTGTCCAGCTCTTCCACAAAACAAAGCTACATAAATTGGTAGGCTTTTGTGTCACATACAATTAGTTTTCCTGCAAGCAGGAGAAAAAAAAAAAAAAGGAAAAAAAAAAACCAAAACACCAAACAATAAATAAACAAACAAAAAACCCCAAAAACCAACTTTCAAAATAAGCATACCTTTGCTACAGAAAGACCTATTGCAATGGGAAGTCATTTTACAGAATAGAATGGAAATTCCACTGCTGAAGGCTAGACGTAGGATCAGGAAGCCCACACACAGATAAGGTGTAATTGTGTGAATGGCAAGTTCAGCCTTACTATGTGTCTTCTGTTTGCATCCACAGCAGCATGAAGCATCTGTCTTCCCCCAAGCAGCACAGGGAAGGGAAGAATCTTTCTGCATAGAGAACCATCTTGAGCAATACACTGTGGTCAAATTAAGTCAATGAGTCACACCATAAACCAAGAAAAATCAGACATGTGGTTGCTTTTTCCTACTATGACCTTGATTCCATTCATGCAAAGAAAATGTTCCTAGAAGAAGCTGACAGCCTGGCTATGAGTGAAGAAGGAACAAAAATAAAGAAAAACAAATTAATGGTATTTACTGGTTTGGTACACTGGCACACAATTGCACTCCCCTAGTCCTCCAGCATCCATCAAATCTATCCAAGGCCAGAACAAGGCACTACTCTCTTCCTGCAGACTAAAAAATTCAGTGAGCATTTCCTCTGCTATGCAGTTACAGCATACCCAAAGCGCATCCCTCCACTAAGCACTGGCACCACTTAGTAAAAGTGGTCTTGCATATCAGCAAGACAATTGCTAAAGAGAAATCTTAGGAGGATGATCTTCTCACTTGTAAGGAAGCTTGAGACGAGAAAGATTAAGTTACTTGGAGGGAAACCAAAGTAACAAACAAAAAAGGCAGTTCCTCGTTTTTTCATGTAGCAGCCATTAGACTCATCTCAGAGCTCTGACAGGCTAAGATCAATGCTTTGGAAGAGGGAATACCAGAGGTGGCCAAACCAGCAGACAATTTACCAGTCATGATCAAGCTTCTAAATCAGGTTCTTGATGGAACATACAACTATAGGAAGATTCAATTCAAAAGTCTCAAGTCACCTAACTCACATGACGGACAGATGATACACTCCCTCTTCCCAGTCCAACACTCTGCCCTGGAGGGCAATAACTTTCCTCTGAGCAATGTTGCTATGTCAGTGCTGCTGGTCACGCTCAAATCTCATGGTCTCACCCAGATGGCAGCCTGGGGTCTGATACTGTGCAAAAACTCAGCACAGAGTGTGTACGATACCAAATAAATCCAAGAGCCCATTCAGCACCTATGTGCACACATATAAACATAATTCATTTCTTACAAGCCAAAAAGCATTACATTATAATTTTGTAACCACAGAGCTGCTCTGGGCCTTGTTTTAAATTGGACTCTGTAACTTTAAGAGCTTATAAACCACATTCTAACTCCTCACAGCCAGACATGTGCTTAAACAAGGGTCAGGCTGGAATATAAATGTTGCATATCTCCACTGCCAATGCTTCAGAGCTGCTGAGTTCCCTTAGATGAGAGCTGGACTGAAGTCAGTTTGAGTGAAGGGTCTTCCATCTAGTTCACAGATCTCTTGTACTGCAGCCCTTCCCTCTTTAAAGTATTTTATATGAAACACAGTCTCTACATCACCTCTTTACAGTTTCTCCTCTCCTTTGATCTAGGCAGGATAAAGTAGGATAATCATATTTTTCTTCAAGATGAACAAAATCTCAATTTCCAATAAAAACTTACTCATTTAAAGAAAGGCAAATGGACGATGGTTGGAAAGTAAAATGGAGGGAGACAGAAACAGTGGTCATAATCCCATAAATCCATTGCCACTGTGTTACTTTTATCAGAATTGAATGTTTTGCCTGAATATTGCCATCCCCTCCCTGCCCCCACCCCCCACCCCCTCAGATTGCTTCTGTTTCTTGCAATTTTAGCATCGGGAAAGAGAAAAAATAATGTTTTGCTTCCAAAAATATATCAAATTATTGATCCATGAGTTGTTCTGTTCTTCTCAAATAATGAGGGGTATATAGGCAACATACACGTGACCCAAATTCTGTATTTCCTTAAATTCTAAATCTTTAAAATATCTCTGGATCTGAAGATGCAATTACTGGTCTGCACACCAAAAAGGCAGGAAAATAAATTTAAAAGAGAGCTGATATCAGGAGAGATTTTGATAGCACAAGGGAAGATTTCATCATGCAGAAAAACAGTTCTAGATAAAACAGAGATCTTTCTTGGCTTTTGATCACACAATGACCAGATTTCATGAAAGCTCTGTAGCTGTTTTACTAGTTAAAGAAAGCAATAGCTGGAGGATTTTAAAATAAAAAGCATGTAACCCTAAAATAAATTACAGATGGAATGGAAAGCAATTAAGTGATTTACCCAAACATAGGATTTGACCATCTTTATTCTTGTGCCCAAGAAGGCAGGCTGAACTCATAATGGCTATGGAAAAGCTGGTCCCAGACATCAGCACACTCCAAGGTTTGGCAAGTCAGGCCTTGGAATCTCACCAGAGGCAGGAACGACATTAATGTAGACGATGCATCAGAAAAGGAAGGACCAATTTGTATTAGTCATGGACTTTGTGGCAAAGATGGCAGCAACAAAATGTGAAACAAGGGAATAGGAAATGGCATCACCATTAATAGCATATTACCGAGACTCAGCTGCCAATACCACACTGGCTTCTTTTCAGTTTCTGTTAATTTTTTTCATTGACAAGCATGCAAAGCAGCAACTTCACTAGTTCATCACCAGTAAAACTGGGATTTGCATCCTAGCCAATTTCAAAAGAAAAAAGGTGTGTGGTTTCCATCAAAAAGGCAAAGACAATAGAAGAACAGCCGCACCCCCAACCAAATATTATGCACCCTCCCCTTGATTCTTCCTATACATGTCAGGTTTATTTCTAAGTCTCACTTTCTGCTCCTTATGGAATATCTTTCTCAGTCTGGTTATGCACAGCGCTGATCTCTCATCCATACATGAAACCTTCAGCTGCAATTGCAGTACCAAAAAATATTTCAGCTAAAATGCCCAGATCTAAAAAAAAAAAATCCTTTTGATCCTCCTGTTGTAGCTCCTACTGGTGCTAGAAGCAAGAAGCTAGCCAGGTGGACACTGGTTAGAAGAGCCAGAGGCAGCAAGACAGCACAACCTGAGCAATCCTTGACATCAGCATTCTCACCATTAACAGTTTCTTTGAGTCAGGAATACATCTGACCCATTGAAACACATAAAACACGTGCAGGATATGTATTTACTACGTGAGTGTAGCTGAGTTCCTTTCCCTACCCACCCCATACCTTATCAATTCTACCAGAGATAGCACTAATTTGTGAAGGAAAAAAAATAGGCAGACAATTTATCTGCTAGAAGCACTGTCTGATTATGAAAGGAGTGCCCAAATTTAAAACATGATTGGTAACAATACTTGCAATTAAAAGTGTTTAACCCTATAACTAATGTTTATTTTTTAAAAAAATTTAAAAACCCACGATAAAAAAAAAACCAAACCAAAAACCACCACCACCAAAACACGAGCATTCACACAGCATTTGGAAAACTACATAGATAATACACTGTATGGCCAAGTATTCTTAACTTAAAACATTGCATTGGGCTGTTTACATACCCTAAGATGGTCTTCTGGCCAAGACAAACCAAAATTCAAACAGTCTCAGCTTGTAAAATATTTATATAAAATGTTACGTAATAGGAAGTGCCAGGCCAGTGAACCAGCAAGCATAAGAAATCTGTAACACTGAGAAGAACAGCACAGAATGTACAAAATTTACTCCTAACATGCTGTGCTGTTTGATATTTTTTTGCTAATCTTGCCTGTTAGATTATCTGGATACAAAAAGAAGTAAAATAATTAAAGACTTTTTTGCTGTGCATAATAATAGCCCAGCCCAAAGCCAAGCCAAGGAAATGATGGCAGTGGGCACTGACTTACATTCACTTTAAACAAAATGGTCTTAATCAAATCTTGCCTCATTCTTCACAATATTTCATTGCATTATGGTTTAAACTATGCAAATTTAAATATATTTCTTCCTAAAGGAAATTAAATAAAAATTCAGATTAGTAATACTTACCTATAAACTTCAGAACAAAATTGAAGACCTCAAGAAAACTTGAAAATAAACACACTGCTTCTAAGGATAGAAAATTCTAAATATCACTGCACTAAAAAGGTGATTTAACATGTCACAGAATTTTTGAGGAATAAAAAATGAATTTATTTTAAATATTAAAAAAAGGAGACCACACATACAGATGTCCCAATGGCTGTTCTGTGCTATTTTGATATAAATTCCACTCTTTTATGCTGTCCAAATATTTTCCATGTGTCACAAACTTCTGAACTAAGCAAACCCATCAAAGAAAATGCAAGGAAACCAACTATGCTTTGGCAGCTGAAAATAGCATCTTTTGACTGAGGAGTCAGGATTGCAAGTTCAGATTGTCGGATATTCTTCTTCACAGCAGCTCTTTCTGCTACAATGGTCAACAGTAGGAAGGCCAATAGTGCTGACCTAAAATGAATAATTTTAAGTTCAACTACTGGTCATATGAGAAACACTGTCCCACCCTTTCAAAAACAGGCCCTTCCACCAACTTGCAGATATAGGCAGGTATCATTTTGTTGATTCTTTTCAGGTAGTTTTTGTAAGGTCAGCATCTCCAAAGATCTAAAAAAACATCAGCTAAATTTTCAGCTGATGACATCAAGCTGATGAGATCAGGTTAAAACAATTCACATAAGATTATTAGCAAAGCAGTTTTATTAGTGCAAGAGCACAAATTCTGTGTTCAAGGTATGAAACACAATGTCTAGACTTGTGCTCTTGTAGTATGTTCTACCTCTCCACAAATGGTAACTGCCCTTCCAACACAACAGCAGGCATATGAAGCTTTCAGTCTGGTCCAGCTGGCAGCAGGGCTGGAGGTCCTGCTCTCAAATCAGCAGAATGTCACAGTGGGACGAAATCCAAAAGTCACTCAGATTTAGGCAGTCACTTACATTTTTCCCCAGTTAGCCAAGACAAAGAGACAGGGGCTTCCACAAAAGAGGTGGTTTTCCTCTGGCACAGAGTCATCTCCATCTGGGCACAGAACAAATACCCTCCATTTCCTAGGTTTTACATAAGCTGCGGGCTGCTAGGAACCTAGTAACGGTGTATTTTCAGTTTTACTTGTTAGTAGTCCTGATGAAATTTTCTGGTCGTGGATCAAAGTTCTTTAAAAGCATGTGAAGTTAAATATGCTATATCTCAGTGTGTTGTTAAGGCAACTGAATATTCAAAGTTACCAGAAAATAAGTATTTCTTAGCTTACAGTGCTATTAATTTTTGACCAGAATATAACTGTATTCTCTCCCACTCAACTTATTTTTCTTGTTGATCCCAAAATGGCCAAGACAGGGGAGCCAGAAAGGGTTGTCTGCATACTTGATCAAAAAGAGCTGTACAAACTTTCCATGTCCAAGGACAATTAGAGAAGGGCTGTAGACATACAAAGTACATCAACGCCCTCTAACATCTGCAATCATGCAAGCAGATCAAAATGCATACAGAAGCCAAAGCAAAGCAAAAGGAGCTGGGGTTTCTCTGTTCAGCTCCAAACTTTACTATAGATGGTTGGGACAATAGGCAAGCAGCTAAGTGCAATATTTAAACTTTTTACTGTTATCAAAATGGCTTAACTTTGTGTTTCTCATTTGAACCACATTAGAACTGAAGCTTAGAGGTATTTTTTAAATTTTCCATGTAATCCAGCAAGTGAGAGTGGAAGCATGATTGCTTGGTCACTGCACAAAAAAAGAAAAACCAAACAAAACCACCTCCACTAGTCACATCACAATGAAGATGCACGTTGGTAGTTATTTTTGACAGCTGTCTTTAATCTTCCCATACTTTGGATTCCCACCTCCAGAAAGGCCAGTGACACACACAGTCCCTGCTGAACTCATCAAATTGCTTTTCCTTAAAGGAGCAGAAGACAAATAGTCTTTCTCTCCTATTCATATACTAAAGCAGAATCCAGGGCCAAGAATATCTACTAATTCAGAATAATTCTGACAAGACTTTCTTCTAATTAAAGTGAAACAAACTAGAACTATACATAATTATATCATTCAGCTTTCCATTTAGTAAATTTACAACTACTCCTGCTTCTGTTTTACTTCTGGCCCTATTTAATTCTGATTTTTCTTCACTGCAAAATAATACTGTATATTTCTCCATGTTCCTATTCTTGTGTCTTTTTTATTCTCACACCTGATCACTTCATTTCTATTCCTGTCCATCCATATTCTCCTTTTTTTCACTTCTCAATCTATCCCTAGCTACTTCACTATGTCTCTCTTCCTGACTTTCCCTATTTGCTTACATCAAAGACTCACTCTACTATCATTCTCAGCAACCTCATGCCACATTCAGAGCTTGAGAATTGTACCAAGTCCTTATGACTAGGAAATTAAATTTTAATTCAGTATGGTAATGAAAATGTAGCAATGTGGGCACTCTTCTTTCCTTTTTAATCAGGTCTTACAAGATACTTTCCATAGAATCTGCCCACAAAACTTTCAAACATCATTCTCAAGAGACTTCCATGCCCATTTTACTGGCCCAAAAACACCACACCTAAAAACTCAAGTTAAAAACCCCAAACCCTCAGAACTTCATCTACAACTGAATTGCAAGTGACTGGAAGAGGGCAGATGCTCAGGAATGTCCATTCAGCTCTATAGTCACTCCTGCAAATCTTCTCTAGCTGTCACCACTGTAAAGATTTTCACTGATTAATTCAATTTAATTCAGAAATAACAAAACAACCCCCCAAAAAGTAAAACCAAACATTAAATGCAGGCAAATTTCAGAAATATATTGAATTTTGTTAAGCTACAAACATTAAGCAACAAACATCATTCTGTCTCTGCAAGCTGTCAGTCTTGATTCTATCAAGGACACCTAGCTTGCTTTCCTTAGTTTTTCACATAGGCAATTCAATATAGGTAGGTAGTCCCCTCCTTTCTCTTATCACTCCTATTCAGCCAGTTCTGCAGGAACCAAGGACTATCTCATTTTCAGATTCCTGCACATTCTTTCTCACATTCTCTTGCACTGCAAATTTTTCAAAACTGGATTGTCAAATGAATAGTATTTATCTTGAGTGATCTTCCAGGAGGAAACACAATGTAGACTCTTTCTCCATTAACAATTTTTGTTATCTTATTGTGCACATTAAAAAGTAACCAAATCATTTTGTCCCTCTCTGAAAAGGGAATTTCACTGCTGAATTTTGTATTCAGGCAATACATAGTCCGCTCACATTGGCCATTCAGAGAAGCAACACTTCTGAAAAACATAAAAAAGTAACTCCTTGTCTGCTTCCCATTCAAACATTACCCATGACTACTGCACTTTGAATCTTCAATTACTACAAATCCTGCCCAGAAAACAATGAAGGTTTTTTTTACTGGGCCAAATCCTGCTGCTGCTTGTCCAAGATTGTGACTCATGTCAGTTCTAAAAAGACCACAGAATAAACTGGAGGGAAAGAATTATTAGAGAAATATAGGTAGAGTTGAACAGATACCAAGTATTAGTATAGTAAGTGAACTAGGCTCTGAGAATTTATGTATGCAATCTATAGTTAGACAATGGCAGTAGATAAGTAGATAAGAAATTCAGTCTTTGGACTATCCAACACAGGCTTTCTGTGCCAGAAACAGGCTTTCTGCAGCCAATTACATTATTCTTATACTTTTTATCACATGGTTACCAATACAAGTCTAGCCCCCACCCAGTACCATAAAGTCAGTTTATTATTGTCAGATTCTTAGACACCAAGTCTCCATGGCAATACAGCAGCAATATTACCAGTTCCTTACTAGTACTTTATTCTTTTCTTACATATATATGTATAGTGAACAGTAACTTACAGTTGTCCACAATAATCTCCATCTCACTAGACAAATGTGCAGTATAAAAACAACAGTGACAGATCTACCATCCTATGAGTTTGTTATCTAGAGAGAAGGAATTCACAAAAGTTTGAGATCAGCAACTTCTGGTCAAATAGCAAAATGGTAGCCAAGTACAAGTTATACCTCCCTAGTTTTGTTACTTAGTAGGTAACTACAGCAGCAGGAAAAGAGTTCAGGAGTCAAGACACCTCACCTTAGTTACACACAATAGAACATAATTGAACATAATTGACCTAGGTAGTCTAACAACACTTCCTGGCCTCAAGCTTAAATCAAGTCTGGAATTGAAATCATTAAATAAATAGCATGGCAGGTAGCTTGCTGGACTTCTACACTCCTAGTCTTTTTCTTAAGATTTTTCCTGGGTCCTAAATGTAATACCCAGACAATAAGTCCAGGCAACTGATTCTACCCAGAAACCCTCCAAACCAAAGTCTCCAAACATACTGTGCAGACCTTTAGGAAAGGGAACAGTTAGGTCCTCCCCAGCATTTCTTCACTCTAGCCTGGGCATTACACCAGTCTGTAGTGCTATTTGCAGCTTCAAAACCCTGCAGATCCACCACATTCCTGTGGCTCAGGAAAGCCTAATAGATCTCAACTCTAAATCCTACCTTCTAAGAATCGTAACTCCCACCTTATCCCAAGAAACCTAAACATAATGATTTTAACAGTAAACCAAGCATTCCTGTTGATTCTCACTCAGTGTCAGTGGACACTGCAGGACTGCCTTTCCTCAGGGGTGGGAACTGAGGGGAATAATGTGACCAGCAAGACCAGAGCCTTACTGGCCAGGGTCTGTCCCACAGACAAACCTGGAAATGGTAGCCACTTCCAACCAAGAGTCCAGAACTTAAAGTAGTATCATAATGACAAGGCAGTTCCAAAGCCAAATTGGGAAATCAATCCATACGCTGAGCTAAGATGAGGTCTTGCAATTGCCAAGCAGAACCACGGTGATGAAGCTGGGCCAAAAACCAAGCCAGGCAGTCAAAGGCCACAAGTAGAAGTCTAGATCACACTATTCTATGGCTAGGCACTGGCACTGCTGCACCTAATCAAAAATCAGTAACCCTTCTCCATCATAGCTCAGAAAAAAAGACTGACGCTCCACTGCTGAGCTTAAATAGAATTCCTGGGCCCACAGGTGTGGGCTCATCAGGGCTATTAGGAGTTATTAGTGCACTCAGAGCTCCAACACACCTGCAGTGCTCAGCCTGAGAAAGCCTGAAAAACAAAAGAGAACCCCAGTACCAGTGTCCAACCCTAACAAGACCCTAAAAGTTCCAAAATTCTACTTGAATCCTGTGTAATCTTAGCTAAGAGATTTATAAACCCCCAACATAACCTCCTATAAGTCCCAGCTATGGTTGCCCTCCCACACTATAAATCGGACAAAAAGGAAGACAATCCCTTTTCACAGCTCCAGTAGCCACATTCAGTAGTGTGTTCCTGCTCCAGCCAGCACAGCAGCCCCATCACCAGGGGTCTTAAGCCCTGCTCTGCAGCAGGAGTCAGTCTAGGCAGCACATGACTGAGCTATAACACCATTTTTTTTTTGAGAGGGTGAGACAACCTAATAAGAGTTAGGTCACTTGGCATTCTCAACCAAACTCTATTGTTGACTCTCAACCTTAGCTAAGATACCTTCTACAGCTTTAACTATAGGCACAGAAACCATGCCATGTAATAAGCAGTCATTTTCCATTTCATGAGAACGTATTCAGACTCCTCAACTGAGTGTACCAGGGTATAGTAGTTGCAATGGCTTTAGTGCAAACTAACAGGTGCAGAAATTTTAGAAATCGCTTGCAATAAATATGGCAAGTACATAGGGAAGGCAGGGGGAAACTACAAGGTAGTCTCACAGGCTAACACTTCATTTTCTCCAATAATAATCAGGGAATATTCTACAGAAATATCAGTAGAATTCAGCTGCAGAATCAGTCTGCACTCT
The DNA here is from genome assembly GCF_048771995.1 of Taeniopygia guttata. NCBI lineage: Eukaryota > Metazoa > Chordata > Aves > Passeriformes > Estrildidae > Taeniopygia > Taeniopygia guttata. Next base: position 43,722,132 of record NC_133030.1, on the reverse strand, counting down.
CAGCAATAGCAGTGGAGCCTGTGCTCCTCACAGTGGGGAACAGCAGTGGTTGGCAGAGGATGGAGGCTATGCTTCTGATGAGCTCTAGACAGAAAGGCTTCAGTCTCCAGTTATGGTCATCACAGACCAGTCACCAGTACCTAGTCCACATGAAAATAATAATATTAACAACATTAAAAAAAGGTTGAATATCAAGGTCAAAGTAACAGTAGACAAGTTACAATGGTAAATGTCCCTTGACAGCATTACAACTGAGTGCTGTATCAATAGGCTCAAGAGCTCAGGCAGGGGAAAACCTTCCTGTCTGCAAAATTAATGCCTTTTTATTCACCCAGCCACAGTCACGCCCTGAAAAGTTAACATTAGATTTTAAAAATCAAATATCTCACCTTCCAGAAAACCTTGCACTTTCTCAACCCCCTGGAAGTGTTCCTCAGTCATTTACCTCAGAAATAAAGACCCCATCCAGGGAGCTGAAATATGTGGGTTATGCACTGAAAAAATATATTAAAATCTTTATTGGCTGCTCCATCCAACCGAGTCTTTTCCCATAAAGAAAACAGCCCCCATGACACTAATTTCCCCCTTTGAGCTGAGTGCTCTGTAAAAGTCTGTGGCTCCAAAGCAGACTGAAATGCAGCCACAGATGTGTGGAGCCAAGCTTGCCCATGGCCACAGTGTCAGGGCAGGCAAGCCTCCATACCTGTGCTGGGAGCCCTCACATGGCCCTGGCACCTCTGGCAAGCCCTGCTTGCAGCAGCCCTACTCCATCAAAGCCCATTTGCTGGCTCTCACCCAAAATATGATCATTCATCCCTCTCTTCTTAGAAAAAAATGTAAACACATTCTTCCATAGCAAGGTCTCACACCACAACATACATCACAATAGGGGTATATCAAATGTCCAGAACTGAAACCTAATCTGAGCCAAGACAGACAAGGCTCCCCTGATTTGGGATATAGGGGAGATACGAGAGGCATTAATTGATAGCTTTTTCCAACTGGGAGCTTATTTTTACAGACATTTTCTTCTAGACTTTAAATAACAAAGGAAGAGAAGGGGAAATGGAGGAGGATGACAAGGAAATGAAGAGGATTGTGTCTCAGAAGCCAAATCAAAATGGATAGAAATAGAGATAGATAGAGATATTCATATTATACACCCATAAATATAGGATCAGAATGTGTCCACATCTTTTCACTGGGTGCTGTCCCACATTTACATCTTGTCTTGGGCAAAAGAATACTCCTAAGTATTCTTATATTATATTCCAACAGTGCTACTGTGGAAAAAGCTCCATTTTACAGTGCTGATCCCTTTCACAGTTGGCCTTTATCTTGCAGCAATGAAAGTAGGGGCTCATGGGCAACCATTTTTTCCCCACATTTCTTACACAGTTTTTACAAAAAATCATTATCCACAGCAAAAGCTGTTTCTTCCATCCTCCTTGTTTGCTACATAGGAATACAAAAATATTGTATTCCAGGCTGTACTCCAGGTTTATGGCCTGAGGATCTCCCTTCACAAGAGGCACTGTCAGGTTCACCTCACAGTGACTCCTATCAGACCACATATCTGGAAATGCTTTTGCCTCTTTGAAGCCACCAGCTCAAAGTGCCTTGCATGGTTCTGCATGTAACCCCAAATATCAGCTTAAAAAGTTCTCTTGACCATCTGAGCTCTTAGCTTTCAGGGTTTCAAACATGAGTAAAACCTAAATATATATAATATCAAAATTTTTTCAATGGAAACTACTAAAACAAAACAAAAAAAAAATCTGGCTTTTTCACATTTCAACTTTTAAATACACCTACACTTTGATTTTCATTGTCTTTCCTCCACCTCCCAAACTAAGGAAAAATTAGCATCACCCTCACACCCAAGCAGAAAGAACAGCAGTCTCTGGCTCTATCAGATACATTCACAGAGTCAGTTCAGGGCATAAAACACTGTCCAACATTTTCAGCTACATAATTCCACATATATGCCATATAAGTCATATGCCACTGCCAAACTTGAGAAGTAGAAGTCTTTTAGGACTTCATTGTAGAGTAATTTGGAGCTCTAAATTACAATGCTTTAAATTAACAGGAGAATCATGGCAGTCATTAAAAAAATGTGGGAAATAATCAAGTGTCAGTTTTAAATTTTCTTGTTCTGAAACAAGACTAACGCTTTTGAAGCAAGAAATAAGAGAGAATTTTTTTTTTTTTCCAAAATCAAGCTGAGAATTTCCTGAGAACAGTCCTGAATGAAATAGAGGGGGAATTCCCTGAACTCACTCTATCAATTCAGTTAAAAAATACCACATGAAAAGCCTTTTTGGCTAGGATCCATGCCTACAAAGACTCAGGATAAGAGAAGAAAAGCATTTATACTTTCCCAACCTTGGGACAAGTCTGAAGCAAATTTCAAACTAAGTTCTGATTTGGTTGTTCATTCATTTCTCAGAAAAACAGAATTTGTCGTCCCTGCTGCAATCAGAAGCAAAGACACAGGACACAAAACTTCTTGAGCAGATACAGCTGTTAAGTTTTGTACAGCTCTATAAACAATATTAAGGAATTTGCATTATATGAATGAAATAATTATTTTGCTAACTCGCTCAATGTAACTATAAATTTTAAATTTAAAAATATGGACTGACTTAGCCAAGGCAGTAAATTAAGTGTAATAGTAGCTACAAATACCATTTCATACTCATTCCATTCTCCCAGAAGTCTTTAAAATAGTAGGAGCAAATGTGATTTAATTTCAGTATTTTCTCAGGCTCATCTTGGTCCCAGCAGTCTGGAAAAAAAAACTTTAATGAATCTGCAGCCCAAAAATAAGAACTGAAACACTCATGACTAACTTAAAGGATGTCACCAAGCATTCATCAGGGAGAACCATCCGCTATTTCCTGTTCAGCTAGTCTGGATTGAAACAATGACGTGGAGATGAATGGCACCAATAGCAATGTCCTGCAGCCTCTGCTCTCTTAGATGTGCCAACATCATGCACCTGGGGAATACGGCTGTGTGTTCAGAGGTAAGCTTACCAAACCGTGTTTCAAAATTATTAGAGCTTCAGGCATGCTCTCCAGGACTGAGACAAAATCTTCCTCATTCTTCAAGTCCTTCAAACTCCCTCCAATCAATTGCCTAACCCCATTCCATTAACGAAAACCACTAAAAAATTGACTAAAAATAAGCATTTGTCCTAACCAAGAAGGAAAATGTGAGTTACTTTTCTCCCTTATCAGGTGCCACTAATGAATTTAAACACACATCCTTGACACTTCCACCCCTCTTTCTCTGTAACTATTCCAGTTACTGTTGAACTGTATAAAGTACATGAAACATCAGCAATTGGTGCCAGGACCCCAGATTTTTTACTACTGTTGGCAAGTCAGCCCTGACTGACTTGGATCTCAGTACACTCTTCTGTCTATCAGCATGAGATATTAGATCCTCCCTGAAGGTCGTCTCAGTACACAGAGTACAAAAAGTAAACTGGTAAAGTAAATGAACTGCTGATCAATTTTTATCAGAAAACAAAATTCCCTTCCATAGTCTGCAAGTCAGCAGCCTTGCACCTAGTTTTTCCCAATGAAATACAAACTATAAAATAAATATGATGATGTTTATTAGGGAATGGTTACCAAAATTAGATAAGAAAAGTAGAGACAAGTCTGGACAATACCCCAAACCCCAGGCAACCTGCTGATTTATGGAACAGTGCCTCATTTTTCATCTTGGTATCTTCTCTGACACAGAGGAAGCCATGAAAGACCCATCAAAAATGTATGTATCAAAGCAGGCATATGAACAACACTTGGCAGCTCTGAAAATATGAACATCAATCATTGTTTTGTGTATGTTCTACCAAGCTGTGAAAATGAGCCTCTCAAAGAAGGTGTGGGGGAGAGTATGTGTCTATTACACTCCAAGACCTCAAAAAGCAACAACTTAACAGTCTACACCACTTTCTCATGCTATAATAATCACTGAAATACATAAACCTATAGAAAAAGAAAGGTCATAACCAAATTATGTCCCTACCCTCTTATCATTAGATGCAATATCTATTTATATTTGACATTTAAGGTTAGAATTTTCATGATGAAGTTTCAGAAGCTCACAAACACTAATGGTCATCTACATCCACCTTTATCAGAAATCCTTTTAAGAGGTAAGAAAGCTGCATTTCTAACTCCTTATGAACTAGACAGGCCAAGAAGTCAAAGGGCACACAGTACACGAATTCTTTCCCTTTTTTAAATACAAGCATGATCTTATTTGTGGAATAAAACAGGCACATTAACACACGGCAAATTTACTAAATGAAAATAGATAAAGGCGTCTCTCCAGGTTATTCCAACATGTGTCTCATTCACCCACTTAAATTTCACAAAAAAAAAAAAAAAAAAAAAAGTCCACTTTATCAACTAGTCTTTTAAGCCTTTCTTCTGTCTATGTTGATCCTTTGAATCTACATTGTCAGAAGTAGTTTTGATAAGGACAGTAGAACAGAAGAGCACAGCCTTGGAGAAGCAGATAAAGGATGTAACCTGGGCAAATAGAAATCATGCAAAATGAAAGCAGGATGCCAGTTCACCTCTCTGCAAGGCCCACAAAGCAGAAGTTATGCAAAACAACAATATTGTGCTTACTCAAAAGTGCAGGTCAAGGAAGAGCCACCTAAGAAGGACACCAGACATGGAAGACAGACCTCCGAAGAACCACGTATGGACTTGCAATAAAAGGTGCAACTATGTAAAATAAAGTGATACATATACATCACCATATACATATGGGGGGATAGCTAATGAATATGTAAGCAGTGTGCATGATAAATACTCTGTTTACCCAATGCTCAGGCCACCCAGTTAGAGGAAGGATCCTCTGACTGACCAGCACACTGTAATAAAGAATGCCTGCCTTCTGATACTCAAAACTGTATTAGACAGTTTCTATCTGGATGATTTTGGTATCAATATCAACTTCAAAAGGGAAGGGAAGAAAGGCACTTCCATTGCCTCTGTTAGTGGCCTTCACCAGGGCTATCTGATCATGAAGTTTATACAGTACTTTCCAAGGAATGACTGGGCATCAGCAGTGACAGAAATAATAACTCTGTGTCAGCAACAACAGAAATGTACAAACCCAAGTATCCCATTCCTATAAAAATATTTCCGCTTAAATATTTCTCTTTTCTGCAAAGAGTTTCACTATTTTTTTTTTCCAATGCCCAAAAGACCACCACCAGAAAAACTTGCTAACTACATCATGTAATGGAAAATTCTGGTGCAAGCTGTAGGTCCTCGCAAGGCTAATCACACCTCTAGGTGAATCAGGACATCTACTCACTCAGGGTTAGTCTCTTCTTCCCGGATTAATTACTCAGCAAAAAACAACTACAAAATGGCAGCTAGCACAATCACATCACTCATACAAGACAAATTCAGCTGTTCAATTCAGTATTCGTTAGCAGGCAAAACAAGCCAGTTTTTAGAGTGTTCTAATTAGACAATAGATATTATTACAAAACACCTGCAATGTTTGTAATTGTTTAAAATAATGAGAATCAGTATTAGATTTCAAAAGGCACCATATGGTAAATGCTCATTCCGGGCAGGCGGTCTCTCATAGGCTCTCAGTGTTTCAAAGTGCTCATTAACATTTTTTTTAATCTAATGAACTTGTTCTCAGTTAATGCACTGGCCGCTGGTTTGTCCTCTGCATGCTGGCTGCCCATAGAGCCGCCTAATTGCAGGGCCTCTCGTCTGGTGCTACAGGACCTGAGCCGGCTTCTTTGGGAGGTGATGCCGCCAGACAAACAGCTTCCCTGCTCTTCCCTGGGGTCCAGAGTCTCACAGGCCTTGGAAGCCTTTTTCAGGCAAGAAGTGTTACTCGGTGTTTCCTCAGTTGAACCGAGGGCCTGGCACGCAATGCTGCGTTGCAAACGCTTCTCACAGCAGCGGTGTCTCCACGGGCCGGCAGCCGCGAGAGCCCCGCCGTCACCGCGTCAGCAGCACCGCAGGCAGCGTCCGAGTCCCTCAGAAATCCACACCAGTTTCTTCAGAAATGGGAAAAATGAAGCTTTACGTTCACATACTTCTTAATCTCATTGAAACAAATGCGATATCTTTTCTGTAAGTAATATCAGCAGACTTGTATGTTTCAAGTCACTGATTGTATTTTCTAATTGTAAGCCAAGCAGGTTAAACAGCTGCAGTGCTGTAGAAACAATACATGATAACAAATATAAAAATCCCCATACGGTAGCTATTGCCATATCTCTTTTACAGAAAGATAAATTCAGATATAGTCTGTCCACACCAAGATAGAAATTATCACGGAGAAAAAATCTTCCTATGTTGGTATGAAAACAGGCCTGTGTCTCCCCCAGGCACACTTTGTGCACTGACTCCTGGGAGCTGACTGGGAAAGCAAAAGAAGGAAGATAAAGGAGTTACTCCTTTACCTCCTCCCGTTAGACAGCAACAAAAAGAAACCAGATTCCAAATAAAAGTAAATATACTATTTTACAAATCAAATAATGTATCATTTAAGGTTCTCAGCCAAACTCTTTACAAATATAACTACTTATGGTGCCAAAGAGAGAAAAAGAGATTCAGGAAATTGCAAAAAAAGAGATAAACAGATCTTGAGTTTATATAAGTCTAAACTTAGATAAACTTGATAAAGTTTTGTTACTAAGCAATAATTACACAGAACCGTGTTTACCTATCAACTTCCATGCCAGGTATCTCCAAGCATGTTACTTAAAAACTGTTGAATCACTCTTCCTATCCCACATACGCAGCCACCTTTTTTACAGTATAGAGGCTGCTTAAATGCATTCTGCAGATTATATAAAACAGGCATACAGACGGAACTGTAACCAATTCAAACAGCAGGAAATGCAGAACTGGAATTGAATCACCTGAGTTGGGAATTAAGACTGGGGTGAAAACTCCAAGACTTCCAGAAAAAATAACACTGGATTTTTAAAGATTAAAAGTAAAAAAGGTCTCCTTTGAAACATTCAACCACCAGTCACAGTACATTTAGCTATGGCAGTGGAAATTAGTTTTGAGTAAACTTGGGGAAGGAAAAAGCCTAACAAAGATCAGATGATCTTTCAAGATCCCTTCCAGCCTGGGCTATTCTATGATCCTACTAAATCATCAGGGCACATTCTGCTATTTTAGAATATGATCTTGTTATAAAGACAGTGATTCTTCTGCCTTTATTTTATTGTTTGAGATTTTGAGAAAGGTCAAAACTTCAGAGAATATTTTTCGTCACTGAAATGTATCAAGTGGCTTTCTGAGTCTGCTACTAGAAAAATAAAACCAAGCATTTGAATTTAGACATGTAAAATTAGAATTTTTTTCTGGTTTGCTTACCTCGCCTTGAGAAAAACTAGATCTCATTAAAGAAATTTGGCCAAAATATATTTTGCTGAATATTTTGATAAGCTCTACTTTAGCCCTGCTATGGACTTCTTACAATAGAGAACCGTGGGTGATATCAATAATGCATGTGTCACTCTGCTGCCCTTTCACAAGCTGCAGCAAGCGATACCAAAGGAGGTGGAGATGAAGAGAGAGGGCACAGTTCCTGGGTTGAACCATAATCAACAGACCTCCCAAACTGGGCAGCTGTGAGCTGCTAGATCATAATACACAAGGCAGTCTTGCCACCCCTCCACTAAGGTATTTCAAAACCTGGAGGCACAAAGGTGGTGCAAAGCCATCACTACTGTTTTACTTACTGGTTGGTGTTTTCCTGTTGCTTCTCCTGAATATCTAACCCTGATTTGGACCAGTACTTTGTCAGTAATCTTTTCCCCCAGCTTTTTTCCCCTGTTCATTCAGCTTAGTTAGAATTATATGACCATATCATAGCCCAAAAAGGGATAGGTAGCACCAGGAATGTTTGAACAGCAAACATGAGACAACAAAGCCAAAGAACACAGTAAGAAAACCTGAGGCTGGATTTATTACAAGGTTTGTCCTTGTCCAGGGCTTTACACTTTATGTTCCACATTCATTTTATTTTGAATATGTGTGGATTGTTGCTCTATATTGCTCTGGTGTAGCACTGCCTGCTAAAGAGGCTGTGATCACAAACTCTCTGGGCACCAGCATTTGTCACCGTGATTGCAATTCATAGCAATGCATAAACTTTTTTAAAACGCTGTGAACATAGCTTCAGGGGGTTAATAAAGCTGCTTTCCAGTCCCCTACCTCCTTCCATTGATAACTTATTCAAAGTGTAATTGCCTGCAGTGTGCACCCTATATCACATAACTACTTCTGTTACACGTGCTCCCCGGGGCCATCCATCACCCCTGCCTACCAGCAGAGTCCTTGTTCTTGCCCGACGATGGCAGCCAGGGTACCTCTAGCACGTGTGGGTTTGTGCCCAACCTCAGCTGACACCCTCCAGCCACGGTTGACTCTATCCTGCATTTAGCATTTCAAATTTCTTTTATCCTCAAATCCAACTCAGTCCATTGCTTACAAATCAACACTTCAGCACGTACTTCCAACAGACCTGTATATGTTACACATGGAAAAGAAGGTTTTTTCCCCCCCTTTTCTCCCCTGGAAAACTTAAAGACCAAGTTTCCTCTCATTCAAACAGCAGTTGCATCAGCCTAACCCCATATTCCACAGATATAAGTCACTGCTTCCTTGGCCTGAGAGTACAAATAGCAATGTACTGTTGAAGGAGGTAGTACTGTTCTTTTAGAAAAAAGCACTAAGCAAAATTACATCTTCACAGCAGTTGTAAGGCACATAAAATTGAAAGGATAACATCACAAAGGCAGACAAAGCTGGGTAATCTTCCCTAACCCACACTCCTGAGTAGTACATGTCAACACTTATTAGTAGTACATGTTTTTATCTTTGTCATTAATTTTATAGCATTCAAAGTTATAGTAGGCTTTTTTCCTTAGATGCATAGGAGTGTATGTAATCTGAAGACTTCCCAAAAACATTTTAAATGAGAGAGACTACACTAATAGTAAGGAGAGGCTATGTCCTGGGGCAAGGAAGATTCAAGCTTGACTCAGATATGCAGCAGAAATCTCTGCGCTGTGTAAAGACACAGTAAATAAAATAGTGGGCCTTTTTCAACATGGTCTCTTTTGGCTTTACTTTTGAGTCCCACACTTACAACTTGCAGAAGGTCTGTGATTTGATCTGCAGCTTCCAGGCTTGGATGCCATAACAATGTTTTGATACATGTTAAATACAACACTTCACACCCTGAATTTCTAGTGAAGGCCTTTCTTTAGGAAAAGGATGACAAATAACAAATACTGTAATTTACGACTATCAAGATGCTTCAAAACATGTTGTTTTTTGGAGGACCAAGATGCTTCACCAAGAAAACAATTACTAACTGTTCTTCTTTATGTATAGATCTTCATAGCTCTGCTATAGTGGGTTTAGCAAGCAAATTACTCCTCAAAGCATCACAGAGTGCAGGTGTCAGTTCAACTTCACAGACCAAAAAGGGAAAAAAAAAAAATCAAGAGGGTGGGTTGTAAGGGATGCCCAAAGCTATATAGAAAGTGATAGATTCGGTACTATTACTCTTGAAAGTCTTGATCTAACATCTACACCCAGATACTCTCAAATGGTGTGTTCAGCCTCACAAAGGGGAACAAAGCTAATAGAAACTGATGACACATTTACCTGGTCATCAAGAGGCAATCCTAAATTTCAAGCTGGCTAGATGTGAGCTAGTTCTACCAAGAAACAGTGTGGTCACCTTATCTCAGGTGTGGTGCTACACTAACAAAAGTCAAATTAAACTTCTGAGCATCAAGTGTCACATTCTATTAACTATCCTGAAGAAAATCCTCACATGTGGATGACTTAGATTAGGAAGTGTGTGTCAACATGCTTGCCTCTACCAGAACATACCGATATGCCCTAGAAAATCTTAGTCCTGAAACACACTTACCCTCAAATCTATTTGACTTCAGCAGATGTTTTTTTTCAGTGATTCTGAGACACAAGTTTAACAAGTGGTTGGGATATGCACTGGGACAGACAAATACTTTCTTCTTTTTGCGTATCTCTTAATGACATGTCTTTCTCCTCCTCAAATGCTTACTTGCTCTGTGGATTTACAGATTTTAGCTCAAGGATTGTCTCTTACCGAGCCGATGGATAGCACCAAGCTTAATACATAAGTGCTGCTGATACACACATCATTATAATTTCCCTAGCTGAATATTATACCAAAACATACCCCCTCCTCTAGCGACCTCTCACTGAAATGGCTCAGTTGAGTACTAGAGTATTATGTTTGCTCAGAAACACTATACTGGCTTTTGCTACAGATATTCTCAGTGCTCTGCACATGTACTGAGCCAGCAGAGGTGCAAGCTACAAGGAAAATGTGGTGGGTCTTAAGCCAAAGCACTGTATTACTTTTAGCTCATGGCTGATTAATTTAATGTACGTGAAAGGAAGAGATAAGCATTTAATTGTTACTAGAAGTGGGGAAGCTGATCAGGGTTGAATTAGTAGAATCTGTGACCTAATTTCATCATTGTTTTAATGTTCTAAAAACTCAGAGCCTGTGTTCCTGCCAAAATGAGGCAGACTGCTCCTCAGACTGCCTTTTGCAATGATTTTCCCTTCTTCTCCCTCTCAAACTCAACATTGCTTCTAAATGAAGGTGACCAGTCCATCAAGTTGTAATTACTTCTATGCTGCCAAAAGATACTCTACCCTTTATTTTTTGTGTGTTCAGGCACTGTTTTTCCTGGAATATCAGACTTGAGGTTCTACGCTAATTTCATCCTAACCATAACTGACAGCAGCTTCTCCAAGTGTCCCCGAATATGCATATGTACAAAGCACATGCTAGATACTGTATGTTATGTATTTATATGTTATTCCAAAGATATAGATGTTATCCTAGGCAAGTCTTCAGAATAATCAAGTTGTAAGACCTTGGAATAACTGAGACTGGTTGTGACACTCAGGTGTCCTAGCAGAAATGAACCTAGACCTCTATTCCTCCAAAGAGATTTTGTCCAGCAGCCTAGCTCTAACACTAGGGACATGCCTTACTTCAGGGTAGAATCAATGTCTTTTCCCCTAGAAAAACAAATATATTACCATCCCTTTACCTTCTTCACTTCCCTTTGGGAGATCATGCTCCACATGAGGCCAAAGGGAGGAGATTAAGAATAATCTTGGGGGGGAAAAAATTAGAAATAACAAAAAGGGGAAGGAAGTGGACTAGGGAGAACAGTTTTGTCTTTGTTTCCTTTCCCTACCTCCCCCTTGCATGGGAAAAAGTCTGTTTGGAAAGCATTTGTTTGCAGGGGTTTCATTCAGTAGGAGACCAAACATCTCAAACTCTTTCTGACACCAGTGGAGTTCAGGATGCTTAGCTCCTCTTTAAGACGAAACCCTAAATATGAGAGAACCTGAGTTATCATTTAGGAAGAAAAAGAGTAATTTATATTAGACCTCTCCCCGTCTGCCATGGGGAATAATTTGTCTTCACTTAAGACAAATTATTTACCTTCCTAGAGAACATGAGGTGTTCCAAATTCTGCTGGATAAGCAGTACCAAATTCTCCAGGCTGCTTATCCAGCAGGAGACTTAACACTCCCAAGTAAGACTTCTTCAAAACATGACTGCTTCTCCTTTGCAACTTACATTACCAGAGTGTATGATTAGCCTGATATTTTATCTCTGACACTGTGAGAAATATTGCTGCCATAAACCCTGCAGTCCTTAGTAAAAGTGGAAGTACTTGGCAAAAGCTAATAAAATGAGGAACAATGACAGCAATCTCCAATGAATGCCTAAGGAACAAATGAGCCAGCTGCCCACACATATGCACACATACACACACACACTGAAGCATTTTTTCTTCACAGGGTGCATGCACCAGCAAAAAATGTATCATAAGGACACTGATATTTTAACTTCATGCTATTCAAAGCACCAGCAGGGAAATGGATGAGGTGCTTTCACAGATCCTTAATTCCTGATTCATATTTCTCTTTACTAACTAAGTTTAGTTAAAGAGAAATTAAATGTATTAAATAAATAAATTTAATAATAATGTATTAATAAATTAATGTATTAAGAAAATAATTTCTTAATAAATTAATTTATTAAGAAATTAATTTAATGTATTAATAAATTGAATTTATTAAATGGTTCTGGTTTTTCCTGGATTCTTACCAATGAGAGCAAGAAGAGGAGACTGTGTCTAACATTTTACAAATGCAACAAAACTTTCTGCCCCTTTTTCACACCATTTCTACTTTTCTTCAAAGTTTTGAGCTATAAAATACAACAACTGAAGAGTAAGGAAATAGGAAGTTGAAACACTTAAGGATGTTCCAACCACTGGTGCAGATCAGGGAAATACTCTTATGCCAGTAGTTCCAGCTCTGGAAAAAGAGAAAGGGAAGATCTAAACTATCTCAGCAGAGGAAACAGAAAGATATAGGCCTCTAATAGGCGTACAAATTCAGCTGGGACCATCATGAAGCATTTTAAAGATGAGAGGAATTTTGAACCTTGGAAATACTGCAGCAATAACATGACCTTAAAGGGCTATTATTCAAGGTTCCTGAGAAAAATTGCTCACTGTTCTCTTTCACTGATTTCTATGAGTTCCCGGTACCAAAACTTTGAGATATTCTGAAAATACAGGGTATAACATTCAATTCTAGAAGTTACCCAGCTGAAATCCTTAAACCTCCACAAAACTAGAAGACACCATTTAGATCCAAGGAGAAAATATTTTGTAAGCACAATGTCCAGGTCCATTCTTCCATTTCTTGTAGGATTGGTCTTGAAGTGCTTAAAAGGGGTACTTTGGGGCATGCTCCATTTTAAAACATCTCTGGATCCAAGTTATTGTTCCATCTGCTCTGCCTTGAGCATTTTGGCTGTATACTCCATTTGCTGTTAAGAAAGGTGTTTAATACCACAATTAGAAATTTGTTCAATTTTTTGAAATTGAAGTACAGTCAGACAATATACTCATATGACTACTTTTAATTCTATTACAACACTTTTGTTATGTCAGTAGTTGTGTGACAGTACTCACACCCATGGGAAGCCTTGTTCCTCTTATCAGTAAATCAAGAAAGTCTCTCTTCTTTAGACAGTAATTCAGCAGCATTTTCTCACAGCTCTGAATTCTCCTCCATTCTCCCTTCTTCCTGCAAAATCCTGCTGATGATCAATTTCACTAACCATATTAATATGCTTCACCATATTTGGCCTTAACTTATTTACAATACTCTAAAGCTTCATGTGATCCAGTTTTAGTCTGCTCCTTGAAAGATAAATCAAAGCCTCTGTACAGATGAACTCTGGAGTTCTGCAGCAATATCTGTCACCATAGTACCTGTCCACATACTTGCACAACTCACCTACAGATGCTCATTCTTAAACCTTTAGTTGCTTATTTTTGCAGATTTTAGAGAAAAGAACTGAGGTGGCATCCTAAAACTGGAACTTGCCTGTATTTAATACTCTTACACTTGCTTTCTTGGAGATCTAAAGAAATTAAGGAGAAATGGTCAGCCATGCAGTGCCTGAGGCCCTTTGAAGTAGCCACAGCCAAGAAGGATGCCCTCCTATTCACAGCAGGACTGAAATCCACCACTTAATTTTGCTGTCAGAAGAAAAGAGTAATCAGTCATTGCCAGCTAAGGTAACTATATTCATAATGATGACCTACGTGAGAAAATGTGAAGATACAATTTTCAGCTCCCCAGTCTAAACAGATCCTTCCATATAAATCTGCTGCCATTAAGAAATCATTGATTGTTACAGTGATGAGGATGGTAAATCAAAGAATTATAGAATAGCTTAGGTTGGAAGGGATCTTAAAGATCATTTAGTTCAACCTCTCTGCCATAGATAAGGACATCTCCCAATAGACAAGACTGCTCCAAAACCCATCCAACCTGGCATTGAACACTTCCAGAGATGGGGCATCCACCATTTCTCTGGGCAACCACTGTTCCAGTGCCTCACCACCCTCACAGTAAAGATTTTTTTTTTCCTAATATACAACCTAAACCTACTCTCAGTTTGAAACCATTCTCCCTTCTCCTGTCACTACATGCTCTTGTAAAAAAGTGCTTCTCTATCTTTCTTGTAGGCTCCCTTCAGGTATTAGAAAGCTGCAATTAGGTCACCCCAAAGCCTTCTCCTCTCCATGCTCAACTATCCCAATTCTCTCTGAATTTCTTCAAAGGAAAGGTGCTTCATCCCTCTAAACATCTCAGTGGCCTCCTCTGGACTCGCTTCAACAGGTCCATGTCCTTTCTGTGCTGGGGACCCCAAAACCAGATGCAGTTTTCCAGGTGGGGCCTCATCAGAGCTGAATAGAGGTAAAGAGTAACCTCTCTTGACCTGCTATCCACACCTCTTTTGATTCATAATAAACAATTCCTTCTTTTTCTTAAGAGGTAATGTCTCTATTGGCTCACAACCATAAACCTAAACATAAGGTTCATCAGTACTTGTGGCCTGTTACAGTGAGCTCATGGGCATTCTGTTTCCCCTTCCCCGGGACCCTGTGACTCTGATCAAGATACCCTGGACCTTCCTTTCTGCCCCAGTGGGGTTGGCAGAGAGCCAGGAAAGCCCACCCTGTCCAAAGTCTATATAGACCCCTGACATTTCCTGTTCATCCTCTTTTGCCCTGCTCTCCCCCAAGGACATCACAGAATAAAGAGAGCTGAACCAACTTACCTCAGGGTAAGAGCCTCTTTTGGAAATCTTTGCCATCTCCTGTTATTCCTCCCCTCACAGCCTATGATCTCTGAGCTAGCCTGACTATTCAGGGGGCTGTGTGAGGGGGAGAACCACAGTGGCCTTCCATCTTCTGACCTTCCAACCTTCCCTGAACTACCTGCTTCCTACACCATTCATTTATCAAGAAGATTCTTCTTTGATATTGATTAGCCTTAGCCCCCTGAACTCCAAGACAGTTGTCCTGATGTACCCCACCCACAGAGTGTGGCCACTGTGATCACACAGGGAGGCCCCGGTCAGCTCCTGTCCCAAGACCTGAGATTTATACATGCCCAGTCTCCTTTTGGCTTGGCATTATCTGCTCTGCCCATGCTCTGAGTCATTCCCTTTAAGGTGTCCCAAGGTGGGACTGACAGACTGTGATGAAGAGGAGCAGAAGGGGATAGATGCTCCCTTTATTGTGTCCTTGCATTTACCCAAGCGCTGCAAGGGAAATGTTACCAGGAAGCTGTTAAAGGGCAACTTTTTCTGGAGTCACCAATACATCTCTGTGTGACATTTACTCTGTGAGGAATGATTTATCCTTTCAGAAGGAAAGACCTGAGTCACAGCTCAGCAATAACAAGTAAATCACCTTCTGGAGGAAGATAATGGCTCTGCCTACCATAGGGCTTTTTAAAATTTATCAGACAAAACTCTACCCTATTCCTGATGAATACTTACATTTCATGTTTAGAGTATGTATGGTATTAATGCCCAAAAATAGTCAAGAATATATCAGATTTATACCCTCCTCTGCTACTAATTCCCTATGGGATCCTCTTCCTCATCTTCCCCTTGGAAGACAAGGCACTAATCATTCCCTAGCCCACACAGTAATTGTGGGAACACAGCCAATACTGACAAAGAAATCTGACTCACAGATTGGAAGCGCCACTGGGAGAATAAGGAGTACCAGCCTCTCACTTTTCTACTACTCCAACACAAACATAATAGAAGAGCCAGGATCAGGAGAAAAGGCATATCTGTACTGAGAAACTTCCTAGCACAAAATTCTTCCTAGCACTACAGAGCCTGACAGAAGAAAAAAAAAACGGAAGAAGGACAGAAAATAATGCAACAGTATTAATAAATTATATGCACCATTAGAATGCTCTTTAACACCTTTCCCTGTGCCTTATCAGGTTACAACAACTTATGTTCTGCCCCAAACTGCCTGCTATTCACTATAAGATTATTCTCTAGTGATGCATTCTCATTATTTAGCCTAATCTACTTTGAAGCGATTTGAGCTCCAGTTTCTCCACAGGTTTAACTTTGATCACTTACAAGTGGAATCCTCCAGATATACACAACATCTATGTAAGTACAAGAAAAGACACAGAAGAAACACAAGGTCACAGTTAAGCAGGTACTGGAAAAGCTCTACAGTGTGACCTAGACAGAATTACCAGAGGAAAGGAGAGAGAGATTTATACCTATTTACATTATCCTTTCAAACCAGGAGCAATTTTCCCTTACTCTAAAACACTGAAATTTCCTATGAGACTTGCTCATATAAAAGATGTAAAATGAAACTTCAGCTGCAACCACTTAGGCTTAGAAAATGACAGCACAGCATTAATGATGTCTTGTTTTATTATTACTAATAAACCCTCCCTCAGACAGGATTAAAAGCTGAAGGGAAATCCAGTAGTTGTACCTCCACAGGGGAACTTGGGTGTCCAGAAAGTTTCTGGCATTATTCACTGCTGCAAAGAGCAAGAGTCATACAAGACCAGCAGAGCCTGAAGTCAAATATTCTCACCTGCAGCAATGGTTTTTGAATGCCAGTATGTACACTCTGTAGCCACTACAAAAGTGTCCTTAAATTACGGGATCCTGATGTGATCAGAGCTTAAAGGTACATCAGTCCATGCTTGTATATGTGAGTGCAGGACCACAAATACTTTACTCAAAATTAAGCCAAATATATTTTTGGGATAGACAAAAATTTAAAGCAAGTACATAGGACAGATTAGTGAAAATAAAAGTTTCAAGTTACCTGCCTTGCCTTTACTGATGGCCTTTTTTCCCTCCTGCCTCACACTTTGAACATGCAATTTGATAATCTTCTGGGTTGCAGTACACCACACACAGTCCCAGCAGCATCCCCAGGAAAAAGGGTCTGTCTTTCCACAGTGTCCAAGATCTGGTTCTTTGGTTACTCCTTCCAGTATCCTCCCATGGCCACACTGTGCTGCAAAAACCCTCTACTAAAACCAAGCCCCCCTGCGCACTCTTCCTCAGCTTTATGATCCAGGTCTCCCAGTGGAACACATTTTCCTTTGGTCTGAAAAGTCTTGTCTGAGCTCATCCATTAAAGGAGAATGAATTTTAAGGAGACAGTAGCACTGTAAGCAATAAGAAAAATCCTATCTGTCATGCAATTATTAAAAATTCTGCTTAAGGAAGAGCAACTGCATTTGGCTGTGTATCACACATCACTATGGACACTACTCTCTTCTAGGAACAGCTACAGATTAACTGCACTAGCCTGTGAAAAGCCATTCTGTATCAGAAGTGGCCAAAGAACTGCCAAAAGTCAAGAACTAGAGGAAAGCACACCTTCTTACACTCAGCCAAAATGCATATCTTGCAGCCAGTTCACATCAAGAGTTCTTTGACTAATCTGTGAGATAGGTCCATCTGCAAAAAAAGACTTTATTGCAGGGGAGCAACGTCTTGAGAATGGACAAAAAAAAACTGATAGAAGAAAATCACTTTTCTAGGCAAGTGGTATACTATACTGTCACTTTATGTTTAGGCATACATAGACCACTTAGCTGATGTGAAGCTTGCATTTGGTAAGAATGAAAAGAACAAATGGGAACGATATTCAAATCCAGAAGTGGCCAGGGAAGAATACACAATACATATCATTTGCTTATTTGCAAATAGACCCATCATGTCTCCCTGCTCAGTACTTGCCTTAGTGCATACCTAGGCAACTTTTATGGTCTTCTGGAAGCAATAGCAAAAGGTAATGGACTTCCGATCAACATAGAATTATGATTCTTTATTACAGTCCATCAGTGTTAAATCACTCTTATTCTCCTCTTAAGAGACAAAATCTGACAGTATTTCTTCTGTGACATGTCTCTAGTTATTTGACTGGAACAATCAGCTTCTTGAAGGACAATACAGAAACTCCTTGCTTTTACCTGATGAATGTTGGTAACAACTGCTGAACAAGTCAGAAGACATACAAAGGCAGCTATGACCAGTATCACTACAGCAGAAATATGCATTCCCATTACTAATGTTGGTGACATGAGCCGCAAAGTTTATTTTACATATGATTTCACTTAGTGAGGTGGTTTTCAGATAATAATTCCTTTCTAAACTGGAAGAGGATAAGGATTAGTTTTTTGTGACTACTAGAGAGCTCTTCGGAAAGCAGTTCTGTGATATTTGCAACTTGAAGAGATGCTGGTACTTTTGGTGGTCTCAGAACAAGATCACTACTCATAATGCTCTTTTTTCATCATTGTTCCTTTTCATCATTGTAAATATTTGAGAGCTTCTTTGTACTGATCCACCAAACCTATCTCTCTTTGCCTGCCACTGCAAGCCCTTGGATGCTCCATGAATCCAATGTCCAGACTGTTTGCTCCACTGCACAGAAATGCCATCATGCTGAGAGTTGTTTGGCAACACCTGCCAGTGATGACTCTGTTTTATAACAGTCCATTAGCACAAAGTTCTTAATGAAAATGAAAGCTGGTAATGAAGCCAAAAGGCAGCAGCAGTCTCTAGTCTGGGGAGGGTAATTAAGCTAGAAGAGATGGAGAGACGGAAGAACAAAATGAGCACAGAAAAAAGAAAAAAGAGACCTAGTAGTGCATTAGTTCTAATGTAGTTATGGTAAACCATCCAGTTTCCTTTATGAAAGCATTTTGTTTGCATTTGGTGGACTATTGTTTAATTGCTAGCTGATACAACAACAGCTTATTGCTCCCTCAGAGATACAGATGTCACCTAGAGAACACACACAGGATTTCAACATGGAGCAGATGAAGAACCTCTGGAAAATGAAGGAAATCTATATATTTTGATACATCTGAGCTTTGAAGAAGGGAAAAAATTTAAGTTATCCCCCTCTAAGTTGCCATCTCATGTTCACTAGGTGTGGAAGAAAAAGACTGGCTCCCCAGAATGGCTTTCAGTAAAATTGTCAAAAGTCAGTGGCTTACATCTTTTCACTTGCTAATACACTCTATAATCTGTTGCTGCAGTGCTCATTGCTAAGATGTTCTCTCTTGCTACTAGACCTAGAACACCTTTAACCAATTGAACAGTAACCTTTCTACATAATTTCTCTGAGACAACCCCAGGATAATTCTTTCTTCTCCTGTGTATTTGTGCTCCATATGTGTTTGAATATAGCTTTCATATCTTGCCACTTTCTCAGTGTGAAGGCCTAGAATACACACGAGGCCTTTTTCTGCTCTGTCTTAATCAAGTCATGCATGATCTTAATCATCAGGCCCTTTCAAAATACTTACAAATTGCTTGATATATCTCCACCTTACAGTATTTAAGGTCCTTAAAAGTTTAGTCTAGTTGCAGCTTATCAGGTCTCTTTATAGATGAATTATCCACCTACTACTTTATGAAGGATGTCATGGCACTTACACAACATTAATTCTGTTTTCTATCCACACTGATGATTGCAATTCTTTCCATTCTATTCAAATCTAGACATTTCATTAATATGTCATTTCTTCCCCTCTTTGTGATCACTAGAAAAGCACTAGACAGAAATGACAGTGACTTCCAATTTGTCTAGCCTTCTCAGTTCATGAAAATGCTGTTGCATTTTGAATTACTAATTTATTTTAGAAAACTCATGTTAAAGCCAAATTTTAATTGTGGGGTTTTTTTTAAAAAGTAGGGCATTTTGTCAAATAACACATTGGAGTCTAAACAATCACTATCTTCTTTTCATCCACTAATTCTGTAACTGAGTCCAAAAGTAATCAAATGTCTTCTATGAGTTTTGTTCATTAAATGCCACTGATAATTGCTTATGGTTCTGTTATTCCTTATAGTTACAAAGTCATTATTTTTAATATTGTTTCCATTATTTTATTAAGCCTGATAATGTTTTTAAGAAACAATTTGAAAGTTAATTCATTTGTTAATTCATTGTTTGGGGAACTATTCAAATTAAGCCATGCACAGAATCTAACTGTTGAAAAGCTGCCATAGTTTTTGATTTTCTAAAGAGTGTAATATAAAGGACCAGAAGAAACACAAACAGACTACAACTAGAGGTTATATTACGATCATTATGCTATTGCAGTACAGTTAAAGCATACACACAATGTACCACAATTTTAAGAAAAATTCAGGAAGGTTTAACAGTCTCACTGAACAAGACTGATGATTCCACTTTCTTTGGGCTTGGCTAATTTTCATATATTTTTTTATCATCCTGTAGAGCTCAAAGGTATCTCATGAACTTCAGGGTCTCATACACTAGAAATCATAATTGGAAAGGCATACTTATATCTTTTTCTTTGAAGTAATGCCTGAAAGGTGGCAGGGAATGAGTTGGGGAAAAATATCAATCCTCAATGCCTTGTGATAGAATTTTCACTTTCCTACTCTAAGCAGCCCACCATGCCAACGTGTAACAGCAAGAAGTACTAGAAATGGATTAGAGACTCTGACACTCCCTGCCCCATCCCCAGGGTGCCAGTTGCCCCAGATCCTGCTGAAATTCATATGAACATTTCTAACCATTTCCAGCAATGGCAGCAACAGAGAGCTCTGCCTGGCAGCAGAACAGCCTCCTGTCTGCTTTGGCTCGGCCATCACACCCTGGGAAAATTGGGGATCTACAATCAAACCTCTTCAGGAGTGGATTGAATACCTGGCTCGGTTTACAGCTGTTTATGTGGCATCCCAGCCATCACCCGGTAAACACCTGAACCTAGGGAATCACTGGCCTGTAACTAGAGACTGGCCACGTAATAAATATGCTGCTCAATAAAAAGACAGAATCCTGTAATAAGAGACTCATGAATCAATCTTGTTGTTTCAGTGTTTCCTTCCTTTCTTCAAAGCAATTTCTTAACTAAGTGAAATCTCTATGTACAATGAAGTTAATCTCCCCATTTCCTGGCAATCCAGTGTCTCAAATACAGTAGGGACTTTTTCATTAATATTATATACCTGTGAAAGGCTAGGGAAGTGCAACAGAAGCAAATTCTGCATTGCCTAAGAATAATATCATTGCTTAGGCCATCTTCTAAATGGGACTTTGATGTGACTTGCTGTACCTAGTGTGTTCAGCTGAAAGCTTGCTTAGCTCAATAGCTCTGTGCCAATAGGAATCCAAGTCTCTGGGCTCTGTTCCCAGCCTTAGTAGTTCACCCTATCTCTGTGGAAAATCAGGTAGCCTCTGTCCTTCACTGTCTTCTATTAAATGGAAAATACTAAGTGCTCTGAATGACTACACAGTACCTCCTGCTCACAGCTCTACCAGTGTATCTTGTTTCCAGCTCTGCTATCCCATAACTTGCTGAAGTCCAGAGTGCTGCTAACTGTTCCCCTCCTTGCTGAAGGTCCAGAGCGATATGCACTAACCTAACACTGAACACCCACTGAGCAGCAGGATGGCATCAGTGCCCTAGACCAGAGGGCACCAGAGGACTTGCCAGCACTGCATGGCAAGTCAAAGCAAGGCAGAATTGGGGTTTGAGTGGTAGAATTGTGGGACAAAACAAAACAGCTGTACTACAGCTCCAAATCTAGTCATGCAGGCAGGATAATGTAAGGAGACACTTGAAAATGTGTTTGGCATAGATGGAAAGATACTGACAGTTATTCTGATAAAAATATACTTGGAAAAAAAAAAGATTTTTTTTTAAATCATAGCTATCCATTAATACAAACAAGGTAAAGCACACTGACACACTAAGAATAAAATCAGAATAAAATATACAAGAGAAATAATGATTACCACAGAAAGAGAACAGTGGCTTAGGCAATCATCATTATGGAACTGCTGAATGAGAATACTGGAATTATCATGGAAAACTTTTATTTATAACTTCTGAAATTTCATATTCTACATGGTCAAAGCTCTGGGAACTCAGTGTTCCTGTCCCCAAGGTGACCCATGAGACAAAGACACTCCAATTAAAGGCAACTAATGCATTATAAGGGAGAAAGAGCAGTGTTAAATGAATTATATGAAGGTTTAACAAAAAAATATCAGAGCTCTCAAAAAACATTCAGCAATGCCCATCCAATAACTCCACCCAAATTCTTTGGGTGGATTTCACAGGGCACTATCTCCTCATTCCCACTTATAGCCCATCTTACTGATGCCTGACTGTTAACTGACAGAGGGGCAGAATTGCTCCAACTCAGAACAGAATACAATGAGTAAAGTCAGGATATGTCTGATACTTATTCAAAAACCCATGACAACAAACATTAACTGGCTCATTTTTGGTACATGTAACATGGAAGGGTAAAGACCTTTCATAGCAACAGTCATAGCCATTGTTGTGACTGTCATCCCTAAAAACAGAGCTGAAAGATTTGAGTGAAAGGGGCCAGCATACATAGTGGTAAAACACAAAGTGAGAGCAGAAGCAAGGGTAAGACTAAAAAAGTCTGTGACTGGGTCAGATCTCTGCAGAAGATCTCACACTAAGATGAAATATGTTAGGTGTCTGTCAGTCATGGCTGCTGCTTGGGGAGCAGCCAGCAGTGACTTCCAAAATCTGAAAACTGCAAAGGAGACCAAGCAGCAGGTTCAGAGGTAAGATACAGCCCCAAGGTGGGAAGCCAGTACCACCAATATTAACTTGCCTGTCTCTGGCTTCAACTACCCTGTGCAGAAATATAAAACATACTTCCTGTTGGAAAGAGATCGTTCCTTTCTTTTTTGGAAAGTATGTTCCTTCATCAGTACAAGCTGTAACTAATTAGTCTCAGGGATAGACAATTTAGTAGGGCCTGTATTGACAGGACAGAGAGTAATGGTTTTAAATTAAAGGAGCGTAGATGTAGTTTAGATAGAAGGAAGAAATTTTTCACTATGAGGGTGATAAAACACTGGAACAGGTTGCCCAGAAAGGTGGTGAATGCCCCACCCCTGGAAACATTCAAGGTCAGGTTGAATGAGGCTCTGAGCAACCTGATCTGGTTGAAGATCTCCTGTTTTCCAGCACTATTTGCTTTCTCAACACCACAGCAAAATTTCTCTCAAGATCTACAGGCAGTGCTGCACTGTAAACCCATACAGTGCCAGAGTCAGAAGATATGAATTACAGAGCTAAAGACAAACTCAACTCTTTGCCAAGGGCTACTGCTCAAAGTCCAGGCTCCCATCAGGGGTGACTTGCCAGGCCCTGTGGAAGCACAAGTAAGACTCCAGGCCAGTTTGCAGGTAAGGTACAGCATGACCCAGCCTTACAAACTGTGCTGTCCCTACAGAGTCTAGGCATGCCAATCCCATGGGGCAGTTTCTCTTTTCATCCCAAGAGGAGGCTGAGCCCCCCTTTTCTACCAGCATTGTGTCTGCCCATTACACAGAGGGACAGAAATTACTCAAAACATCTGAAATAATTTGTGATCACAGTGTGGGGCATAACAATACATAGAATCCTTTTCTTTCGTACTTACTACCCAAAAACCTAGTACACTTACAGAGTAATTAATTTAGTTTCATGCAACATTAGACAAGAAACTTATCACCACTTCCATTTCACACATGGACAAGCTAAGGTTCACTGTGGGCAATCAGAACAGCCTAAAGCAAAATCAGAGAAACCAAGAACTGAACTGAAGACTGTAAATCTTGTGCCTTAACACTACCCTTCCTTTCTCAGCATGACCTCCTCCCAAGCTGAGATGCTACTTTTCCATATTCAAAGGTATTACTTTCCTCCCTAGAGAGACCTGAAGGCTGAGCTGGCTTCTCTTCTTTCTCTTTGCTTAGAGAGGAAAAAAAAAAAAAATAATAAAAAAAGAAACCACATCCACAAACACACTCCAAAGAAACACACTCTCCAAAGGCAGTCTTATTTAATCCCAGTGTAATTCCCACTGCTCTTTCTTAATCCTTTCACCTGTGAGATAATTGCCAGCATTCTGGGAAGAACTCAATGCTAATCATAGACTTGCATAAAAAGACAAAAAGAACCAGATAAAACAGTCTAAAGGAAATCACAAGGTCTGATTTAACCATGCACACACATATCTATTCCAGACACCCTGCTGAACTAGCCTCTTTCACAACAGATGAAAGGTCTGCTAATGGGCCTGGAGGAGAAGACCATAAAAAGCTATGTCAGTAAACAGAGGCTTTAGCCTTCTCCCTACTGCATTGTGGAATGAGACATCACAAAAATCAAATACCAAAATAAGCAACCAATATGAATACTAATTAGCTACCAATGCCTAATACTCAGCAAAAATCTGTAGGGATAGCTTCCTATCTTATTCTGTCCAGAAGACCAGCGTTCACAGCAGATTCCTCTTCCACCACTTTATCTGGGACTCCCAGATAAAAGTACATATGTTTCTACTGCTCTTCCTTCTGCTTCCCTTCCCACTTTCTACTGCTGATACACTTCCTCTTCACTGAAAAAAACATTCCCACTCCTTGAACAATTTAAGTGCCTTAGTTCTTTTCCACTTGCCCTTAAATTTCATGTCTTCGAAGAGAAACCCACATTGTCTCTGTGGGCTCATATGTACTTTCCCAACAAAATCCTTACACAGCACACTCAGGGCACCTTTGCATTAGGATAGGTTATTTCCTTCTGTACAATTTTTTTACAGAGAATATGTGTTTTTTCCCTTTGTAAAATATGACTGCTATTTTTGTGGTCATGTACATGTTTATCAACAGATAAATACAGTCCTAATCTTTTTAGAGTATTGCTTTAGCAAGTGGAATCTAATTGGGAGAGCCCTTGGTATAGGAGGCAAGTTATTTGGTGGTTTATAAAATAGATTGCACTGATGCTTAGAGACACAGGAATGGACAAGAGAACTCTGGCATTTATTGCCTGTTCTCCTCTAGCTCTCTCCATCTCTGTGTGCTTCTGCTCATTCAACTGTAAAACAAGGAAAACAAATAATTAACCTTCTTGCTGGACGGATGTGAAGCTGAATGATAATGCTTTGTACTCGTTGTGTATTGTTTTCAGGACACGCTCTATGTGTCAATGCAGCAGCTCCTTGTGCAGTGGTGAAGGGCTTTTGTCCCCACTCCATTGCTGCAGAGGCACAAAGCCCCCAAAAATTCACAGGGAAAGTGAACTGCAGAGCCAAGAACACAGTTCTCTCTTCTGAGACCTCCTCATTAAGCATGATGCTGTGCAGGAATGTACTCCAAGTATTTATAAGAAACTTACCAGTTCAGGAGGTTGGTGAGTTGTCAACATGTTACATGTGCTCTGCTGATGACAATCAATCAGCACACATACACACAAAAAAGATTTTTTTCATGAGATTCACAGATATGGCTGGAAATAGCACAAGGAAAGAAAAGCAATCACTCATAAGAATGGAGGTCATAATTCAGTATCTCTTAAAATGAACTGCTGAGAAATGGCTAACTGGAAATCCCTGCAAATAGAGCTGTAACAAGCTCAAGGCCAGAAAGAAGGGAATCAGTGTTTATCCACTGAGCTCATCAATACGAAAACTTGTAAAGAGGTTTCAAGCTCCAAAATCAGATGGGAGGAGAGTCAAAGACAAAATGATTTCTGAAATAAATTTATTTTCAGTTATTTTTGGAAGACAAAAAGGAGGGACATTGGTACACTGGAAAGCTGACAAAAATCATTATTCTCTATAAATTGCTTTGACATTGTATAAGCAGTGACCTTCACAGCACTACCAGTTTAATGGCATTTACTTCAGCAGTAGCTGATTTCACTATTAAACAGGGATGCGTAGCACGAGATTACACAACTAAATCACTCTTGTAAATATTTAATATCATTTCCTTTCTTTTTTTTCCCCTTTTAACAAATCACTACCAAAGGCAGAGCACACAGTAGAAAATACATTTATTTATGCTATCCTGGAAAAGCTTAGTGCTCATGCATTTTATCTATCTAGTTCTCCAAATGACTTTGACACTTGAAAGCCCTTGTGATCAAAACAGTCTGAAGGAAGGCAATTTTGCAACCATTTAAGGACTGATTTCATGCACTGATCAACATTTACAAAACTTGCCTGATGGAATAGCATAAAGTTTAACCCAGCAGATTGATAGCAAACACCTGAAGGAGAAAATTAGTAGGAAAACTGCACTGGTTTAAATAAAAGTACCTTAGAAAACAAAAAGAAAGAAAATTAGAAATTGTCTCTCCACTCTTCTCTTCCCCAACACAAAAAAAAAAAACCAAAACAAACAAACAAACAAACCACCAAAAATCAGCATTTGGGAAATCAAAGGGAACTCTCATACTTCTGCCTGATAATACAGTAAGTGCATCCACCACATAATACTTGCATTCCATTATGGCTATACAGTGCAGCATAGCAGGAAATGAAGTGTCCACAGATTTCTCTTAAAATACATCTGTTTTAAAGATGGAGTCAATACAATAGAGAGAACAAATCAAGTACAAGACTGTAGCAAAGAAAAATTACTAATGTG
Source organism: Taeniopygia guttata (assembly GCF_048771995.1). NCBI lineage: Eukaryota > Metazoa > Chordata > Aves > Passeriformes > Estrildidae > Taeniopygia > Taeniopygia guttata. The sequence goes on along the minus strand of NC_133030.1, from coordinate 43,695,683 downwards.
TATCTCTAATATCATATCTTAATAGAAAATGGACTGATAAATTGAAATGCTCAGCCAGGAATTCAGTACTTTAAGGATAGCAAGTAATTTCTAAACAGAGCCTTAGAATCTGAACATTCTGATTTTTCCAACTTTAGGCAAAGATTTTTTCCACAATCTGTCATAAATGGTCTGTCACATTGTGGCAAAAATTATATTCTGTTCAAACTGCCAATTATCAGTGCCATAAAGCATTCTTTATAGCAGTATTTCATTAAACAAGTAATAGAAGTTATGTTTCTTTTCAGTAGTTTAACAACAGGGCAAAGAGAAAACAATAGATACTTAGGAACTGAAAATTCTGGGGAAAAATAATTTGGTAATCTGAAAGATAAAAAAACACATATAGAATGCAGCTTGTACACATGCCTACAGGCTTCTCTGAGACTGTCTGCAGAGTAAGACTATCCAAAATAAATATGAAAATGGTCAGATAAATGTGTTATTTTGATGATGGAGTTGGCCAGTCCTGCAAGGCACTGGTGCCTGAGAGCTGTGTGCCCTTGGTCAGAGCTGGGAAATGCAAATGCACAGCGATGCTAGGGCTGCCCTGGGTTTTACAAAAGCTTGCAACATCTTTAATGCAGAGCTAAAGGAGAGCCTGTAATCCCTGTGCTGCGATGCAGCAATGTGCTCTCCCCTCACAGGACAAGCCAACAGCTATGCAAGATCCTTTTATCAACATTCACAGGGTTGGAAAATAACTGTTCACAGTTTGCTTCCCAACATTAGCGAGTGAACCAAGAATTGCTCAGCGAACAGGCAGCTGAATACACATGTAAAAGACAAAGGTTCTTCAGTGATATTTATTCTAGCCAAGTTTTAATATTTCAAGGCTTATAGCAACTAACTCTTTACATAATCAAATGTAATTTTCTGATCCCAGCTGGTGATCAGAACATTCATCATCAACCTGGTCATTATTAATATACCAGTAATTAGAGGAATAAAGGTGTATGCTTCATAACGCTGGCTTAATACAATTCACTATACCTAGTAAGACCTCAGGTCCCTTTAAAATACAATTATTTTAACATATTATACCTTTTTGTTACTACTATTAAAAATGAAAAATCACAAAGATATAGTATTTTAGAGCAAACACTGAATTTTTTTTTTTTAGTCTCCAATAAAACAAATTTGGTTAATTAAAAGGAATCATGAGTTGTTTTAGAAATAATACGACCCATAAGCAGTTCCCCAATCAAACTGATTGATATGAGAGAAAAGCTCAATTAAAATGCATGCAATTGACAGAATCAAATAGTAAACACTTACCTACAAATATTACACACCATCTTCTTGCTCTACTGTAGGAGAGGAGGTGATTTCTCAGGCACCACTGTGTGGTACTGCTTGGCAAATGCTACTGACTTTTTAATGGTGACAACTGTGTACACAAATCCTAAAAGTACCAGTTCTGTTTAAAGCCTTTCACCACAAAGCAATGCTGGTAAAGAACCACTTTTATTAAATGCTTTGCAGTGTTTAACAGGAGAGCTAAGGCCGTAATTTAATGAGAATGATCCAGAATCACTCTGCTTAGTGTTGGAACAGTTTTAGAGGCAAATTCCTCCCTGCACTATTTCTTTAAAATGAGTGCATTTCCTCTGCTTCAGTATCAGATATACCAAAATAAAATGCTTCCAGAACAGTGAAGAATATGGCTTTTAATACCATTGCATCAAACCTCTCAGTATAAAAAGCTCATCTAATATAAGACCCATATCTCACAGAAAATCTTCTATAAAGAATCTGGGGACTTTATCCCTGCAAGTACACAACACATTCCCAAGTGCAAAATACCATTAATTTCTATAGGGTTCTCCAGCTGTTTAGGGAATGCAGTAGACTCAGCACAGCAACTTGCAGAGTAGGTTATCAGGATCCAAAATTTCAAAACAAAAAGGCTTTCAAATGCATATGCCACAGCCTGTGAGGGCTGCATTCACACCTGATTCCTTGCTCTCTGCAGTGGTATTTTCTATTATCTTCCCTTATTTCATAGCCTATCAGTACTGATTTCTATACATGCACTCCATACTACCAAGGCTCTTGAAACAAATGAGGAAATTAAAACCTGCATGAGAAGGAGCTCTAGCTCCATGAAAGGATGAGTACAGCCAAATAAATGAAGAGTTCTGCGTGTCACAGAAGATATGCTTTGCCAAAGTCAGAATCAAAACTCACAATACTGATGTGGGGAAAAATCACACGCCATTAGGCATGAATGAGTAGCTGACACACATGACCTTCTTCACAGTAATAGTTTTACAACCATTTGCATGGCGTGTTATTCCCTGATCTCCAGTCAAAATATTTACCATCTGGTAAAGCACAACAAATAAGTCTGCTGGTTGTAAGCTCTTATTTTTAATGTACAAGATCCAGCTTACACAGCACATATTTTCTAAACTGTTCAATACCATAATGTTATCTCTCTAGTCCACAGAAGGCCACAAGGAGCCTTAAACAGGAAACTCCCCTCTTTCACAGGATTTCCTATTTTTGCAATTGTCTGATGTGTGTGACAGAGTCTATTTCAGTTCCTGATGGCATTATCGTCATTTTGCTGCATTACCATAAAGCCCTGGAAATAAGCTATTACCCACCACACTCCTCCCAAACGTTATCACAGACAATCATGCACTCACAAAACAGCATTAACTGTGAGAATTAGAGTCCATTTAAACTGCAGCTGTTCCTTCATTCCTGAATAGGTTCTGAGATCAAAACTTCTTCCTGACTGGTCTCATTACTGAATGTCCATTTCAACTGGAAGAAGAAAAATATCACCTAAAAATTTTTTATTTTTTACAGATAACACTCCTTCCCTGTAATATGACAACTAGGTAAGTAACATTAAAACAAAGAATTTTTCAAAAAAATACAGTGGATGTTTTAGCTTTCAGATTTGTGAGTTGAAATTTTGCCTTTAAATCCTCTCTGGTGAAAGAAATGAACCTGTAATTTTGATTTTCTATTTTTCATTTCTCTTATTTTCAAAATCAATCTCAAGCTTCACTTATTTAAGGGAAAGAAGTTCTATTTATTTTTAACGACAATACTAACTCTGCATCTGCTGTTAAATGCAAAACTTAAAGCCTAGATTTAATATACATGCTGGTGTTCTTTTCATCTAAAAATCCATGCCCTAGAAAGGCCCAAACCACCACAACCCTATAGTCTGCTATTATCAAAAAAACCCACATATTACTATGTTCCATGTCCTATTCTGTTTCTTTGTCTCTTTGTTACTGTCCATTGGAAGGGTTTTAATCTGCAGAGGATAAACACTTTAAAATCTAAACTGAAAAACCTAAATGTCAAGAAATTGCACAATATCTCTTTAAGAGTCAACAGTAAATTAACTTGCCCATAACAGTGCAATAATTAGCAGTTAGTAGCTTATTAAATGGATGGCAAAGGCCAAGCTGCCATCTGGGATCTCCAGTTTCTTGTGATTGTTATTATGTCAAGATGTGCAACTTGCATTAGCTTTCATGTCACTGCGCTTGCCCTTACTTTACATGTAAATTTTAATGAAACATACAGCACTTTAAAAATCAGACATCCAACACAAGTGCTATTAGCCTGCCTTTTACAAAGCACGTGGCCTGTTTTACTACCTCTGCATCTCCACATACCACTAAATGCCTCAAATGAAAAAAACAGAGGGAGGGAGTGGGGGAAAAGTCTTTCAATTATATCAATTAAATACTCTCTCCGGGTAGAGAGAAACATGAGCTTCACTGAAAACAGAAGACTGCAATACAGCCTAAGACAATATTTTAGCTCCTGTTTACACACAACACAACCACAATGCCTTTAAGTCTCACAGGAATCATTCTTCTTAATAAAAATGAAAGTCAGCAAAGAATCAGTGGCTTATTCACACATCAGAAAAACAGTTTTAAAACAAGGCAGAAAGAAAACATGTAAGAAAAAATTAATTACCTATAAACTACAAAATACTTAAAGCATTATTTGATACCTTATGCATACATAATATTTGTAAACTCACATGCTCATAAGCACAAACAAAAAAAAATTACCAGAACTGTCCTATTATGTTTGTGTTCATAAATGTATTACAAAGAGTTAATAAATAATAAATAATAATTTCTTTATAAAAAGAAGAAGAAGACATCTATTCCTTTGCATTAGCTGATATTGAACATTTAAGTGACTTCATTCCCCAAAATTTAGAAAATGTCATCACCAGTGTAATATAAAGAGATAGGACGAATGCCTTGCAGAAATGCCATCCAATACCTTACATTTGAAATCATCAACTATCAAACACCTCTACTTAGACTTTAACAAATTACATTAAAATATTTCTTTTGTCCCTAAATAAAATATGAAACCAGCAGCAAAAATTCACTTACAAAAAAAATTTATTCCAGATGAATAGCATCTTCATTCAAGGGGCTTTGTTTCTATCAAAGAGGTTTTGTATATTTGGTATTTGCTAATCATAAAATAAAATGCTTGATTATTTTAAGTAGTCATTAAGAGTAAAGTTAGAATTGAAAGCCATCATCCTTATAATAATGCAGGATTTTTTTCTCACTAAAGGAAAACAAACCCACCACTACACATTTTACAGTCCTTTCATTAATACTTTTAATTGTAGAAACCAAAACCATACAATATTCACATTTAAAATCCAAATATTAAGATACTTTACGGGGCAAAGCAGAGTTTAAAAACCACTGCCAAGGCTGGCAAGACAAATGTAGTGTTGTTTTTCCTCTTGTATAATTAGACATTTAGAGATCACAAACGATTTAATTTGTTACTGATGTTTCACTTCAACATTTGCATAAACTCTTGGCCATTCTGCTGGACTTATTCACATACAACCATAGAACCATTTAGACTGGAAAAGACATTTAAGGTTATCAAGTCCAACCCCCAGCACTGCCAAGTCCATCACTAAACTGTGTCCATGAGTACCTCATCTACACATCTTTTAAACGTCTTCAGGACTGGCAAGTCAACCACTGCCCTGAGCAGCCTGTTCCCATGTTTGACAACTCTTCCCATAAAGAAATTGTTACTAATATCCCATCTAAATCCATCCCTGGTGCAACCTGAGGCCATTTCCCTTCATTCTATCTCTTGTTACTCGGAAGAAGAAGCTGACCCCAACCTTGCTACGCTCGCCTTTCAGGTAGTTGTAGGCAGCAATGATGTCTCCCCTGAGCCTCTTTTTCCCCAGATTAAACACCTCCAGCTCCCTTTGCTGCTCCTCATCAGACTTGTGCTCCCAAAGGCCTTCACCAGCTCTGTTGCCCTTCTCTGGACTCACTCCAGCACCTGAATGTCTTTCTTGTAAATGAGGAGCCCAGAATGGCATAGCATCCAAGGTGCAGTGTCACCAAGTACAGGGGATGACCACTGCCCTGGTCCTGCTGGCTACACTATTTCTGAAGCAAGCCTATACAAATCCTAATGGCATTACTGGTGAAAAAGAACTTGAAATTATTTTCCTGATGAGTAAGGTCCAGTCATTTTCTTCTATTCAAGCCTACAAACGCCATTTCATTTTTCCCGTGCTATTACCATCAGGTCAATATTATTGAACATCTCAAAGAAATAAGAACCTCATTCTCTGAGAGCAGTGCTAAACCTTCCAAGACTTAAAAGACCTACTTCAGTTAAGATCAGGTAGGACCAAAGCAGATAATCTGATTTTGCAATGCTGATAATTAAACAGCAAAATTGGCACTAGCCTTTGGTCCACCAATGTGCATTTTAAAAGATCCCACTCTTTCACTTCTTTCTGACAATTAAGGAAAAACCTACTTCATTCTGAAAATGAGAAGGCTGATGTGTAGTTCACACTGAGCACAGCTGCTGATGGAAGGAAGGAGCGAGCCATATGCTTTGGAGAATAATCAGCACCCTGCAGACTGCACGGGCACTATAGAGTGTCCCATGCACACCCAGAAACCAGCCTCACTGGTTGTTCTTTGAGTCAGAAAGGGCATCTTCACTTCTTTGGGTTCTTGACCCACTGGATTCAATGTGAATTTTGCTATTGCCTTCAAGAAGACAAAGGACTTAATTCTCTGTAAATAGCAGATTCCCACCAAGAATACAGACAATTTTCAAAGGGGACATGAGCCTCAGTAGAAGTTAGATCTAAACCAAGAGTGATGGTAAGACAAAACCCACATGGTGGAAGGTAACAAAATGGCAAATAACCATTTCCTTAACAAAGAAACTTTCAAGAGAAAAAATTATATGGAAGAAGGTGATAACACATTAATTCCAGTAGCAAATTAAGTTGGATATTTGTAATTTCCTTTGATATCATTTACTTGTGGGGAAGTGTTAGGAAAGTAAACTTAATATAATTGTTCCTTAATTGCTCGTACCTCTCCAGAAGAGAGGTCATATTCAGCAGTTCTTACCAAACTAAACAGAAGTCCTTACTCCTTACATATTTACCTCACCTCCATGACCAGCTCTATACCTCAAGTAAGAATTCAATGCATTTAACCTGAAACCTCAGTTCAGGTTAAAATGCAAGTGATATCCAGGTGCTTGTCTATATCTCAACAGACCAGAACACCTAGAGTTCATCTTCTTTAATTTTTCAGGAATTTTTAAAAAAAATTAAAATCTCCTGAATATTTTAAAAATTATAGATGCAGAAAAAGCCTATTTACTGCAGTGAAAACTAATCAAACACTTGCTTTAATTGATGAATGCAAGGTCACAGACCACTATATGCTGTGAATGAGTTTTATGAAATCAAATACATCATATCCAAAATTAAATCAAATAAATCATATCTTTTAGCTACATACATGACATGAGACAGAATTGTTGACTAAAAACTACAAGAATGCCAAAAAAACTTGAACCTTCCATGTGAGCACTAAAGGCATCTGGTACCACTTTCTCTGTGAGCTGAAGGCCACATGTGAGTTCAAAATTACAGTTTGAGCCCTCGGAAAGCAATGCCATTTTTCACATAGACTGATGGTTTTCTGACAATATCACTTGCAATAACTAGAGCTAAAAACTACACATAAGGAAGTGAAATTATATTTTCACTCAATGACACAATAAATTACGCTTCAGTACATATGAATTAATTGTGGACTCTATGTTATAATCCTCATGCCTACCAGCTCAGTTAGGAGATTTGCCTTGGAGAAGACTTTCAGTTTAGTTCTACACAGGCCGGCCTGAGGCATAAATACCACCCAAGAAAAGAACATGAACTAACATCACACAAGACTTGCCCTGATCTACACTGACCCTTAAACCACACTAAGCCATACATCAGCTAACTGAATTATTGGCAGCTGTGTTGAGGCACAGTAACATTTTATATGGCCTGTTTAGAGCTTCAGGTTCTCTTTTTTTTTTTTTTTTTTTTTTTTACAGTGTATTTATGTGATTATTGTGTTCTGATGTTTACCTCTTACTGAGAAGATAGCTCTGAGTACAGCTTAGGTATTACCCTCCATCATCCAAGTTTGGAGAGAATATAAAAACTATTAATTTAATTATTGGAATATTTTTACAACCTCAAAGTAGAACAAATAATATTGATTACATTATGCACTCCACAGAGAATTCAACAATACAAAATTGTTAGAAGAAAGCTGGGCATCAGAAAAGGAATCATACAAATTAAGGTGTTTAATATGCCTTTGTGCTCCCCAGAACTCAGATATTACAATAGTAATTATTAAGCAGAGACTGCTTGTGCCTCAAAGGAAAGTTATTATGAACAAATCCTCTGAGCTCATATCCCTCTCAAATTCAGAGCTGCACAACCAGTCATTTCATTCCCCAGTGTCTTACTGGCATGGACACAGCAACATCATCCAACGTGTTCAAATCATGGTAATAAATATATCAGATTTTCCAGCAGTGTATTCATTGGAGCAGAGCAAGCCTCAGCATAACAAAACTTTTTAATCTTTCTCATTGGGAAATAGGATCAAAACCAAGATTTTTATCAAGCCATGTTTATAACTTATCAATCAATCTTTACTTTTCCTTCCAGTCCAGCTGAAGACCTAGATCAAGTTTGCAGCATTTTGCCTTTTTGGCAGTTTTGATAAGGGATAAGTTTTGAGGGACTGCCCTCAGCATGCCTAAGATAGGTGTGAACTGCTGAAGAGCAGGTTGGAGCCCCAGAGAAGTCTAGCATGCCCTGTGCTGTACTGGGCTGCAAAGGAAATGGACCTCTGTTTAACAGTGCTGATTACTTCTGCTTCCTCTGTAGCTTTTTTGCAACTCAATTTCTCTTTGAAAAACACCTTTGAATAATGGGAAGCAGAGCCAGGGGAAGAAACAATTTCTCAAAAAACCTCCATTGCTGAATAGTATTGGACAAGCCCAGGTTCTGCTGACACCAACACCAGTAGAAAAGCTACCAGCAGTGGCATCACTCTAGAGCAAGTGTCAGCAGGGTGAGCTCACAGGCCTACGGCTCTATCCTTGACCAAATTGATGAACCCTTTGCACCCCAGCATCATCAGCTACAGATGGCCTGACACTGCACAGCCCATATTTAGTGTGAATAGGGAGAAAATAACACCTCTAAGGAAGGCCTCAAAGCATTAATCTTAATAAATATTTCCTCCATAATTCAATACAGAAGATTGTTAAGAGACTTTTTAAAATAAAAGCATTCAGTTCTAATATGAAACACATTCATAAAAATACACTGTGCCCATCAACAAACATTTTACAAGCAATGAAGTCTTAGAAAGAATGTGATCTCTACCTTTACTTCTACCTACAGACAGGAAGGTGTGCATCCAGTTAAGAGGAGGAACAAGAGAGGTGTCCACCATGGAGGAGGCAAAAGAGAGGAGAAGGAGGAAGCATAAAAAAACAGAAAAATATGTCACTGGCCATACTTAGAAAAACAAGGAAATGAGCATATTTATCTAGCAGCCAAACCCAACAAAACATAACGTCAAGGGAAAAACAAGAGACACACCACAACTAAAGCACAAAGCAAAGCTTAAACCACTGACAGTACAATCAGTAGCTGCCTGGTTAAGCTTTAATTTGATTTTCTACTGAGAAATGCAAACTGCTCATGCAATACCACACCAGTGATATGCCTCAATCCACGTCAAATTCAAAACAGCAAAGGCAACAACAGACTAGGACAGGAAAAAAATAAATCTCATGGTAATATATTTGCTAAACACATCCCACCTACTAGAGCTAATGTATTTGTATATAATGTTAACATTGCATATGTACATATTTTATATCCATCATATTTTTATAGACAGTAAATATTTATCAAAAGGCAGTATCTGTGAGTTTGTTGGCAAGAAAAGAAAAGCCACTGTTCCCTGATGTGTTATAGATAAACAAGGGTGGCTGAAGTTGCCAGAAGCCAATAGTTTCCACATTTTTTGCCAGATAAAGGAGTATAGAAAGTGCTGATGACTGACCTAAATAGGTCATGCAAGTCTTCATGAGCCAGCTGGGTTGAGACTTGTAATTTAAATGTCCAAGTGCAACTGTTTACATAATCTAGTGCTAAATCACAGTCTACTCCAAAGAAACATTCAGTGGTTTTGAGAATGAAAGTGGCCATCAACTGTTCTGATCACTTTCCAACATACCTTCCTCTGCCAAACAGCTTGCCATACTCAACTGCATCCTGAGCAACTATGTCATGCTGAAGGGACCTGTCTGCTGGATGACCCTTCAATAAGCACAACCTCTGAGCCATGAGCCCAGCTGAACAGTAAGTGGGGACACAGTAGGAGATCAACGCTTTCCTGAGTTTACGCAGATGCTCCACATTCCAAACACCATGGCCTTGACCGTGGTCACTGTGGTCTTTTCCTACCTTTCCTACCATACAGGGATGTTATGCCATATAGAAACTGATAAGTAAGCCCCTACTTCACTTCCAATTGTTACCTAAACTTTCATGACCTCAGAGCAGACATCCATCTTGAAAAATAGAATAAAAACTGATTATGTCTCAAGTCTTTCCACATTTCTCTGAGATACATAGAAATTACATCTGTTTTACTCAAGCACCTAATTAATCTTTAGCCTACAGTGGCACTGTGTACTATCTTATTCCTCGGACTGTCTATCCTCAGATACATTGCTTACTTAATGCCGAAAAGCTTTCGCGTACATCTAGTCTAAGAAAGCCTCATCAGACTTTAGAGTCAAAACTTACATTTTCTTCCCATAGGCCAAACACTTGGTCTGGTTTTCCTAGTGTACCACTTGCACACACCATGCATTAGGTGTTAAATCATTTCACTCCTGCATTCACAAGACCAGGAGGCATCAGGAGTGCTGCTAACTCCTGTGCACCCGTGCCAGTAAGACACTGGCACTGTCAGAGGCAAACAGAACCACAATTCTCCTCACTTTACCTGTTCAAACCAGCTTCTTGCACCACACCCTCACAGTGCAAAGTGGGACTAATTATCCCATACTGTCACAGACGATAGATCTGTACCTCTGTGCAGACTGAAATATTAATGTGATCTCTGATATGGGCCTAGATCCTATTTGTAGCTCAATACGGGGTTAGCCCTGTTGTTCTTCTCAACCATTTTGTTCTGTATGTATTTGAGAATTTTAAATTGCAGACACAGGACTTACAGGCCATTATATGCAAATTTCCTCAGGATTCATAATGAGTTAGGATCATGCCACGAGGGTTATTAACATACTTTTTTTAATAATTGTACTCTTAAAATAAAGACCAACGTTGAGGTCTACATTTAGTAAGCAGAAGTGGGAGTCATTACAGCTGGCACAAGAAAGAAATGGCAAGATAAATTGGTGGGTTGCATGGAAGAGGGATGCATACCTTTTTACTATCCATGGAATAATTTCATGCTCCCTCCTGAGCATCTGAGTCCCAGGTTGACAAGAAGCCTTGGCTCATGGGACACACAGGCAAAAATGCAAATGGCTTACTGGCACTCCGTAAGCTTAGTTGCTTTTGTTATGCAAAGCCCAGCCCAGAAATGCAGCAGGGACAAAGCTCCTGAATGATCAGTGACAGAAACAAAGAAAAAGTGGAAGGACTTACCTTGTTCACTCATCATCAGGTGTGAGAGGCCTGAGAGAGAGAGAGAGAGAGACAGAGAGAGGAAGTAAGGAAAAAAGAACAAAACTGGAAAAGAAGCAGTAATATCCATGCACACTGGTCACAGTCCAATACCCGTCAGGATTGGAGCTCACATACTTGAACTAGACCAAGTATGGTTGTAGCACACAGGGCACAAACATTTGCAGGCACTGCTCCACACACTGAGCAGAAAGCATCTGACACTGGTAGAAAAAACCTGCTGCTCATGGCAGAATTGTGTCTGAAGTTCAGCACATCCCTGGGGGAGTGGCTCCAGAGGCACTGCACACCACTATAGCTAAATGGGCTATGGAATCCAAGGTCTGCAATGACAGACTGCAGTGAGCTGTTGTTCCTCTGGAGAGATACAAAAATAACTTCTCCTCAGCTAGAGACTTTAAATTCAAGATTGCAGTGGTCAGTAAAAGCGATGCCATTATCACACCACACCTGCTTCAGATGAATCCTCTGGTCTAAATGCATACATATACACAAAGCTATCATTATTGAACATGTGGCTTCATCATGTATTTTTAGGAGTCTATCAACACTGTTCACACTTACTAATTAGACACCAGTACACCAGACATAGCAAGGACTAAAAAAATCACCTGTAACCCATTTAAATACACCTCCACTCCCTTTCTGGGAAGAACTGCCGGTTCAGTTTCCTAGGACAGTGTGCTACTTTATGGCTCTATAGCCAAAGCTACTCTTCAGTTTCTTAACTGAAGGTAAAGCAAGAAGGCGGCACAGTTCCCCTCAGCAGAGACAGTCATTGTCAGCTCTGCAGATGAGGTTGTAGTGTTTACTTGGGCTGCTCCACTCTGATAATTTATTCTGGCACAAACCTTGTTTGTTTCAATCAAATTCTACATCCAGGCCAATTTTCCAATAGGTTTACTGTGCTGCATTCATACAAATTTTGTTTAGATATTCCTGTATATATATCCACACCCAAGACATTAAGCATGAAGTGACCCATTAATCAATTTTGTGACACAAGATCACAGAACTAACATAAAAATCAAGTCCTACACACTCAAGCCATGAGGCACCCCCTTCATACTTGGTTCCCTGACCAACTTCCCTTAGCTTGATTCCTTTTCACATTTCCTACCTCTCATAGCACTTAATATGGCAGGGCCTTCAATGCACATACACACCACACACCCCATATTTTAAGTCAGTTTTTTTAATCAAACAGGACTGTGACTTTTTAATTTCACGGAGGCTGAGGTGTCAAATGAATTTATTAGAATGAGAATTTTCAACAAGCAGCATGCTGAGTTTGAATTTGTTTATTCCTTTCTCTTTCATGGTTTTCCTTTGCATTGGCTGAAGAAATCTAAAATCCAGATCATCCTAAGAATATGTTCACCCACAGAGAACTTCAAGCCAGATAAGGGGATTAATAATTGTACAGTCTAAGGAATGCAAATACCTTAATGTTCTTGAAGATTATTATGGATTTAGAAAAATAATCAGAAACATAACATAGATTTAGATTCTTTTAGGTCTTTCAGCTATAAATAAACCTAGCAGATTTGATACTGTAGGACACTTCTAGTTTAAATTATAAGATGTAATTCAGTGAATCATTTGCTCTGCTAGGAGAGTGGGTTGAATTTTTGTCTCTATTTATGGCAACTGACCCCATCATTCTTGACAGGCAAATCTTAGGTCTGATCAAATGGACACTTGAAAGTCACTGTAAAAGGCAGGAAGACAAAAGTATAGTTGTTAGGACCTATAACGCACAGAATCCCTGTACCAATGCCAAAAAAGTGAAAAGGCTAGAAGGTCTCAGTATGACATGCAGCAGAAGCTGGCTGAACAGGGAGGGGACATCAGATCCAAAGAGGAGATGGAAATCCTGAAGCCTTGTACACTGTGGGAAAGGAAAGTCATACCTAAGAGGCCCAGCATCAACAGGAGCAACTACTGGGGATGGCAGGGGTTTTGTCCACTTGGACACAAAGACAAATTCCCAGAGAAGGTTCAAAGCAAGAGTCTACATTAAACAGCATAAGTCACACCAGAAAAAGATCCATTTTCTCTCCACCAGCCACAGAGGAGCTTTAAAAATCTCAAAAGGTCAGGAAAGTCAACACCCCTTTTTGTCCTTATCCCCAGAAGGCCAATGCCATGTGCCCTATCCATCAGGCACATCAGCCAGATGCATCCCCACAAGCTCTTTGCCTGAGCTGAGGAGTGAACAATCCCCCAAAGAAACGCAGTGTTGAGGCCCCTCGTTTGGCCTTGGTTCAAATACCTGTAAAAGAAAGTATCCCTAAGAAATATTCTGGCACTTTCTGCTCCTTCACAGATTTGAAATACCACAGCAGATTTGAAATACCATGGTACTGGTATTGTATGTACCTCTTGGTTTTTCTAGTCCCAACTCAACAATGAAAGCAGGGAGATTAAAGAAAAATACTGTCCTCCCCCCCAGTGCTACTTTTTCCTTTATTAAAATAGGAAGAAAAAAGAGAGTGGTCTTGGAGACAGAACAAAAAACCAGTATTGTATCGTAGCTTGTCCACAGACAGAGACTCTTATCTTAACAAAGAATATCAACAGAATTCCAGATTCATTATGAGACAAATAATAATATAACTAATGAAATGAAATATCATAATATTGACAGAATAACAAAGAATATCAACAGAATTCCAGATTCATTATTAGATAAAATAATAATATAACTGATGAAATATCAGTTTTTCTCATCTGAAAATATTCCTGCCTTGCATTTTAAAGTAAGAGTGAAAATGAGTATATTTATCTCCAAGAAAATGTCATTAACAACCAAAACCTTCAACCATTGAGATATAAAATCCGTGACATTTGCAACATGTGTACCAAAGGCCTCAAATCAGTCAGAATAAAATCAACGTGGAAAATGTGAACTGACATAGTTGTCTCACCTTTATATCAGTTTCAAGACATGACAAGATAATAAAACAATTTTCAAATAATAAAAGTCAAAGCCACCTCAAGGTGGAAAGTGGCAACACTTGCTATTGGACTGTAAGAAACTAATATGGCATCCAACAAACAAGTGCAAGAGCTGTAAGAATTGTTCAGACCTGCAAACTAGACCAGATTTTTCCAGATCAATGGGGACACCTATCACCATGCTATTTGGGCAGCAGTCATAAAGACAAGCAAATTTTTTAGCAAGTTCAGGATACAAATGAACTCATTAGGCCCCAAAGCACATAATTCACATATTGTACATCAGAATATTTGTGCCAATAGCCATCTTATTTCAAAAGAATCCTATAAGAAAATGTGGTTTTCCACCTAAACCCAGGTGAAACATGTTTTCCTTTGAATCTTGGATTTTTTCAACAAGAAACTTTGATTATAGTCTCAGCTATAAGGAAACCCAGCCAGTGTAGAACTTGGAAAAGGTTGATAAAAATCTGCATGAGATCTAGTAGCCAAGGGGCTTCATGCTTTTTCTAAACCAATTTAGTCATCCTTATAATAGTTTACTGGCTGGACAGAAGTGATGCCCAACAAAAATAGTGTGTAGTAAGTAGTCTGGAAAAGGTTTAGGAAAACTTCAGAAATAAATGGCTTATCCGCCTGTAAAGAAATTTTATGTCAAAATCAAGAATATGGAGACTTTCTATTCCTGAACCTCAAACATGAGTGACAGTAAGGACAAGCACATGGCTTCAGAAGAAAACTCTCAGTAGGTTTTTTAGATAAACATCTGCTTGTACTCAGCCTCTCGAGGCCCAGCTTCTTTGAACATTCAGCAGTAATGTGAAGAGAAAGCAGTCTGTTTCTTCAGAACATCAGTTTGTTATTAAGATAATATGTCCATTGCTGAGGGCAGACAGACCCAAACTCTGCTCTCTGGCCATGATTTATGCCTGCCACAACTGACTTTTCCTATTTAGGTCTGGGAGGCTTTTTTAATATTTCTTTAACCTACTACCCAATCAGTATTTTCTTAAAGTTTAAAATGAAGTTCCCTTGATCTCAAAGAAACATTCAAATTACATTTTTTTTAATAATTGCAAGCCATCTGCTTTCTATATCAAAATAGTAAAATTAAGTGGCTCTAATTGTACAAAGTACCAAGGGCTAACATTGGAGTCTTATGAAGACATTTTTAAAAGTAGCTTCAGAATACAATGCTATGAAAGAGCAATGTAGTTAAACATCAGTCCTCATATTTAACGGTTTGCTAGGGGCAATTTTCAGTGTGGAGGAGAAAATATGGGAAACCTTGGAAACAATTTGAATCCTGCTCCCTCCCATCCCATTAGTACTTAGCAGTTAAAATGAAAAATAAAGCTACAAAACATAAGAAGGTGAGGACAGCACAAAACACAGCTGAGAGTGACAAGTGATTGCAGCAACAAAGGAAGATAGACTCGTTCATCTAGTTAATTATAGCTTGTCTTGTGCTACTGGGCCCATGATCTGGGGGTGTGCACGTGTGCGTGGGTGTGCACGCACTGCTGAATTGCTCTGTTATGGCAGTCAGCCTCAGTATTTCCCTTTTAATGATGCTACCAAATGATTAGCCCAAAAGCTCTTAATGAGTGGGAAAAGAGACTGCCAGGCAGCAGCAGCAACCCAGATCTCCCCTGGGGCAAGTTTGCCCAGAGAAGATCTTTTTTCAGGGTATCAGGCTGCATGACCCATTCAGACAATAGCAGGGCCAGCTGCAATGTAGGTCTGAGATAGGACACCAGACCCTCTAGTCCAGGATAAGTACAAAATCCTTTGTGGCAAAGCTGAATTAAAAATCATGCAAACCAGTGATTCCTCCAGAAATAAAATGTCATCCACTATAGAGAAGAGCACTCAGATGAGTACTGGAGTGTTGTTTTCACCTCCTTTCCAAATATCCTAAAAGTAGCAGTTCCTTAAGAAATAGGCTTTTCTCTACTCTGAACCTCATACCCCAGCTCTATTGGCCATTCCCTTTTCTACTAGGGAAGAGAGTTGACAAGCTCTTTGTCTTCCATGTGGTCTTCATAAAATAGGTATCTTGATTTCTCTAAAACTAAAAGTCCAAGAAAAATTCTGCAAGAATCCCCAGGTACCAAAAAAGAGGACATTCCAGCAGGGCCAAACAATGGGACTCAGAAGAAGCAAAACCCTTGTCTTGAGAAATGTGTAGAATGGAAAAAGAAGAAAAATCGTTCTGCAGCCTAGTTCAGACCTTTTACCTGCTACACAGGTCAGCTCTGCCAAGAGGGTAACCTGATTTCTTGGCTGCTGGTGTACATGGGGCCTATTCTTTCTAAGCCAGCAAAGCAGTAGCACAGGCTGGGGAGGTCAGCTCTGTTTGATTCAACCATGACATGCACGACAGCCAAGGGGCTGCTCTCAGGCCCCAGCAGTGAGCCCAGCCAGGAGTGCAGTTTTGTTATTGTAGCCGCAGGCCCACTTCCAATCCAATTACACACAACAGCTGTGCTAGCTCCTCTTTCCCATCCCCTTTTCTTCCTCTGCTATGTAATTCCAGGATAGGTTTTGTCACTATCAGGAGCAGTGAGTCAGGGTGAATGGCATCCACTTTGAGTGATCAAAGGAATAAGAACATGAGATAGAAACCAAAGAGAAAGTTTTTTACCCCAACATCTATAGAAGCAATAGTGGAAAGAAAAACATACTATCTCCTTTGACTCCCAGCAGAAACAGTATTCTGACATTCCATGTGGCATTCTCCTGTAAGCATTTCAATAGGAAGGGTTACAAAAATGGTGATGTTTGAAAACATGAAAACAAACATGTAAGTGTTTGCAAAGATGGCCACATGCACATAAGAATGTGAGAGTGCATGTGGAAGACCTGAGAGGGAATGCATTTTATCTGATCCACAAAAGGTGTATCACTGCAAATCAGAGCACCCGATCAAGTAAGTGCAAAAGTTGGGAAAATAACTGTTAGACATGGAATACAATTCTTCAGCTTAGAAAATATATCTCTGACAATATATATGATTGAGATAAAACCCCAATTGAGACAGAGAAGGTGAACAGGAAATGTATTTTTCTTTATTTGTGGGAAACACAAAATATAGAGCCACTGAATTAAATTCTCAAGTAACAGGTGTAGAAAAAACTGAAATAAAGTACTTTCTCGATTTCAATGATTAAACAGTGGGACTTGTTATCACAGGATAAGTGGAGTTAAAAAATACAAGTGGATTAAGAAAAACAAAGACTAGATATATCCAGCAAAAATATGCCCATCAATGACTGCAGAACAAAATCTGGATGCAACATCAGGTCACAAAGTCCTTAAAACAGTAATTACCAGGAAACACCAATGTATTGAGACAAGACCTATGCTATCACAGTTTCATAAACGTCCTCCAAAGCATCTACTTTCATTAAAAGATACTTCTAGGGTAGAGGAATGCTTGCTCTCACCCTAGTGATTACTACTACCATATTTTTGCAAATGGTTTTGTATGCAACTAAAATCATTCACATTCCAGTGTAAGAAAATCACATTAGGGAAGAGTACCTGTGCAAAGGTCATGAAATAATCAAAATAATGGTGACACCTATGAAGAACCCAAGTTCATACACACTGTCTTCAAACTCCTTATGAGCGGCATTGACAACATGGCATAAAAGGAATCTGACTCTGATCTAGTACCTCCAGCAAACAGGAAACTTCAGATGGGCCAACATCCATAATTTTTATGGGCCAAAAGCAGAGTTTTCCTTTAAGGAAGAAGAAGCCAGCATGCAGGTACTGCTTAAATGACCCTATGACACGGAGTAAGGGAGACCAGCTATAACAGCAGACCTGAGACGAAGAAGGGAAAGAAGGATTTAAAGATGGCATTTGAAAGATTAAAAACCTGGATCAAAAATGTGCTACATTTCAACAATATCTGTGTTTTTATGAAGGATTTGTTCAGGTAAACAAGGAGTAATTTTTCCTCTGGGAAGTACCTAGGTAATGTCTACTGTGTTTTATCCATTCAGTTCTATGCAAACTAGTCAGCAGTAAAATAATGACAGCCAAATGTCCAGAACTGAATCTCTTAGCCTCCTCCCCCATAAACATTTAAAAATCTCTCCCACAATAGGAATAAGCATGGTATGAATAGGAAAAGTAGTATTTAGACTCTGACACCCCCCTCCCCAGGTATCAGTAACAGCCTCCATAAAATCAAGAAATCATATTTAGTTCTTTCTCCTGCATATATTCTTTCACTTAAAAAAAAAAGTGAGACAGAGCATATAACTTTCTCTTTGATGTATTGGTCTTTTTCCAACTACTTATTTTTCAGAATCTATACCACTGGTAAAGAATAGAAGGTGCAAAGAAAGAAGCAGATATTGTGCAGAAGTGACAGAGACATCCATTCTGGTCTGTGCTGCATGCCACTTCCCAGTCAGGCACTTAAACTCTGTACTAAGGCTCTTAAACTCCATAATACTCAGCCTCAGCACTCAAACCAGGTTGTGAATGTGAGGTGAGGCTGTAGCTATAACCCCAAAGGGAAAACTTAAGTACTGAAAGAAGCTGTTTCTCCTCTACATGACACAAGGAGTCAGTGACCCAGCCGAGTGCAGACAGCAACAATCCCAACTCCAGGGCACTGTTCAAAATGTGGTGTTGTTGTTTTATAACTGAGGTGTTACATTTGCAGGAAAGGTGGGCTGACATCTGACAAACTTCTTTTATATGTGAAATGAGCCAGATGGGATCAAGTTTGCTCTTGAAAAGAATATGGCAATGAGCCCCTGTTGCTGAAGGGTTCTCCACAAGCAGAGACTTCACATCCAGGAAAGGCTTATGCTACACATTTCTGTTTACTTTTAAAATAGACCTCTTTGCACCTTGGAGTAACTGCACCCAGTAGAACTCTGCAGTGCCCACTGCTGCCAGGCCCAGCCTATTCACAACTACTTCCTCTTAGTGGGAAATCAGTTTGAACCAATCTATTCAACAATAATGAATACTTATTTAATCAATGGGCTCTTTACAACCCTTCTGCTGCCTGTGGGTAGTTACCACAAGCACATAAAATCCATGATTTGTCTTTCAAACAGTAGATGGTTAAAGTAACCATTTTGATAGGGGCCTGAGGCTCTGTCCTTGCAATATAGATAGCTAGATGGTCTGCATAGCTTAGCAGAGGAGAAGCATAGACCAGCCCCCCACCCCCACCTCCAGAGGTCCCTGTCACTACCCAACCCCACAGCAGTGCCGGTGCACCCCCTAGGGCGGGAGGAGCAGAGGGATGAGACTGACAGGAGTAAACAATGACAGAGCCTTGTAATGAGGTATGGGTAATTGTCAGACTGAAAATATACAGATGACTGAGAGAACATATGAAAAAAGATTCATATATCACTGAAAATCCACATGTGACTAAAAATCCACATGAGAAAGCACAGAGCAGTCCTGAAAACAAGAACACATGTATGAGCAATAGGAAGAATAAAAGATGCACATCCAAGCATAAATCAAGAGACTGCAGGACAATAGGGCAGAAGAGCACAGTCAGAGAGCAGAAGGATGGACCGCTCCATGGTGCCCACACTAACAGCAGTAGAGTCCTGCACTGGGTGTGCCACCTCTGCTTGGGCTCCTACCAGTGATGCTGTCAGCTCCTGCACACCAAGAGATGTCCCTGACATTATCTGAGGCAAGGCTCATTACCAGTGTAATATCATGTGTGCTACTGGTAGAGCAGAGCAAGGCCAAGCTTTCCCAATTCCTCTGCCACACACATCAACACCTTCAGGATGTCATGGAGAGACTTGTAACTCAGCTTTTGGTGCAGGGCCTGTCAGATCCTGCCAAGGCAAGAAGAAACAGGAGTTCCTGGACATCTCAGACTGGGGAAGAGCTGGTGCAGTTTCAGCCTCATAGATAACTGAAAAAATTGCACATCAAAGTTAACAGAGTCTTCTTCTTTCCAAAGCATGCCAGGTGACATTTGCCACCACTCAGCCACTTCCGTTCCCACTGCTGTCAGTTCAGATGCACACAGAATGCCAGAGTTCTCAGCAGAACAAAAAGGTGGCTGATGAGAGAAGCCAAAAGGCTAAATATGCCAGGAAAATACCCAAGTGATGGGTATGCAGGCCCTCCCTGCATCTCTCTGGACTGATGCACACAATCTGATTATCCAAGTGTAGAAAAGAAGCAAATTGAACAGAGAACACATTACAGATCCAGATAACTCATTCCAGGTTAGATTTAGCAGAAGTGATGCAAGCAGAAAGCTTGCTTCAGCAGAAAGCTGAGAAGGAAAAGAGCTTTGACTTGACCATTATCCCATTCCAACCAGAGCAATATAGGGTGGTTTCTTGAGGTCTCATTTCTATTTCAGATAATGATAAAGCAGGTGGAACTGCCTAAGTGTGAAGTAAAAATTTGTTTCTAAAGTTTCATTGTGGAATGAAACTTGTAGAATGTGGACTAGAGTAAAATGGCCTAGTCCATCTAATATTTGTAGCTGAAGCTGGGAGACCCTGATCCTGTCAACAATGAGACAGCAAATGGAGGAGGGAGGTTTGGAGTTCTCTGTGGTAACATACACTATTGTGAAAGCACTTCACATCTAAACTAGCACACAAAACATACATTCATTTTTCCTTTCAAATCATTTGTGCTCTGGTGAGAATAAAATTTGATACCTAATAAGCTCACACATTCAGATTCAGCCAGAAAGATACTCACTGGTTTATAAAAATGTAAAATAAAAAAAAAAATAATAAAAAAAAAACTTTTTTAGTAGAACTGAAATTCAACATGTTATCAGTGGGAGTAGCAAATGGAGTAGACTGCAGTAGGAGAAAGAAAATTACCAAAGTAGATTTTTACACCAGACTACACACAGATGTATCAGAAATAAATTGTATATAATGCACTTTTTAGTGCCAGGTTCAATTAGCAATACAAACAACCATTCTTAATGTAATTTTCATTAAGAAAACATCCCTTTAACTGACCAACACAACGTAGTTTCTGAAGAGGGAAGTTTGTGACCTTTGCTACAATGAAGGCCTTCTTTTAGCAAAGCCTGTGCAATCCAGACCTTGTGATGTCCAGCAGGAAGCAGGATGAGACCTGCCTTGGTAACTTACCACCACTCCTTAAGGATCAGCCTTTCAGCTCAGCAAAAGTAACACTTACCTGGAATATGATTGACATCTGTCGAGGTGTGTTCATGGCAAGCAGAAGGGAGAAAAGAAAGAGAAAGAAAGAGAAGAGAAAAAAAGCCATTAGAGATGCACACAGCAACTCAGCATCCTTGCATGGAAATCAATTTCATGCAAAACCAGAAGTAATTAGGTTTGTTTGAAGGCCACCCATCTGCATCCAAGCACGCCGCCATGCAAGGGAGGAGGCACTGGCTCCCTCTCCACTGTGCATGTAAAAGTGAATCCACCATCATATCTGTCCGGAGAGAGAGTTCCTGGAATCAGATAGAACCAAGCCACATCAGTTCCTGTAAGAATATTAGTTAAAATATTCTATGTTTTTCACACACACAAATGCAAAAGAGAGAAAACCAAAACCAACCTGCCTGCAGAAGGCTTCTATAGCACATAAATTCAAGCAAGTTTCCAGAAAAATAGAAAAGAACCTGCTCCCCTTTTATAAGGGGCCATGTGAATTTATGACCAGGTATAAGACAAACAACATAGTCCCAAAGTGTAGAAGAGAGCTCATTCCTTTTCATTCTTTCTGCCCATCATCTCCCAAAACCATCCTTCATTGCAGACAGTAATAAAGGTGGGGGAGAAGGAAGTGTGCCAGAGCTCTGCATATACTCTCTTTCACAAGATTATAAATTCAGGAAAAGTGTCATTTGATACTTTTTCTCTCTGTGGTATAAGACCACATTTCAGAACCAATCACATAAATCTCAAAATAAATAAGTCCTTTAAAAAGGGAGGAGCAAGACTGTGTAATTCATAGTATTGATAACAGAGAAGGCATATATTTGAATGTACTCTCTGTTTTGGGAAGAGCCCACCAATCCCAAAGAAAGTACTTCAACAAAATGCTTCTCATAACCTTTTTTTGCATGACAAGTTTAGTCTTTCTCTGAATAATCTACACTTATCATAATACCAAAAGGAAGAATCCCCTGAAATCTCATAGGGTTAGATTAATATTTTCCTTACAATGAAGCCCTCAAAAAAAAACAAAAAGAACTTGCTTGAGGAAACAGAGAGACCAGGTCCATAGAGAGCATTCTCCCCTGGAAGTTTGTACCCACCAGGAGTGGGCTGGCAGAGTTATCACCTTCCAGTAAAGCTTCAAAGAAATACATTAATGATCTGGACTACAGATGCCAGACTACTTCTGCCACAAATCCAGGAGCATGACATACTGAGTGCACTGGCTTCATACTAAGGTCTAAGGCTATATTCTTCTTCTCCCAGTGTTCCCTCCAATTTCCATCAGTATTCCACCTTCCTGTCCAAACCCACTGTGCTCCTGTGAAACTGGTGCCACTTGTTCTCTTGTGACACGTGCAATTCAGTGGTGAGTGATTCCCATGCATGCTACTTTTTGCTTATCACTCTTTAATGGCTCCAAAACCATTTGAAGAAAAGTCTCTGTGGAACATTCATTTAGATTCCATAGCTTTTACTAAACATATATGGCAGATCTGATGTGGATTATTTGCTGCCTCTCCTCTTTGAACCCATAATTGCATCTAAGAACCAGTGTCTTGGCTTGCAGGCCTAGAAGTACAATAAGCACTGAAAGTTTACCTGAAAGTAATTCATTTTAAGTAGGAAAAGAAAACAAGAGTCAGGTAGCAATGCAGGCACTGAGGATGGAAAGCAAAAGAAGGTGATAGCAGGGCAGAAGGAAGGAGCAGACCCTTAAACACCACTCCAGGATGTGAACATGATGACAAAGACTTTACAAGCCCACTGCTAGGAGCAGTGTCAAGTTGATGCGCTGCTTGGGAAAAATCAGTGGCAGTCAGAGATGATCACAGATCTCAGAAGAGGTAGAAGTGATTACCATAAAGTACTGCCAAGGTTTTGAAAATCCAGCATCTGCTTGAAATTATATTCTAAGCAGGTAAAAAGTTTTCAACCCATGTTGTCCTCTCAGCCTCCCTGCACACCTGACAATGGAGCAGGCACTTCTGCAGTCCAGGCGATCAATGGGGGCCTGGAACAGCAGGCGGCATCACCAGGATGTCTCTGCTCCAGCAGGAAATCTGTGGGATGGCTGGGGAATAAAATTTACCAGCAGATAGAAAGGGAAAAGGAAAGAGCTAGCCAAGGGTTAGCAAGGGATAAACACATTAAGCAAATAAGAGAAGAGGCAGTGGGCTGTAACTGATGGTACGCTGCTTGAAATAATACTTACTTAACTGTGCGAGAATTAAACAGGTCATGAAGGTGTTAAAAGGCAAATGATAAAGTGCTAAAAGCTAAAATAAGCATCTCTAAAATTTAATTCCTCAATGGCAAGTAACAGCAAGGGGATTTCTTTTTACCTGCCTTTTTTTTTGTGCCAATGTCCCTAAGAGCAGGCATGCCCCATCCTGACTGATTTAACTCTTAGGGTTTTTTTGCTGTATCTTTTTTTGCAAAGTTTCTACCCAAAACTATTTCTGTATACACTAGTTGCGCCACTAAAGTCACTGTTTGCATCTCTGTGACACTTCCACAGTACTTACCTACATGGCAGCCTGGGTCATTAGTGTTACTTCCCATACTAAATGCTGAAGGAGTTTCTTGTATTGCAGACACCCCCCCATGTGGTATCTGCTGGCAAATGCTGATTTCCAAATGGTGAAACTATTTGCTTTTTAGTTTAAAACAGCAAGAGAAAGCACTGCTTTCTCTGTTAAGACAAAAAAATGACACATAACCAGTCAGTCCTCACAAAAGACCCTACAATAAATACCACTGTGGCATACAAGTGAAACTGCCATGCAAGTCACAGAATCACAAAGCACAGAATATTCTGGGTTAGAAGTGATCCACAGGGATCATCAGGTCCAGCTCCTGGCCCTGCACAGCACTATGCCCAAGAACCACACCATGTGCCTGACAGATTTGTCCAAATGCCCCTTGAGGTCTGTCAGGCTTGGTGTTGTGACCACCTCCCTGGGGAGCCTGTTCCAGTGCCCAAACACCACCTGAGTAAAAAAAAAAAAATTAAATTTTAAATATTTTTTTAAATGTTAAATATAAGTCCTCATGGAAAACACCATCACACTTTTGCAGTGTGGAATGTTACTCCATTTTGGTTCACAATTAAAACTGTGGCTGCATATATTGACAAAAGGGACCCACCATACCTTATGGATGGTGGCTCTACAATTAGGAGACATCTAATGCCTCGAGAAAGGTACATAACAGAGATGGCATGTAGCTAGTGGGACCAGATCTGGGGACCTAAGATGACTCTCCTTCAGACCCTGTCATCTGAGATGTTCTTCCAAATTCTCTTTATGTTTTTCTGTTTTGTTTACAATAGGACTGTTTAAAAAATAAAAAAAAATAGGAGTGTTCCCACCTTCTTCCTCTTCCATTAGCACTACCTTCCTCCAACTACATAGACCTCCTCGCTGCCACAGGGACTGAGGAGGCAGAGCATTCCAATTAAGGAGGAAGCACGCAAAACCCATGGCCAACAAAAAAATTCAGTGACCATGGGATTCACTGACACATAGATGGAGGTTTCTCCACTTCCTTCAGCTCAGAGCAGTTCAAACACAGAAAGGTCTGCCTCTTAATGTAAGACAAGGCAGTGCTTGCTTTATTCTATACACAAGAGTCCATTTATTGCTCCTTTGTAAAGGGCTGAGCCGCAAGCCAGTAGTGTTTGCTTTTGTTCTTTGATGATAATAGCTGTGTTGAAAGAGGGATCAGCAGGGCCGCTGCCTTCGTCTGGTGCAGCCCCAGCCATCTATCTGGGTGGGGTGGAGGATGAAGGGGAGCAGGGGGAACAAAGCAAATGTTATTATAGCTCAGATCATTTCCATGTCTGTACAGGAAACATCTGAGGTATTTTTCACTCTAACATTTTTAACATAAAGTTTAGCAAAAAAGGAAAGCTATCATGACAGCACACTTCTCTCTCCAGATGGAAGACAAGGACAGCATAAACTTTCTGAAGGCACAAGCCCTACCAATACACATCACCCTGATTTAAAGAGACCTACTTTTATTTCCATCTCTGCAATCCATTCAATCTTGTCCCCTGCTTTGATGTGCTGTGGATACCTGTCTTCTGGCAGCTAAACTGTGAAATACTGACTGAATTCACAAGTCACAAACAAGCTGGCAGGTAGAAGCATCCTAGGTTAAGTGGAAATAGGCACCTAGAAGTGAATGACACTAAAGTTCTCCAGCATCCGCTTGCTGCTCTCACTCTGAACAGCAGTGTACAGAGACGAGTGGGGAGCAGAAAGAATCTGGAGAGAGGAGGAGGGCAAAAGCCATAAAACTTAGAGGCATTTTTTGTATAGGAGACCCACTCCCAAATGAGAGGAAATCCAGCTTTTAGACTCAAAAATTACCATAGTCTGAAGATTATTCAGATATTGACACCTGAAACAGCTTTTCTAAAGTAGATTTGGCTCTCCTCATTCTGCAAATACAGAAATGGATATGGGCAGAGTCTCACTGACAGAAGCATGACTGGTTGGGAACTCAGGCACTTAATTTGACATATTTTATATATATGTGTGTATGTGTATGCATATGTATATATATATATAAACCATTCAGACCATCTATTGATGCATTTATGGCAGTCAGTGAAATGTTTCAAAAGATACATGATGAGCCAGCCTGAACTCCTCAAGTGTGGTAGTAAGAGATGTTGGTGACTCAGAACTGGGTGATTGCCTCCTAAGAGAGCTCTGATGGAACATTTAACAATATGAAAAGCTGCATTTTTATTCAGCTGGAAACATATCAAACTGGCAAAAGCAAATTCCTCACTAATTTAATATTTTATCAAATAAAGCATTAATTTCACATGCTGATTTGGCAAGTGGTCTCATTCTACCCTAATCTGATCTGTTATGGTGTCAGAGTCCAGGACATCCCTCTGGCTGCCCTGGCTGTCTCAAGACCCTGGCATGAAGTCAAAAACATCTGTAGCTTTGATTTTAGCCACAAGGGTTTGAGTAGTATTGCAAGTTGAGTTAACACAGGGTGAAAAGTAGACATTTGAGGTTTTTAGAATGTAGTTCAAGGGGTCAAGCTGGAAGAATTTGGGCGTGTCCTAGACTTCTCCTTCTTGTCGTCCATGTCTTGGTGTGATGGCGATATTTTTCTATTGGTTTAAGGTAGAGACACACTGTCTAACATAGATGATAGCTATTGGCACAGTATTGTAAATATCGTACACGTAATTTTGAGTATATAATGTAAACGCCACCTGAGGCGGGATGCAGAATGTCATGACCTCCTTGCTAGACAGAACTCAGCAGGTCAGAGAAAGAATGTTATAGATAAGAAAGAATAAACAACCTTGAGAAGCTGATCCTACATGTTCAGACTCCTCCTTTGGCTGCACGGGCTGGGAAACAAGGACTTCTACAATCTTGGGGCCATCCCAGCACCACAGACCCTGAGATTATTGCACAGATGAACACATGGTCCTACTTCACCTCCTACAGACTCTTCTTCTTTCTCTTCAGTACACAGTGGTTCAAAACCATCAGGAAGGGTTAAAACAACTCAAAAACAAATAGCATCCCCATTGTATAAACACCTTATAACAAAATTTGCTTGGGTAAAGAGGGACTCGGTAATGAGATCAGTTCCCCGCATTAGCACATCCCTGGATACAGTGCTGCCACTGGACAGACACTTTGAAGATTGTTGTATTTGTGGTTAACCAAAGTTAAAATCTTAGCTCCATTGAATCCATAAAGGACTTGAAAATTACTTTAAGAGTGACATGATTTTCATTCTTGATGCTTACTTAACATCTTTTGTTTTATACTGGTAGTAGGAGGGATCCCTGGTGTCCTTCTAATTATTCCAACAGGATTAATTTCCTAAATATTTAAGATGCTAGATGTTTAGGATACTGAAACAAATCCAAGACCACTCCAGCCTATGATGTCTGTCACTGAGCAACACACTGGGATCATGAAGAACTTCAGAGTACTAGCAGGTGTAGGCCTTATTGTCTCACTCCAGAAGAATAGGACCCTGTAATTTGTGTTAATGGAGTGTTGAACACTTCTGATTTTATTCAGTAGAGATAAGTGGTGACACATACACAAACAAGTTCATTACAATCAATTACATTTCTCTGTGTTCTTTGTCCTATGGGATCTCTTAGGCTGCCAGCCTCTTGGGAATAGTATTCACTTGATACATTGCATAGAATTGCATACATTTGTGGTACTGTGCCTTTGCACAGCTAATACTTGGGATCCCAAAGCACTTATTAGCTGTGAATATAGGACTCATTCATCCAGTACTGAAAAGCAGCCAGCTCTGAAGTGAAAGAGACAGATGTTTAACAGCTTATAGGAACACCATACAGCAGTTTAGCATGTCAGAATTAGAACAACAAAAATTACTTAAAGAGGCAGAATGAAGCTTCGCTGATTCTACTGAAATTGTGATTTTAAAGCACTCATGATTTAAATGAGGTGAAGCAATTTGATTTCAAAACTTATCTGAATTACAGTGATTTGAGGCCGCCAATCGTTTTTTCCATACTGTGCACATTAATATTGTGGGCAGCCTAACCTCTGCATGGGGTCAAATGTGAGGTCAACTGACCTATGTCCAAGTACATCGCTTTCTAATGTATAGGAAATTTGAGTGGAGCCTTTATCTACTAAGAAAAGTTAAGCCTTTACCTTAAGGGGCCAAGACATGCAGGCAGAATGTGCGCTCAAGCTAGCTGGGGTGACATTGGCAAACCACTATGGTTTTGCTACTCTTATGTGGCCATATAGGAAAGGGCTTTCATATCAACATGGTATGGATTGATTAAGTATGTTTGCTGCTTTCAGAAACCAATGCAGAGTTACTTGACTCCAGTAAGGAAAAAAAAATCTTAGAAAAACAAATTCCTAATAATCCCTCTAATTAACTCTGTATCATTACTATTCTTAGATAAAGTTGCTTGCTGATTTCACAGCTTTCAGTGAAAGTATCATCCTCTCCCACACATCCTATCAAATATGCTCATGTACATTCCTCAGTGCCTGGGCTACATTGCTAGGGGAAAGTCAATAGTTATGTATACCACTACTAGCCAAAATCCAACTGGAATTTAATTACTCTATGCCCTCCAAACAATCTGTTGATCTTCACTTAAGCTGCCTAGATACAGTGCCTGAGCACTCCAGGAGGAAATTTCTCTGTATCTCATCCTAGGTGTCTGGGCACTGGACAGAGGATTTGCTCCCTGCTATTTTGCACAATATCTTCATGCATCTACATTCAGCCAGTCATGATCCCAGTCTTGTGGGGAACACAACGATACATAACTGTATAATTTCTGAAGGGCAGATGCAAGCAATAAAAAAGCATCCTTCATATTCTCCATAGAGAGAATGAAAATAAACTTATGATGTTTTAGCTTAATGTCAGAAAAATTTGGTAGGAACAGGGCAGTGAGACTCTCGACTACTTTGGCCACTGAGAGCTTGTCAAAAGCATTGAAGACTATTAAGAAAAGACTAGACAAGTATTTCTCATTAATTTTTCAGATTCACCTGATCTTGTCTTGGAAAGACTAGTTTGCCCTTGTGATCTATTTCAATCCAATTTTCTATGATTTTATTATTCTAATTCAAAAGACACTTTACCCAGACAATCCCATCAGTAACAACTGCTAGGCTACCTAAGCCAGCAGCTTCACTAATGGAGCAAGGCAGACATCAGAGTCAAGCCTCTGACAGCAGCAATGCACAGGTACTCAGGGAAGAATCAAAGGAACTAAGAAAAATCACAGTACCATTATCAACAACTTCCAGCAACGAGACTGGTGGAGGTTGCATCATGATCAAAATGCTGATCATTCTTTGATGGACTTCTCCCTTCTTGACTTTGCCAAGTCTATTCTGAAACATGTGAAACTGCTTTTCTTTGTTTAAAACCTGCAACTGGGCATCCCCAAACTGTTGCTTTATAAAATACATGAATAAGCATTTTCTATTCAGCATCACCACAGCATTCCTGATTATAAATAGCTACTTCACCTCCTGCTTTAGCCACTTCTCTGAATTGAAAAGTGCTGCCCAATCAACATCCTCTGCAGATGGCAGCTGTACTTTACCTGTAGTGAAAAGGCACCAAATCTACATCAAGACCAGTTTTGATATTTATCCTGAAGTTAGTTTTACAACTAGTATATTTTAGCACAGGTCTAAACCCATCAAAAGTCCTTCCCTCTCCTAAGTACCAATCTGACCAAAACTCCAATGAGAATAAAGTTATTATTCTCATCAGGAACACGGACTGACAAGTTTATGGGTAAGAAATGCAGACTGTGTTTGGACAACTCAAACTAAGATCACCCTACGACTCCAGCAGTCCTTGTACCTCACCAGAGGCTGGTGCAGATCCAGGCCCCTTCCTCTCTTTCTGTTCAGCAGTATCATGCCCACAGTCCTATAAAGAGCATTTATCTGCCTTAGAATTCACTTGAAATGCTTGGGCCAAGAACAAGCTGTAGCCCCTGTGTGCAGAGTACAATGTTACAGAATAACATGGACATTCTCCATGGCATGTGCCCAAGTTAGGCACACACATTACACTGTCTCCTCCATAAGCACTACCATTTGTCATTCAATGTTCCATGCTAACAGCAAAAGTCACCATATGGTTCATAGTGCTACATATTGGAAATCACAAAGATTTTCCACCTAAGTGGCCACTCACAGGGGAAAAAAAAAGGGACTAAATGACTTTTTAGCCTTTAGCTACAATATTTGGGACCACAATTTGTAAGGCATCCTTATATTAGGAACAGTAGCACAGTCACATAGAAAGTTGTTTTTTAATTTTCTTAGGTAAAGAGGGGAAGACGATTTCTCTTTACTTCCCAGCTTGGATGAAACAAGAACCTATGGCCTTCTAAAAGCATACAGGCATACTTCTATATCATTACTATCTCTGTATCTGCTCCACTCTTCCATATCTGTATTTATGGCTGGAAACTCCTATCCTCATTCAGATTTCAGTTCATGGTGAAAAGTCTCACACACTTTGAAAAGCCTTTCAAAAACTATTTGCAACATTCCCATGAGCAGTTGCTTCTTCATGTTTTAATTACAATTAAAACTCTCTTCCCATTACAAGCTAAATTTTCTCTTGACTTTAACAAGAATTAAATCAATTAATGTGACATTTCAAGGGCTGCATCATGTCATAGCAATACTTATTCTTGTAAGCTGGAGGTGGCACACAAGAGATCTTAGGGATATAGAAGTCAGTTTCTCTCCAATGGTCTTCTTGTTTCAATCGATTTAGGCATCAGGAAAGGACAGCAACTGGATGACGGCCCCTAAATGAAATAGCCTCCCTGTCAGGAATACCCTCCCTGGATTCACCAACACAGCTACTATTTCTCTGACTTCTTGGATCCAGCAAAAGCAATACTGCTAGGCGGTTATGAGGACATAAAGACAACCAAGAACTTGACGATGCCAATGCACAACAGTGGACTTTCCCAAGATGACCACCATGAAAATTAATTTATTTTTGAATAATATTATAAGATTGCATGAAAAAGTGAACTAGCCATATGACACAATAAGATAAAACTAGTTTAATTGCTGGCAATCTGCAATCTGTTCAAAGCACTGAAACCAGACTCATGGTGTTTCACCCTTGTCTACACCACCTGCAAGGCTGACACAGAGTCTGGAAACCCAGGAATTGCCCACCATATCCCACAGAAGGAGAGGACATCTCCTCCTGTTGAGGAAGAACCAACACACATGCTAAGGAGTGTCATCTTTGTTGTGTTCTCGGAACATCACCATGACAGTTGCAAAAGGCATTTACTGCTGCCAAATCCATTGTAAATTGTGCTGCCTCTGTTCCTTTCTTATCACCTAAAAAAATGACAGATAGAAATTAACTTTGGGCATATATCCTATGACATATACATCAATAAGAATATTCAATAAATACTAACACAAAGAACAGAAAAAGGAGTCAACCCAAGGAGATGTGGGGGGTGGAGTGGGAAATTATAAGTAAGCAGAGAAAGGTTTGTTAAGCCTATGAAACGGCCCATGTTATAATCTATTTGCTGTACTCAATCTTGGAATTAATAAAACAAATCCCTTGATATGTCTGACAGAGTTATTAGAGGATGCTAATATTCCTCTCAGAGCAATCTGAAAAGGTGGAACTGGAGCCACAGAATGCTGTGACTAGTCTAGTCAAGCAAGGGTGGAGAGAGAAGGGGATCCCCTCTTCAAATCCACCTGACTCTCACTGTCAGCATTCCTTATTCCTGTCCAGCCTATTCTAGAAAGTGCTCAAAGCTGTAGAACAAAAGGCAAAGCTACACAGCAGAAAACTCCCCATCCCCATTTCTCAATCTCACATGAGGCAGGAAGAGAGACACTGTGCCACTGTTTGAGCCCTGGGATGCATGAGCCCTTCCCTGCTCACAGCAGGCTGGGGTGCCACGTCATAGAAGGGACCTATGTACCACCTCCTGTACCACTGGTCTCAAAGGACACTGCCTGAGCTCTGAAGAAGCAGCTCATGCAGGCTTGGAGGGCAAGGAATATTCATTTACCCAGTTACACCTGGCACTTACTAGTGCCACATGCCAACACTCTTTGTGCTGCATCACAGCATCCAAGGCCCAAATGCCATATTACATCCATCTGCAAGATTTCCCAGAAAAAGCAAGAGGTGACATTTTCTGCTTTAAAAGGGACCTCTAGCAGGCTTCATCCAGTAGCCCAGTTATTGTATTGTCAGTATCATGGTACCTCTTTGTTGGAAGGTCTAAGTAGAATTATTAGCATTACACCACCAAATCCAGATCATTTAATGTTACACACCTCGCCAACATTCATGAGAACATGCATCTGTTCTTGAAAAACAGAGCAAGGCAGAGGGATAAAACTCCTACTTTCTTCCTCAATACTGATTATAGCAAACACAGAATAAAATCTAGGCTTGTTACAGGATTTAGATAGTTTTAATTTGGAATTCAGTTCTGCATTGGGAGCCTTGCAGAAAATACTGTATTCAAGGAGCTAGTGAACTTGACCTGTCCATGTCTGTTGTGTTGTTCCTTGTACTTGGGGCTTCAGAAGCCCATACAACAGCAGTAGCAGTCACTGCAAGAGCTTGCTGGAGTGCCCTTTGCCATGGGATGTTACAACAGAAACAAAACTTTAACTCATCAGGAAAAGACAAGTGATTCTGTTTGCTACACAAAATAAAAGGCACTATAGCATGGGAAGGAGGAGGAAAATCCATTCAAGGTGGATGATATCTGAGGTCCATTTGATGGAGCACGAAAGCAGGATTCCAAGCCTCTGAAGTGACAAAAAAAAATTACTCACTATTCACATTCTTCTTTTTATTATATCTAATTACAATGTCTATTTTATTAGACCATTTGGTTTTAAGTCTTCTTATTTAGATCCAGAAATATTCCTGCACACTATCTCACACACAGCCGCTTCCCAGCACTAAGGGAGAAAGTTGTCAAAAAAGGCTGGCACAGTTCTGGTCAGCCACTTGGTGCCATCAGGTGCTAAGGTTTGTGCTTCAGTAGCTCTCTTCATCAAGGAACCACTCACAGTCTCCTGTTTTAAACAGGATTGTCTAGAACCATTGTTTTGAAATTTACTTGCCATCTATAATCTGCTAAGCATGCCTCTGGATTTGGTGTAAGTATCAATTATTGATTTGCTCACTCCAATTCCAATTAGGATGGAGTTCCAGTGTGCCTGAAGAGTGAGAACTCCATTTATTACACATAAAAATATACAGTGCATGCTCCTCCAACATAGAGAAATCATCCTAAATACAGCAATAAGTAATCAGAAGAAATGCATCTTCTTTTCCACTCCTTTCTACACTTACATATAAATTTTAGAATATGTGTTAATGGGTTTTATAGTCCATGTTATTGCTGTATTTGCTACTGCAATATATATATTTAAATTAAACAGAAGTCATCAGGAGGTTCTATTGGAAGCATTTGCCTTGTTTATTGTTGAAAGGCACTGCTTGGAAAAGAGTAACTGCTGACTTCAGTAAATGTGAAACATAATGACGGGAAACAGCTGCATTCTGCATCTTTCAAAATGCTAAATTTCCTTGTGTGATTGTCTAAATGTAGACCTGCAGCCTGCAGCAGAATCTATGCAGATGCAGACCCAAGTGCATAATCACAGGACCTCATACCCACTGAATTCAGCAGATGTCTCTCTTCATTGAATGGACTAGGCCCAGGCCCCTAAAATTAACAGCATTCAAATGCAGGGAAAAATTTATTTGTTTTTTCTTTCGATTAATGTGTTAACATAATACACATAAGCTCATATCCAGAAAAACAGAAAACAGAAAGGGTGTAGGAAAAAGGTACACAACTTTTCGGTACTGAAAAAAAATAATAGTTTAAAATGTCTACTCTTTTTAAATATGTAAAAAAGAGTGTATGCAATAAATAGCTTCCATGCTCATTATCTCAGATTTTTTATACAAAAGACACTGCTGAACAGTATGAAGCCTCCAAGCTACCATTCAAATTCACTGTAAGTCAATAAAGACTCAAAGTTATTCCCAGCTAGCAGTCTCTCCATAACCTAAGTGGGAACCCATGAATAGACCTCTCAATTCCTCTCCTGGCTGATTTCTGAATCCAGAAAATCCACCATCAATAACTGGCTTCCAACAGTACACAAATGTGTTGAGCACTGTATGAACTGCAAGAGCACAAATCCCCTTCCCACCAAGAAAACTGCCAAACACAGTGTCAAACACTAGCACAGATACCTCATCAGGGTCTAAAGCACAGAAAGAATGCAATTTAGTCTCTTATTTCTAAATACCATCCTGTTGCAGAAAATTTCCATTGTTACATGAGTAAAAGCTAGTACCTCTCCTCCAGGAACTGTTATTACTCACCAGCCAGGATGCAGCTCTACGTGTGCACGCAATAACATCACGGAAGAAGAAGGTGTTACAAGCTGCAGCATACATCAGGCTGTTCCAGAGTGTTTGTACCTCCGTGTCTGATGAGGTCAAAGAGAGCCACAGCCCCTTTTTATACCCTGAGCAATTCAGGGTTTGTAACTGCAGCATGAACCAGGGAAAGCCATTCAGCTTGCTCTGATTATATCTTAAAGAGCCTCATTCACTGCCAGGTGAGTAATCAGTCCCACACTTAAAGAGCTAATAAAAACTTCCTTCACTAGGAAGACACTGCCCTGAAATAAAACAATAGCAATTAGGAAAAGAGATGCAATTCATTGTTGGATTTCAGTGATAGTCATAAGCACTGTTGCTGAGGGATTTGGAAAAGGGACAGTACCTTCTTTCCTATGCCTTCTAATTACTAAAAGGGTAATATCTCTTCTCTTCAGGAATATGTCAGTATGGATCCCACTAGAAATTACTGGAAAGCAGTAGCTTTCCAGGATGGTAGGAGAAATTATTTTAGCTGCATCAAGAAGTGATTGGAGTATTCCTGAAATGGTATCTGACCTAGCTGGGTTTTCAAAGAAATAACAAGATTTAAAATTTTATTATTCTGTACTGTCACCTCACAACATGATGTAGAAACAGGTACTAACATGAGCTTTTGAGTTCACAGAATTACAAAGTAGTTGAGGTTTGAAAGAACACTCATGACCATCTATTCTGACTGCACAACTACCCTAGGTCAAAGTAGACCAAATTGCTCAGGACTTTAACTAATCAGGTTTTTACTGTATTCAAACATGGAAGACCTTGCAACAGCTGGTGAAGTGAGCCTGGATATGAAAAACAGGACATACATTTAAAGAGAGCTAATAAAACCTGGTACAGATTCATATAAAATGGAAGAAGGAAGGAGGAGTGGGGGGCATTTAGTCATCTGGAGCAGTATGAGAATCCAAACACTGTCATTTGGTAAAAGATGATTAGGCAAATCATTGCCTTGTACCACCTAACCCTGGATATTAGGCAGCATACATTGGGAAGTATGAAAAAACTATGTAGAAAACTACACAGTTGCAAAATCAGGGCAATAGAAATCTGGCACAGGCAGCACATAAAGAAGCAAATGAAGCACTTGGTATCTTCCCTTTTAACAAGTCAGTCATGGAATACTTGTATTAGCAAAATGTACAGAAGGAGATTTATAAGGACTTTTTTCAGCAGCCACCAGATGCTGGGTATCAAAAGTCTGGTGAGGAAGCTTGCCAGCTTGGAGGTATAGAGTAACAGGATTAATATTTGATCTAAATACTGATGATTTTCCAGTGAGAGAACAATTGAGTGCATCTTCCTGGTTGTTTATATCATGTAGCATTTTATGGACACCTTGCTTATCAGCCAGGCCACAACAGAACCCTATAAAAGAAGCAGAAACACTGTGTAGACCAGCACTGACTATTTTCTAATCCGGGATATTACTATAGCTCCATCTCCTTCCTCACACCGCTCAGCACTGCAGATAGCTCAAGCAGCTATCTGTGCCTTAAAGTGATATTGCCCGTTCCTATTGCCCACAGAATAGTCATGACCATTTGCAGTGCAATGAGCACAATAAGGAATATTCTTTTTCTCCAGGGTTAGCCATAAGACTTTGAGGTAAAAGCATGCAATCCCACTGGTTTATGGTGCCTACACAGAATATATTGACCTTGGTCATGTTCTAGAAGGCCAGAAGTGAATTCTAAAAAATAGCATCAGTTCTATATACCATCATTTGAGAAGCACCAATTCCTTCTCACCAGCATAATACAATTTAAACCCTAAAGAAAAAGACTCTATCCAAGAGGAGGATATTGCCCATCACCCATAATGCCCATGAACTTAATTGACTTAATTGCTTGTTATGAGTGAAAGAGAAACTGTTGTATCTTCTACCTACCAGGGAAGTGGATCACTCTTCTACTCCACATGCTGAACCCTTTAGAGTAACATGAAGAGTAAGGCGGTAAAAAAAAAAAAATAAAAATAAACAAAAAAATAGGCCTTATATGAGGAACACTGAGGTCAACAGGATCACTCCAAGGTATACCCTACAGCCTGGGCAACGGTACAAAAGAACTGCCTTGAGCCAGTCTTAAGCTTGGTGAGGTCAGAGAATAAAGAGCCCCTTCACTACTCCGTACTTCAGATAGGAGACAGTACATATGTATCTGCTGGGTTTGTTCAGACCCAGAAGAGGGAAAAAACCTCCCTTATTATTTGGCATAATGGAGCATGAGCAAAAGCCACTTCTTCACTCCTACATAGTCTCTTGAATGACTCACAAAGAAAGTAACACCCACTTCTATTGGGGCAAGCTTTCTTAGCAGTGACACCCTGAAAAAGAATGGGGAAAAAGATAGAAAAGATTAAACTCATCCAGTAGCTACAGCCATATTGAATTTACAAAAGAGCCTGAGTCTGTTTCCAAAGATTTATTCACTAAACTCTGGAAGTATTCCTAATCACCACTGAAAATTTGCAAGTGTATAATGTGTGTGGGCTGTATTATCCACCAAAATCTCACTGAACTTCAGGTTGGGAAGTAAAACTTTTGACCTAAGAACTGCATTCACTGTGATTCAATGATAAAATGCAAAACCCTAGAAAAGAACAACTTGGGCCTTCTGATATTTCAGAACATTCAGTCCTACTCTTAGTTACAGCTATGAAGCCTCAAGTGAGCATTAGTAGTGCTTTCTCACTAGGTTTTACTCTTCACAGTCTTTCTCTATACCAGTGTGGAAAGACATTTTCCATTGTCTCAAATGCAATGACCACCTTCTTACTGACTTCAGATCACCCAGCAGTGCACAGTCTCACAGCATACAGAGTATCATTGGTTTGCTGCATACTGCCAACTTAAGGCTATTTATGTCAAGGTCTGAGGCAGGACCTTTGCAATCACCTTAGAAAATACAGGATTTGGCTCTACTACCAACGATGATCAAGACAGCCTTGGTGCTGCTGTGTCAGCCCATAAGTGACATTAACCCTGGCTGTTGTCTGCCTCCTATAGTTTCCACATCAGTCTTTGCTTTCCTGTCTGCTACAGTAGGCACTGAATGAAGCCACCTTATTTGGGAGCAGGAGGCCAAACTTTGTCTCCAACAGGACCTTCAAAAACTGCTCCAGCAGATGGAGCTTTTACCTCATATCTTGCAATTTACAGTTTTGTGGAGAATGACAAGATGGGTATCTGCTCTTTTCTGAAATTCCCACACACAAAAGAGAAGCCTGTTGTGTTCATCCCCTGTAATGATTAACCCTGGAAAATACACAACTCTTAAAACTGGCTGAGCTTTGAATCCAGAGGGGTCAGGAGGAGTCAGATCAGACAGATGGTCTAGGAGATAAGAGAGAAGAGTATTTTCTCATAAATTAGTTTAGTTTCAGTGTATTAGCAATGTTCCATTATCTAGCTCTCTGACCTAAGGCCTGGAGGGAAATGAAAAAAGGTCACACCACCTTTATTAAAAGACTCAGCCATCACACCATCCTATTAAAGGAAAGGGAGACCCAAAGTTTCTACATCTCTTCTAATTTAATTTATGAGGAATGTGTAGACCAAATAGGATCCATACTGGCATCTGAAGACCTAGAAAACTTCACTCCTCAAAGCCAAGAGCAGAGGAATGAGAAAAAAAAAAAAAAAAGACTGTTGTAGGAAAAAAAAGACTCATGCATCACTACATTCTCCTTTTATTTGTCAAGATTCTTGGAACACATTTGACAAGGGCTAGGAAGGTGTGAAGAGTGTGTATCTAGTATCAGGTGGCAAATTCCAGCAAGGAAATCAGATGTCAAAAGGGGGGAGATTTAAATTATGTTCATGGAAGAGATCCTCGAAGATGTGGACATTTGACCTAGCTGAAGACAAATACTAGAATGCAAACATGAAAGTGCAGCTTTTTCCTCCAACTGAGTGTCTTGAAAGCTGATCAGTTTTCCATGCTTGGACAGCTTTCCTGCTACAATCACACAGCAGGACTGGGTTTTCTCTTGCTGACTCGCTCTCTTTTTCTCCAGTTGCAACTCCCAATCCCCAGCCTCCCTTAGCTTTGCCTCAGAAAGACAACTTTGCCTCCCAGTGCCAGTATGCAAAAGCCTGCTTGGCCAGTCGCAACCTGGAGGCTCTTCCCCTGATAGCCATGATCATCTTGACAGTTCTGCTTTCTCCTCACATCATCTGTCATCTCTCCCACTGCACCTCCTCTCCCTGAAAGCAGCCTCCTCCATCTACCACTTTAGGGTTGGGGGCATGAAGAACAATGATCAATGCCAAAGTCAGAGCACTTATTCCTTCCTTCCTTCTCCTACTAGAGTAATAAGGCAAAAAGAGCCAGGGGCAAGCCTGGATGGGACAATCAGGCTGGAGGAAAAGCTGTGAAAAGAAGCAGAACCATAAGCTGCCCATACAAAAAATCAGCTCATACTTCTGCTCTGAGAAAGGAACAGCTGGAGTGTTGATGTTTAGGTGTGATTTGGCTTAGAAAAGACTGCCAGAAAGATTTAAGAAAAAGATCCACGTAGTCACAGGTCTGCATATCACTTTCCAAGCATCCATCATGGAGATAATAGCTGTACAAATACATCTGAGTCTGGACTGGCCACTCACTTTTGTGTGAATATCTTGGGATCCAGTTTGACAGCACTACCAACAAATGTCACTCCTGATCTTGGGATTGCCTGTTTGTTTAGATCTGTTTCCTTCTGGCCTAGTTCTTATGATGAGTTTTATTACAGATATAAAGGAATTCTACTGATGTGGTTCTTCACAGCACCAACAACTAATTTGTTGTGCACTGCACTAAAATAATTCATACATGCTTAGATCTTCAAATAATTTAATTTAAATGGCTTCCATAACAAATGCCAATCAGAACTGTTAGCTACCCTGAACAGAAGAGTCCTACTCGTACTATTGTATGCTATGCAGTAAAATAGAGTATCTGCTGGAGGACAGCATGGTTAAATGCAGTTTATCACAATTACACAGAAAATAAGAGAGCACTTTTGGGCTAAAGAGCATCTAGTCATGTTTTCTCATTATGTTATTGTTTCCAGGGTAAGCACAATGTCATCATGCCCCATCTGCCACCATCTTCATTCCATGCTAAAGTTGCTGCTCACTTGGGTAACAGTTCCTTGCAAGGCAACTTAATTTTCAAGGGCAACATTAGAAATGAGGCATAGTGAAACCATTTTTAGTGTCTAAAGAAGAGATTTTTTTTGGCAACAAACACAGAAAAAAGAAATCTTAAAAAATTTTAAGCTGCTCAAAGCAAGTAAAGCTAATAAAAGAAAAGGTCTTTTCAGGAATCCATTTTTCCATGGGACTTTCTCTCTGCTTATGTCTTGGACAGGCGTACCCTTTGTTGGGTACAAAACTGGATGGCCAAGCCCCAAGAGTGGGGCTGAATGGAGTTACATCCAGTTGATGGCCAGTGACAAGTGGGGTTCACCAAGCTCCGCATTGCGACCAGTTGTGTTAAGTATCTTTATCAACGATCTGGATGAGAGAATCAAGTACAGCCTTAATTGCAGATGACACCAATTTCAGTGGGAGTGTTGATCTGCTGGAGGGCAGAAAGGATCTAGAGGGGAATCTGAACAGAATGGATTGATGGGCTGAGGCCAACGGTATGAGGTTCAGCAAGGGTAAGGACCTTCATCTGCAACACAACAACCCCATTCATCACTGCAGACTGGGGGAGGAGTGGCTGGAAAGCAGCCCAGAGGAAAAGGGCCTGGGGGTGCTGGTCAAGAGCAGCTGAACATGAGCCAGCGTGCACTCAGGTGGCCAAGAAGGTCAGTGGCGTCCCAGCCTCTATCAGCAATAGTGTGGCCAGCAGGAGCAGGGCAGTGATTGTCCCCCTGTACTCAACACTGTTGAGGCCACAACTCGAGTCCCGTGTTCAGGTCTGGGACACTCACTACAACAAAGACACGCTGGAGAGTGTCCAGGGAACAGAGCTGATGAAGGGTCTGGAGAGTAAGTCTTTGGAGAAGCAGCTGAGGGAGCTGGGGAAGAGAAAAAGCCTGTGGAAGAGGAAGTTCAGGTGAGACCTTATCCTTCTCTACTACTACCTGAAAGTAGATTTGGCCTTGGGGAGAATTGGCCCCTTCTCTCAAGTAACAATTGATAGGATGAGAGCACAAAGTCTCAAGCTGTGCCAAGGGACTTTCAGGTTGGATATCTGGAAAAATTTCTTTACAGAAAGGGTTGCCAAGCACTGAAGCAGGCTGCCCAGGAAAGTGGTTGAGTCACAATCACTTGCAGTATTTAAAAAAATGTGTAGATGTAGCACTTAGTGGTAGGCTAATGGTTGAACTTGATGATCGTAGATGTCTTTTCCAACCTAAATGAGGCTATGAAAATAACCAACAAGACAAAAAACTCAAACTGAAAACTCCTCTCTTCATCACATATGAGCAACCTTCTATACAATCAGTTCTACTCAGCTGAAATTTCAGCACAGCAGATTCCTGCTTTCAGTGGTTCATTGGAGCCACTCCACTCTGGAACAAAGTTCCCAGTAAAACTTAAAGTTTCTACGCTCAATGAAAGCTGGACAGAAACAGGTTACATGAGAGTCTAACCCTTGCAGGTTTGAAGGAATTCAGAAGGGAGGGGAAATGTAAAACCACTCTTTCTCCTATTGCCTTCCATCCAAGGGTATGTTCAGTCAAGTATTCAAGTATGTGAAATTAGGCTCACATTTTGGTATTTTAAGTGAAATCATAAACCTTTCTCTACTGGAAAGATTTAGAGGAACTGGATCCTGTCTTGAAAAGTTGTATCAGAGTATACATAAACCACAGGTGGGCAAAGCCAGCTATAACTTTTATTGCTACAAGTCTATTTTTCCTCATTATTAACTTGAAAAAAGCACTAAACAGGGCAATCCATAAAGCATAGCCCAAGCAGTGCTGCCTACTGTCACGAGGTACAGAACAAGCTGGTTCAAGATGGTTTCAGCAGGCAAAGTTATGAGACAACAGCCCCAAAGGCAGAACTTCTTGGTTATGGACAATCCAATCCACCAAAAAGAATAAAAAGAGAGTTGAAATTCTTTGAATTTCAACTAAAATTTTACAAGAATCCCTAAACTCCAATGCTCTGGTTTTAGCTTCACACTCAACATATACCACAGCATCTTGTGGGTTTTCTAGCACACTTGGATAAAACTAGATAAACTATTACATTGTTTAATACTTAGGATTTAGCATTCTGGATTCCAATTTCACCTCAGGCAGCTTCTGACTTGATACCCTTCAATAATTCTCATTCTGCTTGTCTCTCAGTTTTGCCATCAGTAAAATGGAGATAGCATACATTCCACAGTGCAGTAGAGTGATGTGAAGGCTGACTGATTTATCAGTAGTTGTGAGATGTTTAGGGATACTCTGATGAAATGTGCCACATGCATGCACAATTTATTATTAACCTGACAGCATTTTAGCTCTTTTATTTTCCTGCCTTGCACACAATTCAAGTGCAGGATGCCTGAAGCACATTTGAATGGATGCCATGTGGCATTTTGATTGTAGCAGGTACTATAATTTAATTCTGAAATTCACAACTTTAAGATCACATTTAAGCACTATTTTTGCAATTAATTTTCCTTCTTCACCCAGTTTTAAAAGAAGAACATTTGATTTGTCTTGGTTTCAATTCAGTATCAGATCATTAAAATTATGAAAGATAAACACAGGCAAGGAA
This sequence comes from Taeniopygia guttata, assembly GCF_048771995.1. Classification (NCBI taxonomy): domain Eukaryota; kingdom Metazoa; phylum Chordata; class Aves; order Passeriformes; family Estrildidae; genus Taeniopygia; species Taeniopygia guttata. The sequence continues at coordinate 43,653,661 of NC_133030.1, read as the reverse complement.
ATAATCTCATAGAAGAATGTGCTCTTTGGGCCAAATCTTTAGAGGAGAAAAAGAACAGAAATAAATACAATATTAAGTTAAAATTATCAAAACTGCTATTTTGAATTCCAGATCAGTCACAAGGCTTCAATGTGCCTGAATCACTTTTCAAAATGGGACTTAAACGTAACTTGACAAGATCAACAAATCTAAGTAGATTTGTGTTCAGTTCTTAGTTAAGGACATCTTCCATTAGATGAATGAAAGATTTGCTTGAATAAAGAGTACTGGGTGTATGCAGTTAATTTTGAGTACTATTTACAGGACCAGATGTACAAGAAAATATTCTATACAATGATCCTTACATTTGATATTTTCACTACAGAATAGCTCATTGATGACACAGTACCTTGAAGTTAAAATAATTCATGTACCCATACTGCAGCAGAGCTGTGCACAAGGAGAAAACAGCTGAGCAACTGTAAGGATAGAAACTAAAGAAGATGTAACCTACATTTTGTTTCACTCTCAGACCTGAAAAGGGGTATAAATGGTTTTAGTCAGCTTTCCAACAACAACATTTTGTCAATTAACTAGGAGGAAACTTAAGCAATTTCAGCTCTGGAAGAAAACTAGTGGAGACTGTTACAAACGCCTCAAAAGAGCGTGATATAGATTCATAGATTTTTAAGACCAGAGGGAGCACTAAACAGACCTACAATATAGCGGTGACCTCTACTGTAAAGTGGTAGCAAGGCTATAATTAAACACCACTGACAAATGAGTTCTGAAATCACAGCCAATTGTTCTCCCGGGATAGAGGATCTGTTACTTAGTACTTCGGTTTAGCTATCTCTTGCCTCGGGCAAACTGGGAGTCACCACACTGGCAGCAGCAATGACAGGGAAAATATCCCAGAGCTTAAGAATGATTGTCATGCCATACTGGTGCAGATCCCAAGTGATTTTCATAGGCAGAGCTTTGCTTATCCAGCCCAAATTTCAGCTTGGGCTGGCTGCATTTCAAAGAGCATTTCTTGCACAGAGAGGTATTTGTTGTGCTCTTCTTTGGGAATGCCTGCTGACCAGTCCTCAGGTCTGACAACACTGCAAACTACTTAGGTTCAACCAACACACTAAAAAGCTAAAAAACAAACTGCTGACAATCTCAGCCTCTCAAATCAGCAGCTGTGGTGCTTCATTAACATATTCGGCCTTGCTGCCTTCACTGCCACTGTTGAGAGACTGCACTATTCAGTGATACATATTAGAAGTCAAATGGGAAAGAGCCCACACGAGTCCTATCCACTCATAATTATTCCTCAAGCCTTTCTTTTAGTGGAGCTCTTGACAGACAACAGTACCTATGGAGCTGTCACTTCCAACAAATTGAAAGGATAACAGTGCTTCATACCACTCTTCTCTCCTGGGAGGCTTCAAAGGGCACCAATCTGGTCACTGCTGTATTTGTGCTCCAGGCTCCACTTGCTGTCTGCAAGCTGGAAATCTGTTCTCCTCTCTGGTTAAGTGTAAGCTATTCTTAGGTCTCTTTTTGCCTGCTCTTCTGAACCTGGCAGTTCCCACAGGAACATGGTGGGGTTGAATCCATGAGTTTCCATTAGTTCCACTTGGTCACTATGGGAGTACATGCCCCTTCCTTAAAACACTTCAACATTTTTGGGGTAGATTGCAGTTCATCAGTAGTAGATCCATATTTGGGGTAATCATGTTGGTAAAATTTAAAATAAGCTACATTGTTACATGTAATAGATATAGAGTACATTTTTTTAAAAAGTCAGGATTCAGAAATTCTACAAATTAAAAATACATTGCTTTTTTCTGCAGATTGTCATCCAAATCAGTTGGTGTTTTTTCCTAAATATTTTGATCTGAATTAAACCACCATTTTTAACAAGGAAAACATTTCCAGTCTGTCTGATTCTGATGTGTCTTAGCTGGTCAAAATGCAACTTCACATGTCTTTAATTCAAACATGCCACACCATAGGGCAGGCAAACACCAGACTGCCTTAAAGATATATTTCTGTGTCAGATGTAAAGTAGAGATAATGTGTATAGGTATACAGGCCTCATGTCTGTTCAAAACCAGAACAGACTTTGGAATTTGTTGTAGATGCATTCATTGCTGCAGTTGAGACACAACTGAGCATTTCAGCTTAAGTAATGAAGGAAAAGAAAATTTAGGAGGAGGCAGCCAGCAAACAAAATTACAAATTGATCGCTTGAGCCCTACCTTTTTTTTTTCAGTGAAGAAAAAAAAGTCAGATCTCCAACAACACAGGGCCCAGTAGAGGAACACTGAAGAAAGAGGATTTGGCCATTTTCTGCAGCATCCTATCTTTACTCAATAGGTCCCTCTACACAATAATAAACTTATAGTCATAACAATATCATCATATTTCAAGCTCTGGGATCACACAGTACCTAATCTGCCAAATTTTCAGCTAGATATGACTGTATGAGTTTTGCCCCATCTTTGACACAGAAACCTACATCTAGCTCTGGTTATCCTGAGGGATATAGCAATGCTACTGCTTCACAATGGCAATATATCCATCCAAAATCTTTCATATTCACTGATCTCCTGTTATCTTCCTTGAAGTCAAAGCTATGCAAATTACAAGGACCTACACAGATCTCCCATTACACCAGAGGTCTGGTAGGCATCATACAGGGTAGTTCCTTTGCACAGCCCCCTGCCTTCTACCACACCAAGTCCCAGAGCTGGTCTCAGAGAAGCCACAGAGCAAAAGGCAAAAGACAGAAGTGAAAATACAGAAATTCATTACTTTAAGAGCTTTTTCTTTTAGGTAGTCCTAGACAAGAAATTTAATCGCCTTTCACCTTCACAAACTTCACCTTTTTCTTTTTTCTTTTATTTTTTTAATCAGCATTTTATTAAGGAATGATTCCACACACTTCTTCCCCATTTAAAAGAAGTCTTTGGGGAATATAAGAAATTTCAACCACATACAGAAAGAAGCTTAAGGAATTCAGCTGCAAACACAACTGAACTATGAAATTTGCAGATCACAACACTAACCATCTCTTCATGGCTAGCCATTTCTCAACTCTTGTTCCTGATCAGCCTCAGTAGAGGAACATGCCTTTAGTTCCAAGGATTTCTCGTACATCACCTTGAGGAGAAAGGTATTGAGAGACTCTCCAACCCTGAAAGCCAGACTTGCAATATGGACGCAGCAGGAATAACCAGAAAATCAAACACATGCCTGTGGAGACACACCAGAGGTTCTGAAATCTCAGACAGTGTCATTTTTCTCAAGTACTAAGGCAACAAACCACAAAGAAATTAAAATCCACCCAAGAGACTACAGAGGCCAAGAAAGGCTTCTGAATAAATGCAGCAGCCAAGCAAACTATGGAGCCTGCCAGCACTATTAGAGATTGAAGCCTGGGTTTAACCTACAGCTCAAATTCCTACATCTACCAAGGAATTGCTTTTTTTTTTTTCTTATAAAGGTCTCTTGCCAAATACTCAGAGCCAAACCCAATCCATTATATTCACTCAGGTTACTTAACTAGTCAAATTCCATGAATAAGAGGAGGAAAATCACACCTGAGAGCAAAATCCTGAGAGTCAAGTGTACCTTTTCTCCTTGTCTTACATTGCAATCTGCAGACAAATACACCTGTTTTATCTAATAAGCAGTCAGAGGTTTGATGAGAGTTAACAGGAAAAGCAATGTTTTTATGCACCCTTTCAGTGCCTTAGAACCACAAAACACTTGCCACCTTCATGATAATTAAATGCTCAGAAACAATCCAATGGGCTTTCTTTGCTATCCTGCTTTTTGTGCATAGAGGAACAGAGGAAGGGCAAACTATGCCATTCTGCTTGGGTAGCCTTTTATGCTCTTTTTGCTTCCCCTGACAGCATAAGGTGGAGGCAAGTCTTGAGTATGGAGGGTGAAAGGAGCAGGCTGAAACCAGCAGCCCCAGCAGGGAGAGAGCCAATGCAGACAGGTAGGCAGAGGTGGGCCACAGTACAAGGAAAAGCATCCGATCAGCATCTGAGGTTCACAGCAGAGGATATTTTGGGGAGGTCAGTGGAGCACATGGGTCAGATAGGAAAAAAAAAAAAAAGCTCTCTTTCTCCTATTGCTTGTATCAGCACCCTGCAGTGCAGCATCTGCTCCGTGTCACCAACAGGGAAGAGGCTACACTGCTGCTCAGGCTCTGTCTTTACCAGCACAACTGCAGCCTGGCCTGGGAAGGGTCTGCCTATTCACAGTGTGACACTGCACAGAGTAGCAGAAAACTGGGAGATTTCTGTTGAAAGGAAAGATGAAGAGCACTCCTCAAAGATGGCCACTTAACAAAGAAAACCATCTTAATTTCTAATTGCATGTCCTAGCTAAAAAACTGACTATCAAATGAGGTCATTCTACTGGGTGTTCATGCATTATCATAATTTACTTGTCATGCTAAGATATTTATATGTCTCTATTACTGTCATACAGAAGCATATGGGATTCTTAACACCTGGAGTAGAGGAAGCCCCACTGGCTACATATTTCAGATATAGAAACTGAGACACAGGGGGTAACCAGGTACATATCCTCTGCAAAGAAAGGTCAATTGATTCAGTCTTGAGTCCTTCAGTCTGCCAGCAAATCACTCCAGGGATACAGAAAGACTGTAGCAGAAATGAAAATCAGCCTCTTAGGTGCTAACACTCCTATGACCAGACCATTCAAGTTCTGCTGCCCTGCTCTACTTCCTTTATACGTTATACCTTGGTCTCTTTTCAGAATAATGAGGTGAACAAATGTACATGCAGGCAGGGCCTGGAGAGCTGACACAGCATAACTGGCAAAGGTGTCAGTAGCACAGAATGTGAATCCAGTGTACTCAGGTCTCAGCCCCATTTCAGAGCAAACACATTCAAATACAAATGAGTTCTGCTTCACATAGATTCTGCCATCCGGAGTTCTTCCTATCCCCCCAACATCTACTTCTCTCAGCCCCTGGGCTGTTTTGCACACAGTTGTCAGCTCCTGGACCTGTTTACAGATGGAAGAAGGGCAGCTTTACTCTGCAGCATGAGCTTACAATGGCAGTGAACTGTCTGCAATGAAGGATTGTGCAAGAGACACACACATACACCAGAAGTCACATTGCTGTCTCTGGACAGCAATAACATGGCAGTTGCCTTGCTTTCTATAGAGAGAGAACAAAGCTTTTCTGTCCAGCAAGTTCAAAGTTGGTCAGCAAAGAAACAATTAAAATTAGAAGTGAAATTAGAAGTTAGCCAAGGACAGGTGTCCATTCTACCATTTTATCTCATGGATTACCACCTTCTCCTGCACCAGGGAGCACTCAGTGCTGACGCCGACGTGCAGAGGCTCATCTTCTTTGAGTAGTGACAGAGTTCACTGGACAGATGTGCTCCTCCTCCAATTCTCTCCCTGGAGTTTTGTGGCACCATTTCCAGCATCCTCAAGGTATCTGGGAGGATTATTGCTCTCCATTTTTCACCAAAACATAACAAAAATTACCTTGTGGCAAATGCCCTGCACACCTTCATGTGCATGTGCTGTCTTGCTCGGGGCTATATTTACTGCTGATTGACCTCCATGATAAACTGCCTAGCTAATAATAAATTAACTCTTCCCCCCGCCCCCCCCCCCTTTGTTCTTATGGCAAAACCAAAGGAAAAAAACCCTTCTTCAGAAATCAAGTTAGAAATCCCAAAGTTGGAAAGAGAAATTTCTGACTTTGCTCACCTTCACATAATTATTATGAGTTACTTTAATTTTGATCTTTATTTAGTAATGCCCAAAAATTCCAGTTTAGATCCAGACTGTGCACACTTTGGGACAGAGCAGGAGCCAGCAGATTGGTCTATGGGCTTACAGAGAATGCTGCTTCCAAATTCCATCTAGATTTAGTCCTCCAGAAACTTGGTCATCACATTATCTTTGTAAGAGCTAAGAACTCTTCTTTTATTCTGTCAGGCAGATAGAACCAATATGGAGTAGCTACTGTAAACAGTGTATATGAGCTATGGTTTACTCTTCTATAACATTTTATAAAAAAACATTTTCATCCTGAGGCTTTTTTCCCCTGAGTTCACTCTTCTCCGGGTCCACAAATTACTGTCACTCTTCACCATTTCCACCTTACACCAAATAGCAACCTCCTTTGTACCCAACCACCATCTGCTTCACTTTATCAGAGGAAATGTCCAAGCTTTGCCTAACTGAGGGGTTTAACATCTCTTTTGCCCAAGGTGTGTAGCTGACCTGCAATCCAGCAGAAAAGGAATGTAGCCCCATACAAGAGAGGGAAACTACAAGAATATAGCTGTCAGCATGTTACTGCAGCCAGACTATTTGAATCAATGGCACTCACCATACAGGATCCTGCAATCTTCCTGCAGCTCCCCTGTTTTAAAAGCAGGGGTCTACAAAACAAATCCAGATAGCTCTGGGAAGGTTTTGCTTAGTCCACATTAAGTGAGGGGGGTCATTGGCATCTTCTGTGAAAGGGTATCTAAAAGGATCTAAATTCAAATCCTGTGGCTCCTGCTCAGTTTTAATATTTATTATTAAGAATAACAAATGGTGCTTAAACTCCACCTTGAAGTTTCAAAGCACTTTATTAACATTGATACCTGAACACATCATCTTTCTCTGGTGCTCATCTGGCGATGCATAAAAAAAATTTCAACCAGACTGGAAAATAGATTATAATTTTAAATGCAATGAAAGCAACTTAAACCAAGAAGAATGAGCAAGCAAAAGAAACGGGGGAAACTGAATTGCTGCAAAATGAAGTATGGGCAAAGTTCTTACCAGCTTTCTGCCCAATGGCCAGTGCTGTGACATAAAACAGCAGATTTGCACCTTGCAATATTTACTCCACAGACCTTAGAGACGATGAATTCTAGAATTTTGCACTGGTGAGTGAAGATCTGGGCCCATCCAAAGGGTATGCCAGAAGTGCCTGCTGTCCTCTAGAACAGCAGAGCACAAGACCAAATGGAGGGTCTACAACTGTTTATTGCTGGTGAATTCAATAACCAATTTATATTCATCTATCAAGGAATATGCAAGTGGAAGCAAATATTATGGTCATGTTCATTTGTTTCTGATTACAAAATGTATGTAAATGTATATGCAAATTAAGTGCAAGCATCAAGCTCACGGCAAAGTGCCAAACTATTCTTTAGTGTTGTGAAGATTGGGGCGGCTGGCAGGGAGATACAGCGATTGCAAGTGAGGCTGGGCAGTGCCTTCAGATACAGCCAAGGCTGGGCTGCTCTGAAGGGGTAGGAAGAGGATAAATCCTGCATTAACTTGTCACTTTAAACGAAGCTGAGGGGCTATAGAAAAATCTGTTCCTGATGCAGTTAGAAGTGTGATAATTACAGAGCAATGGGCTCCTCTGTCATTCAGCAGGCAGCATCCCCAGGAAATCTTGCTCTGTAATCAAGGGAAGAGCCGCAATCAAGCCCGTATTCAGCCTTCGTTTAGAAACAGCCCCTGCAGGCAACACAAAGGCTTCAGCATGGTTCTTTGTGAAGTTGGTGATCAACGTCTTGGTTCTCCATCTACAAGCAAAGTTAATGCATTTCTAAGCACATCTTCTGTTCACCTTTCCTCAGAAAGTCCAGAAGGAGTCTTGGAAGAAGGGTGAGGGTTTAGGCCAAAATACACTTGTACAAATAGTGTTGCCTTCACACTGTCCACATTTGTGAGCTCACTCTCTACACAGCAGTGTCAGAGAAAGAGAAAATTTCTTGCAGACTAACAGCATGGTCCTGAATGAGCAGGTACGAACAACCTCTTCTGGCTTCTACAGCAGCTCAGCTTGCAAACTTTGCATGGGGAAGGGTTTTCTTGGGTTTTTTCCCCAGAAATATGAATGTATATATGATGATCAAATCGTACAAGAAAATCACCCTCTTGGCAGCAGCCTGATTCCACAGAGACTGATGAGGTTTATTAGAGGGGAAGATGTGTCTGAGGTCAGCTTTCATGTCTAATGCCACCATTGCCCAGAAACATACAAACTAATAGCTACTCAAATCAGCCATCCTTTGTACCCTACAGAGCTGTCAGATTCAGGGAACCAGTTTACTCCAACTGCAATAGAAGTAGTCTCACTTTTTATTCAAAACAGCCAAACTTTCCAAAGTGCACATATTTCCACTTCCACCGTATAAACTCAGACACAGAAACTGTACCTGCTCAGCTATCATCTGGGCATATGACTGCCATGATGTACACAATCCTACTAACTCTGGGTGCACATGAAGTGCTGACATTTTTTTTTGCACACTGGGGACACATTCTGGACAGGACTCACAGTTTCATCTCGGTACGGAATGGTTGTTCACTATTGACATCCATCATAACTGGAACTGCACTTGGAGTTACAGCAGCCTGTATTACTGTAAACGGAGCTTCATTCCATCACAGTAGAGAAACAGCAGGTTCCACTCGCTATTTACTTCTTCTATCTCTGGCCACAAAATAAATGAGTTTGCTATGGTTTTACCATCTGCAGACATAGGTATCAGTCAATAGTCAAGTAATGGCCTGGACACTGTCAAGAGAACTCATTATTAAAAAGGTACACATTACATTTAGCTACTCAAACAGGACTTGTTATTGATCGGATCCATCAATTCCCAGTAAAAGAGCCAACTCTGATGATGAAATGAAAATATGCACATAGACTACAGATTAGTAAATACTGTAATGGAGTGAAGGTTCCCCCTCCCCCCCCCCCCCGCAGGAAATGGGAGTTGTTGGTATCCAGTGGATCTTTTTCACAAGTGAGACTGGGAATAAAATAACCATGTTACTTCTGCATATATCCAGAGGCATGATAAAGATACAAAACAAAAGGGAACAGTTCTGACAACAAACATCTCAGTCTCTTGGGGAAAAAAAAAGCAAACAAAGAAAATACAGGTTGTTTAATGGCCAATCAAGCCACAAGCAGGAAGAGCCTGTAGCCAGTTCTGCCATTCCTGCCACATCCTACTGTTTATCAGTGGAGATTCTGCCACACTTGCAGAATTGAAAGACAACATCTTGTGCTTTTCAAAGTCAGACAAAAAGGTTCCTATACTTAATTTGGTTCCTGTTTTTTTCTTGCCACTTTTCTTTGTCTGCTTGTTTCCACTTACTAAACAGCCCTTTCTTTCGGTTTTCCCATTCATCTGCACAGACACTGTAACATTTTTTCAATGGCAGTATTTAACACACAGAAATCACCACTGCTGCAGCATAAAGGAGACAGAAAACAAAAATAAAATTTTAACATAAATCAAATATACACCATTTAGTAATATATGTGAAAACAGGAAGAACCAAACAAGGTAATGACTGTGGAAATCTCTACATTTGATCCACTGGAAAAGTTCTCCACACAGCATCTTCTCTGAGAGTGAAAAGACCCCAGCTAACAGTGAGTTAAAATTGTTTTCTTAAGAAGGCACATTGTGACAAACTTCTTTGCTCACCCTTAACAGCAGGTTGGGCTGGAAACTGATGAATCACTATAGGAAACAAACAGCAATGGTGACTCACAGCTACAAACAGTAACAATAGCACTGCTTTATCCATGGTGTCTACAACAAAAATATCCCTGGATTCATTAGAAGATGTATTTCAGATTGTTCCACCCACCTAGGAAATGCAGAAAGTCCACCCCTGAACCCTGGTTAGAGTTCTCACAATTTCCCACAGGTACATGGAATTCCTGCTCACTTACAGTACTTTCTCAAGTGGTTCACTGAAAATCATATGCTGTTGATGTCTTGAGCAGCTCCCCAGGGAGTCTGGATCCATTAGCCCAGCAGCAGACAGAGCCTTATATTGTTGTGTTTCAGGGTGCACCTGCCTGTGTGGCTCTTGCAACCTTCTATCATCATAGCATTTAGACCTGAGGTGTGTTTGCTCCATAAGCATATGAAGATCAGGCTAGTGGCCCAGCTCCTGAACTGCCTGGTCATACCCAGAAGTCTGTCCAGCCCCACGTAACTCACGGCTCAACAGTTCTGGCTCATTAATACTTTGGACTAATCAGGTCAGAGAAAATAGCTGGAAGAATTCTGTGTTCAACACTTCACAGGCTCACACCTCCTGTCTAAGGCTCATGTACTGTTACTGTATTATTTGGATATAAAGCCAAATTTTCTCTTATTATTAAAATCACCTTAAAATGAATGCACATATGGATGCTATGTTTATTTTCCAAACCTTCCCTTCCCATAAAAATATGTTTTCTTCTCCATCTAAATGCAGACTAAGTGTGGAGCTGTAGGGTTTTTTTACTTAGATAGCAACACTATAAGGACTGTTTTCACCACATCTCACATTGTACAGGTTAAACTCTGGGTAATCTAGTTTCATTGCCAAAAGAAGTGAATGAATGGTAGTCATGAAAATATATTATTGCAAATATTTCCATTTTGACAAAATTTCAGGTTGTTTTTATTTTCCTTGAGATTGGACACTACTTGTCCAGGTTTCATCTTTAGTTCAAGCTCAAACTGTGGTGTTTAAAGCCAAATGTCATAAATAATGTTGTGATGAGATTCTCAAATTCACACAGGGATTTTCAGTTGACTTAAGTCTCCTGCACATACAAAATCAATTACCATCACATTGCTAGAGACCAAAGGAAAAATCTGAAATACACTTCATCATGTGGTTTGCATGACTTAAAACTCTCAAACTCAAATTCAAAAATCGAGTACCAAACAATGAGGAAACATTCAAATCCCTCTTCCCTTTGCAACACTAAGATAAATTTTAAAAGCTATTTAAGCAATTTAATCAAGGATGCTAAAAAAAAATCAAGGTGCCATTCAGTGATTAGTATGCAAGTAATTGAAGGGAAGTATAGGGCTTCCACAGGCTAGCAACAGCTAGCATCAAAAAAGTATACAATGTCCTGTCAATCAGTTATGCTAGTGATATGTATAAATATATATATATATATATATATATATGTCTCCTGTTTGCTGACACTTCACTTAGTTTTCAGGGACTACTGCAAAAAGCCAGCCATTTATTTTACCAACACTAACCAAAGGTACTTCTTAGTTGTATTTACCAGTTTATGTTCCCTACCCTTATTCATAAGTTGCTGATGAAATGAATGACGACAATGATGATGAAAACCTCTCCATGCTACAAATGCAGCATCCTTTCAGAAAGACACTTGTTGCAGTTGCTCACACTCTCTATCTACTCCAATTTAATTACTTCTATTTGGAAAAAGAATGGTGGAAGCTGAATTCCTTTGACAACCATCAGCAGGAATAAGAACTCTGTCATAGGTCTGCTAAACAACAAATTAACTCCTTGGATTGTGTAAAGGTCAATGAGAAGCAGGGAAGTATTCTCTTACCTTCAGAACACAGCTTGCCAGCATATCCAGTGGCTGAGCAGTCACAGTGTGGCTCACCATCCAGAAGGAAGCATGTGCCACCATTTTCACAGGGGTTTTCTGAGCAAAGTCCTTCCATTTCCAGCCGGACCCCTTGACTGCCCAGGAGCTGGGGCTCAGAATTGCCGTATTTAAGATCCAGGATAAATCCTTGAAATGGAGGCTCACTCAGAACACCATCAAGAGTCAAGGCAGCAGGACGAATGTCCAGTGGGACTCCACCAATAAAAAGGTCACTGACGATGTTCATATACTGGCGTTGTGGACGCACCTCACCCGGCTTGGCTTCGCCATCCAGCACTAGCACCGTCCGAAGGTGATTGCGGCTGACCATCAGGAAGTGCCAGCTGCTGTCGTTTACCTGCTTGTCTGTGACAACTGTCGTCTCCGCACAGTCCACACTGAACTGCAGCTGGATGCGCCCATCAACCAGGGACACACAGAGGAAGTCACAGACACCACCATCATCAAAATAGAGAAGCAGCCCAGCAGAGACATTGGTCTTGAACTGGAAGCTGAGTTCGCTCCTAGTGCTGGCATCCCAGCGGAGGTAGCGGGCCCACTGGTTGGGGATGCCCATGAACTCCAGACCCAAACAGAGACCCAGCAAGGAGCCCAGCAGCAAACTCACCTTCAAGGTGAAGTAGATAGAATGCAGAGTGAAGCCCATTGTTTCAAAAATCTGCTCTTCCCTAGGAGAAAAAAAGAAGCCACACTACTGGGACGAGAACCCCAGCAGTCAACACCAAATGTTAAATCCAAAAGGAAGAGAAGAAGAGCAGAGAGAGTGACAGAAAACAGGAGAGTAAGTGGAAAGTGACCAAGAGGAGGTGTCTCCTCCCAAGAAAATATCTCAATTATCCTTAGGAACCAGAGGCTTTTATTTCAGAAGTACAGGGTACATGAAGTGACTTCTCCAATGGTGTACTTCTCTGAAGGGCAAAATAACCTACAGTGATTTGTTTTGGTAGAACACAAAGGTGACACTGGTGTTCCAGGAGGAAGGAAAGGAAGAGCCAAAGCCCAAGCCTAAAATTCTTGTTTTCTAGAAGTGATGACAATATTGACGGAGATGGCAGTGAGATAGAAGAGAGAGTGAATTCATAAAGCATGTGAACTTCAAGAGGGCAAAAATAAAGTCAGTCTTCATGATGCACTGGTGGATACCCAGCCCATAATTCACTGCTTGGCACTCACGGAGCTTGCAGGACCTGTGGGGTCAAGACAAAAAAAAGAAAGGGAAACGTTAATCTTACTACTCACCATATCTTTACTATGAAGCTTACTAACATCTTGTCCAATAACTTATTTACATTTCTTGATACTCTGGGCATTTCTCCATGCTTTCAATTGTCTGTACAGGTCTCAAAAGTAGCAAGGACATCTACATCCTCAAAACTAAGAGGCCAAAATAGAGAACTTACCAAGTCATCTACACAAATAACAACAATGAGCAATATAAAAATACACCAAATTATTTAACTCCTTTGATGGATGCAATCTCATTGACTTTACTGGGAAATGGTGCTGGAGCTTTCCCAGTAAAAATTACCTCTCCATGAAAATGCTTAGGGCAAAGACCAGCGTTCCTTAGAGCTTAAAAGCTGGTAAGGGCAAGAGATAGCACTATCCAAACTTCCTATTCCATTGCTTACATTATGCTTCCTAGCACACCAAGGAAGCATTAAAGAATACAGCCCTGCTGTCAGCCTGTCACACAATAGCTGTTTTTACTTAACGTGTCTTGCATACTTCAGAGACTCTGCCATGGGCCTCTGCAACCTGGAAAGATGTGTTATGCAAATTATTTATGGCAACCTGCAGCTTAGATGATAGCAAACTTGTAGCTTAGATTATAAGAACTGTTTAAGCACTTAACCACTTACCCTGGTCTAGTGGTTTGGCAAAAAGGCCAAATTCACCCCTAATTAAGAGCAAAGAATTCCAACTGCCTTCAATGAGTTACATCTGTTAACACCAGGATTTAACTCACTTATGCATACTCGCATGTGGGTGACTGTATGTCTGGTGTAGGAGGATGTTTTAAGTGACAAGTAAAGGCAGCACAAAGCTAGGCTTATTCTTTGAAAAATCTACCCAAGAAGAAAGTAAGTTTTCTATTAATGCAGGTGTTTGTTCACAAAGATGGGTTGGACACAAGAACAGCTCTGGAAATGGCTAACATTAGCATTGATACAAAGCAGGAAAGGCAGTGATGAGAATCAAAGCCTTCAGCTTCACAGAAGTCAGCATGAACACAGTTTCCACAAACTGGACCACAAATATTGTGGGGCAGTGTATGCTTGGGAAAAGTGTTTTGTGCTGTGGACCATGAGAGCTGCTCACAGCAGATGCCTTGAAAACCCATGGTCCACCTTGCTTTGAAGGAGAAGGCACACAGACACGGCACAAGTGGGCAGTGCTGGAAAGTTTCTGTTTGGTAGGGACAGAGGCTGAGCTGCAGGAGAATCACTAGGAAATGGAGGGGAGAGTTCACACAGTCACACCCTCACCTGCCTCAGGCACCTGCAGAAGCTGTAAATCTCCAGAGCTGTCAGTCTGACAAATTTAGCCAGCAGAAAAAACAAGTCACTTAGAAAACAAAAGGAATAAATTAAAAGAAAACCCACAAGTTGGAGAGAAATGTGAGCTTTCAGTGCCCAGTGGAAACCAGGCCTGTTCCCTGCAGCTGCCTGAGTGAAGCATGTTAGCTAAACTGCTATAAACACAAATAAAATCAAGTCAAAACCAGAGGGAAGATAATTCCTTTTAATTGTTAACAGCTTGGCTGAGGAAAATGGAAGGTGGGAAAAGGAGGTGTTAGAAGAGGTGTAAAACGAACAAAGAATTAAATACAGAATCTAATTCCTCCATTCATTTGTCTTACCAATAATCACAACTAGGATTGTGATTGTTCATGGGGTTGTGTTGGCTAAGTTAAGTTCATGAGGGTTCAGGGGGATTCTGAGAAATGGATTGGGAAAAAAATTTTGTGGTTCTTATCCATTTACCTATCTTCTCTGTGCTCCCTAGTGGATCCACTAAAATAGTCCATGATTTATGGAAAATAATAGAGTGAGAGAAAGGTAAGAAAGAAAGTGATGACCCAAGCCTGGAATTACTGATGAGATGGAAATAGGAACATCATAATGTGTGTAAATTAGCCAGTGATGTGCTTCCAGCAGCTCACAGCTTCCTGGACCATTTACTACCACCATGGCAAAATTCACTACTCCATCAGACAGCTCTGTGCTCAGCCTGAGCTGAGAAGGGCGACAAGCCCAGCATGGCAGCAACCATCCACAGAGACCCCACTGCAGCAGCGTTCTCACCCCACTTTTAAATTCTCCTGGGCAGGGTAGATTGCACCATCTGCATTAAAAGCAGCCCTCAGTCTTAGACTCTTCTTTCCCTGTTTTAGAAGACCAACTCTTTGATAAGCAGTGAAAGAAACTGTAAATCACAGCAGCAGGTGTGAACACTATAGATAACCACAGATGAGATTCCTATGTCCACATACAGTTCAAACTCCTGACTGAAAAGCCTATCAATCTTTCCCAATCCTAGCATGCTGAAATCCTTCTTTTTTAACACAGACAAATCCCAGCCTCCATGGGTCACTTCAATCCTTGGGATATTTCAAAGGTACAATAATGGGAGTAGGCTACCTCTGTGGTGCAAATTTCTGTAATGATACAAGTTCATTGGGACAGAAAAAAAGGCATAGCAACAAGGGAAACCAGACAGAAATGGTTAAACAGCAGAATAGCAGTCTTGACTGAGGGAAACCAAGGCAATTCTTTCTGCTTTGAGTGAGAAAAGCCAAGGTAATCCCGTTCTAGCTGTTTTGAAAGAAGGCAGTGCCAGCTCTGTTTCAGAAGACAATGCAAAAACCATGAAATATAGGTGTCATTGCTGGGTGCTTCATTGCATTTTAGACTCTGCAGCTCAGATTTTGGGAAGGCTGCCCACACCCAGCCACTAGCAGGCTAGGGCCATCTGTGACTCCCCCAGAGCTCTGTCAGCATACGTCAGTCCTGACTCACGGTGCTTCCCATTACTCCAGTTTCACGTCTCACACAGTTAAGCCTGTGAGAGAAAATCCTACTGCAGCAGCAGAGTCTTCAAGAAGAGCTCAGAAGACCCAGTATCCTTTATAGCAGAAGGCAGGGTATGAATCCCAACCTTGAGAGAGTAAATCCTGACACACCAATTCTGTGTCTCACCCATTCCCACAATTATTCTCCAAGACATGCTGAGAATGAATAATTTTCTGCTCTTACCATTTTATTTTTAGCATAAATACTACCCTAGCAGCCTCGTAGAGCACACTGCTACCATAGCAATACATTACAGTTTGGGACAAAAGCTACAGAATCCCAGAGTATTGTCTTTCATATTCTATATCTCTGAGAAATCTCATTGTCATGGCACGACCACATCTTGCATAAAGAGGAACTTTATGATGGACAGCAGCAAGAAAGTTATCTCCACTGCACTTCCAACAGCTTGTACTGCCTCCCTGGCCCACCTGAGAGCTACAACGGTGAGGAACCTGCACACTGAACAGACAGCTCAGCATCTCACACACGCCAAACCCACTGCAGGGAACACACCCACTTGCACTATTGAAACATCCCACTCACAGGGCTGACAGAGCTGCACAAGTTCTCTGGCCAGGGAAGGGAGGCAGCCCCACTGCAGTGCTGAATTCGAGTGCTGCCTCACCACTGCACACTTTCCCAAACCTGACAGCAGTCCATTAATGCCGGGTCAGAGACATCTGCTCAGCAGCCCACGGAGGGGGTCTAGCCCTTGCTTTGAAGTGGCTCTCAACCACTTATCAGCTGTATGTGGAGAGTGAGTGACATTATCTAATTGCCAACTAATTTCCATAATTACTGACTGGCACACTCTCTATGCTGGGTTAATATCTTTGCAAATGTCTTGAAACACACCTGCTTAGGAAAGGGGGTGAGAAGCTGTTGTTCTGCAGCTTATTTACCCAACTGCACAGAAAGGTTGCAGGAGATGGGTTTGTCACTCCCTGTCCTCCCTCCTCCACTACCTTCCTCTCTGGCTGCTAATTGCTTGGGGATGGACTTACTTGTAATTGAAAGTGTAATTTTCAGCAGAAAGAAGAACAGTTAGATTAATTCAAAGACAGGCTGGCTTCCCTTGCAAACCCCTGCTTCAGCAGCCCAGTGCAAGCCTGTGTAAGTCCTGTTATTCCCCTTCAGGATACTGGACAAAATCTCACTGACACACTGATGGGAAAACTTTGCAGTTCACCAGTCTGACACCCTCTGCCACAACCAGAACTATTCACCATGCCACAGTTTGTGCAGAAGGAAAAATATACATTGGTCACCTAAGGTCCATGTATTTAATACCCCATGTGAACTCACTTTTGTCCTTTTCTTCACTCTAAAACAAGCAAAATCTAATTGTTTTCTGTATTCCCCAAACCCTAATGAAGCAGCAGAGCTTTAGGAAGGAGTAAACAGGATGCTAATTTGGCTCTGCATCCACGTGTCTTCCCTCAATTGGCGCAAAGCACAGCAATCAAATCATTACAGCTCTATGACATATGCTGCTCAAAACAATACAGTAAAATTTACCCTCAATAATTAATATTAAAAGTTCAGCTTGCTAGCAGAGAGAAATGGGGAATTCGTAATATTTATTCACTTATCCAGTTTGGAACAATGGGCTCCTTTTGGTTAATGCTTTGAAATCTTTCTGCCTGATCTATCCCCAGCTGAATTGTGGCAAAAGACAAAGGGTCAAAGCTTGGGAAAAAAAAAAAATCTTTCCAATAAAAAATGCAGATGTGAAAACTGAGTTGCTAGGGTGAAACGCAGAAATCCTCCCATCACACAACATCCTCAGCAAGAATGCATGCAGGGATGTTTACAGAGAACTGAGAGGGGACATGGAGGGTTTGAAATTCATGAGACTAGAGAAAACTGCAGGGGCTAATTTAGTTTTTAATTCCTCTAGCAGCATTTGCATTTCAGTTATAAATCTGGACACTGCCTCATACCCTTGCTGGGATGGAGAGGACTCTGGGGCAGTGCCAGGGAAGCTGAGCTGAAAAAACTAGGATGAAGATAGAGACAGAGTGCTTCTATCTTCTTTCAATCCTATGATTCTTTTACCAAGGGAGATTTCAGTGGCACTGTACAGCTCAGAGGGGTCACAGGTAAGGCAAGATGGGCTCTGCTTGGTGAAGAGGCTGGAAGTGAGGTCAAAAATGGGAGCTTTGCTTTGCAAAGAGCTGAACACACCTAGATTCTGCTGAACTTGGCAGAGTTTCATGGGATGTAGCATTTACATTACTGGCTGGCTGGCAGTAAGGAGAGAAGCAGTGATATTTCAGGCTTTATCTTGGATATAGAGATATGTGCATATGAAGACCAGCATCTTAAAATTGGGGATTGAGGGTGACATGGAGCACCTGTTGACCTCTTCTCCATGGTTTTCAGGGATAGAGTTTTGATGCCAGTCTCTCACATCACTGTGAAACCACACATGCCTTTGCCCTACTCCAAGCCCAATTAGAAGACATATTCTTCATGTTTTTGGCACTTCGCACTACTGATATATCTTGCAAGCTTAACTTTTCCATTCTTGAAAACTAATACTGAGTTATTCAATTCTTATCTACATTCAGCATTGAGCTCCTAGGAGACAGCTGCAAATAACCTGTATCAAGCAAAAAAAAGCAAGAAAACGAGGTATGGGGTTGTAATTCAAGAGTGTCCTCTTAAAGTAAGAAAAAAATAGACTATAAAGCTAAATTAGTTTGTCTTTGATTCCCTGCAGTGGATCAGTATATACACATGCACATGCATTCACCATCAATTGTCACCTGTAGGTAGGTGGTTGGTTGGTTTCCTGGTACCTGGGCATGTGATTTGCAGTCAGTTTAAGCCCACTGCCCTTCTCCCCATTCCGAGTTCTTCCCTGAGGAAGGCAAAAATGACTGCTTATGATAAGGCTAACCTCAGAGCTCACCTCCAGAAACACTGTGTAATACCCAAACTAGGCACCTATGCATGGGAGAGCTGAACTCACCTGCACTAGCAAGTCGTACCATTGAAGTGACACCAGCAGTCTCAGGGATATGAGCAAACCAGTAAAGTGCTTAGTTCAATAAACAGCATGGGACCGTGGCCCCACTTCAGACTCATGAGGCTGGAAAGGCATCTGGCTGCCGAAAGAGTCATTTTATCATAACCACCCTTCACGTTTTTACCTCCTGAGCCTATTTAAACAAACTTAACTCAGAACCAGAGCTCTACAAATCTATCCTGGAAAAAGAAGGGTTAAAAAAGCCACAAGGGACATTGTGACTCCCTTCTTAAACACTCTCACCACCCCACAGAGGAGCCCATCTAGTCCATGAGAGTGACCTTTAACTAGCCTACCTAGCCAGGGCTCAGCATGAATGCAATTTACAGACCATTTCAGCTCTCCAGCTTTCTTAACACAAAGAAGAAAAATCAAAACCCAAGCACAATGGAAAAGAAAGAAAGAGAGAGGGAAAATAACCCTGCAGAGCAATCATGTCTGGGGCTCCTCTGATGGCTTTCTGTTCCCTTCCAGGACACAGAAATGACTCCCAGTGTGTTAATTACCCCCATTACCACAAACTCTCCGCTAACAAGGAGTAGCTAAAAGGAAGCGTTGGCAGCAGCTGAGCAGTTATTGCTCTGTACTGCCACGAAGGAGAAACCAGACTCCCCCATCTCTGAGCTGGTACTAACCAGGAGAGCGATTTCTGCAAAACTCAACAGCCTTTATTGTAATTCCCATGGCAGCTGCACTGGGAACACTGGCCTTGCCTCAATTCCACCGTCGTTAAAAGAGAACAAAGAATACCTGCTTTTCTAAAGGCTTTGGAGCTCAACAGTTGGAGAGTTCTGAATCATTATCATTTATTTTACTCCTTCTGTAGATGGTCTGTCTCCATCCCCTGCACCCTCTCCTTTCTGCCATCAAAAAGCTTGGACAGATCCGTAGCACTGTTTATTCTACCAGATCCAAATACACCAAATGCAGTCAGTAGCTATACACATCTCAGCAGGGAATGTTAGTGGGGAATTTGGTAGTATCAGAGTTCTGGCATTATTGATACAGGCAATACTTCTTCCAGAAGTATAAAGTATTTCCATTTTGTTTCAAAACATGCATATATAGTATTTCCATTTTCGTTTAATAAAAATCAAGTCTCTTGAAAATGTGCTTATCATTACCAAAAACCAAAGTTTGAGCACATCACTAATGCCTGAAAATAAGGCTGCTTCCAAGATTTTCCTAAGACTGACAGTGCAGAATGGGCCTACTTTCCCCTCTAAATTTATTTGATACTACAGACACAGGCCAGCATTAGACACTCCTCAAAGGGGACACACAACTGGAATGTGTGGGGGACTCCTGACTTGGAAGCAAGAGGAAAAAAGTCACCAATCCACTGCTTTTTCAGTTACCTGATTATAGAAAAAGGTACAAAGCACAATATCAACAAAAAATTAAAACAAATAGCGAGAATATTAAGTAACCTTACTAATACCTTGCTGTTCCTAGCTGTCTACCCATCTGTCTCTTCTTTGCATATGCATTTTAAGTTCTTCAAGAGCAAGAACATTTTCTTTTCTGTCTGACAGAATCTAGCACAACATAATCAAGAGCAGAGTTATAAGGCACTATACACGTATACACTAATAATTGTGATTTTATGTACTTGAGCTAGCACTAAAATGTCTTTATATTCCAGTTAATGTATAACACTTCCTTTAAAAAAATTAAAAAGAAAAGCTTAAAAGGACATTCAGAATGACTATAATAAGAACAAAGTTTTAACTAATTTTCTGTTTCACTTACAGATCATAGTCAATTCACACATTCTTTAACATATTTTATACTCCTGGACCGATTTTCAGTAAGTCGGAGCATGTCAGTCTGCATGTTTTTAAATATTGTAACAGTATATTATAAAGACAGGAGGCAGAAGCAATCAAATTTATTACTGTACTAAAAACATAGCATGTATAGAGGGGGACACTGAACCTGGCCAGATTTCCCTGTCATTAGTATGACCAGTAATTAATTTAGATCATTCTCTTAGTCTGCTGGCTTACAGGAAAATAAGCACCATCCACTTAAAAAGGAAATAAAGGGCCCATAGACATCTTGAAATCTACAGTGGATTTTCCCATTATGTAACATGTTAGCACTCTCTAATAAGTGAACTCAGTTTTATGAAGTTTTATTGCAACTTAGGAATCTCATGCAAAAATTTATATTCAGCTTCCCTCAAAGCAAACACGAACACCTAAACATAATGAACGGATGTGAGAAGCTGCCCAGAGTGCAGGCAATGCTCTCAGTTCCTAAGCTCTTTAAAAAGCTGAGGTTCCATTTACAGACCAAAGGCCTTTCAGGGAGCCCAGTTAAACACTGGAAATGAAGTGTGGGTGATCTGTGTTCACCCAGCTCTCACACTGGATGGTGCTGACCAACACAGGGAGCTGGCACTGGCACCCTGCTAAGCGCTCTACAAGTCTCAGCCACTGTGAGACGACATCTCGGCTTTCTGAGGCACACTCTTCTCTTACCACTAGCTCCAGAAATATGTTGTTTTTCGTGGGTGTATACATAACAGCAGGCTGGGAATCCCCTGCCATGGGAAATCAATGCATTTTTCCAGCTATCTGTTGTTTTCATCCTCTAATACACCAATTCCTGCCAAAATTCATTCCACCCCATCCCTCTCCCCACTTCTTCCTCAGGGTAATTGGTGAACATGATGAGAAGCTATGCATAGACAGGTTTCTCAGTTCTGGCGTGCTGGGGAAATGGAAGTGGAAATCTTTGCTAAGACACACTGGTTCCAAAAATCTTTTAAGTGTCACTGTCTTGGCTGGAAAAGGATAACACTTCAAATGGCTGAAGATATTGAAAACTGTCCAGATCATCAAGGAAATTACTTGCAATTTTGCATGATAAGGGTCAGTTTCTAAACTGACCAGCAATTACAGGACAGGTAAGAACTACACTAAACACATTCTACTTGCAAAGAGTCATTTCAGCCTGGCCTGTGCCTGCAGCACTACATGGTGATCTGTCAGTGTGCACCAAGCAGTCCTCCACCTAACCCAGACTGCCTGCAGGCAAGGCTGGAATAACAAACCTGTCACTCTGCCACAGCAGTGGGCTCACAGCTAAGGACTAAAACAGCGTTGTAGTCTCCGGAGCCCTAGGGACCCTCAAAGCAGAAATACAAAGCTTTTGGCACAATGTGCTTTGAAAGGAAGGCTGTTGAACAGGTAATCTTAGGCTTAGGAGTCCTACGGGCCCAGACAGTGGGATAAGTCACACAGAATAGGGTTCTCATTTTTGTTTTTTAATTCATTTACACCTTCCTGGTGCTTCTGTGCTTCACACTGTTTTGCCCTACAAGTTTTCTCTCTAGTTGTCTTTTCCTCAGAAACTTCCTGCTCTGAAATGCAGAATCAAACATGAAGATGTGCAAAACAAAAGGATTTTTGCAAAATTCAAGTATAAAGGATTCATCTGCCTATTTCAGTGGAACCACCTAATGACAAAATTACATTCCCTGGAATAAGAAACACACAAGATACCAAAAAGGCAGGGGATATATGCATGTAGCAAAGTACAAGAGGAATCATCATACACACAGAGTGTGGCAGATATTAACTAAAAGAAGAAGCCCAGAGGCTGGACAGTCCTGAGCTTTCAAAAGTACTTGGGCATGACTGCAGAAAGGTGGAAGAGCAAAACTGCATTTTATTTTAAAATAAACTTGGATAAAAAACATTAGGAAATACTGTAACGGAGAATAACCCTTCAACGCCTGAGAAACAGACTGGGGCACTGCACAGCATTCTTCTATTTTCTCTCTGTATTAAAGCCCCAAATGCAGGAGTGTGCCAGGGCCATAGACCCAGGAAGCAAAGTCTGCCAGCCAGCTTAATACCTCAAGTGAGCTCAGGGAAAGAAGAAGCTAACTAGCAGCACTATGGAAATTAATGCCTTTAGAAATTAGTTCAAATTTTCTAATGGAGCATTTTAACACCACTGGAGAAGACATGTCTCTTTATTTAATCATTACTTGCTACATATTGATAAATCAATCACACAAGGTAGATTTAGAGAGATTAAAAAAAAAATATATATATATATATATATACGTACGTATATATATTCCTGCAAATGTTCCTTTAAAAGTCAGATGGTATTTTAAAGAGCTTCCAGCCTTGGGACTCACAGTGCAGTGCCCTGGAAGACAATTGACATTCTGAGTGACTGGGCTGCGAATTCAAAATCCCAACTCAACCTGCTCAAGCTGGGATTCAAACTCACATACTTTAAAAATAGGAAGGAAAAAAAACTACAAAGAAAGAAAGAGAGAGCGAGGAAAATACCTGAATTCCTGCAACTCCCGAGACCAGAATCTCTAAGGTTATAGATGCAGCAGTGGCTCTGGGAATATCACTATACGGTATTCCATAGCTGCATGGGATGTATTTTCTGCTTTGCCATACTAAATATGAATCTCTCTATGGTTAGCAATACAGCTGACAAAAGATAATCGTTTGTTATGAAAGCCACTAGTGAAAATGAAAATAACATTTATTATATTGAGGTGCTTTGATTGAATTTTCTATTTTTAATTTAAAAATGAAACATTCTAATTTACCTGGCTTTGGATATAGTAACTTCCAGTCATTATTTGAAGTTTATTTTTATTTCTTCTGGGAAAGAAGTATAGAATAGGGAAGGAGTATAGAAGTGGGAAAACTGAGACTGCTATATAAATAGCTTCATTCCTAGCAACTGCATAACTTTTCATTTCAAATCAATTTTAAATGTATTACCCTCCCTCTCAACCAAAAAAAAAAAATCTGAACATTCTGAATAATACATCCTTTCTGCTAACATTGTTTTCACAGTCTGAAAAGCCATTATTTTGACAAAAACATTATGAGCAGTTCTTGCTAACAGCACCCACTTTTTCCTTTTCATACTAAGCCCTGCACTCAGCTCACGTGTTGGGGAACTTCTGCATAGCTCTAGAGTTAAGGGATGAGGCAGTGATGGATCTCACTCCCTTTTGGTCCCAATTTTCACCTCCTTGTTCCACATACAGCTTTTGCTAACTAGTGGCAAACTGCAAGCCAGTGAGAGAAATGCTGCAGGATTAGCCCTAGTTTCTAAATTAAACACCACAAACCCTCACAATTATTTTTCTGCTGTACACTGGTAAGGCAAGCAAGCAAAGACAAAACAGTACAACTCCTCTCAATACCTAAGGAGACACTCTGCCTAGGATGTAGCTAAAACACGTGGGTCGAAATAAAACTCACTAGTGAGAGCACTCATTCTTGAGTAGACTGAGCACTCCAGTCTCCCACCATACACCTGTCAAGAGTACAAAAATAAGACTGGGGAAACAGGGAAAAGCTTTTCTAATCAACACCTATATGGAAGATACTGATGTGCTTGTAATAACCTGGCAGAACTGCTTCCAAATTACGTTGAGTAACTGAGATTTAGAAGTAACTAATGAAAATGATTACTTGATACCACAGGCAACAGATGGTTCCTGCAACCTGCCAGTTGCCAGATTCTAGGCCAAACCCCTCCCCCATGTAACTTCATCACACATTAATTTAACTCATTTTATCTATAGCACCTAGTTTTTGGCTGCCAATATTTTGCTGCTCGGTATTGAGATTCATGCAATGAACTTCATGTTCTAGTAGTCAGAGTACATGCAAGAGTCAAAATAAGGAGACTCGTGACTTGCTTGGCCTTAGGCAAAGTGCTCTTTCAGGGGATATAGCTAGGACTACAGCAGCCACATTGTAAAGTTTAATTAGTCATTGTGAAGTGCTCAAACCACTCAAAAGGCAAGCCAACAGAAGAGCAATCTATCTTCTTTTATGGCATTAAGAGTTTGCTCTCAAATTAAGCAAGGGAAGATGTATCTATAAAACACAACATATTTTCTTCCATCATTCCCGATGTTTCAGCCCCAAAGAGGCACAGTTTTACTCAGCAGGCAAGGAGCAGGACAGGGTAATGATGGGGGATGTGGGGAAGCATCCATCTGCCTCAACTACTGACTTACCTGCAGCTGCCCTCTCACTCCCCCTGCGCCAGACAGCTTTGGCAGAGCAGAACAGCTCAGTCACAGAGAGCTGACATGGTTTGCACCTCCCTGGGGGCTGCCTTGCCCAGCCATACATAACCCTCCTCTTGTGATACAACACAGGAAACCGGGACACTCACCTTCTCTATTTAAATACCAACCAAATTAATCTGTACAATGGCTCCTCTGTGTTTTAAATGGGAATCATGGCCCACAGTTTATGTACTGCCCAGTCAGGAGAACTGCAACCCCTCTTGTCCCCCCATAAAACTCCCTAAAGGAGAACTCATCTCTGGGGTTCCAGAAACGGGCAGTCATCCATCTGGGGAAAAAAAAGGTACATTTACATCCATTTTTGACCAGTGATCATCTTAAACCATCTGAAAGGGTCAGAGGAAGAGAAAGACATAAATCCAAGCAGGCTGCTTGTATGCAGCATTGCTCAGTGCTAAAGATCAATTAAGTACAACTATTTCAACTTGCTTCCTCCACTTTTCTGGGGCTTTTAAATGTCAAAAATTAAGCAAGTTAAAAAGACATTAATCTAACAGAAGAAAGTCCCTCTCTGCATTTAATTAAGATCTAAATAAAGCGAGGAATCTACAAAGTCTGTTTTGAAAAATATGGGGTTTTAGATTCACTTAATTATGAACATCATTTAAAAAAATGAAAAGCTGCTTTCAAAGTAGCTGATTTTCAAACATGTGCAATGCACATTACAGCAAAAAGTAAAAGTGTTTCCACAGTTTACAGGAAAGGGAAGACATACACCACTGTAAGCTGCTTATACAGAATCCCTAATGTAGGATTTCCTACAGAATTAAATGAAAAGGAAAGAGGATATGGAAAACCCATGAGTCCATGGGTCTTCCGATTACCTCACAAATACAGGCTAGAAGTAGTCACCTGTTAAAAAATACATGTCAATAAAGGTGTACAGTTACTCTGCAGCACTGAGCCAGTCTGTTGTCTTGGACTACAGCTCACTCTTGGCTTTCTGTCAGATGGATCCCAAGAGAATCCTTTACAGCTTCACTATAGCAAACACTGCTCGTCCAGGGCAACAGAATTAGAGGCATTCAAAGTATATCTCCTAAAATATCTATTCCCAATAGCTTTTCCTGACTAGTGGGAGAGATTAAGATTGCAACTGTACCATCTACACCTGCCATTCACTACACAACTAGTTGATTTTAAGCCACAGGACTGCAGGCTGTTTCATGATGATGAAAATAAAGTCTGAGGTAACAATACCATAGAGGCAAGAATGCATGATTGAGCAGAGGAGGAAGGGAATGGTAGTGTTCAGTAGAATATTTGCTATTTAGGTAGGTAATGGCAATAAAGTCAGAAAAAATTATTTAAGCAGCACTGCTGGGAAAAAAAAAAATAAAAGGACACCCCACTGATTCAGTTGATTTCACAAACTTCAAGAACAAACTTCCCTTAATCTTCACACTCATAATAGCTAAGAATCCCACAGGGACATTTTCCTCTTTAGACATTCATCCCCAACAGACTCTGCAACACTAGACTGAGAAAATTCTGCTGTTGAAGACAGCTGGTCTTTTTCCTAAGACCAGCTAGACACTGGTCTAGCCACCCCATCCAGTGCACATCCTCATTCAGTACTTTCACAATCAAAACACATGACCCTGGACATTGAAATCAGCCTGTTTGTACTGCAACTGTAATGTAACTTTGCATTAAGAGGTACTAGTGTATTCTTCTTCCTTTCCTCCTCCCTAAAACCTTCCTCCAGTGCTATCTCCTACTGCCCACTGCCAACTGGAAGCCTGCCTCCTCCTCAGTCATTTTACATTCCACTTCTCAAAACTTAAAGACACATTCACACGGTTTTAGCCAAGCCATCCATCCCCTCTCCACTTCAGTCTTGGCTATAACCCAAAACTGGAGGCCACATCCAACCACTTCTCCAGACCACTGTGGCTTTTACAGCACTCCCTGCCCCAGCCCTCTCCTCATAAGCTGAGTAGTCCCAGCCCTTCCATGTCTCTTGACATGGAGACTGGTGAATATTTTCCGTGTTTCTAGGTGGGATCACCAGAACTGCACGATGCCAAGAAGCTACATCATACTGAGTTGCGATTTTGATGGGGTTTAGAGTGCAAAAAAGTAAGCAAATTAATTTAAAAATATGAGATGTTAAAAAAAAAAAAAAAACCCAAAACAAAAAAAACACCAAAGTACCTCAGCATACCACTCAGTTTACTCTGAAGTCCCTACTAACCTGGATTCTCCTCTGGTTCTTTTATAGCTTACATCTTGGAGGTGTTCAAGTGCATAACACTAAACAATGTGATTAGAATTGATCCAGTGAGACTTCTATCCTGCCCCAAGGGAACAATTACACTGGATTGTAAGGACAAAATTAAAGCACTTGATTTTGGACCAGTGATCCACAGGTGAAAAGCCATGCTCCCATCCTTGTACTAAACCTCCCAGACACAAAATATTTATCCATACTTACTGGATAATAATTGTTTGAGTACATATTTTCCACAGTTATCAAAACATTCACCAATCTATTCAAGGTAATCACGTGAAGGTTTGGGGTTGAGGGTCTTTTTTTTCTATTTTTGGTAGGAGATTAAGATTTTTCTTTGACCACAAGCTTTCTTAAACTTGCCAAAGGGGAATGGAACTACATTCCACTAGCGAAAGAGATTTTCAGAAAAAATTCAAAGTGGGATATAAAAAAATGAAAGTAGATTTGGGTATGTCAAAGCTACAGCCTCTGTCAGAGAGGAGGATGGGGAAGGAATGTCAAGAATAGAATAACACAAGACCTATAGTCTCCTGTAAAATGAGCATTTTTACTGATCATGTTATTAAACATTTTATTATTTCAGTGACTACAATAACCCCATTTCATGCTCCTGGGTTTGTGCTTTTCCATTATCAAATTTTGGCCAAAATACCAATGGCTCAGAAAAGAAATTAGTTGATTCCCTTTTTTAAGAGCTGTGTTTGACTTTAATTACATTGATACTTGCTTGGGAAATCAGACATCAATCTCAAGAGAGTAAAACAGGGGAAAAGGAAGGAGAAAAAACAGATATGGAGAGAAAGAAATAGAATAAGAATAGACAGTGGTGAGTCAGATTAATCAAATTAAAAGTTTCTAACCTCCTATCTCTGAAATTTCAGCCAATGCCCCTACTTAGGGATATGGGTGAATTCGTTTTTTAATTATTTGTTAAGTTTTCTTTTATCAGTCATCTATTCAGAAAATTCTGACATCTTCAAGCAGGCATGGTTATCAATCATTAGAAAGTGGTTTTATCTGGAGCTGCTCATAAGAAACTGTAGACTTTCTAAAATGAGCTTAATGCAAAAGGATGGTACTTCAAGGAAGAGGAAAGCAACAAACATGGGAAAAGTCTATTTACCTTTCTTTCCATGTAGGTTACTACTTAAGACTGAAAAAATGAAGCACTGCAGTCACAGTGAACAACCAGGGAAAATTCTGCACAAGCGGGTAAGAAAGAAGTAGTTGTAACACAGATCTCTCCATGGAAAATGCTATTGCTTTTTTCACTTATTCTTTTCATCTTTTATGACTGAGTTTCTCAGTGACAAAACGCCACGTTGCTTGTCCAAGCTGTGTCCACAAGTGCCAAAATATTTATTCCTAGGTTGCTATTTCACAGCTGCTGATCAGCACTCAGCAGCATAGTCAAACCTTCATCTTTCATTCCTTTCTCACTCCCCTGCACTCCCACTTCCTCTCCTTCCAGTCTTTTTTTCCTCCACTCTTACCCCTTCTCATTCCATTTTAATCAAGGTTCTTTCCTAATTAAAACAAACAAATATGTGGAAGCAATTAACGTCTTGAAGGAAGCAGATGGTGGAATAGTGCCATTTCGTTATTGCATTAAGCCTTAACTTGCTATCTCTTCAAACTTTGTGCACTTTAATTAAGCACTGTTACAGGCAAGTTCAATGGGCTCTAGAGTAGAGTTTATCCAATTAGCTCCTGAAAAGCTGATGGTGCATGGTGGCAGGCTCAGCATGCTGTTCTGTATGCAGCTGGGAAGGGCAACTCCAGAGCCAGAAGGGACTAAGAACTTCCTTACACATCCAGCAGGCAGGAAAGGGAGTGAGAGAGAAGCAAATGTTGGTGATGGGGCAGAAATGTAAACTAGCCCTGCCCTGCCATGTTCGGGTGGAAGTTTTCCAGTGCCCATGTCAAAGACTCAATGACCATTAATTCTATGTGCACATAGTTTCTAAGGGGCCATGGTGACTTTTAGTGTCTATGACACCTTCCCACAGACAGAGAAGGGGTGAACTTGTCAGAAGAATTTTCTATTGCTTTCAGGTCTATTTACTGCCCTCTCATCTTCAGCATTAGCACCCCCAATCTTTGGCTTCCATTATATCCCTCTAAATATAATGGACTGATGAAGAAGTGGCAGTTAAAAATCCTGAGTCACCTAGAAAAATACACTCAAAAACCGAAGGACTCTTTTTTCCCCTTGCATTTCTGTTTGCAGTCAGCCCAGCATTGCTGAACAGAAGCTTTTGCAGCTAAAGTAAGGAGTGAAGAGCAATTGTGTCATCCAGGTTCATCCTTTCACTGTGCTCCACAGACACATACAAAAAATGTGCACAGTCAAAACCTGCAGTGATCCAACCTACCTCCCCTCTACCACATTCTGGCAGATGATACACTCGTATTCAATGCTGGAGACAAGTGTCTCCAAATCCTACTCAAAAATATTTAAGGAAAACAGCCAGTGTAACTCAAATGGAAATAGCCTTATAGATCCCAAGCTTCTCTGCACAGAAGTGTCTCAATTCTCTATGCCCATATAAGGAAAAATATACACCTATTTTATACCTAGCATGCAAGACAGACCATTTTTGTGATTCCAGTGTCATACGGGGACCATGCGGAGGAAACACTTTCAGTGTCTGTCAACTACACCTTGTTTGTATAACCAAGGTTGGAATATGACTTAAGGAGTATTCACAAATTACATAGACAAAAACCATCCCTGGAGGTCATCTAGTTTGAGAACTTCTCTGAATTAATTTCTGTTTGAAGCAGGGCAAAAAAAAATCCACTCCTGTCCTAAAGATTTCTATTAATGGAGAGTTCATAACAGCTCCTAGAATATATTTTCAGGGCCTAATTATCATAGTTGTTAAAAATGGGCACTTTATTTCAAGTCCAAATTAATTTATTTCAGCTCCTAACCACCTGTTCTTGTTATATACCTTTACCTGCTCAAACGGAAGACCCTCTATTGTAAAAGGACCTCTTCTTCTTCTTCTTAGGATAAAAGAGAATATGCAGCATTTGCTAAGGGGTACGAATCATATCATAGTGTCCCGGCACCTCTTCATTCATCAAAGTTTCAAACTCAAACAAGGAAACCATCACAATGTTAAGAAATGCAACCACAGCACGCTATAAAAATTATTTTTTTCCTTGCAGATCCTTTCTTTTCCAATTGTGCCATATACAGTGCAAATGTATTTATTGAATATTTAATCATGCAAAATTCAAAGATTATGACCATCCAGTTCCCATCTTAACCATGATGTAGCCCCAAGAACAGATGTAAGATTTTGTGTTTTCCTGTGGATTTTATCTTAGCTGTGGCTTGAACACATCACACGGAAAAGAGAGTTTATTAGCATTATGGAAAAAGAAATTCTCAGTTTCCAAACTTTGGGTGCTTAAACTGTTATATTATCACACTATGAGGTGGCATGCAAACACAATAGGGCTGTAGAATAAAGAACACAGAATCATTTAGGTTGGAAAAGGCCTTCAAGATCACTGAGTTGAAGCATTGACTCAGCACTAAGTCCATCACTAAACCATGTCCATAAGTGCCACATCTACATCTCTTATAAATACCTCCAGGAATGGTGACTCAACTACTTCCCTGAACAGCCTGTTCCAACGCTTGACAACCCTTCTGTAAAGAATTTCTTTCTAATAGCCAATCTAAACTTCCTCTGGCGCAACTTGAGGCCAATTCCTCTCATCCTCTCACTTGTTACTAAAGAGGCTGACCCTTGCTACAGCCTCCTTCCAGGTAGTTGTAGAGAGTGATAGGATCTTCCCTCAGCCTCTTCTTCTCCAGGCCAAACATTCCCAGCTCCCTCAGCTGCTCCTCCTAAAACCTGTGTTCCAGACCCATCACTAGCCCTGCTGCCCTTCTCTGGACACACTCCAGCACCCCAACATCTTTCCTGTTGCAAGGTGCCCAAAACTGGACACAGCACTTGAGGTGTGGCCTCATTAGAGCCAAGTACAGGCGGATGATCACTGACCTGGTCTTGCTATGCATACTGTTGCTGATATCAGCCAGGATGCCATTTATCTTCTTGGCCACATTGGCACACCCTGGCTATGTTCTACCAGCACCCCCAGGTTCTTTTCTGCCAAGCAGCTTTCCAGTCACTCTTCCCCCAGCCTGTAGTGCTGTCTGGGGTTATTGTGAACCCAAGTGACCTGATACTTGGCCTGGTTGACCCTCATGCCATTGACCTCAGTCCATCAATCCAGCCTATCCAGATCCTAATGCAGATCCTTCCTGTCCACCTTGTTGTCATCTGCAACCTTACTGAGGGTACAATTGATCCCCTCATCCAGATGGTAAACACAGCTGGGCCCAGTACTGAGCCCTGGGGAACCTCACTTGCGACTGGCCACAGGTTGGATCCACCACCATTCACCAACATGCTGTGGGCCTGGCCATCCAGTCTTCTTACTGAAGAAAGAATACATCCATACAAGCCATGAGCAGCCAGCTTCTCCAGGAGACTGCTGGAGAAAATCTGCTGCAGGAAACACTCAAAGACTTTACTGAAGTCTATGCAGCCAAAATCCACAGCCTTCCCATCATCCATGAAGTGTGTCACTTTGTCACAGAAGATGATCAGTTTGGCAAAGCAGGACTCTGCCTTTCCTAAATCCCTGCTGGCTGGGCCTGATCCCCTGGTTGTCCTGCACATGCCATATGATGACACTCAAGATGATCGGCTTCATAATCTCCCCTGGCACCAAGGTCAGGCTAAGAGGACTATAATTTCCCAGGATCCTCCTTCTGGACCTCCTTGTAATTGGGCATCATGTTTGCCAGCCTCCAGTCACCTGGAACTTCCCCAGTTAGCCAAGAATGCTTATAAATGATGGAAAGTAGCCTGATAAGCACTTCAGCTCCTTCAGTACCCTTGGGCAGATCAATCCAGCCCCATAGACTCGTATGTGTCTAAGTGGTGTAGCAAGTCACCAATTTTCCCCTTATATTATGAGAATTTCCATAGTATTCATTCTCATAATATTCATTCTTAATCATCAACAAAATATTTATACAGTTTGACATGTATATGTAATCTCACACTACAAGTAAACTTATATGTAACCATTTCATTTCTATCCTTATTTAAGGATAGTTAGGTTCATATGTGAAGTATTACATATAACTATACCATTTTCCCAGAAAGCAGATGTGTTCAGATACACATACTATCAAGAAAAGTGTTACCCTCAGCTACACTAAAGGAGGACCTATTTTGCACTATTTGTATTGTCTGTCTGATTATGTGACCTCATAAGTCAATTTGGCCATGCAATTACATTAAGTAGATGCTTAACATAGATGCACTAATAGGAAGCAACAGATATGCTGGCTTGAGAATTAAATTCAGAATGCTGGCTTCTGAATTAAATCTGACTTGGCCAGTTTACATCTTTATCACCAGCTACAGGGATGAGGAAATTCCAATCTCCAATGCCTCTGGAGCAGAAGTTGAGTCCACATTGCCACAAGGACCCACAACCATCATCCATGCCATGAAAAGAGAGATCCTTCTTCTTTACCAACATCACATGAGCTAACACAGTTTGTGCAGACATTTAAAATCTGCTAAGCCCTAACGGGTGGATCTGCACACAAACCTGGTGACGAGTTGTCTTGGAGCAGAAATCCTAACGCAACACACTACCTCTGCCCATGAAGGAGGAAACGAAGAATTCAGAAAGCCTCTGAGTATGAACCAGGCAACTCTGAGCCTATTTCACAAGAAAAGACTGAAACAACATGGCACTTTTAGCCTAACAAAATGAAGGCAAAGAGAAATTACTACTAACTATAAATATTTTAAAGACAGGAAAAAAGAGAGATTTATTAAATCTGAAAAATAATACTGACACCAGAAGAAAGTTTCACAAACTGGCTGTAAGTACAAGTACACTTGGAATTAAAATAGCAGTTCTAACAACCAGCAGAGTGAAATTCTGAAATGGCCATCCACCCAGAAAACTGGCATACATTAAAAAAAAAAAATCTGGGGATTATTTTCTGTAGAAGATATACATCTGCATGCCATAGGACTCAGGAGGCCCTCTGCAGTCTGTGTTCCTACTCTGATCAAGGTAAATATTGTAAAACAACCACAAAAAAGCACAGTCTGAGTTCTAAAGAGCCAATAAATATCAGAAAGTATTTAAGACAAGGCTGAAGGATGGTGAGGAAGAGAAACTGTCCCCGGTGTACTGTTCCCAAAAATGTTTCAAGTCTCCGAAATAGTTTCACTATATGAGCATATGCTGTACCTCACGCAGCTTCCATTACACAGGCAATTGGAGTGGATCGTCATAATGGCCACCTCCGGCCTTAAAATTCAGGGGTCACAAGGCAAGGTAAAACTGATAGAACATCAAGAGAAAACCTGAAATTCTAATCGCATTTACACTCAGAACCTGACAGCTGATTCAGATCTCAAATATTTTCCCAGCCAGGTGTTGCAGTTTTACCCAGCAGGCAGATAAACACCCCACAGCTGTTCACTCACTCCTCCCCATCATGGGAGGGGCAGATCCTCTTGTGTTAACTAGCCACATGGCTTTTGCTGAATGTATATTCCAATGTTTGAAGATCCCATTACCCATTATTTTCAGTGTAGTCTTTAACACTCCATTGTATCATTTGATGATACAGAGGCTGCTACATGATAGGAAATGTGACTACCAAATCAGCAGCATACACTTTGGCCTATGTCTCCATGAGGCTGCTTTGAAAATTAGTCCCATTTTCTGACTCAATTTTTTCTGATGTGTCATGTCACCGTAAGACTTGCTTTTCAAGGCACAAAACTGTTTTGGGTGGTGGCACGTGGCACAGGATGTGTTTCCAGCCAACTGGCGGCTGTTTGCACAATTAAAAGGACTTAGCGCTTGCCTTGATGGGTTTGTGAAGGGTGTGATATAATCAGTCTGCCAGACCTCTCCATATTTATATTTTGAACATCATTCATCACACTACAGAGGCTTTAACAACTTTGCCTGCTTGATCACAGCACACATTTCACCTTCATGAATAATCTGTGCTATAGTGTCCATGGTCAAGCCCACCTATATGCTGTGTATCTTCCTTGGTGACCTGGGGTGTCGTGGACCCACAAAGCTGGAAATAATTCACCCTTGTGTTGGCACTCCAGGTCTATTTAAGCTACTTCAGTCTTAGCAGCCTTATCCATATGGCCATTGTTCTGATATTCTTCACTGGTCTGACTCTGGGCATCTACATGACGTACTTTCACACCTAGGTTCTCTCCCCAGGCAGCAACATCCTGCCACAACCCAGCAACCCAAAGGAGTCTGTTCTGTCCTGTCAGTGGCTTTGGTTTCATTGCTGTATCCTCCCACACAAGGTACCCATGAATCAGTGACTACTATACTAATATAATGAATGCTTATAATGAGCTTGTTTTAACATGCTCTGGTCAGCTCTGTCTTTATTTCAACCATTACCATTAGTACCCCACATGGGGCATCAAAAAGGACTGTTGTGGTTTAAAACAGCAGGCAGCTAAAAATACCATACAGCCTTTTGCTCAGTACCCCACAGTGGGATGGGGGAGAGAATCACAAAAAAGGTAAAACTCCTGCACTGAGATAATGACAGTTTATTAGGACAGAATAGGAAGGAAGGAAAAAAATAAGAATGATGACAAAAGAAGATACAAAACAAGTGATGCATATGCAATTGTTCATCACCCACTGACTGATGCCCAGACAGTCCCCAGGCAGCAGCCCAACACCCTGCCAGCCAACTCCACACAGTTTTATTGTCCAGCAT
This sequence comes from Taeniopygia guttata, assembly GCF_048771995.1. NCBI lineage: Eukaryota > Metazoa > Chordata > Aves > Passeriformes > Estrildidae > Taeniopygia > Taeniopygia guttata. The sequence continues at coordinate 43,618,920 of NC_133030.1, read as the reverse complement.
GACACCATCTGGTATGGCATATCTCTGACCAGTTTGGATCAACTGTCCTGGCTGCTTACCCTCACAGAATCTTGTGTACCCCTGGCCTGCTCACAAGTGGGGCAGTATAAGAAGCTGCAAAGTTCCTGACCTAGTGTGAGCACTGCTCAGCAACAACTAAACATCAGTGTGTTTATCAATATTATTCTCATTTAAACTAAAAACACAGCACTATGTCGGTGGAAGCAAAGACACAAAGAAACACAATCCTGACCTAGGACTCATGCAGAGGTAAACTCTAAACTCCAAATTATCTGATCTGTATTAGGTAAGAGCCCAGAGACACCTTCACAGCACTGGTTTTTGCATTTGTCATCATTTATCATGATATGGATAAACTTTGGCCACTAGATAAAGAATACAAAACTAGAAGTCAAAAGTGCAAAGTAAATAAAGTAAACATAGTTTAACATAGCATTAAGGGGGGAAAAGCATTTATTCTAAGAAAGCATTAACAGACTATGTATTTGCAGTCTTACTGACAACTTTTAAAGAACAACCATGCATAATCATAGGTATGATTTTTAGAAGCCCTTCACAGGAACAGGCAAGGCACAATCTCTGCATTAATCACCCACATTTCACCTCCTGCAACTATGGTCTACCCTACCAACTGCCCTCTGCGCATTGGTAAGAGTTGCTGGTAAGAGAGTGCTCTGCCCAGAACTCTCTTCAAAAAATCAGCCCCACCCACTCCAGGGACAAAATACACTGAATCCTCTAAAATACAAGAAGAGAGTGGTAGTTGAGCTTCATCTAGAAAATGCCCCCAGAGGAGCACAGTCTCTAATATGGGCAAAGTGAGCAAAATAATCAGAATGGGCAATGGCCAGAACATATATGTGATATTAATTGAGACATCTTCCTTTTTGAACTCCCAGATGAAATTCAAACCTTTCTTGCCTAGAGGTAACTAAAGAGAGTGCAAGAGATTCTTACAGCAGAATTTACATACACACAAGTCCTCTGTGTGACTGAACAGATGCCAAGTCAGTCTGAGAAGAACTCTGAGGATCTTCAGATGAGAGTATCTAAAACCTGCACAAAACAAATATTTATGGTCTATAAATATACACAGGCACATTCCTTCTCCTTCCTCCACAGAGCAGAAACTCCCACTACAAAGTGTCTTGCAACATGTCAGACATACTGACAAAGCAAGCAGAAACTGTGGGGTTTTTTCTCTGCTCCACATAGCAAGGCTATGTTCTTTATTCCTACTTTTCTGATATTTATCCCTCCCTTTCTTCTCCATCTTATGCCTCAAGCCAGAGGCTTGTCTGCTGTCTCTTCATATTGAAAACATGCAAGCCTGTTTGGTTTAAAAGGTCAATCACAGCCTGTTTGTACTAAGTCTCTGATGCAAAAATCTCTTTGTATAAGCTAGGAAAAATACTGGAGGAGAGTGCTGGATGGAGGACTGTGAGGTGACGATAACGTGTGAGGGGCATGGACACAGTTAAGGCACTGTGGTGTATGAAGGCAGCACCATCAGCTGTGGGGCTCATGGGTCTATGTCCTTGGTCAATAGAAAACAATGCAATTAAATTCAGCTCATAACAAGAAAGGCTTAAGTCAAATGAGATTACCTTATATTCATCATAAACTAATACTGTCAACAAGGATAGTGACTATCTACCAACTGATGCCCCATATATTAATTTAAAGCAATTGACTATGTCGCAAAATTTAACTCCTCAGGAATGGGGCTAAACCAACAACTTCTGTTTTACAGATGGATAAAGCTATTAAGGTTGACACTTCATGATCAAGGGTCATGATACAGGCCAGGACATCTTTAAAATGTCTAATGCTGCGATTAGTTTGAGAGCTTTTTTTTTAATGCTTATAAAAAGCTCTAAAAATAAAACATAAAATTTAAAAATATATGTCATTGATGGGTTGTTCTATTTAATTTAATGGCAAAAATCATCTTTCAAAATAAACTGGACATAATGTATGGTGCCACTGCTTAACTCTATCCAGTTTGACCATGCTGAGCTGTGTGTCATTAAGTTCTCTAGAAGTAACAGAGCGATTCCATGATCAAAACCTCTCCAAAGATAAAACAGTGAATCCTATTCTTCCCCTGCTTTGCCAATGGCTATATTACATAGCTACACACTATCTACCACTTCTGTCAATTAAAAAAAAAAGGTTGCAGTTGTTTCCTCTTTCCCTGGCCTGCCTCTCATTGCAGCACTATCTTCTACTGTGTCGATAGCTGATGGTACTGCTAAGGCATCTGCACAGGAATTACCTCTTGGCCTGAATCAGATGTGGTGAGGATAAACACTCTCCTCCACCACTGGAGGAGATCCTGAAACCCAGAGCTGGGTACCAGCAGTAAAAATGCAGCAGACTAAATGTTCCCTCATGTTGCATGCCCAAAAAACTACTTCATGACTTCATGTCCGTATTTCTGTGCTCTCTGTGCTGCAGGCCTTGGAATTCATTTCCTCCTTCCTCCTGCCCTCAACTGTCATAATAAAAAGATTCAAGTTCCTTTTCCATTCCCAGGCCTGCCCTCTTCCCTCTTCCAAAGCAGTTGTTTTCCATAGTATAGCCAACCACACCGGGCACACCAGGACCCCAGGTGAAAACCTAACCCAACCACAAACTCTGTCAACAGAAAGACTAAAACCAGGGTTTGCTTTTAACTGGGTTTAAGAGGGACCAGCCTTTGGTACATTATTTCCAAGTTATCGATAGCCTTTTGCAACTCACTTAAGGACTCCACTCTGCACTGTCACTTGAGAGTTACAAAACCATCAATAACAATGGAAAATAATGCACCCTGAGAGAGGCCAGAGCAAAACCTCCTTCTACAAAATCTTTCTTTACCCATGTAATCTGCAGTGAACCACAGCACTGAGTAGCTCAGTAGTACAGGCTTCATCTGATACCCACGCACCAGTGAGGAACAGCACTCCTCTTCCATAAGTCAGCATGTTCATTCTATTAGGGGGAAAAAAAATCCCCAAGAAAAATACTACTATTTCAGTTTTTTTCTGTGTGAAAAAGTGCAAGTCCCTGTCCTGTATTATCAGAGACAGCCTTGGAGCAAACACCCACATAGCACCCTGCTGCTATTCATTAATCGCTCCAGCAGCTAGCAATGAAATCCACAGGGAAATTTTATAGCCTTTCTTTAACTCTACACATCTGTTTGAAGACACTCCAGACAGGCACACACACACTACCAAATCTTTGAGAACTTGGTTCCTGTGGAATATCAGAGAGGTACCAAACGTACCTGTTCCCACAAGAGAAAAGAAGTAGAAAATCAGTGACCTCCATTTCCAGCACATGGTGAAATACTACTGTACAAACTGGCCTTGCCTGTGCCTCCAGAGGATATCAATACATAATATGTCTTGGGAAACTCCCATGAGATATATGACATTCAAGAAGAAATGCTTTGGGAGCTAAATATCAGCCTCTGAGAGTAAAGCAGCCAAGATGGTACAAAGAAACCAAGTAAAGATGTTCATTACTTCATCAAGACTGCAAGAGAGGCCAGAACTCACATTTGCAGCCAAAGATAGAGCCTCCTCAGCTACTGCTCTCAGATGCATGCAGTTCTAGTGTAGAGAGTCTACATTCTGCTGGGAGAAGATGGTGACTAATGTTATCCAAAGAATTAGGGGAAAAAAATTCAGTAGTGCAATATTCAGCACTACTAAAGTCAGAAGAAATTTTTATTGGCTTCAATAAGGCTGGGAAGTATTTTTTAATCCCAGATCTTTTATTTGATACCTAAGACAGGATATTTTGTAATCAAAGACACCAAGAAGTCCTGAAGATAGAATTTTGAGCTGCTCTTTTTTCCTGAAGTTTAACCTGGGTATTTCTGAAAGACACAGACTTCCTCTGTGGTTTGTTTGTTTTGTTGTTTGTTTGTTGTTTTTTTTTTTGAGATTGTAGCACAGGACAATGCCTCAATGGTTTCTACACCACTGCAGAGGCAAACTACCACAGAAACTCACACTTGCCTTCTCCAGTCCAGCATGTTCCTGTTCTGGTTCAGATCAAGCCTCTGCATCCTGTTTTAGAAACTGAGATTGTAGATAAAGACATAAAACCTGGTTAACTCTATTAACTTTACAACATCATGTCATGAAATGTCATCTCAGTTTCCACAGCTGTCAGTTTATGCCACAGCCCTTCTGGCCTGGGTTCCTCTTGCTTTTTCCATTCAGACAGGCAAGCAGCAGCCTGTTTGAGCTACTCAGCTCACCTGCACACTATAGAACAATATGAATATTACATGTAGCATCCTTTGCAGCAAAGGATATATTAAGTCCTATATTTTTAATACCACTTTTAGTATGCCTATAAAAAGACTCTATGCAAACAATTGGATTATGTATTTCTGCTCTGTATGGGAATAGGGTACCAAGTGAGAGACATGGCAAGTGGAAATGCTCCTATCCAGGTGCAGAAGCCTTTGCAACGTGCATCTGCATGGGATCTGCAGAGAATTACATAAAACTTATCTTCCTACAAGCATCAGACCTAGTTGAGCCCATAGGATTTTTACATCTCAAGAGGTTTTTACTGGTATATTACACTAGAAGTGCTGGTGAATGATATCCTTCACAGTGACTGGATGACATGCTGCTCTTCAATTTCTCCATAACCACTCAGAAATGTGACATCTTTACAAATCATTGTGTGCCCTCCTACAGCTCATATTAAAGACCCAGAAGAAAGAGAAATGCCTGCCAGAAACTTGTAACAAAATTTGGTATTTGGAGTTTTCTCTTATATTTGCCCTTACTTCTTCCAAATTAAACTAGGGCAAAAGAAATAATTACAGCTTCACAAATATCTTACCTGCCTTTTCATTGCCCCGTTACTATACTTCAATTTTGGCCTGAAAGGATTTCTTCACTAGCAAGAGAACATCTAACCTCCATGATCCTCAAAACTCTGGGTTTTCTTGAGTATGAAACTAGCAGGACTGGAAGTATGTTAAATCACAGACAGCTGAGTTCACTCCAAATCTTTTCCTTCCCCCTGGCACGACACGCCAAAAGAGACATTCTGTAAGAAGTAGGGCTTCCTAGCACCACTTCTGCCAAATAACAGACAGACTTACCTGGGAATTAGGTCATTAAAACAGAGGGCCTGACTCACAGTGAGAGGTGGATCTATAAGTGACCTTTGGCATACTGGAGCCACTGATCAATTATTACTTTTTTATTAAAAATTACTTTCCTGTATCAGCAGGGACTACTTCCCTCATACACATCATTAACATTAACCTTTGCTGCACAAGGATTAAAGGAGATGACACCACAGAGAACCATGAGCAAAACAGAAGCTTAGCCCAAGGAAACACACTCTTCCCCTCTACTCAGGGCTGGCTCATGCTGCCCGATTTCCCCATCACTACTCCACCCATCTCTACTCATTGTACATAAGCACTACCAGGTCAGTCTGAGACAGAAGGCAGTGCTCCATTCAACTATAAAGGCTGAGAAATCAGGGATACCTAGTGAAGGCAGATGGGAGAAGGTAGCATGCATAATGGTCATAGCAAAATATATAAATCAGCTACAACATTGTAATGAAAATCAAGGACAATTCAAAAGGAAGCCATGCTGACCCACAGCTCCCAGGATCTTAACTGATGGCAGACACAACCTGAAGCATTTCTATTTCACTGTTTGGCTTCATCCCAAAACACTTCTATCCATGCCAAACTGTTTGTCTTCACAGCATTTGCTCCTCCTGAGTGGATATCATCAGTCACACCCATATGTGAGAGCTATTTTGTTATATAAGGAAAAAAGACCCTTAGGGAAAAGCACAGTTCATCAAATGTGCTATGCCTTGGATTTGGGTTCAGTCATAATGCAGGTCTCCTGGGGTGACGCTGTACACTAATCAGGTGTGCCCTTTGGCACTGTGCCCTCAGCAGAAAGACCAGGTGGAACCAGGTGAAACCTTGAAGAGATGGAAGACTGAAAGCATAGGGACATGAAAAACCCCAGCAGATGGCAGGGAAGAAGCTTCTTTCTGCTTTGACAGTAGTTTGCTCTAGTGTGGCTTTTACTGTGAAGTTTCTGCTGATTTCTCCATATACTTCTTTAGATTGTATCCCTCACAAGAACTGGAGAGAGGATCATATATTCTCCTCTCACACAATTTAACTCCATTATTCCCAGTAAGTGTTGTACCTCAGTCCCCAGTAAAGCAGTATGTCTTTGTCTTGGTGCAGTGCCAAGAAGCCAAGTGTCATTTGAGCCCCAGATGAGGAGAACATGCTACAGGCAGCACAGCCCCCAGCAAAAGGAAGCCTTTGGCCAAAGAGAGAAACATGGAAACCAGAGAACAACACAAGAAGTATCTAGTTCACTTCATACATCTTGCATGTATATAATTCACCACTATATATTTCAACAGCTGTCACCCAAGGAGAGCTCACACAAATTTGAAGTATCTCCCATCTATCTCAAAGAAATGGGAGACATGCTCAGCTGAAGTCCACCCTCATCTAACCATTATCAATGCAAAAGCAGCTGCACTGATGGCAAAAACATATGCCCTCTTCTTTGTCTTCTGGGGTGATCAGTTCTTAATTCTTTAGCCTTGCTGTGTGAACCAGTAATTCAGCATGAGCCCTCCCTGACAAGAATACAGTGAAAGTCTGTTGTCTTCAGAAGGGACATCTACTGCCCTTATCACTTCACATTGGTTTTAGTCCATGCAGAAGTAAATTCCTTATGGAAGAAACAGAATCATGTGCACTAAAACAGAGATTAAATTATCAACAAACAGAGCTCAGGAGCTAGGGAGAGGTTGGGGAGCCTCATCAACTACTTTGCACAGAAAAACCCCACCCAGTGTGGCAAAGCTTGCCCATCTGAAGAAGGCAGTAGGCTCTCAAGTCTTCCTCTAGTCCTGCTTCAACAACACATTTCTTGGCCCTATAAGGCCTCATCTCTTTGGACATACAGACTCACTGGTGTTTTCAACACCTCAATCTGCGCATACAGTGTTTCCTTGCATTCTGCACTTCTTCTCCTTGCTCATCAGGGAAATGAAGAATCACAGGGAGACCTCATATTTTAAATTTACAGAATTCTTGTACAGACTAAGAATTTGCATCATATACATTTGTCCTTCCCTTTCAATCCTCAGCAGAGTTTCTGGACCTCACTCCTTCCTTACTCCTATACCAATTCCCAACAAGGAAGCCTCTAACACCTCGTCACAGACAGCAGGCAGGACCAGTCAACATCAGCTCCCCAAGAGACCTTCCACTGTCACACCAAGCAGAGAAAGCTGAGCTCTTCCAAGGGAAGCACAAGATTCTACCTTTCCATCCAGAGAAGCTAAGGAGGGATGAGGATACACAGTGTCAAATCCCAGCCTCAGGCTGGTCATTTGATAGAAGGTGGGATTTTAATTCCTAGTTTTAATCAAAGAAAATGTAGTTACAGACTTTGAAAAGCAGTGGCATCAAGAAGAAAAGTGGCAAGAGTCTGCATAAATCTTCTTATCAAGCCTCCTGTTTCCCCTGGAGAAGGAAATGAACCAAGAGCAGATGCAGCAGTCATGCTGTCCCTATAGTATCATTTCTTCCAAGTTCATATATCCATATTTTGTCCTTCCACTCACAAGGTGCAGCTTGACTCCTCCCTATGAACTTGGTCAGACTGTAGGATCTGAAGAAAGGTGAAGGGAACATTACCTCCTTATCGTATACAAACCTGCACCCTCCTCATTTCTTCTCAACACTTTTTCCATGTTTTTAATTTCCTGCAGTGATCTATATAACTGAGTCATGTGTTTCTTCTCATTATGAATATGAATTATTAGCCTATCCTATCATTTAAGTGGTCCAAAATGATACAATTTTTCAAACCTTTTCACCTTGAACACAAATGTATGCATATGTGTATATATATTTATATATATAATTATATATAATTTTTTTAAAAGTGAGTTGGATCAAGGCAGTTAAAGATTGGCATCTTCTTTCCTAGAAAGCTTTAAAATTCAGAAACTTGAACTTATTTTTTAACAGATATTATACTGATTTTAAACACTTTAACAAAAAATTACAAAGCTGTCTTGCTATTTGTTTTGGATCAAAAAATTAACTGGCATTGGCAAATTCTATTCCATTAAAGGATACTACCAATTAAAAGAAATAATTATTCTTTTTTATTTGCTATTGTTGCAAGCAACACCTAAGATTAATCCAACTGAAGGATTAGAAGGGAAAATGCCTTTCACCTAAGCGCTTACTCCATGCATGTGACACTACTTTGTGTCAAGCCAGTTTGACTGTTTCTCTTGTAAGCAGTCAGATCCCCTTTGGATTAGATCCATAGAAATAGGGAAGGAAAAATACATATGGAAATGTAACTGCAGAAACTCAAATATTAGCAAGTGAACCCAAAGAGAACACTTTTTCTTTTCAGCTAATATTAAGCTGCTGCACAGTCCTTAAACAACACACACACACTGAAAATCCTCTGCCTCAAATAAACATATTCAGTGTTCAACAGACAGTGTCAATAGTGGTTACAGTCTTTTTCACACACTCTACCCTAGAATGATGAGACATCTATGATTCATTCTCCAACCCACCTCTCCAATCACACACCTAGAGGAAGGCATGTTGAATGTTTTGGGGCTTGTTTTCACATCAAGGAATAAAAATATTAAAAGCACGGCATTTCTTTTGGGATTTTGTTCCTCCTCAAAAGGGAGTCTTGTCACTTAATTGTCCCTTCTGCATTTCCCCACACTTCCCCTACATCCAACCCACTGTCTGATATTCTTTCCCTTCCCAGAGATTGTCTCCTTCTCAACCTTGCTCCTTCCAGACATCCCTTCCAGTGTTGCCTCCTGGCTCTCACCTCTGCTTTCTGTGTGAAATCACACAGGTTCTTGTGCAGATGTCAGCAGGGTCAGCATATACATGAAGCTCTGTTAGAGCTACACTTCATAAATCAGAAAGTGGCCTTCTGCTCTCTGTATTCACACTCTTCATTCAAAAACTTTTTCTCTAGTCCTTCTCCCCGCCCAGCCTCTTCTACTTCCCTATACACTTTTGCCTCACCAAAAGCTTAGTACTTTTTTTGTGGTTTTATTTCTCGCTTTTAAAACTTCCTTTTTCCTACCTCTTCTCCAGCTACTTCCTTTGGATTCTTTTGCTACCAGGCTGTCATCTATGCTGTTAGTGCCAACCACATCTACAATACAGTTAAATAATTTATTAGATTCCTTTTTTACTTATTTTCCTCATTTGTTCCTTGGAGTCCTAGCACTGTCAGTTCCCACACACAGATATCAAACCTACACCCTGTCCCCTCCTTCTCTCAAATGGCACAATCTTGTACTGGAAACTGACTACTCTTATAGGATACAACAGCCAAACCTTTTCACAGGGGTACCTGATGATGTGCAAGTGTTAAGAAGGTGGTTTACTATAAACTGATTGGATAAGTGAAACCTTGATAAGGCTGACTCCATTTGGAGTTTAGACAAAGGTTTTTGCTGATCATTCTGGGCAACTTATAAGAGAAAAAAGAAACATAAGAGAAAAAATATTCAACTGAGATAATTTGGTTGTGTACAGAGCTAAGCAAAGACACAAAGAAGCTCCAAGGCAAGAAAAGTCAGCCCCATCAGTCAAATACTAGAGCAAGCATTTAACTCTTTAGAGTTCAAACTCTACAGTCAGAAGGCAACAGACTGAAAGGCAACTTTCCATAGCTAAGAGCAATGAGTCACAGGGTCAGCATCTGTGATGCTAAGAGTTTCGCCTGGAAATATGAGAGAAAAAAGGACAGCAGCACCTGCTCACTAGGCTGCTCCATAAGGCACATCATGGGACCAAAACACACACATCCCCAACCTCCAAGTAGTGAGTGAGGACAGAGCCTTTCAAATTCTGATGCACAATACTTCACATGAAAGTTGTTTGCAGTGACCTGTTGCTTCCACACCTTATAGGAAAGTTGCCTATAACATCACCCCCAAACTTCTGGCAGGTTACACTGTGACATGACACACTACACCCAGGCAGATGCAGAAGTATGTGTGCAGGTGAAAGAGGAAAAGGCAGTCAGAGAAGAGAATAAACATACAGGCAGCAGTGATTGAAAACTCTGAAAGTCTAAGGTCTCTGCAAATGCCTAAGTAAAAGCAGAGGCAGTCTCCCAGATCGATTATGCATGCACGCCACTGAAAACACAGACTGCTAAAGTGCCAGAGCTCTGCTGGATAATTTATAGGCTGGTGTTAGTATTCACAGAGTAGTGGGCAGAGTTCAAAGGAATGAGGTGAAAAATAAAAGTTTGAGCCTTACGAAAACACCATCACAGCCAGCATAAGCATCTGCACCACAAAGGGCTTCAGCTGTGCTGGGTACAGGCAGAAGCCAGCAGATGTTACCAAAGTAGGAGCCATCAAGTGGTATTTTGGCACAGGGGCAGAGAGTTCAGGGAGGGTGTGCAATCAGAGCATGCACACGTGCGAACTTTGCAAGTGCTGAGCACGTGCCTGCCTGATTTTTGGGAAAGAAGAGGAAAGCTGTGTGCCAAACAGCCTGCAACCCATTCCATCTTCTAGCATAACACTTCCTCATTATCTTCTTGATTCTTCTATGCTTGTCATACACCAGATTTTCTGGGCTACTTCTGTCACAGAGATATACACCAAACAGGGAATAACTGAAGACCTTCACATGCCTTTTTCACTAATGGTCCCACCAGGATTTGAAGCCAGGATTGTAGGGAAGAAATTAAGCAAACTAAGCCATCCAAAATGCAAGCTTTATTTAGGTGAGCTTGAGTTTTTCAGCTTTATCACTGCCTGAGCCTCTTAGACATCTAGTTATCTGGAGACAAAGATGGCAAGACAGTGAGGTCATCAATTTACTAAGCCTTATGTCTGCTCACGTTTCAGATTAGACACAACACCAATGGCATTAGAATAAGTACTGTGCAGTTGACTTCAGCAGAGACGTAAAGCAAAGGCTGCCTCGCCCATCTTCACTCCTCTCTCTGCAAGGCTACTCTAAAACCAGACCTTACAAACAGATATGCAGGTGCACAGCATGTACTGCCACTATTCACTGTTACCATCTAGTGCTGGAAACAGAGTGCAAGGGAAAGCACAATATACAGACAAGATGAACTAAGGGATTGAACTAGTATTTTTAGTATTGCATGCATGCCCAGATAACACCTTTAAACTCCTTGTCATAGCTTCCACAGCATTCAGCAAAATCCTCTCCAACCCTACTCATTCCAAAAGAGAGTTGTCTGAAGGTACAAGTAATTTTCTGTTCCAAAACCTTTTCTAAACAAAGCTCTCTGGCCCTTGCAACACCTACTCGAACTGGGACGGCGCACAGGAATTTGGTGTAATACAGTGTGCTGATAAGTATTCTAACAAATACTCATCAGGCTCACTCTTGCAGGTTAGCCTTCAGACTGCACTGTCTGGGTGCAGTACTTGAGGTTCAATCAATTACAGAAAGTTATCTCTATTAGAGGCCACAGAGGGGCATGCTTTAGAGACACTAATCACTTAGCATGAAAACCTTTTGTTCTACATTTAGGCAACATCACACAACAAAATTCTTGTGTATGACTGGGTAATACAGTAATATAATTCAACAGAGTAATGATCACTACAACTAGACTCCCCTCTGTACAATTAGAATATTAAGCTGAATTTTTCTCCATAGAATCTGGAGGACTACAGAATTGATGGATGTGCATTCTTTTAGTCATGAGAGAGTTGAGCAGGAAGGAATTGAATCAAGGAACCTATGTCTTTATTCTTTTAAGCAATGGCAAAGAATCTCCATAAAGAGATGGCAACACTATTATATGGAATATGTAACTTGATTGATTCTGTTGCTAGACCTGGGATCATTAGGGTCTTGGCAATTAATATATTGTTAGTCCACAATATCATTCCAGGTGGGTTTTTAACTGCAATCCTATTACAAGTTGGAGGACAAAGGTACATGGTGCACAACACAGAATGTTGTGGGTTGGCAGCACCTGCTGATATGTCTGACAACCATTAACTGAGAAAATTCTGGAATACTATCTCAAATCAATCCTAAGATGAAGAGTGCACCAAATGTGATTAAATAAATCAGTCTGTTGTCTATGATCTTCAATAAAAATAATTTAAACTCCATCTATTGAATTTGAGACCTTTTTCAGAGATAAGAAATAGAGATAGCAATTTTCTTTTGTCATTAAACAACTCAATGGCAGGATGAAAAAGAAAGTTTGTGCCTCCTGCCCTTTCCATTTGATTATTTACCTCTGACAATATAAAGAAGGGAGGTGTCAGGGGGAAAAAAATCACAGAACAAGAACAACAAAAGCTTCACCATAAAATAAAACACATTAAAATATCTAGACAGAGTCCAGCGAGAAGAGGCTATAAAGCCGTGTTTGCATGGCAAGGTTCTGGTAACTGGGAGGCTGTAGGAGTTGATCCTCTGAGAACTTCCAGAAGCCTCTCCCATGTTCAGTAGAGCCAATGTCAGTGAGCTCCAAGACAGACATGCTGCTGGCCAAGGCTGAGCCCATAAGTGATGGCAGTAACACCTCTGTGATAACCAATTTATGAATAAAAGATCGTTTCTGCAACGAATTAATTGCAGTCAGAAAAGAGAGGAGTGAGACTTTATGACAGGAAGAGCTCTGCAGAACACCAAGGTCAGTGGAGAAGGAGAGGCACGAGGTGCTCTAAGCATCAGAGCTGAGATCCCCCTGCAGCCCATAGTGAAGACCATGGTGATGCAGGATTTGCCCCTGCAGTCCATGGCAATCCATGGGGGTGCAGAGATCCACCTGCAGCCCGTGGAGGGCACCCAAGCTGGAATAGATGAATACACGAAGAAGGTTGTGACCCCTTGGGAAACCTGTGCTGGAGCATGCTTCTGGCATGACTTGTGACCTTTTGGGGGACCCACACTGAAGCAGTCTGATCCTGAAGGGCCACGTCCTGTGGAAAGGGCTCTGTGTTGGAGCAGTTTATGAAGAATTGTGTAAGGACTTACATTAGAAAAGTTCATGAAGAACTTTCCACTCCTGTGGAAGGGAGCCCACCCTAGAGCAAGGGAAGGACTCCTCTCCCTGAGGATGGAGCAGCAACAGAAACAACATGGGATAAACTGACTGTAACCCCCATTCCCCATCTTCCTGCACTGCTGATAGCAGGAGGAGGTAGAAAATCAGGAGTAAAGCTAAGGCTGTGAAGGAAGGAGGGCTGCAGGGAGGTGCTTTTAGGATATTTTTTATTTCTCATTATCCTGTTGTGATTTTGATTGGTAATAAATTTAACTTATGTCCCCAAGTCAATTCTCTTGCCCATAACAGTATTTGGTGAGTGATCTCTCCCTGTCCTTGTCTCAACTCATGGACCATTTGTTATATTTTCTCTCCCTATCCAGCTGAGGAGGGGAGAGGCAGAGCAGCTTTGGTGGATACCTGGCATCCAGCCAGGGTCAAACCACTAGAAGCAAGACAGGAGAGACTTCAGTGGAAATAGAGAGAAGATATATAAACTGTTTAACGTGTAGAGAAACAAAAATTACAGAGAAGAACAACCAAATCTGAAATGACATACAAATCAGTTTACAAACAGAACCCTTTTTCCAGCACAATTACAGTGACAGAATAATCACTGGAGAGCTTTACGAAATCATTCACTGAGCACTTACATGGGATAATCTAGCAAAGGGACCCAGGAGACCTTAAAGATCTTAAAGAACAAACTCCTCAAAGCACAAGAACAAGTTCAATTCAATTTGTGGGAAGCCAAGTGGGTGTGGAAGGAAGCAGGCAGCTGAATGGGAAACTCCTGACAGCACTCAAACACAAAAAGATGCGAATGAAAGGTGAAAGTAGGAGTGTGCTTCTCAGGAAGAATACTTAAATTCTGCCTCAGCATATCAGGATGAAAATTAGAAAAGCTTGAAATTGCATGAAAATTCATAAAATGTGAAAGGCATCAAGAAGGGCTTCTTAATGTACCCTGCTAGCAAAAGCATGACTAAGAAATCTGTGGGCCCAAAGCTGAATGGAATGAGAAACCACTGGTAAAAAGAAAATGTCTAGGCTGCCTATGGATGGCATTAGATATTTTTTGCAACACTTTGGTAAGACACCACTTCAGCCAACAAACCTCCTGCATTATGCCACTTTGAATATCCATCCTGCTGAGATCCATCAGTCTTTTTATTGTGTCCTTTTGGGCAGCAAAATCCCATATTTAGTCTCATTCTTTTTCCACAATAATAAACTACAGTTTCTTTTGAAAACTGCAATGGACCAGTGGACCAGTGCAATGGAATTGTTGGACCAGTGTGTCTTCCTATCTATACCAGATGAATGATGGGAAGTTTGGGGACAGAAAAAGCCACACTGAATGAGAATTAAGCTGTTTTGTTTAAACAGATGGAAGATGCACCCACAAAACCACCAAAGCAAAGAATGCCGTTTGAATTATTGTTATAATTCTTTGCCACATGCCTACAGAAAGTTTGACAACAGCTAAGCTGTCAACATGCTATCATACCACCCATCCTGCTGACCAATCTTTGGGTTTTCTGCACTCCCCCAGTTATCTGTGTCCATCTGTTGTCTCCTGTCTCATCCTTAGCTTGCTAGCTCTTTGGGGCAGGGAACATTTTTTGCCCTGTGTTTGAACAAGCATTGTGTAGGTGCTACCACAATAGGCAGGAATAAAAATAACAACAATAATTGGGTTATATCTTAGTGTCTCCTTGGGTTGGAATGTTTCCCTCCTGACTTCACAGCAGTGTTCATAAACAATTATAACTTGGTGCAATATGGGGCCTCATAAACAAATAATTACATCCCAACCTACCTTCAACCATTTCACCAGTCATCCCTTGAGGGCTGATCTGCTGAGCTCTCCATATGCTCCAAATGGTGAGTGTGTATGAACTCAGTTTGAGCAGAAGATACCAGCCTTGCAGTGTAGCAGGACTAACACCCTGCATATAACCCAGAGATTTTCTTTGGACAGAACAAGCTTCCTACACACAAACTGTTGCCTCCTACTTTTGTGTGTCAACCCTGACTCATTTCTAGTGCCAAGAAGAAGAGTATAGTATCTTCATCCTCTACTCCCTCTGAAGAATGGCAAAAGCCTGCAGTTAGTTATAAGTTTATGTGAAATGGTGGAAGACAGCTACATTATAAACTGTGCACACAGATTGAGGCCAAGCACAACACTGTACAACTTCAACAAGCATATATTCCCAGATGTTCTTTGAGACTAAAAAGAAAATCTTCCTTCCTTGAGGCTCACTAGGGAAACTGTCTCTCAGCACTGGAGACACTCAAATTCACTCCTAGGCCCAACTGGATGCAGACTGTTAGTGTAAATCTAAGATTCAGGAAAAGATAGCAGTAACATGGCACACAGTATGGCTTGGACTGCTTGCTTGTAGAAAAAAGTTATGCTGAACTGTCTGGGAAGAAAAGCCCCATTCACCAGGAGACATTCTCCTCTCTTAAAGGGCCATAAGCCCCTCTCATGAGTACAGAAGTCTACTGAATCAATCAATCTCTCTTCTCAAATCCACTGGGTGCAAAGACACCTCTTGCAATGCTTCATCCACACTACTCTGCTTGAGGACAATGAAAGAAAGATGTTGCAGTGAGGAAAATCTTTTGCCCTTGTCTACTTCTTTTGATAGAAAAGCACAGAAAAATTATCTTGTAACTTTAACACACTGTATCTTGTAACTTTAGCAAATCTGCGGTGGTTTTTGATAGGTGAAAGCAGAAGTGTAAACCTTTTTTCCATCTCCAAATAATTTCACCAAATCTTCGGGGTTAAATTAATCAATGACCAGGATACAAGTCTCCAATAACTTCCAATTCCTATTTACAAAGATTCAGGAAGATGGGCCAGCCCTCTGCTTGTTTATCTGCAGAAATAGAAAGGCTTACAGTGCTGGATGCTAATGTAACACTACTGAACACACAAGCTCCCTCAGGTTTTTTGGGATGTGCACTGTAAAACTGGATTATGCCAGCAGCATGGAAGGTGCTGCAGGGCAATTTGCAGAGGGAGTGGTTCGCCCTGGCTCTGCTTCCCCAAGCTCCCACCGCAACTGCCAGTGAGGGGACAAGCCTGCCTCTCAGGACCAGACATCAGGAGTTCAGGCAGCCCATTCCCTTCTGAACCTGTCAAAACTATAATAAAACAACCTAGATAAAATTATGTGTCTCCTTTCTCATCTGCTCTTAAAACTTCCTGTGATGAGGGCACTACAGTCTCCCTCAGGACAATGTTTTCCTGCTTAACTTTCCAAATACTCATAAAGCTTTTCCTAGCACTTACCTCCACATCTTCCTTGCTACAAATTAAGCTGATTACTTCTTGTCCTATCCCCAGTGGACACAGAGAACAATTAATCACTGTCTTCTTAAAACAAGCTTTTAAATATTGGACGGCTTTTCCCTCGTCAATCTTCTCTCCAGCCTAAACCCACCCAACCAATCCTCTCCTTGCAGATGGCGTTTGCCACTCTGGCTGCTCCCTCCCCATCTCCTTCCACTGGTTTCTGGTTTTCCTGCCCTCCTGGATGTAATGCTTTGCTATGGCTTCAGCGTGGCTGCTAGCGTAGAAAAACTACTGCCTGTGTGCTACATGTGACGCTCCTGTTAAATATACCCTAAAATGGGATTTGCTTTTTTGCAACATCACCACACTGTTGACTCATATTCAGTCTCTGACTCACAGTAGTGCCTCCCAGATCCTGTTCTGCAGTTCTGTTGCCCAGCTTGTTATCCCCCATTTTACATACAGGCATTTGAGTAGATCTTTCCAAGTACAGTACTTTTCATTTGTATTTAATAAATTGCTTCTTATCAAATTTAGACCATTGTCTAGTTTAATTGGCAAATTATCTATGTTGTGCCAAGAAAGCAGATCAACTTCCAACCTCATGTTACACATTGGCAACAAAGAGAGCATGAAAGGAAGAACTGCTGTGCTCAAACTTCTTAAAAAGAGTTACTGTCTTATCAGAAGCTTAGCAATTCATTACTCCCTTTTCACTCTGCATTCCACCTGATTCTGGCAGGTTGACCCTGGCTGGATGACAGATACTCACCAAAGCCGTTCTACCACTCCCCTCTGCAACTGGACAGGGAGAGAAAATACAAAGAAAGGCTCATGAGTTAAGAGATCACTTATCAATTACTGTCACAGGCAAAACAGACTCGACTTCAGGAAATTAATTTAATTTATTACCAATCAAAATCAAAGCAGGATAATGAGAAGTAAAACTTAAAAACACCTTGCCCACATCCCTCCCTCTTTTCTGAACTTAACTTTATTCCCAATTCTTTACCTTCTCCCCACCAGCAGTGCAGGGAAACAGGGAATGGAGATTATGAGCAGTTCATCACATATTGTTTCTGTTGCTACTCCCTCCTCAAGGAGAGGAGTCATTTCCCAGCTCTAGTCTGGGGTCCTTTCCATAGGAAACAGTCCTCCATGAATTCCTCAAGCATGAATTCTTCTCATGGGTTACAGTTCTTCACAAACTGCTCCAAAACAAATCCCTCTCCACGGAGTTCAGTCCTTCAAGAACAAGCTGCTCCATCATGGGCTCCCATGGGATCACAAGTCCTGTCAGGAAATCTGCTCCAGTGTGGGCTCCTCCCTCCATGGATCTGCAGGTCCCTGCCAGGAGCCTGTTCCAGCACAGGTTTTCCAAGGTGTCACAACCTTCCTTCAGGCATTCCCTGCTCCATTGTGGGGCTCCCTCCATGGGCTGCAGGTGGATCTCTGCACTCCAATGGATTTCCATGGGCTGCAGGAGCACATCCTGCCTCACCATGGTCTTCACCACAGGCTGCAGGGGGATCTCAGCTCTGGTACCCAGAGACCCTCCTGCCCTGCCTTCTTTGCTGACCTTGATGTCTGCAGAGTTGCAACTGTCACAGATTCTCCTTCCATTCTTCTATGGCCACAATTGCTTCTGTGCAAAGTTTTCTTTGCTTCTCAAGAATGATACCACAGAAGTGTTACTATCATTCCTGACTGGCTTAGCCTTAGCCAGCAGAACATCCATCTGGAGCCAGCTGGCATTGTTTCTGCTGGACATGGAGGAAGTTTCTGGCAGCTTCTCATAGAAGCCACCCTGTAGCCCCCCCAGCTACCAAAACCTGGCCATGCAAACCCCATGCACTGATACACGGTGGTCTTCATAAATTAACAGTAGCTCCCTCTAACCTCATAAAATACATTTACTCAATGAAATTACAATCTGCTGCCAAAAAAGTACAGCAACATCCTAGACAGCACATCACTCTATGACCTAAGGTAGTACCAAACAGAGTTGCTAGCAACTCATTAGCTCATGTCAACCAACAAGGAAGAGAAGGGGCACATTTAAAAAACTAATTCAATTGAAATACATCCTTAAGATCTGGCTCAACAAAATTGACTTTTGGTCCACTGGAATTAGATACACCCTTAATATATATTTGATTAATGACCTATATGAAATTACATAAAGGATCAATGTTTCTTTGTATTTTCTCCATAAAGTCCTTAGCATTTGATTCCCAGATATGCAGAAGGTATTTTTAATGCATATACCTGAAATTATATTATATCATCCCCTCTTTGACAATGCTGCTTGAGCTGACCAGACAAACTGGCAGATTTTAACACCAGGACATCAATGAATTAACAGGCATTGATGTTACCTCAAGAAGGTTGGCCTTAGGCTCCCCACAGGACTTCTACACTCTCTTTGTCCCCCTCCAAAAAGTCAAAGTAATCAATAATTTAAAATTTCTTTTATTTGTGGTCTACAAAAAAATGTAGTGTGTAACCAGCCATCATAAAAGAACAGTAAATTATCAGAATTTCTCTCACCCCGAAATTAAAAAGGATGTTAACTGAATGTGTCCAGAGGAGGATAACAAAGCTGCTGAAATGCTAGGACACATGTCCTCTGAGGAGTGGCTAAGCACTCTGGGTTTATTTAGTTAGGAAAAAAAGGGGATTGAGAGGCAAGCCCACTGCTATCTACAGCTTCCTGAGGAGGGGAACTGGAGGGAGATGCTGAGCTTTTTTCCCTGGTATTCAGTGACAGGACATGCAGGAATGATTTAAAGATGCAGCAGGTGAGGCTCAGACCAGATATTAGGCAACACTTCTTTAGAGAGAGAGTGACCAAACACTGGACCAAGCTTCCTAGAGCAGTGGTCAATGCCCTTAATAATATCCCTTAATGTTCAGTCTGCCCTGAAGTGTTGGACTAGTTTGAACTAGAATTATTCTATTCTATTATCAGATATATGAAGCTTTCCTTTCAAGGAACTCAGTGTTTTACAAATTATAATTTTGAATTTTCAGTGAATGGCAAAAGTGATGACTGTTATGAAAAACTGGTTAAACACACTCTGGGAAAGAACTCCAGACTTCTGTTTAAGTTCATACTTGAGGACCATCCTGCCTGCTCTACTGACACTTAGTACCACTGTAATGAAGTTCATGGGTCATGGATCAGTACATGCTGAGGAACACCTGACTGAAAAGCCTTACAGAAAAGGACCCAAGCTCCTGGTGGACATCACATTGACTATCAGCCAACAATATGCCCATGCACAAAAGGCAGCTAATGGTATTCTGGGCTTCATTAGAAATGTTGTCAGCAGGTTGAGGAAGGGGATCCTTCCCTCTACGCAGCACTGGTGAAGCCAAACATGGAGTACTGTGTGCAGTTCTGGACTCCCCAGTACAAGAGAGAGGCAGACATAATGGGGGGAATCCAACAGAGGGCCGTGAGGAAGATTATGAGTGTCTTTCATACTAGGAAAGGCTGGGAATGCTAAGACTGTTTAGTCTGGAGGAAAAAATATTCTAAGGGGTATCTGAGGTGGGCAGTGTCTGATCAATGTACATAATTACCTGAAGGCAGGGTGTAAAGATAACACAGCCAGGCTTTTTTCAGCGCTGCCCAGTGACAGGACCAGAGGCAATGAGCACCAACTGAAACATGGAAGGTTCTGCCTGAACATCAGGAAACACTTATTTACTGGGAGAGTAACTGAGCCCTGGCACAGGTTGCCCAGGGAAGTTGTAGAGTTTCCCTCTTTGAAGATATTCAAAAGCCATCTTGACGTGGTCATCATTTCTGGGTGGCCCTGCTTGAGCAAGTGGTTGGATCAGATGATTTTGAGAGTCCCTTCCAAATTTAACCATTCCGTTATTTTCACCAACCATCAGCATGTCAAAAATCTTCCTAGAAAATAGTGGCTTTGTGGCTTAATCTGTTATTTTTCAAGTATCTCCTGATGCTATAGCAGATCTTTCTGTACATTGATAATGCAGATGGTGCAGAAAGGAATTTAATAGCTAGGACAGGTTCCTTCTCAGGACAATGCTGCTGTTTCACTTACTGCATGAACTGATTGAGATCTTTATGAGATCACTTTAATTCTGACTTATGCAATGCTCAGAAAGGTCAGACAGGTTATTCCCTCCTTTCCATTACTTCCCAGAACTAGTGAAGACAGAAAGCACAGTGGTCCAAAAAAACTCAAATCAAACTGTTTAATATTGTTAAGAATATATTGCTCCCATCAGCAGAGAAGTTCATTCCAGATAAGATCTCAGACTAAAGCAAGGACTCTTATCTTCTCTATGCATCCCCAACACCTGGGAGCACAAAAAGAGGACAACACAGCCTTCCATTAGCTCTTCCAGTCTAATGAACAGAAGAGAGTTCAACCAAGCAAGGGAAGGACATATCATAATCTTTTCTCACTTTCTAATACTCCAAGGACCAGAAGAGAAAGTATCAAAAAGTGCACATCATGACCTCATGTGTGTGTTCAGTGACTGACATCCACATGTAGTAAATGAAGGTCAGTTAGATATTTGCGAGTAACAAGAGCATTACAACTTGTGGCTTAACTTGCACCACAACTTGATTCACTTATATGTACAACAGCAACTATAAGAATAGAAGAATATCAACTGGACAAAAAAGCCTCTTGAACACCTTGAAAATAATCTCTCTTCCATTTTGTTTTGTAATAAAAATGAAGTATTTTGTAAGAAGTACTGTTGTCTACCTGGTAATTCCTTAACTCATATCAGTTGAAAACTGTGCAGTTACAGAAGAAAGAAGATTCACACTTAAGATGAGTGAAGAAATCTAAGCTTAAGGTGAACAGATTTTCTACAGCGCTTGCCTTGCTTCCCTTCATGACTAGTCATGAAGACAGGACAGAAGGTCCTTCCACACATCCCTCACCAGATCCCATTCCTCCACACTCCATTTAGTTTCTGCAGTTCAAGCAGATTCCTTTTCCCCCTGAAATCAATGTTTAATTAACACATTATTGGAAAAAAAATGGGATGCAAGAGCAGACTGAAACAAAGCCAGCACTACCCTGCTCTGCAGATGCAGCCAGTCCCATTAGACAATTACCCCACTGGAAAATTATTCCTCTCCTCATCCTCCTTCAGCTGCCAGCAAACATCATCCTCTTGCTTAGTTACCTTTCTTTCCATCTCCACAGGACTCTTTCCTTTCTTAGAAGTGGTCCACAACAGCAGAAAAAAAGTAGAGGGAGAAGGGGAGCAAGTGCCCTCTGTGTAGCCTCACAGTATGTCCAAGGCCTCATCTTTAATCCTGCCACCCCCACAGAAGCAGCACACTGATTCCCCTGATGACTGCCCCATCGACACAGCAAGCACAGCAGAAACAGGACAGTGTGCTGTGCCATGAACAGGGCATTCTCAAAGGGTCAAACTCACATGCAGATCCTGGAACTACACACAACAGTGTGTACCCAAAGGCAGCAGAGATGCTACCGGCAGCTTCAAAAAGTTTACATCATACCTCCCCCTATCCTCATCAATTATTATTCTATCCCATTCCTTGGCTCTCATCCAGCTGCTGGGAGGTACTTGGATGCAGGGGATGCTGCAGCACTGTCAAGGGCATTATAAGGCAGGCCTAGGGCCCTCCCTGCTACACACACAGGCACCCACACTACAGGGCTGGTGCAGCAAGCAAAGGACAGCAGAGTCCATGAACTCCTGGGCTGAGCTGCCCTCGTCATGAAGGGAGGCATCAGGATCTTTGAAAGAGTCTACCATCCCAGCACTGTCATTCCCAGGATCCAAAGCTACTAGTGTTAATTAGTTCCCATGATGTGATGGATGACAAGCGGCAGGACTAGGAATGACACAAGCAGATTGTGTTTGAAATAAGCCGTCCCTCACCATCAAGGGCAGAGCAAAGGAATTTGGAAAGGACAGGAGCTCAGCACACCAGTGAGAGACGACAGATATGCTGACAGGCCCAAAATCCCTGATATACCCTTCCCACCACCCCAGCTCGCTCCTCTGCCAGCAGACAAAAGAGAGGCAGGGGAGTATGCCTGGCAGCGAACTCAGGCACCTGGCTGTGAGAAACAAGAAGAAAGCTCTGAGAAAAGGGGAAGTAAAGCAGATGAAGGGCTAATCTACCTTGTAGCAAGAGGCCATATTTCAGACAGAGCTGAACTTCTGACAGCTATAAGTGAACCTCCACCACCCTCTGAAAAGCCACACAGTGATACCTGCAGCAGCCCAGAGCCTAAAGAGGCTGAAGGCTTTAGCCCAGAGCACTTTGCCAAGCTGGCTGTGCAGTGCACAGTTCACAAGAGCTGTCCACAGTGCTCAGAGAGCACTGTTTCCTGTCAATGGTAACAAGAGAAACTGTGTTCCCACCTTCCCTTAAGGAAGAACGCAGGATCTTCCAACATCACTAGTGTATTTCCAGTAGGAGTCTTATTGCTCAACTTTTCAAGAACATCACTACAGAAACACTGCATTTTATCCCTACTAGACTTCAGTAAAACCATACTCAAGTTAGCCCAACCAAAAGTCATAGTTTTTCCATAAAAAAAAAATTCACAAAGGGAATAAACCGAGCACTAAAAGTGTCATCCATTGCCCACAAGTAGAAAGGCAGAAAAAATTTCTCCCATGCTGTCTTTCTACAAACATGTCTTCATCTGGCTGTTTGGATGGCAGTGAGACATCAAAATACCACTTCTGATTCTCAGAGTCCTTTACACATGAATTGCCAGTATCTATGCCCAAGTGAAGAGAAACAAAAGAAAAGAAAAAGCAAACAACCTGGACCAAGATTATGTAGTGTACTGGTTTCAAGAAGATACTTTTAATTTGTGAAACCAAGATACAAGAGGTATCTTCCTCACCATTTGCTGTATGAATTACAAACCAGCTCTGCTAGACTGACAGACTGCTATTACATAGAAGAGGAGGATGAGGGAGAGATAAGAGCTGATAGAAATTTCCAAAGCTTAACCAAAATTTGGGTAATTTCTGGCTCCAGCTTGGGCAATTGTCCCAAAATAAAGCCTATTTTCTCTTCATGCTGGTGGGGGGCAGGACCAGATAAAGCTGGATGCATTTTGTTTTTAAATTAAACACTATGTCTTCTGTATCATCATCAGAGGTCATCTCTTATCCTGGTTTTTGGTCATCATAAAGTTTCTGACTCCTTCAGTTTGTTCTTGGACAGATCATTGTGTGTCCTTATCATTGACACAGCCTATCACAGCTTAGCCAGTATCCTGACATCCACCTGCATGTGCCCACAGCACAGAGCTAAAGAAAAGGGCAAAGAAAAACAGATCCAGGGGGGAAATACACTCTGCTTCTCAATAAAAATACTTTAAAGAGCCCTGGAAGAGGCTACAGAAAACAGAAGTTGAGTAGATCCACCAAAATACCACTGCTGATACAAGAAAAAGGGAACTAAACTCCACCTTCCCAGGAATAATCCAGACAGGAGCCTAACCATCTTATCTTGTACAGCCTGAAGGTGTCCTCTAGGCTGAAGGTTTAAATCTTAAATCCAATCCTAACACAAAAAAAAAAAAAAAAAAAAAAAAAAAAAAAAAAAAAAAAAAAAAAAAAAAAAAGTTCCCTAGTTGCCTGTACCTGATGGCTTGGCAACTTGCTTAGAAAGGGAAGACAGTAAGGGACAGAGAAGGGGTTTCAATTTCATCTTTGCACAGGGACTTAAAATCCACCATCACTGCTACCACAAACTACCCCTAGCACCACTTCTCACTCTCTGAATGCTTTGCAGGAACTGAGTCCTCCTCCCACTTCAAGGATGCAAAACATTCAGGGTCAGGGTAAATTGTAAATTCCAGCACTATGTCAATGTCTGTCCTTGTGTCAGAATCACTGGGGAAAAGGAGGAACCATAAAACCTTGGGCTCACCTTTGCCCTTCAGGGCATCAGGGAGATAACAGGGAGGCAGTCGCCACAGGATGGGAGCAGGCACACAGATCTGCAATACATTCTGCCCATTGCTCAGATGGCCACCACATTACCTTAGAGAGCAGCCATGTAAAAGCCCAATGTAATAAGGATAAAAAGGTATGAAAAAACGTTGAAAGGAGGGCTACAAAGACAGTCAAGGGCCTAGAGATAAGCCTTATGAGAAACAGCTGAGGTCACCTGGACTGTTCAGTCTGTAGGAGGTAGAGAATACCTCATCAGAGTCTGCAACTTGCTCATGAGGGGAAGTGGAAAGGCAGGCACTGATTTCTTCTCTCTGGTGACCAGTGACAGGACTCAATGAAATAGCCTGAAGCTGAATCAGGGGAGGTTTAGGTTGGAAATTAAGAAAATGTTCCTTACCCAGAGGGTGGCTGAGCAATGGAAGAGGATCCTCCCCAGGGAAGTGGTCACAGCACCAAGCCTGACAGAGTTCAAGAAGCATTTGGACAATACCCTCAGGCGTATGGTGTGATTCTTGGGGTGTTTCATGCAGGGCCAGGAGTTGGACTTTCAGCTGAGGATATTGTATGATGGTAAGATTCCTACAAGCACAAGAGCTGCAGCATAACAGCCACTTCCAAAGTGATTGAGGTAAGAAGGACAGCAGGGAGAGTTTAGAAGGTAACTACTTCAGAAGGTGAAGCTGAGCAGCTGAAGCAAGATTGGCTCTGGTGAGCACAAACCAGGGGAGCAGAGGGATCTCTCCAGGCATCACCTAGAGCAACCATGTGGGGCACTGGAGACACTCCTGCTTCCATCCTTCTGCCTGTAGTTTACCACTGCACCTCAAGGTCAGAGAAAGGAGAAAAGCAAAAGGCGAGCACCAAAGTAGCTCTGGACAGATCTATTTATTCAACTTTTGCTATTGTTTCATGAAGTGGAAAGATCCAGAAACATGTAGACCTTGGAGCAGGCACAGCCACACAGAGGAAATGTGAAGCAGCAGCTGGCAGAACCACAGGAGCACCATCCTGCCACAGCTCCCCCTCTGCCTGGGTGTGAGCAGCCCATGACCAAAGATGGAAGTCCTTCACACCCAGAAAAGGAGGGCGCTGAGCAGTTCTGTGAGCCTTGGTGAGGGTCCTGAACATCCTGAAATGCAGGAAAAGCTTTCCTCTCATTTTCTCAGCTCCCTCATCCCCATGTGCCAGTCACCACAGCCACTCACCGAGGCTTGTCGGATCCTACACTGTGTTCTAGCTGGGGGAGCAAAGGAAGGGAACAATGGATGGAGAGAGAGACTCTTAATTCCCTTTGCTTCCTCACCCCAGCCTTTTCCCTGCTCCACGCAGACCTGAAAAGCCATGGCTCTCCTGCACATCCTACAACAGAAGCACAAGGAGCTTTTCTCCGCCTCTCAATTCACCACCCTCCAGGCTCCAGCAGGGACTGCATGGAAATGGCGATATTCCTGTATTGTCTGGATCAACAGTACGGATAAGCTCGAAGAGGGCAAGAGAAGATGGCATGGGAGGATGAGGCAGGAATTCTTTGTTTTGTCCTGGTTCCAATGCAGCCCACCCCCTCTCTCGATCGCAATGCCCTCTAGCTCGGACATGCAAGGAGGCATTGGAAAGGGAGGGGACCTGGGACGCTCATGAATTTTGTTTCCCCTATCAAGGGGACAGCACACTCCCTCGAGCATGCCTGGCTGTGACGGAGCTCCCTGGAGTAACCTTTATTCCAGTGTGTCGCAAGCATGTATTTCACGGATGGTTACACTGCATCATTATCACCAGACGTTCATTTGACCAAAATAATGTTATTAGCATTGTCAGGTCCATTTCCCCCCACACAATTTCTCCCTCCCCAGTACAAATACACTCCCTCCAACCCCCAGGCCCCTGCTATCCACACAGGGCACACCCCTCCCCGGCACAAAATCTCATGATGTGTGACACAATGTCCAAGAAAAGAGAACAGCAAGAGGGGCTGGCGAAATGGATGGACGTGCCTTTGGCAATTACCGCGTTCCTTACCCTCTGCCAGTGTTTACCAACCACACAGACACACAAAGATGAACACGCAAAAATTGAAATTAAATCACCGACTACCCAAGGTACATGACTATGGGTGTATGCGTGTACCCAAGCTGCGGTCACAGTCCTATCGGGAGCCCAAATCTGTGTGGCATGAAGTAAAGGTCATCGTGCCACTGTTGTGATGCACTAAAAAAAAGCCGCAGAGCCATCAGGATGTAACACAGAATTTTCTCGTCAAGGGATGAGAAACCTTCGGGGGAGTGGGGGCTGGGAGGAGGAAAGCGGGTGTGCGGATCGGGGGGATGGGGGAAAATGGCAGAAAATGGGGAGGAAAATGAAGAATACAAAGCTCCACTTCGCTAATCCAAGATAGACAATCCATCCCTTCCCCCCTCTCTATGCCCTCCCTCCCTCCGAAATGTTGGTGCAGATGGATTTCTGTATCTTGGTTTTGCAGCAGTGGGTCTAATGACTCCCATACCAAACCCCCTCGCTATGATAACCCCTCCCACTATTTTTTTTTTTTAGACCCAGCTGAAGAATAATGTGTTTTTAGAGATAATGGGTTTTATAAAAAGAAAAGAAAAAGGGACACAGCGCAGACATTATGCGAATAAGCTGCTCCCCGCATCACCCCCATCTTCTCCCAACCACATATTCTGATTTCATCCCCTCCCGTCTTTCTCCAGCCTTCCCCCATCGGCTCCCCCAAGGAAAGGAAAAAACCCACAGCGCGATCTGGATAGCCGATCTCAAAATCCCAAGCACTAATCTGCTTGAATTTGTTCTTCCCCTTATATAAGCAGCAGCACGTCAACATGTTCAGTGGAAACGCAGCGTAAAATGAGGCCAGGCTACAGCCATGGAACAGGGGTGATATCGGCAGATATCACTTCTATCGAGAAGCCATCATCAGCAGGTTGATGAAATCAAGTATTGGGCATCCAGCCGCTCCCTTGCTTTATTTATTTATTTTTCAATGCTTACTCTAATTTTACTTTGTTTCATTTTGGTTTCGCTCTACTTAATTTTTGAAAGGACAAAAGTGAAATAAATAATTAAAAGCCTAGAGACATACCCCCACCAGAAGGTGCCCGAATGCTCCAGAAAGAGAATCTTCACCTCCTAACTTTGGGGATTGGATTTTTTTTAAAAAATAAATACAGTCCTGTTGCTCACATTATCCCCAAACTTCCAGTGTCCCCAGCCGCACCTCCCTACTCTGGAAAACCAGACACTTTGTTAGCGAGAGATAAAGGTTTAAGAAAGTGCTGAATACTGAAGTGAAACTGATAGAGAAATGGAAAATTATGTCTATACAATAATCCAGTTCATTCAGCTGATAAAGTGCGTTCAATCACAAACCCACGAGCAATAATCTCTGCAACCTCCTCCCCCTAAAATACTACTAACCCTTATATAAACTTGCTAAACGTAACACCGATGACCATTTCAAATGAAACCGGGGACAGACATAATACCTTTCTGATTAACGCTACAATTAATAACTGACCGGATCATCACGGCAAACAAAACCTTTTGTGATCAAATTTTCCCCCACCTACTCAACATTTCTCTTAGACTTTTCACCAGTCTAGTTAAGAGTTGGCCCCCTCAAAAAATAGCCCCTCAAAATTTGCAATAAGGAGGTATTGCTGAGCGGTCATTTCAGTAGTCACCTTTTTAGGAGGGCTGTGTGCTTATCTCAGAACAATTACGGGTAGTAAAAATACAGGAGGACAAAAAATATTTAGAAAAAACAAAAATAATTTCTTGAAACTATTTGCAATGAAGCGTTGAACAGTTTGACCACAGAAAGGTGGAACAAGAGCTTGGAAAAGCAAAAAGCTGAAAGTGTGCTTTTTATAAACGATTCAATGTTTTTAGCCCCAGTTCTGCCTCCCCAGTCCTTTGGTTTTTCTGCCGCTGATCTCATGCCTAACCTTTTTTATTGTTTTCTTTTGAGGGAGGAGGGGCAGAAATCAGGAAGAAAAAAAACTGAAAGCGTTCAATTTTAACAAAATACATTCTTAAAACAGCACTGTTAAATATGCTATTTCGTAGCCACATCAAATTACCATTTAAATAAATTTAAGAGTAAGCAAAAGACAAGTCACCTGCAAAGCACCAGAGTCGGTGCCCTTAGGTAGGAGAATTACATCACTGCCTGACTCAAAGGTGTTTTCTTTTAAATTATAAAGCAGGTGTAATTTTTTTCTTACAAAAAAAAAATAAAAAATATAAGAAAAAAACTATAAAGCCGTTATTTCACATAGATTTTGCACGAAAAAAGCACTGAACCAACCTTTAAGGTCACTGACTGCCTGAAAACCCACAGCAGTCACTCACGGTGGAAGTTTTCAGGCAAGACGGCTACTAAATCATTAATACAAACAAATGGAAGGCGGGGAAGAAAGGCGCTACTGTAATAGATCCGAAGACTTGGAAGAGGCAAAAAATATTAAAGAAAAAAACTTTCCTTTTCAGCCTCTCTTCTTTTCTCGTTAGGATTAAAAAGAAAAAAAAAATCCTTGGGCTTTAGTCAAACAGCCGGCTCACTCTAAGGGTCTCCCTGCTGTAACTCAACGTAGTGTCTTCTTTTTCGAAAGCCCCCCCCACATCAATTTTCCATTGCAAAATGCCCCGCCGCGGGACCTGCGATCTCCCAAAAAGTCTGACCAAAGGAGCCGGAGCGTCCCGAGGGTCGGTGCGCGCCCACTCCGCCCGGGCGGGCAGCGCCCAGCCTTGCCGGGGCAGCAAGGAACGGGGAGAGGGATAAAACGATCCGAAATAGTTGCCGTGCGAAGGGTGAGGAGAAACCCACCCGCGGAGCTCCGGAGCGGCAGCGCCCAGCACTCGCCGGGCGGGCAGCTCCCTCCGAGCCGTGCTGAGCCGTGCCGAGCCGCCCCCCGCCCGCCGCCCCTCTCACCTCCGCAGCCGGGCGGGCGCCGGCCGCCGCGCCAACTCGCGGCTCGCCTGCGCTGCGGGGCAGGGGGCTCCAGCGTGGCCCCAGCCGCGGAGGCTGCGGGGGTCCCGGGGAAGCTGGGCTGGGCTGCCCGTGCCGAGCCGAGCCGAGCCGTGCCGGGAGAGCCGCGGGCGGCCGCGGGCGGAGCTGCGCAGGGCTGAGCGCGCCGCGGTGCCGGAGCAGCCCGAGCCCCGCGCACGCCGCCGCCGCCGCCCCCTGCTGCCGCCGCGCCCGCCCCACCGGCCCCGGCTTTTAAAGAGACCGCGGGTCCGCGCCCCGGCCCCCGGCACGGTCCGCCCGGCCCCGGCAGCGGGCACGGCCCCGGCACGGGCAGCAGCGCTCCGCCGGGCTTCGCCTCCCACGCTTCCGCCGCCTCTTCCCAGCAAAGAGCTTCCGCGGCTTTTCGGCTGCCTTCGGCCCGTCAGCCTCTTGTTCCTCGAGCGCTCCTTCACCGGGCCGGCACAGCAAGGAGGGGTTTTGCCCCTCTGGTCCCAGCAAGGCGAAGCCGGGCAGATACGGCTTATTTTTCCTTCAGTTTGCTACCAGGGACCAGCCGTCAGAGCAGAGGAAGCGTCTTCCTCAGACAATCGTTTTCATGAGTACCCCAAAACCCTTAAAGTTCACAAAGAATTTTCCCTTCTAGCTCAGAGTTTGAAGCAAACCTACTGCATATTTCAAGTCAATTTATTTACTGCCTATTTCATTTAAACAAGACACTAAGTTTCTGTGTGAAAGCATCTCAAACTTTTTATCCACTCATTTTCTCGCTTCTAAAAGTAGAGACAACAGCAACCGATAGACACCATTGATTATGTTGGAGTCAATATTTCAACCATTTAGAGTGTACATCCTAGATATCGTTATTTATAATTTTATCACCATTAGTACTTACAACAGCAAATGTACTCTGGGGAACATGTATGTAAAGTATTTTAATATGCTATCATGCTAAAAAGTCCACTTCAGAGAAGACTAGCACACAGGAACATTATGAACATGAGGTGCACACAAACCCAAAAGAGAAGAATCAAACTTTCTGGCCCCTCTCTCTAGACTATATAGTCTCATAAAATTTGTGTATAATGCTCATACTGCAACACCAGACTTAGGAATGCATTTGCCTTAGGGACAGATTACAAAGCTATTTGTCTTTCCTTCCCTCTCTGATCATGTACCCAAAGGTTTTTGTGTTTTTCTACATTTTGCATAGCAGGCAGCCTACCCACAGTACTCAATAAATAATAAATAATTATTGTTTTATACAGTATGTATTGATCACCTTCCTACTATCAAAACGCAGCTGCATCTGAGGTGGATAACAGCCACACAGAAACACTAAATAATAGTTACAAGTAGTATTAGGAGCCCCCTGGGAAGTTTCTCTGGAAAACACAGTACTTCACACACCCTAACAAATCTGTATACATGCACAGAGAAGATGAGAGACCTATTTCAACAAGGTGACAATAGTCCAGCAAAAAGGCATCTTCCTAACCCAAAATCAGCATCCCAAGAGCAAGATTTTATCCCTTCATATGTTTGTGCAAAGGCACGTTATTGTTGATTGGCTTTAACCTGTTTTATATGGACAACATAACAGCAGTAAGAACTGTCAATCCCTCCTTAGGGCATGGGATTAGATCCTGGTCTCAATTACTGTGAAGAAAATCAGGTATTACTTCATTTACTTCAGTAGTTAACTAGTTAAGAAGTGCATCTGACAAAATCTGGTTTCTCATTCATTTCTTTACTTGCTGGCAGTTCTGGCAATCTAGCATTTTGTAGCTTGCAATTTATCAAAGTAATTTGATTTGTTGAGATAGTCTTCTGAAACTGCACCACCTCTACCCCTTCCCTGTCCAAGGTCTTCTAAGACCATGCACACACATACTTGCATCATATTCTGATCTGGCTGCCTATCAACAGAGTGTATTCCACGTAAAATCAATGACAACAGCACCATTTCCACTTCCAATTCCAAATTTAACCTCTTTGGTTTAGCAGACAGAAAACAGAATGTCCTTTGTGAGAAAAAACAAACTAGCAAATTTTAACCAGCTTCATCACCAAGGGTAAAGCAAGTCCAAAAAGATTTGGGGAAAATAAGCTAGTTTTCATCCTATCCTTTCATCTGGAAAAAGAAAAGCCCAGGACACCCATATATGAAATGCCTAAAATTAGGAAAAGGGATAGAAGACTTCATCTAAGTGAGGAACTTCTATTCAGAGTGCATCATAGAACCAAGGAGGATAACAACTACTTTGGAAAAAATCTTTTCTGTGTGCCTAACTCGAACACACAGATCTCTACTTCTGAAAAATTGTTACAGTTAGGCACCACAATAGCAGACATCATTTTATAAATAGGAACGGAATAGTGAGAAAATATTAGAAGAGAAGGAAAGCTGTGTTGAAGTTGCAAGGTACATCTTTTCTGGGGTGTGAAGCAAAACAGAGACAAGAGGAAAGCAGTGCAAAATGAAAAGTTCTTTGTCCAGCAAGCAATGCAATAATTGCTCAACAGGAGAGTGGATTTTTCTGATTAATTCCTCTAATTCTTTCTTTCTTTTTCATTTCTCACTCTAACCCTGCAGTTTGCAAGTAAGTTGTATGGAAATAAAAAAAAAACCTCCATGATTCCTACAGTGAGGTTTGTACTAGAACTCTCCAGTACTACTCATCTCCCCAGTATATGTCATTGGCATTGTGGTGAGACTTTTCAGAACATATGACATGCTCTAGATAAAGTGTTTTGTCCCCATCTAGAAGATAATTAGATACAGCAGAATTTTTCAGTGTCTTCATTAAGAAAATAGCCAATTTCCTTTCCAAAGGGCCTTAAAAATTAGCAATGCCATAGATTTATAGACCTAGGCACCTGACAATTCCCTCCCAACAGCACCAGAGAGAAGAGGTAAAGGCAAGAACACGCGTTCATAGAAATGCCATTCATCTTCTTTTGCTTTCTCCCTTTAGAATAAATTTCCAAAACGTTTTACCAAGCCAATGGGCTTTTTATAACTAAAAGAAAAAATGCTGTCATAAACTGAGGCAATTCAGTCAGTGCAATTTCAATATATTCAAGGTACTTATTGTGCTCTGAGATCTGGGCTTGCTATTTCAGGGCAGCATCTGTAGTAGGCACCACTCACATCTTTTGCTTATGTCTTGCTGGCTCACAGGAGGTTCCCATCTCCCTGATGCCATAGAAAATGACCGTGCTGTTATCAGCAATTCCTGGAGCCCCTGTTTCCTGATGAGCAGGGGTGATGAGAGAGAGGGATCAGAGCCTAGAAAAGACTCTAGAGACAGAAGTTGGAGGCATCATCCATCATGCCAGGATGTCCAAATGCTGTGCCGCAAGATCTAGAAGATTCATTCTAAACTAATGCCCTGAGTATGACAGCAGGGGATAGGAAAAGGGACTGCACTGTAATATTGACACATAGAGTATCATCTCCTGGTATTCCTCCTTAGATTCTCTAAATGGTATTCACCAAATCCTTGAAATTAAGCATTTGTATGGTACACTCTAATGGAAATGAGGCTCAAGGGAATTTACCATTGAAACAGTGGTAGAAAAATCTGTGCAGCATGGCAAGAATGCAATTTATGTCTGGCTTTTTTTTTTTTTTTTTTTTTTTTTTTTTTGGCCATGTTAGCATTTTCAGTGTCTTTTTGCCCAAAAGTTAATACCCAAGGTGAATTTACAAGCTGCAGTCCAAATTGTGATCAGATCTTCTTGGGTTGTGCCAAACAAAGCTGATCTTATCTCACTGGTGACCTTATTCTACTTGAGAGAGCAAAACACATTACAATAATAAGAAATAACAGAGATGGGGGAAAGTAATCATGACAGTGCTTGGTCAGAACTCCCTTTACCATCATTTCAGGGGATTAGTTCTAAGTTCTTCCGTGAACACTATTTTTAACTCCAGCTGGAGGTTCAACCTCTACATTTATTCTGACCACTTGCAGGACATTGTCATTTACATCTTGATTCACAGACTTTTTCCTCCTCCAAGCACATTCAGTTGCATTTAACAGAAACTGTACACACTTGTCATAGTTTGACATGAAAGGAATTTAGGGAAGTGATGCAAAAGATTTTTATGTAATTGACAGTTTGTGTATATACACTATATACAGAAGTAATTTTCTGAGCATCGTTTTGTTTAAGTGAGTGTAGAGGGGACAGAAACTATCCAGACACAACTTTGAGCAAGTGGAAGTGTATGAATGAACAAAAAAACCTTGATGTGTGTAGCCAAGAATGTAAGGGCAAACCCATTCAGGTGAAAGGATTCCTTGTGGGAACAGTGCCTGAGAGAGATTAAATAAGTGGTGTATGTGCAAATGCTGCAAGAGCAAATTCAAGGCAGATCATGTAGGGAAAAAATATATTTCATTGCATCAACTGATTTGGGGAAAGAAACTATGCAAGCCGTTCTCCAAGTTTCATACACTGTTTTCCACCATCTTTAAGAGCATCATTGTAAGAGGATGCATTGTATGCATGTATTTACACATAAGCATTAACAACAACAGGTGAAACATACGTAGGTGCACACTCAGTTCTGCAAGGGAGAATAAAATAAAAAGCTGTGCATTCTTTAAGCCAGCAATACAAAATTTAATGGTTTTCACATTGGCTTTGTGACCTCCCCTACCTCATATTAGACATATATCTGCATCTCATCCTAAGACAGAATGACATCCATTGCCATCAAGCCCACTGTGACCCTGACTCAGTGCAAGCCAAAAGGAAGAGAATCACTTCCTATGGGCAGCAGGTAGTATCCAGTGAAATGGCCAAAACCAAACCCACAGTTCAGAGCTAAAGCACAGCCTTCCAACAAGTATTTCCACCAGTTTTGAACTCCATCCTTCCTTGCTTATAACTCCATGGGGTCACTCCAGTTTCTATGATGTCATCCAACCCCTCCCCTGCAGTAAGACTCAGTAGAACTTTATTGCTTACTACCTCTTCCACTTGAACTCTGCCTCCTCTCCTTGTTTCTGAATCCTCAGATGGGGCCATGAAAATTAACCAATGACATCACAGTTTGGTATGATATTTGGCAACAAATATCATGTCATACCTGCATGTCCATCAACAGGGTTGGGTAAGAATAGGAATTGATGAGAACAAAAAGAGGAAGAGCTGGAGAGGCATGCAATCAGAACAGCTGGATTTAACATGAGTGAAAGATAAATCTCTCTTTAACAAAATGCTAATCTAATGCATTCACAGGAGCTACTCCTTGATGAACTTCAGCAGCTCCTCAAGGAACATTAAATATTATTTCCCTTTTGCCTTTGACTCCTTCAGTGACCCTGAAGTACACACACCTTGATTGCTCAAGATCATTGGTACTAGACAGGGACATTTCCTGCTATATCAACTAGTTAACACTCCAAACAATGTTGGAAACACAGACATTTTGGGAATTTGTATCTGGCATCACGGACTTTAGAACCAACCCCTAGAAGCCTCATGTCAAATACTTACCTGTAACTGGCCACTTATCCATACCAGACAGAAACCTTTCCCAGCCAAGAGGAGCAGGTGGAATAAAGATATCTGCGCAGAATAACAGCATTGGGGCACCACAAA
The DNA here is from genome assembly GCF_048771995.1 of Taeniopygia guttata. Lineage (NCBI taxonomy): Eukaryota > Metazoa > Chordata > Aves > Passeriformes > Estrildidae > Taeniopygia > Taeniopygia guttata. The sequence goes on along the minus strand of NC_133030.1, from coordinate 43,583,936 downwards.
AGAGACTGCCCACTCTTTCTCTCAAAAAGCAGACCCCTCAGACTGACTGCAGGACCCATCGCATGTGTGAGTTAAGTGTAGATTCCCCTGCAAAATTTCTTTTATCCCATGAGCTCCTGAAAGGTGTTTGCAAGCATCATGTTATAAGTAACTGATCAGTTGGGAAGCTCTCAGGATAAGGAACAACTGCTGCAACCAGTGCCTTTCTAACGGTTCAGTTATCTCATTTTAAAACCTTATGCACTATTTTGGATAAACATGATAAAAATGGAACAGCTGTTATTTTCTCTGCTGACATGGCAGACAAACAGAATGCCTTCAAATATCATTATATCTGTAAGGGGAAGTACTTCTCATTCGCAATCAGTTGCCAATAAATGTCTTTTTTTTTGCATGAATCTATAATGTGAAGATTTAAGGTGAGATGAGACACCCCAAATAGGACTCCAATAAAACTGGGGCAAGGGGAGGAAATTCTCTTCCTGCTGCTATAAAACAGTGGGGACTGGGGAATTTTGTAGCTTCAAAATTCTTCAAGGAGCCAAAAAGAATAAGATATACATTCTTCTCACTTGGCAAACACTATTTTTGACAAAAGCCTTTTAGTTTCTGTTTGGTGATAGGCGTGGCACATCTCCAGGGCAAGCCTAAAGCATTGCTTTTGACCTTTAATGCCTCTTTTTCAAAATTAATAGGCATTAGGTATCCATGCTACTTAAGCACTTTCTGAAAATCCTGCTGAGTACCTATCTAGGAAAATCCAACCCTCACCACCTTTGGTCTCATCATCTCTTTTCTCAAAGGAGGTTAAGCCAACACTGGCTCCCAGGCACAAAAGGAGGTCTATAATGAACTAGCAGCCAGGACTCTGGCCTGCACTGCTTGCAGGGCTGTGCCCTCCTCCACGTCTCCCTGCCACACCTGGTGAAAGGTTTGACCAATGCTGAGAGGCTGGCAGCAGGCATGTGCCCAGTTACAGGTTCTGCACTCATCACTCACCTCTTAAGGCATATTCTTGCATTTCGTGGGCTTAGTCCAAGCTTTAAGACAGGAAAGTTGAAAAGCTAGACAAATGCATATATTCAAAAAAAGGGACAGCAAAAAAAAAAATGGAGAGCAGTTCCCCTTCTAGAGCCTGGCCCCTGTGTCCCAGAGCAAATACAAACCTTGCTTTAGGGCACTATATAAATTGGTATTATAAATTCAGATGGTGCACCAGGGAGTGCCTCATTCTGTATGATTGGAGTCATTCTCAGGAGCAGTTCAGGCACTCAGCCTGCCACATGCGACTGCTGCCCCAAGGGCTGCCATTACAGATGCATTATTACAAAGCGCTGCAATAAAGCATGAACTAAAACAACTTCATTGAAATGAAGATTAATACTGAACATGTGTTCACCTCCTTACACTCAGAAGGAACAGTCCAGCAAACACAAGTACCACAGTGCTTGGGCTGATGGGCTAGGGGAGCAATGCGCTGGCCAACCACTGCTATTGCTGAAGGCAAGCAATACATTTCCATAGCATCTTTTAAGTGTCCACTGATAGATTTAATGCAGCAGCTGTGAAGCAGAGAGTAAGGCAAGTAAAATATGTAGAGTGCTGAAACATGCAGAAAAGTGAGCTGTGTTTGAAGCAGAAAACAGAGAGAGATGCTTCAAACGTAGAGAAGAAATACCATTCACTGCAGAATGATCCATGCCTTTAGTTATCACAGACTATTCAATGGATATTGATGGATATTCTCAGCATTTCAAAGCGTTGTACTCATATGAGACTTAGAGGTGAGAAAGATCAGCTAAGGTGATAGTTCTTCCATTCCACTCACACTCAGAACAAGATTATTCCCTGAGATCTATTTGTTGGTGCCATTGTCACCTCCCTTAAACTCTCCTATGCCATACAGCACTCACGACCTCCCCCTTCTGATGCCCTTTGAGAGCCTCATAAATTTCACTGTTGACATAAACTGAGGGCCATTACATCCATATATATCCTGCTCAAATTAAACTCATGAACTTCTGTTATGGTTTAATAGCCCAACTTTATGCTTCCTTTTCCTGATGTAGGTTTTTCACTCTTCCTTTCCTTGCAGTCATTGTAAGGCTCCTAGCAAAACTAGCTGTGACTACTGACTAGATGTCCCAGTGGATTCATTCCTTCATTTTAGCAACCAAATTAGACCCAAACTTGTAGTAGTAAGTATAAATGGATCGAGAATAGATACAATCCATGACCTCCAGAAGAAGTGACCTGGTTCTGGAAGTACTCCTAGATCCTTTTGAAGTCTCCAATACATGACCCGATATGAAAGCACTGAAAGGCAGAACAACATAATCTTCCTACTAAGGGGAAAAAAACCACATGGGGAGGGGCATATGGCATTTCACAAGAGAAAAAAAAAATACATTTTTTGCTATATTACACCTCCAAAGTAACAGATTCATGATTAATCTGCATGATGGTATTTTGCACTTTAAGGAAAAAGTGATAATCATCTCTGTGGGCACATCCCACGGAACAGAGGCTCTGACCCTTGGGAATCAAGTGCATGCAAAGGCCTTTATTTATAATTTAGCAGTGTTTAAGACCTCATAGATGATCTGTCTTTGGCATAACACCCAGATAGGCACATTGTAATGAATGACACAGGTAGTTGAAAAAAAAAAAAAGAAAAGAAAACAAACCAAAAAACAGAGTCATGCATCTCTGTATATAGGCTGGAAGTGAATGTGAGGGAAAGCACTAATAAGAGAACAGATGCCCTCATGATTCTGGCATCTACATTGCTTTCTGCTTCTGGAATGAAAAAATAAATTTGTCATAAAAATAAATGAACTGACATCAAATATTCAAATTTTAGGGGAAAAAAAGCTGAAGGCAATATGTAAATACACAGTAAACAAGCGAAAGCTCCTGTTAACAGGTTTGTCTTTCCTTCTCAGGTTGACAGGCACTGCACCAATGCAATTGAGAGAGAATGAAATCTGCCGCATGCAAACAATTTCTAACAGAGCTAAAACTCTGCACTGAACATGGATAAGGAAAGTTTGGGCAGCTGCCTTTAGACAAGGCTGCCATGTCACTGCCCGTTCAAAGGGCAGTAGTGGATTTGAATTATATTATTTCACAGCAAGGTGCCATCCATTCCTCTTTGCACTGCAATTTTATATACCAAAAATAGAGTGGCCTTCACAGCCCTCCCACAGTGTACCTCTCATACCACCACAAATACAGCTCGATAACAGCCCATTGTCATACATATTCTCCTGACTGAAGATGACTTAATAAACATTCTTAGAAGCCAGTGAACAACTTGCAATTAAAAGGGAGTCATTGTTAAGCTCCAGTGAATTATTGTTTCACTCAGTTCTCCATACTTCTGCTAAACCAAAGATAACACTACATCCCAGGATAGACCTATGCTATGTCTAGCTCTGAATGGAGAACTCTGTAGACTTCTAAAGAGACAGGACTTCTTCTATGATCTTAAAACACAACTTGAAAGACCTACAAATCTCCTAGATTTAGACCATATGTAGAAACCAACAAAGATCCATATGCTGATGTGTCAATGCCTTCATAGACCTGATTCACATAATATAGAAATATGCATGAATCCTTATGCAGGCTTCCTATGAAATGACCATTACACTTCTCTAACGAGCAGATTACTGCTGGGCAAAATGTTATTTGGATGCCTCAGAGCTGGAGGCACTGAAGCTTTCTTTAGGATCAGTTTAGGATCAGGATTTGAACTGCAATAAAATAATTGGTATACCTGGTTAAATGATGAGGCAGTGCCTCTCAGCATTGGCCTTGAGTATACAGAAGACAGAATCCTCCTATAGGAACTAATCCTTCAGCAGAAGGAAGAAATAGTCAGAAGACCCACTGGGTCTGCAGTTGATATATTTCATATTACCATCCTAATAAACAAGGTTTCCAACAGGCTCTAATTAACAAAGTTTTGCTTAGCCCAATGCTGTCTCAGCAAGAGCTTCCAGGGGTTAAGTCAATGGGACTGTCATAACCCAGACACAGGCAAGTGTCAGTCAAAGATGAACTGCAGTGTCTGGAAAATATTGTGCTCCACTAGATGCAAGGAATCACAGTGATGATATGCAGCATGTTTATGATCACCCTATGCACAGGCAAATTCATAACAGAAGACTCCATCCTACCCCATGCAGATACAAACCACAGCTGACTGTTGAGATACTGGCCTGCAGACAGAAGACATTGATTATCTTGTCCCTTTTTGCCAGGCACAATCTGAGAACTATAGTTCAACCTGCTTGTGGTATTGCTGATCATCACTGCAGAAAGGGTCATGTCATCTCTGATTTCATCACCATATCTGCAAGAATCATACAAAAAGTGCTGCTGCATCAGAAGTAAATTACTCTATGTTTTGTGCAAGATAGAGTTTTACTGGGCATATAAGTGTAACTTCAGAAATCTTTTAAGCAAGGAAGTGTTACAATCCCCTGTGTAAATGCTTGCTACAGAATAGGGGGTGCCTTTTCTTTTTTTCCTTGCTTTAAGCTCCCTCCAAAGTGATGCAACCTGACTTGTGAAAAGTTATCTTATAAAGAAACAATGAATTTATACCAGCACATCAATTTAAGTTCACACTTATACGTACCATTATCACTTCTCCAGGCAGAAAACATATTAGATAAAGGACTCTCATAGCATTATCAACAGCAAAAAGGAAAGAAGCTACATCAGATACCAGCACTAACAGAGAATTGAGGTCCTCTCCAGGGTCTTGTCTCCTACCTCTGGAATAAACCATGGTTTGGTGTCAAGCTGAAATGCCTGAGAGATGGAACTTGACAGTTCAGACACCTGCAGCCATGTCTATAAGCCAGTCTCCTTCTTCATACCTCATCTTATCCAATTTTAACATGAAAAGCCCCTCTCCAACCACCTCCCATATCTTTTACAAAGATTAACTATTTAACACTAAAAATACCTACTATAAACAAAAATAATGGAAGGCTGTACATGAAAAATCTTGAGGAGATAGATGAGTTACTACCCTAGCAGCATTTTTTTAGGTTTGGGGTTTTTTTTCAAATTTTTGAAGACAGAAATCTGGCTAAATCCCATCTTTAAAGACCTTCCATATTAACAAAAGTTTCCCTACTGTAAAACATTCAGAATTATTCTTTCCTGCTCCCTCTGTGTCAGGAAAAAAAAAAAAAAAGCCTCTTGCAAGGGGGTTATGATGCATCTTTAATGACAGAGCTGAGAGAAGTGCCTGCCATACAAAGAAGCTAATCAGTCAATCAAGAGCCAGCTCACCAGACAGAAGCCGTCAGTGCCTAACTGCTCTGTATCCACCTGTCCAGGGAGACAACAAAACACCGTGGTACATGCCTGACAATTGAGTGAAAATAGCACACATATTTATCTATTTCTAAGCATCAAAGGGGCAAGTTTTTGCTTCAAAATAACATTTTCAGGAATAGCAAACCCAGCACCACACATGTACTGGTGGGCATTTGAAATAAGGCTAGTGACTCTCTTTCTTCTTGAAAACAGCAGCAATCCTTAAGAAACAGAAGGGCAGTAGGTGAGAATTGCTATAATTAGGCTAGCTGGAAAATCTTCTGCCATGAGCTTTGCAATCTAGATCAGTTAAGTGAAGAATTTTAGTTTTAAAAAGGAAATACATTCTCTTAAAACCAAAATGGAAGGTCTATATAAGCTGTATGGTTTTGTATCAGTGGGAGCATAAAGGTCAGAATTTTTATTTCCTGGGTTCAATATTGGGTGAGACAAACCATATCATCCTTGCCTGCCTCAGTTTCCCCATCTAGACAAGGATAATGAAGCCTACCTGCATTATAAAGGAATGATTGATTTTGCAGCTGACTTCATTAATATTCACAAAGTGCGTGGAAACCCTTGCATGAAAAGTGCTGCCCAAGTAACTGACTTGCTGAGTGCTCTTGTGAAAAAAACTTCGATTTTTTTTTTTTTTTTTACAATTCTCTTCAGACGAGTAAGTGTTTGGCATACAAAGACTATAAAAGCAGCGAGTGGCTCGCATTACGCCGCTGGTTATCCCGCGCGGCGCGGGGCGGTGCCGCTGTCCGCGGTGCTGAAAGCCGCTCCGGCCGGCCGCGCTCCCGCCTCGCCGGGAGAGGCGGGCTGGGCTGCTCGGCTGCAATACCAACCACTGCAGCGTCTCCTCGGACTATTTCAACACACAAACCTGAGCTTCGAGTCTAGATCCTGCTGCCCTTGCTTACTGGCCTGATGGCTTCCCGATGAGAGGTGGCTCAGGGCACAAGCGATCGGTGATCTCACAGTATGAGCATCTTTCCTCATGTTTTAGTCACGGAGAGGTCTGTGCGTGAAATGGGTCTAAACCTTTCTGTGTACAGAAGTCTTCTGTGGAGCACTCTGAACTAAGATTTCTGCACTCTGAAGCATGACCTGACTTAAAGCAGTCTGCTGCTCATCTATTCCTATGACAGGGAAAGGCAAGAGGAATATCTACAGGATATGGATTACAAAATAAATAAGTTAAATACTACCTGTCTGCAGCTTACCTGCCTTTATCATTTTATTCTGGGTCACCACCTATCTAGTTTTTATGCTGACAGAGGCCTTGGCCAGCAGCAAGCCTCAGAGCACTTGCAGCTGTTCTGCAGGAAATACTCTAAAAAACTGGGTGGAAACACATCTGTCATGGTTTAACCCCAGCCAGCAACCAGGCACCACACAGCCACTTGCTGTGGTCCACCACCAGCAGGACTGGGCAGAGAATCAGAAGGGTAAAAGCTGGAAAACCCATGTGCTGAGATAAAGACAGTTTAATTGGGTAAAACAAAAGCCACACATTGCCAAATCAAGGAATAGATTCACTGCTTCCCATGGCAGGCAGGTGTTCAGCCATCTCCAGGAGAGCAGGGCCCATTACATGTAACAATGACTTGGGAAGATAAACATCATCAGTCCAAACATCCCTCCCCTCCTCCTGCTTCTCCCCACTTTCTATACTTGATTTATTAAAAAAATATGGATATAGATCTAGTATCGATATCCAACTGTGATGGACAAAAACTCTCTAACAGTTTAAAGTTAGAAAGTGTATGCTTATTCGACGCCGAGCAGCGTGCAGGATAGCTCCCAAATACACACTGCGCCTTCCAGGTGATTACAGAGTCTTTTTATCCATACAAGTATTGAATACACAAAATACAAACACATATTCGTAATTTTGGTACATCCCATTGCCCGCTTCGTATGCTAATCACTCCAAAAGCTATTAAGCATGTGTAGTTTGTCCCTTGAAATGGATCAGTGGCCCCTTTCATGGGGAGGGGTCCCAAAGTGAGGAATTAAATGAAGTCTTCCTCGTTCTGACCTTTCTACCTTTTCAATGCAAGTATGACAAATGAACTCTTGGTAGAACTCCCATTCCTTGTCTTCAATTGGTTTCAGAACAGAGGAGGCCCACAATTGTCTTATGTTCCTAAAAGCTATTTGTCAGTTTCTACATTCTTCATTATAAACCCAGCTAACTAAACATTGTGCTGACAAGCAATTAATTATTAGTTAACTACTAACTCCTAACTTCATCAAGGCCTACTCATTTATTATTATTATTTTAATTAACTCTAGTAAGGCTTATTTCTAACTAAAATCTTGGCTCCTCTAAAATCTCTGAATTCCTTAAAGTTTATGTTTCATACTGAGCACAATGTCACATGGTGTGGAGGATCCCTTTGGTGAGTTTGGATCACCTGTCCTGGCTGAGTCTCCTCCCAATATCCCCTGCATCCCCAACTTCCTCACCAGCTGAGCAGTATGGAAAGCAGAAAAGCCCTTGGCTCTGTGTAAACTCTGCTCAGCAATAACAAAAACATTTCTCTATTATCAAAAACATCCCTCTATTTTCGACCCTGTGTGCAGCACAAATCCAAACCACAGCCCCATACCATCCACTGTGAAGATCATCTACTCCAGGCCAAACCAGCACATCTCATCTCTTTCATCAAAAGCAACACTTTAATGAAGGGAAGCACAGGTTTTCCATGTGCACTCCACTGGTAGGGCTCACATAACAGGAAACCTTAGCTGATCAGGGAATCCTACTGTCAGCCAGAAGGAAGAGGGGACAGGCCAGCTGCTTAACGTACAATATGCAGGAACAAACTTGATATTTTGTTCATGAAATATACAGCGATTGACCCCTCATTCTGCACTCATCATAAGTAAAGACAGCAGTGAGGGGAAATGCCCTGTTTTCCACTAGGTCTTTTGAGGTTCATTAAATTACCCATTGTTTTCTAACCTGGATATTTATGCCCTTCCCTTGTGAAAAAGGACAGCAACTAAAACTGTAATCCCCAATGCAAGGAACAAACCAAACTGCGCCAATCTTATACTTCCCTCGGGGTCCATTTCTAGGTGTGAAAAGGCAGCCGGGAAAATATTTCTCAGAGTCACAGATATATATTAGACTAAATCAGTTCATGTTTTTAAGGCTCACATATTACAAGAATGCAAGTCATAGAAAAAGCTTATCAAAAAAAAACTAAATAAAGGGTCCTAAGTGCCTTCCTCTAATCTTCAGAACTCTCAGGATGGGGAAGAGAGATAAATAAACCCATACTTGCTCTGAGGGTTAACTCACTGTCATGGCTAAAATCCAAATTGAGTAATTACATTCCGTCTCCTGAGCGTGCCCTTGAAGTTTCTGCTAAGCATGTGACTTCCCTTCACTTCCTGTTGCCAAGTTTTGTTACGTGTGCCTAAGTATCATCTGTACCCATCCATATGACCTGACACACTGCAGGAAGAAGAAGGTTTTGTTCATTCCCCATCCTGCAATTTTTTTATGAAAAGTCTTGTTGCATTATCATACCTCATGTGAGTTCCAAAGGCATTTTGCTGGGGCTGCTTCACTATTAGCAGCAATACCATATTTGCTCCGTAGCACATTTTATAAATACCTTTTCCCAGTGACAGCTATACTAGGAGTGTGCCAAGCCTCTAATATCCACAGCACAGCTCTTTATACTGCCTTATTTAACAGATGTTGAAAAGGCTGAGAACATGCTGGCTGTTTGTTTTCAGCATGGGGTTTAAAGTTTGGCATTAGAGTCATTCCCTGTACTACAGCAAGGGCCTTTAAAAACCTCCACAAAAATCTCCTTGTGATACTAACAAAGCCATGAATTGTCTCTTGAAGACACTTTTATACATCTCTTTATTGTATATTTACTTAGGCTTCCTTCTTTACGGCACATTTTTTCCTAACAGGAAACATGTTTTATTCCCTTACAACACTACTCCAGAGAAGCCAGGATAAAGCCAGAAGCAGCAAAGGCAGCATCTACTTCTCACAGTCTGCTTGATTTTCCTGGAATTCTTCCTAACATTAGAAATGCTGGGAAGGAAATTTTTTAAATTCCATTGGGACAGAAAGGAAACAAAAACACACACACAAAAAAACCCCAAACAAACAAACAAAAAAACCCACTCACATGAACTTGCTTTCCCAACTAGATCTTACATCCTAAAGATATAGAAGCACCTTATTCAAACTGAAAGAGATTACCATTAGCCACTTGAATATTCAAAAATCTGGTCCCCCAAGTCTCTATTCTCTTTTTTACTTAGCATCTTGGACCTTGCTAGCCAAGATACAGTATCATCTTATAAAACTGAGAGATTCACAGGCAGAAGGCTTCCAAAAGATTCCAAAATGCACACATTCAGACTACCTGTACTTCCTGAAAGCTGCAAAACATGAGAACTTCATTCTGAAGTTAAATCAATTACCAAGATTTGGTTTTTTTGGTTTTTTAAATCTAATATCAAGCAGCAAGTGGGAAAGGTAGCTTTTCAGTACCTAAAAAAAAAAAAATAAAAATAATGAAGTCTACTTCTTATAAATATTTTCCATCTACACAGTAAGTAACCTCCATTAACAGAGAAGGCATCTGTCTTGTAACATGACATTCCAAAGTGCTAAAAACATGAAGCTCCATTTAGCTTTAATAAAAGCTGTGGAGAATAAACCAAAAATTAGACCAGAGTTGTCTGATAGTATTTAGCTATACTGGGGGCAAGGAATTGCCTTCATCTATACCTGGAAAGAAGCCAGCTGCTATGTAACTTGGCATCCCAAATGACTTCAAGGTTGAGCTCATGCTCCAGCTACATAGAAGGATGCTCAGCGCTCACCTGCTCTTGAAGGAGCAAGAGAAGATGAGAAAGGCACTTGAAATCCAGCCTTCTGAACACTGGCAGAGCAAAAGCTGCAAAATACCAGTCAAAAAGTTGGAATTAGTTGCAGGAACAGCTATGAAGGAAGGGGCAGCTAGTCCTCTGCTTGGAAGTCTTGGAAGTTTCCAGCTGAAACCAGACAAGGGAGGCACTGTCTGGACTGCTAAGTGTCTATGGTATGCACTTAGTGACTAACCACAGTCAAGAGACACGTAGGCAGCTGACTCCAACACCCCAACAGCAATTCTTCTCCTCTGAATTGCACCTATTTTTTTAATAACTTCACTACAAGGTCAAGATATATGTTTATGTGATCCAGACCCACAGCTGTCACCTGTAAAAATAAAAGCCATCTCCTTAGAGAACACTGGAAATGTCCCATGCAGTTGAAGTCCTTTGGCAGTGACAATAGAACTGTTCAACTGTCAAAGAACAATAAATCACAATGACAACATAGATTGACATGGAACATTTTCTCTCCAAGAGAACATTTTTATGCTTTGCACCTTTTCCTCCTATTTGTGATACAACCCACATTCTGTAATCTCAGTAAATGACCATTTTCCATGCTTGACTCAGGCTAGCTACAGAAATGAGAAGGCAGAAGCATCACAAAACAGTGACATAAGCGAATGAGCCATCTGATGACTACTTACTAAAAGAGACCTAGGGACCTCATGTTCCCCCCACCCTACAGTTTGTCACTGTAATAAAGGTTAGGATACTGAGGTCATAGCACTGCACACTCAGAGGATTGATGTAAATCCCTGCAAGACATCATACACTCTCTTCATACAGGACAGCTCTCTAGCTAGTTAAAATGGGCTTCATCCTTGCTTTGGTTCCCTATGCTGTCTCATCTCCTCATTGGACTTTGCTTTGCCTCAGTGAGCTCCCATTGTTCACAGCAGAACATGAAGGTTGATGAATTTATCCTCACATTACTCTCTGGAAGGCAGAGAAGTGTCAACTTCTCATCTGCAAAAGGGTGATAATTAAATGCTGAGAGAATAAATGACTCGCACAAGGTCACTTGGGAAGTATGTGGCAGAACTGAAAATTAAATGCAGATCTCCAGAGCTGCAGGTCAAGGCCCACAACACAAAATCTTTCTGCCCTAGTGGCACAGTGAAGATCAGGTACCCAGCATACCATAAGACCCTCTGTAAGAATGTGTGTGTCACTGCTAGTGACCCATCTTACATGTTGTTTATCTATAGGAAGAATTTGATACATTTCAAATAATCAGGTAAGTATCAAAGATTAAGCAAAGAGGAAAGCAACACTACTTGAAAAGTTATGAAAGGCCTTTTCAACATCTTGTATAAGGCAAATATGCCCCTATAACTTTCTCTTGGGCTTACTACTAGTCCAGAGCAAAAGCTGACATCAACTCAACACCATATTTAATGTGTAGAAATCATAAAATGCAACCATGGATTTATCTTTGTAATTAAACATAAGACTTGTTAACAGATTAAAGATTTTGGTAGTGCTACTGGTAGTGTCAATAGTTTAATAACTATTTATCTGCACCTTCACATCTTGCTATGCAAACTTCTGCTAAACACACTCTTTCACTCTGTCTTCTCTTCTTTCATTTGCAGATGCTTCCATCAGATATATGTGACCAGATTTCCTCCAATATGTGTAACAGGTTTCCTTTATATCTCTCCCTAAAAAGCTTTTAACTCTCAGGCATTCAAAAGGAAATGAGGCAGTGGAACAGGTTGCCCAGAGAAGTTGTGCATGCTCCATGTCTGGAAGTGTTCAAGGCAGGCTGGACAGGACTTTGAGCTACCTGATTTATTGGAAGTCACCTCTGCCCATGGCAGGGGGTTGGAATGAGATGATCTTTGAGGTCCCTTCTGATCCAAATCATTCTATGATCTTAACTAGTATGTGGGTCATCCATCTGCTGCATTTTGAGGCTGGGAGTGACATGACATTGTCTCTGCAGGGGAAACGTAGGGGTCCTGTAAGCCATAAAGCCTCCTTAAGAAACCAGCAAGGTATGAAGAAGGTGCCTGGGAAGCAGCACAGAGCTGAGCTGCTATGGAAGTGATACTGAGTGGCAGGGCAGGGAGGTGCTTCTGAAGGTACTGAGAAAGGAGCACTTAAAAAAAGGTGGAGAGCTGAGAGAGGAAGAAACTGGAGACCTGAACCAGCTGGATACCAACCCCATCTTTGATTTCATAACAACCAGGCAAACCATAATAGTATTCTGTAATTCTTCAACTCTTGGTACTTCTTTTTAAGAGGTATCAGCACCACATTAGATTCTAGTGACTCTGCTCATCACTAATCCCAGGTGTTTGCCTCAGCTCTGTGATGATTCCTCCTCATGTCTAATGCATGTTGCTACACTGCTTTGGTGCTGTCTGAACTCTGAGAAGTCCCAGAGTGGCCTTTGTTCTTAATGTGTGCACAGAAGAAAGCAGATGGGTAAAGCTTAACTCTGACAATAATAATAATAATAGAGGTAATAATAACAAATCAGATGCATTCATTACAGTTTTGAAAAGTTGCTACCGATTTAGCAAAATTTGTGCTTGTATTCAAAAAACTCAATTACAAATTTGTAACATTGATTCCCTGCTTCACTTGGACAGCTTAACTTTCCATATCGCAGTCTAGTTTCCACATAATTTCATGGTGTTTCATCAGACAAAATATTCGGAAATAGTCTAACTATAATATTTTCTTTCAAGGCACAGTTCCCCGTAAAAATAAGTTCATATTTGCATTTTTTTAGTAAAGTAGTGAGGAAAAATTTCACCATGAAAAAAAATTCTGAAATTATTGGGAGAAAAAAACAACAAAACATGTTTTTATGTTCCTCAACTTTTTTTTTTTTAAGTTTTTGCTTAAGCAAAAGCATTACTCTTAAACTGGTCACTATAGCATGTCATCAAATTACACCTTTGGAATTACAACAAGTTAGGATTATCCAAAGGCTTGTTTCAACCTAAAGAACATCCCCAGATGAGACATCCAACTGTTCTGTATTAGAAGCCAACTTTACCCTCTACTCTTATGGCAATATTGCAGAGTATCCATAGACAAATCTACTCTACTGCCAGTGAAGAGAAAACGCTGCTGCCCTGTCTTTGTCTTGCATTCACACAGGAATTTTGGTTTTAAAAACAACCCAAACAATCAACAAAAAAAAGCCAACATCCTAAAGCTTTTCTTGCCCTGTTCTTGGAGGATGTGTATGCTGGTACATAAGAATAATCTTGAACATTTTTTATTAGTATCTCAGCAACACAACACTGTATCCCTATCAGGTCTATCTAACCACTGCCCACTGATTCCAACTGATTACATCAGTTTACAGTGCCTATGCAGAGATAACTTTATAGAGCTAATACTCCTGAACTGCCAATGGCCCAAAGCTGAGCAGCAGATTTGGCTGCTAGAACACCATAATGGGGCAGCATAACCATTATCAGGAGAGGAGCTGAAGGGCAGGGCTGAATGCAGACAAAAGCTACCCGAGAGCCCTGAAAGTACTGTGCAATGCAGTGTCCTGCTCAGCTCAGAAAGGAGCATTCCCAAGCATGTGAAGCAGACCCAGAATGCCCTCCCACAGCAGTCTGCATGGAGGCACATATTTTGCACCCATGAATATACTTAAAATGTAATAAAAGAAGGAGGGAGATTCTGCAGGGGGGGAAATGAAGTCACCTTTTCATGGAACAATAGCTTGAGGGGTCCCACAGGGTCATGTGCATCATTTTCTACCAAACATGCAACGCATTGGGTGACTAAGATACAAAATTAGATACATAAAAATTATTAACTTTCAAACCCTGGGGGTTTCTCCCTTTGATGGAAACATCTCTTTCCCTTGCTGCAACTTTATCATCTTTGCTTTTGAGGGAAGCAAATTTTGATGACTCCAGTGGAAGAACACCGAACCTTGGATAGGCGTCAGAGCTTTGACATCGAAGTCAGCAATGCCCCTGCAAAATTAGATGCAACTGAGAAGCACAAGCACAGCCACAGGCCTCTTCTCTTCTGTAATTTTGCCTTCAGCATGCTTACCCTTCCCAGAGAGAAGGATAAGGACAAAACGATGGCTTCACCACATCTTTGCTGGGATTGGCAGAGTCACACTATATGAATTCCACATTCTTCTCTCTCTGATCTCTCATTTTCCACTTTCTAGTTAAAAACATCATCCCTGTTGCACCCTTCACACTCTTTCCCTCTCAGATACACTTGACCATTTGAGCCATTTCTCCAAGTTTTGCCACCTTCTGTCCTCCATGGACCCTCATTCCCAGTTCTTCTAATCTGCTCCCACCAACACATCTCTTGCTATTTCCTTCCTCAGCCTTAGCCCCTCTCTAACCCTTTCACCCTTTCTCTGCTCTCCTCACATCTACAGCTGCAATCCCATCCTCTTCCCTACTCCTCCCATCAGCCTGTACTCCATTCCCAAACCTTCTTGCTCCCTCAGACCCTGTTCCCTGCCCCACACCTCACTTTCCTTTCTTAGTTTCCACACAAGTATTTCTCAACTCTCACCACTTTCCTGGGGGATCATCCCTCCCACTAGGCCCAGCTTTCTACCTTTTGTTTATACACACAGTCAGGTCTTCCCTCTCCAGCTTTGCTTCTAGATCTGCCACATTTAGAGAGTCACCCTGACCTACTTAGGTTCCCTGACCTAGTTATAGCAGAAATACCAATTCTAAACACTTGAGAAAAAAGGGCAGTAGGAGGAGAGAAATAATATTATTATGTTTTGAAATAAAAACAAATCCACCAGCCCAGGGCTGCTGAGTTATTTCAGCTCTGACCATTTCCCCAGGGAAGAAAGAGCAGCAGATCACTTTATATTTCAATGCCAGTGGGGCCACAGACAATTCCAACCAAGACATCACCTGGAAAGATGGTCTGTAGTCTCTTGCTATCATCCCATTTTCTGTTTTTGATTCCAGCCTCATTCTGTCCAGCCTCACTCACCCACAGCTTGTCTTGACCTCCACACAGGTATTTCACAGAAAAATCTCGTTTTGCCCACTGTTCTCACCACCCCTCCTTGACTGTGGATCCAGGCTACAGCAGCAACCTCTTGGTTCAAGAACAGCATTTCTACAGCTGGGATTCATTTGGAAATCAAGCAATGCTTTGCATCTGTTTGTATCACCACCTCAGCCCTTTTATTTTACTTCAGCTACTGTCACAGCTGTCTTCTCCCTTCTCCTCCAAACTGCGTTATTCACTCACCTTGCTTCTCCACCTGGCTTGGTGTTGCAGTGCTGTCACACCTTTTCTTTACCAGCTCTGGAAAGAAATGGTGTCAGCAGTGCCAGTACTGACACATAAACCTGACTAGAAATAGCAGATATGCTTCAGAACTAGACAGGAATCTCAGGGTTAGCAATGCCCATTCACTTGTGTTCTGTGTACCGTGCTCACGACTTAGCAGCCAGGAACCGCTGCTCTGTGACAGCTGGGTCTGTGACTCACTTCCAGCTAGGCTTTTATTTTAGTCACAGTTAATAGATTTCCCTGTAGTGTTTGTATTTTAGGAATCATATTAGCCCTTTAGTTGCTTGGATGAGTTCATTAAATCAAATCATGTCTCTTTACAGCTGACACTTGTGGTCCTGACCCACCCTGTATAGGGCCAGTGGCCTGATTGACACTAAAAGCAGCCTGCTCTGCACCCTGAGCTCACAAGGTACTCCCACCACCATTGCTTCAAACCCTGCCAAATGTTCCAGCAGAGGCTCTCCCTCCATTGCCAAAGTCCCATCAAAAAAAATGTAGCTGAGTGCACTGTAGCCCTCCTATAATTCCACCAGATATGTTTGTTCAGACATGACAGTGTAGTCATTCTGCATTTATTTACTGTGATTTTGTACCTGTTTGCCAGCTTCAACATAAACCACGGTTTTTGGTTATTGATTTCCTGGGTTATGCATTAATCTGCTGAGCAAATGGCTTTGGAAATTTACTGTGGAGCCCCCAAATCCCTATGTTGTCATCAGCCACTGCCTGCTAAATGTGCACTTGTAGATACATTAAACTGCAGTTTCAGCTCCTGCATTTCCTTTCCACCTGATTTCTCCAATCTGTCCCTCTACCTGTTGGTTTTATACTCCTCATTGTACTGTATCTACATCTAAGTCTGGTCTTACAAAGGCAGTGCACACTCACAGTCAATTCAACTACCCTTGGTTTTGACTAAAGGCATCACTTGCTGTTAAGATCCAATTTTTGAAATTATTACAGAGATGTCTCTGCCCAAATTAAAGACCAAACAAGACCACATGCGAAGTTAATAGTAAGGATTTTATTTAACAGTAAATGTGAGGTAGACAGATAGAAATAGAAAAGGGGGAGAAGGGGAGAAAGAGAGAGAGACAGATTAAGTAAGAAGATATCACAACTCTGTGGGCCCAGTGGCATCCCGTTGGTCCTCTTGTTCAGTCTTCTGAGTGGTGAGAGTCCCACAAAACACAGAGTTCTATGGATTAATATAGTCCAGGTATATGTGGGAACACCCCAGCATTTACCCTGCAGGGTGGAGTTTTACACCGTCTCTTGCAACCAACTCTGGATCTGTTGCAACACTTTGGATAATGTTCCTCTGGTGGAATGCCTCAGAAATTAGTCTGGGGGCACTTTGAGGGTCTTTGATGGTTTATGGCACATTTTAAATCACAACAGCTGCCTCTCATGAGTGTCTCATGTGAATGTGACCTTTCCAGGGGCAGGACAGGGAGTTTTACAAGTGCACCTTGCACCCATTTGTGCAAGGGAGGATTCTCCACAAGGTCTCTTTCTTATCTGGCTTGTAGCCTCTGGTGGTGGGTGTTCAGCCCCTCTGTCTTATCCTGACCAGAAGTTACACCATCACACACCCAAAAACTCTTCTCCCTCAGCTGAGGGAGAGTATGCAAACCCAGCCTCAGCAAATACATAGCCTCCCCTGCCAAATCTAACCAGAGCTGATTGTCAGCACAGCTGCTGAGTTTGGCTTTCCTTGTGGATATATTCTCTTCCCTCAGCCTTGTTTACTTGTCCCATCAGGTGGCTTAACTCATGGTCCAAATTCCCATCAGAAGGCATATTTTTGGGGGTGGGCTTCAGTGGCCACAGATCAGCTGTTGCTTCTTTGCAGTTTGGTAAAATGGGCAAAGTTCCTCTGTGATTTAAAAAAATGTTTGAAATTACCCATTTCAGTATCTCACACAGGCCTCTCTGCTCTTTCCCCCATGCAACTTTGCTCTCCCAGCCTATATCATGATCAGCAAGCCCAGGCACAGGCCTCCACACCATTCTGATAATGCCTCTGTCCTCTGACCTGCATGTTTAGTCAGAACAAAATTGAATTCTTACAGCATGCAGAATTGACAAGTAGAGTCTGCAATTTAAACAAGTCTTGAATCCTGAATACACTGAGAAAGTGCCTTATGCCACAGGCAGGAACATCCTGTGTTAGCATCACCCCATTACCTCCATTTATAGACTGCCAAAAAGGGGTAAAAGAACTGGAAAAGGACAAAGCTGTGCCTGCAAAAAGTGTGTGCAGAGGATCCTTGCAAGCTTCACAAGACAATATAAACCCAAGGAATTAAGGCAATTCCAGACATGCTAATTACATTTGCCTTTGCAGTTTCTGATGTGATTTTCAGATGTCTCTAAGCATTCTCTACCTGGCGTGTGTCAGCCACACTTCACTGCTGCTTTTATGTTATTAATATTGACAGCCACTCAGTTTAAACGCAGGTTAGATTTTAAATCCTGTCTGTTTGCTTATCTCTGCCTTTTGATCTTGTTTGTTTCCATTCATTATAGAGAAATCCTTCTCTCCATAAAACCCCTTTGGATGCCTCAGCAAACATGCAAACACAGGGCTAAATGGATTAACTGGGAGGTACTGGGGTCTGCAGCTTGCCCGAATAGATGCTCCTGGATCAATCAGCTCTGCGTACTAACTAATGGTCTACGTTCACCTAATGGTGTGAGATCTTTCTTTTGTGGAATTCAGAACAGGTCTAGTGGCATGCTGGATATAGCTCCATGTGATTGGAAACAAGCCATACACAATTCAGTGTGTTTAATGAAGTTCTGGTAATGACCACTGACTGCCTAGGAGCATGGGAACAGAATAACTAAACTGAAGTTTTTGAATCTTTGTAGAAAAGACCTCTTAAAGCTGCCACAAGAAGAGGAACTTCTCTAACAGAAAAGATGGGTGTGAGCAGAGGAAAACACTGGTGATTTTCTGTGAGCTCTAGGAGGAGCTGCAAAACACGGGAGACCCAGCCATGATTATTTATCAGATCCTAACTTTGACATAAGGTAAGGTTGCAGAGGAAGGATAGGAAGAAAGCAGCTACTTGTACTTTGCACAAGAAGTAGTTGATGTGTGTGGTCAGAACAGACAATATGACCTTGCATTTCAAAGGCAACCAGGATAGACATAAACCACCTTGGACTGCACCTCCAACCTTGATAAGCCATTTTGATCATTCTTGAAGTTCTCCTTCTCCTGCATATTAATGTCTTGATGAAAAGTGACAAGCTGCCTGATGAATGAAAGCAGATGATCAGATCCCAGGAGAGCAGAAGGAAGATGCCTGTTAACTTCCATGTTAAATTTGGGGGTAAAAATCTCATCTTAAAAAAAAAAAAAAGTGTTCTGTCGACTCATAGAGGTATTTTGATGTCATGGGCAAAATCAGATTACTGATTTGGGGGGTTTTCAACCAATTTAATTTACTGTCAACGAACAAAGTTCTAACTATCGATTCTGGTACTGAGACAAATAAATGGGCACACAGGGAAAGCAGTCCTTGCCTGTGCCAAGACTCTCTTCCCTACTTTCTTCTCCCCGATCCCCTCCGCACACATTATACACCGTTCCCCTGACTGCCCCTGAGCGCAAGAGCGGTGCAGGAAAACGGGGTCAGCGCCTGCGCCTCCTCCGACTGCAGCTGCCGCCCCAGCCCGGCCCGGCCCGGCCCGGCCCGGCTGCGGCTCTGCTCCAGCGCGGCCTTGGACTCTTCCTTGGTCTCTGCTGCTCCGGCCCCCTTGGTCCCTGAGCAGGGCACTTGCCGGCCTTTCCAAAAAAAGCTGTGACGGAGGTGCTCAGCGGCAGCCTGGTCCTGTGCAGGGCCCGGCCGTGCCCTGAGCCCGCAGCGCCGGGACAGGCCGGGACGCGCCGGGACAGGCCGGGACAGGCCGGGACAGGCCGGGACAGGCCGGGACACGCTGCCCGTCCCGTCCCGCTGCTCCGGGAATGGAAAGCTGCCAGCTTCCCAGGGAATGCTGCTGTCCCCCACAGAGCCGCTCCCCTCCGAGACCTGCAAAAGCCCCGGTCCCGCAGCGGGTGGCAGTGCCAGCGATGTCAGGAGCAATCACCGGCCGCTCCTGCTTTGACTGATACATACGTTTTCTACCTGTTATACATATGTATTGGTTTTCAGGGAGAAAAGCATTTTTTGCTTTTAGCACACTTAGGAGTTTAAATAAAAACAAATATATCTATATTGACTGTAGTTATTATGCTTGGTTTCATATAGAGTAAGTGGTTCAAACAAAAATAGATTGGTTGGAGTGAATGTGCATCAGTTCCAATAATAACACAGACAGCTTCAAGAAGCATATAAGTTTCATTTAATGTGCACTGGGCTTTCAAAGAAGAGGCAAGAAACATTGGGTTAGAACAGCTTTTAGTCTACATTTTCTGTCTAAAGGCTTCTGCATTTACCAAATTTCTGAAATAGAATGGAAGTCCATAAACAAGTGGAGAGAAGCATTTGTTAGGAGGCCAGAGTGCTGTTAGAGGGAGGAAGTGATGCACAACAAAACACAATCCTGAGGTAGAATTTCCCAACTACAGTGTCTCTTTACGGTTATCCCCCTATGTGTGGGATAATCTCCCCACAGAATGACTGGCCTTCAAACTGAAGCAAAAAAAAACTTAGTAAAGGGTTGCAGGTTTTGAGAAAACTGCACTAGCTGAGGGCCAGTTTTCAAAGAGAAAATTAAGAACAAATACGTACTGGGAGCCTAACCATTTTCTTGGGTCTAGGCCATATCCCTCAAGAAATGCTACAGACAACTAGGAGAGGGGTGCCTTGGGCAGGATGCAGACAGGCTTTCTGCCCCTGGTGTTATGCATCCAGCAGCTACTACAGTCATAATAGCTCCACGTTACGTAAAGACAAAAGGAAAAGACATCTCTTTAAGATATCAGATGTACTTTCGAAAACATCGGGGAAGCAATCTAAGAGGCAGTGATTCATTTCCAGGAATGGATGTTGATGGTGAAGGGATCAGTTAAATCCAACACCTCTGCTTCCCAAGATTATAAAATAGAGCAAAGCTGGGACTGTAATTCAAGAGTGAATATTGAAAAGTGACTTGTTCAGATCCATGTTAACTCACAAGAGACCTAAAGCAATGGATTTATGCCCCAGACTCCAGTCATGATGGACATGTGTGATGATCTTACCCTAGGTAGTGCAAGACATTTATCTGTGGGCCAGGAGCTACTTGGGAAGCACCAAAAAATAAGGCCATTACTTCATAGTCTTTGGATCTATATGTTTTACGTATTTCCCTCTTCACTCTTCAGATTTTTTCTATGTCTTTTGGAAAGCTGGACACTGCCTGGTCATTGGGACCCCCTGCTTCAAGTACCCACTCACACCTGATGGTAATGAAAGATTTCTCATGGGATGAGAAACATGCTGGAGGAGAATGCTCTCAATGTGCCTTTAGGATGGGCCTTTGAGGTAAAGGATGGGTTCCCATCTCCCACAAAAGCTCCTGGAAGTTCCCAGCTCTGAGGCCATCTGTTTCCCATGGGACCATCTGTTCCCAGTGAGCAACACCCCAGGAGAGTGTGTTTATCAAGACTAGCAGGTTGAACTTTGGCAGGATCTGCAAGTAAGCAATAGGAGGCCTTTAAATGCAGACTTTCTATTTGCAGTATGTGAAGCCTGCATGTGTACGTTTCCTCCAACACCCATATACCACAGGAGAAAGCATTCAAAAACACGGTCCAAAAATAGAAGAAATTGTGTGACTCACAGCATTGCCACTGGGAGTTGTGTGCTCAGCACAAATCCCAGGCAAAGCAGCTGTCGGTACCAGGCACCCTCTGCACTCAGAGCTGCAGGTGGCCCCAAAGGAAAACCAACACTGTACACATATAACAATACGTGGTGTGCTAAAGACACCTCACTCAACAGCGCTCTTCCCTTCAGATGGGCGTTGTTCCAAAACCACACTCAGAGGGTTTGGCTCTGCTGGCTCTGTGAGTCTTGGTGAGAAACAGCTGAGAGGACCAGCTTCCTCTGGTGTGCAAAGCACAGGCCTGGCTGCCTACACAGACTACAGCATGACACATAAACAAAGAAGTATTAACACCACTGTCATTGTCCAGGTTTCTATTTCCCTAGGATTTTCAGCTAAGAAAGATATGCTTTACTTCTGCTCTTGAATGCATTGTGTTCAATATTCATCATGGTCCTTCCACAAGATGTGCATATTTCAGAGGTCACTGAATTGGGTTTTGTCTATAGAGAAAGAAGGGTACATGAGAGTTACCAAATTTTTCTGGGTAATATCCAGTCTCTTGTCAGATAAACAGCAAACAGCTGAACATTTTTTTGAAAAAAATGTATTTCTAGAAAAAGGTTTTTTTGCAAGTTTATTTATTTTTTTATTTTAAGACTGTTCATTATTTCAATATATTCAGGCCTCTTTTGTAAGAACTACAAAAGATTAAAATGGGTTGTTTTAAAGGAAGACAAAAAAAAACCACCAGGATTTTCTTTGCCAAACTCCATCTTGAAGACAAGTGTCAGTCAGAAAAGATAAGTAAAAATTTCAGCAGCGCAAAAAAGCTCATTTCATGACCAGCTCCAGTCATTCCTTTTTGGACCATGTTGGCCAGGTGAACTGTGATACAAATAGCAAACAGGTTTTCTGTGTGTACTCATGTCTCTCTCTAGTGGAAAGCCCTCATCACTACACAAATACAGATAAGAGGCATGGACTCGTCAGTTCAACAAAGGGAGACCTGCACCCCACAGTATCCCTGCATCTTGGGGGCTGATGCTGCCCCATTGTTGGGGCAGAGCTTTCCTGCCTTGCACTGGAACCCATTCCTTTTGCCCTTTGCCCTCAATAGGGTTATGCCATGGCTTAACTTAACCACAGTATTTTGGAGAGGGTGAGACATTACTGTCATACTCAGAGATAAATCAGTACCAAAAAATGTTGGCATTTAAGGATTTGAGTCAGATCTATTTGCACTGCAACAGACACAAATAAAGAAATCTTCAAATGTCTCATTAAATGTATTTCCAGGTAGAAAACACCACAGAAAGAGGGAGGCATCATCCAAATTCTCATGGCAAACCCTTGGAAATTCAGCCAAAAACTATCAGGTACCAGCCCACACTGCCCAGCTCCTCCTAAGCCCTAGAGACAGGCAGGTGGCCTGCCCTGGCAGAGCCCACTGGCCTCAGCTTGCCAGTCCCTGCTCACATCCCTACACAGCCACTAAATCTTCACTTTAGGCTCTGATGCAGCAGTTCTGAGCCTGCTGGCGGGAGGCACACGCACCCTGACCCTTCTTGCACTGCAGCCAGTGCCGCTGCGAAGCCCCCAGGGTGCGTGGTGGGAGGTCCAGCAAACAGTGCTGAGCCTCATGCTGGCAAGTGCCAAGCAGCAGCAGCCCCCGCCGAGCAGATGTTGTGCTTGCACATGGCTGGGTTTTCCTTTCTGTGGTGACAAATAAGCACCATTCATCTGGCAGAGATGGGAGCTGTACAGCACAGAGAGGGTGGGTCATGCCTTGCCCTTTGCCTCTGCATGGCTGGGGGAAGCCAGATGCTTTCTGCTTGCCAGGGAATTGCTCCTTACTTTGCCAGGCCTGGCTCAAACATTGCTGCCCCTATTTATTCACAAAGGGCCCTGTACTGCATTTGCACAGGATCACTGTGGAGCACTATTAATCTGGAAGCTGCAGAGTCAGCACAAGTCATCCAGGGGCCCTGGGAGCAGCCTGCATTTAGACTGGCCACAGCCTGCTTTTCAACACACAGGACCTTATCAGTGGCAGCACTGGGGTCCATCTCTGTAGTGTGCTGTGCCTGAGAGCACTGCCCCAGAGAAACCATGGGATGGCTGGAGGCTGCAGGAAACCCCAAGGGCTTAGCTGGCGTGAGCAGCCTGTGACAGCACTTAAGACCCAGGTTTTCTTAGGAGTGCCAAGTTATCCAAAGTTTACCTGCTGCCATGTGGGCTTCCAGCTAAGCTGTTTGTCTCCTGCAGCATTGCCTCCATATCACAAAGGTGGAAACTGAGAGATGCTAAAAGCAGAAAGCCTGTTACAACTGCAAGATGCCTAAATGCTGACTGACTTGATGAACAGATGTACAGAGGCAGGCTAGGTCCCGCTGATGGAGGGGCATCTGCAGGTGCTCCACACTTGGGTTAGCACTAATGAAGCACTCCAAATAACTGGGCACTTCTGAAAAATCTGGGCTAAATGACGCATCTGGAGTGGCAAAATCTGTGAAGCATAGCTGGGAGCAGTAGCAGTCTTCAGGCAGTCTCCCAGGTCCAAACACTAAGCTTTCTTTTCCTATGAACCCACATTTGACTGAATTTGTTATCACTGGCTTCCATGCCTACACTAACCTCTGTTCTAACAGAGTTTTAAGCCCTTGGGGTTTCCTGCAGCCTCCAGCCATCCCATGGTTTCTCTGGGGCAGTGCTCTCAGGCACAGCACACTACAGGGATGGACCCCAGTGCTGCCACTGATAAGGTCCCTGTGTGTTGAAAAGCAGGCTGTGGCCAGTCTAAATGCAGGCTGCTCCCAGGACCCCTGGATGACTTGTGCTGACTCTGCAGCTTCCAGATTAATAGTGCTCCACAGTGATCCTGTGCAGATGTAACAAAGATTCCATGACAGAAATCAGTATTGTGTTTCTAAGTAATTGTATGTGTTTCTAAGTATTTGATCTACATTGAGAGAAGAGCAGTGCATGCAAATGGGTACTATGGTCCCCAAGGTGTTTGAGCTAAACAGCACCCACAGTGTCCTCTGCTTAAGCCCAGCAAAGCTGATGACTGTAATATACTTCACTCAGGAGAGATGACTACCATGTATCAGGCATGAGCTTTGAACCAGGGAGTAACAGGCATAAAGCTCTTTACTCATTTCATTTGAGATACAAAATCAAGGGACTGAAAACAAAATAAAAATATTTCAGAGAAGTCTTGAAATTCCCCCTACGTTGCCTGTTAAAAATTGGCTGAAAGTGATACCTTGGATTGCCTAATTTGTAATATGCCTCTAAGATGGTATGACAGCAGTGACTGTCAAGGCATTAAATTCCTTTTTTTTTGCCAGCAATATTTGTCTGTTACCAATGAGCTAATTGATTGAGCTTGGCTGTTGGAAGCCATGAGTTTTATCCACAGTGAACCCTGTATGTGTTCAATACCTATCAGCTAGAGGTCAAAAATGAAAGGTATTTAATCTCCTCCTCTCAGTCCTAGCAAGAACGATTTTGAAGTGATAGGTTTAAGGGCCCACATCAATTTTGTCTCCTAAACAATCATTTTGCCACATTCTTTCAGTTACACTTTATCTCCAACAGGATCTAAGCAGCAGGAATTGAGCCTGACTTTAAATCTCGCCAAGCCCTAGCTTTCCCTGTGGCAATACAGAGGAAAGTATTTAGTGCCAGCCACTCTGCCACTTCACCTCCTGACACAATATTATTTCATCATAACCTGTCCAGTGAGCAAATTGCTTCTTTGGCCCCCTT
Organism: Taeniopygia guttata; assembly: GCF_048771995.1. Classification (NCBI taxonomy): domain Eukaryota; kingdom Metazoa; phylum Chordata; class Aves; order Passeriformes; family Estrildidae; genus Taeniopygia; species Taeniopygia guttata. Next base: position 43,558,853 of record NC_133030.1, on the reverse strand, counting down.
GCTGTCTCTGCACAAGAGCTGGGCTATTGATTGTGACAGTGTGCCAGTGTGCACAGGGTGATTCCTGAAGAGGAGGGATCGATGGGAGCATAATTGCTACCTTGTCGGCAGCAGCTGGGGAAGAGGGGCTGCAACAAACAACTCAGTGGCAGAAAAAAGCTGACACTGCTTTGGAGTATCTTCTTCTGGCTGTAGCGTGCCCCACCATGGGGCAGGGGATACAGCTAAACTGATGCTAGGGGAAAAGGCATCAGTTATTCCCATGGAAGTGATTTTGCACTTATGGAGTCACTTATGGAGGATTAGGGAGCTGCAGACCAGGGTGCAGAATGGATGAAGGATTTGTATCCAGGAAAGGAGCCGTCAAATGAAGAGTTAGTGGGAAAAATGCTGTGGCACTGCAGGTTAGTTTTTCCTCCAAGGTTCATATGCATTGCAATCACAGAAAATAGGTCTGGAAGGGAGACTTCAAGGGTTATATAATCCATTCCCCTGCCCCAAGGCATGACCAGCTATACTTACACCACTGCAAGGCTGCAGCCCTGGCTTGGGGCAGCACACAGTGGTATAAAATGTACCATAAACCAGCACTGTCACTTTTAACACAAGACCATAAGCTTCTATACTGTAGACTGTGCAGAGACAGTAGCATATAGAGTGACCAAAATCATGCCAACACATTATGTGTTGGAGCAACCCACTTTGTAAGCAGCACCTCTGTATTAAAGTGCCTCAGTGGAATATTTTCCAAACTTTGACTCAGAGAAAGGCATAAGCTTAGGGGAGTTTCCATTGGAAGCAGGTCTTTGCAGGAACTGAAGCCTGCTTTCAAAAGCTGGGGATACTGGGCTAGGTTTCCACCGCCTTCTTCTCTGTTTTAATTTCATTGCAATGTCACAGACTCATTTCTGCCACACCAATGATGCAAAGTCATGGCATTAGCAGCTCTCAAATCTGTGTGGAAAAACATGTCTTCAAAATTCAGCAGTGATCTCATGCCAGCAAGCAGACACTCAGCTGGCCAGAGCCTGAGGTGACAGTCCTTTTTGCTTTCAACACACATTGCTGTTTCTCTCATGAGTACCATCCCAACTTATCACAGCTTCGTGTACTGCAAAAGATAACGTTTGTTCTAAGTGCTGCTTTTGTCTCCCTGGCAGGGACTGGCTGGGAAAGAGCCAACACATTGCTGGTTATCTCCATATCCACCTGGAAGTGGCAGCACCAGAAGTTGTGCCATAGAGCATCAGGCTTGGCAGAGGGCAGGGAAGCAGCAGTGTGCTCCAACCACCCATGGTGAGACACACAAAAGAAGATAGGCAAGGAAGGCCAGGATTGAATCAGCAGCAGTGAGGTGAGGGAAAGCACCAAAACTCAAGTCTCAGCAGCTTAGCTTTTTTCCAACTTAATGTTCAACAAGCACAGAAGGAAACAGAACCCAGACAAACCTGAGCTCTAACATTCCCCTGCTGGAGAGCCTGTCTTCAGTACAGCTCACTCCACAAAGACAGAAATTGCACATGGTCTTTTGCATGAGGTTCATATATCTTTTGTCTCCTCACTTGTCATGTTACATCATCCTAGGGACTTGCACAATATATCCCCATGTGTGGAGATTGTGTAGAGATGCAATCACTTACTAAAAAAGATTTGTTAACTCCCCAACTTCCTCGAGCTTTATCCAAGTCAGGAACAGACAGCAGCAGGGAGAGGAAGGAGGCAGGCATGTCACTTCATGTTTTGATCAAAGATTCAAGTTTGTTATTGATTCATCCAAGCCCATTTACCTACCTCCCACCCCTGAATTCTTCCTAGCATCACTGATTCTGTCTCTGGTATTTACACAACCAAGCCAAAGAATTTCCTCCTCAAAACTGTGCTACGAGAAGGTAAAGGCAATGTACAGTTCTGAGAAACCCCATCTTTTCCATCACACACTGACCTCCCGCTTTCAGGCTCAGCTTGCAGCAGAGAACAACTTTGTCATCACTTGTAAACAAAGTGCCTTAATGCAGCTATCACCCAGGGAGAATAAACACAAACTGTAGTGCTGTTTCACAGAGTTACTTCTCTGATGTTCCCAACAGTGTGTAGAGCTTACCTGGTGCTTTGTCTCCTAAGATCTCAAAGCAGCAGACTTCCTGTCAGCTTTTTGGGAAAAGGGTTTCTCCCCACACCTCAGTCCTAGAATGAGATTAACAGCTTAGAACACTAAAAAAGTTAAAAAGAGCTTGAAATAGCTGTAAAGCCGTGTTGGGTGTTTCTGTGTTTATGATAGCAATTAACAATATTACCATTAAGTAACTGCTCTACTCTGAGCTGATGTGGCCTCACCTCGAGTGTTGTGTGCAGTTTTGGGCACCAAATATAAGAAGGACATAAAGCTATTAGAGAGTATCCAAAGGAGGGCTAAGAAGATGGTGAAGGGTCTGGAGGGGAAGCCTTTTGAAGAGTGATTGAGGTCACTTGGTCTGCTTAGCCTGGGGAAGAGGAGACCGAGGGGAGACTTCATTGCAGGTACAGCTTCCTCATGAAGGAAAGCAGAGATGCAGGTACTGATCTCCTCTCTGGTAACCAGTGACAGGACCCAAGGGATTGACATGAAGTGGTGACAGCACCAAGGCTGCCAGAGTGCAAGGAGTGTTTGGACAGCCTTCTTGGTACATGCATTTCTCTTGGGGCTGTCCTGTACAGGGTCAGGAGTTGGACTTTGATGATCCCTGTGGGCTTCTTCCAACTCAGGATATTTTATGATTCTATTATTATATATAATAATCATATAATAGAATAAAAAAGCAATCTTCTCCAAATATTGTCATTCTCTCAGAAGAAGAGGTAATGTGTTATAGGAGAGTAAATCTAGTAGAAGGAACAAAAAGAAGGTAATAAAGGAAACCCAGCATGAGTGTTAGCATAAATTTATTGGAAATTCATCTAGTACAGGACTCAGACCTGGAGCACTTATTTCCTCTCTTTGCTATAAGTTGTTATAGCAAATAGAATAAAAACTAAGAGATTAAATACAGAGGAAGATGCCCATGGACAAACAACTCCCCAGGCTGGAGAGGACTGTGTGCTTCACCCATTAATAGGGTAGCCAATCTGCATCACTCTTCTAGCCAAACCAAGCATAATTTCTCATGGAGATTTGGCAATGATCTCATACTCACTGTCACACCATGTTTAGAGAAAAAATCCAAATCGATTGCTATTCATACATCAGATGGGCAAACAGATACCAGCTGCAGAGTAACCCACTTACTCTGAATTAGCAACGACTGTATTGCATTTCAGGCTTTGAGCTTTTATAAAATATAAGCAGGGAGAGACCATCATAATGTCTATGATAATGACTGGGTGTATGGATCATGGAGCTGAAAATTATTTCCCCTAAACTTCTTTCTTATAAGAGGACATGTGATCAGATTTGGCTGGTCAGTCTGAAACTGTGCCTGTGTTCATTCATCTCTGGTCCATATCCAGTTTGGTCCATATCCATATTCATATCTATATCTGGGACATAGCACCATGCTGATTTCAGTTCAACAATATAATTTGAAATAGATAAAAAGCACAACCTTAAACTAACCTTCCACTGGTAAGTTATTTAATAATTTAATAATAATTATAATTTTGGAATTGCAATTATACCATGTAGAAGCCTGGATAAGAATGCCAATTTGGTTAGACACTGAAAATATCTTCTCTTTTCAGGAGCACAAGCAAGTTTCTATTATAGCTTAACATTATAGGCCAGATCTTCACCTAGCATAAACTGGCAACACCACTGTGCTGTACCAATTTATACCTACAGCAGGTGTAGCCCAGTAACTTCAAAATAATCAGATCAGCAGCTCCATCCACGGCACTAAGCGGAACCATACACAGGGATATATTACATATGCTCACTCACTGTGGGTTATGTATTTACAGAGCAAGCTAAACTGAAAGGAGTTTAAACTGTGCACTGTGATGCATTCGTCCTTTGATGTGAGCAACAGGGATGATGGCAGTGTTGTATTGGAATTGGATATGAAGGCATGAATGTGCAGACATGGCTAAGTGTGGCAGCTGTATTAATATTTGGAGACTCACGTAGTACAGAATGTACAGAATTTGTGATTTTTTTGCACTGAGAAAAGACTTCCATCAACCTCAGCTAAAGGTTATTGGTCTCTGAGGGCAAGGGGGGACATATGCATCCTTCCTTGCAAACTGCACCTGGGCGTAGTAGGAAAAAAGTTGGTATGTCCCCATAATTTTATGGGCTGGAGCAACAGTTTTAATGGATGCCAAATCAGATAAATCCTGGCCTTCCATACACAGGACTAGGTCAGTGTCCTAGTCTCAGAGGAAAGCTATAGACAGAGAAGGATGTAGCCTTTCCCATATGCTGCTAGACAAGATGAGCAAGAGAAGTCCAAGTCTGCATCGGCAGAGCACACCTTGGCTCCAGCTCTTAGTCAGCCTCCCACTGTCTTTTCATCCCACACAAGCAGCGTAGCACCTACAAATACCTGCATAGGGAAAAACCACAGCTTGCGGTATTTGTGCAGGCTGCCTGACCTGGCTCCTCCAAGAGCATGAGCAGGTACAATCAGAAGTGCTGAGCACTGAGAGTATAGCTTTGCCTTTGAATCTAATTAGCAATGCAAAGTTGCACTCACAGCAGAGCCTGCCTAACGTACAAAATAAAACTGGCCTATTTCTTAATGCTCTTATTAGCACTAAATACCTTCCCTCTCTACCCAGACACATGGCAGGGAGAGCAAGAGATGAAGGCTTTAGCTTTTGTGCATAATCAGGTGGGGCGAGCTATCTGACCCACACTTGCCTCTGCCTCCCCCCTTCCAGTTAGTGCTTTCATCATGTTGAGCTCCTGCGCTGTGGTTTCCAGGCGAATTTCCACTCAGTGCTCAGAGAGCTGAAACCTTTAGATTAATCCCAGATCTGTCAGCCTCCATCATTTTCAAGCAGGGCTGTGAGCTGCAGGGCACTCTGCTACTTTCTCTAGCACTGAGGAGCCTTAAGCTTCTTGCTCTCACTCTCCTGTAGAATGGGCAGCTCCATTCTTCTCCCTCCCCAACCTGAGATGACCTAAGTCTGTGGCCAGAGCGGTTGCAGGAGAATTCTCTGTGAATCAGGTGATTAAATTGTTTCCTTTCCCTCAATGAATTTTGACTTGATCTGCAAAGTTCCAAGTCAAGTAGGAGGCAAATGCTGCCAGCAATCCCCTTGATCCCTTACACATGGTTGCCCCAGCCCCTAAGCTGCAGCCACTCTGGCTCACACCATAATCCTGCTTGTTTGCTGCAATTGTGGAAATGAGTCTAAATACCCCACACAGAAACTCTTAAGCCATTTCACTAATAGTTTAGCACTCTTCTTAGGCTAAACTTGAGATTTTGCTCAAATTTGCTTTGGTTAGACTGAACTTCTCTGGTTCATCTTTTGGTGATCAACTGCCAGGGGAAATCTTTCCCTTGCTCCAGCAGACCATCATTGCCAGTTACCTAGCCCCCATCTCTAAAACAACACATAGCAGTCACTCATGACTTTTCATCCTTTACTCTTGCTTACTTCTGTCTTGTTCTTTTTGCCCTGCTGCAGGCAGCAGCAATGGCTGCTGAGCAGAGGCTGAAGGACCTAGAACTAGTGCTTAAGACAGCATGGTTCAGCGTGGTTCAGTGTGGTTCCCAAGATCTTTGTGCTCACAAATCATGCATGAATCAAGAGGAATATGGAGAACTATGGAGAGCTTGCCTCCACCAAGCTATTAACCTGCTGGAGATGCTGCATGGCTAATCCAGCACCAGCAGAACCCTTGTAAGGCCAAGCAGAAAGAACAGAGGATTTGTAAAAGTACTCACTGAAGACTCAGTTCTGGGCTCAGTGCTGCACAAAGCACAGGCAAATAACTGGTCTCTACTGCAATGACTTATAATCCACCACAACATTTCTTTCCAGCCTCTCCCCATCTCTGGAAGCGAGTTGTGCTTAATCTGCAACTGGCTCTGCTGGACTTCCTCTCATGCCCTCTAGTATGGCATAGGGATAGAAGTCTGCAAGAGGCTGAGTGCTGCAGAAGTCACCACTGGTAGAGAAACAGTCCTGGTCCTGACTGGTGGGCAGTAATGTCATGTTCTGGAAGCTGGAAAGCTGGTATGAGGAGCTGGCCTGAACCGAAGTACATGTTCCCCTGTATGAGCCTGAAATTTTCAGAATACCAAGGACCAAGGTTTTCCATGTCTGTGACAGCCCTGTGCTTTAAGCCCACCAATGCCAGGGAAGTAATGGACAAAGAGAAAAGCACAATGCTGAAGCCCATTGAGGGGGCATGAATTGAAGTAGAAATAGAATAGTGAGGATTTGAAAGGTCTGTCCCTAAAAAAAACATTGCATACATTAGGAAAGCCAGAAAGAGCAGAGTGGTGCTGGTAGCCACTGCCCAGGATGCCAGGACTTTTTCTGGGGTCCTTCCCATCACACAGGTGCTGAGATGGGCTAAAGAAACCTGGGAGGGACTCCATGTGCTGGACACCAGACCATGCCCCTGATACCAACCACCCCTAGGAAGAAGAGCAAGCCTTGCCAAGGATTTCATCAGGGACTATTTGAAACTTCAGATACAGCCCAGGAAGCAAAACCTGACACACACACTATCTGGGATGATGAGTAAACTGTGGTTTGCTCTGACCCCAGAGGAGCAGATGACTACCTAACACTGCAAGGAGGTCTCCCAGCCTGTAGGCCCTACAAGCCAGACATGGACAACTGCAATCCTGCCTCTGAAGCCCTGCCAAGCAGGGCAGAAGAGCTGCTCAAGGTGCCAGGCTCACTTCTTCAGCAATTATCCTTTCTGTGCATACCTCCTCCTGGTGTGGGTACCTCCTCCTCATGTGTGGAAAGGAGAGATACTCTGGTGCTGGGTGTTGTGGGAAGAGTTTAACCCTTCAGCTCATAATAAATAAATCCCATTGTTCCAGCACCCTGGCTTGCACTCCCTCCAGTCTGTACCTCCTGAACCCGTTCGAGAGCAGCTGAATCAATGTTTGACTTGTACAAACAGCTGCCTGACTGCAATTTGGAAGGGATTCAGATGGGGATTACAGCAAGGCAGTGGATAAAAATCTATTACATAGCAGTATTTATTTTAGATCCCTGTGGCACTCACTGTGAACTCTGGCAGCATCTCCTTTTCCTTACTCAGTGGCACAAGTGCAAGGGATTGAGAAGAATCACTTTCAGGAGTGTGTACTGCAGAGCAGAGGAGAGGACCAAGATCCAAACTGAGTACACATTTCCAAGCCAGACTTACTTGGCTCCAGAGTGGATCCTCCCAGGGGATGGGAACACGTTTAGTTTTCAGGAGGATTTGATATTGCTAAAATTGCATCGCTTTGATAGCCCTAAGGGCCTCTGCCAGTTCTGGTTTACCAGACCAATGTTTCTGGCTTAGTGCAGCTGCATCCAAGATCTAAACCCAGTCCTGTCTTCTCTCTTTGGGCACAGAAATGATCCAAGCCCCAAGTCAGCAGTAGGACCTGCCTGGGAGGAGGAGGCTCTTGTGTCTTGGAGCAACATTGCAGCAAGCCCCACTTTGTTGCTCGCTACTAATCGCTTAGCAATGAAGGGAATAGGTCAGGCAAGAGGGCACATTCCTGTAGGTGGCAATCTCTGAGATGAAGTGTCCCAGGAACAGGACTGCAGACAACCCACTCAATGCCCACAGGGGTCACCACCAAACTACCACTGCTGGCCCAGTCTTGCCAAGCTAGTCAGGAGTCCTCTTCCAGCGTAGGCGCACACAGGCTGCTGGCAGGAGGGAGCACCAGGGTAGTGCTGAGAGATGCCACTGATTTAACAGGCTGTGACAGGGCTGTCCAGCAGCAGAGAGGCAGAGAAACCACCACTCTTGAAAAAGAAATACAGATAGGGGAGAGGTATAAAAGAATTGCCCATCTCCAGCTTTGCCTTTTCTTGTGTTGAAAGTACCAAATTTTCATCTGCTGGAGGTACACCACGTGTCGAGGGAGACAGACCTCTCTACACCAGTGCTGCAATATTTTCTCCACAGGGTGATACTGCTAAGAGCAAAATGAGCACTAGCCAAGGCTGCCACCAACAAGGCAGCACATGTAGGCGCCCAATCCCTGGCAGCAGCATTTATTTCTGGACTGAGCGATGCAGAGATGACAGGAAGAAATGGACTGGAGAAAGGCTGGAGGAGCCAGAGCTCGTTTGGGCGGCCCTAGTGATGAGGGACCTGCCCTGAGCACAGCCACAGACTTCAAAGCCCAGAGTGGCTGTGTCCTAAGCACTTAACAACACCCTCTGGGGACTGCTCACATGGCTGCATCTGTGCTGCAGTCAGCTCCATGCAGTGAATGAAGCTTTCCCAAGAGGTGCCAGCAAAAACACAAGGTAGCACAACCTCCTCTTCCTCAGCTCTTCCCTGGGCTCTGCACAAGTCACTGCCCCTCCTGTGCAGCTGTATCGGTGACTGTGTTGATGGACAGGCTTCAAATTAACCAGCATTGCTGGGGCCTGGGATGTTGGGTCATTTTCTCAGCTTAGCATTTTGAACTTTTAGTTTAAATTTTTCTATCTGTAGTCCAGAGATAAGCCTGCCCTACAAAGATGCTGGGAAACCTAATGAATGGAAAGCTTGCAATGTGCTTTAAGATCACAAGGGAGAAGATACAAGAGACAGGAAAAATATTGCAATACATGTAACATTTTATCCGATTATAACAAATTTTAAAGTACTTCATGTATCAATCTTTATATATAAAGATGTGCTCTATCATAGATAATTTCTTACAGGACCCACACTGCATTGAAAAGAACTAATGTTCTGGAGGGCTGGGAAGAGGTCATAATTCAGATTTCTATCCCCTGGACTCATCCCCTCCATATGGTCTTCTTTTCCCCTCACGTCCTCTTTCACTACAATCCACATTTCTGTTATCCTCCATTTCACCCTGTCTTCCTCTAGCTGCTGTTGTGAAGTTATTGCTCACTGGGTTTTGTTTTCACACAGAAGCCAGAAAGTGTAAGAAATAACATGGGGCCCCAGAGGCAACCACACCGGGACTGCAGCACTCACATCTTTTCCTCTGGATGCTCTGACTGCCTTTAGGAGTTGCAACAGGAAAAGGAATCTGTGACTCTCCCAGCTTTGTATGTCATTTCTGTGACCACACAGGCTTTACTGCCAGACCAAGCTGAACTCCCAAGGAGAGCTTCACTTCTGTGTCGTGGAAGAGCTTCCATCTTCGTGCATGTAATTTAGTCCATCCTAGTCCCCAGAGATCCTGGCTTACCTGAGCAAGCCCAGCTTTTCCAACCAAAGCAAGACACTTGGGCATTATGCTATATTACTGCTAATGAAGTTGCTTTGTTTGTTCTATTGCTCGGGGAATAAGTTAATGTCTCAGAATGCCCTTTAACAGTATTTGTCTTTGTTTATTAAATATTTATTTTGCAAGATAAATGCGGATAAGAGACTCTTAACAGGATTCCTTCTGGAAGGAGAGAATGCTAAGAGTTAGAGAGGATAAAATGGGTACAGAGATACAGGTGAAGCTCTCATTCAGAACAGGATACATCACCCATCCTTTTTAACATGTAAAAGATAAATAGTTCAACTTCCTAATTCTCAGAGTTTATTCCCCAGCAACCAAAAGAAAGTGGATATGAAATGCTTAGGGATCTTTTGCTCACTTTTGTCTGTGGCCTGACACTCCTTCCTTCCTTTTGATGTAAAAAGACTGTGCTTCCCAACACAATGAAAGGGAATCCTACAGGCAGATTGCTCCAAGAAGGATTTTGCAGGGCAGGAGGAGAAAGCAGGATGGCACTGGTATAGGAAGCCTTCAGCAGCAGTATGATGGGGAGGGATGAGGGGAAAATGAGGGGAAAATCACATGAATGTATCACAGCCAGGATTAGTGGCCCAGCAGACTCTGTACACACCTGCTTAGCCTTTCTTTGAGTAAGCAAATTGCAGAGGAGAGAAATACATATAAACCAAAGGGGATGAAATGGACCTTAATGATCATCTAATCCCAACATCCCCCTGCCATGGTCAGGGACGCCTCCCTTTAGACCAGGCTGCTCAAGGCCTTATCCAACCTGGCTTAATGCAAGAGGGTGAGCAGTTGGGATCAAAAGTGAGCACTGTGGACTATCCTGGAGCTTTGCAGGAAAGTTGAAACAGCCTCCCAACTCCTCCCCAGTAATGATAGCAGTTTGGTGGGTCCCTGCAGCCAGTCTGTGACTCACAGGATCAGAGTTTTTAGACAGAGGAGCAGAGGTTTTAGAAGGGACGTGCCTGATGCATCCCAACTCTCTGACCCTGGTGCCCTGAGGAGAACTGGAAGGCTGGGAAATGGTGCTGCTCTCTTGCACTGCCACGTTGCATGATCGGAGTGAAGATGCCATCCCCCTGCCCACGCACATGCCTGGCATTTCAATCCAGCCTTTCTGGTCAGAGCCCACTGTGGCTCCTTGCAGAAAGAGATTCACGCCTATGACTTCCTTCTGCTGGGAGGGTGACTCCCCTGGCCTCTCTTCCCTGGAAGCAGCTGTAAGGGAGGAATAGCCATCTCTCCTGATGTGCATGGGAATTGAGCTGAGAGGGAGTGGCGTGGATTCAGCCTCCAGCCACCTGCTGTACAGAACGAATGGGCAGATCATTACCCAGAGAGCTCTGTAATTTTGCTTTGCAAATGCTTGCCCACTGGCACAGAGCCTGAGGAGGGGAATAGGGAGAGGGTGGTTGCTCACAGCTCTGCATGCCAAAAAGGCATTTTACCATGCATGAGGCCACCAAAGCTTCTCCAGCAACGAGACTTTGCAGGTTTAACTCTCTCGGCTGCTCCCCCCAAGGCAGCTTTTTGTAGGAGGGGTGGAAGAGTGGCAAGAGAGGGCAGAGAGGGAAAGAAGAACAAGGATTTTTTGAAAAGTGAGATGAATACAATGCAGGAAAGGGTAGAGGACTCTGGCTAGGGAAAGGTGTATGTGGAGGTTGTGGAAGTATGTCAAGACAGGAGTTTCTGCAAGAGTTGCATGAAAGGAAGAAGATTCCATCCCCAAGGCTTTCCAAGCAGGCAAGCTGTAAGAACCCTCTGGGTACTAACAGCAAGAGTGAGGAAGAGCCTGCTTGGGACTTGCTGCTAAGTGCTTGTAGGGAGGCTGGCTCACACATACATACTGTGTGCACCTGCAGCAGCACGCCATTCCTCCTGCCTGCCCCACCTCACCAGAGCTTTTTAATTTGTGGACAAATTTCTGCTAAATCTATGACACAGGTATATCTCTATCTGAGAAGATTCATGGAAACTGGCAAACCAACAACAGAAGAGAACCAAATTTCTATTAAGAAATGTGAAATGTGAATTCAACACCAGCAGAGAACTCATATGGAAAAGTGCTTCAATGAATGTATCATGAAGTTCAAACACTAACTCTCTGAAAAATACCTTTTCAGCCAGCAATTGTGCAAAACCACAATAATTTGAGTAAGCTGTATCCCCATGCTCTGCTCTAGGCTGATACCTGCTCACCTTCTAATTTTGAGCTCATGCCCTAGAGATGTCCCCTTCTGAGGTGTACATCAGAGATGGCAGTGAGCTGAACCTGCTAAGAACAAGTGAAAATCCAAGTGCTCAGCAATCATCTTTAAAGAAACTCTCCCTGCCCTGCAAGTCTGAGCCCCGCCACACACTGCCAGAGGATGGCTACATCCTATGGAGGGGAGGATCCATACAGATAGCTGTGTAGATCTCCCCAGGCAGCAGGGCCTTTCTGCACTGATTGCATCAAGAAACTGTGGCAGAAGCATGGCCCAAGAGGCTGTGTGGCCAGGATGCTACACACCAGAGAGGGAAGAGAAGGCTCTACAACTTTTCACTTTTCCCTGTGCAATCTCATGATTTCTGCTGCTAGGCCTATCCCCATCTAGGGAAGAGGTTTTCAGGACAACAGGGAAACAAGGCTCAATCCAGCTCCCACTTCTCTAGCAAGCTGGGAAAGCATGTTCTGTTTAAGCACCTCAGCACCTTTTCTACAAGTAGGTAGCTCCAAAAAGAACAACCTTTATGCTTTTCAAATACCATTCTCCAGCCTTGCCTTAAGGGCTCTAGCTAAATTAAGCAACATGTCAACATCAGGAACATCTGAGAAAAAAATTGGAAGTCATGTGGAAGCAGGTCTTTGGTATCCAGGGCCAGATGCTCGCCCTTTTATAGCAGAACACCCATTTTCTACTTCACTCTCAATTTCTAATAGCATAAGCCTCAAGAAAACTAGATCCACTCTGGTCACCTGGCCTATTGTACCAGCAAACATGCATCCCAATTCTGCTGACACTCTTACATGTTCCAGTAGCATCTACAGCTTACAATATATTTACTGGGCTTAAAGTCACTTTAAGAAGGAATTTTTAATTTAATGACATTTAATGACATTTTGATGAGTCACACCATTTTATTATAAATTTGGATCAGCCCTTATTTTTTTAATTATTTCTAAAAGTGTAATATTACTTTTTCAAGCAGATAATTAGGGGTTAATGTCCTGAAAAGCTCCACTCTGTGCCCCTTGATCCTTCACATATACATATAGACTTGACTTCAGCATCAGGATGTTAGATATGAATATGGACAAGGAATAGGCAGAAAGGGGGCAAACACCAGAATGACTAAGAGAGCATTCAACATGTTGGTTGCTGTGATTTTTACTGTTTTTCTTCCCTTTCTCCCATTTTTCATCCAGATCTCACCCATTCACAGCATGGTGCAGTGGCAGGTGAGTCTTTCCCTGGCAGAGCTAAGAAAATAAAAGCCTTAATTTCAGAACTTTATAAAAAGTCCCTTCAGTAATGCTAACACCACTCAGTGTGATGTTGGAATACAGCTGGGAATTAATGGGTCTGAACAAGAAAATTTCCCCGCTCTGGGAAAAAATTATATTGCTGTTGATTGCTTCATTTCTTTCCAAAGTACATGAGAGAGATTTCTTGTCAATAAGATTTCAAGAAAAGACCAAAAAAAAAAAAAGGAAAAAAATTGCAGAGACTTTCTATATTTAATAGCTTCTAAATTTTGGCACATTTGCTTGCTAAAAATACCTATATAGTATTACCTATTGCTGTGGTGGGGGAATCGGTATTCTGCTTTTTACCATCCAATTAGCCAAGCAATGAGAGGCAGACAATTGCAACTTGATATTCCCTGACAGTTCTCTGCTGAACACAGAGCATTTAAATGCCCGTTTGCAGAACATGTTGAGGAACAGAGTCCAGTTAGTGCGTAACTGATTTTTGGCCGTGCACGTAGCTGTGTCAAGGCTCAGCCCAGACAGACAGCAAGCAGGATACCAGTGTCACTCCTCACCTGAGGCTGGGAAATAGTGCCCTCATTCCCCTCGGGCAAGGCACAGTGAGTGGGACCACAAGCCACCAAAGACAGCAGCAGGATGTGCACAAAGAAAGGGGCCATGCCTGGAGCAAGGTGCCTGCCCAAACTCTCATCCCAGGACACCTCTGAGCAACTGGGATACACAATCTATCCTCATTCCTGGGTTAGGATGCAAGTTATTTCCTTAGGCAACTATGCTTACTCTGTTTCTTTTAAGCATTGTCCCAGTGTGGTGCATGTTAGGCAGCCCAGTGTCCAGCGCAGCTGAAGACCCAAGCTGGGAGCATCCACAGCCTGGGGGGGCTTGGTTGTCATAGCCAGCCGTGCTTGGTGCCTGCATCTCTGAGGAAAGCTACTAATGCTGCTGCAGAAATGTGCTGCCCATTGTAACCTGGCTTACTTGAGTTACACTTTTGGACCAGGATCTAGGAGCAAGTTTCCTTGGGTCAGTTCTCAGTTTCAACCTTCTTTATGTGACCAATCATCAGTTTCCTGGGACTCAGCCTTCCCTTCAGTATAAATACCACTAGTAGTAACTACCTCCAAGTATGAAGTGGATTTTATGAGTACACATGAAGCTGTGAGACCCATTAGTTTAAAGTGCTGACTGTATCCTTTAAACAGGAGCGCCTTGAACCTGAAGTAGAAATGATTCCTAAAGAGCAGCATAATAAACAATAAGGATTTACAAGAGCATCTCTAGTCACAGAGATCTAGTGTCTCCTTCCAACAGAGTAACAGGGCTTGGGAGGCAGCAAGTGCAATGTCCAGACACTGACATGTGACTCAAGATATTCAGGAGAAGATTGTCTAGCAGAATGTACCATGGGATAATTTGGTTAGAAAAACATTTCTTTAAAATAGTTATCATTATTACATTGCCAAATGAAAGGTGTATTGAGTGGACCTTACAGGTATTCATTGGAGAGTCCAGCACTAGTCAGTGTTTCCATTAATGACTTGGATAATGGAAAAAAGAGTACACTTATTAAATCTGCAGATGACATCAAGCTGAGGGGGGACTGAATATACCAGAGGACAGAAATAGAATACCAGACAATCACACCAAATTGGACAAATGATCTGAGAACACAAGATAAAATTCAACCAGGACATAGTCATGTAATTAGACTTAAGCAGGAATAATCAACTTCATTAACAGAGAAAAAGCAACAGCTGTCTAGGTGGCAATTCTACAAAAAGGGGTCTGGAAGTTACTGCATACAACAGTCTAAAAAGCAGTAAAAAACATGCCTCACCACCACAGGACAAACAAGTATCATAGTGGAACGCTAAGGTCAGTCTGACATTAGAGTGTGATGTAGATTTTTCCCTGAAGGATTATGTCCAGTGTCAGGTGTCCCACTCTGAGACAGAGGCCAGCTGGAGAGAGCCCAGGAGAAAAGGGGAATGGTCAAACGTTTAGGATCCATGGCCAACAAGAGTAGACAGAACAGATAGAGGATGTCCAGATAAAGAAATGATGACTGGGGAAGCGCATCATAACAGTTTTCAAATATCTGAACAGCTGCTACAAGGAAAAAGGTAAACAGTTTTCCATGCCCATGGTGAATAAGAGGCAATAAATTCAACTTCAGTATGGAAGATTTGGGTTAATCTGTTAAGAATAGGGAAGAACTGGAATAAACTGCCCAGAGCTCAGTTAAAATATTGACAGAGGCAAAGGAGGTGCAGCTGGATATGCCGTGGGCAAGGAGACAGACTATATGATCTCTCAAAGCCCCTTTCAATCCTATTTCCTATAGCTTTTCTGATCAGTAGTAGCAAGTTTAAACTGAACCTGTTCATAGAACTCTGCATTCCCCAACTCTCACATCAGATATTTTCCACAATGAAAAGGGAGAGTTTTGAAGTTTTTACAGTACAGCAAAACACACACACCATTCCCTACCCAGCTTCAGCAAATCGCTTTTGTAAATATGCCAGACACATATTTATGTGCTCTCACCACTATGTGGAGCAGAGCCTGGAACATTAATCTTTTAGCAACAAAACTATAGTCCTCTTCTAACAAGCCTGTGTAACTGTTCCTAGGGGTGATTACAGAGCCTCAGACCTCCGTGGTTGCCTGCTCATGCCTCTCTCACTACATAGCCCAGCTAGGAAAACTGTTTACATCCCAGGCTTGCTGGTCTGTGCATATTCCAAAAATACAGAGTTCTTGGGGGTTGTTTTGTTTATGTCTTCCTGTGTAAACTTCTCACACCCTAAATCTAATGCACCCACCCAACACATTACAGTCACATCTATAGAAATATTATAAGACCCTAAAACCACTGTCAGTCTCAGACTCCAAGAATAGAACCAATGGCAACTAATGTTTGTAACACCTG
The DNA here is from genome assembly GCF_048771995.1 of Taeniopygia guttata. Taxonomy (NCBI): domain Eukaryota; kingdom Metazoa; phylum Chordata; class Aves; order Passeriformes; family Estrildidae; genus Taeniopygia; species Taeniopygia guttata. The sequence goes on along the minus strand of NC_133030.1, from coordinate 43,543,075 downwards.
TATTTGAAGTAAGCCCCCCCATCTCTTTAAAAAAAAAGAAGTCCTTCTGCCAAGAGCTAGAGCTATTGCAGGATCTATGGTGCAGGCAGACGTGTCACAATGTTCTGCTGAAGGGCCGCGTGTACTCATGGAAATGGGCAGGGAGCATGTGCTGGGAGCATCATGGTCTGCAGTGCTCCTGAAGGAACATGACACAGGTTATTGAAGTGTTTACTACCAAGAGGAGAGAAGTGACCACAGGACTGTAACTAGTGGTAAAAGGGCAGGCAAAGACATAGTGCTTCCTTCTTTAGTAATCATAAAACTTTCCTGGTGTTATGATCAGGAGTGCATGAAACACCGTCTCCCATGCCATACATATGTCTCCATATGGTCCCATGGTGATTCCCTCCAAATTGAGAAGATCATGCTTCCTATTCAGTCTGCCAGCAATGAAAATCATTAATGCCATTTCTTAGATCAACCATAAAGTCACAGACCAGCACCTAGCAAAGTCAATGAGTAACATATTTTCATGCTGAAGAGTTTCTGAGACAAGTTGTCAGCTGGCCCCAGTGTCCCAGCTCCTCCTGCAAGGGCTCAGCTCAAACTGAGGGGTTTTGTTTCCCTGCTGCTCTGGCTGGGGTCTATTGCTGTTGCACATGGGTGTTCCCACCTCCTGGGGACTTACAGGAAACAAGGACATCTCCTTAAGTGGCTGCCCAAGTAGGACATTGAGTAATTTTGGTAGAAGACATAAGGAGCTCGTGTGTGCCTCATCTGGGGAGATGTGCGTCCCTGCAGTTAAGTGGACACACCACAGGGACAAGGCACAACTATACTTTTCTTATCAATGCACTCAAGGGGGGAACAGGGACCCCTGGGGCAGACTATCTCTGCAGCTGCCCATTCTTCCTCTCCCATCTCTCGCCCACGGCAACTCCTATCGATACTCCCAATAGTGGCTGTGCCCCTGCTGCTTGAGTTAATTACAGTAATTATACCTGTGCTCCTCAGCTCCAGCTCACTTCTGTTGTCACTTCCCTGCCCATTCATTTGCAAATCTAATCACTCCGTGGATTTTTTCAAAAGAAAAATCGGTAGAGAGAGCAAGGATACAAATGAAAAAAGAAAATATGATTCCTACAACAACAATACAACAGAAATTGAGGCGCCATTGAGCAGGACATGGGGTTTTATTTAGCGACCCTGTGAGGGCCGTATGCTGCTCCCAGTTCTGATAGATAGATCTTTGCTGGGTTACAGCACTAGAACAGAGTGGGGAATGAAGAAAGAATCGCATCAGCCTCCCCCAGTGCCTGCCAAATTGCCTCAAGATACTGCCCGGTGCTTGAGAGCTCACTTGCAAAAAGGCAGGAGAGCTTCCTGGGCATCCAGTGTTCCCAGCACAGCAGGATGCCCACATGGGCACAGGCACAATGAACCCCCAGCAACCATTCTGCTTGGTGTGTGTCCTACCCATTTCTTGGGCAGGTTTTATGTGTGCAAGGGGTGCTGCAGGATCTGCAGCTGTGGAAACAGAAATCTCTTTTCATGCCTGGGAGGCTTTCCAGCAGTGACCCTGGAAGAGCTGTGGCTAGAAGCATGCACTTCAGGTCACCTGTCTGATAAGGATAGATTTGAGGTCAATCCTTTGAACACAGATGGGAAAAAGTGCAACCAGAAAAAAAATGGGCAGAAATGGCTTCCTAATTGTTTGCAGGTGCTCTGAAAAAGAACAGAAAGCAAGAAAACTAAGCTATGATGTGCCCTGCCAGCTGACACTGGGACCAGTGTTACATTGGTGCCAGCAGCAAAGGAGAGCAGATGGGTTTTGTCACCCAGTACTGTGTATACGGTTTTGAGGAGAAAAATACAAAACTGTTATTTTTGCCTTTTAATGCCAATACAGTGAGAGTGAGAGGCAAAGGACAGCCTGGTTCCTTTGCAGTAAGTGCAGCAATTTAATTACACTGCACTGAAGCACCTTCACACCAGCCATTACACCAATTGTTCTGTGTAGCCACACACTTCTGAGTTTGTTCACCGTATCATCCCAGATGCCAGAATTTCCCACTGTGTGATGACACTTCAGTACCAGGGCTTCTTTCTCTCATTCACCATGCTGGAAAAACAGCCCAGGGGCTGCAGAAGTCCAGGAGGTTGAGAAGGTTAGGATAAATCTTGATAAAGTACTACAAGTATTTAAGAAGACTGAAAATAGTTGTTTCTCATTACCAGAGTAAATGTTTCTTATCACTGTATGCTTTATACACAAAATATTTCTTGTCTTGCATATCTGCATAGGTAAGAGAGCACTTCTCTGGACAGAAGCAGGAGGTAGAAAGGCCTTCTGAACATCATGGGCAGGAAGAGAGGTAGTCAGGGAAACATGCTGGAACTGTAAAGCATTTCTATTTGCAGTTAATATCCAACTGGAATATTTTTGGTGAAGTGAAAGCAACAAATTCATTTTAATGTAACAGACGGGAAAATGCAAACCCCCCAAACTCATGCCTTATTTCCAGACAAGAAATATAAAATGAATACTGCACTGCAAAACATGTAACTGCAGCATGGCAAACTAAAGGGTCTCCAAGTCCTTTAGGTGATGTGCTCAAAAGGGTTTTCTATCTCCCAGGTGGCTGATTGCTGGGGGAGGAGAGAGAGGACCTACAATTAGGTTGATTAAAATAGTGGTCCCAGCATGGTCTGTTCTTCACAGTTGCCAGGAGACTAGAAGGCTAGGATGAACAGTTCAAACTTTTTGTAACAAAAATAGGTGTTTACTTCCATACCATATGATCTTGGCCCTCTCTAAGGCTTAGCATTCTCCATTAGTTCACTAGAAAAAAATCCCAAACTTCACTTTCCCAGACTTGTGTTAAAATAGATTTACCATGTTCAGAACTGCACCAATTCTTCCCTTCCTCCATCATCCCAGCCCAGTGGCAAGCTCCAGGCTCTATGCTAACTGTTCAGTGGCTGTTCTTTCACTTTTTGTGATATTAATCAGGTCTTTCTTTCCAGATCTGGGCCCTGGAGCCCAGGAAGCATGTCAATTCTAGCTTACTTGTCCCCTCCACAGAATCTACATCTGAAGCAAAGGCTGGCCAGGTGGCTCAACTGATGGGTGAAGACACTGGGATGGGCAGCCATTCACAGTTATTTGGTGGACATACACTACCCTCAGTCAGTGACTTATGCTGGAAGAGGTGACTGTAATACATCAGGAAACAGAAGATCTTAATGGAGAAACCAAGCCAGATTATTTTACCAACTTGCTCCATTTCCCCCCACTTTCCCACATGATACAGAAGTAAAAGAAACACTAAGTATATTGGTGGGAGAAGGTTACAGTCCAAAGTGAAGCCCTACTTTTTTGCTCAAGTCCCTTTTGGTTAGCATCCTAAAGCATACAGAAAAAAAGCACCAAAAGCCAAAAAAATACCAAACTAAAAAAATTCTGCAGTAGTAGCTGTTCCAAATTTCTGAGCCTGCAGATCTTTATGCATATGAAGCATTTGATTTAGACCCTTTCCTTCAAGGTAGGTCTTGTCTTTCCTAAAGCCAAGTGCATCAATAAAACTTAGCCAATATGCCTTTTCTAAGGCTTTTGCTTGTTATACCTGTTACTACAAAAACTGTACATGCTAAGAATTGTCCTTTTTAACACCCCAATGGATGTTAAAATCCTGAAGTAGGTGGCAAGGGGCTGTGATAGATGGAAAGCAGGCATGACAGAGTTTTAGAAAAGGACAGATATGACAGTGAAGGTAGAAGATTGTAAAAGTAGCAGCAAAATTAGCTGAAAGCTGAAGTCCCTGCTACAAATACACTGAACATGCAGGGTTTGAATGCCAAAAGAGAGAGGATCCTTGCTCCTGTTAACACAGCAGCAATCAGGCAATAGCTGGAAAGAGGTATTTAAACCGCCCTGTGTAGCTGTGTTGCAACACAGTACATAATTACTCATCATGCTCCTTTCCACAGCCTGCACAGGCTGCCTGCTGGAATTCATAGAATCACAGGTTTGGGCTGGAAAGAACCCTAAAGATCACCTAGTTCCAACTCTCCTGCCATGGACAGGGGCCCCTTCAACTAGATGGGGTTGCTCAGAGCCTCATTCAACCTGGCCTTGAACACTTCCATGGATGGGGCATCCACTACTTTTGGCAACCTATTCCAGTGTCTCACTGCAACAACCACCCTCACAGTAATGCATTTTTCCTAATATCTAAACCTACTCTCTTTCAGTTTGAAGCTATTCCCCTCTTGTCCTATCACTACATGATTTTGTCAAAAGTCCCTCCCCATCTATCTTGTAGGCTCACTTTAGGTACTGGAAGGCTGCAGTTAGGTCACCCTGATGCCTTTTCTACTCCAGGCTGAACAAATTCAGTTCTCTTAGCCTTTCCTCATAGGGAAGGTGCTTCATCCCAATAAAGAATTTGGACCTTCACTGGATGTACTCCAACAGGTCCGTGTTAGAACTTCTGTGCTGGGGACCCCAGAGCTGTACACAGCACTGCAGGTAGGCTTTCACCAGAGCAGAGGGGCAGAATCCCCTTCCTCACCCTGCTGGCCACGCTGCTTCGGATGCAGCCCAGGATACAAACTGTCTTTCTGGGCTCCAAGCCCTGGGTTATGTCCAGCCTCCCATCCACCAGCACCCCCAAGTCCTTCCCAACAGAGCTGTTCCCATTCTGTTCATCCCCAGCCTGTGTTGATAGCAGAGGTTGCCCCAACCCAGGTACAGCACCTTGTACTTGACCCTGTTAAACCTCATGAAGTTCCCATGGCACTATTTGTTGAACTTTTCCAGATCCCTCTGGATGGCAACCCATCCTTCAGGTGTGTCAACCACACCACTCAGCTTGCTGTCACCTGTAGATTTGCTGAGGGTGCACTTGATTCCTTCATCTATGTAATTAATAAAGATATTAAATAACAGTGGTCCCAGTACAGACTCTCAAGGGACACCACTTGCCAGTTGCTGTACTCTGTAGCCACTTCAGCATGGTTTGGCTGTGACACTCCTTGGATACCATCTGGATCAGGCAGAGAGGAATTCACACAAGAACCTAAAAGGCTCCTGACTAAATCCCATCATGTGCATGAGGCCTTGATAGTTACCACACCAAGCCTGCTGCTTCCTTGTACTCTTGTGGAGATATGGCACCATTCCCAGGGATTTCTAGCCAGAGAAAGAGGACAAGCAGCAGCAGTGCTACCACAAAGTCTGGTTTGGTCCTTAGTCTTCAGGTACTTTACCGCCTTCAGACTGGACAGCAGCTCTGTTACTGGCCCTTCCTTGTATTTGCTCCAACATATACACCCAGTACTAGGAACAAGGATCTCTGGCAGACACATCCAGGAATCCTTGGAGGGGCTCAGATGAGAGCATGAGAGCACAGCCACATTAGAGGATACAAACCCACTACTAATTGCACTAGAAAAAGAGCCTCAGATTTCTCAACAGCATTTCAATAGCACTGTTTCTGCTTCAAAACCACCTTGACTGGATGTCAAGTACACATTAGAACGGCAGGTCAATCCAGGTGTGAAGCAATGTAGCATAGAGATAGCAGCTGAGAGTGCCAGAAGCAAAAAACTAAAAACACACCCCAGAACCTTAAACCCAGCAAGCTCACAGTGGAATTACTAAATGAATTGCTTCCTGCAACCTCAGATGCTAATTATTTGTGTGTTTTAATTTTTGTACTTAACGTTCTTCTGTCCAAATTAAAGTAAATCTAATTTAATGCCCTCACACAGACTCCAAGCATTTTTTTCCTTGAGAGCTTTCGCTTCAAACCAGCACCTAGATACCACAGGAGGAATAGTGTCATTTTAACTCCTATTGTGGCTTTTGTCTTTATGTTGTGAAGACATTAAATTGTGTAACAGTGAAAGAATGGGCCTTCAGTCATGTCTGCCAACTAGATATAGCTATCCACCCTTCAACAAAAGCTATTGGGAGGGTAACAGTGCCCAAAGAGATGCACTTCAACATGTTAACAGAATCCAACAGATGCTTCTCAGGTTCATTTCCTGACTCTGCAAGAAGGGAGAAGCAGCCATAGAGCTCAAGGGTGCATTTCTAGCTTACCCTCATAAATTCCTATCTATTTAAAAACTCTTCTTGGATAGCAGCCTCAGAGTCTTGCTTATATTCCTTCCATCTTGGCTATTGATCCTCTGACATTGTGTATTCCTCAAGTTTCCAGAAAGTCCTTGTGGCTAAGACAAAAAGATTTACAAGTCAAGATTGCTTTGTAGGGTCTGCAAAACCAAAAGTTGTTATTTAGCATCTTGACATCAAAGTAGGTGGTGAATTTACAGAACTATATATCCAACACCTATTTTGCCACAGATTCATATCACTTCACAGAAGCTCTTTGCTTCCACCTTGATGACCTTTGCCATTGATGGTAGGAGAGCAGGACATTTGTCTCAGCAGATAAATGGCTTCACAGATGCAGAGCAATCTGTGAGGTAATGTTATTGAGTAGCTGACACAAGGGGGATTAACAAGAATATGGGTTATCTTCATAACAACTACAGCCTGCCACAGACCTCAATATTTAAGAGCAGCCTCTCAGGGTAGGCTTGGTAGCTTTGGTCAGTCAATAAGACCTAGTACTAGTCTCAGCAAAAGTCTCAGAACTTAATAAAACATGGTTTATGTTTTGAGTCTCCCAGAGATGTTTCTACTGCAAGCTTCTCCTCACATGGCCAAATTCTGTAGAAGACCAGGGAGGAAAACAGAGGCGCTGGTGAGCCAACAGGCAACAATGTTTTTTGTCTTTGTAAACAATGCATTGATTCCCTCAGTCAAAATTCTCCTCAGTGACATGGGGTGAGGAGGAATACAGGCTGGCAGAGGAATACAGGCTGGAACAGTTCCATCCAAAAGTCCCTGCACTTCTTTGCTTTTCTCATGCATTTGTCCTCAGCTGTGATCACACATCATCCCATGTCCACAACCAACATACAAGACAGGATGAAGGTCCCCTCATGTACTCATTGTCAAGCTCACAAAGAAATTCAAGAAGAATTCAAAGAAATTTAATACTATCATATTCAAAAGCCATTGCCATCTTCAGAAGCAGCACTTACACTAGCCACCCTTGTTGTTTTCCCAGAAAAAGAAGCAAGCAAATACTTGCCTTCTTCCAGGTCACCAGACAAAACAAACCTGTTCCTTGGGACCCTCCCTGCTCTGGGCTCTTCCCCCTGTTCCTTCTTCCCTTCCTTCTTCACACTGCCCACATGTCACACCAAATGAGCTACCAAAGCCTTCAGCAGATGCACTTGTTAACTTCAGCAAGAGAAGACGCAACCAAAATTCAGAGCTGCAACCTCATTATAATTTGTAATGAGTTGATGATAAAATATTTCTGCCTGATTAGAATCTTTAGTGATCTCTTGATTATTTTGAGTGGAATATAGCTGGCCTCCTCTTTGCCCCAGACATAATTGCAGGACAGCTTCTAGTACACTGCATGTATCTCTTACACTCAGCCCAACAGGAAGAGGCACACTCACTCTTCCCCTTCTGTGCCACACCCTGACAACAGCAAAAGAAAAATATTGCTGGTATTAATATCTCAGCCCTTGCTATAAATCAGGGTTAAGCTTTTGGCTGCTTGGGAAAAACCTTTAGTCATCAGCGATGTCACCAAAAACATCAGCCAAAGACACTGAGTCATGTTGCACCAGAGAATGTGCTGTGGTTGGGGGTTTTAAGACCCTTTAACAAGTGCTTGGAACCAAGATGCTCTTTTTCCCTTGTACCTATTAAAAAATTGTTTGGCTGAAGCAATGTTGAGTAATTCCACTTGCAGAGAAAAACTGCAAAATAGGTATTTACAAAAAGCATGCACTCAATACTGCATGGTAACCACAGAGCTGGGGATTCACAAAACGCAGCTCAGGAGCTATCACACTTTCCCCAGATATCCTCCCTGCTGGCAGCTTCAGGAGGAGCCAGAGAGGCCATGACAGCAAATGTTTCATCATCCCAAGGGGGATCCCTGCAAGGTGGGCTGTGGTGCCTCTGCAAGGCTGTTCCCTGAATCACATCAAGAGTTTTCTTGTCTTCTTTCAGCTTGGAACTACACATGTCCCCACAAGACCCTCTCCCTGCACAGCCTCCACATTTCCCCAGCACTACAGGCCCACCTGAGGACCAATAGAGGCCAGCCCCTCTCCACCCCACATATAAAGTCTGGGAGTTTATATATGAAGAGTCCTCCACCTTCATCTCCTGTCCATTGCCTCCAGTTCAAGGCCCTCAACTCCTCCTCCTTCAAATGCTTCAGACAAACCCCTTGCAGCCTGTGCTCTTGGCTTTCTCTCCAAAAGCCATGACAGCAGTTTTCATCAAGTGATTCCTTCTTCCATAGGGACCAGCAGCATCTTTTCTCTGGATCCCCAACACCAGGCCAGTGAGTGGGAGGGGACAGGAGAGGTTCTCCAAGCACAAATTACTTTCTAACACAACTGATGCCCTTGGCATAGAAATCAGTTTAGGTTAGCCCCTTATAAATACATAGAGGTAGATTTTCAAAAAGAGGTGGAGCAAAGGAGGGAGGGAGGGAGGGGTCTGGAATTTACACGCAATTGACTGGAGCAACTGAACTGATCTTGGGAACTGAGATGCCTCATTTGGTCTTGGTGATTCAACTCCAGCCCACACAACTTAAGTTCTTAAGATGATCTGGTGATGGAGCAAAGTGATTCATATGACTAGGAAGGCTTGGATAGGACACCTTGGTGACCACTGTGACTCAGTCTTTGCCACTGTTGTATCACAAGGAATGGCTGGGCCCAGAAAGACACAGTCAGTTGGTTTGTAACTGTGACCTCCACTGGTTATAACAGTTTCAAGGGACTCAGGCACAGCTGCAATATATGTAAATACCTACATATATATTCATAAATGTTAAGAGATACAAACTTTCTTGTTAAAAGTTTAGCCCTGTTATGAGCAGAAGTATAAAGCAGGAAGAAACTGCTCTGCTTGGCATGTTTTAAGTGTTGTCCATTTGTGTGGCTTTTCCACCACCCTCTGCACCAGCCAGAAAAAACTACTTTTAGAAGCTGCAGGCTGAACTAAATGGAGCATTGGTCTAATCTGGCCATTAAGATTCTTATGGTCTTATGTTATGAATTGTGGTTTTTAATTGTAACTAGTGCTAATATTTTTAATTACTTTTTTCCATCCATTGTCCTTTAGTCTGTGTAATGCCAGATGTTTAGAGCATGTGGTTTGTCCTTCCAGCAAAAAAGAACTAGATTTGTGCTTGGGAATAGTCTACATATTTGCTTTATACAAGCAGCCCTGAAACAGAGGTGGTGAACAGCCTGCAAGTGCTCTCAGGGACCTCAGTCCAGGACTGGTGTAGATTTCCCTTTGAACTGATGTAGATGAAAACCCACAATAAAACACTGATGCTTACAAAGCTCTCACTTTAGGTCTCTTGACTCTGCCCCAAACCTTGCAAAATCTCTGTGCCATATCACATCCTTCTGTGGCCAAACAAAAGAAAAACAAATTGAAAGACTGTGTGCAGTAGGATCATCCATTGGCACATGCCATGACAATATAAACATATCCTGTCTCTTGACACTGGTTATTCAATTTTTAACTCGGCCATTAATACTCAGGACTTGCAATGCTTTCAACCCCTATATATATATCAAAGCTCTTCTGTGAAATGAGAGATGCTGTGTAGGCTGCTAGAAGCCTAGAGATAACCCGTTAAGATTTGGAAATAGTAGCTAATATACTCACTGACTCAGCTGCAGATCAGAAAAGTGAAAAACCCTCTGCCCAAATTACAGCTGGTTTGGTGTGAGGCCCAGAATGACTTCCCTGGTGAAATGTAGTATGGAGTTCAAAAACATCTTTATGTGAATGTTGTAGTAACATAGAGCTGCCTTTGAAATCTAAATTCCCCACTTCTTAATATAGTCTCAAGCAGAATCTGTTGTTTGAATCCATATGGCATAATACACCTGTCTGAGCACTTCTCATTGCTATCCCAATGCAGACAATGAGGTCAGAGATTTTCAGCACTCTGCTTCCCAACCTCTCCCATTTGTAACCGTGCAGTATGTGTGTATTTATGGGCAGAGGCTGCAGTGTCCCACTGTGGAGAGATAGTGGGCAGCTGTATTCCACTGAACATGTGAGAAACCAATGACAAAATGAAGGTGCTGGTGGAGGCTGAGTCCTACCCTGCTGTAATAAACCCAGTCATCTTGTCTCTCCTAACCAAGCAAGAGCCCTTGACTTTTTGCTGTATGCTTTTAATTTCCCTTTTGCTTCCTCTTCCCCTCCAAACCACACAGTTTTCTCTTAGAATTGCTCACTCCCTCCTCCAACTGTTGTCCATGCTCAAAGTGATTAACTCTGCCCCTTCTCTGTGTCTGCTCCTCTGAAGATTACTGTCTCTTGCTTGGAATGGATAATCCATCAACCAAATGGCCTGCTGCCACCCAGGGGTCTGTCGCAGTCCTTTGGCACTGGTGCTAGAAGGTCTCTGACTACACAACCGGCGGAGCGTGGAGAAGGAAGCGCACCGGGAGCAAGAGCAGCACAGGCCAGAGTTCAGTGTCCCAGCCAGCATGTGCACACATAATAATCAGCACACATATGCACACTCATACTAGCAGCTCAACAGCCTCCAACCCCAGAAGATGGCTGGAAGAGAAGCACAGGAAGGAATTAGCTGTCAGGAGACAACTTGCCTGCTCTCCCACTGCAGTGACCTCTGTTAAAAATTCTCCTTGCTAAGAGCCAGGTAGAGTTTTCAGATTACTTATGGAACCTGAATAGTGTTATTCTAAAGCAAATATGGAAGTGAGCTGGAGCTGAACATCAGGCCCATGCTGAGCCCATATCCTGTGAGCACACAGGGCTCCCTGAGCCTTGTTCTTACAACACTCTAAGACTTCCCTGCCAGAGCTGTGCTTCTACAGAACGGCTGACAAACTCCTGGCCTGGTGATGCCATTGCAGACTTGGCTCTCCTCATAGCCTCGCCAAAATGCCTCCAGCCTGACTGCTGTGCCTGTCCCAACTGCCCAGGCTGAGCACAGGTCTGAGTTACACCACTATTAAAGACAAAACTATTGGTCTTTGAAGTGATTTAAACCACACACAACTTCTCTCCACAAAGAGGACAATTGATAAGCAACATCAGCATCTTTACAATATATCCCAATCCACAGCCAAGTCTCCTTCAGCCTCGGGAGGCAAACCAAGCATGAGAGAAACATCACTGCAGAGTGGGCTAAGAAGGAAGGGTGAAGTAAGTAAAGTAACAGGGAAATTATTCGGCACATGGGTCTACCATACAGACTGCTTTGGGCAGGTGGGCACAGCCCTACCAGCTTCATGCAGCCAAGACAGGGCAACATCTGCCTTGTGACTAAAACAGGGACCCAAGGGAAGTGCCCCATGCTGTCAGTCCCTCCTTGTGCCTTGTTTTCTATGCCCACAGCACCAGCCAGCAATGCCTTGAAGCGATAGCACACAGGCTTCCAGTGTAGCAGAAACTGGGGAGAAATAGGGCTCAGAAAACCAGTTGCAAGTGGAACAAATATGCAAAAAGAGAGGCACAGTGCAAGACACAAGGTTCTTTATGGGAGTAGGGCTAAGCTATCCAGGCAGCTGGCAGAGTGAATGGACATCTGGCTGATATAACAAGCCATTTAAGAAATCAATTTTCCTCTACTTTTCACCATTTTGCTTTCTCTTTTTTCCTTTGTGTTTCCCTTATTAGTATTTTTTTAAGGGCAGACAGCTTATCCCATCAAGCTGCCCTGAGTGGAGGAACTAGGCTGCCTGAACCTCTACAAGTTTCCTACTGACAAGCATCTATTCAAATCCTTCTCCAGTTTCAACCAAGAGAGGCATATAGATCCCAGAGATAATGAAAATAGGTAGGTGGAGAGGGGAGAGAGGACTCTCTGAGTACCCGCACTGAGAGAGACTGCAGTGCAAGCTAAAATACCAAGCACCAGCAAACCTTCATTGAAGAAATCCCATAACTACCACAGGCCATAGGAAACACGTTTAATTTGCTTCTGCACTCAGAAGAGCACTTGCAGGTGGACATGGAGCAGGGAGTCAGCAGGTGATGGAGGCAGGCACAGCCCATAATGGTTGGATCAGCAGCAGGTTTCTGTGGCCTCTCTGCAGACAGCAGGCACACCATCTGGGAGCAGATGCATCTCTTGCACCCAGTCTATCATATGGGTCCCTTCCTGGCATCATTGGCCAGCCCTCAACTGTGCATTCATGTCTGGGACTGCCAAAAATGTTTAAAAGGCCTCTCCATCTCTCACAAAGGAAAGAGCGTTCTTGTACCTCTTTACATCTGTCCCAAGGAGACTGTATCCTCTATGCTAACGATGCTGGGCCAGTTTCCTAATGAAACCACACTGTGCCACTAATACTCCCACATCCTCTAGGCAGAGCGAGGCCCGTGAGTCTGCTCGCTGTGCAAGTCTTCCCACACCTTCTCCGCAAATAAGCTCATGCCAGGTCACAGCCTGACTCCACCGCTGACTTTGCTGGCACATGAGTGCCTGACAGTGCCTTCAGAAGTTGCTGAACAATACGAACCTTAATGATGGATGCGACTCTTGCATGCTCCCTGTGGATTTTCTGTACTCTGCTTGGGAGATCCCATTTCCCCTCTGAAGGAAGTAGGCAGCAAATGGAAAGGCATTATCCCTCCTATTTGCACCGAAACTTTGGCAGAGACAGCACATAAAAAATGGAAGGAGCCATATACCTTCCTCTTTCAAAACCAGAAGGGCTAGGATGCTTTCCAAGCCCAGAGACAAACTTCAGGCCAAGGCTGACATTTCAGGGATCATTGCCAGTTAACTTAATGAATAAAATTCTCTTCTTCAGCCATGCTCTGTGCATGCTGGAGAGGAGCTAGATTGTTTTCCTGCCCCAGTTCTGGGAAATAATTTTTGCTGCATTCACTCAGAGACATCTGTCTGTTTTCATGCTTGCAGTATAAGCTGGTGTTGAAGTTACATCTGCTCTCAGCTCCCTATCCTGGGGGCTACTTCAGGGCAAAAGTATCCATTAACTGCTTACTCTGAAGTACACATTCAACAAAAGCATGAGCAAAAAACATAAGGCTCAGCTCCATGTATAAGTTGTTGGCTGTGGCCATGCCAGGAAAGACGGCGACGGAGTGGTCAGGAGCAGGGTGGTGAGGATGCACAGGCTCCCCAGCACCATGCCTGTGCCATGGCTTTGGCAGTAGGACTTGCTCCTGGGCATCCCAGTGCAACCAAAACTTCCAGGATGCACAGTGGCGCCCAACAGTTACCGTTCCCAAGGGCAGCCGGACTCTCATGGCAGCTCTGCCCACCTCCTTGCTGACTCCAGGGGGACACTGCTTCAAACCCTTGCAGTCCTTCAGACCTGAATCCACCCACCCTCCGCTCACTGCCACTGAGGCCCAAGCAGTGCTCCCCCACTTCACAAAGGGATGTTTCACCAACCACAGCTTAAAGATGCTGAATAAAATAGCAGTGAGTTCCAAAACCTACAATAAAAAGAGAAAAGGTGAAAGAGAGGGTTGGGTGTGGTCTGTTTTAGGGGGAATGAATGACTGGAAACAAACACCAGATCCCTGAAAGCTCAGAGAAAACAGGAACAAATAGTGGAAGAAAACCACATAAGCGGGGGGAGGCGGTGAGGAGAAGAGCTCTTGGTATTGATGTTTGAAACGGTCTCTTTAAAATGGAAGATAATGACACTGAAAATTATTCTGAGCTTTTCAAAGGCATAAATGACCAAACTGCCTCCTGACTCCTGAATTACATTATCCAGAAAGAACTTAATAGCATGTTATTATCGCTTCTCCTCACTGACAGGATTTCGGCACTGAAAAGACAAACAAGAAGTGCATTCATAATCACAACCGCATTCACCTCTGCGACGCACTGGCCACAGCTAATTTCAGGTAAGTGTCTCAGCAGCCAGCCGGGGAGCTCAGCAGTGAGGTAATTGCCTTTGTCACTACCTGAGAGGGAGCAGCTGGGTGTCCCCAGTGGCAGCTAGCACCAAAATCCTGCTTTATGGGGAAGAGTGGCATGCCCTGGACTGGCTGATGGCAGCTGATGGGGACCTTTCTTCATGAGGCTGGCTCCAGTGGGTCACGGTGTCTCCCATTCTGGCAGGTACCTGTGAGGGGCCTAGGCTGTGTGGATGGGAATGGCGTCCCTATGCCTGCTGCTGCTGTCACTCCAATGGCCTGATGAGAGCTTGTAAGAAAAGGAGCAAGACAATAAAGGGGGATATAGGAATATGTGAGGGGTGGGGAGTGTTAGTAAAGAGCATGGCCTGAGCTGTCCAGAGATAGCCCCAACCCTTGGCATTTGTCATATCGCTAGTTTTCATGACCAGCAGCCCTGAAGGAGACAAAAGTGTTGCTGATTTCCAGAGCTGGCCAGTTTGGCCAGCCTCTCTCCCTATTCCTCTACCTTTGCCACACCATCTCCATGCCTCAGTTGAGAGGTCGGAAGGCAACTTGGCCATATTGTGCTCCCTGCCAACACTCACGCCCTGGCAATGTCCTGGAGGGGCCTGGTAATCATCCTGGTGTAAGCTGGGGATGATCCTGGTGCCACATAACACCACTGTGCCACTGTCTGACAGCAGTTTGCTTTGGGCTATCCCCAAGGCTTTTGTTTACATCTTCCTTGTGCTCTTCCAAGGTGTGCCACTGCAGTACAAAGCACCTCTCTCCCAGGGGGTGCTCCATCTTCTCCTGAAACCTCCCACAATGGCCAGAGATTAGGCTGGCTGCAGCTAAGGCAAGGCAGCATGGGAGCTCAGCCCAGAGGGAAAGCAATAAGGAAGGGAAAGAGGCAGAGAGCTGTGTCTGGCTCTGCTAAGCTGCCACTGCCATAGGATGCATTTGCATGGACACAGATCATGACCCAGCCCAGCAGAATCTCTGTGCAGACGACCATCCCTGCTATGGTACTGTGCGACAAGGCCAAGCTTAATGCCAGAGGCAGCCTTCAAGCAGCACTGTGCCCTGCCCATTATTTATGTCCCAGGTTTAAGAGCATTTCCTTTCAGCAGCCATGCTCTGACATATGCAGCCAGTGAAGAAGGTAACTGCCAATAATAACAGGCAGCTCTGTGCTCTGCTGCCTGCTCGCTACACACGTAGTTGTGATTTCCCCCCCTCTCCCCCCCCACCCCCCCCCCCATAGCACAGTGTGGCAAATAATCCTTCCCCATTCCCAGCAGAAGACAGGCTGTGGAGAGAGCTTATGCAGTGCACCCAGAGCTGTCCACGTCATCAGGGTAGGACTCCCCAGCTCACACTTTGCAGAAGGCTCCAGGGTAGGGGTGATAAGAGCATCTGCTCCCATAATAAAATTTGGGTGCTGCCAAGGACAATGCACATATCACAGGAGCACCCAAGCAGCTTTGCAACCCCATACCCTCCCATGGAGACCCCTACAGGATCCATTTCTTGTGCAGCCACTGCATGGCAGAGACAGCAAATGCAGCAACCAAAGGAAACCATGGGAAGAAGATCTTGGACACGGCTCCCTTGAGTAAAACCATGGAGCAATCTCAAAAATGAAGGAGTTCCATCAATCACATAACCTGGGCAGGATAAAGACTGAAGAGGAAACTGCAGGAAACAGCTCTCAGCCAAGCAAGGGCTGTGAGGGCAATCTGACACAGCCAGCACAGTTCTGCATCTCATTCACTGGTTTCAGGAACTCTCATTCACTGGGAACACAACTGAACAGCCAAGTATGGTTTCTCCAGGGTAAGACTCTTCTCCCAATTGACTGTTCAGCCTGTTGTGCAAAGTTATCAGTGGTACCACACTTAGCTGACTCCTGCACCACATCTGTCTGCTTTCCTCCCTTAATCTTCCTCTGCTGTCTCTCCACTTCACACCAATGTGTTCTGTGCCCGTTGATACCCCAAAGTAAATCCTCAGTCTGTATCATCTCATTGCTTAGGTCTCCAAACCAGCTGCTGCAGAACACTATTTGCCTACTGACCTTTTGCTCACAGATACTACAGTTACAGGTTTGCCCTGCTCCAGTTTCTCTGATGACGCAGAGACGCTACTGCAGTCCCAGCCCATACTGGGTGCAGGGCAGGCAGCCCTGGGACTCAGTGCCCTGTGATGTATGCATCTTATATTGCCAAGTTTTCCTTTCAGCCTTATCGGCATGATGGATAGTTTAGCCTTGGTGAAGTACAAGACAGCAATAACAATGCCCATAATTTTTTTTTCACATTTTCATTAAGAACAATATGCATTACCAGGCTTCATGCATGTCACTTTGTTTATTAGCTACCATTCAGTAACCTCTTCCATCTTTGCTTTATTAAAGCTAGATGTATTTCTAGGCTGAGGGTTGAAAGGAGAGCAAGGGCTCATGGAACAGCCACCCTGGGGAGATGCTTGCTTGTGTACATCAATGCTTAAGCCTGAAGCTGCAAGCCTGCAAACCACCACCAGCTAATACGCATTTTACATGCAGACTTGTCCTGCTAGGTCAGGCCCAAGTCCTGTAACCTTCTTAGCACAGCTTCAGTTACAGGAAGAGGCTTTATGAGTGTTTTTTATGCTCGTATGTATCAGAGTATGGAAAAGTAGCCTCAGCAAATAAGACTCTGAATCAAATGGAAATAAAAAGAAAGTAAAACAAAACAAAATAATAGTAAAATACCATGTCTCCTCCCTACTCCACTGTTCATGCAGTCTAGGTGAACAGTCTTTACCAGACCACCAGAAGTCACGAGTACCTGGTTAGAGCAAGCAGCTCAAAGGGAAAGCTGTGCACAGAGCATCCTGAGTTCTGACATCCCGGCAGATCTAGAGAGACACAGAGGATGGCACAGAATTATGCTCTCTGGGTTACACAAGTTAACCCAAAAAGGTTGTTAGCATTTGACAAGGTCAGCATGAGCTGCACAGGGTCAGCAGAAGGTGTGAGGGTAAGAGTACAGTCAACGTCCTGCCCAGAGCTCCCTTGGGCACTGCTGTGGATGGACATACAGCCATGCTCCCCACAGGGGACAGAGGCACTGATCACTACCCCAGCAGGTGTAGCTCCAAATACCCTTTCAGGGAAACTTCAAACTGTCTTGATGGGACCTGATTATGATCACAAAGAGATCACTGAGCATCCTTCCAGCCCACTCAGGAAGCCTTCAGCTGGATGTGCATATAATTTAGTTCCTCCCAGTTTAAAACCTATTTAAAACCTGTGTTAGCCACATCAGGGTCCTGGAAAAGGCACCCACTGCCAGAAGACACTGGACATGCAGGTTTTGCCCAAGAAAAAAGGACACAAGAGGCAGCTGGCTGATAAAAACTGCAAGGCAAGGTATGCAGGCTGGCAGCACAGGTGGGCTCACCCCCAGCTCCACAACTGAACTAAACAAAAACAGTTGGTAAGCCCCTGGCCTGGACTTCAAAACAAAGACAAGACCTGATCAGGGATGTTATCTCATGTCTGAGCACAGATAGTAACATAGAAGGAGAGCTGAAACACAGATCTAACCGCATCCCACAGCACTGACTCAATGGCCATGTGAGCCAGCTCCTTGCCTGCTCCATGCCATGGTTGTATGGCTTCACCAACAGGCTGGCTGGGAGGGCCCACTGGGCATCTGACTCCTCTCCTGCTCTAAGGGAGACTCTAGCCAGCAGACCAGCTGAGCCACTTTGCTGGCCAGCCAAGATAGAGCCCTTTTCTGGGTGAAGTGTCCTGGCTTTGCACCACCCTCCCAGTGAAGTTCATTCCTAACTTTGCAAACTCTGACTTGTGGCCATCAGCCCTTGTTTACTCATCTGATACTGCCAGGAGGAGATTGGTTCTAATCCCCTTTCAGAGCCTCCAGCCATTATCAGCTCATCCTTTTAATTCTTCCTTCCAGGACTAAAAAAGTCCATCTCCCTTACAAGCTATAAGAATAGGTCCTGACCATGTCATGTGCTCTCCACCAGACCAAATAAAGTTTTCCAACATCTGTCTTCAACCAAGAGAACTGAAAGAGGACATGGTTTCAGGTGAGGACTCAGTAGCACCAGGCAGAAGAGAAAAAGTAGCCCTGGACATGCTTTCCACTGTCAGTTTGTGTTTATGTGGGGTTCCCCATAACCCCTTCCTGCAGGGCTGCTAGTCCACTAGTAGGTTTTCCTAGTTCTAGTGATACCTCACAGAGTAACATGTGAGGTGATGTCACCATCACCTGTGTGATTCTTGGAAAGGGTAATTTTTCTCAGGCAGATAATTAATTAATTAAACATCAGCCTCTTAGTATCCAGGTCTTTTACAGTCCTGGCCAACACCTGAGCAGATGGTGAAGGAAGGAGGATGACCCACATCCTGCAGGTATCTCAGCAGGGCTGATTGAAGGCCAGCCCTTCCCTTCGCCTTCCCTCTCCTCTCCTTTTTTTCCATCCCTCTGCTCCCATCTGAATGCTGGGCATCTTGGCACAGCCCACTGTGTGTGACAGCTTCTTATATGCTCCAAGACCCAGCAGGCTGCCAATTCCCCTCTGGACACAGGGTACGGGGGTAGATGGAATAGTAGAGGGGGATGCAGGGATGCACAGTGGAGGTGGGGAAAGAGCCCTGCCAAGTGATGCACTGGAAGGGGGAGTCATTGTGAAGTGAATGACTTTGACACTGGCCAAGCTGCACTCAAGTCACAGTTCATAAGACATATGCTGTGGGAAGCAGCATGTGATTCATTCTGAAGCTTCTCTACTGCAACTGCATGAGGTTTGTACACCCATGCAAGATGGCAGACAGCACCATGCAGCTTTGATCTGCAAATCTAAATGCCACCCACCTGTCATCATTAGTGTTCACTAGATGGGCCAGGCAAAGGCTATGCTGTCCAGTCTGGACTAATGCTCTCTCTGGCTTTTCTTCAGCTGTATGTGTAAAAGCATGTTCACTTCATACCCGAGATTCTTGGAAGTTTTGCACAGCAAATTCTTTTTCCCTGACTGCCCCATTTTCCACCTCCAGCAGATGTAATGATGGCACATATAAATGCTAGATTAAATGTTCATTGGTTCCCCAATACATCTGAGAGCACTAGGATTGGCGATGCCATAAAGCTACAACAAAGTACTTCCTATTACAGGAGCTGAAAGATGTCCATTCATTTTCTACCTCTGGCTACATGTTGGTGTGGCTTTAACCCCCATGTTAGTCCTGAGAAAGAATTGGTGAGCTGCAAGGCCAACATTTAGTGTCTGCACCAAACTTCAGTTCACTCACAGCTGAAGCTGGGCAGACACCAGCCCATGTGCTGCCTATAAGCAAAGCAGCATAAGCTGTGTTTGCTGGTGGTGAAAACAACATTAAATGCAGGTTAGAAGGAGAGGCCATGTACACAGACCTGGTCCAGGTTACCCGTGTTTGACAACTGCAAATTGGGATGAGAACGTGTCTTTTCAAAATCCTGTTAACACATTCACCTTTGAGAGCTTTCAGCAAAAAGACAAGGCAGGACTGTTACAGGGTCAAATGCCATGTGTTTGCTTGTTCTTTCTTAAGACAAACCTTCTCTGATTGACTGTGGGAAGGGTAAGAGCTGAGCACACCTGATGCAGGAGTCCCTCTGCTACCATTGCAACACAGAGCTTCTCAGCAGAGACTAATTACAACAGAAAAAGCTCTGCCAAATATTCTCTGTTCTCTGCCTGCTGCACACTGCCAGAAACCAGTCTGAGGAGCTGCTGGTTCCTTACCACTTTTAGAGTCAGGACGCTCCTCAGGTAGCAGAACTAGCAGTCATGTGGTGGGATTTTGAAGGAGTGAAAGAACATGCATAGCTGAGAGCACGCTGTGAGCTTGACAGCCAATGTAAATGACAGCTACAGGGATCCTCTAGAAATGGGGGCCTAAATGTGGGATAAGCTTTCACTCACAGATGAGAAACCCAAACAGGGCTCTGGTCAGTATATCCAGCCACATACAGGTAGAGACAGCTACAAGGTAAGGATGTGCAGTTGGTGACCATTACTAGAGGGTCTCTGGGACTTCAACAAGGCACACCATGCCAGCTTTCTGAGGAGCTCTACTTGTGATGAGAACAAGTCAGGTCCACCCATGCTGGCCAGCCTACCAGCTGTAAGTGCCTGAGCAAGGCATTGATTCAGCCAGACTGCTCACATGAGCAAAGATTAGTCATGTACAGGCTGCAGCACCAGTATTCCAGGGCCCCAGTGACTCTTTGTCAACTCAGGAGTCTCATCCTGCAATTACCACCACTCCATCCCCTGATGCCATCATATGACCCAGAAGTCAAGGGAATCTCTGACCTGTCATTGCAGGGGTTGGAGACAAGCTTTGCAAGGACATTCAGTCTTACCAAGGTTTACTTTTTGCTCTTAGCAAAGATCAGAGAGCACATCACTCCTGCTGCTGCCCCCAAAATAGGAAGGGCTCAGAGAGCTAATGCCAGGTTTACATGATTGACTACACAAAGAGACCTAAAACCCACATTTAGTAATATCATATCCAGAACCCTGCCAATCACACACCACTTCATGGCACTCCTGAGCCAGCCAGTTCTGCCTACATGCTTGTGCATGTACACAGCCACGGTCTGCACATCTGCAGTCCCTAACCCATCATGCCCAAGCCCACCAGCAGCGAGGTATCTTTTCTAGATTATATTCCTTCCATTTCCTGCACAGCCAGCAAGATGATTGACTCGCCAGGAACTCACACACACACACACTTACCTGCACTTTGTCCCCTGCTTCCCTTCCAAAGCAAATGAACTCACTTCAAGGTGGAGTCTCACATCTGTGCAAGTTGGAAAATTGTATGGAAACAGGGAGATTGAATGGCTTTCTTGTGGCTTGCTCTCAGGCACAGTTTGGTGCCTGAGTAACCCTCAGCTTAGCAAGCTTCCTGACAGTAGATGGCAATTCTCATCCTGTCCTTCACGTCTCCTTTCACCAAGATAGTTTATGAGAAAAGCTGAGATGATGTAAGCAGTCACCTCCATCCACCCTTCCTGGCTAAAGGAATTCTTACAAGCAGCAGAGCTGTATCCCAGTATCTCAAATACATCTCACATAAAGCAGACCTCTAGTGAGACTTTCTGGTAGCTGTCCCACAACTGCAGAGTCAAAGCCATCCAACCTGTCACTTGCACAACCAAGCAAATGGCAGGTTTTTGTCTGAGGCCAGAGCAGTAAAATATCACAGTGACAAAGTGAAATGCTCACTGTGGCATGGGGATGGTGACATCTCACAGATGTGCTGCAGTGCGCTTCCACAGGCAGGGAGGAGGCAGGCTCAGCATGGATCCGGGCAGAAGGGTGTGAGGTGTCCTCCCAGCAGAAAGATGCCTGCTCTTCCATTCCATCCCAACACACATCTGATGCAGTACGAGAGGACTCAGATGTGGTACAAATCTCTTGGATAGAGAAAAGACCAAGTGGACATTTTGCTTACAAGGAATTGCCAGCTCTGCCTGGCATCACTCCCTTGTGGAGAAACGGAAACAAGACTTAGGTTACAGGCCCAAACATAAGTCTAGCGCACAGGCAAGCATCCCTCCCCCAGAGGTCTTCAATACAACACATTTATTTTGTTGTGTGGAAGTATTGTACAGTACACATACATTACCAGCAGTTTCAGAGCCCTGAGTTGTCATTCCTACTGCTTTCCCTGAATTTCAGAAGAGAGGCAAGATCACTGTCCCCTTCACCCATTTTACCTGCAAAAACAGGTAAGAAGTCCAAAAACAGAGGCACTTGCTGACAAGACTGGAGATGAACCTTAGGAACTCCCAGTCCACCACTCTTACCATTTGAGTCCTCTTTCCCTGGTGCTGGAAGAGAAAACCCTAGTGACAGCTTTCCACAAAGTCTCACTCCTCTAAGAAACCTTCTGCACACCTAAACAGAAATCAGACTAAGGAGATTGCACAAACTAATATAAACCCTATTGCATTTTAAAGGGACTTATCCCTCTGAGAGTCTGAGAAATGTTTTGAGGCATTCTATGTAGGGTTGGGATTCTCTTAAATTCTTTAATATTGTTCAAGAAAGAGTTAAAGAGGCATTTGCTTCCAGCACAATCCCACTAGAATCTGAGTGGAATTTAACCTGCACAAATGAGGAAAGAGGGTATCCTTTCCTGTCTTTCCTGGCACAAGGTATCATGCACCCACTTTTCCTAAACCAAAAAACAATAGGGCTCTGGTACCAACTCAACCTCTCTGTGCCATAGAAGAAGCTAATGCTGTAAAAGAAAAGGACAGTGCAGTGTGTAATGTGGAGTAAGACCCAAAAATAGACACAAATAGTCAGAAAGGCAAATGTGCCATGGAAAGCAGAAGGGAGGGAGGGAGTACCCGGGCCTCTCCCACCAGTTCATGTCAGTACGTCAATTGGTGAATCCGTCTCAGGAGAGCAATGACCCAGTTCCCCAGCTGGGACCCCTTCAGCCACAGAAAGAGTTCATATAAGTTGATCTGCCACAGGCTTAGGGTTTCTGTGAGTGAGATCTGGGCCCTCCTGTAAAGCGAGTGACTCTTGCTCCTCTGGTACCTAGAATGAGAGAAACAGCTGCATTAGATCCAGCAGGAAATAGCCCAGGAGGAAGGTGGCCTGTCCTGCATCTTCTGCAGAACTAACCCTCCCCAGATGTGGGCAATATCCCCCATCTGGAGAATCCTCAGGAAGCAGGGATTTCCTGCAGAAAGCAAGGCTTTAAGCTGTGCTTCTGAGGAGCTGGGGACCACCTTTCTTAGAATTAATCTGGCAGAAGAGACAGACTGCTCTCTTGAGAACTCAGCTGTCTTCCCACTGTGTGTAGTGATCCTGGGTTATGACATTTCCTCTGCTTCTATGCCCAGCTTCACCTCAGCTCACAGAGACAGGTGCATACTCCTATTGCTTTTCCTGGTAGCACACTTTTAGGAGTCCAGGAATCCTGACACACAGATTCCAGGAAAAGTATTTTTCCACCTTTTTTAGCAGGGGCTAATTGGGATTCACAGGTCCCTCATCAGCCCAAGAAATAACTGTTATTTCATCTACAAAGAGGAACAATCTGAAACAGAAGTGCATTGATTCATAAGATTCACAGAAGGACATTACTTGCACAACTCCTGTTCCTGGCTTTTAAACATCAGCCTGATCTTCAGTCAGCCCAATCCTCTCAATCAGGCTGCAGTGAATTTTCAGATCTATGCTACTCACAAATACTGCCCAGTGGTAATGCCTGTAATGGGCAAGAAGCCCCTTCCCCTCCTCTGGGGGGTAAAATCCTAAACCCTTAACCTAAGGCTTCCAACTCTAACCCTGTGTCCAGCCCCAGGGTTACACGTTTGTCCTCTGGAGAGGCTGATGGATGTAAGAACAGCACAGACAGAGGCTGAGACATGTAACTGAGCAGGGGTAGGACCACAGTGAGGGGAAGAGATCCAGAGCTAACAGTAATAGGTCAAGAGATTAAGTCAGAGCCTTGTCAGGCTCCCTGAGTGGGGCCCTAATAAGCCTTAATGGCCCTGACTAACCTGGAATAACCCCCAACCCTCTGCTCATAGGCCCAGGAACTTCAGTTAATCTCAGACCTGCACCTTCAATTCCTACCTGAGCTACACTGGAAAAATAATGGCCCTCAGTTTATGCCCTGCTGTGAAGCCCCCATGGCCTGGACCTCAACTCACATGTTGACCTCTTTGCTTGACCTCAGCCCTGTCTTGTCACCATGGACCTGCTTGACAACCACTAGATCCGTCAATCTACGGATTGACTTTCTGATTTTTCTTAGACCTGCCCCATCACCAGGATTCTGCCTTATCACGTGGACTTTTGATTTGATCTGACCACGATCTCAGGGTCTGTCCTGCAGCTCCTGCTGCTCCCTGTCTGGCCTCTGATGCCTGGGTAAGAGACTCACGTGGAAACAGCTCTGATGCAGCAGCGAGACATGTTGAGAAAGGAGCTGGCACTGGCCCGTGTGTGCAGGGCTGACTCAATCCCCCTTAACAAGTCGTTGGTCTTCAGCAGAAGCAGCATCTGGCGGGGAACATTGTTGAGGAGCTGGGTGATCTGGGGCAAGTAAGTAGCAGCGTTGGACCGGATCTCCATGTCCTGTGGCCAGCCAGGTCATGTCAGGGAGAAAGGAGAGAGACAGTGAGAGTACATGGGAAATCCAGGTTCAGATGCAGCTGAGATTTGCCAGGAAGAGACAGTGCTTTAACAGACCATGACAGTATGCCAGAAGCTACAGAGCTCTGTCCTGCTTTCCTGCAGACACTGGGCACAGCACCCATAGCACAGATCACTCTTGCCATATCCCATCTACCCCTCAGTGAGATAAGGACCCATCCTCTCACTGGCAGGATTAATAGCCTCTCAGGAGAACAGCCACTCGCTACTGTCTTGGCTCTCAGTCCTAGGCAGCCTGCAGCAACATCTCAATACTGCCCTTGGAGACTTCTCACCTCATCAGCCCCAAAACTGACTGAGTTGCAGGTAGCAGAATTGTTCAGGAAGGTGGAGGCATGCTGCAAAGACAACCAAGCTGCTTGCTCTTCACTGCTCCATGCAACTCATGGCTCTATGCTATATTGACAAAGCTGTTTCCAAGGCCTAATTTAGTCCTCTGTCCTCAACACAATTCAGCAGAGGTAAGAAAAATATTACGCAGTTAGGCATCATGTTAACCCAACAGATCAAAAATCATCAAATTGTCATCTGTCTGATCTAGATCTATATCCTGTATGACAGCAGCCAGTAGCAAATAATTAAGGAAAGAGTGTAAGTTCAAGGCAATCCTTCATTTTCTCTGGTTCTCCAGATTCCAACATGTTGCCTACTGAAAGAATCCAGTGATAACTTAGGGACTACAGCTTGAGCCATTTAAGATGAGCTCCTCTCCAAATACAAGCCACCAGAGCATGCAAAACAGTCACCAGTGCCTCTTCTTCATGTTTTTAGATCTGAGAGTTCCTTCACCATGGCAGTAAATGTAGCACAGTGTAGCTGGGAGCTGATTCTATATGCATACCAGGGTGGCAGTAAATAACTTCATAAAAGAAGGAGGCTCCTTTGTGGGAAATGACAGCTCTAAAGCCTTCTCTCTACTGGAATGAGGGATGGCCTATATTGCATGATGTGGGACCTCACACTCTTTATGAACTTCAAACTTATTCTAAAGGAACAGACCTACACAAACCGAGTGTGCAGGTCATGATGGTCAGAGATGTACACAGCTCACACACCACCATGGTTGCTACTGACAAACCAATCTTGGTGTCCTCCTGCCCCCATCACTGACCAAATACATAAGGCTTCAGCAAGAAGATGCTTAGCCCTCCTAAATGTTGTTTTGTTCCGTTGTTTGTTGGCAGAAAATTCCTCCCTGATTATCTCTTATCCCTTTCCTCAGCCAGCATCATTGCAGAGCTTACATTATTTTCCAGACCTAGGTTGTCTTTTCTATTTCTTTTCCTTTTATTTTTAGCTCCAGCTGCTTGTCCACATCACAAAACAACCACATGATCAGTCATCAGAACTGTCACTTTCTGTCAAGGGCAAAGCCTGTGTGCAGAGGAAGAAATAAGCTAAGCCTCAGGACCTGAGAAAAGCCTCTTGGCTGCAGTTGCTGAGGCTGCTGCAGGATGCAGCAAAAGACATCATTAAATCAGATGAGATGAGGCTAGCAGCCACCCTGAGCAATCAGCTGCCTGGTACTGGCTTAAGGCAGGAGCAACTATACCTATGGCAACCCTCTTACATTTGCCCAGCCTGCACCTAAAACTCTCCAGTAACATGAATCAAAACCTCCCCAGACCATCTGCACTGGCATTTCACTGCTTTGCCACTAGATCTGGCTTTTCTCATGTTTAGGTGAATTTAAACCCATGACTGCTTGTCCTGTTTTCAGCACTCTTTAAGAAACTAGAAGATCACTTCTATAACTCTTCCTGACCTGCCTTTTCCATATTTTTTTCTAACCTACAGACTTACCCCATGGGTTGCATCTGCTTGGCCACTAGTCCTTGTAGATTCCTACTGGACTTGCCCCAGTTTCATCAAACCTTTCTCAAGATGCAGGTCCCAGACTGAGTACAGCACTACAGATAAGACTTTGTTTCAGGAAGGTTGCTATTGTCATGTTGATACATCCTCAAGCACACTCTCTGGAGCTCTGCACTGATAGTACCTGCCTACACAGCCTCAGCTCTTGCTGCTGATAAAATCTTTCAAATTCACCTCTAAAGTAAGGGCAAGCAGCAGCTCATTTCCTAATGCCACAGCAAATCTGCTCAGCTCCCCATTATCTGCTGCAGGATTATCTAGTTTCAGCATTAATCGTGTCGTGTAGGCAAAGACAACAGAGCTGGTTCCTTACATGCAATTCAACTCAATGACAAAGTTCATTAGCACACACAGGGTACCACGTAGCTGCAGCTACACGTCTGGTGTAACCTTCACAAGCAAGCTGGGAATAAACATTGCTCACTAACTCAGATTCAACATTGGCCTTGTAGTATTGGAGTCAGTGCTGCGCCAGTTTGCTTTGGCATTGCCGATTTTTTTTCTGGAGCTACCAGCTCCAGAACTCACCAGATCAAGCACAGATCTATTAGATAGTCATATTATTTCTGATGTGCAGAAAATTAACTCAGATAATTGGGAGAGAGGGGGTCCATTACCCAAGGTATCTGACCTACTCATTGCTATGGATAATGGCAAGACAGTACAGCAAATTCTGCCACGTCCATCAAAACAAGGGAACTTTTAGAAGAGAATTTCATAGGACAATATTATAACACTACTCAAATTAATTTCATCTGCTCTACTACAGATGTGTGCAGATAAAAGCAAACTATAGGATACAACACACTTCTACTTACAGACATTCGTCCATTGCCTGAACCACATCACTTTATGTTCTTCTCTAGAAACAGCACAACTGGCAGGGCTGCTACTATTCTTAAGGTGGGGTATTGTGTGTATCAGGTGTGCAAGGAGGTGTGAGAAGGATCCCAGCACATGTGGATATGAAAGGGTGAAAAATGTAAGTGGCAATTTCCCAGATTTGTAGTGATTGAGCTGACAGTATCTGCAGTTAAGCAACCTTGACTCCAAGTTAATAGGGTTTTTGATTGGGAGGTAATTTCCAGGTTTTTTTAGGCGTTTATATCAGTGCTGATAGTCATTTACATGAATAGTGATAATGCATTATCCTTCTCATGTCTTCCCATTAAACCTTTATGCCTCCTGTACCTTATCCCAACCTCCTTGACGGTTTCCTATACAGCTGCATTCAACAGTTTTTTTAAGAAAAGGACAACCCACTAATGTTTCCCGAGCCAGAAACAGTGAATATTTAGGTATTAAAATAGTATACAAAATTTAAGCAGCCCATGACAAGTGAATCTGGGAAATTAAATTCAGCCACTATAAAGCATATTGCAGAAGGAGTCCTGGCTTTTTCTATATCAGCTATCAATGCAGAAATTCCTACAGAGCTGCCAGGGGTTGCCCAGCACTGCTGGGCAGTGCTGCTATCAGTGGTGCAAGTGATTTCAACATAGAAAGGTACTGAGGAGAAGCAAGGGCACACGCTGGGGAAGGACACACAAGACCTACCTCGCTGGCAGAGATTGGTGACTGGTCAATGCCCCTGTTGACAGACTCCCAAGATCTGGCAGTCAGCATGCAGGCAAAGAGAGGATACAAATCCCCTGCCCCGAGCTGCCGGCTGTACTTCTGCACGCTCCTCATATCAGCCTTGATGAGGGCCTGCCAAAGGCGGCAGTAGTCCATGCGGAATGACTCGCTCAGCACCTGGGAAGGGAGACATGGTTCCCAGAAGCCCACAGAAGACAGGAAATAGGGGGGAAAGTCTTCTACCCCTTACCTGTGCCCTATTCTCCATTTCAGAATCAAAAAATATCATTAGAGGGTTATGGAAGTATTAGGAAAAACTTATTCATATGTGCTTAGAGGGGCAAGGCTGCAGCCTGATGCCCAAAGGCAGCCTCACAAGGCCCCAGAAGCCTCTCAAACCTACGTACCTGGTAGAGCCCATGATCCAGGAGGATAATGTGAGCCTTGCCAGAGGCTGGGCACTTCTTCACTAGCACATTGCCTGGGTGTGGGTCACAGTGCACAAAGCCATTCACAAAGATCATTTCGCTGTAGAGCTTCCCCAGGTTGCGAGAGATCTGTGAAGAGACAAGAGGTGGTCACACACTGCCACCCACAGTAGGGTGCCTGCCGGGGAGGGGAGGCAGCCTCTGTGTGACAACCCAGGAAGCAAGGATCTGTATATGCTCATATCCCCATGCAGAGCTCCTGCAGCTCCTTACACTGATGGAGGCACATGGTGGCTGCTGGCATCTGCAGGTAGCAGGGTGGTCCAGGGCATTCAGGTAAGGATCCATGCAGGGAACATCAGGAAGGTGTTTGTGGGATCACGGGTTATTTAAAGACACTTATCTAGCATAAAAAAAGAGATAGTACTTGTGGGTAGGAATGGGGATTTTGGTAATGAGGAAGGTGGGACAGCAGATAGTGGCAGACAGCCATTCACAGGGAAGGCAGGGAAATTGCTGCTGAGGTGGGTGAGACTGCTTAGAGGAAGACTCAGGTGTTTCCATCCATGGATGGCAGCAGGACACAGTGGAGAAGGGGTGAGGGGAGACTCAGCCAGTCAGTCTGCCCACCAGCATGAATATGGGTTTCCTCTCCCCTCCCTCCATCACACTGTCCCCCACTTTCCCTCTTCCTTTCTTCAGACCCATGCTAATCTGATTTGCAATGTCTGTGAAGATGAAGAAGCACAGAAAAGCTGTTTAAAACATCCTGTCACTGCTGTGTCCCTCCATACTACTACTCCTTATCACCAAGAGATGTTATTAAAGTTACAAACCTCCTGGGAGAAAGCAAACATCCCCAGGGCATGAGATCAATCCCCTGTCATGCACTAACACAGCAGCCTTGCCCTGCCATCCCACCACCAGCCCTCCCTGCCATCCCAAGAGGTACAGTGCTCCCAGCAGAGTGCTGAACAAGCAATTAAAAGACAGTTGTTATAAATTATTCCAAGCATATCTCCAGACACACTCTGTAAGCAGCAAACTGGCAGCTGTCCCCATAAGCAGAGGTGGTAGAAGAGGTAACAGGGATAGTAATGACAGCTCATCCTGTAGAAAACCAGACAGACAAGAAAGGGCTTGCTTTACCCACCTCTGAAATGTGGCCACCTGAGAAGAGCATTCACTATGAATAGTGGCCAAGTAACTACAAATGAGGAAAAAGAACAAGAACCCTTCCTGCAGCATACCAACAGGGACAGCGGTAGGATCAGGTGAAACCATCCTCTGTCCCTCAGGTGGGACCTGGAACCACCGCTGAATCACATGAATGCTGGCCCATCCCATGATGAATCACCCACACAGACAGAACAGCACAGTCCTGTGATCTCCTGTAGTGCAGCTTCCCCAACTCCATGCAGGTGTTATTTTAAGTACTGACTGAGAGGAGTGATGCTTCCCTTCTGAATCACCAGCAGAAATCACCAGAGCCATGAAGTGACTGTTACAAGTCTCTTTGATTGGCAAGCTCTAAAATTAGATAGGACCAAAGTACCAGGTGCTGTGATCTCATATAGGAGTTGAGTAGCCCTTGCTGACAGTCCAAGGACATGCCAAATAGTCTGTTTTAAACCCATCACGTAACTCATTCACAAAGCCTCCCAGGGACCCATACACCAGAAGGAATGGACTCAGACATTATGACTGATCACAGCATCAACCCTGACACTGGTGCACACACTGGGCTAATCACATTCGGCCCTCACTGTCTCAGCTGCTTGTCCTCCAAGAGCATGGAAAAACATAGAATTTTAGAAGATGAGGACTTGGGGACAATCTAGGGCCCATACCTATACCCTAGATGCCTCATACCCAGTGAACACAAGTCCAGGCAAGGGCTGGCAGTTCTGCAAACCTATTGATTGGTCATGGCTGAAGGGGTTATGCAATCTCCATCCTTAGAGGTTTTAACGACCTGACTGGCTAACAGTTATGAGGTGAGACCTCATAACTGATCCTGCCTTAGAAGGAGATTTGATAGAAACCTTCCTGAGGTTCCCTTCCAAACCCAAATATCCTAGGATCCTACAAAAACACCTCTCACCAGGTTATCCATGCCACCCTCATTAACAGCACCTTCTGATATGGCAGAGCAAGATCCAGATGCAGAGATGGTCCCCCCTCCTGAGTCACCATCAGCAGAAAAGCTGATAGATCTACGGTCATAGCCTCTTGCAGCCCATAATGCAACACAAAAGCAGCTTGAGCTCCATCTTCCCATCCTCCCATGAAAACAGAGGGGTCATAGCTCTGCTCAGACTCACAGGCTGGGTCATGGGCAGAAGACAATGTTCACTGCAAGATCCCCATCCTCTCGCTCTACCCTGCTGTTCTTATATTTACCCATTCCTCAACATATAACCTTGAGTATCTCCAGTATCTTCAACTAAACTTTATGACTTCTTTAAGACATATGAATGTATTCTGTACTATTTCATTAGCATATAGAAGATATATTACAGGGATTTATGATGCAAGCATATACACAGTCTTCACTTTCAGAAAAAATTTACCATGGAGCTGGGGTGCATAATAATGTATTTTCACATAATTTTGTCTGTTGTCATACCTCTAAAATAGGATACAAAATAAATTAAGATAGAAAGCAACAATACTGTAAAATTCTAAACAAAATAGGAAGCTTTACAGTCTAGGTCTTAAAGTGTAGTATGTGAATAGTGACCTATCATCATAATTCAGACAAAGGGAGTCAACATTTCTTCAGAAAAAGTTTAGGAAAAAAAACATAAAACCTTTATATACATTAATTCTTCAGTACTGTGCCTTGTCACTTCAGGCCCTTATTCCACCCTTATTGAGAAGGCCACTGGATAAATAATAACTACAGAATTCACTTTGGAAGAACACAGCTAGGTGAAATGAGAAAATAGACTTATGAAAACCTCTGCTCAGGAGAAGGGAGGAATTCAGCACACATTTAGGCTATGTAAGACCTCAGGGTGAAGGTGCATCACAAATTACAAAAAAGGTTGCAATGATTTACAGAAGCAAAGACCATAGTTAACACACAGGCTTTTTGTTATGACACAGAGAGGTCATCAGTCCTTTCCCTGTTTATCATCCAACAAAACAAGGTCTTTATCATTACCAGTGTTCCCCAGCATAGTTCTGCTGCGCACTGTAAAAAAATAATAATCAGTCTTGGAATTCTGCATGCACTTCCAGACACCTCATTAACTCAAGAGATGCAGACTACACAGAGGGAGTTCAGAGAAAGCAAATAAATGAGCAGGATGCAGGAGGCATTTACTTGGGATAAAGATTAAAAGAGCTGAAGATTCCGAAGCTGGCTAAGGAATGACAGAGGAGGAACAGTCTACCAGTTAGGAGGTTTGAATAGCAAGGAAGCATAAGCACCTCTCGTTCTGTATATGCTACAAGATATACAACCAGGAAAAAGCAGGTGTAATCATGAATGGAATAATTTAGGTGTAAACATAAGAACAAAAACTATGTTGATCAGCAAGCAGAGTTTAGCTTGATATATCAGGATGACATCAGGCTCTGGGTCTGGCCAGAGGCATGTCCCTGCCTATTGCCAGGTGTGTTATTGCCTAAAAGAAGTTAAATTTGCCTGTCTGTGCTGCAGCAGAACATGATAAGTACAGTCACCAAGTGAGCCTGTGGTCTTACCAGTCAATGCAAATACTAACCTGCCATTGCCAAATTATGTGACACCATGTCAGGCAAATCACGCATTTTCAGCCCAATGTTTTCATTTTGGAAAAAACGGACCTGAGGAATAAACAGATGGCTGACAACAATCAAGCAACGGAGTGACAGATACATGTATAACAGCTGAACTTTAGAGCAACATAAGCACATGAAGTGCTTTTTACCTACTCAATCTGACTTTTCACTTGACATTGCTCCTTTTTATTCCTTTCTACCACTTCAGTCCTCAAGGCCAACAAGTGCTATTGCTACTCTGGTCCTCTTCTGTGGTAAGCACATTTCTCTCTCTCTCAGGATTTTTCATAGAAGTGCACAGAGAGAAAGAAAGAGAAAACAATTTCTATTTCTGCTCCTTGTTTTTCCTGTGTGGAATATGTTTGGAGAATTGTTTACCTGGGGTGATTGCTTGATGGGATTCTGGTGAGAATTGTTTGAGCCTGATGGCCAATCAGATCCACCTGTGTCTGGGCTCTCGCGAACAGGGTCATGAGTTGTAGTTAGACATGGTAGTTAGAGAAAGTAGGCATGTAGTTTTAGTATCTCCTTTAAATAGTATATTAATGTATTATAGCATAGTTATAATAAAGAAATAATTCAGCCTTCTGAACTGGAGTCAGCTGTCATCATTTCTTCCCACTGAGTTCACCTGCATTTACAATACTCCTCTACAATGGCAGATATCCCAGCTTGGTGTCATCAACAATCTCCTTGATACAGTTCTGTTTGTGTTGAGGTCATCACCAGCCTGTTTAATGACATCTGTTTGAAGAGCAAATCTCATTGCTTCTGTGAGTTTCTTACCTACTTTACAATTTCCCTACTAATCCCCACTTTTTCTCATTAATGGAGTCATATCCACTGTACCAAGTATTTTAGCAAGTACCCCTACTGCATTTCTGTCAACTAACTCAGAGGATTCCAAGCTGTAGTGCAGGTACCAGCAGTGATATATTTCTTCTTGTATATGTATACAGCCACAATATGTTGCTGCTATCAGTTTTGAAAGCCTAGACAACCTGTCACCCTTGACCCTCTATGCAACTCTCCCCCTCAACCTATCGACACACCCGCTGACAGACCAATGTGACAGTAACAAAACTCTTGAAAGTTCATTACAAGTGAGTATCTTTAAAAACACCAACACACAAGAGTTAGCAAGAAACCTCTCAGAAAAGAAAGAATGAATGCAAATTTGAGTTTGAGTATTCCTACAGTAAAAAGCACATACATCATGCTCATGGGTAGCATGATATAATGCAACATAACAAACCAGCCCAGGTTATCTGGGGAAAGTCACTGATACTCTCCTGGACTTGTGAGCAAGCTGGAGTGGTTCTGGCTCTATGACTCTAGCTGACGTGAAGAAGAAAAGAAAAGAAAAGAAAAAAATACTGTGTCATGGTCCTGTAGAGATGATCTCATTGCCTGCCCCTGATAAGTCCTAGATGAAATTGCCTGATAGGGCATCATCCCTTCCCATCCCACCTCCATCTGTGACTGTCTCTTTAGATCAGGAGCAGATACTAGTCTCTGGCCTTAATTTGGCTGTAATATTTGCCAATTATTTTAAGAGATGGCGACACTAACTTCTATTGATCTCATTAAAAGTAAAGGTCGTTGTGCAGCTCATTTCTCAGGGCTCAATATTACCTCCTCCGGCCAAAATAATAGCATTGATTTTGGAACCTTAATCGAAGGTTAATTGGATTGAAGACTGTATTGGGTTTTTGCTTGCTTTCATTGTTATTACAGCCATTGTCTAAGGTTTTGCTTAATCCTGCTAGGGCAATTCTGGCCAATTAAACTCGTGTCAAATTAACAAAGGGTGTAGATGGAGAATAGCCACAATTTGAAGCTTTCTCTGCCTCTGCTTTGAAATGGCTCTGATCCATAGTAGATCAGATTAGGGTGGTCACACAAGAGATCTGATTTCACACTCTGTGATCCACTTGTGAGGATCAAAAGTGCTCTGTTAGGCAATACTTCACTATGCAGCATCTATTACTATCTAGCATCACAGCAAGATGATGTCTGAAGACACTTGATATTCTGAAGATACAGAAATACTTTTTAGGACTCCTGGAGTGCACTCCCAGCATGCCCTGTATTCTCTGCTGGGGACTCAGGAAATTATTTTCATGCTCAATGCTCCATCTTCCATGGTATGTAAGTGGGGAGAAATACTCTGATTCACCCACCCAGGGAACTGCAGGACTCATCAAGTTTGCACAGATTCTCAAAAGGGTACAGCTAGAGAAGCTAGTCATTGGTTTTTTATTGTTTCTTGCATCACCGTCAGACCCAAAATGACCATGGGGATCATTTCCCTTGGTTTTAAATGCAGTTGTATTTTGTTGGATTTAATGTAAACCATCTTGTTGAGTCTTAAGCAATTGATTGACATTGTTGCTCAATACCAACTTTCAGTAAGAAACAGGTCTGTGTATAATTTAACTCTTTTATCTGGTGTCTGTGCACAGTTCAAAAGCTGAAAATACCAGAGATCACTACTCCTGCTTATCAGTGCCTTGTGAATTTCACTAAGCTTCAGACAAGATGAAATGTAAGAGAATCTGCAAAGAAACCTCTCCCCAGACTAACTCAGTAAGTGCAAAGAGCAAGAATAGCCATTTTCTCTAGAAACAGTGTTCTTCTCTATGCTCTGCTTAATCTAACACTTGAGTGTTATAAGCACAAATACTTGAGACATGAGAGGTTTCCACTGCTGACAAAAGGATCCCACCCCGGGAAATCCCACTTTAATTTTAGCAGCTACACAGCTACAGCTCCTGACTCTTGGCAGAAGGGTAAATCCCATGCTGAAAGCGTATTTCAAGTTGCAAAGCCATCAGCTAGAGGAAAGTACTGGGCTCTTTTTCGAGCTATGAGATACTGTTTCACTGCAGAATCCATTTAGTAACAGAAAGAAGGAAAACAACACAGTAGGATGGAGTAACAGATGGCAATAATTGTACACATTAGCTCATCTTAAGTACCTTAGCTGTTTGCTTTCAATTCTCAGCTGGACAAAACACTTTTCTGACTTCTGAATCAACCATGGCTCGTGACCAGGCTCTTAACAAGCTGAAGTACATGGCATCTTTTCCATCCTAACTCAAAAGCAAATCAGACTGATCACGGGGACTCTTCACTTGGCTACCTGAGCTGGCTGGTTAGTTTGATGCTATGTATAGCATCAAAAGCTCCACAGGTCCTAGAGCCTGCAGACACAACAGCCTCTGCAGAGTCAGCCAGAGAGCTCACGAAGAGGACACAGAGAGCCCATGTGGCAGACCAAAGATATTGTTAAGATTTGTATACAAATACAAAATAATCAGGTATAATCAGAATGGATACAAAAGGAATGTTTGTGTCATTTGGAATCTTCTTAAAAATCCATACAAGTAGCCTTGCTGCCCTTCTTTTCCTCCTGTATACAGTATGCTACAAACTCCTTGAGAGCACCTCAGTCTAATTTTTCTCTCTTCCATGCTCTACCAACTTCCTTCAAATACACCTTCCTAACCAAGACTGCAAATGTTACTGTGTTTTAAAGCAGAAAGAGCCCTGTTTCCAGATGCCCCCTTCTTAGCCCTGCCATGTTCTAGTCTTCCCTTAAAATTCTTGCCAGCTCATTCTCGGTAACTCCCCTCTTCAGATTTCCCTGTCACTGTCAATATCCCAGTTGCATGTTCCTCCTCAGCTACACTACAGTGTACAAGTACACTTGAACATGAATAAGTAACTGTTCCACAGGCAGATATTTCAATGTTTGCACTTGTCTTTAGAAATCAAAGCCTTCTCTGATTAAATGCCATTACAATCCAGCACTTGGATGGATCCAGAGAGATTAATGTGCTTTTGGGCAGCTTTAATGATAATCCTGCTACAGACGGTATTAAGTAAATGTCAGTAACCTGGTTTGAAGGGAGCTTTCACCTCAGGGATCCTTTCCATTTAGAGGAGAGAGGCTCAGCTTGCTTTTCAAGGCTGCATTGTCACAAAAAAGAAATCCTGCTTAGTGAAGACTTCCCTGCCTCCACACCGTAAAACAAAATGGAGTAAAATGACAGAGGGATTGTTAAAATAAATATATTCGGGTGATTTATAGGGAGCTAATGCATCTCTTGAAAGCCAAGATTGCTGTCATATTATAAACCAGATAACAGTTTTGAAACCTGGGTTGCCACCCCCTCCTCATGCTCCTTTCAGGGTTTGCTACCTTTTGCTCATCTCCCCACTATGCCATGCAGTCCTTTATCCAGCGTAACAACAGCAGCAAGCAATAATTAACCTAAACAATATTTTTCCCCATCTGCTGCACCTTGCCACAGGAGAAGTCTGGGGTGTGCACTGCCCCTACCTCATCTTACTATGGCCATAATAACAGATCTCTTTTCCCATCATATGATTCTGACTGGCTCAGTATTCCCTCCTTTCTACCTTGCTTTGTTGGCAATCAATAAAACTTAATCATTAATTTCAGGTGGTGGGGAGAGAAAAGGAAGAAAGAAAATTCAGTCCTACCACTGAGCTGAGTAACATCCTCTAACCAATGGATGGCTGGAACTCTCTGAGGCTTATACTTGGCAGTAGAAGTCTGTTGACAACTTTTTAAAAATTACTTCTTAGCTATTATTTAGAGACTAGCTCAGACTCAGAAAAATACGTGATTTCACTGCTGCATGGATGTATTGAGCCAAGTCATCACAAAACAAACTTCCAAAGGCATGGATAAAAAAAAATTAGCAGAAATTTTCACTCTACCTTGCTCCTATCACAAGCAAAAGCCTCTGCAAGTTAGAAAAAATGAAATTAGCTGTTTCTCTACAACTGTGCTATCTCCAGCAGTCTGATAAAATTCAACAAAAATCCCGGGGAGCTACACTATGCTAACTACCTCAATCTCAAAATGGATCTGCTGTCTGAGATCTATGAGGAAGCCCACCTCAAAATATTAATACACATTGCTCAAGAGCCCTTCCATAAATGCATCAAAACAAGCCCTTCTGACTCTCAAGACTTGAGGAATATTCATTATTCTTTCTGAGCATGTGGGCTAGATTTCACCTCTGCCTATATCAGAAGTATAGGATAAATTCTCAAAGAAACAACTCTCTCACTTGTCCAGATGAATGGAGCTGACCACATTTTGCTACAGACAAAACTTTCCAAATCTCTTTTAATAAAGAGAGATTAATATATTAAGTCCATGAGACAAAAATAATCAAAAACTGAATTTGTTCCTTTAGGGTAACAGGAACTTCCATCTTGGAACAAACCATGAGTGTCTTTAATGCAAGAGCATGGTCATCTTTCACTATGTCGCCTTGAAGATCTTCCTAGCTCTGCACCTAGAGAAGTATTCCTCAAAAGGGATTATGTACTTTTCCAAAGAACTGAGATCTCTCAGATTGATTGCTCTGTTCACATCTGTGTGTACTTATTCTTCTGTGCCACCCCATCCTGTCCTGTCAGCCTCCATTTTGCATCAAGGTCAAAATCAGTTTTGCATTGCTCAGCACGCCCATTTCAAAGATGGCTGAGAAACTACCTCATTGACATTGATGCCATTCCTCTCCATATAGGCCCTGTCATTCACTTGTCCCCCTTCCATAAACTCCATGAGAAGGACACGCCTTGTGGAGAGATCCCAGTAGATCCTGGGGACCTGAAACAGAAACAGATGGGTTAGGTCAGGCAATAGCTTGGGAAAGAAAGGAGAATATATTACACAAGTCCCAGAAAAGGAGTAAAAATGGAAGCAGCTGAAGGGAGGACTTGGCTTTTTTGATGAGCACAAGCGAGGTAAATCCATCTATCAGCCTCTTCCACAGGACAGCAGCAATGTGTAGAAGGATAATACACTAATTCAACTACACTAGGATCTGATCTCATGCAACATTTCTGACCATGCTCTACAGGATTCTGACCATCTCCGTTCCAAGTGATGTCTGAGATACCTTTCTTACCTGCTCTAGCTGGTAAGCTCCTCTAGCTGGGCTGTTTAACTAGTACCTATTGCAAGTTTCTGAATCATCCACTCAGCTCCTTTAGACAGGAGCTGCATCTTGTTTGCTATGCACAGGGTCCACTTACGCAGCTTTAAAAATTATAAGCCATCGTCATAAATTGTATCTCCGCAGTGCCCCTTGGAACACGAATGCCTTTGAGCTGACAAACCCTACATACTTAGGCCATCTGCAATTGAACTGGGAGAAAAATCGAGTGTCACAAATAAGGGACTTGTCACAGAAACCCTGTAAGACCCTTAATTATCTTATTGCCAACAACACAGTAATGAGTGTAAAATGCCAAAGCAGTTTTCATTCAAGCTGTGGTAGATGAAACTGAGTGAGGTACAAGAGAAGAGGTCTGGTGTCATCCAGGGAGGCAGTGACAAAAGTGTCGCTCAGGCTGGCTCCCCATTTTCCAGCCTTCCTCTCCAGACACATTTCTCCCATGCTGAAGTCCCTATTGTCATGAGCTATTTTGCTGAATTCCCTTTCAAAATTCCTCATGTTACTGTGCTGACCAACCCTCAATCTGCCCAAATCTGCTTTTGCACATAGGTGAAGCCACACATGTACATTTTAGCAAAGACATAAGGGAGCTCTGCTCTCATTACTGTGCTCCCCATTACTGTAACAGACATAATAATTTTGGATCATGCAAATAGTAAGTCAGCTGTGCAATCCCCTCTCCTCACTCTCCTCACCCCACCCTCTCCTCACCCTCCCGACTCAGCCATGGACTCAGGACCAGCACCTTGGGGCAGGACAGGAAGAGGTAAGAGGTGTTGTCCATCAACTGACCAAAACCAGGGGATGACCAGCCAGGCCACTGTAGCTCATTATAGTTCCTGAACAAGAAGCATTTGCTGCTTTTAACTATTGACAATATCCCAATCCCTTACAAATTATCTGCTTTCCTCCTGCTCCTGTCCTAGAAAGACCACTTCTACTTTACCATGTGTGTTCCACTTTAGATCAAAGGCTCCTTTGCTGAGTAATTTCAGTGTCCCTCAGTCCCATCATTCAACACCCCGGTATACTTTGCACGCGAACCTTGCTTAGACTTTGATGCCACAGATCCACTATGAGCAAGGGAGATTCAGACACTCACAGCCTTCTCAGCTTCTCTGTATGCCCATTCTTTGCAGTTAGATTGATGAGAAAGCCTGCTAACTCTGAAACTAACAGTTCCCCATCCCATCTAGCTCACTGATCCCTTAGATCACTTCTGATGACACTCAGTCTTGTCTCAGGATTTACACAAGCAAGTCAGTGGGCTTGTAAAGTGCTATTCATGCTGTCAGAGATGCCTCTCTCAATCATAGCCAAATTGTTCAGTGATTTTTTTAATTACTCACAGATGTTTGGCTCTAATGCTTGTGTGTGGAAATAATTTATCTCTGGCTTTAAAAGCTCAAACAGGTTCACAGCACAAAATCTACTTCTCAGCTTTCTAGCATGTTTAGGAAAATTTATGATACAGAAGCCCAATTCTTCTGTTGCTTTTAGGTGATGAACACGTCTCTGAATTGGCAGGTCAGACAGGAGGATCCATTATTTAGCCATCTCAAGTCATTTGTTATTGTTACACATATTGATATCATGATAGCTCCTTACCCCAGCAAGGAAGTGATTGGCCGTCTCCATGGGGATTTACTTCACAGTATGCTACTTACAGCTGTAACAGACACACTCTCTAAGGCGCATCACTTCTGATGAGCGCCCACTCAGCAGAACCATTGGCCTCTGGCCTTCCATGTGGTGGCTTTTAGCTGCCTGTGTCTATGGGAAGGCCACTGCTGCCACTGGGCTCCAAAAGGACTGCTCCAAAGCTGGCATTAGGCAACATGGAATTACATCTCTTAGATGGAAGGAGCAAGGAAAAATGGATATATCCACCTGTAAAGCCTAACAAAAACTCACCTTATTTCAGACCTCTGTCACTGCTATCTTGGGATGTCTGCATAAACAGGAGCGGGGACAAGCTCATTTAGAAGTGTATATCCAGGAAGGTCCACAGGATGAGTTATTTGCTGCCTTTTTGTATGTGCCATGGGCAGAGTCACATCAGTGACTGCAAACATGGCACTATGTGTGTTTCCAGAAAGCACACACTGGAGGTTTGTGTCTCTTGTATGTCAGTAAAAGATTTCTGAATGTGTGACTTTGAAGATGTGGCCTTATGTCCTTCCAAGAATGAGATGTGTACATGTCTGGTTGTACTTGAGACATTCATCAGTGACCTAAGTATGCAGCAGGGGAGGTGGGCTAAAAGTATCAGTGGGGAAGACCACACATGAGTGCAATTTGGTTTCTGTATGAAGTAACATGAATGCATTAGCCATAGATGTGTATAAAGGATAAATGTCCCATTCTAGGGTGAGAATGTGTTTTTTTTTGCAGTAGAAAGGATTAATGTGAATATGCTTCTTCCTGAGATACAAAATATCCTCAATACTACTTGACATCATCAGTTTCAGTCTAGCTTTTCTGTTCTATGTCCATTTCTTGCCCTTAGTTGATATAGAACCCAAGGAAAGGTAACACCAGATGGCTCAGTAAAGAATGAAAAATTCATAGTCTCTGAACAAGTTCAGAAAGAAAATGAAAATGAAATTCAGAAGGAGAACTTGGGAAAATGAGCAGCAGGCTCCAGAGACTGCTGGTCCCAAGCCACAACTCCTGACCCACTAGAGTGCATTCAGTAGGAAACAAACGAGAAGAAAGCATGTCTCAGAGCATCTTCTGGTCTGTATTAGCAAAGCAGTCTAGGATGAACAACACAGAGGGGCTGAACTCCATTTCCCCTTCTTATGGTTCCTCCACTTGGTGAATGAAGGGCATAAGACACAGAAAGGGAGACTATTAATGCACAATCATAGAGAGAAATATGTGTTTCCTCACCTTCAGGAAGTCAAAGTTTTTGAGCATATTAGCAACCTTCTCAGCATTTCTGCCTTCATTGAGAAAATCCAGCTCCAAGGGCAGATTCTTCTTAGCTTCTTCCACCAGCCACATGAACTCAAAATCTGGAAAAATCTGCTTCACAACCAAGAGGAGAACCTGAGAACAAGGAAACAGATGATCAGTTGCATGCTGGCTCCAAAGCCACACAGCTACACACATATCCTGTTTTGACAGGATCATTCCATATAACTTACAGATAAGAAAAACAAGTGCTTTTAGGATTCCTGCAGTATCATAACACAGTGTCACGCCTTGGTCAAGTAACAAAAATTCTGGCCTACATTTCCACAGAGAAAGGTATATCTAGGAGTTAAATGATGGCACACACATCAAAGGGAGGTCAGCTGGCTGCTGCCTAGAAGTAAAACAAAGCTCTGGAGAAGAGACCACATGGCCAGATCTCACCAAGGGTGTTGCCCTGGAGCAATTATCTTCTGAGTCCTATAATTCTACAAGTCATTCTTTGGCTTCATTTGAACAGCTCTCAGATAATGCAGACGAGGAAGACCTAAAGTAAGATTTGTCACCTCAATGTTACTTCTTCCACTGCTGAGCACAGAAAATCCTCTGGGCAGCTCAAAGAAGACAGTGGAGTTTGGATACAGTAAGTAGGTTACAGATCTTTAAATAACACTTCTGGTGGAGCGCAGAGGGCAAGTTGCTCTTCAGCATCAGGCAAAGCCATTCTCACAAGGCTGAGGAGGTATTTCCCAAGTATCATATATTCACCACATGGAATGCTCTTCTTCTTAAAGAGATTAGATATTCAGTGACACAGCACCTTGAAAATCCCAGCCAAAAGTTCCTTGAAACATTTGATTGAAGGAACATTTAAGGAGTGAGTGAATCAACAACTGGATGGCATAATCAAAGCTGCACAGCAGCAAAGTATGCTTTCTGTTCATATAAAGGGATAGTTTCTATACCAGAGCTGCAAATTTACACAAGCTGACAATTTGGACCACGCCTTAAGGAAAATATTTTTTGACTGTTTTTAACTAACTGAGTAATAGAACAAGTAAAAAAAAAAATAAAATAGAATGCACTTTGCTGTCCTTATTTCACCTGTTCTGCACATTCATAAGGCTTTTAAGTATGTGTTATTGCACAGCTTCCCCTTCTCAATCTCCACCACTGGGGTGGGAACTCCTGCACTGCAGAAGGAATATTTAAAGTACACACAGGAAGCTGCTATCATTGAAATGTATGACAAAAATAAATCTATGAACCATCACTGCTCCTGTTCAGTTGTGTGACAACATTTGTTCTCCACCCCGTCTCAACTTCTCTTATCTAAATGTCAGTTGCAAACTCAATGTTCCTTTAAAAATGTAATCACCGGGTTCCAGACACTATTGAATTGTATTTTTTACTGTTATATCTAGAGGCATAAATCCTTTCAAATTTATGTCACCCAAATGAAATGTAACCAGCAATCTTCATGAACATGAACATAAACTTCATAGGGTCTCCAAGATTATTTCATTGGTGCCTGACATGAGAAAATTCGTGCATTTTTTTCACTTTCTTCAAATGCTCTTTTCAATCAATTTGCCAAGTTGACCATCAGCAGGGACATCCTAACAAGTATTTTGCCTACCCCTTTTCTGACACTTGTCTAACATATTGTCTTGAAATAATTATTGATATATAGAGAGCAGAGGTATCTCTCTCTGGGTTTATCAGATGCTGTACTGATTTTTAAAGAGTCAGCACTGATGCTATGAAACCTCAAGTGAATTTAGGAATTCTTGTTTAGATTCCTTCCCATCAGTCTCTAGATAAGACCACCTCCGTCAATACTTAAATTAACCTCTTTACCTAGCTGCAGTGTCAGTCTGATTCTTAAAAGACCAGAACATTAGCACATGTGATCTGGCTTTCTATGCAGTCTAAACAAAGACAGTCCCACACAAGGATACAATGATGCATGTAAGCCAAGACTCCATAAGAGAGACCTTTTAAAAACAAAACTGCATGTGTCACATTCTGAGCTACTTTCCCGTACCTGTGTATATACAACATGTGAATGGTAAACCAGACTGTCTGTACAAGAAGGACAGTACTAAACTACCAAAAGAAAAAACATTGGTTTATTTTCAAGTTTCCCAGAATGAATAGTTTAAAGCCAGAAAAGACAGGAATAATTCTAAAATAATTTGTTTAAATGTCTGTTACCAGTATAATCAGCAATCACAGCAACATGGCGTGAGGAGGTATATTCCTGAAATATTCACTATTAGAAGGGCAAATGTCCCAAGGTAAACACAGGTTTTGGGTCATTCACACAGAATCCTCTTATTGCCCTGATCCCATACTCTTTCATTACCTGCTCATCCTTAATCCTTGACTGCTCTTTTTCTGCCACCTTGTTTTGGGAGGGAGAGAAGGATGTCATAAGCCTCCTGAGAAGTGCTGTGCACATGATGACTCACAGAAGCAAATTCATTGGGCAGTCCACTGCAGTGAGTCCTGGAGAAGATCTGAATCAAATTCAAATCTACAGCTGGACCCAAAGCCAGTTCAAAGAGTTCTGTGTTCTCAAACCAGCACTGAACCAGATAGATCCTATTCTTATTGGGAGATCTCTATGGAACCCAAAGTTTCTTACACTATGAGTTCAAATTAAATACTCAGATGCAAACTTATGTGCCCCAACTGGAACCAACTGTGCTTCTATGCAGACTAGCCAGGATTGCTCAAAGCAAGGTATTTTAACTGCCTAAAGAAGTTTTAGTTACATGGTATTTTGAGAGGTTGCTGGCAGAATCTTTGATTTCTGATCTTCTGTGATGGAGAACTGTGTTACTCTATCAGCAATACCCTCCAAACACGCATCAGAACTCCTCAGCTTAAGCTTCCCCTCTTTAGTACCATGGACTTATCTGTCTGCCAATTAATGTGCACTTACTGTATATACAGACATATACATATATATGCTTTATTAGGAGAGCAAAAAACTTTAGTGTTACCACTTAAAGACCTAATCCTTCCCATCTCCTCCATCACAGCCCTGCCCATTTCATGTTCTATACTATATTGCTGGTATCTTTGTCTGTTGCAATGCAGTACAATGTTGCAGTTTATTTCCATTTCCGCCTTTCCATGGCTAGACTTAGAAGCTTGGGAAAAGCTACAGCACTGCACTGGGAAATAAGAATGGTACCATTCAGGAGAGTAACAGGAGCTAGGCATTGAAACTTTTTTCCTAGCTGAATCTCTCATTTGTGTATTTTCCCCGGTTAGGTGACCCTCTCTGTATTTCAGT
Organism: Taeniopygia guttata; assembly: GCF_048771995.1. NCBI lineage: Eukaryota > Metazoa > Chordata > Aves > Passeriformes > Estrildidae > Taeniopygia > Taeniopygia guttata. Next base: position 43,498,957 of record NC_133030.1, on the reverse strand, counting down.
GGTTTTGTTTCTACCATTAATCAGTTCAGCATTAAGGAGCTGATCAAGAAACAAAACTGAATCATAGCAACCTCATCCACCGTTGAATCCACACTAGAATTTAATTGAAAAACATGCTGATCATAAACAATTCTTTTCCTTGACCACACAGGCCTGACTATAAGACATCAGTAAATGGTCCCTGAGACCAGTTAATGGGCACACAGGCTGAAAAGAGACTTCAGGACTCACTCTCTATTTCTTAAGTCTTATATGGACTTACTATAATGTCATTCATCTTTACCTGTCTTCTCCTTCTGCCCTCCTTCCCTCTTACCCTGTTGTTCAGTCTCTCCGTCCATACAATCACCAACACTGCAATCCTCACCAATTTTCTGTATTATTCCTGAAAGACAGCATTGATCTCTGTGGAGGTTTCAAAGGCACAGGTTGGTGTTGTTATACCTACTTACGCCATAGCTTAACGTGGTCCCCATACACTTCAATGGCAATTATTTTGTAAGTTTGAAGTCTACATGTAATTTTACCTCCATTAGCAAAATATCCTTGGAGCTCTGAGCTTGGACTTTGGGGTGCTGGATTTTCACTGCCACCGTTCTTCCATCCTGCAGCACTGCTTTGTGTACCTGGGCTAGTGATGCTGCTCCCAAGGGAGTGTCCTCAAAACTCACAAAGAGCTCTTTTATCTGCCAAGAGAAGAGAAAGGCATCAGCTTGAGGTAACAGAGGCCATTCTCAGGAAAGCTCTGACCATAAGCCAGAGAGTTCATGTGCCAAAGCTGGGCAGACTCAGCCCTTTCATCCTTCTTCTGTCCTCTCTCTTAGCCTTGTCATTGTTTGACCTCTGAGTGAAGCCTGCCAAACACGCAAGTGCCCTGGAGATACTGCACTTATGGAAACTTGTGACAAAGTCCCATCAGCACATATCATCTTGGACTTGTAGAAGCCAGGCAGTGTGTGAGAGACTTCTTCAGGTTGTCCTGAAAATGGCTTGAAGTGATTATGGCCAGCATCCTGGGTGCAGAAGCCAACAGCTGTTCCTTTGCATGTATTTCTTTTGCAGATATTTAATACCACCCACCATCACCCCCGAAACCTGACAGCGTGTATTCCTGTGCATTAGAACAGCAGCAAGCTTACTTGGTGAAAGCCAGCACATGACTGGGAGCAGTGGTTAAGGGAAGCATTCAGGGCAAGGGGACAAAAATTGCTGTTTCAACCTTGACAACTTGGCCTGAAAACATGTTTAATGAGATGGCCTTTGTCACACCTTCCATAAAAGTAACCAGTGCTCTCAGCTCAGGAAAAGCACCAATCAGGGGTAGCAAAGCACTTGGCAAGCAGGAGAGGAAATTATAAGAAGCTGAGAAATTCAGGACTGGACTACAAGGAAAGTTTCAGATGAAGTAGATTTACCAGGAGCAGATCCAGGAAGCAAAATCCAAGGTAGACATGGGTGAGGCAATGGGAGAGGGCAAAGGCCCACCTCCCCTACATAGCAAAGCACCCTGCTAGAGACCCTCTTGGCAGCACAGGCTCTGCAACACTACAACCATGGTAGTGTGACTTCAGCCTAGCTGATGAGCCAGGCCCCTCCACACAGTCACAGCTCACAGGAAGGGCCAACACAGATATGTGGCTTCAGGCATAGTGCATGTAATGTCAGTTGAGGATTTTTGTCCTGCTCTGTAGGGCAAGGTGAACATAAGCTCTGAGGTTTCCAGAAGTCAGCAAAGGGAACCTGTCCTACCCTTCTTGCAGGCTCAACTGATTTCAAGTGAGCAGTTGAGAAGCCTATAATTTATGCAGTAACAAAAAAGAAAGAATGTCAGTGCATTTTCATAACCTGCTTTTTAAAAGGTAATTAAAGATGGGAGCTGCAGCAACCTAGCAATTAAATATGAATAAAGACCTTCTAAGCAAAGTCTTCATGTAAAGCCTTAAATGAATACTCTTTTTGCTGAAAAGGAAGAAAAATACTACAAGGAGCAGCCTGTTCCCTCCTGCAGCTGCCAAGGAATGAGCCCCCTCCTACACCACCCCACCCCCTTCTCTCCTAGTGCCTTCCACAGAAAACTATTGCTAGTAACAAACTGGAGCATTTGCAGTAATTAGACACCAACACAGACTCAGCTGCCTCCAGTAATTCACTAGGAAGGTGCATTTTATTTATTTAATTAACTGTCTTTGGTCCTGGCGGCAAAATCAATTAAGTAAAACAACTGCATTTAAAAACAACTAGTTATGTGGTTTTTAATTACAGCAGGTCCATAATTCAAACTTATTGACACTTGTGTCTCAAGAGAAAATGTGTTCAAGACACAGGGACTTTTACCTTTATGTGAAGTTTATGTATTGCCTGGAGAGAGGATCTGTTAAGGGTAAAGATTTAAGGTGGCCAAGAGCCTGCCGGGCTGTAAGATCCCATAAGGAAGAAAAAATGCAGAGAACCTGCCACATGAGGTCAAACTGGAATTTTCTTCATGTCTCACTACCCTACATCCTTGTATCACAGGGATGTATCCTTTACAAAGTGGTTACTAGTCAAACTGTCATAAGGCTGGGTAACATCCCCCAAGGTTAAAACACAGAATTGGGAGTTCAGTGGCTTGAATCCAGTAAGGTACATTTATGTTAAGATCATATATAAACTGGATAAATTCCATCTGCTCTGGATTTGAAAAATTCTTAATTGCCTACACTGTAAATCCTGCCATTGTCACAAGAACTGAATGCGTGCAGGTGGAAAAAAAAGCTGCGCATGTTCCCTCTGGCAGTAATAATATATACCTTATTATCTTTATATACCTTATGACTAAGTTTTCTAAAGAAACATAGTTGAAGAATGCTGTGTCTAGGAGTTATTTTGGATAGAAGAGTTTCATCTAAAAACTTGCTACTTAGGACATGGAAGTCAGGTTAGAAGTCATGTCCCATAGAGCCAACTCAGTGGCCCTCCCACAATTTCAGGGCAAATTTGTGTACATTCACAAGCTGCAGACAAGGACAGCAAGGCAAGGGACTGCAATAGGGCCAGAGAATTGATGGATACCCCAGAAGCAGAAGGGCAGAGTATGCACAGGAGGAGGGAACAGATCACAGCAAATCAATTACATGAGCAGGTGTGAGGCTGAGATAAAACAGAAGCACAATTATGGTTGGGCTCCAGGACCCCCCACTTAGCAAATGACCCTCGTTCATTATGGAATTGTCTTTTCTCAGCTTGATGGAGGCAGCTAATGCCTCTGCTGCAGGCTGTGTGTCCCAGACATGCAAAAGCAAGCAAGAGGGGATATGGCGTGGAAGCAGAGAAGAGGTGAGCCTGGCTCCCACGCTGCCTGCGGGGGAGTGGGGTCTTTCCAAGGGAAGGTGGCTGCATCCATTTCGTGCAAGCAGGGAGTTCTTGGAACAGGCTGCAGGCTCTTACTGCTCACAAGCACCCTTAACAAAAACTGTAATTTCCAGGATGGATGATTAACAAGGAAAGGTCTAGGACAATCTTGGAGCCCACCTGACTTCAGGAACTCTCAATTTTTTTCCAGGCTACAGCTGGTCTCAAATAGCCTCATCAAATTCGTTGCTACCATCTGTAATCCTGGCAGCAGATGAAACAAGCATAGTTTCCCAACAGGTTTAATAAAGGTTTAAAAGGAACTTTAGGGCTGCTCTTTCAAAGGAACAGGACAGCCAGCTGCAGATTTACAGCCATACAGGTGAGAGGTGTCCCTGCAAACAGTGGTTTCCCTCGCTCCTTCTGCAAGCCAGGTCTCCATCAGGCACATGCTCCACCAGCAAATGAATGTGTGCTTTACTTCACTTGCTGGAAACAAAGCCCTGACTGTTTAATTCTGAAGAATGAAGTTCATTTAATTTTAAATACACAAAATATGCATGATTGCTAGTATTAGTATCCACACCTCAAGGAACTGATATAAAAGTTCTAACAGCATCTATCTACTTAGACACTTACTATTATGTATTTGTGCTGAGGTTGCACCTAGAGACCACATTAAGCCCAGAGCGCCATGGTATGAGATGCACAGCCACCATGGGCCCTGAACAAACTTATGCTTTCCAGGAATTCCCAGATGTCAGCTAAAGGCTTCCTCACATGCTGAAGTGCTTTCCCAAAGCACAGCTGCTCTTCCCAAGGTCTGTAGCACATACCACCTGATGCCACAATATTGGGCACTAGGATGCCTCAGTATTTTTTGCCAATCTTGTCCTTAAACACTTAGGAAGATACTGGAAATCAATTGGATTTAAGCTCCCAAATCCTGAGTCCTTTCTAAAAGTATTACCTTACGTGACCTGCCTAGCATGTTCTGAGAATAGAGCTGGGTTTTAACCCAGATATCCCAAATTCCAGCCTGATATCTTAATCTCTAAACCATAAAAGTTAAATGTGCATGTCTTGCTAGCTAATTTCCTTTGAAATATATTGCCTCTTAATCCCAACCTTTTTATATCCATGTTTTGCAGCAAATGATGGAGTATTACTGCCTGGTTTCAACTTGCCCACTTCACAGAGAGGCATGTTCTATTCCCTCTCCAGAAAGGCTGCTAGCATGGTACTCTGCAGCAGGAGCGTAAGTCATGGAGCCCTTCCCCAGCCCAACATTATGTAACATCATTCTACATGAGATGTGGTGGCTCTGCTCTGTCACTGTGATTAATGTTGGCCATGTGTCAGCAGTTTGTTCAAGACAAATTCAGGAAGCAGCGAGATGCAGGATCGTTAATAGCAGAAGGCATCAGGACTTTTGGAATTCACTTAATGAACACAAGCGCACTATTGCCCTCAAATTGAATTCCCTTCCTGGTTTAAGGAACGTGAACCTCATCCTAGGCTGGTCATCTTTTCAACAAGATACACATAACGGCTCATGTTGCCAGGGGCTCATTGATCCCTGCAAGTCTGCAAAACCAAAGCTCTAAGTGTGAGAAAAATGTTACTTTGTTGTAGAGCAATATACTTCCCAGACAGCAAGTGAGGGTTTTTTTCCATCGTTCCAGCCTTTCTATCCCCTCTATGAAAACAAAATGTCACAGTGTTGCTCTGAGAATTATTAAGACAGCAAAAACTGAAAGATTAGATTTATTGCAGTAGACAGTGGATTATGAAGAATAATTCATCAAACATCAGAACAAAAAGCCCACAATTTATAGGCAGCTTTGTTGAGTCAGTGAAATCTGATTGGACTTCTCCCCACTTAATGAATGCCAAGCTTAATTGATGGTTCCTAAATTCATCTGTCAAGAACATATATTTATTAATACATTATTTTTAATAATATTGTAGATATATACAGAACAGTGGTTTTGGTTTCAATGGATTCACTGGTGTTCATATTACATTTACACATATGTGTGCCTATATAGAGAGGTATATGCTACATACAAATGAATGTAGGTAAAGGTATGTGTGTGCTCTCATGCACTAATACAGTTACCTATGGCTTATTACAAAAAATCCCTGCATCTTTCAGTGCACAGGATGGAAAAGTAAGGCGGTTCTTTTCAGGGGGAGACATGCAATAAGGTGCCTGCCTAGAATTTGGAAGAGCTGAGATCTAACATTGTTTCTCCTTGATATCCCATGTGATGCTGAGCCACACCATGTAACAGTGCTCATGCTTCAATGAGCAGAATTAGGGCTGTCAACACAGCTAGAAATCTGCCCTTGTCTAGTTTATAAGTGCCAAATTTTTAGCTTTGCTTTTAAAAACCTATCTGTATAATACATATACACAGTCACAAACATGTCACTTCACATGCCAATGGTACATATTTGCTCCTGGCATGCCAATCACTGTAACTTTGTTAATCACTACCAACATTTCACAAAGTCAGGACTGTCCATCAGCATTTCTTGCAGAAAAAGGGCTGTGACTCAGGTGGGATGTGAAGTTCACTTTTTCCTGTTATTTCTATCTTGTACCACTTTGGACCCATGCAGCCCACTACCTGCTAAAACCCTGAGAATCTTCTCTAGGATCCTACTGGCAGCATTTCTCAGTTACAAAAGCATTAGTGTTTCAGAAAATGAACTCTGCTAAAGGAAGAGTCCTTGGTCCCCCTCAGTCAGAGACTATATTCGCTCACTCATTCACTGTCTGATACCTACAATCCTGGATACTTCCTGATCTGCTCACCTATGATCCTTTTTCTCTAGTCTCTTTTGGCTAGACAAGCAGTGGAAAAGCCTACACAAAGCCACTCTTGTACTCATTATATCCATCCATTGAGCTGTGCAGCAATAGAATCAGTCTACTTGACTTGCTATAGTACCTTTAATTATTACAGAGCTATACCTTAAGGAAAAGCACCTTTTACTCCATCCCTGATGGCTCCTGCATAATAGTCTGTGCTCAGACACATTCATGGTAGCTTCATTTATTTTCCTGAGTAAGTCAGACCCTTAAGACAAGGCAGAACTGTCTGAGACTATCACTCATCTCAGATCGAAACCTAGATCTCAGTGGTGACAGCTACAACAGGCAGTAAGAGCAATGAGCAGACAGAGCAGATGAATGTCTCCTGGGACCCTGTGTGTGAGGTGGACCTCATCTCCCATCTCTCTAAAAGGTGAGCCACTTATCCATGGCTCCCACAAATAAACAACATTCAGCCTAACAAAAGCAAGGATTGTGATGGCCATACTGGAACACAACTGGCTCAGGAACATCGTCCTAACTGGCACAAGGAGATAAATGTTTTTCACCAGTTCAGCTACTGAATGTCTTACTACCTTCCAGAGACACAGGTTGCTAAGATTAACAGATTAGCACAGCACCCAGAAATGCTTTCAACAGTTGGGAGTTCCACAGGTTTTCCAATAGCATTTCACCACAGCCTCTTCTGTGTTTAGTTTCATTCGGCTGTTCTTTGTCCAGGTGCTGGTTTCACAAAGCACTCTGAAAGCAGAGAAACTGCACAATATACTTGTGATGTATGGCAGATATCAAGCTAAACTGTAAGAAAGAAGAGTCCAGACATCATCTGCAGAGCTAGCTCATCTTTGCTAACACAAGCATAATAGATGAAACCAAAGAAAGGAAACAGCAAAGCTGGGATGTCTCCAAATAAGTTTCTAATCCATCCACGTCTGTGTGTGAACATTATTCCTGGTCAAAGTACTACATACAAGTAGCTTTCCCTCATGTTTATTACCTTATACACAGAATTACATTCCAAGAAATTCTATTTCTTAAAAATGTCCATTGCACCAAGGGAAAGGTTTTGCTGTTGGAAGCTACATCATCATTTTAAGCTGCAAATCCAGTTCACTTCCCTGTGGAGAAGATGGAACGTGGAAGAACCTTGCATTGCTGAATCAACTATTTCCTCAGAATCCCCAAGTGATAACAAAGGGATTAACAGTCCTTCTAACACTGACATGGACATTGAGAAAATGCTTTTTTTCTGTCTCCAGATGCAGTTAATTACCACAATGACCTGTGACCTGTTCAGCATCCAACTTCTTTCCACTTCAGAATATAAAATAACATCTTGTGCAGCTAGTCATCTTCCTGATACCCTAAACCATTTCTGCAGCCCAGCCTGTCTGTGACTGGCCTCCAACGGCAGCCAGTGCTTCCTTATCCTAATGGTCAAACAAGAGTCCACCAACAACTACGCTTGTGTGGAAAGTGAAGATGTAAAACTGCAGTTTCTCTACGTGCACAGTAAACACTGTCACTGTGCACTCTATTTTGCATGACATAACTACCTTATAGCCTATGCAAAATGCACAGACTAAAGCAGAAAAAAGCCAAGGTGTGTATACACATATATAATCCTGTTTGCTTTCCATTCCATCATGCTGAAAAAGAAAATAGTGACTTGTGAGCTACTTATTCACTCCAACAGTACAAGCTATGGGGCAGATGCTTCCCTGTTCTTCCCTTGTATATACAAATGCGCTGTTTAATTTGGTCTTTTATGTTTCTCCCAGTTGAGCAACGCTCATTAAATCCACTCTCTTCTCCCTTTTTGGGGAAATACTACTTCCTCTGCATCTCTCCTGTCTGTGAGGATGGAGCCACACTGGTCAGTTGTTCAGACAGACCGGAATCATAGTCCTTCAAGAGCACACAATGATACCACTCCCAGCCATCTTTTGTATTTTAATTGAAAGCATTCTTTCTCTTTCCTCTCCTTGCTAACAAAGGAGGGTCTCATTTGTTACACCAGTGCACAGTGGAAGCATAGCAGAAGACAACTCCGCTGCATCCCATCTGCCCAAAGGGATTCTTATTCCATGGCTGATGCAGAGCAGCAGTGGCTCCTTTCTATTAAGATTTTCAAGGCTTTCTGTATTCTTTGCAGCTCTTCAGCTCACTCCCAGGCAATAGAGCTGAAAGTGCTAACTTAGCAGGAATATCCCAGTAGCTCCTAAGGAAGGGAAGAGTCTCTTCAGCCTTCTGCTCTTTTAATCGCTCTCTTAGTATATCTGAGCAGCTGGCTTATCCGTTTCCTAGCTTTCTGGAGATGCTACACAAAGCTCTGCTCACAACCTCTACTCCCCACCACTGCATCTGGATAATAGCTCACATAAAATTCCCACTTCCTTTCTGCTGACTTGTAGTTCTGGCTCTGTACTCTACATCAGCCTGCTTCTAGCCAAACTACAATTTCAGCCTGTTTCTGTGTCATCTTCTTTCAGTCACATCCCTGTTCACATTCAATGAAGCTAAAGCACAGTTCCTCATCTTCTCAGTCAAACCATCCCTTCTATCTCCTTTCTCATCACAACAGATAGAATGTCAGTAACTTCCTGTCAAGCATGCCTGAAGCCTTGACCTTATCATCAACATTGACCTCATTTTGAGGTCTGAATCTAGACATCAAGTGCAAATGCTCACAAATTACAGGTGAAAACAAGCCAATTGACCCACATCCCCTCAAAGTTCCCATTTCTCTTGAGCCACACATGTAATAATATATGTGGAAGTTCCCAACACACAGAGCCCCTTGGCTGAACTCCTGAAGACATATTCCCAAATGACATATCACCCCTACAACTGCCAGCAGCCTGGTGCAAAGACAGAACATTTGTAAAGAAACATCAACTCACAGAACAGCTCTGGCTGGAAGGGACTTCAAAAGATGGCCTGGTTTAACTTTTCAAGAGAAAGGAAGCCTTGAAAATCTCAGTGATGAGGTCTCTACCACATCCCTGGGGAAATTGTTGCCATGACTGGTAGTTCTCAATGTAAAAAATTTCTTACCTGTACCAAGATGAAGCCTCACTTGAAAGGCCACAGAGATGGGGCCAGTTGCCACATAAGCAAGAAGGTTAGATTTAAGAAAACACCCAGGAACAAATGAATTTCCAGATAGAAACACATTTTGACTCCAGATAGATACACATTACTGCAATGCACTGGCTGAAACCTGTGTAGGAAAGGGTCAAGGAGCCACAACAAGAAACTCCATGTTAGTCACAGCCAGGCCGGGGAAGGACTGCAGAGATGCCCCAAAGGCCCAGCCAGCAGTAAGCCTGCACAACAGCAGCACTCCTGTGAGAAATAACCAGCTACCAGAGCCTGAGGATATATGGGACACATATCACCTATGCCACCTTGAGAAACACACATCACCTGTGCCTCATCTTAAATGCCTCTGATTCAGCTTTGAGAGCCTGGGGGCTTCAAGAAGTATGTAAGACAAAGCAGGGGGGTTGAAGGGGGGAATGTGTATGGGCAGTTTTATGTGACTATACAGAGTGTGAAGAGGTTGGGTACAAGGGTTTGGTCAGGAAGTGAAGCTGTGCCAGGGCTTGAGCACAGAGTTAAAAAGGAAGCATGGAGCAGGGCATTTGTGTACACAGCTTGTATGAGAAATGGTAGGCAAGATCCATCCACAGAGAGGCAAATGAAGAATAGGATCAGGACGGTGTTTGTGTGTGTGAAGAGGCAGGCTGTGCAGAGGGTTCCTGCAGTGTATGTTTGTGCAGGACAGTACTGCATTTTGTTTCATAGTATCATAGTTTGGGTTGGAACGGACCTTAAACATCATCTAGTTCCAACCTTCCTGCCATGGGCAGGGGCACCTTCCACTAAATCAGGTTGCTCAAAGTCCCATCCAGCCTGGCTTTAAACACTTCTAGGAATGGAGCAGACATGATTTCTCTGTTCCAGTATCTCACCACTACCACAGAAAATAAGTTTTTTCCTAATATCTAAACTAAACCTATTGTCTTTCAGTTGGAAGTAATTCTCCCTTGTCTATCACTACCACACCCTTGTAGAAGTCCCTCTCCAGCTCTCTTGTAGGCCCCCTTTAGGTGCTGGAAGATGCTATGATGTCTCCCGCAGTCCTCCTACAGGCTGAACAACCTCAACTCTCTCACCCTGTGTTCATAGGAGAGGTTTTCCAGCCCTCTGATGATCCTCACCACCTGGGACAAAGAGCAGGAATGACAGATGCAGCATTGGACAATCCAGTACAATGATGGCATGCAGAGGGCAAAGCCCAGTCCCAGACAGAATCTGCCCAGTGTCCATATCCTTCCTCTGGCTTTGGTTATAATTACATAGATACAAGCAAGCCTGAAGTCTTATTGAAGCACATCACTGCCTCAGATTAATAGAACGGGGAAGCAGGAGTAGGGATTTGAAGTGGACCTGGAAGCACATGCAGTCTGGCAGATGTGGGCAGCCATGCCTGAACTGAACTGGTATCAAGAAAGGAATATAATAAGGTCACTATTTTAGAAAAATTATACTTTAAAGGTAGTAAAGTTCTGCCAAAGATGTAAAGCTCATAAGACAGTTACTGGTGTTGACTGTCCCTTGATGGAATATTGAAACACCAGCACACATGGCAGACAAGTCAATATGAAAGACACAGCTATTCAGCCATCCACACCAGAGACCAAGGTGCAGGGACTACACAGAAGCTGAGGTAGAATAACTTACAAAGAGGTCTGGATGAGGCCCTGGAGTTTGTATCCTTTGCAGCCAACTCTCAGGAAAAAAACAGACATCAACAGAAGTCCATCAAGAGAGACAACTGCACAACAAATTAAATCCACAACTGACTTTGCCAACAGTGTCACTGGCACCATGCATTAGGTCAGATAGAAAGTGCAATGGGGAATGGTCTGGTAGATGTGGGCAGCCATGCCTGGCAGCTATCCCTAATGACTAGTCATACAAACCATGGAGCCCTGAGCTCTCTGCACTGATGCAAAGAGAAAAGTCCTATGCTAAACCAGCCACATCCAGTCCTGCTTCTTTCTTGTCAATCTCTCCTCTGAATATCAACTTTTCCTTTCTTCTCCTAACCATATTTCCCCTACTTTTCACATGTCTGCTCTGATCTGTCTGCCTCTTCTACAGTTCACTTATTATCTTTCTCCTCTTCCTCCCATGTTTTTTCTCCTTGTCCCCAGATCTTAGTGCAGGGCTGCCAAATCCCTGCTTCAAGGGTGTAACCCAGCTGATTTACTTTCCTTAAAGCAGTGTCTGCTCTCATGTAAATTACCCTCCAAACCTAGCCTGTGAAACAGGCTTGTTCACTAAACTCTATGAATAGGAAAGTAGGCACAGCTGGCCTATTCATAATCAACATAAAAAATAGATTAGCACTTTACAGATTAAACATTATTGTTTCAACAGTTAACATAAATCAACTACACTTACATGCCTAGCATGCACCACTGCCACTGCAGGGTGACAAGTGCTGCAAAAGGGAAGGGCTGACAGTCCATGGTGTAGTAGAAAACAGCTTGAATGTAAGCTCTCCTCTGCCATCGCCAGTGTGTACTGCTAGAAGTTGCTGCCAGAACAAAAGTGGGCTACGGAAACAAAGCTAGGGGGGTAATTTTGGTTAATTCACATGCATTTCCAAGCAATCTAGCAACCCACTATTCTAAAGCCAGAATCCAACTGCCTTTCTTCCTTCCCTCAGGCTGATGCATCTCAAAAATGGAGCAAAAAAGTCAGCCTCTGGAATAGGAGCCTCTAAATACCAACCGGTATGTAGGTCTGCTTCCTATAGTTCAAAATATTTGGGCTTCTGTGGATGAAGATAAGCAGTTTGATGGACTCCATCTATTGTAACCATCTCAAAAAGCACCTCATTACAACCCAGGATTCACCTCACCAAAGAGAGGCCAAGTGCTGAGATCCACTTTAGACATGTCCTCTGGAGAGCAAAGCCAGGAGAGAGTATCCCAAAGTGGTCAGGCTGCATTTTCTCCCTCATCAGGTAGAAGATACTAAGTCACTGGAGACACTTCAGTCCACACATTGTGATCAGTGTTATAGAGGTAAGGCCCACAGAACCAGTCGGCTTCAGACCTTTCCATTCCTTCCTGCTCACTGACTGAGAACCACCCACTGTCTCAAGTGTTTATCTTGGAGCAGCCAATCTGTAATTCCTGAGCTGGTTTTAATGACTGCAAGGGACTGGCAAAGGCCTTGGCCAAGATATCCCACTAAGAACCAGCCTCACACCTCTTTCAAACAAAAAGGAAAAAAAAACAAAATAGAAGAGGAAGAGATTAGGCTATGATCCAAAGGACAAAAGATGGACCAGGAAAAGGGCAATGGCTTATAGGTTTTCTTGGCAGCCAGTGCAAAGACATCAGAAGTTTACAAAGGGCAAGGTGAGAAAAGTTACATGGAGAGACTTCTTTACTATAACCCCTCTTAACAAGCCCTGGTAATTTTAATCACTCTAGCCTCCTTCTAGCCTTTCTTGATAAATGGGAATAGCAGTTAATAGACCTGAACCAATCAGCTACATCCAATAGCTTTGTTCTCCATGCACAACTGATACCACCTCATTTTCATTCATTATCCAAAATGAGCTAACTAATGTAAATCTTCTACTAATAATTTGGAATTTGGAAGGATTGGTGCTGAAGAGCCTTTTCCAAGAACTTGCCAAATTGAGATGCAGTGGTTATGTGAGCTTTGTAAGGGAGAAACTTGTAGGTTTACTTCAGCTAAGCTTTCCTGGCACAAGCAATCGGTCACATGAGTTTACTTCTTCAGTTGTGACAGACAGCTTCAGAGGTTTGGCTCCGAACCACACATCCTGTAAAACCGAATAATGTAAAGCTTACAGAAAATAAGTGCAAAATGTGCCTAATGTTCGCATATATAACATAACAAAACATCCTCAGGCTGGTCTGCCTATAAGGAATAAACACACTTTGCTGACTAATGGTGTAAAGAATGTTGAGACAACTTAGATCTCTATTTTTTGCCTCAATTCTCAAAACATAAAAGCATGTTGAGTGTGTGGCTTCTCATAAGGAGAATTTCCAATGCTCCTAGCAGGTTTTTTTCACAGGGAAGAAAACTTGCAAGCAGAGTTGAAGTGTTTTTTCTTCTTCAGCATCCTTCCATAGAATCAAGAGCTGCCTGTCAGACAGATCCCAGAAGTGCCATAAACCAAAACTTATTAGATCACTGTACATGTTATAAATTCATAAAAATACTATGTGACTACTCTATGTGTTAGAAAAATACAAATATGTCAAGGTCAGGCCTGTAACTCCTTATTTCCTCTTATGTCATATGTTTCATCTACAAATAACCTATTGCCAAAAGTTGCCTGACTCGCTGCATCATGTTTTCATGTTTCTGATGGGTCAAGAGCCAAGTAACTGCGCAAATGTAAAATTATGAAAGAAATTAGGAGATAATAACTAGGCAGCATCAAGTAGGATATTAAAAGATCAGTGGGCAGGCAGATGATGGGATTCTTCACTCCTTCAGAGTAAACTCAGCCTGTGCTAAGATGAGAGCATCAAGAATATTTCAGAGGGTATCAGCAGTGGGCTTTGAAACAGAAGCCAGTCCCGCAACATAGCACCTCAATGTTTCTGCCCCTACATAGATCCTGCTGTGTCAGGAATGCCTGAAGATTGCTGAGCAAAGGAAATACACATTTGAAAAAAGAAAGTCTCCATATGCAAGAATAAGAACTATTAATCCCAGTTATAGACTGCAATTTCCAGCAATTGTTTGAAATTGGAAGGGTTACCCACATGCTGAAAAGTGTTTTCTGCCAATGGCTTGAGCATTGCTGTGCAACAGATACACTGCCTCTGCAGGATGTGGACACTGAATACAGCCTGACACAGCTGCCATGTGTACTATCAGCCAAGATGTATTTGCTCCAGAGCAACACTTCTGGTATAATCAAAACTCTAAGAAAACTGTACTCAACACATCTTACCATCTGCAGACACTGAGCCAACAAATTCCATGCAGGTATGTCATACACTAACCCCCAGGCATCTAAAGAATTTGTAAACTGAAAGCAAAAAATGTCACTAAGCATCCAGTTCAGAACTATTTTTACCAGACCATTCCCCATTGCACTTTCTATCTGAAGCTTTTCTCTTCCTTACAGAAGGCCCTCCAAACAATCCTTCAGAAAATCTACTGTCCAACTTCCTGTATTGTAAATCTTACTAATTTAAAAGAAGCCAAAAGAGGTTATCCCCTAATCTATACTCAAAACCTTTCCTCTCTGAGTCTAAGGGGCCTAGAGTACCCAGGAAGAGGCTGCGATGAGCAGGACCCAGCCAAATTTTCCCAGGAGCTCTGACTGGAGAGAAAACTCATGGAAAGAGGCAGTACCCTCTTCACAAGCTCCGCTGGCAGTAAGGACAGCAGGCTGTCCTTGGCACGACAGTAAGGGTCAGTAACACTGGAGCTTGCATACAGAGTGAGCAGGGACACAAGAAACAAAGCAAGGTTCACTACCTGAGCCACATAAAGCTCTCTGTTTGCTTTCCCCATCTGCCCTTAGAGCAGCAGTTCTGGACAGCTGCTGCCCACACAAGGGCTTGGTGTAGAGGCAGCCACACTGGGATTTGCCAGTGACTGGAGCCTCTTACCAGAGACAAGGCAGGGCAAGGACAGCAGAGGCTGCAGCAGCAGCGGGATCTACACGGGCAGCCACTTGTGCCTTTCAGTTGAGTAATGCAGGACCATTTGTTCTGGGTGACATTAATGCTATTTGCCATCCATCTCAGACTCTTTAAATTACCTTTTTATGGCCAAAATCCTTTTCATAATAGATAAAAATCTGGTTTTTATATCCCAAGTTATTGAAAGAAATGTGAAGGTTTTTTATTTGCCATTACAGTTTTAATAAAAATGTGGTTTTTATTGACGTCTGCTTGGAAGCCCTGCTGGGTGTACTGCAAGAGACTCAGAGTGGTGGGAGAAGGGCCATATCTTCCCATCCCACTTTCCAGCCCCTAACACTGCCAGAGTAACTGCCACCACAGCTCAGTTTCCACATTGGTGGGTAATGGAGGGTAATGCAGAGTGAGGAGATTCCCTGTGACTGACAACACCCACAGCAGGCAAAGAGGCTCTTGCCGACCTACATCTGGTTGCCCAGAGTCTGTTAGTGATGTAAGGCACAGTGATGGACTTCACAGACCATCACTGCAGACCATTCACGGCACAGCATTACTGGAGATGGTGTTTTAGGACAGAACCAGGTTCACAAGCTACATGAGACCTGGGTATTCAGCAAAGCCATTCTGCATCAATGCATAGCCCCAAGCAACCACAGGAGGAACTGTGCACTGTGCCATACATCAGTGCTTGTGGGCAGAGCACTCAACCACAAAGCTGTGCAACACTGGAGGAAGCAGACACATGTCCTGCATCCTGGATGGGTTAGACAACACTACCCGCCTGTGAAAAGGCTTTCTGGAGCCATAACAAAACCTGCAGCAACCTTCATTCATTATGATATGAAGACCTTGTGATCTAGCACAGTAAATGAAACTTCTCTAGAGCATATGGATCCAGCTACAGAAAGTGGCTCATTTTACTTTGGGAATAACTTGGATGCAGTAGGACATACAGGGTAATACCCAACAGCCTACTGAAGGCCTAGCTCCTCTCCCACAGGGCTGAGCATTACTTGAATCATTCTGCAAATCAGAAATAAGCATATGTCTTGCCAGAGCTTAAAATGCTCATTGACAATTCCAAAAGAATCAGGGAATCAAGTCCATCTTTCTCCCTGTCACTAGTACAGTGAAGGCTGCCATACAGAAACTGAGGTATTTTTTTCTAGTCCTGCTATTTCTCATACTCTCATAGCAGTATGAGGACAGGGAAATCTCTTACACTGGGGATTAGCACCTTGCTGTGGTCTCATTCTCTGTCTTTCCCATGGCAGTACAGATGGCCATACAATTTCTGTCCCTACCTGTCAAATGCCCATGCGGTATCACTGCAGTGACCGTATTCTCAGGTGTATATGGGTACATTTCAACAACAGATGAATAATATTTCATGTACCCAACCCAAAAAAACACTTTGGGAACTTTGGGAGCGCCCTAGTTCCAATCAGGACCAGGTTAGTCTTTTGCAGTAGCAGGGAGGGGTGTCGCAAGGACCCTAAAGTTGACACCACCTCGTGCCATTGCCAGTGGTAAGAGAAAGGGACTCTCTTCCAAGGAGATGGGGTTCCTTCCAATCGAGTTAAAGTGGTGGACAGAACAGTCAGGTATTGTTTATTGACAGGGGCTTTTCACATAAATTGCTTCTTTGCCTTATACCTTCTGTTATTAATATTGTTGCTGTTATTGTTTGTTTTCTTATCTCATTGCTGTTTCCAGTAAATTGTTCTTATCTTAACCTGTGATCTTTTGATAACATCTGAGACTGCTCAGCTTCAACCATTTCTACTCCTCTGCAACAGTTTCAGCAACTGTTAGATGCGAAGGTAAATCAACAAACAAGGAGGAACACTCATTCCCATGGTTAGTCACACGCCTTACACCAGCCCGTCAACCCCTGCAAGCAATGACAGCCTGGACACAGCACGGGGGCAGCTGCACTACACAAGCACCCCATCAACATGGGAAAGACCCTGTTTGGGACACACCACCCTCAGTTAGGGGAGTGCAAACTTTATCCTTGCCCTAATCCCCAACCAAACAACCTCACACCAGAGACAGGAACAACGACTGGAGAACCTGCCAGAAAGGAGCAGGAACTGGGATATTTCTGAAAGGAAAGAGTGACAGATGGGGATGAAGAGAGTGTCTCCCACTAAGGAAAATTACCTCCAACATGAGTTAAGGCTTGGGTAGAGTATGGAGTAGACAAACACATCAAGAGGGAGAATAAGAAGCCTTAGGGAAAAGGTCAATAAGTTTATTTAAAAATGCCAGTGTGTAAGGATAGGTTGGAAGCTGGTGAGCAATAGGCTGTGAAAAGTATAGGAGAAGAAATACAGTGGTGCTGAGTGAGTAGACCTAGGCTGTGGCCCACTGGAATGTGCAATACAAGGAGGTATTCTGGGACTAGAAAGAGGTAAAAGTGTGCATTGGCATAGAGAAGAATATAGAGTGAAGCAAGGAGATGTCCCAGTATCTCAGCTGTGACAGCATTATACAGCAGCAGAGAAGTGAGACCTATATTAGGGAATGCACTGGCCAGCAGTGGAGCCAGGCAACAAAGGCCCAAAGGATACTTGGAAGGCCGGGCTTGTAAAAGCTCACAAGTCCTTCTGCGACCACTCCATCCTAGGACAAGGGATGCTGTGAAATGCCCTTAATCAGAACAGAGTGGCATCACCTCCCCAATATCCCTGTATCCCACAGCCACATGACAGTTGCTTCCAACAAACCTACCAAAGGGAGGAAATCTCCCTAATCCCAGTGCTGTCAAAATTTCTTCTACCTTTTTTAGTTTCTAAGCACAAAGATTTTGTGCTTTTAAGGTGCACCCACTCTGAAAGTTTTATTTTCCAGAGCTCCTCATCAGTCTTTCTCCATAAATATGTGGTGTCCACATCTCACCAGAAGCTTGCCTGGCTCTGCTCTGCATGCACTTCGTTGAGTTAGAGCACTTAGCTGAACCAGCTGTCTCTCCCTCTGTCATTAATAGTTCTGCAGAGAAAAAACATATTCAGCTTGCTTTCATTTTCCACACTTGACACCTTTTTTTCACTTTCAGAATCTTGTTCAAGCAAGGAAGATAAAAATAGAGGTAGGAGAGACTCTTTCATCCATATCTTAACAGCCATTCTTATCAACACAGCTTTTCCCAAATGCTCCAAGGAATACACCCAGAACAAGCCCAACCTGCACGATCTCCACTGTCTCCCCAAAAGATTCTTGCTCTGTGATCTCACTAGTGATTGTTTCCAAGAGTTATTGTAAAGATTTCTTTGCCCAGCCTCTCCCACTGCTACTACTTGTGTTACCCTGTGAATCTCACCCTATCCACCTCAACTTCTTGCATGCAACACTCCAGAGAATTATCACCTCCCACCATCACTCATCCAAACCACAGTGGCTGAGATTAAAAAGCCAGCATTTGCTCACTACTGATTATTTTTATCCCAATGTGATAGGTATACAAACTGGCCCTGGATTTAAAATAGGGTTGGACAGGACAACCCACTAGTCAGCATATATGACGCTTCTGCTTCTGTGCCAAATCAACACGTGCCAGTCGCCTTTACATCAGAGCTACATGCTGCAGCTCCCAGTCCCCAGCCATGATGCTGGCCTAAAATAGGAGACCCCTCATCAGCAGGGTATCAAGTAGGTTTGTGTGGGGACAACAGTCATGGTGAACACCATAAATCTACCACACAAAGGCTCTGTCTTTGCTCAAACATCTGTCCCATTGGTATGGTCTCCATCTAAGCCAGTTTTCCCACAAAACATTTGTCACACATCCAAGCCTGTGATAAGATTCATAGGGGTAGGTCACATCAGAAGGCAGACTATTTCTAATTGACTGAAAATATAATGCTTCTGTACATGAAATTGTCTTTTTTTGATCTTCCTGCCCTTTTGCAAGCTCTTGCCTAATTTGCTAGCTTGTCACATTCCTCCCTACGTATGTCTGTATTTCCAGTTGCTCTTTGTCCCATTTGTTCTGCACTGATCCAAGCTGTATGTAATTACATCTTGCCTACACTTAAGATTCATCTGAAGAGCCCAGCTCTTGGGCCTGACAGGAGAACTGGAAGTCTTACGACAGAATTCGACAGCAGCAGGACTAGGCCCAGGCACTCTGAGAAGGTTCCCTCATTGCCATTTTTTCTTCTATTTGAATTCATCTGCAAGTTCTCAGGTGTAATGCTGGCCACAGGAGGGAAAATTTCAGGATCCCTCTCTGCACTCTTCTCTGCCCTGATACTCCATCTTGCTGCTCTGCCACCTATATTTCAGCTAAGTATAGCATATTTAAAATATACTGAGGATCTAGCTACATTGGCATTAAATTTGTTCCTGAAGTAACCCTATTAAACCCTCTAGGCTCCAGCAATGACAGCTTTGGTGCACTGGATTCTCAAATCCTTTCTGGTTTTAAATATCTTGATTTGGTACCTTGTAATTATTAATACGGGCATTTACATCAGCTTTTAATACTGACCAATTTTATAAGGTCCTTTATTTTTATACATGTTATTTTCTTCATTTATCTTTTTTATCATTGCTCTCTTTCTCTTGTTACCATTTCCTCTCCATTACTTTCTTTTCATTTCACCATTTTTACCGTTTTTACCCTCCCTCCTCTGTAACTTTAAAATTAAATATTGCACAGCACTGCCCATGTGAAAGAAGTGAATGCTATGAGGTAAGGTTGCTGCAGAGACTGTATTTGAGCTGCTTCACTGGGAATCAATGAGGCACGGAGCATTCCTCTAGCTCCCAAGAGCACAAAGAGACCAGGGATTATCAGTGGCAGCTGAATACACACTTGAGTGAAAAGGTCCCACCTGCAAGCACCACCTTCAGCCTTTAAGAGACACCACACAAACTGTGCCAGAGGTGCCTACTGTGGGTAATTTAACTTTGGGGTGGCTTTCCACAGCTCCTCTGGAAGGGAGATTGCCACATGGAAGCCCATGGAGGCAGAGGCCTGCAGGGAGCAGCCAGCCTGCTCTGCTCCATCTATCCACTGAGCTATGTAACACAGCTGGTACCAGCCTTGCTACAAGCATGGAATGCTGATAGCAGCATGTTGCAGACTGGGGGCTGACATTAACCCTGCCATTGAACTGTAGAGAAATATTAATGGTCATTCCTGGCTAGACAATATGTAGACCCTTAAACTACACAGACTCGCCCCATTCAAATCTGCCCATAATATACCTTCTAGGTGCAAATACTTCACTTACCTCACGTTTCCCCCACACCTCCTCACCATACAGTCAGACAGGCCAGAACAACCAAAACAGCCCCAAAAGCATCTATATATAAGAAACAATAGATGTACACACTGCTTCCCTTCTTCAACCTTCTGTCTTCCTCCCCCTCACATACACTTTCCCTAGCATCACCTTTGTGCACTGTTTCCTCCTGCCTCCATACTTACCATATCAGTTGTGAACCTTGAAATGCCTCTCCTCTGCCTGGGCTACAGTGTGAGGGGACATTTTGTAAAGAGCAAGATGCAAAGTAGCAGAACACCTTGTGTAATTTACTGTGGTTACTTCCCTTATATCTAATAACACAGTCACTTACCTACTGATCTAGGTACTGTGGGCTGCTGAGGGTTAATGATGGCACTGACTCCTGAGCTACTGTGTTACCTGACTGCAGCACCAAGAGTGATTTATGCCATTATTTTCTTTGGGGGTTAATTAGGGGCTCGAGAGAGTAAAGGGCTGTCAGTGCTAGCTGGAATTGGTCTAGAGCAGCCAGGGGAGAGCAGTCATCCCTCACAGAGCTCTGCCAATACATCTTTGTCCTGAACATCAATACCTCCAGCTCCCACTCCTCAGTGTGGCAGACAGCCCTCCATCCTGACCTCCAGCAACCCTGTTCATCTTGGCATACAGAGTATACTGCTCTGCTGAGTCCTGCCATTTCCATCTGGCACCTTTCACAACCTTACTCCTCTGTTATCTTCTCCTCACCAAAGCCTGCCAATAATGCCCATTGATGGACTGGGAAAACTTGCATGGCCTTCACCCAGAAGCAAGGAAGAGGTATCTCCCCTCAGTATCTCTTAAAGCTGAGAAACAGCAGTTTTCTTTCCTCTAGCTGTCCAGGGCTTGTTGAGGCCTGAGAAGCCAACACGAGCTATGGCTGCTCCTACCTCTTTGCCCAGATCCTCACGGATAACTTGCTCAATCTCCTGCCTGGTGCTCTGCGGGGCCTGGCTATGCAGCACCTTGAGGGTGCGGGTGTACTCCTCAGGCAGGAGGTAGTCCAGCGCTCCCAGGTGCTGTCCCACCTTGATGAAGGTGCCTCGGTTGGAGCAGCACAACTCCCGGAGGCGCTCAGCAGAGCGCAGGTGCACCTGTGAAGAGACCAGAACGTCAGTCAAGCCCTTTTGCTGTCTGTTACATGCATATGTGCACATACACATCTTTTTTGTCCAGTATTTAAGCGGAACCAAGGATTTCCTTTCTTGATTCTGGGCATCATCAGTTCATTATTAGGAGTCTGACTGGATTTAAAGGGTCTGAACCAGACCAGGACATGATGCTCCTACACTTGTTTGTATAGGCACCACGATCAGTAACAGCACATTAGTTTTTGGCCCATCCTTGCACAGAATAAAATGTCTGGCCATAGGGCAGCATTGGTTTGTCACTGTGATTCTGCACTATGGATGCACAGTTTGGAAACTCCTTGTCAAAAGACAAAAATCACGACCACAAACATTATGTTAGACTTTTAGTATGAGTGCAGTGAATTAAAATGAGAAGAAAATCACAGATACCATCCCAGAGACTTCAGAAGAAGAGTCTGTTAAAATCAAAATTAAAGATCTCTCCTTGGCAGGGAGGAGGACAGTATATGGGCAGTCTTTCATCTTCCTCACCTCACTTTTAGACACACAAGGGGAATTACATCCCTCCAGTCCAGTCAGGTCTTGGGTCTTACTGCTTACATTGCCAACAAAGTCTGCAATAACAGCCATTTGAGCAACTAAGTGTTAGAAGATTTTCCAGCTGTGCTCACAGTGGTCAAAATGCAGTACCAAACGACAAAACCCATTTCCAACCACTTGCCTGGTCTGCATTTCAGCTCTTTCAGTTCATTTTGCTCCTCAAGAATATACCAGCCACCACATCCCTCAGTGACAATGATTTATTCTTCCTTTATTAATCTCACTAGAAAAGCCTCCTGTCAAGGACATAGCTATATTGAATAATATTTAATGAACTTCATATAAGTTTACCCTGATACATTAATAAAACCTACGCAGATCAATAACAAAAAATAACTGTGCACCCATCTCCTGTTAACGCCTGACACCAATCTGCATGAAGTCTCCTCATTCCTCTGGCTTCTGTGTCAGACATTACTGAAGGTCAAATCCTGTGTCTATAGCCCTCATCTGTACAGGATCCTGTGGTAATGGATTCCAGCAAATGCCTTGAAATACGTGACAAAAAGGAACAATTCCACAAACATTCATGAACACTACATACACCCACACCATTCAGCAGTTATCTTTCTCTCTGTGCAAAGCAGTGCCATGTCACATCATGGGACAGGCTGAGTGTCTCACATTTGGAAATGTGTCAGGGACAGACTGAGTGCTGAGCTGCAAGTGCATGAAACACAGGCCTAGGGGAGTGTGAGGAGAAAGCCTAATGTGCAAGTCTTGCCCTCAGTATGAGACTTGACAGTATGATGCACACGTGCTCACATACACGTACACACGCATTTTCCTAAGTGGGCACATACGGGCAAGTGCAACTCATGCTAGGTGGGTGAGCTTCCCCAGCATACTGCCAGCTCAAAACCACTCGCACATGTATAGGCTGCAAATAACACCTGTAAGTATGCCTCAAGTCTCCCACATCATCCTCCTGCATTTTACACAACAGCTTTGAAGCTCGTGCTGTAAAAAGCCTCTGCTCTGGCTCTTTCCCTGTTCTCTTTCCCTGTGTGCAGCAAGGACAAAAGCAGGCCAAAAGGGAACAAGGAAAGGAAGCTGTAACAGAAGATGAGAGAGCAAGAAAACCAGGGTGGGAATAATGGGATAAAAGAGAAAGGGAGAGAGGGAGCCAGTGCATCTGGTTGTTTGTCACAGCACAGAGTGCAGCCCATCACAGAGAAACAGCTTTTTGCAGCTCCACTAGTCACACTCTACCCACTGCCTCCAGCTGTGGAGGAGAAACCCTGCCAGCAGTGAAGAAGAGTGATGGCCAGCCACACACTTCAAGATACTGGGCAGCCATGGCCAAAGGCACTGGCAGGAAACAGAGGCAAGGCTCTTTACAGATATGTTCCAAGAAACCCAGCACTGAGCTCCCAGCACTGAGCTCAGGCCAGCACAGGGTCCTGCAATCTCCCACGCACAGCAGGAGCCCATCAAATGACTCCAGGCTGCAGCATGACTCAGGGCAGAGCACCAGCAACCTGGGGCTGTAGTGCGGTGCTGGGTGTCAGGACAAACAGCCCAGTTCAGGGTAGGTGAGGTGCTGGCTCCAGTGCATTACCCACACCACATGCATTCCCAAGGGAGTTGGAAAAAACAGGCTGGAAAACTCACAAAGCTAAAAATGCAACTGCTTGTAGACACGCTTGTATACAGGGTGTATCTTCACATCTAGGTCACTGCTGGGAAGGAGGCAGTAATAGCCCCTCTTTAGCACAAGGTGAGAGGAAATGCTTGTCCTCATAAATTTATCCACACTGTTGAGAAACTGGTTGGCCTCATGAATGCAGTAGTCCTTGACAAAACGATCCCTACAGAGGGCTCCAGGAACAAAACAGAACAAAATCCCCTGCAAAGCATCCTCCACAATGCTCTCACAACTGACTTGCCTTAAACTCCTAAGACACAGATGCCCTGGCTGGCTGGCCCAGGGAATTCCAGCTACTGCACTTCTAGAGAGACAAGGTGACAAAGCAGCTTGTCTCAGAAGTAAATCTGTTATCTCTACATCTTACAAAACTCCAGTCTGCATTAGAGGCAGAAGTACTCTGAATATGAAGCAGGACTGTGAAAGCAACTTCCAAGGACTCTGTTCTTATCAACCAGGTTTTTTAACAGAAAACTTTCTTAATTATTATCTATAATTTTCTTGGATCTCCCCAAGATAGGTCACAGTCTAGATGCAGCACTTGTTCCTCTGACAGACTACATTCCCCTAATCACAGACAAAGTAAGACTGTCACATTCCTACTACAGTGTCCAGTAGTAGTGGTTTCACACACACTGCTGGGCTTTCAATTAACTGCAACCATCCAGCACTTGGATCACATTCTTGTGGATGGCTCACCCTGCTCAATGCACAGAGTGAGTCAGGAAAATAAAAAAAAAATTTAAAAAAAAACTGTTTGACTGTGATAAAAAAGATTAAAATGGCAAAAATATCAAAACACTAACGTATAAACTGAATGCACAACCCCACCCTGGATTCTAAACATCCTACCACAAAAAAAGAGGTAGATAAATAAAAAAGGACAGAGAAAGACAAGGGAAATATGACCATGTCATATAAAAAAAGTCTATTAAAAAAGAGATCTGAAATGTTAGGAGACTGTTTAGATTATAGAGAATTGGTGCCTAAGAGTGAAAAGTTGTATGCAATAATGAAAAAAAAAAACTCCCATTCCTATTTCTCTCATAAACACACAAAGAGGGCATTCCACGAAACAATAACCATTTTTGGGGGTTTTTTCATCCCATTTTGCACAATACAGCATTAACCAGTGGCACTCACTGTCAGAGGAGAGAGAAGCCACGACCTTAATGGAATTCAGAAAGGCTTTAGATATTTATGATAAAACAACCATACCTGATTTTATATGGAGCTTTTCATCTCTAAAAGTGCTTTTACAAAGCTCTTTACAAAACTCAGGACCGCTATTCTCCATTTTACAGGCTCATAAGAACATTACAGCTAATCAAATGTCTAAAGAGCTTTAAACACTATTGCTCAAGGCATCAAGACAAAAATTACCCTACTTACTGGCCACAATGACAGAATGTAAACAGGGTGCATTATTAAAACCTTTAGAGAACCTATCTGGTGTATCCAGTTCCCAAATTCTGGTTAAATCTTCTGCTGAGGTCAACCTGTTTCCAAGGGTCTTCCATATTCACTAAATTACCTGCCAGTCAAAGGACTTGTGACATTAGTGATGAACTCTTGCTTTCCTTCCACAGAACAACAGAACTGCTGCTTATGGTCTTTCATATTAAGCCTTTGGGATGCTACGAACAAATTTGTGGCACACAGTGCGTGGAAGCATCCCAAGCATATATGCTATCAGTCATCCTGGACAAGAACACTCTTCCAGAAATGCCGTAGGAGACTGGACTGGAAGAACCAGGCTGTCCTTTGGACTCCCTACAGAGGGAAAAGAGGATGTCATCACCTCCATGGTGGGTATCTCCAAAACACAGTTGGGGAGGGGAAAAAAGACATGTCAGAGAATATAGGAAAGAAATCTGGTCATAGTCTTTTTCACCCCTGATAATGACAGGACCATATGCACAGGACTAGTAAAACTGCAGAAACAGCTATAAATGACCCAGGACAGCATAAACCAGAGAACAATGAAAAATGTCCACCTCAATTTAACTCAGAGAGAAACTGAAATCAGTGGCCACACCAAAAGATCTGTAAAAATGCCTAGGGAGGATGTAGCTACTGGTGATGTGAATAGGGTACTTGGGTGCTTTAAAAACAGCAATACAAAACACAGAACCCATTTCAGTGACAGTGTAGTTCTGTCTAAGGGGCTGTTATCTCCTCTTTCAACTAATCTGAATAAGCATATAGTAAATATAAACTACTACAACCCTCACTGACACTAGCAGCCTGATAATCAAACTGACTGGCAGCAAGGATGCTACAGGAAGACACACAATTCTAAACAGAATTGTTATTGCCTGCTTTTTGTATTATCTTTCCTACTTACCTTTCACGAAAGCTCATTCCTAGGCACACTTGATATTTGCCATTCAAATGCTTCCTTATACCAACACTGATCATACTGCTGATGATGGATAGATCCACGCATTTGGAATTGGAATAAATCCTGGTGCAATGTACCTCATACATAATAATTTGTTATTTGTGTGAGTTGTATGCATGTATAACTTAGTAAGATCCTTGAGAAATTCTGGAACAACCATTGGTTGCCAGTGGGGCAGAAAGGAAGTGAGAAAGAGAGCTTTATAGTTTGGGAAGGATGGAGATGATCTCCCTGACTAAAGCGACAACTTCTTTGCTTCTCAGTCTCATAAACACAGAAACAAGGAGTCACACAACTAGCAGGATGGCCAGTAAACTCAGTATTAATGGACTATAGACAGTAGGTCTACAGACAGCTGAAATCTAGTGTTGGTGCTGTGGCCTTGTATCAGTAGTGCTACAGACAGTTGAAATTAAAGCAAACACATTTCATAATTCGTGCAAAACTTTCCTGGAGATCACAATGGACTCTTCCAAACCAAGGCCAACATATTTTACACTGAACAGATATGCAAACTCACACCCTCTGAGCCATCAGGAATTTCCACATACAAGCACACGCAAGTGCTGACATCCCACCTGTGCCACACATACTCCCAAGCCTTCCTGATAAAACCCCTATTCACAACTTGCTTCATATAGGTGACTGAAGGCTGGCCTAGCAACAAACATCTAGCGTGAGGATGCCACTTGGTTCAGAAAACATTTTTACACAAGACTGAGGTCCACCTCTTTGGCCAGTCGCTCCCCAAGCTGCTCTGGAGAGTGGGAAGCAGTTTTTCTCAACGGCAGGGCAGAGCACCAGCAGTCACCTTGCTGAACCCTGCTCTAGCTGGCTGGTGCATGCACAACCAGCACCGATCGCCGCTTGTACTCCATCTTCATTTTACTCCAAGCTCGGTCATTTGTGCTCTGATTATCTCTCATTACTGACGACCTTGCTGTAATGAGTTTTAATCTGCCTCGTATTAATTAGAAACATTTTCATTAGCCAGCTCAATTTTAGGTAAATAGCTAATAGAAGCAACTGAGCTGCAATTAGTTATCTGTGGGGCAGTTCAGGATAAAAATCTGAAGAGACCAGCTGTTTCCCCTCTAGACACCCCTGTGATATAATGCACTGTTCTGTGTAAGTCTCCTGAGCCAGGAAAACAAGGAGCACAGGGAAGGGCTGGTCATTGACAAAATGACAACAACATGCTAAAATAACATGCTAAAATAATGTGCTGTAGAACTTCTGTGCCTGCAGCAGGAATCTTAGAGTCAAGTTCCCTACACCCACCCCTGCACTTTACCTCAATGAACAAGGTTCTGCTCTTGAGGCTGTTTTACCCTGTGACTATTCAAGAGGTGCTTCACATAGGCAGAAGACACGGAGACATCCACAGAAGCCACAATGAAATGAGGCACATGTCTTGATCCATTGATCAGAGCCTGCAGCTCCATGGAGTCAGGTAAAATGATAATAAATTTGACACAGCACATCTCAAAATCTGGCTAACAATATTAATTTACTTCAGCTTGGATCAGACCACATGGGATGCCAATGAAAACTGTAAAGACACCATGTTATTTAGCACTGTGTTCTGCTGTGAGGGGGCTCTCACACCTTCCCATCAGCCCAAGGAAGACGTGTTTCATTTGCTGTTTTCAGTTGCTGTAAGCAACAGTATCAGCTAAGATGTGTATTACATTCCGAAGCGTTCCCTAAACAGGAGCTGCTGCCACACCCTGCAGAAACCACATGCTACTGACAGAATAGCAATGGATGATGTTGTGCAGTAAAAATGACCTGAAGGGAGAACACCCCCCACACAGCTATTTCCATGTAAGAAAACTGTGTAAAGGCAGCAGCATAGGAAGTGAGGGTTGCCCTTGGACCATGGGTGGGGGGAAGAACTCAAACAAGGCCACAGTAGCAATTAGCTGTCACTCAAGCTCATATGGATTTGGCTACACTTTCAAAGCTAAGTGAAGAATCCTAGCAGCAGGAGGGAAGATAGAGATCTGACAGCCTCTTCCCCGAGTTCCCACACTCCATCCTGCAATAAAATAGAGCCGGAAAAGCCTGAACTCCACAGGACGCTGTAACATGCAGAAGACAGACTGAAAGGTAAGTCTTATGATGGATGGCCCAAGTACCATTGAGAAAACTCAGCTAAGTCTCATGTAGTTCAGCTCAGAGTCCAGACAGAGTAGCTGCAGAGTCTGCTCTCCTGCTGTGGGTGTGCAGAAAAGTAGGAAGCACAGAGGCAGCTGCTGCAGCTGGAGGGGAGAAATCATCACATCCACTTTGTCAACGCTGAAGAATCTGGGCTGGCATTTTTCTCTTCCCAGCAGTCGAATCCCACCCTACCAGCTGCACGTCACAGCTGACCTCCAGTCAGGACCTATCTGAGTCAACATCAGGCAATTAAATTGTGCAACAGCAGCTTCTCCCCCTTGTACATATGTAACTTCTCTCCTGGCAGGTCACTGGGAGCAGAGCAAGCCTGCTCCCTCTCTTACAGCCATGCAGATACACACCATCATTCACGTTGATCACAGACCCCAGAAAGAAGGGGTTTTACTGCAGTGGCTCTAAAGAGAATACAGCCCCTTACCAAAATGACAGAGGCAGATTCCTTCCCCCTTCTTTAATCTGAGAAGCTCTGACCTTTAAAGCACAGACCTCTTCCCACAGGAACAGGATGCCTGAAGAGGAAAGAGAGTAACACATGAAATACCTACAAGTGATTAAATTGGATTGACGAGGAAGTCAGGAAAGATAACAACCATGGGATTACGCTGTCAATTCCAAAAAGCTGCAGTGACTGTCATAGCACCACATCCAACAGAGAAAGTGGCTGCAGTGCTAGTAAGTCATCACCATTGGCAAAGTGCGGTTCTGTGTCCAAAATGTGCCTATGTTAAAAGAGAAAAAAATCACAAGGAATGCCCCTTTGTTACTCAGCAGGTCTGTTCCTTTCTGAGTGTCTGTCATTTGCTGACTTCTGTGAAAAAAAATATATATAAATAACTCCAGCTTTTTCATCTAGTTGACACCACACAGCTCCGCACCAAGAAAGGCAGCTGGTGTCTATTAGCATCTCATCAATGTCACCAGTATGGGAGACTGAGCTGGTGTCTCTTCTGATTCATTAGCAATAGACTTGTTAAACTGCCATTAGAAGGTCCAATCCTTTCTTGCAGCCAGTCTTGTGCTTTGCAACTGAAAAGAATAGATTTCCGCAGGTGTCAATGGAAACAGAATTTGGATAAAACTGGCTTAGGTGAGTGCTAGTGAAGGTAGCATTTGGTCTACTGAATGCTTTTGGCTGCTAGGAACACAAGGAAGAGAGAACACCTATATTGACTATGAGAGTGCCACTTTAATATAGCATGAGATAGCAATTTAATGAAGTAAAACACTAATATCTGACATGGCACCAAATTGAGATGAACAAAAGGAGAGCCCAGGTGAGGCCACATGTTACCCAGAGTAGATTACTTTTGCTCCCACAAAAAGGAGAAGGAATTACCTCCAGCAGTACCAGAGGCAATTGCCTTTACTACAGCTGGTATCATAATGAACAATATTGTCCATGCCTCCCCTGCACTTGGCTGTGGCTCACCACGGTTGTGAAGGGAATAAAACTGAGATCATCTTTATATAAAACTACATATTCAATATTTCTTCATCAACAGGCTAGTCAAAAGATAGCCCACATCTAACCTCGGCTAGAAGGCAAATAGTAAACTCAAGACAAAAGATTAGTGCAAACAAAACCTGACAGAATGAATACTGACAAAGATCCTCCAAAGAATAAGATCTTGCTGGCCAAGTACAATCTCTGTGTATGTTCCCAAAGACAACATTTGCATGGCAAAAAAAGGACATCAAAGAATTCGCACAACACAAGATTGACATGAAGCAAAGAAATTAAAGCATTTGCTAATAATCCGAAACTCATACTATCTATGACTTCTAGCCTCAAATATTTAATATTAAAGCATTTACATACACCACACAGAGATGTCATGAAGAATGAAGTTACAGTGAAACTGGGAGTTGATGTCAGCAGGCAGGAGAAGATAGAAAATGACATAAACATGGTCTTGATTCAGTCTCTGTAAAAGAATGGAGCTTCGCTGTTCTCTCATTAAGGAGATCATGGCATGAATGGGAGCTGTGCATTGATCACATCTGAAGATTCACTCTTTTTCTAGACAGAGTGATGCAGGGACAAACAATTGGCTGGAGATGGTAAGAGGGGACTCAGTTACAACTACAGAGATCCTTTGATCTGTAGCTACACGACAACTTGAGGGAGACATCAAGGCAAAGCTGAGAACATGAACAGACCTCATCCAGGAGCTTATTTAAATCTACACAATTTCTATTTAGAAGTCTATAATTGGCTCCCTCTTAATGGTTTGCTCATCAGCACCTGGCATCCACTAGCACCCCAGAGTAGCCACTCAGCCATGAGGCAGCCTAACTGCCTCTTTGAAAGCACAATTATCAAGTCTATAGATGGATTGCTAACTATTAGCAAATTAGAATAGTCCAAACTATTCATACACTGTGTGAGCTTTTAAACACAGCAGTGAGAAATACAGGTATTTCAAAGTCCTCCTCCTCTGAGCATTGACAGAATGGTTTAGTCATAGGGAGGCAAGGTGCCACAGTCCCCTCTATTACAGGAAAGCAGACATGTTTGGGCCACATCACAACAGCTTGCAGAGAACATACCATAAGAATAATTTAGAGCAGGTAGTCTGGAACTTCCAGAAGGACACAAGCATACTGGCCACTTGGAACTCAACCAGCACATCAGTTTGGCCTCCCTTACACAGAAAACCCTTCCTGGCAATAAAGCAGTCCAGAAAATGACTTTGTGTCTTGTTCTAAAATCCATAAAATTCACAAGTCCAGCATTCTTCACTTCAAGCCTTCATGATGCTGCTCAACCATGACCCAGACTGAAGATGTTGGTCCAATATCAACCATGAAGACCTCCCCTCCATATGGCAATGCCCCCACCCTAGATCATTTTGGCACATAATGTTGGGAAATCGAAAGCTCAATAAAAGCAAGCTTGGAAACCCATTCTATACTCTAGTCAAATCTCCCATCGCTAAGAAAAAATCTGTTGGCTTATAAGGAAGCATGTGTTTCTAGCAGTTATATGGGAGCTGTTAGATTTTACTACCCAGTTGCCTGAAAGAAAAAAAAGAAATCCCCTCTGTTGGCCTATTAATCTGTCATAACAAGATTCTTCATAATTAGTTTGTCCCTAACAGTTGCTTTGTAATGGTAGCAAGAGAATATTTCAGGAATGGCAATTACCTCTGGTGTCAAAATGATGAGGAAAATAAACGTTCAACCATCAACAAAATGCAGTGCCTTTTCCACTCCCACCTAATGGTGGGTGACAGCACTGCACATCAGAATTACAGTGAGGGTAATTACTAGGCATGTTGCTATTGAGAATTCACTTCCCCTCTTGAGAAGAAATTTGTTAAGCAATGCAGGTGGAAGGAGAGGAATCTGTCACTGAGATGGAGTCCTGTGGGGTAAATGGTCTTACCAATACATTGCTTCTTTAATTTACTATACATATGCCCAACAATCATAAGCAGTGAACACTATTTAAAGGAACTTATTAGTAACTATTAGTTACACATATATCCCACCATTTCAAAGATTTTGCAAAAGGACAGAGCTTGACCTCTTTATTGTTACTTTATTTAAATTTGGTATCCTTCAAATAAAATTCACATGTCTGCATTAGTCACTTCACTCCATCCATACTAATAGGAAAACAGTGGGGTTTTAGGCTATTTGTAAATTGAAGAGTTCATTGGGCAGTGAGCTCAATGGATTTCAGCATATTGTGAAACCTGACATCCTACTGTCTCTGGAGTGAGATTTACAAGAATGAAACTAAAGGCACACACACTGTGGAGCTCATCTTCTCAGATGAGGACCAAGTTGTGCCAAAGCCGGGAATCCTACTCCAAAGAGGGACTAGGAAGGGGAAACCTGCTGGTCTGGCCACCATTGACACAAGTGTGTAAAGCCACAGACTGGGAGAGCTGTCCTCCCTGGCTTCAGAAATGTATCCTCCCAGCACCTGGGTCTCAGTTCTCAGAAAATTAGGATTGTGGCAAATCTTTCCCACATGACTTACCAAGGAATGCAAGGCCAGGTGGGGTAAACCAATATCCAATCTGCCACCAGGGCAGAGGCCAGGGAGGTGGCAGTCAGAGCTGAGGCATCACTGGGCAAAGGTAAGGGCAGAGCCTGAATCAAGAAGCTGATTCAGGCCTGGTACAGGATGACAGTACAAGTGAACAGAGAGCTCAGCTGTGTAGGGCCAGAGGAGGAAGCTGTATGCATTCAGATGGAGATACAACAGGAGAGATACATGCATGAAGCTGCTTCTGTGTGCATTTTGCTCATTACTTAATGACATTACCAAACACTTGTTACCCTAAAATCAAAACACAGGTTTAAAAGAATTGAACATCACCTGCAGTTCTGGTACAGATTCAGTACACTTTGGGAAGATTGGAAGTTAAGGAAGTTGCAGAGGATACAACCCTGCCAGTCAGGGCAGCAGGAACTGGTGTTGCTCTTGGGAGCCCATCACCTGCATCAGATAACAATCACCTCTTGTCTTCAAGCACACAGTCCTGAACTAGTACCAGCTCAGAGTGAAGAAAGTGCAGTTCCAGCTAACAGCCTTCCTGTTTTCTCAATCGCCATCACTCAGGATTTCAATTTAACATTCCCCAGGCAAGGATCACCTTTCTGTATATTGGCACGGAATAACAGCCAATTAAGACTGACACAGCAAAATCTCAGCTTACTACAAGAAAAAGAAGCAGGGATGTCATCCTGGAGAGGAAGAAGAGAGACAGAACAGGTGATACCAGGGCATTGCAGAGATGAAAAAGCTCCTGCTGAGCTCTGGAAATGCCTGGCTGTACTGCCTGACTGTGAATGCAAAGGAAAGGGCCCGAGGGAGAAAAGCTTATCTTCCCTACTTCTCTTCACACAACAGTCCTATGATAAACAAAGCCTGCTGCCCTTCAGCAGTTCTGTAAAAAACAAGTTGTGCTCAGAAAAGCCCTACAATAACAAACAGGCTGCACAGTTACAGAGTTCACAGGCAACTCAAAATGAGTACATTTTCAAACAAAGACTGCCCAGGCAGTAAAGACATTTTAAGAGATGGGTTGTTTTTTTTTTTTTGAAAAGTAATTCTGCTAGTGACCTTTTCAGTGAATTTACCTCTAAATTCAGCAAAACTAGCAACATAGTAAATGGATTCAGGCTTGGCAGAAGGCATTTATTTAATAAAATACTGGGCATTTTCATATATGTGCAAGCTCACATGCAAATTCTTTGTTAAAGTAGAGCTCAGAACAGAGTAGAGGCTTTATAAAGACAACCCTTGTTTATCTGCTGGCTGTGGCCCTCTTCCATGTCACATCAGCTCAGTACACTGACAAAAACAAGTTGTTACTGGTGTCAGACCTGCCAAAATGATGCCACTACAGAGGAAGGAGCAGCAAGCTGCTCTGAATGGTGCACCATCAGCAGAACTTGCAGCCACTGAGACAGAACACTCAGCCAAAAAGATACAAGTAAACAAAAAACCCAACAAAAATAAAGACACCCCAAGCCAGTTCTACAAGACCAAAAGTAGGCTTAACTAGTGTAGCAGTGAATATGATTACCATCTTGGATTAACTCTTCCAAAGCCATCTTTGAACCTTTGACTCTGTTCAAAAAATGACTACTTTACTGTAAGGACTCCCACCTGAACAAACTGGCACACGTCTACAGGCAAGCAGATGAGGCTGTCTAGATGTACAAAAATGCACATTTCTAGGCAGGACACCTGAACACTAGTAAATAAAAGGGTAGCTTTAAAGGGGTAGCTTTAAAACCTGACATTGAACAATACTTTTTGGTTTATTCCTAGAACTATTCTAGTTCAAGAGAAACATACCTCCCTTTTTTCCTAGACCACGGGCCTTCCTCAGGCCCGACAGAGTCCTGCCTGGCCCTGGGACACCAGATGGAAGAATATAGCAGCTCCTTTCAGAGACACCTTTCCCTCATGTATGCAAGGAGCGCAGCCCCCACGAATGTTAAAAGGATTTGCCTGGAACCTACTAAGATGCCTCCCACATTACAAACAAGTCCAGAGAAGTGTTTGCAAGACACCACCCACCACAGCAATTCCCTCACCACTGACTTAACTAGGTAAATGAAGACACTTGCTTGACAGGTAAGGTAATTGCGAGCTGCCCTCTGGCACATTCTTTTATCAGATCCACTTTGGGGAGAATGTGATAAGGTCATCGCTTTCGAAGAGCAAATCTACAATATTTAGTCCTGCTCTGAAATTCCAACCCGGACTGATACATGAAATATCCTCTGCATGCCACCTATCTTCACCCCTGATTTTACATCTAATTTTTCCTCCTAATTTGGAGTCTTTCAAGATAGTGTTTCACTGCAAGCTAAGTATAACTACCTCAGAAAAGGGAAGAGAATCCACAATATGTGTCTTGCTAAGGACAACAGGCAAACAAAACAACAACACTTCAGAAGTCCAATCTGACATTATAAGTACATGTCTCTATCCCCAGTGAAACTTTTAGGTATCTATTTTCCTAGCCTCAAATAAGATTATTTTTACTCTCAAGCCAGCTGTCTTCCTGTTCTTAGAATAGATTAAGTACTGGCTACCTGTCAGCTCTACTGATTTAAAGGTGTCCTTCAACAACAATATGGGCCATTCCTTTTAAAGTTGGACTCAATGATCCTTGTGGGTCCCTTCCAACTTAGAATACTCTGTTTCTGTGACCTGTGAACCATATAAACTGGTCAGTAGTTCAAGGCCACACAATCCTTCATTAAGAAAACATCCCTAATCAGGGCCTGATCCAATGTCAATGGGATCAGCGTTAAGTAACTTACAGTGGAGCCCTAAGTAATTTCTGCTTTTTGTCTCCTTCCCTCTTTACACAGACCTTCCACCTCTGAGAAATCCCATGTTTGCATGTATTTCACCACTCACATCTAGGGTGAAAATCTAGGCAAATCAATAATGACCATGAGCTCTTCCAAGGCAATACCATCTCTTGCCATACCTCTTGATTTTGCACTGCTGAGTGTTCATTTCACACTTGGACCAAAGGCATAGTCAAACACTAAATAAAACCTGATTATTTATTCACTTGTCATTTTTTCCTTTTATAATGTTTCTTATGATGCAAGCTCCTTGCAGCCTGCATCCTCCCAGGGCTGCCTAATGGTTTCCCCACTGTACAGATGAGATGTTCTTTAGATACTACTCTGGCTACTATGTACCTCTCCAGCATCTCTAAAGAAGCAATGTGATGAAGTCCTCAGGGATTCAACTGAAAAGGGATAGCCCCACCTGGAGGAGAGAGAGCTAAATGCTCCCCAGGCATATTGTGTCACTCCTGGGAAGCTGAGAGAAGATGGCTCAGGCAAGCCGAGCACATGACAATTCACACTTAAGCACCTGGAGCAACGCACTTCAGGACCCGTGTGAACAGCCAGGAAAAAAACATCAACTACATGAGGCACTGCCTCCTTACCCTCACTTCTGTCCTTCTTCCTCCTTCAAAAATGTCACAGTAGATGGCCCATTTCTCTGAATAAATCACTGCAGATGACTGAAGAACATCTACTTTCACAGGCACAGATCCCACAAAAAATGGACCTTTTCAATGCTACAAAATTAAAACCTAAAGATACTATGGCCAGAGCATTCAGCTGACACCACTCCAGAAAGCACAAAGAGGAAAAGGAAGTGTGTTATCATTATAAGATTTATTTTACAGCTTGTTATGTTTTCAGTGCAAAGCTTTCATGCTTTATGTGTTGGCAGGAAGCTTGCTAGACAGCAGTGCTCAAATGTAGAGTCATCAAGCCACCAGCTGGGGCTGATAGTAGCTTTTTTAGACTGCATTAGTGTTGACCATGCCTTTTAGATGAAGAGATATCCTTGGGAGCACATAATAGGGCAACCAAACATGATCAGCTCAGGGATTGGCTCTGAAGCTCTTCACCTCTCTATTACTGGCTCCCATTTAGTTTGGTGACAGAAAGTCACTGCCACCTAATGGCTACTTGTGTCCCATAAGAAAGTTCATTTGTTTCTCACCTCAGTTCACCAGAGGCTGAAGCACAAGTAGATGCACCACTGCACACACTGGCTGTGATGGAGAACAGCTCATAGTCCCCATTCACAGTTGCTTCTTTGAAGGAATGCCATGGAGAGTTCCTGAGGACTTCTCTCTGCAGCCCACTCCCATCAGAAAGAAACTATTTTAGGACATCACTTAATATTTAAGGCACACAGTGTTACTGAATCACAACAGAAGTCAAAAGACACAGGCTATTTCATTGGTCTGAACTATCCAGAAACTGTAGATTATTTTTGAAAACACATACACATATACATTCATTCCTCTTCTTCTCAAGATCTTTCCACTATGCAACTTCACAGTGAGACAAAACTCATTTTGAAAATACCCACTCCACTGTGAGAAGTAAACATAGCAAAGCCAGGAAGAGCCTCCAAGGTGCAAGAAATCATATTCTGTATAATGATGGCACAAGGTTATGCTTTCCAAATATTTGCCCAGGTACTGACAGCCCAATAACCATAAGTTTGAATGACAAGAACATCCTCATTCTGCTCTCAAAAGGAGGACATTTAATTAACCTCCCCAAATGGCTTGTCTGTGATAAAGCAATTTTTTAGCCAACAAAGTTAATTCAAGAATGGATTCCCATTCTGAGATACCTCGACCACAGATCCTTTTTCTCCTTGCTGTCTTCTCTTCATTACAAAAAAAAAAAAAAAAAAAAAAAAAAATCTCACAGCAGCAACCTTTTGTCCTACAGAGAACAACAAACAGATGTCCTGCTCAAGATTTTCAACTGTGGCCACTTGTGCCAAAATCTGGAAGACAACTGACCCATTGCAACCCTCTTACTACACTGACAACTCAGAATTCCTTTGATACTAGCCCTTGAACAAACTGCATATTGTGACACACCTCCTGACTGACAGCAAGATCAACAGAAATTGATGCCAGCAATGAAGAAGTGTCAGCCAAGACATCCAGATGCTATACTGAGAGGAACTGGAAATGTCACATGGTAGGCTGACTTGGTACTGAGGAGACAAACACTGTGAAGGGCCAACATTCATTGAAGCAGAAGAATGTCAGAGAAATGTAGCCTTCTATAGAATAAAATGTTTTGTTAAGAAAACAATAGGTAAGGGAATGGCACTGAGCAGGATGCCCTCCTTCTTCTTCTGGCCCACTGCAAGCAGGAGTAGAAATTAAAAGAAATGCCCAAGCTTACATATGCAAAGATGCCCAGAATCATTTAATGAAACAGACATGAAATTAAGAGAGGTCATACCTCCCCTAATACTCCTGACACTAGACCTATAGACATACAATGTCTTGGAGCCAACCACTGACAACTGCCCTTGACATCAGTACACTGCCAGTACCATCATATGCAGGAAAAGGGCCCACACACCAGGAAAGGACCCCAAACTTAGGAGAAAGATTGAATTTCCCATGTGGTTGAGCCATCAGTGGTGAAATGAAGCAACCATTGGGAAGGACATAAAGCCAGAGCACATAAGGATGTTCATCTCTGCCTTTGGCAGGGGCAGGAATCAGAAATGGCTGTTGCTGAGGGACAGCAATGTGTGACATCTGGCAAGTGGGTTCTCATATCTCCTAGTTGACAGAAGATCTCGGGAGAGGCAAACTAACCTCAGGACACACAGTGATTTCCCATCTACTGCTTGCCACCCCATGGAAAGTAGTAAAACTTGGGCCATAGTATGGCCCATCTGCTAGCCATAAAAAAATGCAGGGAACTGAGAGGCTTAAAGTATTAGCATCAAAACTGGTCCACAAGGGACTGAAATATATAGCAAAAGTGAAGATAATTCCTTGGAGCTAAGCAGGAACATAGCTAAAAGTCCCTGGGGAACCCATTTCCTTTTCAATCTGCTTTGCATTTAATTGTTTCCTAATAACTATGTTTGGCCCCAGTAGGCTCAGGCACTGGTGCTGCCACTAAACCTTCCCATCACTCATGCAAGGCCATGGCTAATTTAGAGACCCCAGTTTAATGTCTCACTGGGAATCCATGGAGAACAAGTTAACCATTATTTGCACTGGAGTAGCATCACCAGTATGCTGAGTACCAAGAGGAGAGCCACAGAAAAAAGTGGTTTTCCACTCCTAGCTGGAAGCACATGACAGACATATATGCACTTGCACCCCAGCACTGGAGACAGAGGCACAAAAACCAGATTCAGACCTTTTGGCACTATCAGCAGTCCCACAGTCACAAAATCTCTCTCACACACACACACACAGAGATACACCCTGCCTTACAGAGTCTCTCTTCTAGGCACAGCACCAAAACTGCATCTGGAAATTAGCAGCTAATTCATACATATACTGACAAGAAAATTACAAACTCTCAGTATGTGAAAAGCAGGTTAAGCTGGCCTCACTAGAAGGACAGAAACAAAGAGAGCACCATGAAGGGCTGAGAGTATTAGAGATCTATCCAGGACAGAAGCTAGCAGGAGCAACATCTTGATAAGTATTATTAAAACAAAACACTTATTTGGGCAAGGCATTCACATCCTCTAGGCCCTATCCAGTGACTAATCTTAAGTACCTACTCCAATGCAGTAACTTCTTACAAGTCATTCTGAGCTAGTACAAGACCAACAAAATCAGCTGCCACAAAGAGTTAAAAGAGCTGCAAGGTGGTAAAGACTTGGTTGCCATCCACTTAAAACTGCACCGAGATAAATTATGGTGTGCAATTGCCCAGGTACAAAGTATCTCCCGTACCAAATTAGCACAAGCCCTACAGGGATGTTGCTGAAGAACCCACAAGTGCTGCTCCTGCCAGGCTCAGTGGTGGTACTCCATAACACCTCTCAACAGCAGGACTGGACTCCACTGGTCAATGAGTTTCACCAACTCATGCTATGCCTGTGCTAACTTCCTCCCATCTCCCAGCTCATGCCCCTTTATGCAGCTGAAGGCTAGTGCTGGCCATGTTGGCATGCTGTGCTTGCCACTGGCTCTTCCACATGCAGGGGCTGACTAGTCCTGGCATCTAGTCCTGGCTGCCAAACTAGCTCTGTGCTGTGTTATCAAACAGGGACCTTTCTGGCTGCTTGGGGCATGGACTGACAAATCATCAAAACCCACATAATGAAAGGTTAATGGAAAGGTTCAGAGGTTAATGAAACCATGGAGATGCATGGCAAAAGGTGAGGAACTTGCAACAGCTGCTGTAAATTGATAAGCTGTCCACAGTACTGATAACCCACAGCTTGGGTGTCACTCAAGGAAGCTACATGCAGCCCTTCTGCAAATCAGGTTTCAAAGGCTCAGGGCAGAGACATGGGCAGATGGACAGTGAAGCTCCAGATTCCAACACACCCAACTCCATTTTATGCCAGGGCATCAGTGCCACTCACTTGGGATGGGGAGCAAGATTAGAACAGCTTTGCATCTTTAGACAGCAGAGGATGAGAACAAGCCCAAGGAAGCCATTCTGCAAACCATTCCAGATATACTAAGACCATATTGATGATGTGGATTTTCTGCTAGAGGAATACTAAAGCATGCTGGAGTCCAATGTCACTGATTTCTACCTTAGTCAAGGCTGTTTCCAGCTTTATAGTCCCTCCAGTCTGAGAATCCCTGGAGAACACCACTCCATGCATTATAACCAAGCACATCAGTGGCCTAAATCCTACATGCACCAAGAAGAAAAATGAGGCTAAAGACCTTTCTTCAACACACTATGCAGACTGGCCTAATTTGGCACAAGCTCTACTTCCCATTCCAAAGAGGCCTTGAACTCAAATAGCAGAAAAACCCTGGCTAACATATATCACAAGCACTCAACTACAACTGAGTGTCATTCACAGCTCAATGAATTATAGGGCTATAGGCTGGAATGAAAGGTG
This sequence comes from Taeniopygia guttata, assembly GCF_048771995.1. Taxonomy (NCBI): domain Eukaryota; kingdom Metazoa; phylum Chordata; class Aves; order Passeriformes; family Estrildidae; genus Taeniopygia; species Taeniopygia guttata. Next base: position 43,458,963 of record NC_133030.1, on the reverse strand, counting down.
CAGCATAAGATTTGAGAGAAGCAGTGGGGGGACTTGTCTTCCTTCTCACTAGAAATGCTTTCACTATTATTGTTAATTACTGATATCAAAACACAACAGTGTGTTTTACAATGAGATGTACACTACTTTGCACAATTTTCATTTCCTCAGAGATCTGCAAGTTTTATTTATCTTTATTATTTCCTTTTCAACACACTCCTTTTACTTAAATCAGTCAGCTGTCATGTTATGGCCATTACCAAACAACATGCAGAATAAGAAAGCACTGCCAGGCCACTCTCAGCAGCTGACCACCACACAACCAGTCTGGGCAGCAGAGAACTGGCAGCAGAGCCCAAATGCACCAAGGACTTGAGCCTCTAGTGGATTTAAGTGAGCATTGAATGCATATGGCTACCTTTGACAAAGGACTTTCTCCACTGCGCAATGCAAGTCCTAATACGGAGTTGTTATCTAATATTGCTGTTAACAATCTGGTAGAAAGCATATTGAATTATTAAGACTGACAGCATGACAGCATCACATCCAAACCTTGCAGTTTCCAAGGAATGCAGTTTAGTGCTATTGCCTACCTGTGATTTGAGGAATTCATACTCCTCTGATCCGTACGGGACGCTCCGAAGAGAGGTGAGGTAGTCATAGCTGATAACTGCTGTCTGCAAATGAAACCAGAAATGCTGAGCAAGCTCTACAGTTACCAAAACAATAAGACTTCTGTTAAAGAGAATGCATGTACCTTAGGCTCCACAGTGAAGCCTATGGCAGCAGACTCATTAATAAATTAAATGAAAATAATTTCACTTCAATGAACACTTATAAAAAGAAGTGCAGGGGCCTCACTGATATGTAGTTATGTGTGAGCAACACTTGACACTCCTATACTATCTTGTATTTGAGATGCTCAAAGCATTTTCCTAATCTCTGCACAGCACCTTGCAGAGCACACTCCCATCTCCAGTTAGCCATGTGGGGTTTCCACAGTAAGGTCTCCTGCTAGTAACAGAGGTCATCCAGACTCTGTGCCCCATCAGTTATCCCACACTTCATAGCTCCAAACTGCCTAACCAGCTTGCTCTGGGTAGAGGCTTAGCAGGGAACAGAGTGACTGAAGACAAACTCAGATTAGCACAAGCAGCAGTACTTTTGGGGATATTCAACCGCACAAAGGACTGTGGGGCCAAAGGGTTGAATACCCAATTACAAAACCAGGATCCAGCTCAATGGGATCTGCCTCAAACCTGTTAGTTAGACATTGCCACAGACAATGGAATTATATTCTTAAGTAACTTAATGATTTCTGAAAATAGATCTAGGGTATTTCACAATTCCTCTCACTAAAGTCCCTCTCTTTCCACAGTCAGAACATCAGTGAATGGGAGAGAAACATACAAGTCATGTTTGGAGGGAGAGAAGGGAGCATACACCTAGAGGAGCCTGTCCACTAATGTGCCATTTGAACCTCAAGATCCTTGCCATGAAAAACCATTTGTCTAACTCCCACTGAAAGGCACTTTTCCTCAAATCTCCCTACAGAAGGGGTAACATTCCTCTGGCACAGGATACTAGCCCCACCTTTCACCATAAACACGTCCAGGAAGGGCACAAAGTACAGTCAATGTATCGTGAAAATCAGGAAGGCAAGGGAAGCAAACCTGGCTTGAGACAAAGCCAGTGGAACTGCCAACAGGGAAAAAAGTCAAAAGCTCAAAAATGCATCAAAGAATGGACCAAGCCAGGAATCAGTAACAAACAGACACACTCCCTCCCTGTAGAGGTTAGGTTTCTCGTGTTTCCTGATTTCCAAATTGTAAACTGAACACAGCAAATTTTTTTTCTGGCTTTTCAGGCTCTCTTGCCCCTGGTAAAGTGAGGAGCTGCACAGCTACAGAGACCATACAGAAGAAAATTTTTTCAAGGCATCTTCACAGCCTCAAAGGACAACTTTGAAGTGGAGGGAGGTTCGAATCAATCTTGCATCAAGGCTTGAGTTGGTTCCTATTTTATCTCTGGTCCACGAGGGTAATTATCACCTCCAACTCAAAAAGAAGCAGCTAACAGATTGGCCTGTATTACAGAGGGAGAGGGAATTAATTAAGCGGTTGCTAATTACACTGTAATCTTAAACACTAAATTAATATTATGATGATCCTGATAGGCAACTCTGACATTGCCAAATCCCTCCCAGTGTCTAGCTACTGCACAGAATGTTCCTTCCACATAACCAAAAAAACTGGTATAGTCTCAAAAGAATACAGCAAATGCACAATGGCTCTGCCAGTTTCTAATTTTACCAGAATACAGAAACGCTCTGCAGCGTGATGCTGCCCACGCCACTGACTTCATTCTCATCCAAGACTAGTGCTGTCATTCATGTTACAGTGTGAGACTAAAGCTCAGAGTTATAAAAGGATATACATAATCAACCAATCACTCCCTTAACAAATGCCAAATTACTTTCACTGAGCTTGCATCTGGCACAGTGTTAAATGTCCCATTTGGTATCAATGAATTCTCAACACTGTACTCTTCCACTGCTCCTAAACCTATCCTCAGATCTTACCAAGTCATAGCACAATGTTGCCCCTAAACAGCTGTCTACCCATACGTAAGAGCCAGTTCACTAAACAGAGGCTTAAAAGGAAATTTTCCACTAGTGAGCTTCATCAAGTTTCTTATGGAGTCTGCAAAGAACTACTGAACCAACATGCTTAAAATACAATCAGACTCAAATCTCTCTAAACAAACTCAGATGAAATCTGTCCAGAGTCTCATAGTTGTATATCAGGTTCCTTGATCCTCATGTGCTTTTGTTTTGTTTCGTTTACTGTAACTTGTCTTAAAGTTCTGTGTCTGCTGCTGCTGAACTTATTATCTCTTAAGAATTGCACTCTCTTCATTACAGTCTGCTTTTGCCTGGCTATGGTTCAATGATGAAATCAAGCATCCAAGTAAGAAGCCAGGGCAGGGCTAGATTGAAGGACAGATACTTTAGGTATATGTAGATGTCACTAATATCCAAAATAATTTGTTTGCTACAGAGATTTATCTTTCATTTGCAAAAAGAATAATCCCAAAGCTGACATTCTTAGAATTAAACATGTCTGCTCTATTGGCTTCACCTGGTCCATGGCTAAGGAATGACAGCAGTTCAAGCTGCCTGTGCTCAGATGAGAGCTGACTTCTGAGTGTCCAAAAATGACCAGGGAAGGTAGAGGTCACTGGTGCAGCAAGACTAAAGAATCTCTCAGAAGCAACTCAAACACATGCAGTCATACATACCAGAGGAAATTGATAATTCAGAAAGAGACAAAACATTATTTTTTAAAAGTATACACACAGGTTTACACATGCTGCCCTCACCAAGTTACCAGTGTTCGGTCTGTGCTGCCTGTAGAGACTGAGCACTGGTAACTTGGTTTTGGGGTCACTGCTTGCAGCTATGGGAGCAGAACCCTGTAAAGCATTTAAGAGCAGGACCAGTGAAGCGCTTTATAGCCAATGACTTGTGACCTCCCTGAAGGCAGAGAACATGAAAGTCGGGTATGCCTGTGATTTGCCACCATCTAAAGCAAAGAATATTACGATTCCCCTACTTCCTATTCTTCAGCAAAGTAATCTCTTACCATCACTCAAAACACAGAGCAACTGCACAGCCTCATCACTGGAACTTCTCACTTATTTTTGTTTTAAACAGTAGATTACCACAAAAGCAGTGGCTTAAGAAAGACTGAGAAACACTAGTCAAGCAGGCAGAACTCAAAGACACATTGGAGAACCCAAACACCCTAAATAACAGATTCTCTTCCAGCAACAAGAAACTGTATTCCCTCTCCATGACTCAATTTGCTGTGCTTTAAAAGGGAAAGAGCTGCTCCCTGCCACCAGACAGCACTACCTTATGGTCAGGGACAGAGCATGAAGCTTAGCACTTGTTAAGTAAGAAGGAAAGATTACAGTCTGTATGTCTGCCTTCACCTTTTCAAAATAAATATTCATTTTTCACAACAGTTTATGATGCTGCACACACATGGCACCTGAGCCAACCCACAGAGCTTGTTTCTTATTGCATCTGCCCTCGGGAGCTGACTCCTTGTAAAACTCATTAACAAAGTGCTTAAAAGTCACAGAAAATGCAGACAGACAGCTGCTTACCACAGAGGGTCTGTAAATGATGGAGATTGTGGCCTGAAGTGACAGATGTATAATGCAAGTGAGGTACAGGGAGACTGATACCCCCTCCAGAGTCTCTGCTCTCCATGTTCCTGGGTGCTCATGGATTCATCAGTGAACACTGTCAAGGAGAAGGCAGCAGTCTCCATTCCCAGTTTGATGAGAAATATCAGTGATGCTAGGCAGACATAGCATTAATTTTACACTTCTGGAAACCACTCTAATCTCAGAAGTATGTAATCAACCATCCTCACTTTACTCTTGCTTTGAGAATGATCCTCAAAACACCAGTCCTTCTCTCCCCAAATCTCATACCAAGGGTCATAGCGCAATGGTTACCCTAGTTTATCAACACAACCAGAGTACCTATAACAAAATATACAAATGGCATATGCAGAGAAGAGGGCTTGACCTAAGTCACTCTTAAAAAGCAGCAGGACACCACACCTGACAGGCAACTGACCTTGAAGGGTGGCTGATAATGTGGGCCCAAAGTGAGCCCTTGCCCTGAAGGTCCCACCCTATCCAGGGAAGCAGACACAACTCTCAGTATCTACATTTTTCTCTTTCCAAAATGTGCTAACAACAGCTGTATTCCTTATGTGCTTCCACCTCCTTTCTCCCCACAGTGTCAAAACTTGAAAAGCTCCCCACAGACATTCTGATTTCCTAAGCCAGCTGAAAATGCAGACAGGGAATGCAGAAAATCTCAAGTTCTTGTGAACTTCAATTCCCTTACCCATCTAGGAACCTTCCTGCACATTGCTATGGTAGAACTTACTGTGGCAATGGCTCGGCCCACACGAACAACTCCAAAATCATTAGGATCCAGGAACTTGTTTCCATACAGATAGATGCCAGAAGCAGCTGCTGTCAATGAGGCAAATTTCAAGGCCCTTAGTGCCATGACTGGAGAACTCTGCCAAGATACAAAACAGCAACTGTAACATCTGATAAGGACATAGTGATCTGATGCCCACGGCCCCAGAGGACCTGACAATCCAAGTTTTAATTGCTCCTTTCTTAATGACACATTGCTAGCAATGGCCCCAGCCAATAGCTCAAGCAATCACCCAGCAACTGGTAAGTTGCTCATTGCTATTCTTAACAGCGTCTACAGGCCACAAATCCAGAAGTAACTCACTGCTAGACCTTGCATAAATGCAACAAAACATTTGTTCAGGATCCCAAAGGCTTTTCAAGGAGACAGAACAGGTGGACAGACAGAAGCAAACACAAGATGACTAAAAGTCAATTCTGATCCTATCAACAGGCAGTTCTTCAGCACAAATTTTTGACACTATCACAGCATAGGCAGACTTTAAGGGGACAACAGATGATATAAAAAACTCAGGTTTAAAAAGAGTTCTTGCAACATCAAGAACACCCAAAGCTTGTTAGAAACTCTGCCAGGCTAGTTCTAAAAGTTCCACACTGATGATGAGTGGTCTAGGAAGAGGCAATGCATCCCAGGAGGTTGTATGCCACTCCAGCAGTCGGTGCCAGAGAATGCAGATGGGAGACCTGATCAGTGACCAAGTGAGGTTTGTTTTCTCATTATCACCATCCCATTCAAGTGCCAGACAGGGAATGTACTGGCACAACAGTCATCTGCAGGAATCTACAGCCTATTCCTAGCTCTATCACAGGCCCAATACAGGCCTGGGGTGAGACATTTCTCAACCACTTTTTTTTCTGTGGGACAAGGGTGGGGAATCAACACATTTCCCCCACTAAGCACTTTGGATCACTACATTCATTGTTTGCAGTATAGAAAGTAGCATAAACATGTAACTCATTACATTTTTTTCCATTTCTTTATGTCACCGTAGAGGATTCAGATATGAAAAAAAAGTAACAGCAAATTTTTCTTTCCTTTCCCTATGGCTGGTATTGGGCAGCAAATATGATTGACCATTCCTGCTGCTTCTACCAAAAATCAAAAGGTATTGTCACTTCTCTGCAAGCTCTCAAGAGCACCCTTGACACAGTCCAGGCTCTTACCCCATCAAGATGGAGTCTACTAATCCTCCCACTCCTAGGCTTGACTGAGAAACTTGCCTACTTCTCATTGTGAAGCTTTAGCAGGGTCAGTCTGGCTTGTGCCTTTCCTCTCGGAGCCTTGTAACCAAGAAACACATGCAGTGACACAGGTCAAGTCTTTCAAAAACAGTTCACAAGAACACAATCAGCAAAATAAGCAAATATAACACAAGAGACCTTTGTACATGAACCTTAGCTAAACTTTATTATTTCCTTACAAACCCTAGGTAATTGAGGCAGAAAAGCTGAGACATATTCTGTCAGTGCCTGTCACAGCTGCCTGTAGCAACCCAGCTCTTTCTCATGTCAGAATGGGTAGCTAGCTGACCAGGACTCCTTCGAATCTATGATCAAAATCAACAGAAAAAAAACCTGGGCTCCTGACTGCAGCCAAATGCACATGCACTTTTCCAAAAAAAAAGTTGCCCTCCCTCCCCTGCCTCACTGGAATTCTAGAAATGTTGGGGTTTCTTCCAGCAGGACCAATCCTTTTCTTTTTTTTTGTACAGAGATCTCTTGTATCCTCTGTCACCTTCAAAAGTCATTTTTGTGCTCCTTGTATATTTCTGCAAAATTTAATTTATTGAAAAGTGAAAGGTGCAGCAACATTTTCTTAACAGAAAATATGCTTCTCTTTTCATTATTTTTTCCTTCACTTTCTCAATTACTAAAAGAACATTTTATTGAAAGCAGGATGCAGGTCCATCTGTTCTTGCATCTTATTCCTACCTGAAGCTATAATCTGCAGTTTGTTACATCACATCTATTGCCATACCCGCCAGCTGTACGTCACAAACAGAAGATGAGAACTTTAGGTAGCAAATAAACAGGCAGCAAAGCTGAATTTTTCAGCAAGAAAGTTCCTGCTCTCATGCTTAGCATGTTGTAGCAATAAAAAGGGAATAACTAAAACCCCTCCAATAAGAGGTACAGAAATAGAATCCTCTAAAGTAAATTGTATTTCAAAGTTTTGCATAAGGCATAGAGGAGCCTTTTCCATGTAAATGAGCCATTATTACACCCCTAGGGATATCTTAAGGGCCCTGTCAGCTGTGAAACAAGCCTTGGGATGTCACTGCCTCTCGTTATTAAGCCCTGCCTTGATGGATCACCTTCAGCTCTTTTTTCACCAAAGTGAGGCGGCTTCTTTGACTTTCACCCAACTTGGCGCATCTGAGTGTCCCTCGCGTTCGAGCTAAGCTCTCCTGTTCCCAGCCGGGACGGTGCCGGTTCCCGGCGGAGCCCCGAAGGTGACCCCGCCGCCACCTGCCGAGGCCCGGGGAGCGGCGGCGCCGCTGGCGGCCCCGAGGGCAGCGGGACCGGCCCAGCGCCGCTCCGAGCCCCGGCCGGGCCCAGCCCCGCGCCCGAGCTCTGCCCGTGAAGGACACGAGGGGCCAGCGCCGCCTGCTCTCGGTTCTCCTTCGGGCCGGGCCGGGCCGGGTCTCCTGGAGCCGCGTTCGCGCCCCGCGCCGCTCCTGCCTCCACGAACAGCCCTGGCCCCGCCGAGCCCCGCCACTACCGAGTCCCCGCCGCCAGGGCCGCAGCTGCGGCCGGGCCCGGAGTCCCGGCACGGGCCGAGGCGGCCGCGGGGGATGCGAGGACAGGAGGGCTCGGGCGCTCCGCCGGCGCTCGGAGCGGCACTTACCGACCGCCGCGCCGGCACTTCAACCCGCGCGCGCCCCACGCCGCTCCCCCCTCCGCCTCGCTCACGGTACGGCCCTGGCCCGCGCGGCACGCCGGGAAACGTAGTCTCCCTTCGCGGCAGCGCGGAGGCGCGGGGGCGCGGTGGGACTGCAAGGGGCGGTCCTTGGGCGAACCCACGGGGGACCGGCGGGGGGAGCGCTGTGCCGCGCTGCGCTGACGCCTCCGGCCTTGCTGCGGAGAGGTGCGCAGCTCGCACCCTGGATTGCAGGATTGCAACCAGGTAACTCCCGTTCGGTAACTGCAAGGTAATGCAATCTCACTTTGTCAGTGAGGCCTCCCAGAAAACCCATCTTATGTGCTCTAAAACAAATTTCACACTTAAATTAAATTTCACATTCTATTTCACAGAATCAACTAGGTTGGAAAAGACCTTTAAGATCATTGAGTCCAATCTATGACCTAATTGACAAAGTCAATTAGGCCATGGCACTAGGTACCACATACAGGCTTTTCTTTAACACCTCCAGGGACAGTGACTCCACCACCTCCCCAGGCAGCCCATTCCAATATTTAATCATCCTTTCAGTGAAGAATTTCTTCCTAATGTCCAGCTTAAACCTCCCCTTCCACAGCTTGTGTCTTCTTGTGCTGTTGCTGGTTGCCTGGGAGAAGGTGCTAACCCTCACCTGGCTACAGCCTCCTTTCAGGTAGTTGTAGAGTGATAAGGTCTACCCTGAACCTCCTCCTCTCCAGGCTAAACACCCCAGCTCCCTTGGCCACTCCTCACTGGACTTGTGCTCCAGAGCCTTCCAGGCAGATAACATCCACAGCTTCCCCCTCATGTACCAGGCAGGTCCTAAAAGGAAATAAGGTTGGTCAGGCAAGGCCTGCCCCTTCAAAATCCATGCTGGCTGGGTCTGATTGCTTGGGTATCCTGCAGGTGAAGTGTGATTTTACTCAAGATGATCTATTCCATAAACTTGCCAGGCACTGAGGTCAGCCTGTAGTTTCCCAGAGCCTCCTTTTGGCCCTTCTTATGGATGGGTTAACATTGGGTAACCTTGAGTCATCTGGGACCTCCCCAGGACACCAGGACTGATGGTAAATGATGGAGAGCAGCTTTGCAAGCTCATCTGCCAGCTCCCTCATCACCCTAGGATGGATCCCATCTGGTCCCATAGACTTGTGAGCATCTAAATGGCTCAGCAAGTCACTAACTGCTTCCTCCTGGATTACAGGGGGGCTATTCTGTTCCCTGTCTCCATTTACTAGCTCAGGAGACAATGACATTGCACTCCAGAAAACACCCTGATCACAAGTCTCTCTTCCTGGATGAATAGGTTTTCCAGCCCTGTTAAAAAGTGCTGTAAAGGTGATTTAACTACCTTCTCCCTGGCTGTGGGACAGTGGTTAAATACTTTCCTAAAAGACCAACATAATATAGGGAACATTTGATGGGTACCTTATTGGTACCAAGGACAGTGGAGAAGGAGAGGCAGGAGGTGGCTATTTTCAGATCACAGAATATCCTAAGGCACCCAGAAAGAACATCAACTCTTCAGTGAATGGCCCACGTTGGGATCAATCCCACAACCTCTGTGTTATTAGCACTATTCTCGGACCAGCTGAGGTAATCTCAGGGTTCTCCAGGTAGCAGAGCTGAGATTCCCCTGCAGCCTGTGGTGAGGACCATGATGAGGCAGCTGTGCCCCTGCAGCCCATGGAGGGCCATGGTGTATCAGATGTCCACCTGCAGCGTGTGGAGGACCCTACACTGCAGCAAGTGGATGCCCAAAGGGGGCTGTGACCTGGTGACCCCTTAAAGAAGGACCTGACAGGACCTGTGGACCTATGAAAAGAGGAGCCTACACTGGAGCAGATTTGCTAGCAGGGCTTGTGACCCTTTGGAGAGGCTATGCTGGAGAAGTTCATGAGGAACTGGAGGTTATGGGAATAACTCACATTGGAGAAGTTTGTGGAGAATTCTCCAGAGGAGGGACCACACAACAGAGCAGGGGAAGAGTGTGAGGTGTTCCACCCCATGACAGAAGGAGCAGCATTATACATTTGTGTGAGATGAACTGACTACAACCCCCATTCCCCTGCTCTTCTGATGGAGGGGAAATAGAGAAAATTGGGAGTGAAGTTTAGCCCAAGAAGAAGTGAGCTTTTTTAAAAAAAAAATTATGGTGTTTTTTTTTTTTTTTAATTTGGGGCTATTTCTCACTATCCTACTCTGATCTGTTGGTAATAAATTAAAAATAAATTAATTTCATTTTCCCCAGTCCCCATGTTTTGCCTCTGACAGTAATTAGTGAGTGATCTCTCCCTGTCTTTATTTCAACCCATGAGGCTTTTGTTGTTGTCTCTCCCTGTCCAGCTGAGGGGAGTGACAGAAGAGCATTGGTTGGCACATGCCATCCAGATAGAGTCAAGCTGCCACAGTACCCCTTTTGTTTCCATCCAGCTTCACTTCATTTTTGTTTTCCTCACTTGTACTCTGCTGCAGACCTTAATGTCAATGCCCGCACAGTGAGGACTTGCTGCTAAATATCATCTCTAAGAAACAAAGCAGCTACAAATTATGAAGGGCAGAGATAAGGGTGATTACCCTGCTAGCACACTGAGGATACAGGGCCCACGTGGCCAGTTGCTGCATCAGCCATATGATGGCTAAACTGGCTGCAATCCCATAAGTTTCTTTCCCTTCTAGGACAGATGGGAGCTTTTGAACTGATGGGGAGCAGTGAAGCATCGCAGCTTAGTCTTGGACGATTACAAATTATGTAGGAAAGACCATTTTTTGGAAGGAAACTTCACGGATTGGAGGGGAAAGAGGAAGAAAATAAAAAGTCAGGGAGATGTGCACCTGATATATTGCTGAGGAAATGAGAGAAATAAATACAGATTGAACGTGAAGTAACAACTCTGAATCACATAATTTAAAAAGCCTAAAAATACAGGGAAAAGTTCTACTGTTCTTGTGTCTGCTAAAGCATATGTAAGTTTTGCAATAGATTTTTGTGTTTGCAAATTCACAACGTCCATGGCTCTGGCTGATAGTGGGCATAATAGAGGGGTGTCCATTTAAAGCTACTGTGCTATTGCATATAAAAATCAAAAATAGCAACTCTAACCTCAGCACAACCACTGATTCCTGACCACAGCCCACTGCTTCTACCCGGGATGCTTAAAAGACTGCTGGCCGGGCTATCAATCCTCTGCTTTAATGGCCAGATCCCACATGCTGGCAATGCTCCCAGCACAGGGAGCAGGTCAGCATCTGCTTTTTGCTGGCCTCTCCTGGGAAAGCTATGGGAGGTTTCTTCAGAGTTATTTTGCTCCTTGCAGCTTTCTGTTAAACAGGCTGACACTGGGTCTGCCGCAGAGAGGGGAATAAAAAAGAGGCTTTTGTAGCATAACAATGCCGTGTGCTGATGTGCAGTGGGCAATTATGTAACCAACGCTAAATCTTTCTATAATTAGAACAAGCACCTAGTTAGAGTGATCAGAGCTCTTTTGTGTGCGCCTGCACGGGGCTATGCAAGAAAAACCTTGGCTTGAAAGAAAGATGCTGGCTTGATTTCCCTTCCCTTTTCAACTGGTGAATAAATTAAATCTCAGATTACCCCAAATTGCTGTGAAAGACAAACTGTGAAAAGCGTTTCCTTTTCATTCCTGTTGAAGACATTTGCATCCCAGGTGTGAATCTCATGAAATGCAGATCCAAACCCAAAGACTCAGCCTCTCTGTCCCAAGCACTGGAGCAGCAAGAGCAGCCAGACTGCCTGAGGAGAGGACAGAAGGTCAGCATCAGCCCTCCCTGTTGAGAATCGATGTATTTTTCAGATTCACTTTGATGAAGAACATGACAAGATATCTGCAAAGGCTCACTTATACTAGATATTCGTCATGTATGAAGAGGAGACTTAGGAAAAGAGAACAAAACAGTCCCAGAAAGCAGATGATCCTATGGTTTTTTGTTTGTTTTGTTTTGTTGTTTCTTTTAATTCTTGGTCCAACTTAAATAGATATTCGCAGGTTTCACCTTTATATTAGCAATAGAAAGTTCAGAGCTGATTCTGGAAGCCATAAAATTTTAAAATAGCCTCTTCTTACCAATCATACTGTTCAGAGCCAATATTTAATAAAACATGTCTTGACAAAAGCATGCCCATAGCCCAAGGTCCTTCAGCCCCTGTTTCTCAGTAGTCACCAAAGTCTGAATGTGACAATGGAAACTGATGTGCTCCTTGGAGAGCAGGACTTTACACAAGCAGCAAAATCCACTTCTACCAGTGTTTTGTTCCTTCAAGGCCTCTGCTCAGCCTTGTGTGGAATCAGTTTAGACAATTACATGCCACCTCCATACTTCTCTCTCATAATTTCTGTTGGCAAAAAAATTTCCCCTTACTTTATTTGCTAAAGCTGTTGGTGCCTAAAGGACACTCCACTTCTTGCAGGTTGTTGGGAAGTGTCAGTGACCAACATGTCCTATGTGAAATGATCTTATCACCTGCCAGTGGAATGCTCCAAGACCTTTGCCAAACACCCCCAGAGTCTGTGGTTTTTACAGAGGTACATGAGAACATTTTTGCCTGAGAAAGTTTACTTTTCTACAATATGCAACAAATAACGGAAATTAAACCAGCCTTCATTTCAGTCTCTCCAGAGGACATAGACATGGCTGGAAGGATGTAAAGATTTTTTTACAAAGCCACTAATAAACCTTGTGATCTTCTTCTCCCAGGTATAATTATTCCTTCTGAATGCTGCCTGTAATGCCTAAGGGAATGTGAAGTACAGGGGTTGGTGATGTGGTTGAACCTTCTCTTCTATTTCACTGTTTAGCATCTTACCTGTCCAGAATTTATCCCTTGAGTTAAGAAGTGTTGTTTATTGTGATCATTTTTATCCAAGTATGTGCAGCAACTGGTAGGCATACAGATATCTGATATTAACAATAGCTTATTCCATTACTTTGTATCATAATCTTCATTTGTTACAAGATGTTTCATGAACTATTTAATTCTGGATTTGCAAATGTGAAAAGTGCTGAATTAGATAAAAAAGGTGCAGAGGATTTAATAGCCTAAACCTACCCCAAAAGATTTCTCAGAATGCATCAGAAATATGTTCTTAAAACCAGCTGTGATAGTCTCATCAAACTAAAAATGTCTCTGCTCCCAACCATGCCAAGACCTCCACAGAGCCTGAACTCCTTGTTCATTCTACCAAGGATCATTTTGGCACGATCATTTTGTGAATAGAAATGCATATGGAAACTTGATATCACTATTGTCCAGAAAGATATTGTCAAAAATATCCTGATAAAACAGAAAGGAATTAATCCTTTTTGTCTTAGAGGGAGATTTATATTTGGGGAAGATACATTTCAGATTCTCAGAACCATTCCTTGCCTAATGTTTCTTTTGTGAGGAGCACAGAATAAGTTAAGTTGGTAGGGACACACAAGAATCATTGAGTCAAACACCTGGCCCTGCACAGGACACCCCAAGAATCACACCACGTGCCTGAGAGCGTTGTCCTGATGCTTCTTGAACTCAGGTTTGGTGCTGTGACCACTTCTGACTGTTCCTGTATGGGCCCTGGCTGCTCAGGCTTGCCCAAAGCAGATCTGGTAATAATGAAACTGTCTCTTCCCAGAAGATTTCAGCTTTGATTACAAGAGGATAAGGGATAGAAAAGTGAGCACCTCCCACAGTTTTTCAAAGGTTAAACACTCTCATTGTTAAATATTTCAACCTAATTTCTCATTTGAATTTCCCTAATTTCCACTTCCACTACTTGTAATGGTTTTGCTTTCCTCTACGAGATTAAGGAGTGGCTTAATATCTTGCATTTCTAATTTGTACAAATTGCCTCTCAATTTCTTCTAATGAACAAAATATACTAAATGTTTTCATTTGCTCACTCAGGTAATTTTTCCTTGTAATCTAATTGTCAAAGAGCAGATAAATGGAGTTAACCTCATTCTAATCTGGCAATAGTAACATTTACCTCTTAAACTTCACCACAAAACAAATCAACTTATTGTATTTCCCCTACACTTCCAATTAATGATAGCCTTATCTTACCTTTGTTGTCTTTTAACCCTCTTCTACCTTCCAGAATTGTTTTAAACTTGAAGCCCAGGACAAGAGTCCCTCTAGAGTTCACCATATCCCTTCTTCCACATCCATGGCCTGCATGAGACTTTTTGTTACTTCATAGTGCAATAAATTTGTTCTAAGCTCCTTGTCTCTCATAACCCTCATTGTCCTTTTCAGAGCCACTGGTTCCCAGCACAGCCTGTATTTAACCCCACATTTTTTGCTTACAGATATGTGAGTTTGCACGATGGGATGTTGGAACACAGCTCATTTAAATGAGCTCTACTTACCAAGTCATCTAGCTCACACTGTATGACTCTCCTCCCAGTATCCCTGAACATTTTGCCACTCATTTTGAAACATACACTTTATGAATAGCAATTTCATATTGACAGCAAGCTGATGAAAATGGTGACTAGCATAAATCATAGTGTGTGCCTTCCTCTGTAACTTCCTCAGAAATACCTTATGCAACATTGATCCACTGCTGATTCATTTGTACTTTGAAATGCCAGCCACTTCCCAACCCCAGTGGCACACCTCTTCAAGTGTTGCACAGTGCTAATTCTTTAATCAAAGCATCATCATAAGCAGAAGATAGAAGTAATAGTGTGGTGATACATTCCCCCCATACAGCATTAAATAATACTCCACAGCAAAGAAAGAAGGAGAAATGTTAAAATAGGAGGGATAAAACATAATTTTTTCACTGAGACTAGTATAGCAGCTGGGCAGAGAGGGCTTGGCAGCTTCTAAGGGCCCCCTTTTCTATGGGGGAAAGCAGTCTCCTGAATCAGGTGGCAATATTGCCAGATATGACAACAGCAATACTGTTATTAAATGAGTGACAGAATTGGGTAGAAGGGATGACAGATGAGTTTTGCTTAGGAAAATAATTGATAAATGTTGGGTGACAAAGTCTTGTATCTTTACCTTTGTATGAATTGCTCATAAGACACCAGCAATCTCAGAGAGAAGGGCAAGTATCTGTCACTCATAGAGGTGGTGACAGAGCTGCTGTTACCACAGTGTTAAGCCAAAAGCTGATTCCCACTGGAGCTGACGAGTTCAGGCATAGAGAGACTGCACAGGATTGCCCTTACCTTCCTCCAAATCTCCCCAGTCCAAAAAGTTGTAGCAGATTAATTTATCCTGGAGGAGTAGTTCACCCTTCAGATTAGGAGATGATAGGGCAGACAGAATGACTAGAGGGCTGCAAGACAGTTACTCTGTCTTCTTGTATTCCTGCCTCTTACGGTGTGATTTTTAAAATCTCTGATAGACCATGTTTGTTTCTTTAGTCATTCTACCCATTTTTTCCCTGTCTGGCTTCCGTTTCTCTTCTAGATGAACCATGCCTGGCTCAGTGGGACTCTTCTGCCTTTGATTCACTAGAGGTGACACAACAATAGCGACTTATTACTGTCTTTGGTTATATATGGTGCTATATATTGCCACTTTAAATCAAATAGTTTATAGCTTTACATTAGTTCCCATGTATTACAACTCCCTGAGAAATATTGTTCCATATTCCAAATTTTAATTGTATTCTAAAGAGTGCATCTCTTGATTTGATTTAAAGAACTCCTATGTTATAGATGCTCATTTAACATAGACAGCACAACTCCTTTTTAATGCAGAAATTCTTCTCTTTTCAATCAATATTTTTACACCACTTTCAGTCTCTTTTCTTTCCTTCACTCCCATATCCCAGTTCAACGATTTCTAAGCAGCAGGTATATCATAATAAATTTTATTCTGATCTACTTGCTCTATATTTTATGCTTTTTACTTGGACATATTCAGCTGTATGAACTGTGAAGTTACTGAGCTTGGAGACTGTGTGAATAGTGCCGGGGAGCGGAATAGGACGGCTGAAGAAATAAACGGGGACACCGCAAAACTACACCTCCCAGGATGCCTTGCGGCCTACCGCGTGCGCCGCCGCGCCGCGCGTGCCCTCACGAAGACTACAACTCCCAGGGCACACTGCGGCTACCGCGCATGTGCAGGTGTCGCTGTCTCCCTGCTCCTCGGCTGCCTGGCGGACGGCCTGCGCGGACAAGATGGCGCTCACCAGGTGGGTCGGGCGGGCCCGCTCGGGCCGTGAGGGCGCTGCGGTTCCCCCGGCCGGGCCGGGGATTCCCCGCCGCGCTGCGGGGCTCCGCCGACGGGAGCGGCCGCGGCTAGGGAGTGCGCGGAGGGGCCGCAGCCTCTCCTGGGCAGTGGGCCCGCCGGCCGGGCCGCGGCCGCAGAGAGTGCGGCGAAGGCCGGTCGGGCCGGGGGAGCCTGGGGGTTTGGCCCTGGTCAGGGCTCTGCTTCTTTCGCCTGTTCACTGCGGGTAGAAGGAGCTCCTCCGCCTCGGTTGGGTCCGTGGGGTTTTGTCGAGGTTTCTTCACCGTCGGAGAGGGCGAGCGGTCTTTGTTACGATTTGTAGTGTCTCTCGCAGGGCATGGGAGTGCAGTTCCGGTGGCTGCCCCGGAATCCCGAGTTTCTCTGGATACTTTCTTAGTAAATGCACAAAAGGGCTGTGTAGACAAGAAGAGATGAAAAAGGGGAAGTGAAGAAATTGGGGTTCGACTTACCCTTGGCAGGAGGTGTCAGGGGTAGAGAAGAGAGGTCGTTGTCAGATCTGTCTGTGGATGTTTGCCTTGAGAGAAAGGAAGAACGAATCACTGGGACTAGAGACACTGGAACATAATATTTCTTTCTTATTCATAGTAGGGTAAAGAATACCAGTGATATGTGGCATTCCTGTTGGAAAATGGGCATTGCCACTCTTCTATTCAAGAAAGATGTGAATGTGTGTGAATTTAGCATTTGTTTTTGTAGGAATCTTTCAGAATGCTGAGAAAGCACACATTGCAACTGTAATATCCGAAGTTACTGAATCTTAGAAATTGCCCTCACATTTATGAGTGCAACGCTCAAGTTTCATATATTGTTTCTTAACCTATAGAATTATTGTTGAGAAAGTATTAACTTAGCAAGAAGTTCAGTCAAGCATAGTTGAGTGTCTGTGAGTGAAGTTACCAGAATTAACTTTTTATGTCATTCTCTTTTGGTTGCTGTCCATGGGTGTCCAGTTTTTTGCCAGCTCCAACCCAGCTGTCCCAAGATCAGCTAGAACTAGAAGAAAGAGCAAGAGCTCAGAGATCCAGGCAGGCTGCTCTGGTCTCCTCGAGAAGGGAACCTCCCCCATACGGTTACCGGAAAGGATGGATACCTCGTGCACTAGAGGTAAATATTTAAATTGATACAGTAGTAATGTGTCTGTTAAAAGGGAGGAAAAAAAAAAATCTGGAGTAGAAATAAGCTCTAAGCACCTTGAATGTTGCTGAGAATTGTGCAAAGCCTTACAATGTGCATCATCCATACTGCTTGATAAACCTTTGTGTTGGGAGAGGTTCTAATCTACTGGATTCCTTAAAGCATTTGGTGGTAAACAGGATGGTCTGTGTCTACCTCTGTTCCAAGATTGTTGTTTTGGAATGTGGAAATACATCGGTAGCCCTTTGGATTTACAGTCTGTGAACACAAGGTTTCCCTGAGAAAAACATCCATATTGTTCCTCTGTTAGTGTTAAATACACATTCTGGATTACAGCTGAAATAAGTGAATGTGTGTGTATCAGAGACAAGATGTTCTCTGTGTGTGTTCTGTTCAAAAAGATACCTGCTATTGGGGGACAAAATTATTACAGTTGGAAGGAAATAAAAAAATAACCAAATATTTGTTGTTTAAGTATGTTATTGGCTAAAAGATTTTGGACAATTTTGTGTGTTCTTAGTTGTAACCCTTGCCAGTTTAATGTAATCTAAACTGGAACTGCTAAAGGTAGAACGAAAATACAGATGTGATCTGATTATAAAACAGTTTTAGTACAGTCTCTCACTGTGAGCCAGAAAAAACTTGCAGTTTGAAGTGATCCTTGACAATAACTTCTGAGACCTGTTCTGATGAGTCACAAGCCAATGCTATTGGAACAAGCAAGCTGTTGAAGTTTTATTACAGTAGTTTATGTATGATCCTATGTTGTTTCCAAATACCATAATTTCATCAGCTTGTAATAATGTTGCCCTCATTTATGTTTGAGTGCCATTTTTATAAATCCAACACTGTTCTGTGGTGGTCCATGTACTTCAGATAGTAGTTCCAGTGGTTCACGGGAAGAAAACGTTCTTATGTGGGTTCAGCATTTCATCATATGCTGCATATGTAAGATGTCAAAAATTATACTTCCATTATACCCAGTGAAGGTTTCCCTTCCTACACTGTTGAGTACTAAAGCTAGTATTTTAGTGCTTATTCTTTCTTAATGTTAATAAAGAAATTTTTTAAGAAGCCAGATGCTGAAGGTTTGCAAAGACTTTCCAGCACCACTTGGCCACAAATTAATGCACATCCCAAAAAGCCTGTTAAGGGCTCCTTTCGGCTTCATAAACAAGTGCAAATTGCAGTAAATGCTTTCAAAGCATAACCTTTGTCCAGTGACCCTGGACTGCCATTGCTGTACTTTATACGTTAAGAGTTACACAAAGAAAAAAATTTTTAAAATTGAAGAATGACTGAATTTAGTTCTGGCTAATACTTTAACAACTAATTGTTGAATATGGGACATCCAGTGGAAAACTTCAGATAGTGGAAACTGTTTAAAGGAGCATTTGCAGATGGGATAAGCACACTGTCCTTGTTTGGTAGTGTTCTGCTTGGTCATTTCCAGTCTCAGTCCACTCCATCCTAGTGGTGGTAACTACTTGGTCACATGGTGAGCATGGAGGGAGATTGATCTGCTCAAGGCACCCATTTGTATTTTTTAATAGTTTTGTTACCAGATTCCACGTTAGCCATGCCATTGCAACAGAGAAAGGATAGATGCTCATGCTGCTTTAAGCAAATGCTTCCTCCAAAGTGTTCCATTTGAAACTGCAGCCTGAAGTTGTTTTATGAATGGTACCACTGCATCTTCTGTGGTACTGAGGGTGATCTGGTTTTAGAAGTCTTTTAGTTATCTGTTTATGAAATGCTTTTACACCAACACATTGTAGGAGAGAGGAATAAACTGTAAGAATGTTGGGATGTTGGGTGCTGGCCCAATTTTCAGTGTATTTACACATCAAAGTAAGGGAATGTTTGACACATGCAACATCGTAAAGCTATGAGCTACAGGCTTTGAAAAGAACGGAATGTTTTTTTTATCTTCATTGTGGTGTGAAAAGCAACAAATAACCAGTAGAAGTCATTGTAAAAATGCTGCTCTTGTAATTTTAGTATCCACAGTTGCTTTATTTCAGAAGGTCAATTTTTGAAGTTATAATTAATAACTGATATGAAAATTAAATACTTAATTTTGTGTTGTCTGTAGCATAGTATTGCCTGCACATTCTAGTCAGTAATATCTATTCCTACTTTATGCAGGGAATAATTACTGCAAGATATCTTTCCGTTTCAGTGTCTTTTAATAATTGTAAGTTCTCTCATTAAATGCTCTCTTACCAGTGAAATAAAGTTACTGGAACATTCTTACCAAATTAATTTTGCTCTTCATTCCATTTAGCAATTTTGTCTTTTGGACATTCACTACTTTTTGTTTTCTGTAGGATTTTGGAGATGGGGGTGCTTTCCCAGAAATTCACGTGGCCCAATACCCATTAGATATGGGCCGGAAGAAGAAAATGTCCAATGCTTTGGCTGTTCAGGTGGATGCAGAAGGAAAAATAAAATACGATGCAATTGCTCGACAAGGACAGTCAAAGGACAAGGTAATGTTTCTCCCAATAAGTCAGCTGGCATGTATACTTGGAAAAGTTGTATATACACATTGCATATACTTGAACTCATTGGTCTGTCATTGGCCACATTGATTGTGTCCTCTTTTCTTATTTAAGAATTAAAATAATGTCAGACAGAAACTGTGATCTTCTCTGTTATGCAATTAAAAGATAAGGCAAAAATGGGGAAAATCTCTACACATAACTTACCTGATGGCTTAGCAGTTTACATTTTCCAGTGAAAGTAAGAAACTGAAAACAGTTTTGTGGCCTCGTTTTAGTGTGTAGTAAGAGGGGACAAAAAAAAATGGACAGAAAACACAGGTCAGCCTTTAGGATACTGCACCTTGTGTCTTACTGATCCAATATTTGACACCGCTGGTTGTTTTCAGTAGTTTTGGTGCTCTGTTTTTGCTATTGTTTTTTAATTGCAGCAGCAAATATTGCCAGTGGTTATACTGCAAAAGTTTTGTGCTGAGTTCAGAGAGAGCAAGATTCTCATGGAGTTTTTTAGGGGGAACTTCAACTCCCTCTATCCAGTAGCCTTTCTTAAACCAAGAGATTACACTTGAGGTCCTAAGTAGTTTTGAGGCGATCAGGTTCTTGGGTCTCTTAAGTCTGCTTTAAGGAGTATTTACACCTGCCTTTTCAAGTATAACCAGATTATGTAGACTTTAATTCTCTAAAGCAGGTGTTGGGGGTTGGAAAACTTCTGAGGCCTGACAAAGTGTGTGACCAGCTGCTTCTTCCAGCAAGCATCTTCTGTAAAGAAAGTCTAAACAGTGTTAACTACAAAGAGTGTTTTAGCTAATAGATATGAATAGTTGTTGTCAAAATAATTTGACTTCTTGGGCTTTAAATTAGGGTGCCTTGAAAGCTTATGATTATGTAATATGCCCCATGTCTTACTACATTTGAGGAAGGGAGGAAACCAAAATACAAACTTTACCTGTCAATCAAAAAAATAGGCTGGGCATTCTAAGAACGTCAGGGAAAATACTTTTAACAGATAAATTTATTGTTTTAAATAAATTTTACAGCCAGTAGGATTTTATATTTAATTAATACTCTGAGTGTCAAAGCATCGCATCTTGTGTATCCTCATCCTATGCCTCATATGTTACTGCAGTACCTTTGAAAAAGATGGACTGCATACTGTCATGTGGAAGAAAGTAGTTAGACTTCACAAGCAGTGGCAATATTTTTATTGAGGGGACTTTTCTTGAAGTTCCATCAGGCTTTATCTAATGCCTGGAATTATTTTTCAAGAGGAAGGTGTTAAAATAAAAATTCTGTTAAAATTAATTTTTACTAAATATTTGATACTTCATGCTAAATAGAAGTGTTACTTTGTTGAAAGCATACAAAATAATTTCAAGCTGATAATTAGACAAGAAGTAATCATACCAATTTTGGGTCTTATTATTTAAAGTTAGGAAAATGCTTCTTAACAGGTATAGTTAAATTTAAGCTCTTAACGTTTGTCATATTTGATTCATGAAGATCTGTACTTTCATTAACTTTCCATATGGTGTCTATAATGAAGGCAGTAATATTCTTTCTCATTCACCAAGATGGAAGAGATATGGGACTTTTCTAAAACTAGGCTCTGTAGAACTGTAGAGTTAGGGTTTCCTAAATCCTGAGCGCTGCCTTCTGTGTCAGGTTGATCTTGATTGCATCCAGCTGGACGTAAAAGCTGAGAGTAAAGATGAAGTATTCTGATTCAAAGGGGAGTAAAACTGAGGGAAGATTAGATCACAGATTCATAGAATGGTTTGGGTTGGGACACCCTCTGCTAGACCAGGTTGGTCAGAGCCTCATTTATTCTGGCCTTGAACATTTCCAGGGATGGGCTATCCGTAGCTTCTCTGGGCAGCCTCTTCCAGTGCTTCACCACCCTCATAGTAAAGAATTTCTTCCTAATCCTGATCTAAACCTGCCTTCCTGCAGCTTAAAGCCCTTCCCCCTTGTCATGGCCTTGTAAGAAGTCCTTCTGCAGCTTGTAGGTTCCTTTAGGTACTGGAAGGCTGCTGTAAGGTCTCTCTGGAGCCTTCTCTTCTCCAGGCTGAAACACTACAAACTCTTTCAGCCCATCTTCATAGAAGAGGTGCTACAACCCTGTGGTCAACTTAGTGGCCTCTTCTGGACTCATTCCAACAGGTCAAGGTTGTCTTTGTGTTTGGGGCCTCAGAGCTGGATGCAGGACACCAGCTCGGGTCTCACCAGAGCAAAGTAGAGGGGCAGAATCACCTCCCTCAGTCTGTTGGCCACACTGCTTTTGATGTAGCTCAGGATAAAATTGACTTTCTGTGCTGCAACAGGTATTTTAAACAATTTCACTGGAAACAGCAGAACTACTATTGCTAGATTTGATTTGCTTTGCAGGAGGAAGTATTGGCAGAGATGTCATAGGAAATAGTTCTTCAGTGATCTGTGTTGAGTTGAATATTTTCTCTTTAAGAGCTTCTGATAGTACAGTGTCAGTAGGATTAGATACAGAAGTTTCATTTTCCAGAGAGCTGCAGCCATAATTCAATTCATTAAGTTTCTTCAATCTTAATATTTAGAGCTAAAAGAAAGAGATACTTAGCAGCCTGCCAGAAATGAGATGGAGTTTATGAACCTATTGTAGGAGCTACTTGTTTGGTCTGAGTTAGGAAGCAAATTCTGTTCTTGCTACAGCTTATGGATTTATTTGAAGCTGAATTTAGTATTCTGCCTTCCTGTAGAAGCAGCAGTTCCATCACCCAGCCCCTATCTCTAGATGACTTGTCAGCAGTTTCTGCTGTTGTAGTGGTTCATCTCCCGTGCATCTGTTCTCTTATGTATTTAAAAAATAGTGGCTTCAGAGAATTTTCCTTGAAAAATACTGACATCAATGTGATAGTCTGACAAGCTTCCTGTTTGGGTTTGGCAGAAAGTCTGCTAGACATGAAATGCTGGATAAGGTTGACAGGCCTGGGTGCATGACCTCATGGATCTGTGGATGGAGTTCCATCTGGTTGTCGAGATGAAGGATTTCTAGCCCAGCTGTGTGGTTAGTTCTTGTGCCACTGTAAATTATTTCAATACTTTCTCTACTTACATTACTAAAAGCCAGGCTAAAATAATGCATCAGTAATTATGTGTTTTGATGAGACTGGTGCTGTCTCTTTATTAGGAAAATAAGAACATGTAATTACATCCTGTGTTTTAATGAAGACAGAACAAAGAGTGAAATCAAGGAATGGAACTGTTAGATCTTTTACTTTTTTCCAGCAAGAATAACTTTATATGCTGGCATTAGATTTCTTCTTCATGGCCCGAGGCTGTGGCTTATTTGTTAGAGGAGAAAAAAACAATAATGAAGCTTATTTACAGGTTTTATTCTCAAGATTGTCGATTCAATCAAAGCATTTACAAGAGATTAGTTGCATTGTTGAAGGAAGTCCTGTCACAGGTATGGGACAGGTCAAAAGAACATGAATCTAACTCAAATAATCAAAAGAGTTACTCACAACTTATTTGCCTTTGTGGCAGAGTTTGGTTTGAGAGTTTGTTACCAGCTTGTTTTCTGGGGTGTGTACTGTACCAGGCTTACAACCAGGTCATCTTAATGACTTCTTAAAGTTTATATGCTTCATATGGAGAAACCATTCTTGACAAGGAAGGCATTCATGCTGCATTGCTTGATAGTAAATTCTTGATTTACTTATAAAATTGATGAGCAGTGTACAGGGCTGGTTGAAATATACAGAGCAAAAGATGTTGAGAATTTCTGTGTAGCAAATGAAGAAATTTCTATTAAGATACTTGCTTCTGTTAAGTACCTTATGAGACTCTGAGTGTGGTTGATGTCTAAATCCTGCCATGCGGTACAGTATCTTAGCCAGTTAGGTAATATTATTCTCTTTCTGATTGTAGTGGCATGCAGATTTCTAATTGCTGCCTGTTAAGGCTGCCCCAGACAGGGAATTGTGCAATTATAGCAAAACTTGAGGTTTTTCTTTCTGCCTAGAAGAAGATTCTGCTCTTCAGTAGCAATCAGAGTGATTGCTCAGGCTCATCCTTCCTTTCAAATTTTGTAGATTGAAAAATGGTAGCGGATGGGCACAGCACAATATCAAACAATCCCAGTCTCTTCTTTAGCTTAGATGAATGTAATATCTCAACATTACTCATAAAACAAGAGAAATGTCTGGAAAAACAACAAAAAGAAATGTAAATTCTTTATCTGCTTCTTTTTATCACTTCAGAGAAGGGCTACAATTAAAACCTGCAACTGTATCAAGTTTTTGATGGCAACAGAAATATTTGTATTTTCAGAATAGTTTATATTATATATTTCTTGCATAATAAAGCAGCTTGCCGTTTCCATGCAGCACTTCAGAGTTTAAATAGTTCATATAGATCATTTGTACCTCAATGTAAAGTCGTTTTTATATCGCTCTTGGACCACCACAAGGAGTAGCTTCTTTAATTTTCTTTCTTTTGTCTTTTGGGATGCTCTAAAGCTCTTTCAGCATACTTTGTTTTTCTTATTCTTCTTCAGCAAGACACTTGGACTTGTGAGTTAATTACCTTAGAGGTTCATTTCTCTTCAGATGTCCTTCATTCAAGATCTGAGAAGCTAGAATATTACTGATACTAATTCAAATGATTAAAATTTTAGGTGTGAAGGCTGAGAAGCAGAAAATGGCTCACATGTGGTTAATTAATGGTGAGACTAAAGGTTAATTTTGTAGTTGGACATGTACTGTATAATGAACTTGAAATAATAGTTCTTGACTTCTAACTCTTTGAACTAAAACTTCCTATTTTATTGGCTACAAGTGAAGCATTAATGTAATACAATACATTTTTCTGTAAAGCCGTCTAATAGTGTTCTTTCCCAGTATTTAAAATTGGGACTTAGAGCTGCCAGGAGCTAGCTGCATGTTGTGTGAAAACTCAAGTACTTATATAAGGGAAAGTGTCAAGACCAGATTTCTCAAGTTTTTTGTTTTTTTTTTTTCCCAAGAAAACAGTAAACCTAATGAAAATACAGATTGTGGAAAATACTTGTATCAAATTCTTGAGTAATCCTTGAAAACAGAAGTAAAAATGTGCGGGGTTTTATCAGTTTGGGGTCCCTAAAAAATGAAAATACTAGGAATGGGAAGCAGAAAACTGCTGTCTAATGCCAGCTCTGAAAGCAACTTATACAGTTATATTTAATCAGATTGCTTTGTTTCTTCGATTACTCCATCTGTAAAATGGGGTCCAGAGTATATATGTAAACAGGTCTTCTAATTGAACAATATGTAATTGAAATCCATTTATAGTTGTATAGTAATGTTAATTAGTACCCAAAGTATAGTCTAAACCTGAAACATTTTCTTTGATATATGTGCATTTATTCCTGTTCACCAGCACTAGTAGAATCTAATGTCTTCCAGGTTATTTACAGCAAGTACACAGATCTTGTGCCAAAAGAGGTCATGAATGTGGATGATCCCGAACTGCAAAGACCAGATGAGGAGGCAATTAGAGAGGTATTGTATGCACTGATGTGCCTATTTAGCAGTGGTATGCTTTATGCCTTGCAATGGGATGAGATGTACACTGTGGTTTTATTCTTCAGATAACAGAGAAGACAAGAGCAGCCTTGGAGAAATCAGTCTCCCAAAAAGTTGCAGCAGCCATGCCAGTTCGAGCTGCTGACAAACTAGCTCCTGCACAGTACATTCGGTATGTAGTGCTGTTTGTGTAAAATGGTGTGATCAACGAAATGGATTAAAATTGACATATTTGTTGAATTTTTGAGAACAGAAATTCCTCTTGAATTTTATTCTTCTGTAAGGAATATGAAACTGGCTTCTACATTTTGAATTAACCCACTAATGATCACCTAGTTTGAAGTGTGTAGAAATATGTCTTTAACATGTCATGAGTTATGGAACTTTGGAGGGGTTATTATTTTAGCAAAAAACCACAGATTTGCTAGGGGTCACTATTAATGATGCTGCCCTGAAATCAAAGTATTTACTG
Source organism: Taeniopygia guttata (assembly GCF_048771995.1). Classification (NCBI taxonomy): domain Eukaryota; kingdom Metazoa; phylum Chordata; class Aves; order Passeriformes; family Estrildidae; genus Taeniopygia; species Taeniopygia guttata. Next base: position 43,433,210 of record NC_133030.1, on the reverse strand, counting down.
CAAGTTTCAAGCCACAACAAGACATGCAATAAAGTTTTTCCTTCACAGAAAATGAGTAGTTGGAAACAATTCGAATTATGAGGAGGCTGACATTTATTTATGATGATTTTCAGTTTCAAACATGGAAAAATTTCATGGCAGGGTTAGACTTTGCTTGAAGTCAATTCTGAAAAAAGGTATGTGAAGAGGTTCTTAATGAAGAGTAAGAAGGTGCCAGGGCTTCACAGATGTAGGCTGGGAGTATTGTAACAAGCTATGTGTACTGTACTGGTTTTTCTTGTATTTCAGAATCTAGATTGAAACAGGAGAATATAGCCCTGAAGAGAAGTTACATTCTCTCTGGTGTAACTGAGTCTGCACTCAGTGCAGTATCATCTGTGCAGTTACCTGCTGCTGACATTCACAGTGGGGTAGTCTTAAACTATTGTGGATGAAACAAAACTACAGCTAGAGCAGTGAACTGAGTGAAAATGGAGGTGGGAAAGGAATATCTATCTGTGTGCAGAGAGCTGAGCACTCTGTTTTGTTCAGGTACACACCATCTCAGCAAGGAGTTGCATTCAACTCTGGAGCAAAACAGAGAGTTATTCGGATGGTGGAAATGCAGAAGGACCCTATGGAGCCTCCGAGATTCAAGTAAGTACTCACAGCTTGTTCATGGCAAATAGAAGATTCTGAAGTGTATTTCCGTGCAACATGCTGATTGTAATTGTTTTCTTAATTGCTCAGAATTAACAAGAAAATTCCACGAGGACCACCATCTCCTCCAGCACCTGTAATGCACTCTCCAAGTAGAAAGGTATGAAATGCCATAGCTGTTCTTAGTTTTGAATGCTTAGGTGGGTCCACAAAGTCTTTTTCGATCTAGTTAATGTCTCTGTACCTTCTCATTACTGATCTTTTGATCTGAAGGGATAAACTTGGTGCCCAGTGCAGTCTTTTTGGGTTTTTTTTTCCATTTGGACAGTTCTGAAAGTAGCTGACTTTTCATTTATCTTGTCAAAGGTTGAGTGGATGTCTCATATATTTTCTTCAGGGATGCATTGCTGAATTTGTTCATGGCATGAATGAGTTGACAAAGGCTTTAGCATGGGTACTCTTATGTTGCTTTTAGACAAGAATGTTAAGATAATCCTTAATAACACTGACTTGTGTCATTAAGGATTAGCTCCTTCTGAGAGATGAGTGTAGTGGTGGTTCATCAGTTTGGTACAACTGGAATAGCTGCTAAATGTGTGGATGTTAACAAGCTGGCTGTGAGTTAAGACCTGTGTGATGAAAGCTTAAGAGGATGCTGAAGAGCTGTCAGGACTTTATTCAGTGCTGGCAAAGATACAGTGCAAAAATAAATCTCATGGCAGAGGGTTTGGAACTAGCTGATCTCTAAGGTCCATTCCAATCAAACCATTTCTTGATTCTGTAATCTTACGGCTGCTAAGAAGAGCTGGGGTTCTGTTGTTGGTTCTGTTCTACTCTAACTTATTTCAATAGTTTCATAGCTGCCTTTGAGAAAGAAAACAGTATTTCCTTTGACTATAAATCTGAAGATGACTTTGCTTATTCTCTTAAATCAGATGACTGTGAAAGAGCAGCAAGAGTGGAAAATTCCTCCATGCATTTCAAACTGGAAAAATGCAAAGGTAATTAAGTTGTCATAAATTAATTTTTCTAATGTTGCACCCTGATGGGAAACTTAAGTAACTGATTTAAGCTTGAATAATACTGATGTTAAACATCTAGGATTAGGTAAACTGGCTGATTCCTGCATGGAAAACACATAACGATACAGTTCATTTTTCTTCAGTTTGGTATATAAAGGTTGTCCAATTGAGAAGTATAGAACTGAGAGCAAATATGTTATGTTGCTTCATGGCTGAGATTATAAATTTTGAGAGGAAAAATTTATATTATTTAAAATCCTCATAATGGTGCAGTCCAGAGACAAAATCGTTTAAGGTCGCAAATTACAGCCATCTAAACTGAAAAAGAGGAAACTATCAGAGACCCAGGCATGTTTCTTTTTAATACTGTAGTCCATATTTCCGGAAAGTTTCCCTTGTTGCATTCTTTCATTAATTAATTTTTATCAGTGGTTAGCTAGCTATTTTTGTTCCGTGTTTGAATAGGTATGTCCTGTCCCTTTGATTTTTATCAGTTATTAAGTTTATATTCCTAAAGAGGGGAGAGTTTATTTGCTGCAGTAACTGGTCTGATCATTCTGAAATGTTGAAACTTGTCCTGAGACAGCCTTTTCAAATGGAGGAAGGAAAAGCTGTATGTTTGGATGTCACTTTTTTTCCCTACCCCAACACAGCTGTCTAACTGGGACTGACTGATTAGGAGATCAAATTTTAGGTTACAGATGCTAAAACCAAAGCAAAAATTTTGTAGAGCTCACTAAAAAAGTCTTCAAGTGTAATCTATAAATAATTTTGAGTTTCAGCTTTGGAAAACAAAATTGGCATTTAGTGTGTCTTACTTTTGCTGGCTGCCTTGTCCTTTACTTTCTCATTTTGAATCAGCTAATCTCTTAACAGGTATGGAAACAGTTTAGGTAAAACAGCTTAGACACTGGAGAAGTTTTTATCTGTAGTTCTTAACACAAAGCAAAAAGTGGACCTTATAATTTGAAAACTGCCTTTTGTCCTAAGATGAGCCTTGAAGGAAAGCTGTGATTTGGATTTGGTGGGCAGGTGGAATTGGAGTGATGCTTTGTATTACCTGGCAAGAATTTGAAGTACATATGAAAAGGAGATCCATTGAGGCATAATAATGATGGGCTGTGAATTTTTTATGTGTTTTGGTTTTTTTGCACAACAAATACAATAATGCTTGTTAGAACAAATACTGTTTTTGTGATTAACTGCCTCTCTGTTTCCACTGTAGGGTTACACCATTCCATTAGATAAACGTCTGGCTGCAGATGGCAGAGGATTGCAGACTGTCCATATTAATGAAAACTTTGCCAAACTTGCTGAGGCGCTCTATATTGCTGACAGAAAGGTCAGGTAGTTCTTCACACTGTTTTGTTTCATATAGTTTTGCCATCTTTCTATGCTAATTTCCTTCAGAAAATCAGCTGTGAATAGGCTATAGCTTTTTTATTTGTCCTGCTTCTTTACTAACGTAAGACTTAAGGCCTTATCCCCAATCTCTCTGAATCATGGGCTCAGTGGGTTAAGTTAATGGAAGTCATGGGTCTTGTCTCTCAGCTCTAACTGCTGTGGCTGATGGGCTTTAAGCTTCCTAATTTTGGCTTCATTTCTGTCCTGTTTACTGGCTAACTCCATGACAGATCTGTGTGTATCCCAGGTGCTACGCTTTCTGTATTTTTAACCGTGTCTTTTTTGTGCAGGCTCGTGAGGCAGTAGAGATGCGTGCCCAGGTGGAGAGGAAGATGGCTCAGAAAGAAAAAGAGAAACACGAGGAAAAGCTCCGAGAAATGGCTCAGAAAGCCAGGGAGAGAAGAGCAGGGATCAAAACCCATGTTGAAAAAGGTACATTTCTTAGATGCTATGGCTTTTTTTAATACTCTGAAGTGTGGGTTTGGAGCAATAATCTAAGAACTTAAAATATCTAAATACCAGCTGAAATTTTTAAGTATGACATCAGTTTGTGTCTTTATTGATTAATTCACTAGCTGGTTTGATGGGATGCAGGTTTGAACGTCACATTAGTATGTTGGTGTATACAGGCTTAAGACACTGAGAATTTTGAAGTTAATAATGCATCTGTGCAAGTGATGGCTTTCATGGACAGTTCTAAATTAATTTTTTAAGCTTATTGCAGATGAAGGGCAGATTTGTCTAGAAGAACTAAACCATCTCTAAGTTATCAAAGGTGATTAATGCAATATTCTGGCTCTTGCACTGTTGTAACTGATCTTGCAGAGTTGCAATTTTGTTGGCAAGCAGGCCCCAAAAAATCCTGCTGCCAACCTAATTAAATTGTCTCCATTGTGATAAGACTTCTGTTCTGATTGAAATTACACGTCAAAGATCAAGATGATTGTCAAACCATGACAATCTTAGAGAACTTAGAGAGCAGTTACGATCTCTTCAGAAGATGGAGGGATATGGTCATATAATGCCAAATCCGGCAGCTGGGATGTACTAACCTCCTACCAACAGGCTGGGGGCTGTCCAGCTGAAGGGCCACTCTGTTGGAAAGGACCCAGGAGTTGTGGTAGACAATATGCTGAATATAAGCCAGCACTGTGCCCTGGCAATAGTAATGCTAAGGGCATACAAAGCTGCATCTGCAGAAATGCAGCCAAAAAGTCAAGGGAAGTAATAATTTCCTTTTATTGGCCACCTGTTAGACTTCATCTGGAGTACTTTGTGCGGTTATGGGCCTCCAGGTACAAGGAAGACATTGATGAATGGGAGTCAGTTCAGTGAAAGGGCATCAGAATGATCATGGGGGTCGAGTAACGGCCTGTTCAGGAGATGCTGAGAGAATAAGGCTTGTTCTGCTAGGAGGTGATGTGCCATTGGGGCCAGATAATGGCAAGATTACCCAGAAGATCATATCACAGTGGTCCCTAAATTATTATCAGAGCACTTCACCAAGTTGCACGGTGGTCGAATGAGACAGTGGTCAAGACCTGAAGCAGGAGGATTCAACTATGTGTCAGAGGAAAAATTTACACCATGAGGACAAACAGCAGTGAAACAGGTTGCCTGGGAAATCTGTCAGTCTCTATCCTTGCAGGTTTTCCTCACCTGAGTGGGAAAAAGCTTTGACCAGCTTGGTTTGAATTCAGCATTCATAGCAGGTTTTGAATTAGACTCCCTTCCAACCTGAATGGTTTTCTGATACTGCATCACATAATGTTCTTCAAAACACTTAAATCCCTCCATGTTTCAATGATACTTTTATGCTTAGAATTATGATATAATTTGTAAATGGTTTAGGATATTAATTCCTAGACAGACAATTATTCTAAGCTCTTGAAAGATGGAAAAATATAGTTGTTAGGATGTTTGCTTTGACTTACCAAGAACAGTCACTTGTTTGGGGCATAAGAAAGCTGTGGTGTTCATGTATGCAGTTTATTTAAACTGTAACATTTTAAATAGTGCCAAGGGTCACTACTCTTCTGTAGAATAATACTGAATTGAATTACTATGCCAATGTCTATGGCATAATTAATTCAAACTTCAATTATTTGTCTATAATGAGCAATCTTTATTTGTTCAGAGGATGGCGAAGCTAGAGAAAGAGATGAAATCAGACATGACAGGCGCAAAGAGAGACAGCATGACAGAAACCTTTCCCGGGCAGCTCCAGATAAAAGGTGAGTCACAAAAAAAAGCTGGTTTGTTCCTGTAGTGGCACTGGCTTCCCCACTAGGGAACTGACTACTGGGCTTTCCTTTTTTGATATAAGTGCCTAAGTTATATTTTCTGGAGATAGTCACTGGTATGAAGCACAGTTTGTTCATTGCATGAAAAGGCATTACTGTGTTAAAATACTGTAGTACTTTTTTCAAAATGTAGAATTTTCCACATGAATGGGAAAGAGGAGTGTACTGTGTTGTTTTGGGTGGGTTTTTCTTCAGTGGGACTTCAGGTTTAATGTTTTATGTTCAGGTTAACTAACATGTTGACAGCAAAGATTGAAACCTGAATCTTCTAATTTTGGTGAGACCAGAATTACCAATAGTGGCTTTGTTTCTTGAAGCTATTCATTTTAAGTAAGCTTAGATTTATGAAGGTAGCCTGAAGTATCTTATTAGCTGAAGCCACTGAGATTTCTGAGTGCAAATGGTTTCTGGATGCTTAAAATCTCTAGTATGTTGAAATTTGATTGCTCGGCCTTTCCAGAATATAACTACACTAATTCTTGCAAAAAATAAATATGACATTTTAGACCAAGTCAGCTTGATGTGAATTGCAGATAGTAGAAAGCAAATTTAAATGTCATGCCCAGCTGAACATAACTTTTCCAAATGTTTCCTTTGCCAGGAGACAAATTCTAAATGTTACCTAGTAAGGAAGAACAACAGTCAAAATCTGGCTCCTGAGGCAAATCATTAGCGAGGAATACAGGATCGGGTTGCAATTGAGCATGTCAACAAGTATGGTTTACTGACCTCATAAAACTTTCAAATTTTTAATTCAGGTCAAAGCTGCAAAGAAATGAGAACAGAGATATTAGTGAAGTTATTGCCCTGGGGGTACCAAACCCCAGGCCATCCAATGAAATCCAGTATGACCAGAGGCTGTTCAACCAGAGCAAGGTAAAATACCTTTTCACAGCTGTGCAGCTTTCTGTGAGAACATGCTCATCCTTCCTTTGTGGGTACAGACAAAATACTAAAGAGAGGCTGTGTTGGTTGGTGTGGATACATTCAGAAAAAAAATCTTTACATAAGTGTTTGGGAAACTATTGATTTCCTTTATCCAGAGCCTATGCAAAAAAAAAAAAAAAAAAAGAAGTATGTAGCTGGATTAAAGTGTTTTTGTTGTGATTTTTCTCACTGGGGAGTGGGGAGAAAAACTATTTTGCCTTCAAGCTGCAGTGACCTCATTTTCTTCTCTTGGAACAAATGTACTGACTGAATAGGAAATCTGCTTTCAGAGAGAAGCAAGTAAATACTTTCTATTCCCATTACTGCTTGTGTTAATACTTCTGAAGATACAAAAAGTTAACAGCAACATTTATTTTCCCTGAATTGGATACTATTCAGAGATGACAAAATAGATTTGGCTTCAGCAAATCCCTCAATAGACCTGCAGTTTGTCAATCACTCTTCTTCATGTCTCCAATGAAAGACTTACAGGCAAGGAGGGAAAGCTGATGAACCAAAAATGAACAAGCAGATACTTATACTTTCAGAGTTTACATAAGCCTCTGTGTGATTTGGATCAGTCAGCTTAAATAGTGTTTTCCAGAAATTCTGAATAACACACATTTCTGTATGGTTGTACTTAGCTATTACAGACAGCTGTACTTGTAGGGCAGACTGAAATGATCCATTATTCTGAAATGCGGATGGCCTGTAATCCTTCCTGTTGCTATCTGGAAAAGTGGGACTGAGGCTTGTAATGTGATATTCTCTGGACTGAATCCCAGACCCAGACCCACTCATATCCTCATTAAGTGCTTGGACTCATTTGAAATCAATCATAAATCACACCATGTCATCTTTGTGTAACTGTGTAACATCATCAGTGTATTTTGTTGATAAAATAAGTTAGCTGACCTTTTGTCGATTAACTTATAATGTCATGCTGTTCTCACAGGGTATGGACAGTGGCTTTGCTGGAGGAGAGGATGAAATTTATAATGTTTATGACCAGCCTTGGAGAAGTGGCAAGGATATGGCCCAAAACATCTACAGGCCAAGTAAAAATCTGGATAAGGACATGTATGGTGATGATCTAGAGGCTCGAATAAAGACCAACAGGTAAGGACATAAATTTAAGAAATATTCTTAATTAATACTTTGAAGATAGTCAATTGAGTATCATCTTCTCCTGCAGGTTTGTTCCTGACAAAGAGTTTTCTAACTCGGATCGTAACACCAGAGGCAGGGGCAGAGATGGACCAGTTCAGTTTGAGGAGGATCCATTTGGTTTGGACAAGTTTCTGGAAGAAGCTAAGCAACATGGTGGTTCTAAACGGCCATCAGACAGCAGCCGCCCTAAGGAACATGAGCATGAGAGCAAGAAGAGGAGGAAGGACTGAATGCCTCTGCTCCTTGAGAGGTAGGGAAATGGACTGCAAGCTTGGACTTCATGCAAAAGGATTTTTAATATTAGGTGTACAGGAGGATGGCGTTGTATCACAGCAGTTCACAACTCTGGCCGTGCGGATATGTACACGCACTAACTTTTCTATATAGGACAGCTACCCAAGGAGAGAGAAGACATGGAGACCACTTTGAAACATTTCATAAGGGAATGAATTATTCTTTAGTAAGTTCTCTGACTTTGCTGATTCTCCATTGCCCAGCATCTCAGGGTAAGAATGTAGCCCCCTTCCTACAGCTTTAGTTTTTTTGTAGGTAGCTGAAGCTTTGACTTGATCTGTTAGGAGCTTTCCTGCTGTATATAATGATCGTCTTATGCTGTAACAGATGCTGGGGTGTTAATAATTCAGTGTTTTAGTGTGGCTATACAGTTTATTTGAACAAGGAGGGGAAACAGCTGGATTCTGTTTTAAAACAAGTACTCAGTCATAGTTTCTCAGTAATCTTTATTTTAGTTTCTTTACATTTAGTGAAATAAAGCCTCCTTCCACCACTCACTCACTTTGAGTCTTTCTTTGACTGCGTCTTCTACGGATCTGCTGTTTGACAGCGAGCTGAAAACAATGGAAATTACTGAAATTAGCTAGGCAAGAAAGTTTGTTATTTTTCATTCTGATTACTGAGAACATTGATACATAAAGCAGAAGATGCATTTATAACTGATTCATTTTCATAAGCCCCAAACCAGGGCTTTCCTGACAGGAAAGTTGAATATATATCCACAGCAATTGCTAGTAGGTTGTACCAGCAAAATGCATCTTAAAAGCTTGTGCTTTCAACTGGAAATAATAAAAAGTAACTGTCTAAACCTAACCTAGAAAAAAGTGGGGAAAGTGCTCATGTATTCTAGAGAAGCCTGCATTTTTAAAAGAAATTAAAGTAACTACTGCTTGTCTTCTGTTTTTTATTTCACTATAAAGAAGCCTCTTAGCTTGCACCTTTTGTGGGGATACAGTCTTTGAAGCCTAGGTAGTTAAGTGCATGTGGCTATCCTTACATCTTCAAGAACAAAAAGCAGCAAAAATTTCCAGGAAATCTGCACTAAATATGATGCTATTTCTAGTACCTAATTTGATAATTGCATACAGGTAACATCCTAGTTGAGCACAATTTATGAAGGACCAGCCTACTGCCAATCTAATCACAGTTTAAGAAGTCTTAATTTCTGCTCCCATTTTTGTACCACATTTGGAATTTGCAAGTTGGTTCTTCTTGGGAATAAGTACTGAAGTAGCCACAACCAATGATGACTTAGGCGGTAATATGAACCAAACCATGGCAAGGAAAATACCACAATCAAAATACTGCATTGCTGAAGTCTCTCATTAATTCCTTTTACTATCTCCTAGCATTTAAAGTCTCAAAATAAGAAATTAGTTATTGAAAGGATATTGAAGAATTCTAATAAATTAATCAAAGGCTTGAACTGATTGAGCAACAGGCAGGCTGGTGTATCAGACACATGGTTTCACTCTCTACTACGCCATCTGAGTTGTTTTATCAGCTGAAGCACATGTAAATCTGTAAGAAAATCCCCTATTTAGGGAACATACCAGATGTGTGTTTCCAATTATTTTGATATGAGAGCTGTTAATAAAATGGCTTTTGGCAGCCATTGACTCACTGTTCTTTATTCCTTTGTATCAACACCAGTGTACACTAAATGTTGGGAAAGCGGTGAGATGGCTTTGCTGTGTTTCTGTGCTGAGGTGAAGCTGGAAGATAGAGTTGTCTGGCTCTAGCTAACCAGTCAAGGACAGACACTTCTGTATGTGTACTAGACCATTACACTGTCTCGATGCCATACATTAATGCACTGAGACTGCCAAAGTGTTGTATTTTTTCCTTTACTAACATTTAAAATGTTAAAGATGGAGAGAAAAAGACCCTACTCTACAGTGATTTTAGAGTTGTCTTGAACACATGAAAGCAAGCAGCTGATTTCTCCTGTATGAAATGACAGCTGGAGAAAATAGAAATTTCACTGAAGTTCGAAGCTTAGCATAATTTTTTTTATCATGTTCCCCCTGCCACTCAACATCCAAATCAGATGTTGGAACCCACCTGTAGAAACCTGCATTACAAACTGCAAACAAGTTGCACAGCAAATCCCAACCAATTTTACTGCATTCACATTATTTCAGCATAGCAGGAGTTTTTGGTCTCTTGAGTGTGATCTCTCTCATATCTCTATGATCTTGACCCCTAACAACTCAAGTTGAGAGGGGGGAATAAACAGAAGTGGTAATGATTTAAAAAACATTAAAAGCACGCTGAGTGACAAAATTCTTAACCACCCTTTGAAAGAATAATAAAGGAACTGGCACATTACCTTGGAACCTTCAAGAATGTGGAACTCCTTCTGTAACACATTCTGAACTTCTTCTGGAGTTGAGAATTTAATCCAGCAATAACGTCTGTGAAAGCCTGTATCTCTGTCCTAATTACCAGATAAAAAAATAAAATGCAATTACTACAGGAAATATTCACATAGGCAGTTAAAAACTTTCTACAGATACTGAATTTAACAATTCAGAAATTATCAGAGGAATTGGCACACCTGCTGTTTCAGAAGCCTTTTTTACGCTAAGACCTTTGCTGTTGGTGACAGCGTGGGGGGTCTAGCAAAGGCTGTTCTACATCCCTTTCAATTTGAATCTAGCAATAATAAAAAAAAAATCACAATCTTAAGATATAGCTGAAGCCTGGAATACTGTGTAGACAGTAGTTTCAAACTGCAGTATTTATCTACAAATATTCCAGTCACAACAGAACTGACATTTTAGTGGCCACAGTACTTGAACAACATTCAGCAAGATAAAGCAGCTGCTTAAGAGACTATGAAAGCGGAGTGTCATATGGAATGACACTGAAAAGAAAAACATTTCATTATTTTTAAAATAAAACATTATTTTTAGAAATAATTTGCCAGTCAGAAAAGACAGTTCTCAATAAACAGGTGATAATGAGGAAAAGCCACGTGTATCCAAGTGCCTTCTGTCCCTACTCTGATCCCACTCAGAGTTCACAACAGCTAAGACACTCTCACCATCAGGCATAACTGGCAACACTTCCAAACCACCTACAAGGTACTGCCTGGTTTCAGTATCACAGTGATGTCTAAATTAGGATGTCCTACACTGGTGATTTTTATACCTCTGCGTTTTAAGCATTAATGAAACTCCTCAAGTAATCACTGAATCTAAACGTACACATGTGCATCACTTAAATCAGTAATGGAGGTGGGTTTGTGGTAAGCTACCAGACTTTGTAACAGAGTAAGGCAGTCTGACCTGAGCTTGAGGAAAAACATGACAGGCAGGGCACCTAAGCTTCAAGTGTTCAAAACAACCAGCCTGTTTCAAACTTTTTCCATTGCCAAACTAATCCTCAACAGAGTAAACCCATCAGCTCACTAACCTGAAGTTCACTACACACTGAGCTTAATTTAACAGTATTACTTCAAGTGGAGTAACAAGCAGACAGAACCTTTACATTTAGATCAATGGCCTACAAATGAACATTTTTTCTGACTGTTTAAAAAAGTGCACTAGATACTACAATCCCTGATCTAGACACTCGGAAGATAAACAGCCTAAACGGCAGGCACTGGCAGCACCCTGCAGAGGTTATGGGTTTTGTGTTAGCCCTGCACTCTGGATGGGGTCTGAATCCACAGCAGGAAAAGATGGTAGATTCATATCCACATCTTTAGTTTTTGGCCAGTGAAACCAGGCACACAAAAATTTTATTCTCTATTAGAAGAATAGCAACACGATGATAGAGAAGCTCAAAGCACTTAGATTAATTATTCAGAATGGCAGCATCAACAGGATGTGAAGGATGTACTTTGTAAAGCTCTTTGAAAGCCAATGGAAACCACTAAGCTTCAGTAAGGCCAAACGCTGGCAGACAAGTGGTGGCGCTCCTGGAAGAAGGAGCTAAGTGCAGAAGGCGCTGAAAACCTCACTAGAGTTCAAGATGAGCTCCAAGGAAACGGGGAACCTGCTTCGGGGCAAAGCCTCAGCCGCAGGAGCAGCCAGCGGCTCTTCCTCGCTTCACCGAGAAGACACGAAGTGCGGCCCGGAGGACGCGCGGGTACTCACGAAAGGCAGCTGGCACCTCTGCACCAACCCGAACTGGGAGAAGTACTCCTTCAGCTCCTCTGTGGGAAAATGCAGCAGGTTACCCGGGCCCGGCGCCGCCACGCCGCCCTGGCCCGACCCCGGCCTGTGCCGGCACACGCGGCGGGGCCGCTCAACGCCGCCAGTCCCAGCAGCGGCGAGGGATGGGAGGGGGGACGCAGACTCACTGCTCGACACCGTCCAGGGAACCTCAGCCACGAAGATGTCGAAGAGCCGCCGGGAGCGGCGCCCCACCGCCCGCACCGCACTGGCCGCCGCCATGTCAGGACTGCGCTGAGGGGGAGGGACGGAAGGAGGGCGGGGCGGCCCCGCCCCGGCCGGCCCGAAATGGCGGCGGCGGCGCTGACCCGTGAGGGTGGGGAGGATGCTTTCCGACGCCTCTTTCGCTTCTATCGGCAGCGCGACGCGTCCGACCTGCGGGGCGTGGTGGACTTCTCTGCGCCGGGGGGCCAGGTAAAGTGGGCTGCTTCTGCCCGTGCCCCGCGGCGAGCGGCTCGGAGCGCGTTCCGCCCTCGGCGTGCTGTCTCAGCGCGGGGCTGTGGCGGTGCCGCTGCAGTCTGGTCACTCCAACTGCTGTTGCCTTTCGTGCCCGACGCCGAATCCCTAGTGCCGCTTCGTCTTTGTCTAGAGGACACTGCACTCGAACTCTGAGCCTCTTACGGGTCCCTGTGCTGGTTTAATAGAGCGTGACGAGAGCGGGGCAGCTGGGAAGGGCCCGGGGCCCCTCTGCCCGCCGGCCCCAAAGCCGGGTTCGCCCACGGTGTCCCCGAGCCATGGGGCGCTGCCCGCCGGCCCCAAAGCCGGGTTCGCCCGCGGTGTCCCCGAGCCATGGGGCGCTGCCCGCCGGCCCCAAAGCCGGGTTCTCCTGGGGTTCCCTGAGCCACAGGACGCTGCCCGCCGGCCCCAAAGCCGGGTTCTCCTGGGGTTCCCTGAGCCATGGGGCGCTTGCCCGCAGGCCCCAAAGCCGGGTTCTCCTGGGGTTCCCTGAGCCACGGGACGCTGCCCGCCGGCCCCAAAAGCCGGGTTCTCCTGGGGTTCTCTGAGCCATGGGGCGCTGCCCGCGGGCCCCAAAGCCGGGTTCTCCTGGGGTTCCCTGAGCCATGGGGCGCTGCCCAAGGGCAGAGGGTGCCTGCAGCCGCCCCTAGCTAGCACCATGTCTAGTCACAGCTTTGCTACTTTTGCTTATATTTACTTTCATAATACTTAATTAGTTCCCTACACTGCAGTAGGGGATCTTCAAAGCCTCTGATAGAGCCAGGTGATACTTAAGCAGCAGAACGTATTACACAGAAAACGCCGAGTTTCCCTCTCGGAACGGACACTGTTTCCTGGGTCTGCTAGCCCCTGTTTTAGCTCTGAAATACCTGGCTGAGTTGGAATCAGCTTCCCCTTCCTGCACTGCCTTCCCCCCAGTCAAATTTCTTCTCCTTTCTCGCGCCTGTATAATAAATGCTTGGCTTAGTCATCAGGATGAGTTCAGCTGTTATAGTGGGCTGGTGAATACAGTCATCAGCACAGCTGAAAGTAGTAGCCATCATAGTAATCTACCATGTCTTCAGTGATGAAGAAAGGATCCTTAAAACTTGTCTTCTGTTATGTCACCTCACAAAAGAATGACACAAATCTGCTGAAGTGTTGTTATCCAGGGATTTTCTACTTATGAGCTTATGTCAAAAAAGAAGTGAGGAATATAGTTGAAATGAAACTTTGCCTAATTTTTCCACTGTTTTAATGCTTATTTTTTTCTTTTTAATGTTCCATTAAGCTATTTATTTTTCTGTCTTTTTGAACTATAATTTTGTTGTTGCTAATGAAACACAAAACCTGACCCATATGAAATTGCAAGAGGCATTAGAATGAACCAAGGAAGTTGTTAACATCTCAGCCTTTCTTGAACTTGCAGGAGTCCTATATATGGTAACGGATTACAGCATTATGGCTCTTCTGGGAAATTCAGAGTATTTAAAAACATCACAAGGATCTCTCTTCTCTCAATATGACTCTTTTTTGTGCCTGTTACCTTCTAAGATCAGGTGATTGCTTACTAGTGAAAACATCTTTTATTCCTCTTTCCACCAGGTTAAAAACATCTTGCATTTCTCTTTAAGACCTATAGGCCAGGCAGATTGGCCTAAATAATATTGCTTCTTTTTTCTCAGAAGACTGCTTCATGCAGTTGAGCTCTTCAGTGAAGTGTGGCGTACCCCATCTGTTCTGTTACCAGGCTTATTTAACTGATTCAGCACGTGTAATTCTTCAGCTCAGAAACACCGCCTGTTCTCCAGAAGCCCAGGCAATAGCTGGTGTGGAAGTACTTTGAGCAGGCAGTGAGGTGGCAGAGTTTTGGTGAGAGGATGAGACTTCCTGGGGACACTTTGTGGACAGGACTGTGAAGTAAGCTCAAGGCTGGCACTCACAAAGCTGCTTGAAAAATTGGTAAAACTGACTATATTGCCAAAAGGTGCTGTCCAGCATTACCTCAGAGTTTCTTAGAAATTCTGTGTATGTAATTTAGTCCTGTTGCTCAGAAAATGTTAACCAGAGCTCTCAACTGCAAAGAGATTGATTTACACATGCTCCTCTACAGAGGCTGTGTGCAAAGGCCTTATTTTGATATACATTTTAAGACTCTTGCAGTCTCTGCCTGTTCATTCCTACTGTGCCTGGCCATCTCTTTCCTTATACAAGCCTGTACTTTTCCGCTGCTGCATGGAGAGCTGGACTTGGGAACTAAGCAGAACAAAACCAACTTGATTCTGCCTTGCCCTCCTCAAGACACTTCCCCGTCCTGAGGGAAGAAGGGAGTTGGATCACAGTAGAATGAGTTTGGTGCGTTTTTTCCAGCAAATGTTAGCTTAAATACATGTGTTACTGTAACTTAAGGGAGTATGTCAAGCAAATACATCTTGCCAAGCCTTGAACTGTTGATCCTGCTGTTTGGAACAGAATTGGCAGAATGGCATTCAGAATTGACAGTTTCTGTATTCCTTCATATCCAGCATCTTTGGTTGCTTCATTGCTATACTGCTTATCCTGCTGTAAATTAGAGATGAGAATAGTCATCTACCCTATAGGATCATGGGCAACCTGTATTTGGAATGTTCTTTGAAAATATAAAGTGTTACGAGTATATTGCTCTTTAATGGAGGTTGATAATTACCAGAATGATTTATAATAATGAGGCTGTACTGTGGAAATGGACAAATCAGGATGAATTTTTTCTCATTGGTATATATTGTTTGGGGTTTTTTATGAGTGGGGACATCTCATCCCTAGATAAAACCTGTAAGTACCTTTTGAGTCTTATGTTCAATGTGTACTGGCTCTGTTTGCCCTGTCCTGGTCACAGCTGTTTAGACAGTAGTTTTGCAGTACCTTTGGCATTTTCACAAGAGTTACCTCCAAGCATTGCAGCAGTCTTCCTTTTAGATGCTATTTTTGGATGAGTTTTGTGTTTCTCACTCTTTTTTTAACCAGATCTGTTTTATTTTTCTAGGTGTTCAGATCACAGCTCAGTATTTCTTCAGTCAGTGATCAAGATGCCTACAGAGCAGGATTACAGCCAGTTAGCCAGTGGAAAGCCTATGGCCTCAGTGGGTATCCAGGTAGGTAGCTCTGATTTCAAGAAAAGTTAAACACAACCTCATTACTTTGAATTCATGCAGTTTCAGTCTTTTTTTTTTCTTGTTGTGCCTGAAAAAGCTATTCTGTTTTGCCTAAGTGTAATTTAATGTTGTTGTAAGTGCAGGAGGACGAACAAATCGGCTAAAGGGTGGGATACAGCAATATTTATGAAGGTGAGAAGAGCCAGTTGTTTCACAGTGAGATCAGCCAGATCATAGCTCATGAGAATGGACTCCTGTTGCCTTTGGCAGACACTTTATTTCTGTAGAATCTGTTTTTCCTCAATATACATCATGCTCATTGGGTACATGGCTGAAATTCAGTAGTTTCACAGTTGAAGTGTGGCATCTACTTGTCAATGTAGGACATGGACTACAGTAAGTGAATAAGAACCTTTTGGCCTACTCAATATGCAGAGTAATTTCATTAGGCAGGTTATTTCAGAAGTGGAAATGTGTTTGAGGTTTGCAGTTTGCCTGGTATAGTCACAGAGAGGTATTAGGTTAGAAGGCACCTCCAGAGGTCTAGGCCAACACCCTGCTTAAAGCAGGATGAAGTTGCAAGTTAGATCAGGATGCTGAGAGCTTTGTATGGATTAATTCTGGAAGTCTCCAAGGAGAGAGATTACACACCCTCTCTGGGCACCTGTACCCATGTTTGGCCATGTTTTGTGGTGCTCACCAATACCAGGATGTGTCACTAGTCCTCACTGCTGCTCACAGTTTGTCCTCAAGGCAGCCTGGCCTTGGTTTGGAGCTGCTCTTGACCCTTGGGCCATACTGTGGCATGGTGTTATTCTGCCCCAGATGCAGAATTACCTCTGTTGAACTTCTGAGGGTCTCTTTAGCCCATTCTTCATTTGCCAAAGTCCTTTTCAGGGGCAGCACTAGCCTCCAGTAGATACACTGCTGCTCCAGTTTAGTGTAAACTGTAAGTGAAATGAGGATGAACATCCCATCATCCATGTTGTTGATGTAGATGTGGTTATCTTTGCCCCAGGATCAAAGAATGTGGCTCATAACACCCGCTGGTTAGACTTTGAATCATCAAATCACTATTCCTTAAGCCTGGCGATCCATCCAACTTTTACTTACCCTTTCAATTTGCCCAAAAAATGTATGGCTCCAATGGTGCTGTAGAAGGCCAAATGGAAAACTTTTTTTAAGCCAAGATAAGCATAATCCCCTGTTTTCCCCTTGTCTGAACATCTCACTCTAGCGGGTAGTAAGGTTGGTTAGACAAAATTTGCCTACCATGCTGTTTCCAACCACCATGTTTCTAGAAGTTACTGCCATGAAAGTTTGTTTTGTAATTTTATCAGGGGTTTTGGTAAGGCAGATGAGTTTGTAGTTCCCCAGATCCTCCTTATTTCAGGAATTTTTGTTTGATTAATTATGTTTTTTCTCATGTTTATTTTCATTCATTGGGACCTCAGTTTCTGTGTGGGTTGCTTTGAAGCCAGCATATAATTTCTGAAACTGCAGCAGCCATGCTACCCATCTGGCATGTTTAATACACAGGGAATTGAGTAACTTCAGGAGAAAGGCTTCTGTCTCTTCTTGCCTCTATAAATGTTTTGTTCCACTTATCTGTCATATTATAGCTGCCCTCGCTTGGTCTACTTGTCATTTACTGTCTGTCTAAATGTCTTTCCTAGTAATTACATAGGGGGTGTGGGGAATCACAGGTGTTCCACTTAACTGCATTTCTCTTCTGCTTTGGCAAGGGAAACCTTTTACTAAAATGAAATGCAAATACACTGATAAATTATCTGTCCTGTTTAGAATCAACTCATGTGTGGACTTGAGAATAGTATTCTATAATTTTTCAGCTACCTTTATCTGGACATCCTAAAACAGTAGGAGATGTGTAACCAGCTGTCCCAATAGCCTTCTAAGTGAAGTAAGAATTTCTTTAGTTTTTCTATGAGCAAATGGAAAGGAAGTAATTTAGTTTTGACCCTACAGTAAGAAATTGAATAGAAGACGAAGGAGTCTGGGTGAATATCTATTGTGGTATCCTAACTTCTGCAAGAAGCATGTGTTGCTGTCTTTGGGTCTTTTAACTGACTTTTTTTTTTATGAGCAGTTTTTCTTGTTATTAGACATCTGCATGTCTTAGCCTTCCTTTGATTGAGGTTGGAGACCACTTTCATTAGGTGCAAATGACCACTTTCATTAGTGCATAGTGCTGCAGTAAGAGAATTGCACCTGCCTCCTCAGGGCAATTTCCTTTAGTATACAGATTCACAAAGAATAATTCTTTTACCCTTTCCCCTCACCATCTTTCAAGGGCAAGAGGTTCAATTATGTTGTCTTCGAAGTTTGTCTGTGGTGTTCCTCAGTCGATTCAGAAAGATTGCTACAGAAATATTTCTTACTCTTCTCCCTCCTATGTGTGCAAGTCACTGATTTCTAGCATTATTAGTCTTCTGTGTTTGCACAATATTTTTAATAATAAAACTCTGCAACTGATAGATATTCAGTTTCTGCTTTTCTTGACACAATAAACATAGTAGTAACCCACTTTCTAGTTGTTACTGCTTTTGTAAATCTAGACCAATCTAGTTTCTTAAGAGAAACCTAGGTCAAGGAAGGGTTTGGAGAGATGTGAGCATGTTCTAAGTTTGTGAGATAAAAGCCATAAAATCTGGATTCTTGTTCTCATCTCTGCTTGTAACAAACTCTCCAGGCTTCAATGCCTTCATTAATACCCAGGGATAACACATACATAGTAATTTCATGAATGTAATAAAATGCTTCAAGAACCCCACATCAAAAGCTGTAGACAGGAAGGGCAGCATTATTATTCTGTACATTTACAGAAAGTAAATATAATGCTTCTTGCAAAGGAACTTGTAGCCAAGCCTATCAGAAGGCTGCCATAGTCTGAAAGTGCAGGGAACAGAGTGAATGACCGTACGTTATTAATATACTGAAGGCATTTTTTCTAACCAGTTACTTTAATCTTGAGTCTGTGAGATATGCTGGCAGGTAGCTCTTTTTGTGTTTTTATTACCACTTCTATAAAGCCACAAGGCAGGTTTGTATCCTACTGAGAATCCTAGCTTTGATGCTTCTTTTTTCACCTATTTTTGTCTCTGTTTACTTGATATGACTGAGAAGTTCAAAAAGACACAGTAGGCCAAAACCTTAAAACCTCCTTTTCCTTTGTTCCTCTTATACCCTTATCACTCTTTACATGTGGATTTTGTGTTGGTGAGTCTTATTGAATTGACAGTCTTTGAGAGAATGCCTTGATTCTCAGAGTAGGTACAGTACAGATTAATAGCATCTCTCATATGGGCTGCTGCTTGTACCCCGCCTGAGGTGCCTGGCTAAATGAATGTGCTGAATAGCTGCATGTTTATTATGTTTTGTTAATTAACAATGCCTGCAAAGTATTCACAGTCAAAACAAGTGGTTCAGGATATCATTTAACTTTCATGCCCATTTCTGAGTGTTACAATATAAAATGCAAATATGGATACAACCAGACTTACCTGGAAATGAGCATGATGAAAAGGGGAGGACACTTTACGTTAGTAGACACTTGTTCAGCCCAGGGACTTCTTTCTGAAGTAGCAGTAGGAAGACAGTATGAGTTCAGAGACAGGGATAAAGTTAGTTTGAAGAATGGAAAAAATAGGCCAGAATTGCTTTAACTTTGCTAGGCTTAAGAGAAAAGTCATGGTGAATAATTCAAAAAAAATAAAATTTACTCCAAAACAATTAGATTTCCATGTTCTTACTCCTTTATCTCCTGTAATCAGTATGCCTTACACAGATTTGTCCTTTATTGTAATTCTTGTTCGGACTAGTGTTGGCTGCCCTCTCTGTCTCCTACCTTGTGCCACCATTTGTTTTTTCTGAAAAAAAGCCAATAAGTTTTAACTTAACTATAATAGACTTCATCAGCTTATATGCACAGTCAATGGTTGTATGTCTAAGGGTTTTTTCACTACCTCTGTCTCCTATCCTTTGCTCTAGTTTCAGAAAAAAATCCAGGGAAATGCCTAATCCTACTTTGTCTCCATCCTCTCCTTTTTTTCTTTGTGGCCAGGGTTTATTTTCATACCAAACCCTTTCCTTCCTGGCTGCCAGCGTCACTGGGTGAAGCAGTGTCTCAAGCTATACCCTGAGAAACCCAATGTCTGCAACCTGGACCTGCACATGGCTCCTGAGAAGACCACTGACCTGTGGGGACAGAGCAAGGAGCAGCTGAGGTAAGTCCACTATCACCTTTCATGGTCAAAACTGATGGAGCCAGATCTCACCTTTGAGAAGGTCTAAGAAAATTGAGCAGGGAAGGGAAGCTGAAGAAGATTGTGTATTTGCTGGCAGAATACAGATGATGTCAGACATGCCAAATTAAAGGTGGCTATTTCATGGCTTCATGTGCATCCTTGCTAATTCTCTGCTTTCATTCACAATGAGATTCTCCAGTGGCGTATTGTTCTAAAGCCATTGGTGAAATGTTACCTAGTAACCCTGGCTGATGTGATGCTTGAAGCTTGCTAAGCTCTGCTATGAGGGGAACCATGAAGGTTCTCTCTAGGCCTCAGTTTTTCTGAGATCCTTTCCAAAACTCCCCACTAATGGTAGCACTTCTTCTTCCCAGTCTGCTCTTAGATTCAGTACACTGTAATTGAAATGCTGTTAGCTGTACTTTCTTGAATTTCTCAAATCTAACAGTTTCTGTGTTCTTACTTTCTAAAGTATTTCTTTTGGTTTGGTTTTGTTTGTGGTTCTTCTTAATTCAGCATGACATTGAAATAAATGTATTAAATGTACCATTCTAATGGCAATCCTGTTTAATTGGAAAGATTCCATCAGGTTCAGAATTCTGTGGCTGATGTAGCTGCCTTTCCTCTACCTGATCTGAAATTTAATGGAGAATTTGTCCCAGTTTTGAAGTCAAGTAGAAAGTTTAAAAAAAGGAAAAGTCGTTTAAAGCTTGAACTTTATTAAAGTCACCTGTAAAAGTACATATAAAACAGACTTTACAGTACACAATCTTTTAGCTATTTGGATATTTATCATTACCTTATTGATTTCACTGCTCATTTTTCATAATGATTGTTTTATGTGATGGTGCAACTGAGTTCTCTACAATGCTTATCTTCCACCTCAGTCTCTTAATGAGGTTGACATGCAGAGATTTTTCTTCAAAAAACCTCTTGACATCTACAAGATATAGAATTGGCAAAAGCAAGATTGGGACATCTAATTGTTTGCACCTAGGAGAGAAGTTACGCTCTCACTTGTCTTTTCCAGTCTCAGTCAGAATTAGTTACAGAAATGTAGACACCATTTTTGTGTTCCATCAAGAATAAAAAATTGTTCTGTGAAAGGATTGTGCATTGTGCCAATGGCTGAAAAAAGTGGGGTACTGTTTCAGTTTGCCAGGCCTCTCCCAGCAGGACCTCCTGTGTGCAGAGGATGATCAGAGCAGAGGTTAATTTGCAGCTGCATCCAGTTCAGTTGAAAACAGTATTTAGGAAAGTGATGACTGGCAGAAACCCTGGCAATTTTGTGAAGTACTTACCTGAGTCTTCAAGTGAGCCAGCTGCTTAGACCTAGATGCAGTAGATGGAACTAGCCAGCCTCTCTAGTATCTGGAGTGAAAGCGTTTTGGATAGTCGAGAAACATGCTTATCTAAAATGAGGTCTACTTCCAAGATGGGTTACAACTTTAATGCTGTTTAAAGCCATCAGGATAATGCATGCATGTGCTTGGGTCATGGCTTATCTGCTCTTTTCAGGATGTAGGAATCACAAGGTAGGGTGAATTTATACAATTCCAAGACATATATGCTATGCTTTCCTCACGAAGTGGAGCCTGAGTATTTTCTTCGGTGCTGGGGACAATTAAAATCATAAAAGGTAATAGAGCATTCCCACAAGGGAGATAGAGATATACAGATATATTGGAATGTCCATCCTTGTGTATAAGGAAAATGATGGAGGAGTTTTGCAGATAAATCATTACCAGCAAATAAAGAAACAAGGGATCTTCAGACCAAAGCTCCCATGCTGTTCAGTCTTTTTCTAACATAGTTATACCAGACCTTTTCTGTGCTTTCTTGTGGGACCTCATTGTTTCCAGATATACATACTTTTCCTTTCTTAGCAATCACATATGAAATCACATACAAAATACCAAGTTCTGGGAATAAGGACTTCCCACACACATTTGGGTTCTTGTTGTTGCACAAACTCTCTATCACTGTAGCAAAAAAAAAGGCAATTTCGAAAGGCACATGGTAAAATTGTTTCATTATGAGCATTGTTTGTCAGGTGAAAGATGTACAAGAACAAACTGTGTGCTCTCCCTTTTCTAAATGCTGTGTTGCCTGCTTCTGGGCTACACAAATTGTTCCAAGCAGCATGTATTTGACAGTTACTGTGTTGGTGTTTATGGTAATTGCAGTGCTGTTACCCTATGACAGATGGAAAATGGAAAGACTATTTTCAGTAATCAGTGAGCTAAGAAAAATTACTAAAGGTAAAGAAACTTGCCTTTTACTCCTGTTCCTGGTTTATCTTATGAGCTATCAGGATGGCATAGTTGAAGGGCAGGAGCAAGCTGTGTATCTGGGTAGAAATGCACATTAAATGCAGATGTTTGGCTGAGACTTGACCATGGCAGTGCAAATATCAGTCTTTTTTTTGTAAAAGAGAGCGTGTCATGCTGAACTAATGAGGCTGTAAATGAGAGCGAGCCGTCTGGTACTACTGTTTCTCTTCTGAATATATTTCCCTTTTTTGTATTTTTCTTTTTTTACCATAACATGTGACTTGGCTTGAGAAAAGTATGCTGAAATTGCTGTTATGAGTAGACTAGAACATAGATGTGTACCTTCATTTTTCTATTTGTCACTAACATATTTCTATCTGATTTAGTTACTTATACTCTGTAACTTTTCAAAGGCTTTTCCATAGTTAGTCCTAGAAGCTTCTCCTTGAAGCCTCTTCTTGCTTTCATCACCTACAAATAAGAATGGTAAATTGGTGTGTGGCTTCAGACCACTCAGGGCCTTTACTTCAGGGTTGTCACGTGGGAAGAGCAATTCTTTGTCCTGCATAGCAGGCTGGATAAGGGGACACATGCAATCTAGACTTCTTGACACTGTGGTCATAGCTGGAGAAGTCTTGCTTCTTACTGCGAGTCAGCCCATCCTAAGGACGTTTTATCAAAGTACCAAGTAGTAGAACCAACCATCCTTTGCAATATTAGGCAGCATGGTATGTTTCACTGTTAGGCAACTCATTTTCCTTTCTTGTAATTTTCCATTAAATGCCTAGAATATTTTTTCCTTGAATTTGCAGCTTTCAGGTCTTCAGATTCCGGTCTTTAACTTTTTGGTGCTCAAATACAACTTGTTTAATTCTGATTTCTTAATTTGTGCTACTCATTGTGTTTCCATCCGATTATCTCTTAGATACCATTTGAAAATACAAGCTTTCAAACTTACCACACTTGGCAGTAGGCCCCACAGCTTCCACATGTTCCATGAACTAAATTTTCAAGGTCTTTGGAGGAAGAAAGTATTGGCACTGAAAAAAAAAAGTTGAGCATTGGTCAGTTTTAATAGCATTGACTGGTTTTAATAGGCTGTGAAATGGATGAGTGAATCTCATTACTGTATGCTGCAGTGGCAGAAGACCCCTCAGAAATTAACACATATCCTATTTATTTCTATTTTGTCTCTGTAGAAGGAAAGGTTCCAGTAAACGGGAGCCCAGGAGCCTATTGGAGAAGCTGCGCTGGGTGACCCTAGGTTACCATTATAACTGGGATACTAAGGTATTGAGATTAAATTCTTCTCCATTTTTCTTAGCCATAAGCACTCAGAATGGCAAACAGAGAAGGACATCATGGAATAAAGACAGTCTTGAGGACAGGCACTAACAAACTGTGCTTTTAAGAACATTTCAATCTGTATTGCTTGACTGCGAAGGGTTTAACAGCAGAAGTCCATTGCTGCATTCTTTCCTTTGAAAGTTAACATGATAGCATACACTTGGCTCTAAACCTACAACTATTTCAGGGTAAGTGGCATTTTTACCTACCAAAAAGGATGGTTACAAAAGCATTGCTAACTATTAAGCTGAGTGTGACTTCAGGGAAACTACTCTTTGGTGGGGTGAGCAGGAGCTAGAAGAAACTGCTGCTCATGTGATTTTGAACTTTAATGAGTCTGAACCACTATGGTGCATTCTTACCAACTAACAGCTGTTTTGAGGATCCTGATCAAAATAAACTTTTTTTCATGAGACTGAGATAGATGGAGGCCAATAAACACTGGCAGAGTGGATATGCATCTTATCTGTATATAGCAGATAACCGAATCTGCTTGCAGCCTTTTATTTACCAGATCAACCTGTTATTGGATGGCCTTAATAAAAGTTCGGTTATTATCTTCCAGTCCTCTCAGAATGCCTTATGGGAGAGAGAAAAAGTAGGTTTGCAATTGATTGCTGCTTGTTATTAATGAAGGAATAAAGATGCTAGTTTTGGAGCTCTGTTGATGAGCTACAGAACTCTTTCCATTGGCAGCTTCAGGTTGTGACAGAGAAGATCCTCAGGATGTTGGTAATAATCTTACTGATTTCAGGTTTTTCATCTAGATATGATTAATTCCACAATTAGTTGTATCTCTGGCAGTCTCAGCCTAGGCCACAAATTTAATGGTAGGTGGTAAATTTGCTGTGATTCTGCCTGTGTTGTATTCATTTTCTACGTAAATGTGATGTCCTTCAACACGACTATCAGCCAGGGTTTTGAGTTCTTTGTCAGTATTTGTTTCTAAGTGTATTTGCTGCTCTGATGTGTTGGGTGTGGCTTTCTTTTTTT
Organism: Taeniopygia guttata; assembly: GCF_048771995.1. NCBI lineage: Eukaryota > Metazoa > Chordata > Aves > Passeriformes > Estrildidae > Taeniopygia > Taeniopygia guttata. The sequence continues at coordinate 43,408,823 of NC_133030.1, read as the reverse complement.
TTTTCTCCCCCCCCTCTCCTCCTTCCAGAAGTACTCAGCAAATCACCACACTCCTTTCCCCTCAGACCTTGCATTCCTATCAGAACAAGTGGCTGCAGCCTGTGGGTTTCTGGGTTTCCAAGCCCAAGCAGGGATCTTGAACTACTATCATTTTGACTCTTCACTGGGAATTCATGTGGATGAGTCTGAACTAGACCATTCTCGGCCCCTGTTATCATTCAGGTGAGTCAAGGAAAGCGCACTTGAGTGTTATGGAAAGATCAGTGGCTTAGGGTTGCTTATGGTTATAGGAAGGCAGTATGATGTAGTTTGCTAATTGGGTATATAATCTTCACTCACAGAAGATTTGAATAGCAGAAGACTATAGGTCAGGGATATAGATTTTTCCTTAAGGACTGCTTAAATAGCCTGGATATAGTGCTTGGAGTGAAGAGTTCTTTTGCAGAGAGCACATTTCTGTTCTAAAGCAGCAGAGTGCCAGTTGGGTACTGAAGAAGTATCTCAGCAAAGCTTCAAACCTGGCAGGGCAATTGCTCACACTGTGCCTATTCTGAGCCAGGTCACTTAGTCTGTTTGCCATGTTCTCACCTAAAAGTTGTTCTTAAGAGTCCCTCTGGTTTTTGTGATTGCTTGGTGTGTTCTTGATGAAGGAATTTAACTACTGATATTTTTTTACTGTACAGAAAATTGTTCTCTACCTGAATTTCTTTTCTCTCTCCATCTTTATACCATTTCTAGTTTTGGGCAATCCTCAATATTTTTGCTCGGAGGCCTGAAGCGGGAGGAGGCCCCAACAGCAATGTTCATGCACAGCGGAGATATCATGGTGATGTCTGGCTTCAGCCGCCTGCTGTACCACGCTGTCCCCAGGGTCCTCCCCAACCCTGAGGGGACAGCTCTGCCTTCGTGCCTCAACCAAGCTCTTTCTTCAGACCTTCCTGTTGGCTCAGTCATTGAGCACAGCTCTGATGAGGACTGGCAGGTGTGTGCCAAGTACCTGCAGTCCTCCCGCATCAACATGACTATTCGACAGGTGTTGGCTGAGGGTCAGAAATTTCCAGAAGAATCTGGGACAAATGGAAAGAGCCAAGCACCCTCTGAAGACAGTTATCATGAGAACAGCAAAGCCAAAAGACATAAACCAAACAGAGTCAGCTGAAACCAGGAGATCATATTGACATGGACTAGACAGGCAATCTCTATATGGAATTAGGAACTGGTGTAATACTGGAAGTCACTTGTCTGTATTGCAGTTAATAAACTTGTGCAGAATAAATGTAGTCCTTCTTGCTGTAATAAATAGGTAGGAGGAGAAAAATAATTTAAAAGGAAAAGAAGGACTGGGACTCAGGAGATTAACTCTATTGGCATTTTGTTGTAAATGTTTACTGCACTCTGTTTCCTTTAAAATACCTGTATGTCACAGAACTTTGGGCTTGGTTAAGCTTAAATGGTTTAAGCCTTTGGTGAAGCTTGGTTTAAGCTTTAGGAGTGATGCTTATAAAGTATTTTGAAATCATTGGGCAGGGAGTGTTAGCATAAGATACATTATTGCTATGTGATAGAGAATCCTGTTGGCTTGTAAAGCTCAGTTGAAGCTGAGTAACAAGTATGAATGAGAACAGGGTGCTATGGGTGTAAGACCTACCTGCAGCATTTTCAAGATAATTACTTCTGCAGCAAAAATGGGTTCAGTGGTCAGAAACTGGCAACTCCCTCAAGCAGCACCTTGCTGTAAGCTTTATGTAGTCCTGTGCTCTCCTTTGGCCTGTTTGCATCCCCTCAGCTGCAGCAGAATCTGCTTTTATGAATGGTACTGAACATCTTATTTCATATTTTAGAGAGAAACAGTTGGGAGTGATATCTACTTAGAATATCTAGGACCTCCCAACTGGGTCTCCTCCCAGCAGTATGTGACTGAGCCCAACATGGCCATTCGTTCAAAACTCTCCTCTCCTAAGTGCCTGTGTGTTAACAGTTCTCCAGTCCCAAGCTAGCATCTGTAAGGAACAGGATGACTTGCAAATAAAAGCAATGAAGCTGTAAATTAAGTACCTAAAAAATTAATCGGTGACTATCTCTGTCACACAAAGATAAATATATTTGAAACAAAGAAAAGCACTAGTTTTTTGTGCTAGTTCTTTTTAAGATTCAGACCTTCCTATCTACTTTTTAATGCAGTTTTAATTGTTTGAGTGGAATGCGCTATCCCTGGGGTATTTTGTTGCACTTTCCCAATGAATAGACTTACTTGGTTTTAAATTAAAGATCTCTATCAGTTTTGGGCTGGCTATTTTCTTCTTTTCTTTTTCTCCCTGTTAGTTGTTTCATGTATTGTTAATGCTGCTGTATCTCTTGTGCAGTACCCTCCAGGCTTCTTTTGGATCTACTCCCTCTGCAATCTGCTAGCTCCTGTGGAGGAGCTCTGCATATGTCTGCAGGGCTGCTTTGCTTATGGCAGTTCAGGGTTTGTTGGGCAGTTGCAGAGGGGTGTTATCTGCAGTATCAAAGTCCAGTTTAATACATACGTGACAGCTTTTCCTCATGGGTAAAGTGTCTGGTCTGCTTATCTCATAGGAAGTGAATGTGTGTTTGCATGCAATTAATTCCTTATGCAACACTGCAAGGAGTTCCAGTAATTTGAGGTCTAAAATAGTCAGATATGAGTTTTAATGTCTTATTCTGTGCTAGATGTGTGTCCTTTCTGTAGCCTGGGCCTGGTATATTTACAGCTGAGCCCTGGGAGAGTGAATATATTATGCAGAGAGGTTACAACATGACCAGAAAGGAAAGCTGACTGAATCAAGCTCAGAAAACAGCAAAGCTCCCTTAGTGGCACCTGAAGATGGAGAAGGATGGAGAGGAATATCCCTTTTCCTAACTGAGAAGGAAGCAAAGACTGTCCAACTCTCTCATCTCTGATGAGACAAGAAGGTGGTGAACAGGAACTGGTTTCTTCATCTCACAGGCTAAATTGTAAGTCTATGGTTTTCACATCTTTTGTTCCCTATAAATGTATAATATATGACAAGCAGTCATTTATTCCAAGTTTCAGTTGTTCCTGTGATTCAAGGACAAGAAAGCATACTGTTTACCCTCTGCAGTTAAAAATTGTAGTAAATGCCACAAACTACTGATTGTAATTGGTCATGAGAAGTATCCAGTCCATTGAAGCCTTATGTTTAGATGTGACTGAGTTGAGAATTCGCTTAGTTACTTGCAGTCAAGCTTTTTATCTAATACCATTGTAAGACAGCCCTGGTCTAATTCTGTATCAGACACCCAGAAATGGACATATGAGAAATGACCCAGAAAAAAAAAATACTGGTGTATCATGAGAAACAACAGGAAGAGAGAATTTTCTGAATTGCCAGTCTAGCAGGATTATTGGTTCTTTGGGCAGAGCAGGAGTACAAGTGAGCAAACCACAGGACTTCTGCAGACTCTGCAAACTGTGCTTCCAGAATATAATTTCAAAGAGGCAGTAAGTCCTGGGAAGTAGGCAGGGAGTAGGGTTGCATCCAGTCATGTACTCAGGACCCATTGACCTATTCCACACAGCATTCAGTCTTGACATTTGCACCACATTTGCTTGGGTTTGTGATGACATGAAAGGATTTTTCTTTAGCACTGATCAAATGTTTCTATCTATAGGTACCACAAATAATTGCTTGTGTTCATATAGGTGTGTGCTGAGATAATCTCTGTAGTTTGTAATTCCTCTGAGGGAGAGGAGGGAAAGAACAGGACATTAGGACCAATTCTGCAAGAAAATTTATGTAATGAGTTGATTACAGGAAGGTAAGTATGTGTTTCTTTCAAAGCCACCTGGAAATGAAGCACATTGTTTACCACATATACACTGTTCATTATGTGATCTGTAGATAAAGCTAGCTGTCCAACAATTGCTGCTTTTTTTTTAAAGTCAAGAATAGAGGGAAAATAAATCTCCAGTTAAATGAGAAAGTGCAGTGGGATGAATACTGGAAGCAGAAGAGGAAGCTGCCTGTACAAACAAAAAAATTTCAGTCCTCTTGAGAGAACTGTGCAAGAACAGTTCAGTGTTACAACTGGACTGCTGGCTGGTACCCAAGACAGATTTACTGCATGCTCTATGCTGCCAGGCACTAACTTATGGGCAAGCTTTAGGAAAGCAGGCACAGCTTCCCTAAAGCTGTGCCTGCTGCTTGAATGATTCTGATCTTAGGTATTTTCCTTTCTTTGAGAGCTTATTGACATTTTTTCCTCACTGTTTCACAGCAGATATTTCTACAGATTGCAGTAAGGTGCAGCTGAGCTCCTCTATTTTGTTGTGTGCTCTGGTGAGCTAGTAGGTAGAGAGAAGCAAGTGGTTAGGGAAGGAAGCTGGGTAGGGACTGCCAAGACAGCAGCAACATCACACTGCCATGGCTGGGGTGAAGCTGGCCAGAATCTTACGTAGTGCAGACAGCAGCTCAGATCTGTCTTGTTCTAGTCTTATAAGTTATTCTCTGTGTCACACCTGAAACAGGATAGATTTAACACAGAAAAGAGACTTGTCAGGGATAAGATTGTCTTCCACTTAATTAGGATGCAAAATTAATTGAGCAATAATTCAGTGTGCTCTAAGCATACTTTAGTTCTGATGAAATTGTAAAACTTGGCTGAGTTCTGAACATGTTACCTCAAAAAGTTAACAGAAGGACACAGCCTGCAGACATTAATAATACAGAAAAATACGTTGATAGAGGCCTCAAAAGACCCATATATAAAAGGCCTTTTTTTTAGTTAATAATCTTCAGGGAAGAAGATACTTACAGAAAACCAGTGACAGTCATCCATGGTCTGCTGATGCTGCCATAAATCCTAATGACCAAAGCTGGTTGAAAACAGTCTATAGCATAAGGTTATAGATATGGTACAAGGGGGCACAAGATGTATCTGAAGCAAGTTTAGCACAGTAAAAAATGTATAAGTTTAATTATTTATAGTCAGCAAATAATAATCACAAATACCTTAATAAAACCATTTTTCTATGGTTTAAACAATGAATTGAACAATGACTAAGAATATGTTCACATGTCCTCTGGTAAAGTTGAGGTGAGATAAAAGTTGCCACTCTAAGTAATAGTTTTGCCCATACAAGCTGTTTTCTTGCATCCTTATCTGGACAGAAGGTAAAGGACTATAGAAATGGTGATTGAAGGGATCTCTGGAGGTGTTTAGTCCAACCTCCCACTAGGAATTAGTGGTGTTGTCTACATGACACTTAGAAACCTTCTGTGATGGAGACTGCCATTTCTTTCAGTAACTTGTGCCCAGTGCTGTCATACTCACCTTATGAACGATTTTCACCTGAGTTTCCAAGGATACAACCTCTATCCATTCTCTCTGCCTTTTTCTGCCCATCTGTTACTACCAGGAGTTTTCTTCCACTTTCATTGTGACTTTCCTACAAGTAATTGAACTCTACAGTTAGACCATCTCCCCTTAGTCTACTCTGAGCTGCATGGAAGGACTCCGGGAACCACAGCATTTCCCTATAGGTATGTGCCCTGGACCCCCATCTTCCTTCACTTTAGCCCTGTTCAGAACCTTGTCTGATTTCAGATGCTGCACCACTCTCTCTGCTAAGTCTGGTTTTTATTACAATTAGGAAACCAACAGCAAATTTACCTCTAAATCCTAGTTCCTAAATCTGCTAGATGCATTAGATCCACTTTTTTTACAGTGTTTCCTAAATTAAATTTTTTTTTTCCTCCCATCAACATCATAATAATATAAAAGTAGTAGTTTCATGAGGTGCAGAATGAATGAACCATAGTCCCCTATGGATTTTTATTCCTGAAAAATTGAGTTGTCACTGAAGCTTTTCATGCAGATGAGTACTTATATGTGATATTTTCCTATGTGATGTCTCCAGAGTTTAATACATGCACAGTGCACCATTTTCCTGACTCAGGATATTTATAGGGTCCCTCTCCTCTAACTGGCTACCTACTACCTGCAGGAACTTTGTTTGCTGTGAAATTTATCAAATCTAATTAAAATAGATTAACAGGTTTCAAAGTTACTAGAAAGGAATGGGAGGACACACTGAGTTCTAACACATCCACAAGCCATAAAAACATATGCTTTCTTCCTTTAGGAAACCAGTCCCAAGAATACTTTCATGCTCTTAATGCAAGCTGATCTGGACTTCTGGAGCAGGTCCTTCTCTGAAGGATTCTGCTCTTGACATCCCAGAGAGAAGAGAAACAATCTGGAATATCAGAGTAAATTTTAGTCCAGCAGGCACAATCCCCATCTGGTTCCTGCAATTATATCACCCCCTTAGAAGAAGCTGACTGTGCACAGAGACTGAAGTTAATCAGCTAAATGCTTATCTCTCCAAGATGGTAAATAAATCTCTGGACTACAGCAGGGAGTCAGACCTGATTTTTATTTGAAGCTCTGGCTTGTATTCAGATAGGCATAATGGAAAGTACCACTTCCACTGGATCAGGGGTGAAGGAGAGAGGGGATAAAGTCTGGAAAAGACTTGTAGCTTTTCCTCTTTTCAGAATAGAGGTGTTTATTCTTCTGGATGATGAAGCAAAAGCTTTAACCTTGTGGAGACACTTCCCATCTTGTTTTTTACCAAGTCAGTAGAGATTATTCTGTCTCTGACCTTTTCCTGTGGGGCTGTTGAATGTCCCCTTCCACAACGTCCCCATGTGTAGTGGACTCTCCCCTCAGCTTCTCTGTGTAGCCTGACCCTTTCTGTCCATGTAATCATGCATCTCAGCACTGGGGTTGTGCTCTCCTTCACCATCACTCAATGCTTATTTCCTTAATTCAAGAGCTCAGTGCTGCTGCCACCTGCCCACAATACAGCTTTTTTAATCTGCTTTGTGATGTCAAAGCTCTTCCAAAGTATAGGTCCAGGACCATTAGACCCAGGAAGTTCAGAAGCAAGGCCAGTTTATAACAAAATGTGGGGAAACTGAAATAGAGGTAATGTGAGGTGGTATTCACACTTATGTGTAGAAACGCTGTTTTGGGACATGGTTTAGTGGTGGACTTGGCTGTCCACTACAGTCAAGGTTTAGGTGTTAGGTTTATGCTTGGACTTGATAATCTTAGGAGTATTTTCCAACCTAAATGATGTTATGAATCTCTGAGGCACTGTGAAACACTCTCCAAATACTCTTGTTGAACTATGTATAGAGAATAAAGAGTGAGTCAGCCTAGAAGACATACTGTCTCTTTCTCCTCTGATGTTGAGAAGTCAGTATTATACATTAACTTTTAGCTTCCTTATAGGTGAATTTAAAAAACTCACTCTGTATTTACTGAGGAAGGCCAGAAGAATCAATAAAGGCCTTGGCTTTCTAGAGGTGATCATCTCACCAATCATTCCTCCTCTGTTCTGTGCTAAGGGCTTAGATAAGAAGATTTTGTTTTTGTTTTCTTTCTCCTTAACGGATAGGTTTCTTAATTAGGGTGGGGGAAAAATGACTGCAATTTTGCTGTGGCAAATTAAAACCAAAATGAGGTAGCAAAGAGCAGGATCTAGAGGGAAGGGGGGGGCAATCAGAGACAGCTATTGATTTGGAAATTATTGAGTAGCCAAAAAAGAGCACAGAGCCTGGAAAGGAGACTCATCTTTCAAAGCACTGTTCTTGTTGAAAACAATCAGTCCAGGCAGAGGTGTTGGTTGATGCTAAAGCTTTGGAGTTAGATTTGTTTCCAGACAGAATTTAAATTTTGGAAAGACTCACTGGTTCATAATGGGATAACTTCTTAGACAAATTCTGAGATTGTGAGAGCTAGGAATCATGAAATGGAGCTGAAAAAAAGTAAACCTGAGTGGAGCATCAAGACATTTTCAGCAGTAACAAAAAAAAAGTTTGGAAATAGTTTCTTCCAAGGACAAAGTGTCACTGCTCACCACAGCCTGGGCAGGCAGAGAAATGGAAAAAAAAACAGACACTGAATATGAGACAGGGACTAAAATCTAACACATCCTCACTACCAGGTATTGAGTAGCATGTCCCACCTTTTCTAGAACAGAGAGAATTTATTTGGCATCATCTTACCTGGTCCCAGTACTGAGATACAGCTTTCAGCCACACCAGTCAGTACCTTTTCATTTTCACTGGCCTTTTCCCCCTTTTCAGACAACATTCCTCTAAGATTAGAGTCAGATGTTAGCCTGACCTTTTGTCATATATAACCAGCACCTGGAAAGGCTGTCAGAGAACTGCACCAATCTTGTGATGACTGGTTTGAGTTTGTCAGCTTGTTCTCATTGCTATGATGAAACCTGACTTGGGAGAATTGCTGATTGTTGGATGTCTATGACAGGTCAGGAAGATTTTAGCAACACTATGCAAATAATCTGCAGCCATTCTAAACCCTGCTGAATGCTGCACACAAGTAAGCCTCTTTTTGGTCCACATAAGCTGAAAACACACCTCAGGCCTTTTTAAAGTAAGGCTTTTGTTCCACCTTGTAGGAGAGCTTCTGTTCTTTGCAATGACATTGTTCCATCAAATCTTCATCACAAGGCAGATGAAAAATTGGCATCCCTTTTGCTTTTGGCCGAGCACGTACCTTAGCATATCTTCTAGGAGGATCTGCTCCATGATCTTCCCAGGCATATACCTATACTCAAATATGAGTATAGGTATATGATTGCCTCCAAGCCTTTTCTGGCCCAACAGTATAATTATGCTCCAGGAGAGATCTGTGTTTGGTATGCTGTTTTGATGGTTCAGCATTTCCCTGAGCTGAAAGTGGAACAAGTCTGCAGGTAGGTCCTGGCTTGCTTAGGAGTCTTAAGCACCCAAGCAAGTCTTGCATTGCCTTATTACTACCACTGTCAAATTCACTGGCACTTATTCCCTTGTCCTAGATCAAAATGATAATGAAGAAATTAAAGGAAAGAAATATGCCAGGTGAGCAAACATAAAGAAGTGAAGATATGGTATGCTATTTCTGTCCTTGTGGCCTACTCAACCCCACCTGCAGCTGCAAGCATCACTGCACATCATTCTGGAAAAGCAGAGGGGCTCAGTGCTGAAGGCTGCAATCTTTGGTTGCACATATGTTTAATACTTCCTTTCCCTGAATTTCACGCTAGAAATCCTCTTTTTTCCACATGCATGAAACCTTCTGAGAAACCATGGGTCCTATCTGGAGAGAGACTGTGTGTTTTGATTCCATGAATATTATTTTCTGCAGCAGAAAAGTGGAAGAGAAAGAAGCATTAGTCATAAACATATTTAATTGAGATCTAATAGCCAAGGTCAGTGCTCAGCCCAGAATAGATAGCAGAAGCCTCCTGTGATATATTTTTGTGATGAGAGGTTCATAACATACAGACTGATCTATTATTGGGTTTCACTATGAAAAATTTAGCTATCTCCTGGAATATGCTCAAATCTATTTTGCATCATTTCCTTGCTTTTTCATTTAAAAATATCTTTCCAATGAGACCTCATGACCATGCAAATTAGCAAGTCTGTGCTGTGTGGAAAGATTGCTGAACCTCCACTGAAGTGCAGCTATTTGTTCTTTTGCCAGCCCTCTGCAAGATGACAATAGCCGTTTGTCATTGTCTAGAATGCTTTTCCGTGATTTAAACAAAAACCCTTACAGGGAAAAGATAAGTACTCAAGGGAAGATGCTGCAATGGGCACATCAGTGAGGAGAAGCTCTGGACCTTTGCCTTGAGCTGTGTTTTGCATCTTTGCAAAATTCCAGTGCAGCAAAAGTGGCACGACTTAGTTCCTGGTCTACAGCACCTCGCTGGTTTCTTGTGGTACTTCAGCCTACAGGACCAGCATAACCATGTCCTTTGTTTCTTCTTTCCAGCTTTTTCACATGGGGCTGTGCAAGATGCATCAGTGTTGCTTCCTAAACCAAGCATCTCCAAACATTTTTAGTCCACTAAAGCCTTTTCTCCTTCAAGTTTTCCTCATAGACCACAAAGTAACTATCTCCCCAAACCTCTAACTGAGAACATAGGAGAAATATGCTTTATAATAGCCTCACAGATCACTTAGAACTAGAGAACTGATGAAAGAAATAAGTCTTCTGAAGATGAAAGGACTAAGGTCTCTGAAGATGAAATACAGAAGTCTTTGAGGAACACACCTTAGTAACTGTGGTACCTGAAAGATGCAGCTGTACTTTCCTTGCCAGGAAGACAGCATAGCACATTATTTGATCCAACTAAGTAAGAGCAGAGAACATGTTCTATGTGGGCACTAAAAGCTAGTGTGAATACACTAGGTGCTAAAAGGCCTTATGTTCTGGTGCACATTTGTCTTTTGTCTGTCCTTGGAGTGAAACATGGATGAAAAATCAAAACTCTACAGTTCTAATAAAGATTTGTAGGGACGGTATGTTTTTATTACAGCACTGGACGCATGTGGGGACTCATTGCCCTTCAATGGACATGTGCACCCCTTGAGAACTCCTGATCTTTTTTATTACCCTTAACTAATTTCTGTATGTATTGAATTTCACAATAGGTTCATGTATATTCATTCTGCTGATTTTGTGTTACACTTACATTCTCAGTTTTTGTCAGAAAATACAGAAAGGACTCCTGGGTCACTCTGCAATGTCTGTTTCAAGGATCGAGGAGTCTTTCTTATCTCTTTAGTGTGGAAATGTGCATTCTTTCTCCTTAGCTGGGGCAACTTTACTAGTGCTGCAGTTACCAGACTAAACAGCATATTTCACTTCTGTTAGCAAGCTCAAAGCGGCACATTTCACCTAAATCTAAATGGATTTCTACCCTGTTAAATTTTTACTCTGTCTCAGGAATCTTGCAGTACCTGTTGCTGGTGAGCTCCAAGCTCCTGGTGGCAGCAGGATTGGAGTTGTTCACTATGATGCTCCCTGGGGCACCTCTTGCAGCGCAGGTGTAATGTCCTCCAACACACAGCTCTCTCTTCACATGCCTAAGGGCTGGCAGCTGGCTCAGACCTCGCTGCTCCTGGGGACACTAAGTAGACACACAGTGCAAGAACCACACTGTATCACAGTAATTCGAACCACAGCCCTTCTGCCTATTACTGCAGTAGGGACCAGTGTAGGAGGTGCCCAGACAGTGGCCCCTTCTGCTGAAAGAAGGTGTGTGCAGAAACCACTCCGTATCCTGATGTTTACCATTCTCCCAGTCTGGAGATGGGGCAGCATGGTCCTCACCCTTTCCGAACAGAGGGAGAGAGAGTTTGGGGGTGCTAGAGCAATGCACAAATATTATTGCTGGGAAGCCTGGCATCTGTCTGGGAGAGGAGTGCAGTCACCATGGTAATCCTTCACCTCATTTAACTGCCAAGTGACCTCGTGTGGGTACTTGTAGCCATTCCCAGCACAGCAACCCCCTGCCTGCAGCCCACAGCTACACAACACATCCCTGCTGGGCAACACTGCTGTCCATAGATCATACACAACATATATGTGCTCAGCAATTCACACTCCTTCAGCTCTCTCCCCCTCATATCACCTATGCCTGTGGATAACTACACTGTACCTGCTCCTACAACTATAGGTTGTTGTATGTCTCTACTGCAAAGACATAAGATGTGCAGGAGCTCTCTGGGAGCACAAGATCAGCACATGCTTAGCCAGGCACTAAAAGATGCACCCACCCTTCTCCCCTAGCCTTGCCACCACACAGCTCTTGTGCAGTTAATTCTTAGATACATTTTGTTTTCATGCTGTGGCACAAACAAATAATAAATTCCACTCTGTCCCATTCATTTTCCTCTGCTTCTGCTTCAGGAAAAAAAAAAAAAAAATCCCAGAGAAGCAGATCTGTAAGGAGAAGCCTGAATGCCTCTCTGCAGAGCCAGCTTATGGGAAGCTGGTGATCTGGTCATTTGGTGCTCCTGAGTGGACCTTGCTGCTCACATTTCTTGGCCAGTAACTACAGGAAATCAATCATAGTTTCTCCTCAAAGCACCCTGTGGGTCCCTGCAGGATCTCCAGCAGCTCCAGCTGGCAGGGTCCATGGGAGTCAGCAGGCACAGACTTGGTGAAGCCTCAAGTTCCCATATTACATGGCGTAAGTGCCATTTTCTGCCTTGTGCAGTGGTGAGTTTTAACAAGGATGTATCAAAGGCATGCAGTCAGGAATGGCCCATGACTGAGGGTAGCAGTCACCTGAGTCTGACAAGGCTGCTAACAACCAAGACCCATTTGTTACTGCTACACAGCTTGTGTGCTCTATTATGTTGCCAACAAAATGCTATTAGAAGTGCTTCAGGCAAAATGTCTCCCTTGGAGAGCTAGCAGGGTTGCCTGCCCATATCCTTTTGGACCTTTATTCTTCTTTGTAAATCTTTCAAGCTTGCTGACTTCAGCTTTCTTTCTCCTGAGGTCCCCTACGCTTCCTAAAAGCACCTCAGTGTCACCAACCTCAAACCTGAATGCCCTAATCTGAGTATGATCCAGCTAATACAACCAGACATCTGTGTATGTGTGAGGAGAAAACTGAAATGAGATTTTCCCACCTGACTGCCCATCATCTCTGGACAAGATATCTCCAGTTCTCTCAGGACTGCTCACGGTTGCATATCTCATCCTCCCCTATCTCCAGGAAGTGACAATTCACTTCCCCACCCTTGCTCCCCTCTCACCCCATCCCCATCATCGCTACCTGCACACTTGGCTGTGGCTGAGCTCACACACCTCCAAAGGCACTGGCCCTGCTTTTAGCCCTGCAAAGGAGGTATGACCCAGGCAGATCCATGGTGCTTGCAGAGCCAACACAGCTGGGGCTGCTCCAGCCCTGAGAAAGCACCTAATGCCTGAGCACACACTTCCCTCTTATGGCCATGCCCGATACAGCAACCACGCAGGCCAGCATTTTCACTGGAGATGTGATTTGCCTATGAATATTTATGAATTTCCTATGAATTTATACCTATGAAACATTTCCCATGGTTTCCTCTCACACTTGTTGGACACAGACATGTCTCCCCTGCAGTCGAGGCTCAAGCACAGAGCTTTGTAGCCCTGTCTGGCTGCTGCTGAGCAACACACACTGTGAGCAGTGTGAGTGGGAAAGACATGAGTGCTCAGTCCTGCCTGCAGCATCACACTGTCTCTCTGATCAAAGGCCAAGTAGCAATCCCTGGTCCTGGTAGGTTTTCTCTCTTGGGAGTGCACAGCCTCTAACTACCTAGTTATGGGTAGTTAAGGGCTCTGTTAAATTTCTCCTTTGCCCCATTTCACTGTATGGCAAAGTCTCTCTCTCTCTTATCTATAATAATATGCTTGCCAAAAGGAGAGACAGCAGCCTTCTGTTTTCCTGTATTGACCTTTTTCTCTGAACTGAACTTCAGGTTCTTTCTGTGCTCCCATCACCCCTAATATTAGATTTTGTAATTTAAAAGCAGTTTGCTGCACAGATGGGGTAGTTTCCCCTTACATCTAATCTATGGCTACCTTCCTCCAGCTACCAATTCAGTTCAGTTCACAAGCTGAAAGAAAATTTTCCATGAGATAATTTTCTATTGGATGACTTGAATTGACTCTCTCTGCAAGTACAAAGTTGAGCATTAAAAAAAAAAAAGCTCCTTTAGCCATGTCTTTTGCCAACTTGTCCATCTTCTTCCTTCACTAATTTTTTTCTGAAGAGAGGCAAGAAATAAGAACCTGCAAAACTGCGCTTGGTACTGGAAAGGTGGCAAATTGCTCCTTCCTTGCTCTCCAAGCTAAGGTCTGATCACTGCTCAGGTACTAGAGCCTTGTCCTCACTGTCTTTCTTCTCTGCAATATGCTGTCTTCTCATGTGCCACCTTTGTAATAGCATCAGTATGGATGCTATTGAAATGAATGAAAGGATGAAATGAAAACTATTAGCAACGTCATTTTCAAGGGAACACCACTTTTAGTTCTGTTGTTCTCCCAGGAAAAGGTGAATAAGGAAGAACGTGTCCAGTCTCCTGCAGTACTAACAGCACAGTCAGAAGCAGCAACAGCAGTTATGTTGCCCTTGAAGTCAGCCATAGCAGTTTGATCATGCTCTGCTGGGCTCTGGGCTCTTTACCAGAGTTTCACAGAGCACTCTGCAGCCACTGATAAAGTGAAACCACATCTGCTCTGAAGCTGTTTGTCAGGGATGGAAAGAGGGTAACTTCCATAGTCTCAATAAATAGGTCCAGATCCTCAAAAATATTTAAGCACCTAGAAAGTAGTTAGAAATTAAAATACTATGGGCCCTGAGGTCCTAACGAGGATGTAGTTATATTGGTATTCAGTGTTTTTGCTGATATAGCTGATGGTGCTCAGTAAAGTTCTACTCAAAAAAGAGCCTCATTCTGCTGACATAAGCTGCCTGCACACAAGGAGGGCTTCACTGCTACAACTCTGCTGCTACAGCGATATCACATGCATTTACATGTAAATTAGGGCTTTGTTGATAACGCACAGATGCAGCCTTTCACTTCATCCTGGATGGGGAGGGGAGGTGGGGACAGTAATGGTCTGACTACTCTCATTTTATGGACTAAGAAAGCAAGGCACAAACCAAATGAACTCACCAGTTAAGTACCACCCAACATGGGTGTCAAATAAGGCAGAGATCCTGATCATAGTTTACTGTTTTACTGCAGAGAGGGGAAGACGAGTGAGTCATCACTTGGCTCATAGAAGCCTCACCATTTTGCGAGGTCCAATTCCCAATGTGTTTGTGTTTGAGTTTGAGATGGAGGCATTAGGAATGAATGCACCAGGGAGCCCTGAACGTAGGGCATGGATGCTTGTGTAGATGCACCATCAGAAACTAACCTAAAGACCTAAAGCTTCTAGTATGCTGCTCCTCCACTCACCAACTGAGTGGAAACAGGCATGAGTAACAAAGAATGTTCACGGAGGATGGGCATGAAAGCTGAAGCAGCATGGGTGATTTACTACACACCACAGGAACCAAATATGAGATCAGAAGCTACAGAGGTTACTTTGCTTCCAGCTGGTGCCCCAAGTAAATACAGACTGCACCTCCATTCTACTAGTAGTCCTGTATCTTGACATCAGACCCTGTCAGGCCATATTTCCATTTATAAAAGGCAACATAAGCCAAGAATGATGAAATAACTGATCACATTTCAGCCATTCATTCCCAAACATGTCTCTCCAGTCCCAAACACTGATGTACTAAACTATGTATCTGACATCAATACAAAGTGAATTGCATGGTAGGAACAAATTAATTTTTTTTTTTTTCTGGCAAGGTTAATTTGTATCAGCTTCTCTCTGTGGCAAGTACAAGGTTCCTGGATATACAGCCTTTGTCAGCCCAATAGCGCCAGCAAGCAACATAAAAAGACACAAAACCACAGAGTTCTGGGGTGATGGCATAAACAAAGATCAAAAATTCAGGCTCCAGAAAAAGCAGGTGGTGTCATGAGATTGTGTCACATGAAAAGGGGAGATTTCCTCAACCCTTAGTGTTTATTTGTCTGTCAACACCCCGGGGAAGCCAAGATCTTTGCGCCTGACCAGTCTGTCAGAGCCCTGTTATGGGGACCCTTCACTGAGCAGTCCTGCTGGATTGTAGGGTGGTTCCACTGACTTAGCCAGGGACACACACACCAACAGCATAAAGGAGACCACCCAGTGGGTCTTTCTCTTTATTTGAGTAAATACCCACTGCTGGTGACTTCCAGTGCTTGCAAAGGACTCTCACAGTTTATGGAATAACACCTTATTAATATAAAACTGTGACAGGCTAAAGTTTGATGAGTGCTGGTGATAGTATCTGACTACAAAAACGTATTCAAAGCCATGCACAGGCAAGCTCTAATCCCCAATAAAATATTCAGCATGCACAGAGTTCGATTCTTACCCAATAAATGTCTCTACAGGGGAGAAGACAGGTTCAGCCTATCAACTGATAGTTATGATGGAGTCTTCCTTAACTTCTCCCTCATTCTCCACTTACTTTTATACTACTTCTCTACATTTAGGTGGAGCTTTGTTGACTGCAGCCATACAACACCTTTGTTACTGATTGGTGTAAAATTCTCACACTTTATTTTTAAACATACAGTCAAAAATATAGAGCACATGCCCAATGAGAGGTGGTTGTACCTTGGGGGCGGGTAACTTTGGGGTGGAGGTGTGTGTTAATGTTACTATCAGGCTATAATGAACCAAGTTCACCCAAAGAGAATGATTTCACCACAGCTGTTGGCTCAGCAGCAGGACATCTTCTGTCTCCCTCAGCTGACAGGTTTTATACAGTTTCTCAGCTGCAAAGTGCGATCAAGCTCCCCTCCCTGCAAGGATTTCAACAGAGCCCAAATGAGGTGTCTCTACTCCATCCTCTGCTCCCTCCCCTTAGCAGGTGCAACAACTGTGTTTTACTCTATAATTTCTGTACTGTTATAACCTCTATTAGGCTGTGAATATAACCCCTCAGTTTCCTCTGATATTACCCCCACTCATCTTTCCACAGCTTGGTGAAATGCAGTGAAAGTGGATGGATGTTACTGCTGGTCTTAAGTTGGCTATAAGATAGAGTCTAGTTCCATTGCAGAGAAACAGCCATCTCCATTCCACAATATTGCACAAGTCACTGCCCAAAGGAGGGCCAAATATCCAGAAAATTGAACTGACGAGGGTGGGATGGGAACAGCTATGACAACTTCTAAGTACTATTTTGTACAGAAGTCTTGGGGACAGGGAACATAAGTAAAAGCAGGTAAAGCATAGGAGGCTCCAAACAAAGCTAGGACAACCTTGGTAGTCAGCTCTGACTAAAGCCGCGAGAAAAATGGCTCTTTGGAATGGTCTGAAAAAAGGTCTGGTGGTGCATGCTCCCTTCCTCTCCACCCCTGGATGCACTGCAATGTAAGAAATGCTTGTCAGGCTTCAGTCTTGATGAACAGCACCTGGGCTCAGCACTTCTTGAGCTTATCAGAAACACTGTCTGCTCCCAGAAACTCATGCTGTCTAATCAGCTCCTGCTTTTAAACAAGCAGCCTTGGAAACTTACTTCTCTTACCTGAATAACAACCCAAGTGTATCTTTTCTTTGCAAGCTTGATAGCAAAAACAACTGGAATTGGAGGCAGGATTGAAAATTACTGTGGCTACAGCCAACTCTCCTGTGACCCTACAATGTGCAGTCCTAAGTGAGACCCTTAGAGCTCTCCAGGACTGCAGTAGGCTGTGACCAGCAATCTTGCTCTGAGTGGGATCTCTCTCAGAGCTCACAAACTTTCAAGTCTGCTGCCCAATTGCTCCTTCCAGAACTTGCCCTTCTTCCATCTTCAAAGTTCACAACTCACTTCTCTGATCCATGCCCTACGTTCAGGGCTCCCTGGTGCATTCATTCCTAATGCCTCCATCTCAAACTCAAACATGAACACAGCAGAAATTTGACCTCAAATAACAATGAGGCTTCTATGAGGTAAGTAATGACTCATTTGTCCCCCCTCTCTACAGCAAAAAACAGTCCCATGGTTGTAAACTATGATCAGGATCTCTGCCTTGTTTGACACCCATGCTGGGTGATATTGTTCAGTTGGCAGAGTAAGGCAGTTTGTTCTGACAGTTCACTGGAGTTCCAGTTCACTGGAGTAGTATCCTTGAGACTTAAAATGTAATTTAAAACTGGAATTTGCTCTTTAGATTTCTTTTGGCTTCCCTATTTTGCAACTGCCTAGTCCAGAGGCACCAGCTGCAGCCACCTGTGTACACAGGTGCCTTATGCACTGCACAAAGCCATATCAGAGTTGCCTGCAGGTGTGATTGCAGCAGCTCTGTGGGATTTGTTTGATGCTGCCTGTGGCAGTAGCTGTGCCCTGGGATGGCATCCTTATGCTGTGACTTGTCTCCATGGATATCCTGGACTCTTCTGTCACTGCAGCCCCAGTGTGAGCATGGCCTCCAATGTCCCCTGCACGGTGCTGGAAGGGACCAGATGCCCCTAAAACACCAGGCTATGCTGGCCCCATGCTCAGGGCAGGGCGAGGTCCCTCTGTGCAGGGGAGCACTGCAGCTGCTGTGTAAAACTGTACAGTCCTGCATGAGCTAACCATTAGGTCCATTAATGCTATTTATATTTCCTAAACCAAAACTGAAACCATCACATTGTAAGGGTTCATGTTAGTTGGGTTCAAGGACAGATGAAGTGACCAGTCTCTAGGAACCTACACGTGAAAAGGGTTTGTGCTTTAATAGAGAACACAGCAGTGAGATTCTGTGCCTGGCAGGTGAAGCAGCTTATCCTCTCTAGAAGTAAAGCATTAGCAGGTGAAACTCATCCCTCTGCGGGTGGGCAGGCAGGAAGTGGAGGGTGCTGCCCTGCACATGCCTCGTGAGTGTAGACTGATGGACAATCTGCACCCCATGGCAAAAGCTAGTCAGTATAATTCAATCTGTTCTGTTCAAAGGGAGAGGAGGTAGGAGGAAAATGCTTATAGTTAACTATGGCAACAGGGGAAAAAATACTTCAGGAAGTCTACAGTATGTGATCCCCTAATACATTTCTCTTATTTGTTCATTTTTTTCACTATATTTATTAGTTCCCTCATAGATTACTTCAACTCTGCAAAAGCCCTCCCCTGCTCATCCACAAATAAATCACCTGTGCCTCTTCCCCACCAGTGCTCCTCACTGCACCTACAGCGAAGGAAGTCCACTTGCACAAGTTCTCAAGTGCTAAGCAGGGGTGTTTGCTGCTTTGATCCCAAGGTCCTTCCTAATAACACCAGTCTCCTCCATGGTCCCAGCCTGCAAGACAGGAGATGGGACATGGCCCAGCCCATCTTAGCTGGTGGCTCTCTCTCACTGCACATCAAAACCAGGTGAAGAAAGCTTACTGCTGAGGCAAATGTATACCTGCTTCAGCGGTAGTCCAGCTATGGGAGTGGCCACAGACAGCAAGAAAAGGAACAAGGTCAAAAGCCACCCTGCACTTGTTACTGCTGAGGCTGTGTTTGTACCCTCATTACAAAAAGCCCTCTTTGTCCTCCAAAGGGGACATGGAGACATGAAGCAGACTGGACATGCACTGCTGCCTACAAATAGGCTGAAATCAAGCTGTGAAGCTTTCCTGTCTTCCTGAGGGAAGAAAAATGACTGTCTTTCACAGAAGCTAATTCACTTGTTAGGCACTGCATGTTCATACCAAATTTGCAATATGATCCATGACAAAGGCTCCAAGATGTGACTATAATACATAAAAGTAACTATCAACAGTAGCAAATCAGAGAGAAAAGGATGAGACCATTCTCTTGAGTTTGTATGCTTGAATCTGATAACTCTTCATTTTGGTTTTTCCCGGGTTGCTAAGTGCAAAGAGAAACCACAGCCCTTCCCTGTAAATTACCCTGGAGAAATCAAAGGTCACACTCGTCCATCTTTTCAGTGTGATTAAATGTGTCAGGCTGTTTACTTTCTGCCAATTAACACTCCTGCAGTTCGGGAATCGCTCCCTACTCCCTCACCAGGATGCATACAGGTGTTTAATAGTGCACAAATACAGACACTTTGTGGCTTCCTTCTGGCCGTGTCTGCCTGACGCTTGGTCACTCAAACTGCATTGAGGCTGGTAACTCCCACTCGCGAACTAAATATACTTATTTAGTTTACCTGGTCTTTGAACGAAGCACGTATTTTCAAATCCTGTCAGAAAACACGTTTGAACACAAACCTAGTAGGGTTTTTAAGCAGAGCCGTGGGCAGAGCGAACAGCCGGGCAGCTCCAGCTGCCGGGGGCGAGACAGCTCAGCAGGGCGGCCAGGCTCACGCCAGGCTTCAGCCCTGTAAGTGTAAATCCTACCAGAATTAAGCTCTGCCCAAGGCTGCCCTGCAAGGGCCTTCGGAGTCCTGGTGGACTCCAGCCAGGATACATCTCTCCCGAGCCGTGGCGAAGGCAGTACAGTAACTACGTCTGATCCCTTAAACGCTTTCCGGAGCTCTCACCCGGATGATTTCGTTAGGACACAGCCCAAGGCGTCCTGGGACAGCCCTCCAGGTCTCGGAGGACCGCTTCATTCATCAGCTCCCTCAACGCGAACCAGCGAGGGGCTGCCCGCTGCCTTACCCACCCCGGCCCGCTCCCCGCTCCAGCCACCAGCGTGCCCGAGGCAGGGCTGCCGGTTTCCCGGCGGGATGGTGACGGCGGCGGCGGCGGCGGCAGCAGCAGCAGCAGCAACCTGCGCCGCGCTGGCCCCGGCCCCCTCCCCACCACGGGCGGAAACGCGCTGATGGGCGGGAACGCGCTGATGGGCGCTCTGGTCCCGGCCGGGGCAGCGCCCCGCAGCCCAGTGACCTCGCCCGCCCCAGCAGCCCCGCGCCCCTTCCCTGCCCGCACCCGCGCCCGCCCATTGGCTGCCGCCTCAGCCGCGCCCCACTCCTCCCTCCGCCATTGGACGGAGGCTGCTTCTCGCTCGCGCCCCGCCCTCAGCCTCGCTCTGTGATTGGCTAGCTATTCCCATCCCCTTCGCGCCCCGTCCCGTCCCTGCCGCGTGATTGGGCAATGCTCACCGTCTGTCTCCGCCTCCCCACGGGAGTTTCTCTTCGCCATTGGGGGAGCCCCTCCCTTGCCCTTGCTCCCCTCCCAGCCGGGCGCGGCGCGGGCTCCCATTGGGCCCCGGCCGCCCGCCTCGCACGCGCGCCGGCGCGCCCAGGCGGGACCCGTCCCCTCGCGTGACGCCCGCGCCGGCGATTGGGGGAGCGCGCGCCGCGCTTCCGGTGCGGCGCGGCCCGGGCGGGCGGGGGCGGCGGAGCGGGCGCGGCGGGGCCGGCGCGATGGAGCTGCACGAGCGGCCCCGCGCCAACGGCTGCGGCGGCGCCCGCGGCGCGCTCCGCAACGGCTTCGTGCGCGGCCCGCCCGGCACACAGGTGTGCGCGGGGAACGGGCGCGGGGCGGGCGGCGGGCGCGGCGGCGGGGTCCCGGGAGGCACCGAGGCGTGGCTGTGAGGGGTGTCGGCAGAACCCGGTGGTTTGTGTCGTCGGCTCTCGCCCGGGGAGGGCGGGCAGCGCCCGGGGCGGTGCTCGCTCACCGCACTGGTGGCGGCGTGGGAAATGACTGTCCCTCCCTCGAGTCACGGCTGTAACTTTACTGCGAGGCTTTTGAGCTTAAACCTCGCTGTAGCACAGTAGGTCTGGGTTCGCAGAAAAGGTTTCAGCAGTTCTTCGCCGCCGTTTCGCTGTTCCAGGTGCGACGCGCGGCTGTGGGTACGAGGAGCCCTGAGCAGGGACTTCCTCTTGGTGCAGCGCTTCCCATCTGCCTGTATGAACGCTGGGATGCAAGTGTGTATTTGTGCTTGCAGACTCCAGCTGTTTCTCTGCAAAACACTCAAGTTTTGTGTTATAGTGTAAAGAACTTAAAGGTTGTTATGAAGTCAGCCTCAGCAGAAGGCAATAGGTTGTGTTTCCTCGAACACCTCAAGCTGCTTGATAAAAGCCTTCCTCTGTTCTCATCTCTCCTGCTGCTTCTGTTTTTCAATCCTCTGGTCTCCCTTCTATTTTTTCAGTGTAGGTGTGCGCTCACTGTGTGAACTAGATTGGGAGCTGATGCAGGATAAAACGAAACTTTTTTCCTCCTGTGTTATCTTTAACTGAGGATACTTATTGTATTTCTTTGATTGGATGGATGCTCATAGTCTTGCCCTGGCCCTTGGGAGATAGAGCACAATATTGGAAGTGAACAAATGGAGGGAGGTACAGTTACATTCATTTGGCAGCAGGGTCAGCTTGTACTTGTTTGGGGAGCTATGGCTTTGGTAGTCTTGCCTTGCAAACACCAAGCACTGCTAGCTATAAAACCTTACATGTAAATCTTGGTAATAAGATAAAGTATGGTGCTGGAGAGTGTTCTTCTGTGAGAGTTTTCCCCCACCCTACGCTTTCTAAAGAAGAATGTCTGACTATAGTTATATTTTTCTACTTCAGAGGAACAGAAAGTGGGGTCAGGAAGCATTTCCTCAAGGGCTTTGTTTACCTGTGTATCTGGAGAACAGGGGTGATGGAGTGTGTGAATGAGAAAAACCATACATATCAAACTGAGGAAACTTTAAAAACCTTGCTGATTTATGCGATGTTCTATTCACTTAGTAGCTTGCACATGATCCTATGCTTGGATATGTTTTGGAGACCTGAGGCATTTGAGATACCTATTTCTGAAGTGGGTCAGGGTTCACTGGAGAAATCTTACCAAAAATCCAAAGTATAGCAGCAGTGTGAGATTTAAGAGTGTAGGAAAGTTTGGTATCTTTCTGGCAGCTGCTTGATTTATAATTAGGAGTATTAAATTTTTTCTCCATAATTTTATGTGGGCTAACTTTACGCTAACTTTCAAAGTAAGGGTCTGAATGTTAGAACTGGACTGGAAGAAGCAATTATTTAGGGGAACTAATTATGTCCAGCTTTCTCAGATAGCATCTGTGGTGGTAAGCTGCCAAAAGATGTGTTTGCTGATATATCACAGATTTGTTTAATTGATTGGTCTTTTGCCTTTTTGGTTTTGTTTTTTGAACCTTTCTATAGAAGAAAGGAAACGTGAATGCTCACATTGTGTTGTATATATTTGCTCTGTATGTATATACTATGTACTTACCACATATAGCACTTGAGAATCTGCAACTGTAAGCAAGTACCAAAAAGGAGGCAACTTGCGCAAAAGAATGTGATAGTTACTTAGTAGGAAAAAAAAAACCCAGAAAAGTGAGGATGAGGAAAATAACTTTTTCAACAAGGCCTTTCACAGGTTTTGTGTGAGAAATAAGAGGTAAAATGAGATCTAGCTGAAATGATGGGAAGTGGAGGGGAAAGGAAAACCATCAGTTTAAAGAAATGTTGCAATCATTGCCAATTTACCTGGAAAACCATGGAGCTTCTGAGGGGAGAGCTTAGAGACTGGGTAGTGCGTTACCATGTCCCCCAGTAGTGCTTGATAGTGCAGGAAAGCTTTACCCACTTTTAACTATGTGAAAAAAAAAAGGAGTCCTCTTCTACCTAGGACATTTCTGCTCAGGTTATCTATGTAAGTTTGGGGGTTTTTTAATTCTTGATTTGTTAGTTTATGTGGTTTTGTGGGGTTTTATCCTAAAAAAAATAAAGCTTAAATTCAAATGTTTCCTTATGATACTCCCTCTACTGAGGGTAGTATTTGACATATAGAGTGGGTTCTTTACTGTTACTCCAGGATGCACAGAAGAGGGTGAAATTGTTCACTTAATTTTTAAGAGGTTGTATTTGTCTCCTTCTGAACTGCTAAACCTCTTTGGTAAGAGGAGAGGGGAAACTTGCTGCTTACTAAAACTGTGCAGTAACAGACCCTTGACTACCTTGGAGATTAATGAAATATTATCAGTGATTGGGAAAGTGACCATTTGAAGCATAGCAAAAACATTCTGCTGAAATTCTGAGATAAATACAGCTCTTGGCTTTCCTGAGGTATCTTGTGTTCAAATTACTTGGCTCCTGCTTGAAGTTAATCTGTTTAGAGATTGTTGCATTCACTGAATTTCAGTCTCGCTATGAACACCTTAATTAAAAGAGGCTGAAGAACCAATGGAATGTTGGAGAAAAGTGACTTTTTTTCTGACTGTATACAGTTAAGGAAGTTAATGGTTAGAAAGAATAGTAATTTATGGAAGGGCTTAAAATTTATTTAGAATTCTGTTGTAATACTGTAGTATGTAAGATAAAAGCCTGACATGTCAAAGGGTATTGTCATGGCATGAGGAGTTGAACATAGATAGGAGAAAGAGAGCAAATCTTTGTAATAGAGATGTGAAGTTGCCTCTTCAAGTTGTGCATGATTCTGCTTTTTATGCCCTTCTGCTGTTTTGGGGAGAGTGTTGAGTTCAATATAAAAATGGTGTTTAGGAGCTATCAAGACACTTGTGGGAGTAATAAATGGGGGGAAATTGCTTTTTCTTTCTGCAATGCAATTTTAAACTGGAATGTATTTCTCCATTGGAATGTTTTGCAAATGACTAATGGTTTTCCAATGCTGCATCTGAAAAGATTTTTCTTTCTTAGAAGAGGGATATTGGTACATCTTTAATGGGAGAAGATACCCTTATTTTCCAAGGGTATACCTATTATTGTGTACAAATTCTTAGTAATGTGATTTTTTTTTTACTCCTTAATTGAGCTTCTTGCATTTGAGTGGTTCTGTTGTGCTTCTAGAAGCTAAAGAAGTTGTCTCAACCTAAAAAAATAAAATTGGGATATAGATTTTAGATATCAAATTCTTAATTTCTGTTTTGTGCAGTATCTCCAAGTCAGTTAGATAGGAGCTGGAATTATATAAACAAATTTTAATTTCCCTGGTGTTTCTAAAAGGTTTTCAAACCCCATCCTATAGCAACTTCCAGATGACATACATGCCTTTGTAAACAACGTCTTGTACTGCTTCCCCAGGAAGACAAGGAATAGTTTGGTTGAGAAAAGTGGGAGGACTGTGGGATTTGCATTCCTTTAAGACTGTTAGAAGTCCTGAATTCTAACAGCTATTAAAATGGCCAGCGTAGATATTTCTTTCCTAGAAGTTTTGGTGTGGATATACAGGAAACAATTTGTGTAGTGTTGGATTTGTACTTGCTCTTAAACAACGTAAACTGCTTATAAGTTCATCTTGTGGGATTGCTTCAGGATGCACGGGAACAATGGCTTCATCCTGATTTCTAAGATACTTTTGCTGGAATTCAGGTTAGTGTAGTTTCTTTCAGAGAGCACACTTAAGATGACTTGCAGCAGATACTGCAAGTTCTTCTTGCCACAAGTGATTTAGTGGTAGCAGTGACGTGAATCGTGTTTCGGATGAAAGTTAGGATAAGATAAATGTAATAAATACCCTATCCAGTGGTGTAAAAAGGAATTGGAGTACAGAATTGTGAAGTTTTTTCACATCTGTGTGCAAATTTAAAATTCAGGTATTTCTGAAAGGAAAAAAAAAGATCCTGAGAATCTAAATCTCATTAACTGCTTGAAGAAGTGGTTGTTCCCCTTACTGAGTTTCGGAGACTGCATTTTGCAAATAGTGTCCAGGTTTTAGCTTCTCAGAAAGATGGTGACATAACCACATGAATCTCTGAATCCAGTGGAGGGTCCCCAAGAAATGAAGAGGCTGTGAGAGCTGGGTGTGCTCAACCTTAGGAAGAGAGGCTTAACTAGCTGGCTGCAGGATATAGAGAAAATGGGGCCAGACTCTTGGAAGTGTGTGACAATAGTAGGAGAGGCAACACATGTAATTGGGAGGAATAGGAAATTTTGATTGCACATAAGGAAAATAACTTTTCCTGGAAGGGTGGTAAAATACTGGAAGAAGTTTCCCAATGAGGTTGTGGAATCTCCCTCCATGAAAAAGCTCAGGATGGTTGGACATGCTCTTGACAACCTGTTGTAATTAGCCCTGCTTTGAGTTGGGGCTCAGAGACAATGGAGGTGCCTTCCAACCTTAGTTATTCCATGGTTACAGAGGTGAACTCATGGTCTGCAGGAGAGTCTGTCCAGGTTTAGACATTAGCATTTGATCCCTGAACACCTGTATAGATGTGTGCCTTAGGGCTTATAGCAGGTACTCTGAGGCTTACATCAGACCTGAGGAAATAAATTGCTACTGATTCTTGCTTGGTTTTCTGATTGACTGTATTTATTGTGTCAGTAATGTAAAACTGAAGTGAGATGAAAGTTGTGTGATCTAGAAAAGACTGCAACCTTGTTCAGATACTTTAATTGACAAAACTCCTCCATCTTTGAAAAAGTGTACCTGTGCACAATGATCTTTTTCTACTATCAAATTCAGTTACAAAAGACTGCAAGCCTTTTTGGAAGGAACAGCTACTCTGCATTCTCCCTGGCTAAATTAATATTTGAGATCATATTAAATTAGTAGGTGTAGCGCCAGTGTTGTGCTTGTTGAGAATTTGTGTGCCCATTATAGCTATTGATACTATGGGCTTCTCTGAGATTTGAATATGTTGCTACTGAGAAATTAGTTTGGGTGAAGTGTTAAAATCTATGGATTGTATTTGGACTACCATTTCAAATTTAGCTGATGATAAGCCCTAAATGCTCCTAAGAAATTGTATACAAGTTAATTTATGTTTACTTTATTTACTTGAGTGATATGTTGTATTTTTCTGTCTTAATTGTACAACAAAAACAATGTTTTTCTCTAAATTTCATGTGTTCAATTTGTTGGAGAGACAAAAGCATTATCTAAGTTATCTATTGACTTTAATTTTGCTAAAGCATTGGCCCATCTTCAGCGAGGTTTCCAGTTTTTTGTTTTGCCATCATTAAGAAATAAATCCTAGAAAAATAACTGGTTTTAATTCAAAAGTTTAGTTTTGAAGAGCACTTATAGTTGAGAAAGGGTTGGAAATTTAGGAAGTAATGGGGTTTAATGTCTATAAAAATGAGAGCAGATTCTAAAATATGTCAGGAATGCTTTCAGAAGTATATGAGAGCCTGGAGATTGACTTGTAGAAGCAGTGCAGACCTGTTCTGTCTTTGAAAATCTTTATTGTAAATTTAAATCTTTAAATCTTTATTTAAATTTAAATATTTTCTTAAATTAAAAAATTTAAGAAAAATAGTATTTTATCAGTAGAATTCAAATTGTCACCTATATGTAGTAAGAAAAAAAAAACCAAACAAGTTTAATTGCATCCTTTACTTGCTAATGGGGGGCAGGGGAGAACCCAAACCCAAACAACTTTTAAATGTTATGAAGATTCACACTGTTTTTGTAGATGTGGTAAGTGCATCTTAAACAAAGACTGTCGAATTTGTTGTGACTAACTAATTGTAAATAAAAATATTTTATAGTACCTGTCAAGAAGAACAAATCTTTAATTAGAAATATACTCTTAAAGTCTGTTTTATAAAACAAGTTTATCTCCTGTGGGGTTGTTTTAAAGCTTGAAATGTGATTCAAAAGAGTTAATTCTAAATTTGGCAGTAAACACATTGTCTTTTTACCAATGCAACAGTCTGAGATTTGAAGTCTAAGCAAAGCAGTGCAAGGGAAAGGGCTAGAGGTGACAGTAAAATTTCCACAGGGTATCTAACATTTTAGAGCAGCTGCATTCATGGAATTCTCACTGCTGTGATTTCTGTAGTGCTGATTTCCTCAATCCTTTGTGATGAATGTGACTACTTTTGCATACAGAGGCACACTCATGGATGTGGTCTTTCACAGTGTGTTTCTAAAAATAGAAGCAGCAAGCCTGTTACTAAAATTTCTGCAGCATGTGTGTTATGTGGCAATGGGAAGCTACTGAATTTTAAGAATTTAGCAAAGTTGTGTTCCAGCATAAACAATCTTTTTAATGTGTTTACATAAAGTCTGCCAGGTTCATCTCTATTTGTTCTTCCTGTCAGCATGAAATAAAATGGCCTCTTTAATACAGACTGCTGGATCTTTCCTGGGGTAACAGCAATGAGCAGTTACTGTGTATGGCTCTCGAACTTGTGCAGCATGAATTGCACTTGTAGCATCGCCTCTCCCTAAGGCTCATGCCTGCCATGCAAGGTGTGTACCCAGAGTCCTGTGGTAAATCCTGCGTGTTTTCTGCGGTAGCATCTGCAAATTTTCCTGTGTTTGCACATGGCTTTTGTCTTCTCACTCACAAAGGACATAGAGAGCATCCAAAGGAGGGCTGCAGAGATGGTGAAAGGATCTAGATGGAAAGCTTTATGAAGAGTCACTGAAGTCACTTGGAGAAGAGGAGGCCGAGGGCACACCTCACTGCAGTTACAGCATCCTCAGCAAGGGAAGAGGAGTGGCAGGCACTGATCTCTTCATTCTAGTGACTAGTGTCAGGACCCAAGGGAAGGACATGAAGCTGTTCTGTGGCAGGTTTAGGTGGGACATTAGGAAAATGTTCTTCACCTACTGGGGGGTCAGGCACTGGAGCAGTGACCCCGGGAAGTAGTCACAGCACCAAGCCTGACAGAGTTCAAGAAGCTCTTGGACAGCTCCCTCAAATAGGTAGTGTGACTCTTGGAGTCGTGCTGTTCAGAGCCAGGAGTTGGACTCGATGGTCCCTTGTAGATCCAACTCAGTACATTCTGTGATTATCAACAGACTCTCATGTGTCCTGCTTAGACCAGTGTAGTCCTTTCTAGCAGTAGCTGTGTGATGTTGCTGCTGCTCGATCACTGCTGCAATACTGTTTTATGTGGTTTGTTTCACCAAGAGTTTGGCCCAACACAGGCATTACCTGTGGCTGGATCTTTGCTGCCTTTTGTAAGCGGCTGAGTTGTGCTCTCTGATTCTCCTGCAGCTGAGTTTTTTAATGTGATGGTGCTCTTCTGCATGCATGTACTCTGCACAGTACAGGAAAGAGAATTGTAGGTGAGCATACACGTACTTTTTTTGATCCCTGTGTTTAAGTGAACTCTGACTGTTCTTCATACTTGGATATGCCATATATTCTACTTCAAAGGTCATGGCTCACTTTAAGCTATTTGAAATCATAAAAGTCTTAATCTTCCATGCCTTTTTTCTCCTCCCGATAAAAGGAAATTAGGCACTGAACTCTAGCCACCTTCTTTCTTCATCTCTGGAATTGAAATTGCTGTTCTTTTGCAGCAGCTATGGAGCTTGCAGCATGTAAGCCTTCATTTGAAGGCTTATGTGTGGATTTATAAGGCATTCTTAGAAAAACAAATAGACTTGTATTTAATGTGTACAAATGTTTCTTCTGTAGTCAACTTCTAGAGTTTTTTTACAGTCATATGCTTCATGAAGAGTTTGTAGAATTGCATTCAGTCTTTAATTTTTTTGATTCAGCTAGGATAACACAAACTTCTTAGCTGATGTCACAGCTGACACACAAATTTAAGGATGTGTTAGCACACTGGTGGGAGAAAACTGAGAGGTGAAATTGATTGGAGTATTGGTTGAATCAATACAGGTATTCCTAAAAAGCCTTTTTTAGTGAAATGTTGGGATTGACCATAATAAGTAGTTTATTTAGTTTTAGCATTTGTTACAAGCGCAGTCACCTTCAAAGACCTGGAAAAAATTGGTATGTTTTTATTGTGATTAAGTTTGCATATAGATTTGGTTGTCTTAGTTGTTTGTTTTTTTTGTTTTGTTTTGTTGTTTTTTTTTTTTTTTTTTCCCAGTAACTTTTTGGTACCCTGTAACCTTAGATCCATTATCTTAGCATGTAGCCTTTCATCTCTTCCAGATGAACTTTCAGTTACCTGGGAAAGACATTAGAAGCTTTGATATGATCTCTAGCTATTCAATACTAGGTAATTTGTGAAATAGCCACTACCAGTTTTCTGTCTGCTCATCCAGAAATCAGCTGCTGGTACAGCAGGCAGGCACAGGTGGCAGGTAGGTAGTGTGCCTGCTCCTGAACAGCTGCTCTTCACAGCCTGATCTGACAATGTGAGGATGCAAACTTCAACTTGTAATTCCCCAAGCTGTGAAACTGTGGTGGTTGGAGCTTTGGTGCATGATCTTCTTGCATCTGTATGCAACCAAATTCTATAGTTTTGTGTATAGGAGCCATAATGATACAGTTAAGCAATTCTGAGAGAATAGAGAAGAGGTAGGTGGCTTTCATGGCTTTTCCTTTCCAGTGTTGGCTGTGATTGTCATAGTGCTGCTGCCCCTCCTCTCTCTCCAAAAGCTGCTGCCTCTTGTTTGCTGAGCTCTATTGAATGACTGTGGAGCAGTGCTGTAAGGACTGTTAAGGTCTAATGAATAACCTTCTGCAAACGATTGTATTTCCAACACGGATGGGTTCAGTGTTGAGGGGATGCTATGCTGATAGTCAGATGTAGTTGCTTTAGTTGTACTAGCTGCAGGCTGGTGCAGATGGCTCATAATGGGAGTGAGTGGGGCAGGGGCAGCCCCTTTGGCTGGTGTTGCTCATTAAGAGAACGGTGTGTGAACATTTGGTCTGCATTAAAGCCTTAAATTGCCAGCATTTAAGCTGCAATGTGGTAAGCAAGTGTTCCTATGCTTGTGCCAAGTGGTAATTTTCTACCTTAAGTCACTGCTGTATGTGATGTGTTTTTACAATAATACTTCGGTATTAAACCTGGCCTCAAAGCACTGCAAGCTAGTTACCTGCATCTGTCTTTAACTGCTACTTCTAAAAGTGAAGTTGCTACTCTGTCTTTGCTATTTTGTTTCCATACATAGACCTATTCTTAAATCCCCACAACTATTGTGACCAAATGAAGGATTTGCTTTGCTTAAAGCTGTGTCAGAGGAAGGGAAGAGGTAGAAATGGCTATCAGGAGGGAAGGTGCTATTGTGATTTATACTTGGTGACTGCATAGCTATAGCATAATTGTATTGCTAAGAACAGCCCCTTGGCATCTGAAAAATTGCTTTCATGATGTTAATGACAGACTCGAAATATAGACTTGCTCTGGCAGGTATCACTTTCCAAATAATTCAGTGTCTGCTGATGCCAGCAGGTATGTGTGCCTTATTGATTCAACTGTTGTAGAGTTTAGTACGATTCTACATTACTTTGCCATATGATAATATGAGTGACATAGGTGAATAACTGGTTTTATTCTGTCTGCTGGCCCACAACCCTCAGGAATTATTTGCCATTGTCTTTTTTTGATGAACTGAGGTTCAATCTCTTTCTTAGGTGTTGAGGTTTCTTTGATTAGTACCTTTTAAGAAATACATTTTTTATTTTTATATATATTTGATGCTACACAAGGGGATTTATGTCTTACAGAGTGTTCTTTCATATGTAGCTATTCTATTATTGTGCAGTCATTCTATAACTTACCCATGCAGATACCCATTTGCATCTAATGGCTAGATTTCTGTATTTTCATTCATTAACTTACAAGCTCTGATCTTTAACTTAACCAATTTAAAAAGTAGTTTAGTTAAAACTAAAATTATCTTTTCCCCCAGTGTTAATATTGGCTGAGCATTTGCCTTGTAACTGTGAAGTTTTTCTGTAATACTTGCAAATATTGCATATTCTAGTACTTGAGATAGACCTGCTGTATGCACTAGGCAGCTAGTAAATCTCCTACCTTCAGATGACATGTAAGTAGCAACATGACTTTTACCATGGATTTTTTGCAGAAAGGCATGCTTTGTTCTGTATGCTGACCTATATGCCGTGTTGAGACTCTATATACAATGACTTTTTTGTCTGTGGTGTCATGTCCGCCTCATGGATGAGTACAGTGTTTATGTTAGCATCTTTAGGCTAACAGCTAGAGACACGTGGATTGTGATTGTTTTGTTACACTAATACAGGCTTCCAAGACTGAGACTATATTGTTTAGATCAATAAAACTATTACTTTATATTTTGTTTTTCTCTGTAGTAATCCTGGGACACATTGCTGTTCTGTTACTTGTACCCTCTTGGTGAAGGCACTTTTTTCATTTTGGTTTGCCTAGATGTAAGCAATGCTCTATATGTAGCTTTGCAAACTAAATAATTTTAATTGGATGTTGGATTAAACTGCCCTAGGTTGGTGACTTTGACTTCTGTTATATCAGCAATTTGGCAACTTCATATATGGAGACTGGCAGTGTTTATCAGTAATGGCTGAACTTAGCTGGCAGCAGTTTTTGCTGAGTGGTGGGGGATGCAGAGCTTGCAACTGACCACAGGGCTGGGAACTCCTTTGAAATGTCTATCTGCCTTTTTTTCAATTAATACCTCAACTGCCTCTCTTTAAATTTTTACTATAGATAAATCATATTGTGCACAATGGAGGATTATACAAAAGGCCTTTCAATGAAGCTTTTGAAGAAACACCAATGCTGGTTGCTGTGCTGACCTATGTAGGCTATGGTGTTCTCACTCTCTTTGGATATCTGCGAGATTTCATGCGGCAGTGGAAGATTGAGAAGTGTCAAAATGCAACAGAAAGAGAAGAACAGAAGGTAACCAGTGGGAAATAATGTTCTGTGGGAAATGATATGGCTGACGTTTGAGTGTTTCTTTGGGGAGAAGCGGTGTTCCGTTCTGCTGTCTTCTGGATGCCCCAATTACTATACAAGTAATGCTGTATCATGAAAAAATAATCTTTCTTTTGAGTTATTTTTCCTCAGAGTAGTTTCCTCATCTGTCTCAGTGCAAAGCTGCATCAACAGTTACATCAATGTACTGAAAGATCCCCCCAGCTGCAGAAACAAAAGTTTGGGGAAGAGAGACTGCATGTTCCAGCATCAGTACTTAAAGAAAGGCTTCTGGTTTTAGTTTTACACCAATGGGAGGCTTTCTGATGCTGATCTGGTGGCTGAGTTTTGATTTAGAAATGTTATTAATTCTCTTTATCGGAAGCAGTTGCAAAGAGAAGCTTGTGGGTCAGATCCAGAGCACAAGCTATGTAACTTTAAATTCTTTTGGAATCCAGAACACAAGCAGGTTAGTTGGTGAGTAATTTGAGGTGCTGACTCGTGGCTCACTGATAGTGATTAGAAAGAATTAGTTCATGTTACAACCTATTCACAAAAGCTTCTGTACCAGGTGAAAGGTCTTGCCTGCTTCAGCAGTTAGACTGGAATGGATAATTCTGATTTTCAGTACTTGTTAATTATTTTTAGAGATCTTTATTCCCCACAGGAGTTAATTGTTTTTAGGAAGCTGCTGTTGAAACATGAAGTTCACAAGCTATTTTCTTGCTAACTCTTTAGAAGATTGTGACTACCAGTGAGCTGTCTCCAAAGGTCTTACTCTTGCTGATTTGGGTTCTCT
The DNA here is from genome assembly GCF_048771995.1 of Taeniopygia guttata. NCBI lineage: Eukaryota > Metazoa > Chordata > Aves > Passeriformes > Estrildidae > Taeniopygia > Taeniopygia guttata. Next base: position 43,376,153 of record NC_133030.1, on the reverse strand, counting down.
CAAACCGTTTTTCTCAACTGCTTTGGAGAGCCAATGTGACTTATAAAATGTTCAGGGAGTTCCTTTTCCAGTTGCTGGTTTCTGGTTCTCTGTGCAGCCACACAAGCAGTTGGCTAGCAGAAAATAGCAGGGGGCAGAAAGGACATCTCAGTAAGGCAAAGAAATAATCAAGGGTGTCAGGGAGGAACTAAAAAAGAGAAGGCTCTGTTGGAGCCTTTTTTTGGAGACAGCACTGGAGTAAAGTGCAGTCTTTTTACAGTAGATTAGCTAAGGACCAGTGCCTAAAATTACCTCATAGAAGTGTCTTTCTGTGAACATTGTGAGGTAGAATTAAGCAGATTCATAGTAGGGCACTAAATTCCAAAACAGAAGCATTCTTAGAGGAGTTGAATGAGTAAAAGGCATTTCATATTGGTTAAAAGTACAAGAGTTTAAAATTACACTATTGCCAAAACTGACTTCTGGAATATGAAAGTAAAAATCTTGGATCCCTTTTAACAGTTAAAATATCTGATTAAAAAATGCTGGTTAAGTCTCAACTTAAAACTTGGTGTGTTCGTTAATGCCTTTTGAGCTACTTTGTTTTATGACATTTGAGAACATGACACCCTTATATTTTTCTGTACGTAAAGCAGAAGTTGATACAGCAGAGAACAGTCAAAACAGTTGCAGAAAACTGCCAAGACATTAGAATAAAAATTTAAGTATTGGTATGGATTCATGATGTTGAGGATTATAAAGGAGTAACTGAAGTGTTGGTGCAGTTACTCTATACTGTAATTGTTACATTTCTGTTGCATGGTTGCTGTGAAAGGCTTGTCCTGTCAGTGTGTAACAACTACTTACAGCAGCCCTTTTCTGTGGGAGCAGTCCTTGCTCTTACATGAGGGAGTGAAAAAAGGGGGCAGTAGGTCTAATTCAGTAACACATTATTGATATTAGGCTCTCCATAAAGATTGCCACAGAGGACCTTGAAAAACAGAGGTTGTTAGCAACTGGTTATCCTAGTCCTAAAAGAAATGTAGCCTTGAATTTTTTTATAAAGTAACTCAGCATTGTATCTTACCCCAAAACACATTTGCTTAACAAGTATGCCTTCTGGACAGCTGAATTGAAACTCTTTCAGTTTCTGTGTTGGCTTCCATGAGGAGATGCACGTATTCTGGTTTTGTTTTGTACATAGGATGTGTGTGGATGGAGCTAATAAGAAGTGCCAGTGAATATTGCATAAGAATGAAAAGTAGGAAATCCTGTTTAAAGAAGTTTTGGTGTTGGAGAAATCTCAACCTCGTGTACTACCCCAAATCATGTCTCTAGCACTTAGATTGTAATAGATGCTTCTGATACCAGACAAATAGAAAAGTGATCACGTGAGATCTAGTATATACAGTACTTATCCTCACCCTTTGCTGCTTTAAGCTTTGTTTGCTTGCAAATGAATTGATGAGAGCATGTTGCAGCATATCTAGTGTGGGAGTCAGGAAGTTATTTTGGTGCAGGAGGTGGAGGGGGAAGTGTGTGCTCAATTACTTGTTTTGAAATTATTTTCACCAATATTTGAGTCTCTCTCCTGCATGACAGCCCAGCTACCTTTTGGTAAGGGAAAGCAGGTACTAGTGTGTAGAAAAGGCTCTAAATTCACCTTTTTATTGTTATTAATATGTGCTAATCAGAGAACCCGTGTGGTTACACTGGGGTACTTCCTGGCAGATTTGTGCAAATCTTTCCTCTGTGTAGAAATTAACATTTTTTATTGTTGAAATTCTCAGGAGCCAACTGGGTTATTATGATTTTCTTAAGTATCAAGCAAAATGATTAACCTTACCTTTTTGAAATAATTCATAATTGCATAGGTGCAAAATTATGTAGTGTGACGAAGTATTTTGTAAAGGGCTGAATGAACCTGTTCTGAAGATCACGGAATTGAAGTATGTGGATTTTCTGTGGTGTGTTTCTGAAGATGTTTACATTTGAATGCATAACATAAACTTAGGTCCAACATAGTATTAAAAACAAACACAAGGAAAAGATTCAGTTTTCCTATGTTATGGAGGGCAGTTTATTTCAGTAGAGCAAGTTCTTTGTTAAATTGTCGCTTAATAGTATAATCTTATTCCGCATCCATCATAACTAGAAAACTGCAAGTGACAAAACAAATTTAAAGAGCAGAGCAGAATTTTGAACAGGTTTGAATTTCAGCTGTCTCTGATGGCAGGTAAATTCCTTGGAATTTATTAGAGCCATGCATTGATATGAATGATTCCAAGAAAACCTAATGTTCACTCACTGTTGAAACACAAAAGGGTGAAAAGGGGCAGACTTTGCTATTACCAGGAAATAGTTTCATGGGTTTTGTCTTTGTTTAAAATATATCCAGCTCAGCTTTTCCTGGAAACCAGTGTTGTGTAGCACATCCTCTCTGAAACATTACTGGTCTGTTTTAGGCATGGGTAAATAGCAGGATTAACAATTTTCAATTACCCTGGAATCAATTTGTGCATACCCAATTTAATGCACTGTCTGGTCATAAAATATGGTTGAATCTGCAAAATGCTTCCACGATCTTACAGGCAGGATGAAAATAACTTTTACCTTTCCTCCAGTCCGATTTGCCTTTCGATTACCTTACATGTTTTATGTTTGGGAGTGACTCTAAATGGGGGTGGTAACTCTCTAGTATACTGCTTCATGCTTTGTAGCTTGCCCAGCTAGAACGTGTTTCTAGCATGTGAGGTTTTCAAAGACATATTCACAAGAGTTCAGCTGTAGGAATATAGGGGCAATAAACTGGACTTGTTTGTTCAGTGTTGTCTTAGCATCTGTGTAACTCATCAGGGGCCTCCTGATGATACAAAGGCTACTCTCAGTTATTGCTCCACTTTCTTGACTCATGTAACAGTGAGATTAAACTAGTCTTTCTGCTTCCTTTTTAGAAGCCTAGAATTTGTTGAAATTGTCTGCTGGCTTTCTGTTCAGAGTCAGTTATGTGTTATCAGAGAGCACATTATGTGAATTGAAGATAAGCCCTGCTGGTGCTCATGGCACCATTTGTTAGCATAGGTGCAATACTGTGAAAACTTGGCACTAAAGAAGTAGCATAATCACTGCATTTGCATGTCCCTGTGCCCTGAGCTAAAGACTACAGAGCTCTCATTATTACCTTCCCTTGTTGCAATATTAATTTAGAGTATGATGAAATAATGGATTCCCAAATCACCTATGCCAAGGTGTTGCACCCCAAGGGAGAATTTTATTCTTCCCTTGACTGGCTGTGCTTTTCATTGAAATTGCTATGCTTTTCAGGCTTCTAGGAGACCCCTAGTACTTCAGTTTCTTCATCAGGCGTCCCCTCAATATGGGATGTTATAGGCTGAAATTGACAGGAATAGAGCTATTTAGGATTTTTTAGCTCCATAAATGAAAAAAACTTGCTGATTTTGCTCCCTCTTTTGGGTACGGTGTTGCTCAGAAGATTGCTCAAAGAAGCATTTCCTAGAATATTTTTCCTCTGAATGAAATTGTTTCATCTCAGACTGATATTTTAGGGACCCTTACAGCTAGGAAGAGTGTTGGATCTGAAATAAGATGAGAACTTGATAGAAAAATAACAAGATCTGAAGGCAGTTTAAAGGTGATAGTGGTTGCTTCCAGCTCTAGGACACTGTTGCAGCTGAGCACTGTGGCTGCATATGTCAAAAATTTGAAATCACAGAATGTGCTAAGTTAGAAGGCACTCGCAGGGACATTGAAGTCCAGCTCTTAAACTTGCATAGGACATCCCAAAGAGTCACACCATGTGCCTGAGAGGGTTCCAGACTTCTCAGTCTCTGTCTGGCTTGGTGCTGTGACCACTTCCCCTTGGGAGCCTCTTCCAGTGCTCTCTGGGTGAACACTCTCTAGGTGAAAGGTATGGATTGATAGAGTTCATCCCTCCCTTCCTCCCCAAGTGTTTATTTTTTATGGTTCAAAGATTGAAAACACTAAATTAGCATGATAATTCAAGTGGTCTATTTGTTGTACTATCTATTCTTCATCTGGAATGCCACACTGTAGAAGGATGGAGGAGGTAAACAAACAAACAAACAAACCAACCAGCAGACCATCTGCTCCTGTATGCCAGCTCCAAATGAGGTCTCTGCAACTCCAAAAGACAGTACCAGTTTATGAAGGCACAATATCCTTATCCTTTGTTTTTTACATTCTCAGATGTGTGGGTTGTGAGAACCCCTCAGTGGGGTTAGGATCACTGAAGAAATAGACAATTTGTTTTTGCATTATGCCAAAATAACACTTCCTGCCTGCCCTATGCAAAGGAACTTTCTCATGAGACCTATCTGAGGGTGGTTTGTTGGAGGGAGCAGTACATGTATAGATAACAAAGGAGTTGATAGTATGCTGATACCTACACTTAAAGCCCTTTACTACAATCCTACGACTTAATACTCCAAAAAACTAAAGCTCGTGTCCCATATTAAACCTTAATTCCCTTACCCGTAATTTGTTCCTTGAATTCTTGTTGACTTTTAAAACATATTTTTTCTTTGTCATAATCCAGTAGGTTCAGAGAACTTCTCCACCTCACAGTAACTTTAAACTTAGTTCTAATACTGGCTTTTAAGGTCATGCTTGTGTTACATATATGGTGGTGCCAGGCTGTTGTGGATGATTGTCCTTATGTCACCAGTTGAGCTTGTTACTGTTCTGGCTTTGTCAGTTTGGGTTTCAAAAGAAAACTCATCTGATGAGTAATCTGAAGTGGGATTGGGCTGTATCAACCCAGGCATACCTGCTTGAGTTGGTATAATGACTCATTTCCAGCCTCCCCATACTAGCCAAGAACCTTGGCTAAAATACCAGTTGTTTCTTGGCTAACATAGTTGATGTGCTTGGATAACTGTTGCAAAGCTGAGCTCTTGTATGTAGATGGTTAAGAGGAGTTGAAAATACTTAGAAGCATTGCAGTAGATTATAATTAGACTAACAAATCTCTCAGTTTAATGTGCCAGGGTTTCTTTTTGGTCTCACTTCCCCTACCCCCTCTACAAGTAACATAGCAGAGGGTTTGAAACAATTGTAGGTAATTATTTTGATTTTGTGTCATGAATTCAGACAGGAACATGGAAGAAACAATTGCCCTTCTGTGCATCTTAGGACCTAGAAATTTTATTCCCACTGTCTGTCTTTGAGAAAGGACATACTTGTGATTCTCTGAAAGAGTGATTGTTAGCTAAATTTGGGTTGTTTTTCCATAGTTGAAATTATGGAAATTAATATCTTTGTGCCTTTTTGACACAGGCAGATCAGAAGTGGGTTTAGGTGCAGCTGTATCTGCTTTGAAGTTGTCAGGTTTGGGCTTGGTCTTTTCTGTGCAGCTGCTGGTAGGAGGATGCAAAGGTGTGGTCCTAAATGTTCCTTTACTCCAAACTGCAAGGACAATGTTGTTAAATCATTAAAATAGAAAGGTAATGAAAAAAGTACTCCTCCTGCAGGCAAGCATTGTAAGTAAGAGCTTGTAAGTGCCTGTTTGTGTTTTTATTAAAAATCTCATTAAAAATCATGAATGCTCCCAGTTTTGCTTCAGTAGTACAAATGTCTGACACTATAGTACTTGGTGAGATACTCTGCCTTTCTTATATTGTCACCAAAAATAAAATTCCCATCACAATGTTTGCATTTTTCTTGTGAAAAACAGGAAGCAATGCTTGTCTGGTTCATACCTTTGTAATAAATTTTGCTTTTTCCTTCTGTAGATGATTAAAAAGGTGGTGATTTTTTTTTTCCCCAACAGAAGCAAATGAATTATGCATTCTTATCTCTACTAAATGTCAAACTTTCTTTAATTAAATAGTAAAAAGGAAATCTTGTGACTTTGGGGCAAGAAAAAAATGTAAAGTGCTCAATGTCCTTGCTGCCACTGTTAGTTTGACATTCCTGTGTTATCCATTCAAGGCAGTCACTTACCTTTCCTGGAAAACATTGGAAGGGAAGCTAAAATTCAGGAAAGGCTCATTCATAAAAATCATGTGGGACTTCAGTGTTGATAAGCTGTGCAGAGAGAGGTACGATAATGCAGTTTATTAGCTTCTATTGAAAACAAAAAATTGTGGAAGGTTCTAATTGTAATGTGTAAAATAATGCTAGTGATGCTATATTAAATGCATTCATTATGCACAGAATAAAATATGACAGAGCATCTTAGTTTTCAAAGTCTTTGTGTATTCAGTACAGCAATGTTTGGTGCTAAAAAGCCATTTCATGATCCCATGCTCTGCTTAACTTGAAGGCTGACTATACCTCTCCTGCAAAGATTATATGCCCACAATTTAATGAAGGGGGTTATTTTATGTTTTGTGGTTTTTTGAGTTTTTTTCATTACACCAGAATGACAGAAAATAATTATTCCTGCTACTCTTATTTTACTGTCACATATACTTTCCTTTTACTTAGAGTGCTTTTGATGTGTTTCAGGACTTTGTCCCATTGTACCAGGACTTTGAAAATTTCTACAACAGAAACCTCTACATGCGCATTCGGGACAGCTGGAACCGTCCAATCTGCAGTGTGCCAGGGGCCAAAGTGGACATGATGGAGAGAGTTTCCCATGACTATAACTGGACATTCACGTGAGTCAAAATTGCAAGACCTGTCTTGAAATATAGGGTCTCTAAGAGCAAGTTGCAGGCTGTGAGGTTAAAGGAGCAGTGAATTATGAGCTTTATTATGAAAGTTTGAGCTTTCTAGCAGCTTGAATCAATGATTTTTGCTCTTTTGAACTGCATTTAGCCACCAAAGTGATGATTTGTATATAATCTTTTGGCTGCTTTACTGTATTAAGATTTCCTGGGCATACACCTTTAACAAAATTAATACCTTTGTGCATGATGACAAGTGCCTGCTGTGGATACATTGGATTGCACTGCTGCTTGTGACTTGGTCTTGATTTAGAAGTTCTGCCACTTGAAGTGAATGCTGCTGTCTGAACTGAATTTAACAGAATTGTTTTGAGTCAGAACTGAAGTAGCCTGTAGAAACAAAATGAGAAATACAATAAAGCATTTTTACAAATTGGAAATGACATATCACAGGTTTGATGTGAAGAGGTTTGCAGCACAGTATTTGGTGAAACTAGTTATGTCTCTTCTTGGGTTTCAAGGGCAAAAGAATTAAAATGAATTTTTTTCTGCTAAACTGCTTCCCTATTCTCCTTGTCACGTATTGTTAGCACAGAAGTGCCAAATGTGTTTCCTTTCTGTGGTCAGAGGATATCCCGCTTGAGGCGCTGCCAAGTTAATTGATCTAGAGATGTCATTTTGTAATTGAAAGAAAAATTGTATGTTTCTGGGATTGAGGGAGAAACAGAGCAACAGATGGTTGGAGAAGCCTCAGTTTCATGTGTGATAGCAAATTCACCTGTAAATGGAAACTCTTCTGGGAATTAATTTGAGGATGTAAGAGAGGGAGAGAATCTTTTTAACTGATTGTTGCAGTTTGATGATGAGAGGCAGTACTGAAATAATTTAATGGTTGGCTCTATTGAGTTTTAATATTTCAGTGTATAGTCTAGGGAAGTGAAATAAAAATCTTCTGGTGTAAATAATGTTTAAAATTTTGGGTGCCCTAACTTGTGCTGTTTTTAAAACACAGATACACAGGGAGAGTGATAAAAGACATCATAAATATGGGTTCCTACAACTACCTTGGGTTTGCACAGAATACTGGGGCTTGCCAAGAAGCAGCTGCTAAAGTTCTGTCCCAGTATGGAGCTGGGGTGTGCAGCACTAGGCAGGAAATGGGTAAGTTGAGGATGATAATATGTTCCCTGAATGTTTATTTCAAAGTCTGTATCTTATTACAGGTCTTTAAAACATTAGTTGTTACAGCATTGAACTTTAGTCTAACTGATAAAGCTTTTACTTCAGTGAAGACAAATTGACTTCCTGGATTTAGTTTATGTTGCACAGCAGTTGTCTTACTTATGTGTTCATGTATGGGGTTTTTTTTTTCAGTGGTCCCCTATGGGCCTTTAAATAAAGTACAGCTTAGTTGGTGGAAATTCTCTTTGTAGAATTTAGCAATAGTGAAAGCTTTTCCTTACTCTGAGCTTCCCATTTGTTTTATGTGCAGGAAACTTGGACAAGCATGAGGAGCTGGAAAAGCTAGTTGCCCGGTTCCTAGGTGTGGAATCTGCAATGGCATATGGAATGGGATTTGCGACCAACTCTATGAACATTCCTGCTTTAGTTGGCAAGGTATGGCTTAAGTCATGGACAAAAGCTCACCTAACAAAGATTCTAGTGGTTCATTTTTCGAAAAGCTACTTGTTTGCATTTGTTTGTTCTCAGTGGGAGCCCCTGCAGATATTCTCTGTGGAAACTGTAGGTCACAGTTGGTAGTATGCACCTCTAACCATTGCGAAAGTCTCTTGGGGAAGCAGCATCCATGAGACCAGTAGCAGCCCAGAGCTTTCTCTTGGAAGAAAGCCTGGCATGTTAAGGCTTGCTTCCTCAGGCTACTCCTTGGTGTGTGAAATGGTGGCTGATTAACAGACTGATTGGCTGAAGGTATTTTGGTGCTTTTGAAACGCTAAGAACCAACTGTGTCAGCTACACAGATAAGCTGAATTGCATGTTGCTACATAGAGAATTTATTATCTTTGAGTGACAGCTAAAAATCTTTCCTTTGAAGAAGTAGAAAGGTTGTTTGAGGGAAATAAAGTTAACTGTAAAGCATGATGTTCGCTGTATGCATAAAACAGTAGACAATTAGTCTGAGTGTCCAGTATCTCCAATAGTGCTATTTTAGTTATTAGAAAATTAAATAAAAGCGAAATTTTTCTTTGCCTCTTCTGATGCAAAATACACATTCTCTTAGCTCCTCCTTAGAGTAAAATAGTGCAAGTACTGGAGCAGGTCTCTTTTTTTTTTTTGGCACATGATTCACTGTCAGCCTAATTCTGCTAGTCTATTGGAATTCTTTGTCCCTGTGTTGTGAATTGTTTTCCTTTAATTTATTTATTTTTTCACTTCCTGAGATTACTTCCTTAATCTTCCATATGTGATATCCACAGATGATAAATTTGCTGCTTTGTTCTTCCTGGCAACTTTTCTTCCTGGTGATTGATTCTCTTTTTTCCTGCATGTTTGTTTTTTGGTTTTTTTTAAAAAGGAAGTAGCACGGTCTACATAATATGCCTTTTCTTTTGGCCTGTTAAGTTTGAAATATCAAATGCTTTGCATATTAAAAAAAACTTTTGGGTCTGATGCTAGAGAGAAATTCTGTGGTCCAAATTTAATCTTTCTTGAGTCAAATACTTCTGCAGTGCTATGAATCTGAGCAACATATGTTACTTCTGAAATATCTTTTACCTGCATTTTTTGTCTCTTTGTCTTTCCATATCTCTCCTGTTTTATGTTCAATGGAAAAATGATTCATGATTTCTGTGAGGCCTTTCAGATTTAGTACATGCTGTCAGGTACATTTAAGTAGATAGCTCATTGTCACTACAAATTACTCATTCCTACAAATTTACTCAATCTTTTTTTTTTTAATGTGAAGCCCACTGTATATCTTCAATACCTTATGAGAATACCCTTGAGATACTTTACTCATATCCTGTGTTTTCACCTTTGAACTTCCACAGCTTTTACAACCATTGAGAAAGTCTGAACAGTAAATTTCAAGGCATGTAACATACCTTTTTTATGCTGCTCACGTTAGTAAGCCAACTCTTGTCATAAATGGGTACAGCAATCCCTACTGGGTTAGTCATGAAGATACGTAGTTTCTTGTGCACTTGAAATAAAGTACTAAGAAGCTTTTGCCTCATAACAATACAAGTGCCCTTATACTCAAGTGAATACTCCAAACAGAAATTGTGCTCTGGTAGAGAAGAGAGTTCTTGTCAAATGAACCCTTTTGCAGTTCAGAATGTTCACTGAATGTTTTTTTTTTTGGCTGTCTGAAGTTGCTTCTCACTGCGTTTGATTTCTTCATTGTCTGCAAATAAGGACACATGAATCCTGAATTTTGGCACCACCCAGTACACAATTAATTGCGTGTGTACTACCTGTTTGGCAATGCTTTGATAGTCCTCAGTAAAGCTCAGAGATTCTCATGCTTGATTAAACTCTTGGGCTTTTTTATTTTAAATACTGTTTGTGTCTTTTTGCGTGTCCTACTTATATTTTCAACTGTAAATCTGCTTGGAACACAAGATATCTTCCAAGTTAATAGTGTCTGGGCTCCTGGATTGCTACTTAATTAGCTAAAAACAAGCTACTGCGTATAGTTGCTCACATATACTGGACCACCTGTTCTTTTTCAGCTCTGTGGAATCCTGAAGCACTTAGTTTATGTTCCTACTGATTTGTCTTTCAATAACAACATACACAGTCTGACTAGATCCATGTCTGTGCCATAATTTGATCAGTATTAGTCAGCAAAAGGAATTCAAAAGCTTCATCATTATTTAATTTATCTTTGTTCACTATGCCTTGTTAACAGCAGCCTCTACTAAGCAGATGCTGAAAATAAGTATAGTTGGTGTAGACTGAAAGTTGTACTTCAGCAATTAAAGTTAAAAGATGCAATTAAAACATCACTAAAATCATGTCTTTCTGCACCTGGTGGTTTTCAGCAGCAGAGACTCTCTTTGCAGCCAAGCTGTCATGTGCCTGATACAGTCACTGCCAAGTATGCTGAGTCTAGACCACAGATAATGTGATTTTGAGGGTTATGTAGTCAGAAGTTGCTAGACCATTTGAGGCTAAGGTAGACTCTCAAAATTGCCTGTTTTGGATTAAGTATCATTACTATAGTCAGTATAACTAGGTAATAACACCATTCTGTACTGCCTTTAGGACAAAGCTTTTCATCATAGCTCTGGATGGAGAGAGACTAGACAATTGAGTTAGAACAATGATGCTTGAAGGATATTTTTTTGTTATAAGAAAGCACATTAATTTCCACATACAGGTGAATTGTAAAACTAAGTGCTTAGGACTGAATTACACAATTCATGTATGTAGCACTCCAGCAGAATGTGTCATTCACTTCAATTGGTCTTGCAGGATATGGTGGTAAGCCTGAACTTCACTGACATATTTTTCTAGAGCCCAAGTAATGTTATCTCCAGTTCCTGTTAGCCTTGTCCTGGATGCTTTCTCAAATGTAAATTTGCTGATAAATTCAAATGAAATCTTATAACTGTAGTAGTGTAGTATCACCCAGTTTTACCTAGAATCATCAGTGATTGCTGTACTGTGCCAGTGCTTCTTTCTAGTGGCAATCAGTACTAGACTAGTTACTACTTCTTCAGTTTCAAATTAATTTATTTCTAATTGAATGTCCTGTTAGCAGAGGGTGAAAAGATTAGTTTGTTAAATCTACTTTCTTCACCAAAAGTTAATCCTTGTTTATATGGAAAAAAATTTGCCTTTTTCTAGGCAATTAATATTTCTTTTCTTTTTTTTTTTTTTTTTTTTTTTAAATTTATCACTTTTTCTGCTTTCTACTATTCAAGAAGGGTACTAGTACTGGATTATTATATTCTCTTTTTTAGATACAGTAGTGTTTAACAGCAATGTCCTCTGATGCATACATACTCTGTCTGATATAGTGGTTCCAAAGAGCAAACACTAGTTGGAAATTTCCAACTAGTAGGAAATTTCTAGTAGGAAATTTCATATGCCAAAGTCTATGAAACATGTAGTGTGAATGTTTGTAGCAGCAGTATTAACACATGGCATTTGTTGCAGTTTCTGGGAAAAACCAGTCTCTGGCTTTCTCAGAATCTAGAATGTTTCTACATAGGTTGCAGTTCTAGTGTAGACTCTCCTTTGTTCTGGAGAAACTACTCCTGTTGTCTGTGACAGTCCTTGTATAACTATAGTCAATGCTTTTCACAGTCCTTTCTAGTAATTGCCGTTGCAGAGAAGAAATCCTCTTGATTCCTCCCTCCATCAGCTGTTATTAGAGAAGCATGGAATGAGCATGTTTCAGTATTAGAGCTTCAGCATCTTGACACACTTTCTAGATTTTTAACTGAGCAAAGTCACTTCTAAAGTTGCAGCACATTTGCGTAGTAACTGTAGTGGGCCAAGTTTATTTAGAGATATTGTCGCTTCCTTATATATTAATCCCCCAATATACATACATTCCTGTAGTCCACAGTGATAATGCTGTGACTGAATGTTCAGCATATCAGTTATTGATCTGCAGTCATCACTGCTCTCAAAACATCCTGTTTTAATGTTTGTCCAAGGATTTATCTTCTGGGTTGTTTTTTTTTTTTGCAAAAGCATATTAATTCAGTATCATGTTTAATGACTTCAGAAAACTTAGTCAGTTCACCATGCAATTCTGTTTTTCCACTTTCTCTCTCTTGTATATTACCTCCATCTACACGTGGGTTTAGTCAGTAGTTGCCTCCTTATGAAAACAATAGTGCAGCATTGATAAGGCCTTTAACCTAGGTCTTCAGTGTCCTGTTTCTTAGCAGCACTGTCAGCTTGCTGACTGAACTGTGGCAAGCTGCTCTGCTACCTGTTTTACCTGACCACATAGGAGGATGAGTACTCATCAACAGCATGAGTTATTCAGGCAGATTCAGCTGTAGGACTCCTAGGAAAAATGAAGCTTGAGTGTTTGTTTCAGTTAAGAGCAGTTCTGTATTTTTATTTGACTTACTAAGGCTGCAAATTGGATCTTAGCAAGTCATGCCTGGACTAGCTGGAATTTGCAAGTAGTTGGAGTTGCCTGCATTTATGTTGGAATTTTTTTTCTTAAATGATCTTGAAGCACTTCAGAGCTAAATGGTGTTGTTACATGCTTGGTTGTGAAACATAACCGTTCCAATATATTCCTCTTTCTCCTTCTAATTCAGGGCTGTCTGATTCTGAGTGATGAGCTGAATCATGCATCACTAGTGCTTGGAGCAAGACTGTCAGGAGCAACTATTCGAATCTTTAAGCACAACAGTAAGTATCAGATGGTGGACTCTGCTTTTCTGCAGATGCTATAGATCAGATGCAATATTTTCTATCTTCTAATAGCTGAAAATCCAATTTCATGCAAGGAAATAAATTGCTACTTATGTAAAAGGTCAGAAGACTGCTGCTACTGGAAGTTGAATCATCCTGAATCAGATTTTTTTAATGTGTTCAGTCCCAAATAATAACACATTTATCCTGAAGCTGTTCTGGCCTACATCTTCTGCATATGGAGGACAACATGCTACCCTTTGGCAAGTCTAGGGACACTGGTGTTTTTACATGGTTTCTTATTCTACTATCCTTGGGTAGCTCAGCATGATTAGACTATTCCAACAGCATGCCACATAATGATGCACTCTTATAGGGGTCTAAGTGACAATTTGGGGGATAAGGAAGTTTAATTTTAGAACTAGATGCTAACATGCTTGTACAGTAACAAAAGCTTATGATTGCAGATGTCCTGGCTAAACTAGACAGTCATAAATTCGCACAATGTAGTAAAGAATTTTTGGGACACGAAGCATAGGTTAAGTTCAATGAATTACTTGCTTTAGTATTTAAGTATTTGTTTCCAAAATACACAGATTTTTTAATTTCCTAGTTTCATCTTCCTCCAAAAGAGGTATTTATAATAACTTTCAGGTTAAAACTACCTCGGATTTCCTTCTCTTACTCTTGATGAAAGAGGCATGTGGTTGTTCTTGATTAGTAAGAACTACCTTAATTCTTCAGATACTCCTAATACTCTTTATAATGTCAGTTTCTGAGATCACAATGACTCTTGATCTCTTCCAAGTGTGTAGTGATAACAGCAAAACTTGGGTGACTGCAATTATTTTTCGTTCTTTGTCCTACTTGATAGTGTGGATTCTCTCTTCTGTGCTTACTGTTTCTTTTGTGTTCACTCTTTCTTGTTTTCTGTCATTTGAATAATTTGTTTTACAAAACAGTAGAGCATTTGGTAACATTCATTTTTTCTTTTTAATTCTTTGTAAATTTTGGTTGCTGGGCAAGATCACAAAAGCTTTGCATTGAACTTCTTGCATTTTTATGGACATACTTCTGAACATTGCATCAGTTGCACAATTTCAAAGAACATTGGCAACAAGCATAGTTCTGGCTATGAGGAGAAGGACTTAGAAGCTGATGTGATGAAAAATAGATGATTTGTTGGAATGGCTACAATAGATTATTTATAGGAATGTGCTTTCCCCTGGATATTCTAGAAACATTTTAGATAGTGGGTTTTTGTGGAAGAGAATGTAGTGGCAAATTAGAATCAAGGCAAAATGTAAACAGTGGTCCTGGCCTGTCAAGATGATGTTGAGTTCATATTTCTGTACGTGTTCTCAGTCCTACTCTTGTCATACACTGTGCTGCCTTTTTAATGTGATTTTCTTGAGATGTTAATGGCTTCATTCATAGTCAGATATTTAGAAATTTGGGGGGCGGGGAATGAAAGCTTCCCCTGAAATCCTTGTTCAATGTTTTTATTTATATCCTGCCTTATTCTGTAGTTTGTCCTTTTTATTAAGCTCAGACTCAACTTCCCCTCCTTCTTCAAAAATTAGAGTAGAAGTTTATTTTCCATATTTTCCTCTGACTGCACTAACTTTGTCTTTCCTTCATTGAGAGACCTGTTAGAGACAGGGACTACACTGCAGATTTCTTTATCATTGACTTTCTGAATGTAGGCAGTCTTTTAACATGACCTACTTTACTGTTTAGGTTTTAGTCTAGATCTAGTTCACAAGCTCCTCTTGCTGCTACAACTGCACTAGTCTACCAGTTCTCTTTCCATGTGCTCTTTTTCATGCCCTAATGTTTATATCTATCTCTTGCTCAGTACTTGGCTTTTATGCTTTGATTAATCCCATCTTCATTCCTTGGAGGTTTTTTTTCCAGGCTTGATTCCACGTGTATGTATTTGTTCACATTAAGTAGATCTCTAAGGATCGCATTAAGTGTTTGTAACCAAAGCTTGTAAGATTTCAGAATAGGTTTCTACTAACAGTTTCATCTGTCTGGTTTCTGATATGCTGAACATTGTCCTTTTTCCTGCACTGGTGATTCTCTTTTTTTCCTTTTCTCCTTTGGTTTAGAAGCTTCCTGTTCCCACTTCCAATCCCTTCAATTTTAAACAAAGAAGTAAAAAAGTACACTTGCCCTGCTTATTTTCCTGCACTTTGGTCTATCTTCTACTTATCTCTAATTGATTATCCTTTAACTTGTTTTATTCTGAATTATTTCTATCTGCAAGGACATTTTTACTACTAAATTCCCTTTTCATCAGAATGAGATACCTTCTTTTTTTAATTCCCCCACCCCCCCACCCCCACTTTCTTTTTTTTTGCCTAATGCTCTAACTTGTGCTTTTAGTTTAGAATGATGAAATTCTTCCTTGGAGTTCATACAGTCACCTATTCCCTTCAGTCTCATCCATGGGCCTGTAGGTAGATGAAGCCTGTGCTTATTGACTTATATATGGTCTGTCCTCCATGCTGGAGCAATTTGTGCCTGTTGCTGTCTTTAGTCATGTCAGAGTTCAAGCTAGTAGCTGTTTTTAACAGTAATTTCTGGTGCAGATATGCAAAGCCTGGAGAAGCTGCTCAAAGATGCTATTGTGCATGGGCAACCTCGTACACGGAGGCCCTGGAAAAAAATTCTTATCTTGGTGGAAGGAATATACAGGTACAAACTATTCTTTATATTCCTAAGACCCTCCACGTCAGATCTAAATGCTTAGTGTTTGGATATTTTTGCCAAATCAAATGATGAATATTGTCACTTCATAGTTATTTCATCAGTCTCATCTGTTAATTACATTACACTGTGTATGTCTCACATCCTGGGCTCTCTGTTGCTAGAACTGTAGCTGCAGCAGGTGTTATCACAATGTTTCCCACATCCTGATTATATTGTAGAAATTAATTAATCAAAACTGATTACTTATATCAGAGCTGAGGTCTTAAGTTGCTTGTCCATTCCATTCCATTCTTTCTGTGCTTACTAGATTATGCTAGTGTGATTGGAATTGCACAAATTTAATATTTTTGCTAAGAGTGAGTAGAAGCAGTAGGCATAGCTGTGTTAGGCATTCAAATCCTAGTGACTTTCAGTACAAAATGTAGTGTTTTGGAGTGTTACTAAAGAAATCCTAGTCAGTTCTTAGAAACATCAGGTAAGTAGATGTTAAATCAGACTACTGACATTAGGGTGGAATTAAAATGGAGATAATTTTATAAATTAATTATCACTGAACACATTCCTGTGCCCTAGCTTCCTGTTGCTGCTACTGTTTAGTCTGTGTGTCAGCATCCCAGAGATGCTGAACAGGTAGAAAGGAGTTATCTGGGCCCCAGGTACAAGGAGGAGAAGTGCATCTCTGCAGACTGTGATGGGTCTAGCAAATTTTAAGTGTTTGTAATTACTGAAAGAGTGAAGAAATGAAAGCATAGTGATTTTAGTCTCTATGAGGTGGTCCCAACAATTAAATCAACTTATACTGAATTTTTGTTTCTCAACAGTATGGAGGGATCCATAGTCCGTTTGCCTGAAGTCATTGCCCTTAAGAAGAAGTACAAATCCTATCTGTACCTTGATGAAGCTCATAGTATAGGTGCCCTGGGTCCCAGTGGCCGGGGTGTAGTGGATTATTTTGGACTCGATCCTGAAGATGTGGATGTTATGATGGGAACATTCACGAAAAGCTTTGGAGCTGCAGGAGGATACATTGGGGGCAAGAAGGTAAAAAGCTGAGAATGTCATGGCTGTTGGTAAAGTCCATTTCAGGCAGGTGGTGGAATTCTTCATTAATCATTTCAAATTTAATCTACTCCTCAAGTACCCTATTGTCCATTTCTTTCATAATTTTACATGCTAATGCTGTGAAAGTCTACAGTGGAGAAGAGCCTAGTCTAGTAAAATACCTCATAATTATGTAGTTCTCACATGGTTGGTGATGATCTGAGATTGCAGAATGTACAGTAGTGATGTAATATCTTTATAGGAAGGGATAGGAGTCAGGAAGCTGGGATTTCTTGATGTTACTTTTAACGAGACTTGAAGGAAAAATGCAAAAAGCGTAAGTTTTTCTACCTGTTTGGAGGAAAATCCTCTTAGGTTCGTCTGGTAGAATTGATTTCCCCCAGGTGCAAGCAGTTTGCTTTCTGAAAAGACACTTCTTCCCTTTTTCTTTTTTGGCTGATTGATTGCTTTGGTTTTTGTTTGGCATTTTATTTGTTTGAGGTTTTGGGGGGTATTTTTTTGGTTACTCTCTTTCTTTTGGAAAGTACAGCTAGAAAGTGTTGCACTTGCCAAACATCTAATTCTCAGAGGGATGGTGTAGACAATGCTCTGTGTCACCTTTCTTGTATCATAAAATATCTGATCTCACAGATCAGGCTTCTAAGCTTTACTGGAGGGTAAATAAGCTTTATTGTACAATTTTCCTACCAGGACAATAATTTTTATGTATTAATTGTGATAATTACTTCCACCCATAAATGGAGGTGGAACTTGGAGGTATTCCTTGTAGGTTGTTTATTACAGTGAGATTAAAATTACTTCAACAACTTCCCCAGGAAAAAAAAAATCATATAAATCTTTTTCCAAAGGCAGTGAGCTGGTGGTATTGACTCCATGGCATAAGGTAAAGCAGCTAAGAGGCCTTTGCACCTGTTTTAGCTACTGATTGAGGGTTTGCTTCATGGATAAGAGGCCCTAAATCTTCTTACCTAGTTTATTTCAAAGTCCCTTTACAACTTCCTTTCCTTCAACTCTGACCCCAGGCAGACAGTACAGAACACTTCCGGAGGTTTTTATAATACATTTGCAGCTTGTGATAGCTACAGAGCTGCCATTATTCATTTTATGGTAGCAAAGGACAGAATCTCTCCTGGCATTCGTACTGATGTTTCTAATATTTTAGCATGGTTTTGTTACAGTTAACAAGCAGCCTAGATGTGAGCTGTGTTGGTCCTTTGTTCCTATATGAGCTGCTTTTGCCCTCTTAAGAGATGTGTTTAAGGGGGAAATGCAGAAGGATTATTCATTCTCAAATGACACCTACTGCTTTATTTATATTGTGCTGATGAACGAGAGAGATTTTGTAACCTGTTCCTTTGTTTGGTGGTTTTTGTGGGGGAAAAAGTATATTGAGCATGATCCATAAACACCTATAAATCCTGCTCCCCACTATTTCATTTTCTTTATAGTCGCACTGTTGTTATAAACACTTTTGAAACTCACCTTGGGCGCAGGTCAAGTAATGCTTACATAATGCAAATCCTTGTTGCAGTGCACTGTTGATGGTGTTGGCTAAACAAGTCTGTCATAGACATTTGTCTCTATCAACACACATTCTTGCACTGTGACATTATTATGAGTTGTCATGTCCCTGCTGTTTCTTGTACTGTAAAATTAATCCATGAGATACTTGTTCTCTTATGGGGCGTTCTGAAAGAGGTTTTTTCATGGTGCCCTGTTTTATTGTGATTGAAGATATGACAGCAGCATTTCTCTGAGTGTTGGGAAGGCTATGTTTGATGCCTCTTGTGTTTTTCTAGGAACTGATTGATTACCTCAGGACATACTCTCACAGTGCTGCGTATGCAACATCAATGTCACCTCCTGTTGTGGAGCAAATCATCACCTCCGTGAAGTGCATTATGGGTGAAGATGGTACAACTATTGGTGAGTCTTTCTAGCAGTAAACATGCAGAAAGGGGAAGGAAAAAACAGCCTCTATCACTTTGACAGATAACACATTCAGTGGACACTTTCATAATTATCTATTAGTAATTCTGCAGTTGGAATTTCTGGGTCAGTAAACCAGTTAACAATTCTGCTTGGCAGATCAGCCTAATAACAGCATAAAGACTTTTCAGCTAGAGGTAAGTCATCTTAGTCTTGTCTAAGACACACTATTTTCTTGTACTGATTTTTGTTTTCTGTCAAGCTATTCTAGCTACCTTCTTTTTCTTTCCATTGTTTGTCCTTTGTTATTTGCCCCACTTTAAAAATTGTTTTAGAGTACTTTGCTGTTGTGTCTTTTACAGTTGTGTGCTGGTTTATTGCAGGGACAGTACTTTCAATTTTCATCTCAATTAAAGTGAACGTGTAAATGTTCTGAAATCCCTTTTTACTTGGGGAGCTGGAGGCATTTTTCAAAATCAGTGAACTTAATGGAGTAGGAGAAGAAATTTAGCATATTTGTCTTTATTGTCTTAGTTTTCCTGTTTCATTATAGAAGTAAAAAAGGTAAAAATTATACTACTCTCTGGGCATTCAAAGTCATAATGACAGATTCTTGTGTCTTATTTGCCTATGGGCAGCAGCCTCCTTCAGTTACAGCATGAATTAAGTAGCCCTTTAAGCTGCCTTGAAGCTGAAATGGTACAGTTTGCGTGTAGGTTACTTTTCTCTCTTCACAGGTTGTGAGCAGCTCATACAGGATGCTGATGTAGTTTGTTGAGGATCATTAAATGCCAACAGATGGCATTTAGTTTGGAGGCTCTTAGAATTCTAACTGCAGATGGATATTGAATTCTTGGAGCTTGAGGCATCTGGCCACGAGGTGGTGGTGGTGTATGCTGAAGAAATGAATTGGCTTTTGAACATGCATCATCTGACCAACCAACCTGTTTGATAACTTACAGTGAAAAAGCTCACTGGAGATATGACTCGAGAATTTTCCTGTTATAACAGTTTTCATTTGGTTTGCTTATATTATCTGAGAACAGACTTAAGTGCCAGCAGTTGGTATTGGTGGTTGCTCAGTAGAGATATCATCAGTGAGGCAAGTACAGTCTGGCAGCAGCCTGTGTCTGTGCTAGCTTTGAGTGCTTCCAAGTGGTCCATATGAGAGACCTGTACCAAGATACAGTAGGAGGTGACTCCCTGCTCTCGAGTACAGGTATTAAGCAAGCTTCACACTGCACAAAAAGTGTT
The DNA here is from genome assembly GCF_048771995.1 of Taeniopygia guttata. NCBI lineage: Eukaryota > Metazoa > Chordata > Aves > Passeriformes > Estrildidae > Taeniopygia > Taeniopygia guttata. The sequence goes on along the minus strand of NC_133030.1, from coordinate 43,356,210 downwards.
GATTTGCTGTAGTCTTAAAAGTAATTGTTTGAGGTTTTTATAGCTGGTGATTTACCAGCAGTCTGTGGTCTGCTTAGGCATTGCTTGTTTTGGGTTTCTTCCGCTATCTATTCTGCTCAATGAAGCGGGAAGCAAGGAATGTGTAACTGATTTCTGTTTACAGTATTTAAACTCAGGCATTTTTGCCTCTTTCTGAAGCTACTGTGTGGAATTTGTTCAAGCCAGGAGAATGGAAGTAACTTCCACACTGTTCTCCTGTCATGCCAGCAAGATCTATCCAAGTTGAAAGGCAAACCAGGTTAGGAACCAATATGGCCAAAAAATAAACTCATGTTGCTTAAAATGCATGTTGAGCTACATCCTGCTAATTTGGTGCCAAGAAGTACCTAGGCATTCTAACAAGAAAACAAGTGGTTTTGGTGTTTGATAGGTGTCTTGTTTCCAAGAAGTCTCTGTATGTCCACTTTCTGGATAAGCTTCATAAGTGATGGTTATAACAGCTGGATAGTCACAACCCTGTCAAATCTCAAAGGATTTCTCTGCTGCAGGTCTTGTGAAAGTGTTACTGGCTTTTTAAGCATCTAAGTAAACTTTAAGACAAGCACCTCATAGGATGGTTTCTGCATAAAAGTGCTTTTCTATTTATTTTCTGCAGAGTGTTGTTTCCCAGTCATGCATTTTTAAAATTGCATTAAGGCTTTAGAGATAATATTTTTCTTTGTTTAAGGGCTTTGACTGAAAAACTTCTGTTTGGAGTCTGTGGAATTACAAGTGGGGCTCTGGAGGACCACTGCCTGCAGTGCCTGGTTTGACCACTGCCTGGTTTGACTATGAATAAATAAGGAGTAGATGAGTGCTGGTAATAGTTAACTGTGAAAGACAAGTGGAGAAATAGTGTTAAATGGGGTCACTGGCAAGCACCTCTGAATTGACTGTGTACTACAAAAATTTCATTGCTTTTAAGTTAGTCAAGCTGAATGAATTGGTAAAGGAAACTGAGATAGGGCAATGGTTTTACAACAGCACAGGACTTGGAGCTGGAATATGAACAGTAGATGGCTAGCTCCCAACCTTATGTTTTGGACCACAGCTAAATCATTTAATAGCTTCAAGAGTGCCTTCTTGAAAAGAGCCTTTGTGGCTTCTTTGTCTGCCTGCTTCTGTTTACCACATGCTATTTGTAAAACCTGCTGTCCTCCCTGTCTTCAAATCTTTGTGGAAATTGTCATGTCAGATTGAGATAGTCTGTAGCTGAGGAATAAGTAATAGGAGCCAAGTAGTTTTTGAAGATGAAAGGGGTTTTGTAAATAATTTTGCAAGAATATGTTAATGGTCTAGGTTATTTCTAAATCTAAAGAAGCATCTGAAGACTCCAAACTCACAATATAAGGTGTTATAATTCCTAAAACTTTAAATAACTAAAAAAGTGAATGTCTCAGATATTTTCAGCAAGTTGCCAGTGACTAAATAGGATATTGGTAGGAGGCAGCACAGACAAAATTCAGATGTTATAAAAAACTTTTCTTTGAGAATGTAAGATATGCTTATGTGTAAATGTGCTGCCTTAGTTGGCACAGTATTTTTCTTGTGTCTTGATTTCTATTCAAATTAATCTGTTAATTCTTTGTAAGGTGTATGCATGTAAGTGACTAGCAGACTTCAGTCACCCTGAAGACAGTTACAGCAGTATAATTATATACAAATATCTTGCTTGTTCCTTCATCAAGATTGCAAAAACTGTGCTAAGAGCTAAAGCAATGGCAGAGCCACCTTACAGGTTTAGTAGCAGCGCTTCCAGTACCGCAGCTCCTCTACATTACCAGATCAATACTCTGTCTTATTTTACTTTGTATTACTTGTCTTATACTGTAATTGGCTAGAAGACCATCATGGGGTCTTAAACAAAACACACTTGATCTGTGATCCCTCTGAGTATTTCTTCAAAGGAGCAGTCAACCTCAAGAGTGTTGAGCATGTTGAGCATATAGACTCTCTTCAGAGAACTCAGGTGATAATGCACATTAATATCTTGTATGCCATCACATTTGGCTTTAATATATATATAAAAGGGCAAGGTGAGCAAGATGGAGAAGTCTTCTTTCTACAAAAACAAACTTTTGGAACTGTTTTCCAATTAAAAGTCTAGATGGTTTAATGAGAAAGTGTTGCAGATACTTGTCAGCAGTTTGGTGAATGTTGCTCTTGCTGTGTTCAGCCACAAAATGAATTAATGTCAAATAGTTTTGTAGATAAAGGAGCTTTTTAAACAGTGATAATAAAAAGACACAATAATCAGACTTTTTAAGGTCACAGTATACATACACAAAGATGACAAATTGATTCTTGGAATGGCGTTCTGGAAAGCTGTAGCATAGAGCCACTTGATTCTTGCTGTTATTTAAATGGACTGTAGGGCAAATGAGACAGCTTGGTTCTTGTCATGGTAAATGAGACATTGTTATGGTTTATGATGTTAAGTACTTGACCTCTCTTGGTGAATTTTTCAGCATCAATGATATGGTTTGAGTTAAAAGCTAGATTTTTTGCTTCTGCAATTTCACTAGGACTAGGAATCCAGCTGGCTCCTTTCTGTTATTGACATAAGAGCCAGTGATGCATCCTGTACAGCTGGAGTTCTCTTAGCCTTGTAGCTGTTCAGGACCCACCCTGTTTGTTGCCCCAATAACATTGCTGGGGGCAAGTGGAAGAAAATCGTAAGTAACCCAGGAGAGATACAGGCAAATCAAAACATGCAAAGTGAAACCAGTCTAGAGAATGGTTAACCACCTTCAGAGGTGAAACTTAGTTTGCTCTCCTATTGAAAACTGAAGATGAGCCTTAAATCCAGGTGTGTTTTAAGTTTCAGCTAAAGTTGGCAATACTAATGGCTTGTAAAAGAGATGAACTATTTCTTTCCACAGACCTTAACTCAGTAGTAGTAATTATAACTCTTGACATTTGTAACAAGTTTGACTGACTTCCATGGGAGTTTTGAGAGGCAAATATCCCACACCTAATAACACAGCAATACATAGCATGTTCAGAATAAGTAGTGGATAGATCTTGCCCTAGATGCCTCTTAAATTTTGACTGAATGTTAAGTCTTGAGCACTGTATAGAAATGAAGGATTATTATCTAGCATGGTTCAGTTGAGATAGCAGTTGCATTTGGCCATCCCAGCTGCTAAACTATTGGAAACAAATAACTGCTCTTTGAAGGCTGGTCAGTCAGCAGCACAGAGTCAGATTGGTATTTGTCTCAGCACCTCAGTTGTAAAGAGCCAGTAATTAATTCCATCTCATCAGTGAAAATAGTTTTTTAATTTTTTTTTTTAATTTCTACTCTTGCCCATTGCTATGTGCAACAATATTGAGTGAGTTAAATCAGAGAAGGCAGTTAAATCAATTATAACCACAAGTAATAAGAATGTACAGCTGTCTTGGCAGAGAATTGAACATAACTGAGCTGTTCAGAATTCAGGACCAGTGTTACACTGTTAATATGCCCAGGGAGAAGCATGCTGGGAAAAATAAAAAACCAAAAAACAAACCAAACTAAGCTTAGATGGTCTGCGTAAATTCTGGAGGAAAAATACTGCAATTAGTATTTTAACTTCCATGTGGTTAATCAGGCCCTCAAGTGAAGATAGGACCTCAGCAATTCAATCATCTGCCTAATCAGAGGTTTCTTGAAGTTGGACATTTTGTAACATTACCTTTTTCTTTCCAAAGACAAACCAGAATTATATGCAACTACAAACATAAGCAGTAGTGAAGGAATAGCCCATGTTTCGGCACCTGGAACTGAATTTTAAGTAGCTTATGGTATATATATAAATAAAGTTAACACTTTGCCATTCACTGCCAACAGTCAATCCACAAATGGAAGCAGTGACTGCTCTTGTACTCCAAGGGGGAAATACTCCTTCTGCAGGCTGAGGCTGAAAACATTAAATTATCATTAAAACCTGTTCATTTGAATTTCCTCCAATAATGCACTTGTTAATGAGGTGTTAAATTATCACCTTGGGAACCTGGGGACCAGTCAAAACTAATTTGAGCAAAGTGAATTTTTTTGTTGTTGCTGCCCTTGAGAATATCAAGCTGAGCTGGGAAACTGTTGGAAAAACAAATACTCTGGGGGTCATAAAGAGAGTTTCCTGCTTCTCTCCAGGGGTCTACCAGTTTTAAACATCATTCCCTGTATTTGTACTTCCAGCGGAGGATCTTTTAAATCCAGCTTGTTGCTGCATCCCTATCTCCCTCCCACAGAGCAAGGCAAGCTTCCAGAAAAACTGCTTTAACCTGGACTGAGCAGGAGAAATCTTTCAGCCTTTGATGCTTTGAAGAGTGTTTACAGACATTAACAGAGTTGTACCCTTTGTATTGTACATTGAAATATGAGAATTCTTCAGTGCCTCTTCTTTTGGGCTTTATTCAACATCGTAGTGTTTGTATAGAACTTATAAACCTTTATAAGTGTACACCTGCTTTGTACTTAAAACATTCTAGTTCTTTCTGTTTCTGTTATGGTAGGAGCTATCATCCTGTGTCTTCAAAGACTAAACACTGATTTGTCATAGCAGAAATACAACTAGAAATGTTGTTTTGTTGGAGTAATTTAATTTTTCTTAATTTCTTGTACTATATTTGTTTTAAAATGCATGTCTCACTTTTTACTCTCAATAGCATACGAGATGCCAGGTTTCTAGAGAATGCTGGAGTGCTGCTCATACAGGAGAAGGAGAAAATACTGGTAGCAGGTTACTAGTATATATAGTATATATTGTTAGCAACAGCACAACTAAAATGCTTCTAAATAAGTAACATTAAAGTTAAGCATTTCAACAGCAGTAGTCACACATGAGGTGATGTGCACTCTTTCTCTGGATTAGTGTGAAATAGCGTTCATGATTCCTGATGGTGGTACACAATTTACTAGAGCAGAGTTTTTAGAAAATACCTGAATGGACCCACACAAGCACTACCTCCTATCATGAGTCCTGGTGGCTGCACCAATCTTCTACATAGAAAAAATAATACTAGTATTGCAATAGTGTCTGCAGTACAGAGACTTTGATGAAGACTATGTGGTACTTGTTTCTATCTTCTTTGGAAACAGGCAATAGTCAGTAATGAAGCCTTTCTGTGGGCTGTGTTAGAGGCTATGTGGGACTTGCAGGCCAGCTGACCTACTGTCCATGCTTTCTTTAGTGAGTTCTGATTGAAAATATGTTTGGCACAAGATCAACTCATGCTATTTCACATCAATGCAGTTGACCTACCACAAATTTCCAAACACGGACAATCTTGACAATCTACAGTGTGTACTTTTGTCCTGCTAGAGTGCAGATGTTTGTTAATGTTTCAGAATTAATAAACTTTCTTAGATAGTACGGATTTAAGTTTTAAATGAAGAAGATGTCTGAAAAACCTGCATGCCAGTTGATGTGTTTTAAGAGCATATGGCCAGAGGAGAGATTTGAAATTACTTTAAATAAGATTGAATGGATTCTTGATTACAGTATTGGGGTTTAGTTCAAGACAAATTGACTTGTCAAGGACAGGATAAACCAACCTGTAGGGCTTCTTTCTGCCACAAGAAGCTAAGCTTCTGTTAATGCTCAGGTTATTGCCTAATTGTTGCATAGTGGAAAAGTTGTGGTTACAGTACTGCCTACATGGGGGAAAATGTGTTACAGAGTATGCGTGCTTCTCAAATTTATGTTGGCCAGCAGCTCTTAAGATTTCTTAACTGTTTGTCCATGGACACTGGGATTGCAAAAAATAAAGAAGAAAAAAGGCGCCAGTACAATACTTCTGAAGATTTTTAAGGCTTTCAAGCATGCCTTCCAGCTGGTCAGCTTAATGTTGTATCATATAAGTGTATTGGCAAACTCAGGCTCTAAATGGGCGGTGGAGAATTCATTTGTCCTGCAACTAGCATCTCTAAAACTAAGTACTCTGTACAAACAGATGTGTCACTCTTATAGAATAACTATACCAGGAGCTGGAAGCAAAATGTTCAGTACCTCCATTCTGAAATATAGCTTGTCTTTTCCAGGATTATAGCTATATTCCTGACAAGTACATTTTTATTCAGGACATGGCAGCATAGAGGCAATTGTGGGTTTAATATGCACAGCTTTGATCTTTCCAGGATCCTTGGAAAACAGAGTTGTTCAGGAAAACCAAGTCTGTAAATGTCAAAGGAGAGACAAGGTCCCCAGGGTTTGGGCCTTTTCAGGCACAAAGCCTGCTCTTCCACCTCACTGCAGTTCCAGGTGGCAGGATACCAGAAGCTTCTTGCCAAATTCAACTTACTGACATGGGAAAGCTCCATACCCTTGCTGTTGAAATTATTGCAAAGTTTTAGGGTAAATCTGAGAGCACACTGTAGGACAGATATGGCTATTATAACAGATATACAGACAGATGTGGGCAACTCTGACTTGGTGGGAAATTCGCAGGCTATAGTTATTATCATAAGCTGAACTTAGCTAGAAGCATCTTTGATGTCAAAGGAGAAACTTGCAGTGTTGTAAAGGACCTCTTACTGAATGGATCAAAGTCCTCACAGAAAGATGTATGAAGAAGTGTTTTGTGAAAGATTCAGAGGAGATGCATTCTCAATTATTTCATACAAAAGCTTCCTGTTGAAAAAAAACCAAATAACCAAACCAACTCATTTAGTGAAAGACCTTAATTCTACGACACATTGGTAAAGAGCACATACACACTTGCAGCATCCTGTCTCTCCCATTGTGCCTTGTGTTAGGTGAAATCTGTATCAATATTATATTGGGAGGTTCTGTTGTTTCATTCCATAAGACCCCATTTAGTAGTACTGATGAAAGCGGGTATTGAGGACTATTCTGTTTACTTTCTTTAGCCCTTAAAGGATTCTTCTATGAAAAGACACAGTAGAAGGAAGTCTGTCTGCCAGGCTGGTTTTCTGGATTTTTAGACTAACACAGAAATAAATACTTCTCATAGTACCTTACAGTATCAGTTTCTGGTCAAAGCATACTTCTGTGTAGGATCTCATTATTATCTCGAGCTCATGGAGCCTGTTTCACAGCACTCTTGGCATAATTTCTTTATAGAGCTGGCTTGTGTTCAGTGTGGCCAGAAGATGGTACTTCAGTGTTTATGGCTGCCACCTCCCAAAGGAGTTTGCCAAAGAGTACAGTAGTCAAACACATCCCATCCCTCAGGTGGTACCCCCTCAGGGATACTTCACTATCCAAGTGAGAGAATGGATGCCCTAGCTCTGTGTCTTGCTTTCTAGATGAAGCTGATTATTTCTAAGCAAAGCTGGCTATTTCCAACCAAAGGTGGACACTTTATAGGTGGCTGGTGTGTCTTTTCCAGTGGCTGACAAGCCTTGCTGTGCTGGAACTTGATAGTCCAGCCGCTTTAGCAGCAGTGCTGTTAGAAGCTTATAAGGTGTTGACGTGGAGTGTGACCAATCAGCCGACTTTTGCTGAATGCTGTTTCTTGCACTTAGAGCGTTCCTACGTGATTTTAAATTTAAGAGCAGCACTTCAGTATGTGGCTAATGCAGCTGAGGGAATGAGGGAGAAGACTGTTGCTAGTCATCTGCAGTTAATTTGCACTGTTTCTTAGTCTACCTTATTGCCTGTGATTTATGTGACATACAAATCCCTCTATTTTGCTCAACTGGCTTTGAATTTTAGAAGAAGAGATTAAGACCAATGGATGTTATAAAACCTTGTGCTTTTATACTGATTTAATGTAAAATTCAAGAAAATAATGCAGGAAAAAAAATCTGATTTTTATGACCAGCTAGCAAGAGTTCCATAGGGAAGATATTGTATTAAAACTCAGTCAGAAGAGCTACTGAATTTCGACTCTAAAGCTGGGTGCTTGGTTATCTTGTCCAGTCTATGGATTCTATTGTGAACTTAAGAGATGTGCCTAATGGCAGGACAAATATAATGACTAAATGTTAGTACTATTAATAAATAATAACTTTACCATAAAACTGCACAGACTACACTATGTTTCACTTTGCTACATTCTCAAATACACTATTCTAATATTTGAGAGTTTTAGGGGAAAATTGTTTTGCTTTTTTTCCTGAACACAATAAAGCTAATTATTTTTTTTCAGGTTTGGTTTTGGGAGGTGTTTCCTGTAAACACAGGTTATTCAGTGACATTGGATATAATTGTCAGACTCTTAATCTTTTCTAACCCTATAGCTTTGGCTATAAACTGTGTTTTATGCAGTCATTTTTATAGGATTTTAATACTTTTCATTTTTATAGTACTTCATGCTTGTACCTTCTTTCTTCATTATATTTTGAGAGAAGTGAGAACAGTTTGGGATAGAAGAAGGCTACATAGCCACTATGGGGATTTTGGTTGGTGTCTCTTTTTTTGTGGATTTTTTTTGTCGCTTTTTGGTTTTTTTTTGTTTGGGTTCTTTTTGTTTGTTTTGGTTTTGTGGTTTTTGTGGATTTTTTGTTTGTTTTTTGGATTTTTGTTTTTGTTTTTCTTTGGTTTTAGGGTGCATTTTTTTGTCTTGGCGTGTTTTTTCTTTTTTTTTTTTTTTTGGTTGGTTGGGTTTTCTTGGGTTAGTTTTTTTTTTGTTTGTTTGTTTGTTTTTTGGTTTTTTTTTTTTTGTGGGATTTTCTCCATTAGGAAGAAGGTGTTGGTAGCTTGTAGACTGCTGATTATGAATATAATGTCCTAATGTCCTGATTGAGTCCATGGATTTTGGTACTTAATTAACTTGGACATTTTAGTACCAAGGTAAACCTTTGGAAAGTGTTATGTAGATAAGATATCCACAAGTGTTTGTCTTGTGTAGGGATTAGTTCTTTTGACAATTCATCATGAAGTGAAGGATTTGCATATTGGTGTCTTCATGCAAGCTCTGTAGATACCTGGTAACCACGGGGAATTACACTGGGTTCCTGGAGTAGATGTGTAGGGGGTTTTGATAGTTCTGCTGTAATGCCATTTATAGGAGTGGTAGGAGACACTGCTGCTGCTCAGGCATGGTCTTGGATCCATGTGGTGGTCTTCATAAAATACCTTAAGTTTTGGATTTGATATGTTCAGTGGAATTGAAGGCTCATGTGGGGGACTTCGGGAATATTTTTCACAGCAGGATTTTTTCTAACACAGGGTATAAATGTTCAATGACTTCCCTTTAGATTTGAGAGTAGTCTAACATGTGGCCACAAGGGCTGTATATTCCATACACATTTGTTTTTCTAACATAATAGTAATAATGTACTGTGGAGTGTTTCAAGTGCCTTTTCTTTTAAAGTGTTGTCTGTGCAGATCACACCTATTACACTTAAGCATTGTGCTTTTTCTTGGAAAAGCTGGTGTGCACTGTGGTTCTTTTGTGTTCTGGGAAAAGAAATACAGTTTTCTACACTATTTCCTGTGGTCTGTGCATGGAGAGAACAGCTATGCCATATAACATAGGGTGAACTCCAGCCTAACAGTGGCAGAATGGCAGAACTCAGACTAATAATATATGAGTACAATAGATGTTTTTTGTTATTTATCTGTTTTAATGTGGGTAGATTCAGAAGAAATTTTATGCTATCACTGTAAATGAACTTTGGAGATGGAAGGAGTACTTCCAATACTGGTGTTTTTGTTTTCCTCTGGAAGAAGTACTTACAGTGTTGTCCTTTTTGTTCTCCTCATGCTTGACCTAAAGCTGATGTCATGTTTAATACTGACTGTGTCTTTCCAGTTTGATTATAGCTCACTTAAAATGTGGAAAGGGGCTCCTTTGCTGTTCTTATTGCACATGTTCAACTGGAGGTGATAATCTCTCCAGTTCTGTACGGTTTTTTAATATCTGTATGATAATTTACAATTAATAAACAGTAATATTAGCTGAAACTAGGTGATTACTACATGATGTGTAACACCTCCTGCTTGAAACAAGATATCTTCATGACATATTTTTATATATATTTAATAGCCATTCATATCCTTCATCTTGTCTAGTACTGTGTAGGAAAAGATTTCTTTACCCCTTTGTGTTGCTGTTTAAAATCCCAAGGAATAATTAGCTTTGATACTGACTTCCATTGTCAAAAAAGTCTGCACAAAACAGATGGAAAATATAGTTCACGCTCTTTGTTGCTATGCTGTAAAGCTACTGAACTGTCTCCATGGAAGTAGATTATAAACATCCTTAATATAATATGCTTTGTCAAAGCTTGCACATTCCTTAGCTTCTAAAGAAGTGTGGTGTTTGTATGTGTTCCTGATGTTTTTGCTCTCTGTGGCTTCAATCTGTCATAAAGGCCTGCCAACCTCTTTTGTACTATATAAAGGTTCAAGTCTTTTTTTTGTTGTTGTCTCTTCTTCACTAATGCTTTCTCTTGAGATTTTTAAGAGCAAAGATGTGATTTTTAAATTTCAGTGCCCATAGTATCATAACGAAAAAAAAACATTGGTTTTAAATGCTTGCTTTTTTCAACAGTTCAATTAAGTTGGCAAGGTAAGTTTCATTGAAACTACATAAAGATAATTTTTTTCATGTTCTCACTTTATAGTGAAGGTGCTATAACTAGTTTGGAAGAGCTGCCTGGCGAGCGCACTTTTCTTTCTTCTCAGCAAGACACAAGAATAGCTGTCAAACAGGATATGTACAGCTGTCTTTTTAATGATTAGGGATGCTGTTATGATGACTGCAGTTGTGATATTACAAAATCTGTATGAGCTAATGTGTAAGTAGTGTTAATGCAATCCCATAAATCCTCCCAGTGATTAATATGTACCGTTAAATAATATATTTACCCAGGCAACACAGACTTAATGTCTTTGTTCTGGAGGGATAGCCCTCATCACATTCTTTAAAATTACCTGTTGATCTGAAACAATGCTTTGTAAGTTCAGTGACTGTAAATCATAATTGTTAGGCTTCAGGGCATTTTAGTCATGTGACAACAGTGCAACCAGATACACTGAGTAAGGTATAAACACAGAGGAACAGTTATTTTGAGTTACATTTCATAAATTGCTTTCTGGATTCCCTAGGAAGGGCGGGGGGGGGGGGGGGGGGCGGAATTCTTGCAGGCAGTACTGCTATTCTTCAACACATCCTTCAGCTAGTGTCAGAGTGAAGTTGGCTGGTAATTGGTGCTTTTGCTCTCACTTTGTCTCCCGGTGGATTTTGTTTGTATGGCTAACCTGTTCAGCTGTGATAACTCTAGAGAGAACTTAAACTGTTTTCAGTAGAAATTCAGCCTCTAGAAAAGTTCTATATCAAAAAATATAGTGGTGCATGTAAGGTTGGAGTTAGGGAGCCCTTCTGGGTCTCCTGAACCTAGTCTCTCAGTGCAACAAGGCTTAAAGCATATCAGAGGAGATGAGTGCAATGTGACCCTGAAACGTAATTCTTCTTCCTGTGCATTTCTTTGCATATGAAATAATTTTGTGTTCAACCAGGCTTAAATTTTAGATACACAGGCACATACTATTGCCTTCTTGTTCTTTTTTTTAAGTGGTAAAATAGAGTTCATGGATAATTTTATCAACTTAGTCAACTAGGCATTATTTTGAATTCTCCTTTAAGTGGAAAGGGCTTGTGTGTTTCTGATAGCCTCCTGATAAGAGACAGTGTTTTGGTTTGGTTTTGTTTGTTGTTGTTGCATTGGACAAGATCCACTCTTCATCAAACACATTAAATCCTGCCTCTGTCTAGGTGAATTTCCTATTAAAAGTCTCACTAAACACAAAACCAGAGCATGGGATCTTTTGTTCTGTGTGGTGTGAACTTTAAAGTAGAAAGTTCACACTTTAAAGTTGCTGTTTCTGCAGTGTCTGGTATACCTTTGGATTAGTACCAAGGGAAAAAATTTAAAAGCAAATTACCACATACACATGATTCTAGTAGTCATGAAGGAATCCAGTGGTACCAGTAACCAACTTTTAGACTTTCCTAAGTGTTTAAAAAAGCAGGCTTCTGTAACTCAAAGGGCATTTTAACTGAAGAGAAGAGGCAAGAGATGGTATTATGACTACCCATCTCTTGAAACTGAGTTATTACGATTAAATTGCAAGTTGGCATTACGTTTGAGGACGTGGTTGTCTTTTACATGGAAAACTCCAATAGATAAATTGTACCATGTGGATCTACTATTTTATAATTTCTGTATCTTTAAAATCAAGGGACTGCTGAAGCTAAACAATGAGAGCAATTTCATTTTACTTTGCATGCTGTCTTGCATATGATAAAAGCCTGCATAGATGTAAATTGGAATTGTGGTTGCATTTGGGGCCTGTTTTTGGAAGGGATTGGATTTTTTTTTTGGTTGGTCTTTTTTTTCCCCTGATGCTAACTTCCTAGTAATTCAGACCTAAAGAAATCAATGCTTGCTGCATGACAGTTTTTGCATGTTCGGCTTACATAAAACACTCATACACAAAGTCTGTTTCATAGCAATCTTTAAACATGCTTTATAACCACAAGTTTTCTGACAGCCCACATTTTTTTTTTTAGGTTTAGACAGAACCACTAGTCCAGCAGAGCTTTTGGAGAGGCAGGCCTACAGGGATGTATGTCCTACTAAATAGTCCTTCCCTCTTCTTTAGGTAATGTTTTTGCAGACTTCAAAGACTGCTTGAGATCAGCAGATCATTTCCTCTGATTATCACACAGGGATTCTGAGATGGTAATGACTCCATATCCCTGTTGTGTGTAATTTTCTTATCTATACAGAGGGAAAGGGCAGTTTTTAAAATTAGGGTAAAAAGCACTGCAGCTCAAGTGTTAAACCTTGTGAAGGTTGCTGCTACAAGCTCTTAAGATTCTTAAGATCTCTTTTAAAAGTTGACAAATGTAAACAAATGCATTTTGTTGAATTACAGCCAGATGAGGCTGTTGGGATCCCTTTAGCTGTGAATTCCTGAGGGCTGGATGTGTCTTATAGAACAAATAAATGGTCAGATGAAAAACTCCAGGTTCAGAGAGCTGATCTCTTCAGCAACCTGAATGTGTGGGAGGAGGTTCTGTTATGGCCAAGGCATCAACTGATGAACCTCACATAACAGCACAAAACTTCACACACTTCAGTGACAAATATGTAGCATGTCTCAAATGCCAGACTTGCGTAGGAATTATGCTGGTATTAAGACAGCTGAAATGTTTCCATATTAAATTACAAATAATCCTGTCTTTTGGATGTACCAAAGAGTTGTGTGTTGTCCCTGTTGTGGAGCAATATTTTAAACAGAGGGATTTGAAAGTTCATCTGTTGAAATAGTGGTGTATTCTATTGGCTGTATTTTTATCAGAATGCTAGAAATATCTGGTATTTAAAAGAATGCTAGTCAATATGCAAGCCATGATGTTGCATACTAGTGGAGCCTTTAAAAATCTGTATTCCCCAGAACTGTTCTGAAATTCACTTCATTACAGCTCATACAAAGTTCAGCAAAATTGATCATTGGTGCCTTGTGTTTTTTATTAGTTGTGGGCTTTTCTAGGGTGTGACCCCCTGTTTCATTTAATTACTTCTCAGTGTAGATACCAGTTCTTCAGTTCGTTATGGGCGTCAGGAGGGACTAAGGTGTTTCAGTTAATAAAAGAAGTTAATTCAATTGCTGGCTCTAGAAAATCTGGTTTAATTAGGTAATCTAAATTGCAGACTAGAAGGAAGAGTCTTAATAAAACCAACATGAAAACTGTTCAGACATGTTTATCCTTAGAGCTGTATTACGTGATTTTAATATGATATTAATTAGAAGGTGATATCACATCTTCAGTCACTTACTGGAGCAGGACAGTGATAAAGAGGAAGATTCTGAACATGCTACAGTGTGGTTCTGCCTTGGTGTAAGTGCTGACATAATTAGCTGTTGATTATCTGTCCTATGGTGTAGCCTATGTTCTTTGGCTTTATTTTTCCAAATACTGTGCATCAGTTGATACTGGTGATTCTGAATGTGTTTTCTTCATGTAAAGACGAATGCCTTCAGTTGCCTTTAGCTTGACTGGGGATTGACTGGTTTCTGTTTGCTCTACTTTTTCATTAACCTTGCTTTAATAGTAGTGACAACATTAATGCTTTATGGCTGTTGGGGAACCACAAAAAAGATGATTTTGTGGCATACTCTCTGTGTAATATGGCAGAGTTGGAGATAACAGTATTATACAAAACAACAGTAAAAATGTTTTGTTACCAAGGTGAGACTATTGTCGTGTGTGGGAAAGCAAGCAAAAGCCTCCAACTTGGGAAGAGCATTGGGCTTTTTCTTTTGTGCATCTTTGCACACTGAGTATGAGTTGCTGCACACCTGTGTCTGGACTTTGGAAAAGCCTGCAAAATCTTATTTAAGGCTACTGCATAGGTGCAAGAAATGCTTAATAAAAATAGATCTGTATCTGCGTGTCTGTGGAAGTTTATTGGTTCCTGTCTCCACTGTGTTATGCCCCCACTGCATGTGCTTATTTAGAGTGAATAACAAAGAGATTTTCCAGTGATACTTTAAGTTCTGGTGGGACTGGGCCTGGTATCCTAAGAACTACCCTTGCTCATTTAGACAATTTATTCTTTCTCTGTGAAGCTTTTTGTTAATGCATAAAACTTTATGCATTATCATGCTTTATCTTCTACCTTTTTTAGATGAGTTGTGGTCTTCTGGATGGTAAGTCATCAGCTACTTACTGCAGCTTCTGGAGGTGATAAGCAGAAATTTCTCAGCTGAAATTTTTTTTTAAGTTTTAGATGCTGTTCAGTTGTAGTGTTTTGGGTTTGGTGGTTTTTTTTTTTTGTTTTTTTTTTTTTGTTTGTTTGTTTGTTTGTTTCCTATCATGTTTTGCTTCAATGTATTTTGCTTCTAAGGCTGTAAATCACATATAAGATAGAAGAGTATCTATAGTAGCATCCTTTAGGCAACTGCTACATGAAGAGAAGAATATACTGATTTGATCTTAGCTAGAGAGAGGGTCAGTCAAAAGTAAACTGAGCTAAGACATCTTTTAATACATTTGTTACTGCTGTGGAACTGAAACTGCAGGAATATGTCTGTTCTGTTAGATGTAATTCCTGGAAATGGTCACACTTTAACTTCCAGCTCATGTTTAATTTCCCAAGCTAGAAAGTTATTCTACTTTTTTGAGGTGAACAAAATGTTCTGGTGTTATGAAAAAAGGATGTGTTTCTTAACCACATCCTTAAATATGTACTGTTGAAAGAAGGACAAGTTCAGAGTCAGTTTTTGGCGTGGAAGTAGGCTCAGAAAATGCTTTGGGTGTTCAAATAATTACTGCTTTTTATTTGGTGGGGACTGAAACTCAAGGGGAGAGTTAGTATGCAGTGAAATTCATCCAGTTTTTGGCATTGCTCAAAGTGAAGGTACCGTTTGGTTGCATTGTAACTTGTTTAATTACCCTACAAGGTCCAGTGCTCTGAATTACTCTAATATGATTGCCATGTGTTTCCAGATGTCAGAGGAGTGTCAACCTAGTAGTGTTTTGGTGTGTGACACAGCTGTTCTTTAGCATTTCTTGCTAGTTAATTTTAATTCTCTGTGCTTTACATCCTTTCCTCCCAGAATAAATGTCACTACTCCAACTTTTGAGATACAAACATGCAAAGCAGAAGAGGTGCATAGTAGAGCAATGAATATATTCTATAGTTTACCTAAAAGACCTGGGACAAAGGTGGCATTTTAATGAAATACAGCTACTCTTGCTGTAAAATTTGTGATTAAAAGAGTCTATGCAAAAAGTTTTAAAGATGATTCAAAATATCTTTACTGTTTGGGGGATTTTTTAACTGTGTGTTATCAGTGTCCTCTGAGACACTTGTGCTATGTTTTTAACAAATGGTCTCCTTCACTTCTGTGAGTCTAATGAATCCTGGAGCTGCACAGTGGGAGTCTTAACAGACTGGAAGTTGCATTAAACAGCTTTAGGTTTTTATTGAAAACATTGTCCTTGGTTCAAAGGAAAGGTAATTATTCTGCCCTGGAATGATAGCAGCCCCTCCTTTATTGACAGCACACCATCTGGTTGTGATAAATTACATGGCTCTGGCAAGGTTGCAGCTTTTTGGTACCAATGGGTGACGTGAAAGCTTTATGTCCAGATGGTAGAAAATAAGAAATAAAGATTGTTTGTATAAATGACACACTTCCCTGTGTTTGGTGTCATGGTTTAACCTTCAATGAGTCACTAAGTTTTTGGGGTTTTTTAATGTCTTTTAGATACATCTTTAAAGGAAGGTTTCAGAAAGCAAGGTGGTATATAGGATTTTTTAGGAACTAATTCTTGCTGCAAGGTAAATTCCACTAATCTCTTGAGGGTGAACTTGAAAAAATGATGATGAAAATCTTGAGTATTTGGCACCATTTATTTTACTTTACCACCCAAGGACTGTTAATGTAGTTCGCACCTAGCAGTAAGAACAGTGCAGATTATTAAAGGGTTTTTCTCAAGAACTGGTTGTACTTAAACTTGTTTGTTGCTGTAGCTTCAGGGTGGTAGGTTCTTTTTCTGAAAGCTTGCCAAGTAGTCAGTTCGCATCTATAAGTAAAAGTTCAGAGTGCTGTTAGGTAGTTGCTAGCAAATTTGTTCTCCTGGCAGCTACTTCTTTTTCTTGCTGTTCTAGCCAAAGTATTATTTCTTCTTCTAACTTATTTAATTTTATAATGCCATTTAAAGATATGATACATTCAGGCTCAGTTCTTGTGCCCTGTCAAAAATAAACATCTGAGCCAATGGTTATTATTAAACAGAAATGTCTGCAAGAATCTTGGAGGATAGAAGCAGTTTTCATTCTCATAATGCTTGAATTAGAACTATAAGACAGGTTTAAATGTGAGTAAAACATACTGCATGTGACTTCCTATAGTGTCTGATTTGTTGAGAATGTTGTCTGATACCTCCTTCCAGACTTTATTTCAAAATGCAATTTTAAATTCTCCTGACACATATTACTGTTTAGGGTTTAGAAATGTCTTCCATTTGTTGTTTTTATTTGTTTTAAAAACATAATCACAGCACACTATGATGAAGGTTATTCTTGACTGTTCTTTGGGTATCTTTTGTGAGGCTAGTTGCTGCAGAGGAAAGTGTCATCAACTAACTCTGCAAAGCATTTCAGTCTCTTTTATTTGGGCTAAGGTAGCGATAATACCACTCATTGCAAGTTCTTCCCTTCCTACTACTGCTGGTTTTGGAGTTGGATCCTTGCAGTTACATTTGCACAATGTGGCATGAATAACATTTATCTTAGATTTAGATGTAAAGAGGAAACACTTTGAACCTGACATTGCTATGCTTGTTATTTCTGTGGCTAGGCAGTTTGGATGTGCATGTGGGGATTGGCCACAGGTTAAAATAACTCTAAAGCCACACTGAGTTGTTACTAATATTCAGTCAAGAATTCTATGTCTAATGAGCAAAGTGCCCTGGCAAGTTTGACTCACTGTTTAGCTGCCAGGGTACATAAGAAGCGGATGTGTATTATTCTGGGGTTTGGCAGCTTAGACCTTCACCTTTTGTGGGCAAAATACCTCAGCAGCTTCAAGCTATTTAGGTTAATGCCTCATATCTAATATGCACGTTTTCTGGATGAACAAAAGTTATAAAGTGTTCATTATTATTAGTCTCTCAAACCAATAGACTTGAAATTTTATCCTCTATTGTGGAAGACGGCTTAAAGTACAAGGTAGAACTAAATGTATGTAATTGTAGTTTGTATTAATTAATGTGTGTAATGAATTGTGAGTCTTTGATAATTTTAGGATTTACCAAAAAGGGAAAGAGTTCCTGAAAATGCAAACTGTGAGGGTGCTCAAGCATTGGAACACACTGCTCATGGAGGTTGTAGAGTCTTCATCTGTGAAGACATTCAAAACCCCAACTAGACACAGTTCTGGGCAACCTACTCTCTCAACCTACCTCCTATAACCTGTACACCTACATCCTACTCTAGGTGATTGTTCTTGAGCATGCAGATTAGATTGACTGATTTCAAGACACTTGTGAAAAGTGAGAGTGGTACCTTCCATGTCAGTAACAGCTCTTTTCACCACTTGGGACGTTTTATATTTTTACACAGAGAAGAAAATAAATCTGCAGAGCTTCTTTTACATTCCACCAAAGCATTTTTCAGGGCCATAGGAAAGGTGCAGAGCAGATGTTTCCAGAGTCATTGTGCAAGATGCATCCTAAAATGACCTCATTGTATTGACACTTGTAATGATACCAGTTCCTGATGCTTCCTAGGTAATTTATATTTGTTTGCTTATGGCCAATTCCGGCCTATGGTCAGAGAAGCTGACTTGTCCTCTGATGATATTCCTTCTGATGGTCTTTGACAAGCCAATACAGCATGTCAGCCCGTCCTACTAGACTTGGCCAGGTGAAGATAATTCTAGCATCTCATTTCTTGGACAGACCCTAGATATATTACATACTCTCAGATCTGATTAAGCAGATTCACATCAGGACATCATCAAAGAATTTGGAACCTCTGTCTGGAGTTCAAGGATGCCATGTGTAGAACACTGTCACACTTAAAAAGGATGTGCTAATTGGTAAGCAGGCAAGACCCAAGGGGACATTCTTACCATGCCAAGTAGGCTGTTTTGTGCCATATACAAGCTGTTACATGTCCCTTGCTCAGCAGTTCTGGAGTAGCTGTTTGATTCCTGTCTTTCAAATTTGCCCATTGTTTAGATGGGTTTCATGTATTTGCCTTGTCCACTTATGTCTTTGGGATGCCATTTTCTCTATTTAGTCACCCTGTAGTCCTGAAGTACCAAAGCACTATAAAGGTGTTTCCTTCAGTAAAAAAACTTATCTAAGACGTACCTCATGAGGGTCACAGTCAGTTTCTCTTCCTTCCCTGAGGATTACTGTTTTGGTGATCTTGCTGCAAAGGAATGACTGACAGCTTCTAGGTTTTGTTTTGGTTTTTTAGTTTTTCTTTCTAATAATTGACTTTCATCCAAATCTTCTTGCATTTTCAGTTTATTTAAGCTTTGTACTTAAGGACTGAAACTTCAATTATAGAGAGCAATCAAGTCTTGTTAAAGGCTTCAGTTTATCAGTGGCTGCAGTCACTCCACAAACTGTTAGGATTGGTTACAGAAGTCTTCTCTAGTAGAGGAAGCATGCTCTGCTAAAATATTCTAACATAGCCCAAAATAACTTAAAATGTCTTTCAGACACCTGCAGGTCCATCAATCTTACATTTCAGTTGTGGCTTCGTCAGAATCCCTGCCACTGGTACAGCAGATGATAGTGATAAAGTAGCCCTCTATTCATATATGTTTTAAAAACTTGGACCCATTGTTGGCTATTTGTAATGATAGGGACTGATTGGAGTCTTCTATCCTGATTTTTAGATTTACCTTTCTTAACACTTGGTATGTTATTTTCATGTATAAAACTTTCCTCTGAGTTCTAGTAGGTTACTGAATTCTGTAGTTGAGACACTGTAGAAGACACATGTAAGGCTGAATATTGGCCTTGTCTCAGTCACATGGGGGAAGATGCAGGTTGCTATACAATTGTGCCAACTACAAATGCAAAAAGTATAGAAGTTGATTACTAGTGATGTATGTGCACCTGGAAGATTAAACATACGTGCATACAAGATAATGAAAGAATTGGGTTTTCAATAAGTAATTTTCTTTCCACTTTAATGACTATGAATTAATAATTTCCAAGTTTCAGTTGTCAATATTTCCAATGGAATTTACTCATTTTATGTATTTGCAACTATTACTAAATGTTTGATATGTGCTTGTTTTAGGAACCAAGGTTGGCTAGATTTGAGGCAGGATGAACTGTTTACCCGTTTTGGTTTTTTTTTTTTTTTTCCTGTAGGATCAATAGAATTCTACTGGTTTAATTTCTTTCAAGCTTGAATTTTCAGGATCTTATAAAAAGTATTTTTGTTGTAGAAAAGCTGACTCCTGTAGTTCGATAAACATTGGCTCAGTTTACATCAATTGGTTTTAATACTGCCTTTACTAACTCCTTAATGTTTATTCATGCTGGTCTCTTTAGCACATGTATCTTATTTCAAAGTCTTTCTGCTCACTTGATGAAGCCTGCTGTTTGAGACAGATTATGACTAATCAAATAATACTGTCATGGCTGTGCACAGAGGATCGGCCATTTTAGCTGATTTTATTACAGCGTCATTTTGTAACATCTTTGTGTCCCCATACTGCAGAAACCTTTTGACATGAGCTAAGACTGTTGTGCTCACTGCTGTACACATATTGTCACTGTTCTAGAGAAGTTTAAATGATACAGAGCAGGACAGTATGAAGAAACCAGGCTTGCAGATACTGCTTCATTGGCTACAGCAAGGTTGGGCAATGCTACTACTGTGATATTTGAAGTGCATATGCAGCCAGATCCTTCAAGTTCTTTCATTGTCACCAACACAGATATTCTATTAATAGAATAATAAACTGTGAAATGTGCTATTTTGAACAATTAGTAGGATCCTCTGGCAAAGTGCCTCTGTTGTGGTCTTTCCGTAGATAAAGGGAGCTTTTGCGAAAGATGAGGACAAACATTTTGGTATGACCTGTTGCAGTAGGACAACAGGCTATGTTTTTCAACTAAAAGAAGGTAAATTCAGACTAGATACAAGAAATAATTTTTGGTTTTTTTGCAAGAGAGGTGGAACACATGCTCAGGTTCCCCAGAGAAGTGGTGGATGTCCCATCCCCAGAATCATTCCAGGCCAAGCTGGATGGGGCTCTGAGCAACCTGGTCTAGTGTTAGGTGTCCCTGCTTATGGCAGTGGTGTTGGAACTAGATGATCTTTAAGATCCCTTCCAACCCAAACTGTTCTGGGAGTCTAACAGATTGCATCTTTCCAGTCACATCAAGCAACATGATCTCTTCTTGGTGAGAGCTGCTTCTTTTTATGATGAAGTTCATGGGGAGAGCAGGCTGCCTTGGAGTTCTCTAAATGCAGCTGGTAGTTGCAAACAAAATCAGAAAGTGCAAATATAAAAATACTCCTCTGGGCTCTGGAATATGCCAAAGGCTTCAATCTCACCAGTATATATAAACTCAGTGAATACACAGTACATGCACCCAGCTGTTTTTTGGCATGCCTTTAGACTCCACTGGAACTATTTAGTTTGATAGCAAATGCAATGACGGATACTTTATATTAGCATAAATTTGTTTCTCTGAGACATTTTAATGCCAAAAATATCAGCCATAATTTTTCTTTCCTCCTTCTTCCGTTTCTGATTCTTTTTGGCTTTACCATTGCCAATTTTTAAAATCAGATTTAGCTGTTTTCCTCCCTCCTTTAAAACACTGAGAATTTTTACCATCACCTCTACAGTGTCTCCATACTGAGTACCCACATAATCCAGACAAATCCCCTGCATACAGTGTCGTTAAAAGCCACAGTTATGGGGTTAATTCAGAATGGTCACGAGCCTAGCCCTTCACTGCTTCTCCTAAAATAAATTGTTGCTTATGCTGCTGCCATATGGCCAATGAATATGAGCTTGTAGCCATCTCTTGATTTCCTTGTCCACTCTTTCAAGCGTGCTGACTCTTAAACCAGTCTTCTCCCCCCATGTTATTTGTAGCTTCTCTCCTGAGGGGAGAACTCGGGAAGCATGCAAGTATGTCAGAAGAATAAATGACTTGACTCAGCTGTGCCGTTAGCGTCTCCTGGGTGAATGAAGCGGGGCCTTCCCGTGCTGCAGTGCATCCCTTCAGTGGGGAGCACAGGCTGTGGCCGGGGACTCCTGGCGTGCAGAGCTGGCCTCTAGTGGAAGGTGTCTGCTCCTTCTGATGACCTTGGCTTGAGACATACAGCCCAAAGACTCTTCCCATTCCCAAATTTGCTTTAAACCTGGACTCCTCATCAGCCCTGTGAAAAAACCCAGTGACTTGATTCTGTCTTCAGACTGGTTTGCTGAATACTACAGTTTGGGCTATTAAACAGTAATATAAAGGCACTGAATTAAGGAATTACTCTATTTACTTTCTTTGTGTTTCCCATTGTGCTTGGAGGTTCTCTTGGAATTTGCTGTGAGCGGGTTCTTTCTAATATAAAACTGGGGCAATACAGTATTCTGGTCCATACATCTTAATATCTCTCTGTGCAATCTCAGGTTACATTGTTTAATTGTATATAATACTTTTCTGAAGATCTATAATGAAAATTTGCAGACAGCATGTGAAGGGCAGGATGTAAAATTCTTACTGCAAATATTGGCAGCGATGCAGTGTTCACATAACCAAACTTGGAGGAAGCAGACTAAAACATGGAGTTACCTTGTCGCTGGAACTTAAATAGGGAAGAGAAAAATAAGATAAGAAATCTATAGGTAATGTACAATAAAATTTTATTTATTATCTTTTATAGAGGGATCTCTCAGAAGAAACCAGCAAAACTTTGCTTTATATCTCATCTTGTTTATGAGCTGTTGTAAATTAATTTTTTCAGCCTAGCAGAATAGGCTACTGTAGGAGGTCAGCTCTCCCTTACTGTGTGGGTGAGTGATGCTTTTGGGTGGATTGTGCAGGGGAATCACTGTTGATCCCTCTTTCTGCCTTGGGGTATGAGTTCATGTCATGAGTTTGCCTTCTGACAAGTGATGTTACAAGTGTCTTAAAATCAGCTCGAAATCAGTATATGCTTGGTCCTTAAATATCCATTACAGCATTTTTAGCAACAATGTGCTTTCCCTGTCTCTTAGTTCAACTTTTCCTTAAAAGGTAAAAGTTTTGGCATTTAATCACTGTTGAAGTGGAATTTTGTTTAGTGTTCTTTCATGGTTTAAAATATCACTCTAATTTCTCTGGTTTTAATTTACTCACTGTAGTCCCTAATAGGTACTACTTTGTTTCTAATCTGACCCTTGCTTCCAGTTAGAAATTCATAAGCTGTGCTTGTCCTTTCTGCTAGTTGGCAAATCCAAAAACAATTTGCTATTTTTTTTCATCATGCCTGTATTATTAGAAGTCATGCTTGACTTGTGCTTTTCAGGAGAAGCCTTCAAGAGGAGAGTTTTCTATATCTTCTATGAAAAACATGTTTATGGCAGTGAAAGGGTAGTAGTGCTTTTATGTCTT
This sequence comes from Taeniopygia guttata, assembly GCF_048771995.1. Lineage (NCBI taxonomy): Eukaryota > Metazoa > Chordata > Aves > Passeriformes > Estrildidae > Taeniopygia > Taeniopygia guttata. Next base: position 43,333,119 of record NC_133030.1, on the reverse strand, counting down.
CTCAAAAAAGACATTGTCTGTTGTGTTGGTTTTTTTTTTATGTTGAGGTATTTACAAGTATAATGTCCAGAAAACAGCTTGTCTTATTATGTTGACATTGCAAAAGATCTTCATAAGCCCTTGGGAGGCAACTTAGCTTCTGAAAGCTTAGTGGAGAATCTGTTAAATCAGCAGAAGAATATTGAATTCCTGGTTGAGATTTGAAAAATGCTTGTTTCCAAAACAGAATATGCTGAATTATGTCTTTCACTGAAACAGCCAGCCAAAAGATGGAAATGTAGGAATAATAAACAGAATGAAAGTATAAGCCTTTGCAAAAACAAGGGGATTTTAATGTGGAAAAATTTACAAGCTTGATTGTATAATAGCATTGCTCTGACTTGAAGAAACAAACTTTTAGAGAATGATATATGTAACTGAGTTTTCGTTGCCAGTTTACTTTGATTTAAGCACTTCACAATGTCTGAAAATACAGACTTTTTGAAGAAGAAATTTTATCTTACTTTCTTTTGTTTGGCTCATTGATATCAAGGTATATGGAGAAAAAGCACTATCCATGTTAATGAAATTTTGCTTTATCTTCTCTCTGATTGATGCTGGTGCTCTCAGAAAAGCAACGACAGGGTATTGCAGCCTGGTCCATATTCTTACTGTGTAGGTTGTATGTTGCCATTGTCTGTTTGGGGAAACAGGACACAATGGCATCACATTGTTCTCTGTGCCATTGAAGTGGATTGTGATTTCCTTCTCTTTCTTTTGTTTGTTTGTTTTCCGTGATGGAGGACTTTTAATTGTATACGTGTCTGCTAAAAATTTGTAGTAAGCTTACATGGTCCAGGATTTCTGTAAAATTGGGTTATAGGCTGGTCATTTAGTTTGGGAACAATGGTAGATGCTACAGAACCTACCCTTTACACAAGCTCTTTTTATTCCACACAACAGTCAGTAAACATTAATGCTTAGGTAATAAAATGCCTTTCAGCATTATTTCCTGAAAAAGTAGGTTGAGATCTGCTGCTTTGATCTCCTTTCACACCATATGCATTCTGCTTTCCATCAGGGCTGACCTGCTGGGCAGCAGCTCAGTGGAGAAGGACCTGCGGATCCTGGTGGACAACAAGCTGTCCATGAGCCAGCAGTGTGCCCTTCCTTGTGCCCAGGAAAGCCAATGGTGTCCTGGGTGCATCAGGAGGAGCACTGCCAGCAGGTCAGGGGAGGTGATCCTGCCTCTCTGCTCAGCCCTGGTGAGGCCACAGCCGGAGTGCTGTGTCCAGTCCTGGGCTCCTCAGGCCAAGAGAGACTGGGAACTCCTGGTCCAGGTCCAGTGGAGAACAACAAAGATGATTAAAGGACTGGAGCACCTCTTGCACAAGGAAAGGTTCAAGGAGCTGGGCCTGTTCAGCTTTGAAAAGAGACAATTGAGAGGGGAATTTGCCAATGTACACAAGTACCTGAAGGGGGAGTGACAAGAGGAAGGATCCAGGCTTTTCTTGGTGGTGCTAAGGAACAAAGAAAGGAATAATGGGCAGAAACTGATGCACAGGAAATTCCAGCTGAATATGAGGAAGAAATTCTTTATTGTGCAGATGACTGAGCACTGTAACAGATTTCCCAGAGAGGTTGTGGTATCTCCCTCACTGGAGATGAAACGTAAACTTTAAGGCATTTAGAGATTTTTGAAGAGCTAAGATTTTAGTTAGAAATAAGTCTTACTAGAGTTAATTAAAATAATAATAATAAATGAGTAGGCCTTGATAAAGTTAGGAGTTAGTAGTTAACTAATAATTGATTGCTTGTCAGCACAATGTTTAGTTAGCTAGGCTTATAATGAAGAATATAGAAACTAACAAATAGCTTTTAGGAACATAAGACAATTGTGGGCCTCCTCTGTTCCGAAACCAATTGAAGACAAGGAATAAGAGTTCTACCAAGAGTTCATTTGTCATACTTGCATTGAAAAGGTAGAAAGGTCAAAACGAGGTGCGGTGTGTATTTGGGAGCTATCCCGCACGCTGCCCGGCGTAGAATAAGCATACACTTTCTAACTTTAAACTGTTAGAGAGTTTTTGTCCGTCACAGTTGGATATCGATACTAGATCAATATCCCTATTTTTTTAATAAATCAGAGATACTACAGAAATGTCTGAATACAGTCCTGTTCAAAGTGCTTTAGGCTGACCCTGTTTGAGCAGGGAGGTTTAATGGAATGACCCATCTTGGTTGCTTCCTTACCCATTTTTTGCAATCATGCACTCAGAGCTGCCATAGTCCCCATAAGCATTTAGTTGACCAAGTACCTTCTTTTAGTAGCTTGATTTTTATTTTTAGTTCTAAGAAAGACCAAAACTTGTTTAGTTATGGGAAAGCTTTTGTACAAAGAAGGGAAAAGTTTTATTATGTTCCCTGGATTGTGGCTATCAGGAGAGGAGAAGACAAGAAACCTGCCAAGGTAAGTAGTCCTAAAAAATTCATAGCCATCCTAGCAAAGTGTATCTGCAGAAGTCATGCTAACATCAGTAAAGTTGTGGTATTTGGCAAGGTAAACTGATTGCCAGATACATCCCTTCCTTGACATAAATAAGCTCTACTAAGGTAAATGATTCTGCCACAAACTAAGGGTGGCACATCTATCAGTAGTTAATATAATGCTTCTCACCTCCAACACCTGGCAAGAATTCATAAGATGGGGCCAGCTTGAAAAACAGAGTGAAGTGAATTACAATTGAGGCTGAAAGCAACTTTTCCACAAAGAATCAATAGAATATTTTCATCTTAAAGGTGCCTTATGGATCTGATATTAGCTTGCTGTAATTTTCTTAAGAGTGATATAAAACATCTTTAATATGCTTCCAACAATCTTGTTAACAAAATCTATTCGTTTTTGGACACATACTGAGTCTTACCAAAGGCTGTGTGCTACTGCCAGACTACATCTTCCCAAGTTCTTACAGAATTCTTCCAAATCTCTGCAAATAAATGTTTTAATTCCCTTGATTACATGATGAAAACTGAACTTGAAGGTGTTTGATTGCATTACAGCATGAGCTGTTATTGAGGGACTGAGTAATTGGGCCAGTAAATATGTATCACAAGGGGAATGATTCTGCATGTACTGAATTCCAATCTTCTTATATCAAGAGGGTTTTTTTTATTCTACCTTTTTAATTTTATCATTAAAAACAAATATGTTAGTTTTCAATCAGTACGTAAGGCAAAGGCATGAAGGTTCTTAGTTTAGCCTCACCTTCCATGTTGACAGCGAAGTAAATAGGTTAAATTAAGGCTGCAGTAATAAAACTCTAATATTAGTGTTGAGCATCTACAAGATTGGTTAATGAAAGAATATAGAGTGACTTCATCATAGCTGCCTAATGTGAACTGGTATTTGTTGACCAAGAGCTTCTGCATACAACTTACAGTTTCACTGATGAGGAGTAATTTTTCAAGTTGTGTCCTATTTTGCGTTTGAAGCAGTAAGTATCTTTGTTTTAGATTCAGGAGGCAGTGATCCCTAGTGTGACAAGCAGATAAAATCCTGCCTGTGTGTGGTTTTGTCTATCTGAAGTTGGTTTGCCCCTTTGAGTTCAGTGTCAGAGGGCAGTCTGTCTGTGTATAATACAACATGCTTTTTATTTCTCAAGAAGCCATGCTGATGAAGTGTTGCACTGTTTAGAACATATTTGTGATTGCTCTCCAACTACTGCATAGAGATCAAGGCAGAGGGAGGGAAACAAGTACATCCTGGTTGAATTGAATTTTGTTTTGTGTCCAGTACCATCTATGATAGCTTATTTATCAACCTTAATAGATGACAGAAATGTTATAAATACTAGATTTTTGTAAGAGAGTAACTTCTACAAATTCTTCAGTTCTTTGTAGAGATGATTTGTTTAAGCATGGAACTGAGGACATGGACATTAGCTCTAAGAACTTTTTTTTTTTTCTTTCTAAAGGCTAAGTTCATCCTGGCTTTGCAAAAATTTTTAATTGCTGAGCAGTTGTTGTTTATTTATTAATAAACATAATTTTATAAATATTGGTTGTATGAGAATCCTTAAGTATCTGGACTGTTAATTCCTACTTCAAGAAGAAATGTGCTTAAATATCTCTTATGTACTAACGGAATCTCACACTGGGTTAGGTTGGGGGGATCCACCATGGGTCATTCAGTCCAACCATCCTGCTCAAGCAGGGTTGCCATTGAACATTTTGCACAGGATTGTATCCAGACATTTCTTTAATATCTGGACCCCTCAGTTTAGGAAGGACATTGAGATGCTTGAATGCATCCAGAGGAGGGCAACAAGGCTGGTGAAGGGTCTGGAACATAAATCCTGTGAATAGCAGCTGAGGGAGCTGGGGATGTTTGGCCTTGAAAAAGGGAGGCTCAGGGGAGAACTTGTAATTCTCTACAACTACTTGAAGGGTGTCTGTAGGGAGATGGGGGTTTGTTTCTTATCCCAGGCAGTCTTAAGCTGCACCAGGGGATGTTTAGGTTAGGCATCAGAAAAAAATCTTCACTGGAAGAGTGACTGGGCACTGGAATCATCTGCCCAGGGAGGTGGTGGAGTCACCATCCCTGAATGTGTTTAAAAAAAGACTGGACATGGTACTCGGTGCCATGGTGTAGTTGATGGGGAGGTGTTAGATTATGTCATAGGTTGGATTTGATGATCTCAGAGGTCTTTTCCAACCTAGATCATTCTATGATACTGGTGAGAGAGACGCCACAACCTCTCTGGGAAATCTGTTACAGTGCTCAGTCATCTGCACAATAAAGAATTTCTTCCTCATATTCAGCTGGAATTTCCTGTGCATCAGTTTCTGCCCATTATCCCTTTCCTTGTTCCTTAGCACCACCAAGAAAAGCCTGGATCGTTCCTCTTGTCACTCTCCCTTCAGGTACTTGTGTACATTGGCAAATTCCCCTCTCAATTGTCTCTTTTCAAAGCTGAACAGGCCCAGCTCCTTGAACCTTTCCTTGTGCGAGAGATGCTCCAGTCCTTTAATCATCTTTGTTGCTCTCCACTGGACCTGTGTCAGGAGCTCCCAGTCTCTCTTGGCCTGAGGAGCCCAGGACTGGACACAGCACTCCAGCTGTGGCCTCACCAGGGCTGAGCAGAGGGGCAGGATCACCGCCCCTGACCTGCTGGCAGTGCTCCTCCTAATGCACCCAGGACACCACTGGCCCTCCTGGGCACAAGGAAGGGCACACTGCTGGCTCATGGACAGCTTGTTGTCTATCAGGATCCGCAGGTCCTTCTCCACTGAGCTGCTGCCCATCACGTTGGCCCCCAGTCTGTACCAGTACATGGGGTTATTCTTCCTCAGATGCAGGACCCTGCATTTGCCTTTGTTCAATTTCAGACGGTTCTTCTCTGCCCATCTCTCCAACATGTTGAGGTCCTTCTGAAGGGCTCCACAGCCCTCTGTGATATTGGCCACTCTTTCGTGTCATCAGTGAACTTGCTGAGGTGGTATCTTATGTCTTCCATCCAAGTCATTGATGAACAAGTTAAACAATACTGTGCCCAGTGTTGGACCTTGGAGGACACCACTAGTGACAGGTATCCAACTAGACCTTCTGCCACTGATTACAACCCTCTGGGGTCTGCCATTCAGCCAGTTCTCAATCTATCTCACTGTCCACTCATCCATGCACACTTCCTGAATTTGCCTGTGAGGATATTGTGAGAGATGGTGTCAAGTCTTGCTGAAGTCTTGATAGACAATATCCATTCTCTCCCTGCATCCATCCAGGTATTTGATTCATCACAGAAGTCAATCAGGTTCATCAAGTGTGATTTACCTTTAGTGAATCCATGCTGACTATTCCTGATCACCTTCTTGTCATCCATGCAGATAGAGATGGTCTCCAAAATGAGGTGCTCCCTCACTTCTCCTGGGACTGAGGTGAGGCTGACTAGCTGGTAGTTTCCTGGGCTCGCTTTCTTGCCCTTTTGAAGTTCAGGGTGACATTTGCTTTCTTCCAGTCTTCAGGCACCTCTCCTGATCAACAGGACCTTTCAAAGATGATCATGAGCTGCCTTGCTGTGGTGTCCACCAGCTCTCTCAACAGTTGTGAATGCATCCTCTCAGGGCCCATGGACTTCTGGATGTCAAGTCTGCTTAGGTTTTTTCTAACCCAGTCCTCCTTTACCGGGGAAGAGTCATCTTTACAATAGTCATTTACCCTTCCTGGTCTTCTGATCTGGGTCAGAGATTCCTGAGGAACAGTCTTGTCAGTGAAGACCAATGTGAAGAAAGCATTCAGTAACTCTGCCTTCTCTGCTTCCTGTTTTCATTATAACTTCTGCCTTTCTGAGCATTATGACCTCTAAATCAGACACCTTCACAAGTGATGAAGAATTATTCACAGAACCACTGTATATCCTGAGTTGGGAGGGACCCACAAGGATTGTGAAGTCCAGCTCTTACATGAATGGCCCACACAGATATTGGACCCACAACCATGGCATTATTGGTACCATGCTCTAATCATCTGAGCTAATCTCAGGGTCATTGTTTCAGCCTGTGGGAACCTGTTCTGGTAAAGACACTAATTTACTTCCAGTGGTTGCAAGGAATATGCATCTCATGTGCTTTCAGATTCATAATGGAGTACTTTCTCTAGGGTGTTGGATTTTTTTTTTTTTAAGGTATATGCTAGCTACATTTTAAAAATAATATTTCTTACATTGTTTATTTGTGACAGGAGAGTTTCTCCCCTTCAGATGTGACCTTTACTTCTGATACAATGGCAGCATGTTCTTTAGGAGATATATGTGCACTTGAAACTAAATGATGCCTAGGCTACTACAAGCAAGGAATTGTTTTACTAAATCATAAGAGCAATCTTGATATGACTGTAGTAAATTTGCAAACGGGTATAGAAGTACAGGAAAAGTGATTAGTTATCCTCTAATTTCAATGTTGTTCTGTCAGAAGCTAGTTTAAGCCATTTACAGGACCCATGAGGGACTTAAGATGAGTTGATCTGATAAACAGTTCCAGTTTTTTTAATCTTTTGAAGAACTCAGTTCCAGTAATCATCCCTTTTTTTCCCCCTTTCCTTCCTTTGCTGAAGGTCATCACATTCCAGTTTCCTAGATGAAAGGACATTACCAGAATCATTGCACAATTTCTATGCAAGAAGAATTGGCAGGGTGGTGTCTGATCTGGCCTTTTTTGCATGGTTTTAAAAATGTAGCTACATACTGCCAAAAAATCCAGTTACTGGAGAATTTATGCAGTCCTGACAATTTTTCTAGGCCTACAGTTGAGCAGATGTGGACAAAGCTCTAACCTTCAGGAGATGCTTGGGCTTGGAAGGAATTTAGAAGTCCTGTTTTCAGTGCACTGTTTGGGTTTCGAGTGGGATTAGCAATGATACCTACTGACTGCTGTTTCCAGCACTGCTTGGTTTGTCTTTGGGGTCCCAGAAAACATGGTGGAACTGTACTAGCAATTAACAGCCTGCTACACCAGTGGTTACCAATGCGGCTGAACCAGAAAATGTTGGTAGAGCCGAACACTGGATATATGCTTGTTGCATAATATTGCAAACCCTATTCAGTTAGCATATAGAATCACTCTTCCAAGTGTAAGGAGTAGGAGACTAAACATGTTGAAGTACAGAGAAGAGTACTTGCACCAAATGCAGGGAGAAAGGCAAGCAGAGGACAAGGAACCTGTGCTCGATTTTTGTGTGATTCCTGGTGCTTTGCTTCACCACAGCTACAGTTCTCTTCAGATGGTAATGACATGTGATGGGTAGTGAGCCATTGGGTAGAGATGCCACTGAAGATATTTTCAAGTTCTTGGTAATATTATTGTAAGTTTTTAAATAAGTAATAATTTCATTAAATTACTTGCTAGCTCTAGAGTGAAGTAAAAGCTGATAGCCTTTTGAGACCTGCAAACCTAAAGAAGGCAACACCTTCCAAATCTGTCAGTTGCTTTTTATAGGTGATTATATCTCTGTAGAGAACTGAAAGACTCGTTCTTGAGACTTGTTTACATCACAAAGCATTCTTCAATCTATAAGGACAAATCTAGAATCATAACCTGGTTTTATTGGTAGGAGTTTAGGGAAGACTGTGAAGCAGTTGCCAACTACAAATTAAGATGGCCCTTTAATCTTTAGTCTGGAAGGCTCCCAAGAACATGGAAAAGGGTGTGAATGTATAGAGGGGGAAACCATACAGGTGATGATATTCCTTCTGCTTCAACACTGTAAACTCCATGCTTCATGGGAACACAGAGAAGATGTATATATGGCAAAAGCTGCATTCCTTGTCCTGCGAGAGGGGCGGATCACTGCGGCTGTGTATGTTACCTTACTACTTGTGAAAACTGATTTGTATTTTGTACAATTGTACGTCACTGACCTGACATATCAGAAATTGTTGCATTTCTGTGTAGGAGATGTGCAGATGAAGCTTTCTCAGAAGATACCAAAATAGCTTTTTTCCTGCATGTAGTTTGCTGTGGACACTTGTGTATTTATTGATTGGCTCAATATTAGAAATGCAAGTAGTGGCCTTTGGCCCACTATTTTTAGTATCTTGCAGTAAGTTTGGTTCTTTTTGTTTTATTGAGTTTGTTTCTTCTTCTCAACTTAATTTTGCAGTCTGGGTTATTTAAAATTAACAAATAATTGGTCTGAAAACATAAGAGAAAGCTGGGTCTGCAGCAGAGGATCTGATCTGATGTGAATAAATTAAAAATGTAGTTTCATAAGTTCAAGAAGCCTTTGTGTTTTACTGAAATCTTACTGCTTTTTGGGGAAGAGGAATTAAGCTTCTGGAGAAATTCTGGGGGAGAAAATATTAAGAAATAATAGTGTTAATGAAGAAGAGATGTCTTAAGTGGCAGTCAGTGCTATTAAAAATACCAGCTTCTACCTACTAATGATGGGCCAAGTTTTACAAACTTAACAGGTTTCACTTCTTTTTCTTATGCTATGCCTTTGATGGGGTTTTTCTTTTGATTGCCTGTTTGTGGGTGGAATGTCTGATACTCTTGGCACCAAATAATTCATAGGTTCTTAAAATTACATTTGTTCTGGCCTGGAGCAGAGCTGTGTGGGTGTTGGATGTTTCTTTGAGACCTGGCATTCCTGTTAGTTAATCACCTTACGTTATCTACAACTTTAAAGGAAGACGATGAATGTCTGGCAGCCACCTTCACTATGTGGCACAGATATGCATGCTGTACATTTAATGGTTCTGTTTATGAATCACCTGCCCGGGCAAGGTAGTGTTTGGGTAATCAGTTATCCAGAAATATACTCCGTGGACAAGAGACAAGTAAGTTAAGTGTTACTTATTATAGTCTCATCGAAGGCATAGTGCTTAATCTTGTAAGCACATTAGAGTATTAGTTGATAAGAAATGTATTATGATCTGCTTAAGTTAGATGATGTGAACCTTTTTCTGGGCAATCCAGGAACATAGTGCAGTGCACTAGACTAGAATTTAATTAACTGATAAATAGGTTGTTCTGTACATGTATCTGAACATTTGAAATATTTAAATTGTACTAGCTGTCTAACGTCCTGTGTACTAATTTTGACAAATATCAAAGAATCCCTACAGAAATGGCTGAATACATGAAACATTGGCTGCTGCCACTTAACTGAAGTGAGCTGGATTATCAGAAGTAATCAGTTTAATTTAAACCCAGCTCATTTTAACTGAAAAAGGTTAGGGAGCAGCCACGTGATAGTTCAGCAAAGAGATCTAAAGAGGAAAGTAGTAATTTACAATAATGCAGACAAGCAGGATAAAACATGGTGAACAACACCAGCTGATTCAATAGGTTTTCCATTAATTATTCAAAGTGTAAACAAGCTCTTCTTCAATATGCAGTTACAAGTGAATTCTGAGAAAACTTTGAATGTTATTTAAAAGCAGGTAACTGCCTTTTTTTTTTTTGCCAGGTACCTCTTGATTGAAAGAAAACCTGATATGGAAAAACTAGGCAGTGCTTGGACTTGATAGTTATGCCATTTAATGGTCCATTCAGACTTGTCAGAAAATGCTTGATTATTCTTGGTTACATGAAGGAGAAGAAAATACAAATCCCAATTTGCATTTATTTTTAACACTTCCATAAGTACAAGCAGGACATTAATGTCTTGTAGTTTAGTTTGAGGGCTTGTATTGCAGTTATGGATGTGACTTATGACAACTGAGTTCAGTCTCACCGTCAATTCCTTCCTAGGGAGAGCACGTGTGCAGCAGCTAGCAGAGAACACAAGATATTTCAGGAGACGACTGAAAGAGATGGGCTTTATCATCTATGGAAATGAAGATTCCCCTGTTGTGCCTCTGATGCTGTACATGCCAGCAAAAATTGGGTATGAGAGCATAACTTGTTACATCTTCTTTAAAGCTAGATTGGTGTAAGAATATGAAGAGATTTCTAAATATAAGAAAATATTTGTTTGATTTTTGCTTTTGTGATCATTACTGAGTCCTATAAAATATAGAAACTTCTATAAGTGATCTTGAGAAAATCGAGGCTTGTATCTTGGGGCATCAAGAAAGCACTTGGGGGAAGCAATTTTGCCTCTCTGTGTCACGTTTTAAAGGTTGGGTTGTGCGTTTCCATTTAATTTATATGTAAAGTGTATAAATGTGCTAAAGAGGAGCTGAAATTGAATAACATTAAAAGTCACTGGAGGAAGTCTTACAACTAGGTCCTGGATCAGAAGGAGCCAACATTTTTACTGATGAACTCTGGAAATTTGAAAAGGAAAAACAGCGGGGGTGGGACATGGTGGGACACAACAACATGTATTTAATGAATCCAGAGTTTTTAAGAGGTCTAGATATAATCACTCAGGTAGCACATAGGTTTATAAATTCTTGCCGTTTTGTGGGGTGCTGTGTGGATAATTAAGGCTAAAATTCTACAAAGAAGATACATAAAGTATATACTAAAATTTTTGTCAATATAAACAAAAACCTAATTTCAAGGATGGCTTGGCTTTGATTGCCAAAGCCATCCTTTTCAGGGTCTGTATAATACAGCGCTCAATCAACACTTTCAAATTTGGAAAACATAATTTAATGTTACACTGTACTGAACATCTCTATTGCTTGACTAGCTCAGGCGTCAGTCTGGCACTTTTTTGAAGCTAGATACCCTTGTTCTTCACCCTTCTCAGTGTAACAGAGTTTTAAAAGGCCTGTTACCTTTATGGATGCAGCAGACTACAGGTCCAGCACACAAAGGCAGCTGCTTCCACTGCCGAGCTTCTCTACCAGTAAATACAATCTTTTCCTTGGAAATGTTCATGGAAATATTTATTAGCTGAGCAGTTGGGCTAGTATCTTACTTAAAATGAGCAAGGAACAGAGAGCTGTGATGAGAGCTGGCCCTTAGGATCTGCATTGCATTGACTTGATCTTTTCTTTGTCTCTTGTAGCCTGTTTTTAAAATAGTTTGCGAGTAATAAAATGGATACAAAATAAAGTGTGTCAGGATGCACCTATTTATAAGGAAAACATTGGTGGCAGAAAATATAAAGACCTAGTAAAATAATGTTATTTTTATATGTCCTTATAAACCTCTTAAGTTCATTGCTACTTCTCACAACAAGGTCTGGTCAAAAGGGATTAAGCATTTCCTGTGGCCTGTAGAAACACCCCCAGCTGCGCTGCCATTACAGATCTGATCAAGATCTTTGTGTTTCTCATTGTATAAGTCACAGTCACTACTTTCTTTAATCTCCTTAAGAATTTGTTTTGTTGAAGATAGTGTGTGACAGTTGCATGATATTTTTACACTTTCCTTAAACATATTAGGTATCATGTTACTATATATTATCTCAATTTACTGTGTTGATTCAGTGGTTCCCGTGATACTTATAAAGTGGTGCATTCTGTGATACAATAATGTACTTTAATAAAATTAAATTCATGAAAACAAAACATCTTGAAATTGCAGAAACATCCGCTTTTGGGGCATTGCAGCATGAGGGGTTCCTTGTATAGTCAAACTTCTGAGCCAAAATCACTCTTTCCTTTTGGAAAGATTTCCAAGCTTAGGTTACAAATCCATTTAGAAACAGCCTGCTAAAAGACCAGTCTCTGCCACATATAATCTTTCATTTTTGTTAGAACTTAATACACTGAAACCTTTTGAGAAGGACCACCTTGGGATTGAATTTTAAAAAGGCTTTTGTGAGCAGGCTTTTCTGCCTCTAAAAAGAAAGCACTGGAAGCTCCAAACTGTGAGGTGACAGCCTTGCTGCAACAAGGCCTGTGTGGGTTACCATACTGAGTTCTTCATGCTCCTGCTTTGCCACCACTGGAATAACTTGACGTGACGATCTTGTTCTCTCTGCAGCGCGTTCGGCCGTGAGATGCTGAAGCGGAACATCGGTGTTGTGGTTGTGGGCTTCCCTGCCACCCCCATCATCGAGTCCAGAGCCAGATTCTGTTTGTCTGCAGCTCATACCAAAGAGATGCTTGATACTGTAAGTGTCTCATCTTGTCTTTCTTCTGCTCGTGCCTGCTAATAAACAGATACAATTGTCTGGTTTTGTACACTGGGTCAATGTTTGGTACATGACATAGTTTAACCTAATCTTCAAAGCCCTTTGCAATAGAGCTGGCAGTGACTCCATCTCTTTCCTTGCTTTAACAGTGTAGAATGGCTGTTTAGAGTGAATCTCAGGACTTTTCTTGTTCTGTTCTAAAAGGAGATATTCTCATTCCTGTGAGACATTGCTTTTTACTCTCTTCAAAGGCCATACCTTGCATTGAACTGGTTAGAAGGAAACATTTTGCATCTTCTGACCCTAGATGTTAATGGCCTGAGAACCTCCAAAACATCTATATTCCTCTCAAAAGGAAGCACATGATTGCTAGTGAGAATTTTTATTCCAGAGATTACTATTACTGTTCTTGTTTAAAGCTTCAGAGCGCTGTATCTTAAATGCCTCTGTCCTAGTGAGTCTGTACTACATGCAATGCCTTACTTACTCCTACCAGCACTTGCAGAGGGAGTGGAGGTCTCTTTGAAGGAGGCCAGCATCAGTTAGGAGATGCTGCCTTCAAAAAGTAAGGACGGGTGGTTACTTTCTGACTAACAGAGTTCAAAGAGGATGTAAACTAGGTAAGAGAGTAGACTCTGTCCTATTCAGAGACCTACATGAAAGTATCCCATAGGATGCAGTCTCAAAGAGCAGAGGTGGCCGGGACAGCTGATTGATTTTCCCTCCTCACTCCTTCCCTGAAGAATGATCTATCCTGACTTAAAGGAGAGGAAATGTGGTGGGAAGCCTGCATGAATGAACAAACCAACAAAAATATATCATGAAAGTGTATAAGAGGTGCAGGCACAGACAGGTGACCAAGGAAGAGTAGAGAGACAGTCCAGAGCACGCAGAGATGGGGTCAGGAAAAACAAAGCCCATCTGAACCTCAGTCTGTCAAAGGACATCAAATGTAGCAGGCAGAGCTTTTATGGGGCATTAGTAGCAAGAGAAAGAGTAGAGAAAATGTGGAGGACTGCTGCTGAATGGCACAGGGAATCAGGCGAGAAATGTGTGCAAGAGGTAAGGGTACTCAGTGCCTTTGTTGTCTCAGTCTACTGGTGAGACTTAGGAATCCTGAGAGCATGAGATTAGTGGAAAAGTATGGAGCAGTAAAGACTTAACTTTGGTGTGAAGGAGACTCCAATAAGGGAACATTTAAACAAAATCAACATGCACAAGTCCATGGGACCTGATGAGCTGGATCCACAAGCATTGAGGGAGTTGACTGTCGCTGCAAGGCCACTCTTGATTGTCATCTTTGGAGGAAGAGTTTGTGGTGGCTGGGAGAGGCTCCTGAAGACTGGAAGAAAGCCAGTGTCACCTTCTCCTTGAAGAAGGGCAAAAAAGTGTAAGGAACTGCAGGTTGAAAAGCCTTGCCTTTATCTTGAGAAGATTGTGGAGAAAAAAAATCTTGAAACTATTTTTGAACATTTTGTGGACAAGATGATTGGGAGTAGTCACTGGGTTCGAAAGGGAAAATCATGCCTCATGTCCAAATATGATCAGGTGGTAACACTTCAATATGTGAATAGCAAATAGGATATATAACAGATATGTACTAATGTCTTATAAAAAAAATAGACTCAACCTTTTCACACTTGACTGCTACAAAACTCACATAAAAATCAACAGCTTAAAATTGCAAGCTTTTTATATTTAATTTCTGTTAAAAAAATAGTAAGGTAGTGTGTGATGTGAGCAGTTTCGTAATGTATGTGTAGTGTCATTGAGTAGTGTCACCCTGCTGTGTATCTGTGATGCTGTACATGCTGCTCCTGAGTTATTTCTGCCTGTGAGAGGTTCCCGAACACTCCAGCAACAGACTGCTTAAGGAATCCCTTCCCAGCTACTTGACCCACTACTCTTCCCTTAACTATCTCAGTTTAGTTGTTTCTGTTCCAAATAAAGGTTTGGAACCAGTACATTCAGAGAAGACCTTCTCCTTTGCTTCTCTTTGCCCTGTGTACAATAAATAGTACCAGACTTGGCTCAGAGTGTGGTAATAGACCTTAGTTCATTGCCACAAATGAGGGAGCAGTAACTGCTGGGACAGGTGGGCGTGGAGTAGGGATGAATAGCTAAGTGATGGGAGGAAGGAAAATAAAGAAAACTGAAGTCTCTGAAATAATACTGCTGCAAATTGAGCTAAAACTGAAACTGTTCAAACTTGATGTGCAGGCACTACCTGAGCAATTGTGCAATTTTACAGTTGGTTAGGTTCTTGGTCTTCTCTTTTAGTGACTAGCTGGGGCCTTTGCCATAATAAGCTGCTTTAGTAGGGTCTGTATAAATACCACATTTGCGCTCTTCCAAAATCCATCTCTAACTTTTATTACTCTGGTTTAAAAACCTCTTTTCCTGTCAGTTCTTTCTGCATTTTCCAAAAAACGTTTCAAATTTTGTGCACTTAACATAAGACTCATTGCTAGAGTACCTCTATAAGTGTTAAATGTACTAAATTAGGAAATGCTTGTTCAATATATTAGAGCTTGTCTGCTAAGAAAATTAATCCAGAGCAAAATGAGGTGTGAGTTTTGAAGTGAATGAAGAAATCCTGATTTAGCTCAGTATGTGGAGGCTTTTTTCCAAGTTAGTGTAACCCCCTTTATGGTTCAAAATAGCTGCATGCTCAGAACCCAGAACATTGGCAGGAGGAGTTAATAAGGAGCAAGTCTTCGTGTCAGTGACTTTGTGCAGTGTTTCCTTGTGATGCAGTGAAAAGGGATTGATTTCAGGCAGCTAATCATTAAGGCAGACCTCAGGTCTAATCCCTTTTGCTAACTGTGGCAACAATATCCAGGAGGAGGAAGAACTAAAATTAATGGACTTGGGGAGAGCTGGCAGACAGCTTCTTTAAGTCACTGAAAGAGGAGACAACTTGGTATCCCATCTGTGTATTCATGGATGCTAACTAGGGCTCTTGTGGTATTTTTTTAAACAAAACTTATTCATGTTTGAAGCATAAGGAAGAGAAGCTTGTCTTGCAAATAGTGATATTTGTAATGCTTCCTTGTTCTTATTAAATACACCCACATGATAAGGAACAGTTCTTAGTTAAAATTTTAACTGTTTTATGTAAATAAAACTTCCTTGCCTAAAAATATTTGGCTTAGGATCAGAGTGAAGTCCCTCATAACCTGCATCGCTGTGGGCTGTGCTTTCTTTTCAGTGATGAAAAATATATTACACTCTCCTAAAGTCAGAGTACACCACTGCCATTTCCTTTGTAGTCTTTGCTGGTCACATGGTCCTTTTTGTTTTAAATTAATAAAATCCTAAATCTGCATTCAAGAATAACAGTTAACATACTCTTTCAACAGAAATTCAGCTTTAAATTGTTTCCATATGGGATCTTTACTTAAGGCTCTGGCAGACTGTGCCCACACTTTTGTTTTGTTTTGTTTTGTTTTTACTGAGGTCCAACTTCTGGGTTTGTCGTTCCCCCAAATTTTAGAGTGCAGAGGTTTTTGCTGCCAGATACAACAAGCATGAAGGGCCATTGTTTAAAGAAACAAAAACTTGAACTATCCATCTAGGAAGAGAAAACATGTAGAGCTATTAACCCCATCTTCCAGCTGTCCTCAAGAGAGAAGCGTTTGATGCAGATTGGAGCATCAGTGTTGAATTAGTGACATTCTGAAGCAATGCTGAATGTACCTATCTCAATAAATTTACAATTCAGGGCAGTGAAGAATGCCAACCTTTGAATTTAAAAAAAAATCATATTGGACTTGGAAGTGATCTTCTAATTAATTTTTGTCACCTGCCTATAAAAAATAACTAGCATAATGTGCTATCACAGACTTGTCTGCAACAGCTGATTTATTTTGTACTTTGCTCTAGGAGTGTTCTGTAGAGAAATGAAGTTTAGGATTTGACTTTTAATAAGACCCTATTGTGTGTGGACCAATGTCTTATTAGAGATTGCAATATAATGGAAGTATGATTAACTGCACTGGGACTTCCCTAATTTCTTACGCAAGCAGATGTTTGATCTCTGATAAACTTCATAATATTTGAGTTCAGGTCAAAATGGTGAAAGGCTGTGCTAATTCAGTAGAATGTTCTGGGTCATCAGTTGCTTGAGTGCAGCCTTTGTGGCAACCTCAGTGGGACTTGCTTTCCATGGAGAAAATGCTTAGGGTCCTACCCAAAATAACTTTTTATTTCCTTAAATTGTCTGGCAAAAATATCCTGTGCCATGTTGTTTATGACACATAGCTTTCATCTCTAGTTGTATATGGACAATGCAAATTAACCAAATATAAATATAACAAAGGCAGCTATAGAACTTGTTAGCTCATTATTGTAGTTTGTCTTTGCTATTTTGCAGTTTAAAAAATACAACAGATCAGGTTTAGTAACACAGGTTGTTTTCAAACTGAATGATGCATAAGGAGGAGTCAAACTTCAAACAAAATGTACAATTTTTTTTCTATTTCAGCTTTATTACCTCCAGGACGGGAAAATCATTATTCTGTTTTTCTATCTATGAATAGTCATGGGGTTTGCTGGATATTATAATCCTAATCTGGAACTGGAATAGTCAGGTGGATGCATAGGCACTCTCAGTTAAGTGACCAGTGCTGTTTATGTGGTCTCAAAATTTCTGAACACTAAAAAAAAAAAAAAATCCTGTGCACTTCTGAAGGTACTGGCTTCTAGCACAGTGAAATCTCAAGTAAAATGGCTGTCAGAGTAGTCTGCAGGCATGCATAAAGGAAGATGTATGGATAACTTGCATCTGTCTCCTCTGCTGATCTACTCTGGTCTCTTTGTCAGGCTTTAAAAGAAATCAATGAAGTTGGGGACCTTTTGCAACTGAAATATTCCCGTCGCCGTTTGGTACCTCTCTTGGACCGGCCGTTTGACGAGACAACATATGAAGAAACAGAAGACTGAACTCCCTCCATGTGCCTCAGTGGGAGGGACACAGCCCATGGGACACTCCATGGCACACAGGCCACAGCATCTGTGAACAACACACTTATGACTGTTTAGTATAAGAGACATTTCCTCACAATACTGAAGTGGCCACATCAGCTCTAAATGGCATTTTGTAAATAGGGAGAGGAGAAAAAAATTCTTTGATTTCTCTGTCTTCAGGGTCTGGCCCTAGAGGTGCTTGGCTTTATTTTTTTCTTCTTGCTTTTTTTTTATTTATTTGTCTCAATGAGTTCACAGCAACCTAAGTTGGCTGTGGCTGATTAGTTCAGACTTTGTATGCACCATTGCCCTCCCAAATGCTGGCTGAGATGTTGTGAGCATGTGTGACGCTGGCATGGCAGCATTATCAGTGTCACTGCTAGGTGTCTGATCTTCCCAATAAGGAATGAGCTGACCTGTATGTTTCTGGAGACTTCCTAGAGAAACTGTTGATTGCTAACTTTGACATATTTAACAAGATGGATAATCAACCAAAGTTGTTTTTTTCATTTGCAGTTACTTATGTTTAAAACTTGAATTTACCCTTTTTAAAATAAATGTGTTGTTGACATGTCGCTGACAGGACCATTGTTCCCAAACATTATTTAGTTTTGTAAGCCATAGGCAGAAGGACTTCTGGAACTGTAGCCTCTTTTCCTTCACAGTATGGATACCAGATTGTCTCCTGGTTTTGACACTAATTGTCCCTTTGATAGAGGGTAAGTGATGGAGAAGGATTTGTTTTGTTTTGTTTTTAATACTTCTGTTTAAAAAAAGGAAAAAAATATGGGTTGTGTATGTGTTGCTTTCTCATCTTCAGGTTAGTTTCTCTTGCTTTAGAATTATGACAAAGTCATGAACAAGTCACCAACTCCTAGAAGGGAGCCTTAGGGTTTAAACAAACTAGAGCAAGTCTCATGCTTAGTCTTAAGACTAAGCCCCCTCAATAAGCAGGCCTATACAAGGAATGACTATTTGGAGAACCATTTATTCCATGCAGATCTGTGAAAGACTGCTGCCCTTTGCTATGCTAACTCACTGTTTCTTTGTCATCTGAGATGGTCTTCACTGGCCCTGTTACGCATATGGATAGCTTGAGTCTTGTAGTCATACATTACATTTTGGCTGGCCAGCAAAGTCCCCATTGGCAGCTGCATATCTGTAGGTCTTCCCTGAAGAGAGAGAATGTCCTCACAATTGCGTTTAGTTTGATATCTTTATTCTTTTGTACTTCTGTTACTGATCAACACTGCTCAAATGAGTGTTCGCTGAGCCAGTTGCTGTTTGAAGTCTTTATCTGCAAGTTTCATACTGTCCCTCTGTTTCAAATAGATGCCTTTGCTTTCATACACCTTAGAACTGGTCTGCTACTTAGTCTTTACATCTTGAATTCTTTCAGTGAACAAAATGGATCAACAAAAAGGTACCAAAAGTTTTAAATATGAGTCAACTGCGGTATAGTTTGTTTCTGTGTTTTATATTTAGACATACATTATTTCTGTAAAGATAGTAAAATGATAACATTGTGTCAATTGGTTTGGGCCAGCTCTTCAGTTTGGGTTAGGAAGATACTTTTTGGAGGTTACTGGGTTTTAGAAACAGACTGATGGTCATAATACTAAAGCAGAGAGCAACTCAAAGCTCTTTGTGTGGTGCTGAAAAAAAGAATTCATTCTTTTAAAGTTCTTTAATGTTCACTCTGCAACTAACAGGGAGGGAGTGTTTTGGCCACTAGAACCAAGCAATTCTGCAAATACATGTGGTGAGTTAAAGCAGAATTGGCTTCTATTTTATAGACTATCTAACTTCATGCATTTATAGATCTTGTTACATTTTAATGTAATGGAACTTCAAAACACTGGTTCATTTTTTTACCATTGAATTTCAGAAATTTAATTATATGAGAAGAACTGAAATTGACTGTTTGAAAATAGGTCCAGTTAACTGTTTCTGTCTTAGTCCATTAATGTTGGTTGGCTCTTCTTCCGAAGCTGAGTGAGTGCGGAGTCTGAGAAGTCTGTATGTGCAGCTTGGATAGCTAT
Source organism: Taeniopygia guttata (assembly GCF_048771995.1). Taxonomy (NCBI): domain Eukaryota; kingdom Metazoa; phylum Chordata; class Aves; order Passeriformes; family Estrildidae; genus Taeniopygia; species Taeniopygia guttata. The sequence goes on along the minus strand of NC_133030.1, from coordinate 43,313,598 downwards.
GAAATAGTCTCATGTTTTCAGGCAGAGTTAATAAACAGCAGTTAGCTGAGCTTACTTTCTCACTCATGTTCTGCCCAGGACTAGCTCTAACATTCCAGTAGATTACCTGCTTTCTGATTTCAAGAAGCTTTACTGATTTTTTTTTTTTCTCTCTCTGGATTGTACTAGGGAACAAGACGAGGTTAGTACAGGAAGCCCTGACATGAGCCCTGATCCTATTAACTTGGTCATGAAATGGTTCAAGAGCAGACGAAACTGATCAGTGTAAAGGCTTGGATCATTAGGTAGCTGTTTTTAAGCATTCACAAATACACAGTGTGTTTGTCTGCTGTGTAGCAGTTTGGAAACTGTGATGTATTAAGTTAGAAATAGGTTATCATAGATTCTACAAGTATTGAATCTTAACCTTGTCTCTGGGAATCAGTTTTAGAGCAGCTTGTCTTTGCAAGGGAGAAAAGCATCTGTGAAAATCTTCATAATATAGATAAATCCTGTGTAATACTTCTGAAATAGTGTTCAAAAATTACTAGTGTTCATTTGGTTTCTAGTTGCACTTGTTGAGGAAACTGTGTTCAAGCTTCTGCCTTTTAGTATCTTTCTGCCGAGTCACACTGTCTGCATATAACTTTGAATTCTGAGTTACAAAGGCACTTCAGAAATAATTCTGGCAGTTAGCATTTGCAAAGTGCTTGGTTACATTTCAGCCTTGGCATATCCTTTTCGGAAAGCAAATCCCCCCACTCCTCTCTGAGGTCTTTTGTTCAAGAGAACCGATTTTGCCAAAGTTTGGTAAAAAATTAGGAAACCTGTTAAAACTGCTTCTGAAAAAGTAAGAGTTACAAGTCCAAGATCGCACACTTTTAATTCAGTTATTCACTGAGCTTGAAAGCCAAGAAAACCTTTTTGCATCTACTAAAAAAACTCCAATAAGAGTTTGTGCTAGGCAAACCTACAGCATGTATGCTGTCATAGTATGTGTAGGATGGATTGCTGCTTTGATATTTATGTACTGACCAGAAATCTGTCTCCTTTCTCTCCTGGCAGTAGAAATGAATGAAACAACCAATCTTGAGAGATCACAAAGGAAGAAAAGCTGCTTAAGAAATAAAACTTCAGTCCCTGCCAACTTTTCAAAGACATTCTAATTGAAAATGACTCCTGGTATTTCTTAAGAGATGCAAAATTGGAAAGAAAATTAAGGCTGCTTTTGAACAAAGGATTTTGCTCAGTACTGTATATTGGCTAAACTTACTCATAAATATACAATAGTTACCTTCCCAGTACCTCTCTGAAGAACTAAGCAAGCAAGTTATTGCCTCTCTTGAGCAGAGTGAAGAGTTTAGAACCATTACTGTTTTTAAGGTTAATGGCCATATTCTTTCACTCGTAAGAAAATTGAGAAGCTCCTATTACCGAGCATCAGCAAAGAGTGGGAGATCTGCTTCTTGTTAGAAACTGGCTTTTCCAAGTAGCTCTTGGTCTTAAAGAACCTGATTCATAGTTTTCCTTTAGTTCTTTGGCAGAGAAGAAACCAGGTTTTTTTATGTCAGAATAATTTCATTTTTGTTTTTTTACAACACAAACTTTTGTATAGTATGTATATGGTTTATTTAACTCTCTAGTTGCTATATCTTTTCTAAGTGGCATCCTTAGTGAACAGTTCTGGTTCTTGAGTTACGGGTGTAGTATGCTTCTGCTTTAGGCAAAGACTCAGGAGCGAGTTGACCAAACATCTGAAGGAATTGCATTATCCATCCTCCTCTTGCTGTTTCCTCTAAGAGTGCAGATGTGATGCTCACTGTCAAAGCTGCACCTTCACAAAGAACAGGCAAGGGAAGTGTGACCATAAAATCAGCAGTTCTTTGCTGTGTGGAGGAAGGACTGATACTGCAGAGATGGAGAAGAGGGGTAGTCAATCATTGCTTATTTTCAGCTGTACAGGGAGCTTTCATGTGTACTTGAACAAGTATCCCTAAATCAGGAGTGCAGTTTTCAGTGCCTGAATAGACACTCTAAAAGTTTTCCACACCAAGTAAGTCGTCTTCTCCTTCTGTGCAAATTTTGATTTGTTTTCATCTGAAAAGCATTTGGCTTGTTCAGAAGCCATGTTATCCATTCAGGAAGATCATAGGAGAGGTTGGAAGAAAGTATGAGCATGACTCTTCATCTAAGAGAACACCTTGCAGCACTGGATCTGGAGCACTATGCATGAGCCCCCTTGCTACATCACAGAGAAGGAAACTTGTGGAAATGTATCCCAATATACAATGCTCAGTCAGAATGTATGTAGTTTATATACATTATTTTTATAGTTTACATTCAGCCTATGAAAGTGTCAAGCATGCTGGGGTCTGTGTGGATGGCACCTTCTGCATGGAGATTTGGGACACCTGAAGTCTGTTCTATTTTAGCACTAGTGAAGTGCTGAGCTGTTCAGGAATGCTTAGTATGACCCCTCGGCAGGTGCATTGTTGGCTTTGGTGCTGGACCTGACACCCAAGTGGTATTGGACCACTATTTGGGAAAAGCACGAGTCATTTGACCTGCATAACCTGAACATGGTTTTAAAAGGAAAAAAAAAATCTCCAGTGCCATTCTGATTGCTCTGTATTCCTGTAAACATTCCCAGCCTTGCAGTTGTTCATCTGTTCAAGGATTCAGATGTAGTACTAGAGCACAAACGTAAAGTGTTTGTATGAAGTATTGTGCTTTATCTTTCACTAAAAAAAGAAGCATTTGTTGCAGACATTGGAGCTGTTGTGCTTATATCCCCAAATGGGGTTGGGTGAAGCAAATGATGGTGTGTGTTGAAGGCCTTAAACTGTGATTCTTGGTATGAAGAATTAAAATTAAGACTGACCTTAAAGAATGCAGTGAATTTTAACCCACGGAAGAATACTCAGTGCTCTTAGTTAAGCAGTATGGACTGCTGTTTTCTTGGGAGGGAGAGGTTCAAAACTCAATTTGTGTGTGATCGAGAGATCTGTACATGGGAGCCAAAAGTAGTGCAGTACTCTGCACCAATGGTGCTGTGCAGCTTTCGTAGTTCCTGTGTAGTTCCATGGGTAGCTTGTTCCTGGGCTGCTGAAAGTGGGAGACTTCTTAAGACAGGGACTTCAGAACCAGTGGCAGCTAGCAAATTCATTTGCTCAATGGTAGGTGAACAGGTCTCACGTGAATATGCCAAGGGTTGGTGCCATTCCAAAAATACCCACAGTGAGGTGAAACATGCACCAAACCATGTGACCTTCGTAAACATTCTGATTTCTTTTGCCAAAGCTCATCCTATTCAGACACTATTTCTGCTACCCTCTAATGGTATATTAAGCTTAATGCATCTCTAGCCTCCCAGTATTAACTTCAGACCCACTTGAGACAGAACTGAGGAATGCTGGAGCCTGAGGCTTTAGGCTAGCAGCCCCAAAGCCAATGGTGGCCCACATTTCCACAAGCCCTGGGCAGAATTACCAAGTGACAGCACTTCATCTTAAATTGCACTGTATTCTTATGCCTCTGTGTTGCTATAATGTACATATATATTGGATTTTTTTGTAGATAAGACATTTTAGATAAAATTTTTAAATGGGCTCCCCCCCAAAATATTTTATGCCAGATGTCTAATTTTTTTTACACTTGTGATTAACATAAATATGGATGCTCTGTGGGCAGGGAAAAAGATAAATGGATGGTACATTGGCTTTAAAAAGGTAACAATGCATGTTTAAAAGAAAACACTGGAGAAAAAAAAATGCTTGGGAAAAAATCATTCAAATATATTCTATGTTCTGCATAATAAAGACTTTAAAAAAAAAACCAAAACCACTATATCATTATTTTGGCACTTTTTTTCTTAGTGAGGCTTTTCCCTATTTAGGAGACTGAACTCTCTTTTTCTTCCTTCCCAGTTTCTCTCCCACTCACCCCCAAAATAAAAACCTCCAAAAAATTCAACACATGAGTTTTATACTGGAGTGACTGGGTAAAACCATAGCCTGTTTGAGAGCTCAGACAGATCATTGTTTCCCTCTAAGCTTGTACTCTAGAGCCAGGAAACCTTGCATGAGAGATGGATGCTTAGCTGGTGTTTGGCAGTCTCTGGTCTGTCGTACAGCATGAGCTTTGATGTGCAGTCTAGAAAAGCCGCTGCTGTTGTGGAAAGACGCCTGCAGTCGTAGCTGCTGTTGCTGATGTGCAGCACTCCCACGATGAGTGCCTGTGCTGGCCCCAAAAAGCTGCTGTGCTTGAAAGCTAGGCTGCTACCCTTGGGTGCTGTTAGGAGTGCTGGGCTGCTCTCAGCTGCTGTGCTGCTAATGAGATGTTTGAAAGGGCTTCTTGATCCATCTCACATGGGATTCTTGACCTCACATCTGTCTTGCAGTTTGTGTCTTGTTTTAAACATTTCCTTCCATTCATCTCAGTCCTAAGTCTGCATAAACCAGATGTCAGTATTTGAAAAGGAGGTGCAGGTCCTGATTTTAGCTGTGGGTACACAAATGGGCCCAGGTGATTTGCAGCTTTGTGCTAAGGCTGCTGTAGAAAATGTTGGCTTGTACCTTCTAGGTCTCCATTTCTGGGACCGTGCCAGCACTGGCACTTCTCCTCAGTGGGCTGCAAAACCTCCTTTCAGTGTCCTTCCTTCGTAATTTTTTCATAGTCCTTCCCCTAATTTCCTTCACAGGCTCATGAATGCCTGTGGAAAGGCTGGAAAAGATACTCTCTACACCCCAAGTAAATAGCCACTGCATACTTCCAACAGGCTTCGAGGGTTGGCTAAGATGCTGCCGGCGCAGAAGACAGCAGATCATGAAATAAAGACTTCTTTTGAGTGGTAGAAACTTTCTCCAGCAATTCGGGAACAGCCGGAGCTTTCACCGGGGAGCACAGAGCCCCGTTTCTGCCCGTCGGGGACCGGCTCCGGAGCGGGGGGGCCCGTCCCCCCTTTCCGCAGACCGGCCCCAGCCCTGGCGCTCGGAGAAGGAGGAAAAGGGGCGGCTTTTGCAAGCTCTTTTCCCCGGGGGCGCGGCGGGAGGTTCTGAGCTCCCTGCCCGGCCGCCTCCATCCTCCCGCTTGGTGCGGCCGGGCCGGAGCCGCCGGGGCCCGCGGCCGCCCCGCCCCGCCGGGAGGCGCAGCGGCGGCGGGGCTGCCCCGGCGGGAAGCGCCCGGTGCCGCGGGGCTCGCGCGAGGCCGGCGCCGCCGAGGCGCGGAACAAAGAGCCCCGGGCCGGGCCGGGCCCGCCGCGGGGGCAGCGCCCCGCGGGCACCGCCGGGCGGAGGGGCGGCCGCCCCGGCCATGCAGCTGCCGGGAGGGGAGGAGCGGAGCGGGCGGTGGCGCCCCGGAGGGGGCAGCGTCCGCAGGGAGAGGGGGGAGGTCTGGCAGTGCCGGCAGCCTCCGAGCGGGGCAGGGGCGCGGCGGGGCCGTGCCCGGGGCAGGCAGCCGCGGCGCTCGCCCGGGAGGGGCTGGACCGCGCTTTATGCGAGCAGGAGCCTCGCCCCGCCGAGCGGCCTCCCGTCCGCCCTCCGGTGCCCGGCGTCGCCTGCAGAGCTGCGGCAGCACCGGGGAGTGACTCGGAGAGGGGAGGAGAAGAGGAGGCAAAGAAATCGGATTGCCGAAAGGATTAGGAAGTGGGGTGGGAAGCCCTCCCTCTCTCCCCGCACACATTTGTGAAGCTTTTCGGGGTTATCCTTCAGCATCAGTACCGGCAGGCGACCCGGGGAAGCCGCGACAGCGGAAGGTGCTCGGCAAACTGCAAGAGCGATCAGAGGGAGCTGAGTGGCCCGGACCGGCGGACCCTACCCCGGCCCCTGCCCGTCGGGACACCGCACTTCCCGGCTCCGGTGGTTTATATATATATATAAAAGATCTATCATTTTTTTTTACGTTTTTACTGCTCCTCTCGGAGGACAGGATTTGGAGCATTAAGGGCGGACGTGCTGCCAGACCGCCTGCCCTGGACGTGCGAGGTGGGAAGAGAGGAAGGGAGAGATGCCTCTGATTAGAGGGAAAGTCGTGCTCATCCTCGGATTCGTCTTCCTGACAACTTTCCTGGCTGCGGTGAGAGGGCTACCCGTGAGGGGGAAACAGCGCAGCAATACCCCGAAGGAGAGGAGCTCCAAGCTGGCGGAGGTAGGGGGATATTTGGGGAAATACGGAGAGCCGGGAGGGTGCTAAGGCGAGCTCTTCCTCAGCCTCTGCACCCCCTCCCGCACCCAGGAAAGCTGAGGGGGGCAGCCGGGCACCTGGGCGGTCACTGGGGCTCCCTCCCTCGGAGGCAGTTGTGCGTCTCGGACGGGAGCAGCATCCAACACGTGTCCCGCGGCTCGGCCGCCCAGAGCTCCGGGGAGAGAAGCAGCAGCGGGGAGAAGCAACCCCCGCCCCTTATGGGCTGTTTCCTCACTCCTTGAGGGGCAGAGACCATTCCTGGCCTGCGGGATTCTCGGGAAGCCTCAGGTCTTCGCGCTGCACAGAGGCTGAAGGAAAGGGGATGCTTTAAGCTTCCCGAGTTCGGGGCCGAGTGCCGTGACCCAGTGCCTGGGAAGATTCGTTGCCTCCGGCGGCAAGCATCCCAGATGGGGGAGAGGGGTCCGGCTGCAGTTAAATTAGCAACTGGTGCCCTGCTAGGAATGCCAAATCTTCTCTACCAGAAACCTAAACCACTATGGATTTCAGCCACCATCTCTCCTCCCCTCCCCGCCGAAACGCTCCTGGGGCAGGTTCCGGAGCGGCCATGCTCCCTTCTCATCCCGGCAACCTGCGCCCTCGCAGCGTTCCCCGGGACAGGCGGCCTTGGAGCCCCTCGGCCGGGAGCAGGAGATGTCCCGGGGCTGCGCCTCTCGCCCCTCGGAGTGCCGGGCCCTGGCCCGCGCTGAGTGCCGAGCGCGGACTGTGGGAGGGGAAGCTTCAGCAGGCAATGAGGGACTGGTCAGACTGGGAACCAGCTGGTGGGACCTGATGGGAATGACAGGAATGGGAATGGGAAGGAATCCACCGGGAGAGAGGGTAGTAAGGAAGACTACTGGATGGTTAAAAGAAGCTGTTTTCCATCTTGAAATTGTTTCCTGGAGGAACAGTCATTCAGGCAGCAGAGCTGTGTTTAAAAAGAACTCTTTGAAAGAATGCTGCTGCTAAAAGTAGGTGAAAGGAATGAATGAGAAAAGCGATGATAGGAGGATTTTGAGCAGGACGGTGAGAGCAGCTCAGTCCTCGCTGGTGATACGCAGCAGTGTGGAAAGCAGATTTGATGTCCAGTGTCAGTCAGACTGGGAGAGGAGGTACAAAGTGATGGGAATATACCGTATTGCAAGTTAATGCCAAAACGGGGTCTGATCTGTGGCGGAGTCATGCTGAAGTCATGCTAGCAGCTCCTGTTGGGCGCACTAAACTCCCTTCCAGCACGAAATCCAGGGCACAAGTGTGAGGAGGGACTCTGCCACATGAATGCTTGGCCGAGGGGCAAGAGGGGGCACAGGCTGCATCCAGCCAAGTACCACTATCAAGCCTGGTGATGATTTTGAGTGCAGTGTGGATTGAGCAGATGCAAAGAGAACTGCTGGGGATGATGTGCTGTACTGCTGGTAATATGTTAGTGCTGCACTTTGCTGCTGAAACTTCAACTATAGACGTAGATGCTGCTTCAATTGCCAGACAGATGTCAAGCAGAGTGACCTCAGACTCCAGCTGCAGGAGCAGGGATTTACACTTGAAATCCAGGAAGGTTTTGCAGCCCTGTGGCAGGGACCAAGGATAGGGACAAGCTGTCTGTTAGGAAGTTGTGCACACCCTCACTACAAAACCGTGCAGCGAAGTCTCAGGCTCCTTTTTATCTGACATCTAAAATACATGGGAGAGGTGTGAGCTGCTGTGAGTCGCGGTTTGTGAATGGCTGTGAATGGGGAGCGTTGTGCGGCCAGCCAAAGATCACACACGGCACTTACACAGCGCGGCCTCTGTCCCCGGGACCTTTGCTTCTTGCAGAAATACAAACATGCAATAACGGTATAGGCAAAGGTTTGAGGGTGGAAGTTAGGAGCAAGGAGGAAGTTGAAGAATGGATTCTTCTGGCAGTCTGTTGGTGCACCCTGCATCCCTCAGAGTACTGGGGCGCAGTTTTCATGGCAGGGAGGAAGCAGTAGGTATTGGCATGTGTCTCCTGGCTGCCTTTTGTGATGAAATCCTCTGTTTATGGTGCATGCAGGGGACAAAGTATTCATGCCCAGCTGTTTGAACTAAAGCAGAGAACACAAGCACAGCAGCATGGTGGTTAAAAAAAAATCCAGAGTGATTTTGGGTCATACATACAGATGGTTCGTGTTGCAGCACTGATACGTCCTGTCTCTATGGCAGCAGGGCAGCCACAGCTGGAGTATTGGTTACACTATGGGTAATGCCCTACAGATGTGGGTAGAATGAAGGGGGCTGTGAGGAGAAAAATAGAAATGACAGAGCAGAGCAGATAGACAATCAAAATCATTAAACAATTACATTACTTGGACTTTTTAAAATTTAAGAACTTTGTTTAAAGCAAACATTTTTCCTTGGTTTAGAATTGAATGGGATTTTTTGCAATCTGTGCTGAGACTTAGAGTTCCACTTCTACACTAAAATAGTTTAGAAAAATCAAACAAATAACTTTTTCAGTAATTTTTTTGAAATAGAAAGTGTTCTTATTGTTGTAGGAAGGATATAGGGAACACATGCTTTATTTCTGGGTCTTAGCCTTATGAGTATGTCCAAAGTCCTGTACCTCCGTCAGGATCCAGTATTTCCAGCCATTACCAAAGGAGCAAGTACTTGTGTTTACATGATCTTAGCAATGACACAGGTCAGCAAAGCTTTGCCCAAATTATACTGTGCTCAGCATAAACAACAGATGTAGTGAGAATATTTTGTTATTTCGTCAGTCTATTTGACTAGAAGTTGAAAAGGCAGGCTGGAAAATTTGAAAGGCAGTTTTCTTTCCAAACTGTGACTTGACTCTAACAAGAGAAGATACCTGCTCCTTGGTGATATTTGGGAAGGCAGGTGGGTTCAGAAACAGCAGATGGGTGTACAGCAGGGGTTTAAGAAGCACTTCTGCAGGTTGGATGTGTTGTACTTTGATGTGGGCAGAAATGTGGCAGGATGGAGCACTGACCATTAAGTGGCTCTTCAGATTTGGAAAAGCTTGTGTCCCTTGTGGAGACAAGGTACAGCTCATCACATCACTTAATGGTTTATTTATTTATAAAGTCAAGAGGTATAAATGAAAAATTTAAAAACTCTTCAGTTTACCAGAAGAGCACTGGTAAACAGAAAACAGCCACAGTACTAACATGCTACAAATGTAAGTGTTCAGTGATTAAATCAGTGTGAACTGACACAAGAGTTTTAATAGTTGCACACAGGAATAACCGAGAAGGGTGATGGGCATGTTGGAACATCCCAGCAATGCCGGGGTGAGGCAGAGCAAGCCAACAGTGTTTTGTGGAGGGTCCAGACCACCCAGTCCAGCTCTGGTGGGCTTGGTGAGTGCTCTTTTGCAGGAGAAAACCACTCTTTGGAGAAGAGCCCAAGAGCAATGTCAGCAAACTCCCCAAATGTTACTTCAGGGCTGGGACAGGGGGCAGATCCAGGCTAGAACTTGCTGTTGGATTTCCCCTGGTCTGAGGTTGTGAGCAAAGCAAATCTGGCATCTGTGATAAGAGATAATGGAAGGCAACAAAAGCAATATCAAGCATATCATAAAGGCTGAGTTGGCTGCAAATCAGTGGGTTTGTGCAGCACCTGATATGACTGGCTCCTGGCCCCTGAGAAATAAGGAAACAAGTAACAACACTAACATTATTTACTGGCTAAACCAGGCAGTGAGAAAAGTGATGGGAAGCTACTTGTAAAACTGAAGGTCTACACCTGATTAAAAATCATTTAAGAATTAAATGTATAGCAGAGATGTGATGCCCGGCCAGAGATACCAGCAGAAGGTGAAGGAGCTCCAAGATGATGTTGTGTGGTTGTTCTAGATTTAAAGTGTTAAAGGGAAAGAAATCTCAACTGGGCTTGAGTGGAGTTTGTCAGGAGTCTATAAGCTGGAGTAGCCTGTCATTTGGGAGCCTAGACACATTGGTTTGGGGAGACCATTGGGGCGATGGGCTGCACAGGCACAGAGGTCTGCGGGGGCCTGCCCTATGCCTCCTGCCCAGCTCTTGCTCCGTCTTGACTCCTCCAGGGCTCTGGCCAAGAAGAGCATCTCCGTTTCCCCAGAGCCGTCTCTCCCTGCCGTGGATGTCCAGCTTGTGTCACCCTGCGGGAGCGCCCTGCGGTACGAGCGGGCAGCTGGCTCCGTGCTGGCTGCCTGCACCGCCTGATCCCCGCCGCCACTGCGGGCTGTGTCAGTAGCAGAGTCATTCTGCCTGAGGATGTGCTTTTTACCTTTTCATTTCTTCAGCAATTAAGCGTTCTTGTCCCTGGCTTTGTCCTTGGCGGAGGTCGGATTTGTGGGTACAAAACGTTCACTGAAGCATCCTTCCGCTCTGAAAGGGGCTCTTTGTGCGCAGGGAGGTACTTCGCCTTTTGTAGCAAATTCCCTTTTGAGAAGTGCCAAATTATCTTAGTCAACACAGTTGAAAACCCTCCCGCCCTGGGGCTGAGACAGCAGCAGAAACAAAGGAGAGCCGGGTGTAGGGAAGCTGCCCAACAAGGGGCTTCTTCCATTTTCACTGCACAAATAGGTCTGCTGCGTTCCCATTGTTACAATCAAAGGGGTTCCTGTAAAAGGCACATGTAAGGGGAAGAGATTAGGCATAAATCACCCCACAGGGTATTACCCTGCACTCTCTCTAGGTTCCCAAAATTGTCCAACTCGTGCAGAATCTTTCCTCAAAGACAGTCAAACTGGAGGATCATCCTGCCTCCGGCCATGATCCTTCGCAGTGGGGTGATAGAGGGAGTGTACTGGAGAGTGATTCCTGCTTTCCTCTTGTCAGTGTTTTAGGGGTAGGGAGTGAAAACTGGTCCACAATAGCAGTAAGTACCCTTCCTCTCAGATTAATCCTCAAATAAGAAGTCTGATACTTCCCTTAGGGAAGCCTGAGGACAGTCTGAGCTGCAGGCAGGCCAGCAAGGTATACCTGTGCTGACCAGCTCCTTCAAAGCAAATGTTATCAGCCAGAGGCTCAGGTTTTGTATAATATACTGGAACAAGGAAGAGATTGCAGCATATTTCTGTGTTAGATCAAATTTGTTTCAGAAAGAAGCTTGCAAAAGTGCAGTGTAAGGACTATTTCTTGTTTGTTTGTTTTGGTAGAATATTTTTTCAAGGAACCTTCATTGGGCAGTCTGATGCTTTTATGTGGCCAGGTATAAAAGTCAGCCTGCTTCCAAGAAATTCAGTTTCTCCATGTTCATTCTGTGTAGGGACTCTGGGGGGTTGTCTGAGAAGCTGTTTGAGATGTACTTTCATCTCAGTACTTAGGAGATGAAGACACCAAAAATATGGTGACCTGCCTGCCTCTGAGTCCTAGGTGGCCCTTGGCATGAAGGGCACCAATGCCTCTTGGGGTTCAGGTTGGTTTAGTCTCTAGGGCAAGGATACATCTTCAAAGAGAATAAAATGCACTCCCTCCTGCTTGTGATTTCCTCCCCACCTCTTCTAGCCGGCAGGGGGAGGCTGGTGTTGATCGGGTCCTGTCAGTTGCTACGCCTGCTTTGTGATATTTGGGGTTTTCTTCCTTTTACAGTTCTGCCTGGGCTGTGGCAGGCGAGGAAGCAGCAGCTGGAGCAGTGGGAGAGTTACGGTGTGCAGACTAGCAAATGCAGATCATTAGCTGAAACAAGTTAATGGTTACTGAAGCACATGGGGTTTAGAACTGGAACAAGTTAGCAGCTACTCCCTCTGATGCCTTGGGAGCTTATTTGTATTACTGCTCAACTGTGTTAGCAGAAACCATGTGCCCTAGCAGGAGCGTTTGCCAGAGAGCACCAGAGGATGTGGATGTGTGTCTGTTCATCTCTCTGGGGGACCTCTCTGTGCAGTCCCTGTGGGGGCCTTGCTCCCATACCCACGACTGAGCCAAAGTCTCAGGATCTTCAGGAAATGGGTGCCTTGCCACCAGCTGGTGTCCTTGCAGCAGGCACCACCTCTCAAGAATTGGCCGCTGGGACCTTTGTGCTTGGGCAGAGTCTCTGGTGCGAAGACAGCCCCATCTGCTGTGCTGGGACGTATCAGCGGTGCCAAGGACATGCTCCAGCTTCTCCATGTCGAGGCCTGTGTGGTTCATCTGTGTGGAAAGCAGCCCAGTTCCTCCTTTGGGGCAGGTGGGGAGAAGGAACTGAGCTGGGGTGACCCTTCTCAAGAGTCTTCTCCAAGAACAACATGGGAGACCCACATGGATGCCTGGCCTGGCCGCAGGCTACCTGAGCAGCACATCATTTTCTTTGCAAAATGGGAGCCTTGCAGACAAAGAAATTTGTCTCAGTGTTGAACAGGGAGAAGACATTTATGGCAGAGAAACATCTGCCAGTGAAACAAGCATGCTTTGTATGAAGAGGTCAGCAGCTTGGCATGGTGAGGTGAAAGGCCACAAGGCTGCTGCTTTTCCTCCTTGTGTCACAAGTGATCAGGGGAGTGAGGATGCCATGAGCACACCCACAGGAGAGGCAACTGGTGAGAGGAGCTGGGTTCTGCCAGTGGGATACATGGGGAGAAGCATTCTGAGTAGCCTGGACAACCTCCTCATTTTTGACTTGCACAAAGTCAACTGTGCTGTGTCCTTGCTCCTCATGGTGCTGCGTGCTGCTGCTTCTCTGCGCTGTGGTGTCTTCTGCTCCAGGGCTGGCTCTGCCTCAGGGGCAACTGAGTCACCGACCTTGGAAAGAGTTCTGAGATTACAGTTGTTGCAACTGTGAGACATGAAAATAAATGTGAAACATGAGGAAGCCTTTGATGCTGCCTCCTGCAGCTCCCTACCCAAGACAGTTGGAATGAAGCTAGTTTAGAAAAGAAAGTGATACCATATGATCTGAAGTATTTTGATAACTGAATGAAAATTATAATCATGAGGGCGTAATAATTATCTGCACAGCCCACAGTTTGCTGCTGGCTCCTGCTGGTCTGTCATAAACAGGGTCTGCCCACGTAAGCATGATAACCAAGTGCCTTGTCTGTTCCATGAGCACTTGTAGAACTCTCCTAAAACCTAAAGGGAGTCTTTATTAAAAGAAAAGAACAAACCAACAAAACCAACCAAACAAACCAATACCCCCGCTCACAGCACCCATGTAAGTTGATCCTGAGGTGGATGGGATATTACAGCACTTGGGAAGTCTCATTTCTGCTCTTCACCTGTGCCACAGCCCCTTTGCGGGCAGGAGTGTAACCCAGAGCACAAGAAGAGGGAGGCAACTGGAGGTGTTAACTTCTTGAAATTACCTCTGGCAGATATGCCAGAGCTCACATGTCAAAATCCTGAGTGACAGCTCCTGCTAAGCCACCTGTCTGTAAGCCTAAATGTGTTGGATCTGATGGCTGGGATTGTGGCTCAGAAGGTCTTGCAGACAGTGAGAGGAACTGAGCGGCATGTTTGCCTTCACTGTTATCTCGTAGGTACCCACCCAGATCTTGACACTTCTGAAGATGCTGTGCTCTGTCACAGCTCTGGGAAATCCCTTAAGTGGGTGATGAGCTGATGGGTGGCAGAGGTCACTTGCCTGATATGTGTCCCATGGATTTTCCATCTGGCTGAAAGCCTGCCAGTAGATAGGTTATGTGCTGGTGGACGGGTGGATGGGTTATGAGCCAGAGGATCAAACTACAGCCCTCAGGAGGCCATGGTGATTTCATCTGGATGGACTAAAAAAGCCCTTTATTTGGGCAGTGCCTCATAGAGGAGAAAACATGTTCTGTGGGAGGGAGGCATCATGGCACACTGCATTTGTTCCTGGTGATCACCCTGCTGTTCAACTTTATTTTAAAGAGACAGCAGTGTTACCTATTAGCACTAGAAAAACCTCCCTTTCTCCCCATCCCACCAGCAAAAATTGTCATGAGCCTTTCTGCAAACTGCAACCCCAGAGCTAACTCCAGACATGCTGGGCTTCCTTCTAATGCAACCAACCAGCCTTCTCTACTTCCATAGCTTTGTAGTATGGCTTTATAGTAAAATCCTACTCTGGAGTTGTTCCTACCCAGTTCAGTCCAAAGACAATTTTTTTAATACTTTCTCCAGATCCTTGCAGCTCATTTAGGTAAATATAAAAGGAAAAGTTTTATGGTTAAAAAAAAAAAGTACTTGACTAATTCATAAGTGGGCAAGAATTTGCAACAGACAGATTTTAAAATAATGTTGGAAAGCTTGGGGGAAAGAGAAGGAAGGTCTATTCAGGAAAAGATCAATAGTTCTTCTGGTGGTTTCTTGTTTCAATACAGCATGGTAAAACTGTTCAAAGGAAACCTAACACAAGCAGTAATGATTAAGCAACAAAAGCCCCCATTCCTTATAATTATAGCTCAGTGTGATACCAGCCTTTAGCAAATACGTCATTTTCTTCACTGCAGTGTTAACAAGCCCAAAGCACAGCCTGAATGTTGCCTCTGATCTGACTGCCGTGTGCACAGGTTTCTGTGGTTCAAGTTGAATGAGTTTATGTGCTCGATAATTGGCTGGGATAGGTGTGGGTAGAAGCTGCATCCTCTGAGCTTGTCCTGTGCTGGTGACTTGCTTGCTCCACTGGCTGCTGATGCACAAGCTCTAGAAGTGCTTCCCTGCCAGGAGAGTTCTCTCAAATGTGCTTGGATTGGTTTAACTCCATGATGAGGGGCAGCTCTGCTCAGCAGTCCATGTGGTTACAAAGAGCACTGCTGTTGGGTGCCCTGGCAGCTTGCAACTCCTACAGAAATGCTGAGGAATGTGCTGGAGGGACAAGTACCTGTGGTTTTGTAAGTGGCAGTGTGGTGGTGTCCTTGGTTGCCAAAGTGCAGTACAGCACAGGAACTAATCTGATAATGTTTTCAGGTTTAAAACTGCTGTAGGATCTGAAATGTCATGTCTCTAATGGTAAGAGCTGCAGCACATGAACATTGGCATTTGCTTCCTTAACCCAGATTTAGTTCAAAGCCTTACAAACATTTCTAGCAAAATCACAAATTTTAAGAGCAGAAGAAATTACTAGAGCCTTGAATTTCTTCCCTAGTGCAGTTGCAGTACTCATGTGTTGAGCCCAGTGATGTGGGTTTGGCAGTCTCCACAAGAAAAATTGTCACTTTTCTTTTTAATTGTTCCTGTGGTTAATTACCTATGGCATTAAAAGTATGATCCTTATTCCTCAGTTAAATTTGTTTGGCTTTGACTTGGGCACATTGCTTCCTATTATGTGTTTCTGTTCTGGATTATAGTCTCTGGTGCCTGATGGATTACTGCCTTAAAGAACTGGAAAACTGAGTAATTGCTTTCTTTTTTCAGCATGAGAAACAAATTGAATTGTACAAGTCTTTCACTGGAAAAGTCTTTCCATCCCTTGAAATGTTTTTGTGGCTGCTCTTTTCATCATCTCCAGATTTTTGAGCAATTCTTATAGAGGTGTATGGACTAGAAATGGAAAAATGTCAGCTTTTGGTCTCTAGAGCAATGATGTGTGGCCTTTTCCACACACCTTGTTGCCCGTGTTATGTACAAAGTAGGCGTGACATTGCAGTGAATTGCTAATGAGTTATTTCCCCTTCCAAACATCTCTTCTAAGCTTGTGCCTCAAGATGTTTTAGTGGTCAGCCCTACGCGTGGGACAGCCTGGACTATGTGGGAAGGGCTCCTGGGCTGGTAGGTGGGCAGGTATGGTCCTGCTTACAGCCTTCAGTCAACACATGATCTTCACAAATGGAAAGTCCATGCTCTTTCCTGAGTGCTGCCCCAGAGTTTCTCTTACTCCCAGCCAGGTAGGATATGCCAAATGTAAACAGGAATATCTGTGGCAATTCCTTGTTCAGCTTTTTCCTTTGCTTGGTGCTGGCTGGTTGCAGGAGAAGGTTGGAACTCGGCTGGAAGACACTGATGGCTTCCCAGCACTGCACTCTGGTTCCATGGTGGTAGAAGAAGGGAGCTGCTGATGACCAGCTCTCCAATGGTTTTCAGGCTTTCTCCTGTGCTCTATAGAGAGCACAGGAATAGAGTGTTCCCTCTGGATAAGCAAAGTCTTCTCTTCCCTTAGCCCGCTGCAGTGGCTGACCTCCACCCTTGATGGCTTTATCCAGCTGCTCCTTGGGCAGTGCAGAGGAGAGGATGGGTGTCATGCAGCAGGAGTGCAAACCTCAAGGGCAGCTGCTTGTGTGGCTGTCAGGGGACCCTTGATGTCTTGGAGAAGACACATCTGATGCCATGGATGCTGTGACCTGGAGGGAGTGCTGGGCTTTCTAAGAGCTTGTTAAATCCATTGATTGATTGTCTGGGGCAGGGCACTGAGCCGTAGATGGGAGGACATCTGATGCAGGGACAGATTTTAACCCAGCAAAGCTTCAGAGTGATGCAGATGCCAACAGGAGGGAAGCGTGGGGTGGTACATTGTAGTGACCATTTCTGAAGGGCTCTTGGCCATCCAGGGTGGCAACCTCTGTCATGCTTATGCCTCCAGAGTATCTGGGAGCTGAGGGAGTTCTGTTTGCGCTGCAACACTTTTGCAGCCAGTTCCCCTGGAGCATTTTTACATTTTCCCTGTGGGAACAGTACTCTGAATTTCTTGAGCTTGTTTGGGCGTAAAATCTGAATTAGGCACTGAGTGTAAATTTGGAGACTTTGAGTCTGTTCCTGGCTTGCTTCCTCTGGTGTCCTTGGGTGAGCTCAGATCTTGTTGCTAGAGGAGACCTCACTTTCCATGTGTATTAAATTTGGGTTGTGTGTGACATGAGCTTACCCAGCCCAATAAGCTCTTTGCAAATTAGGCAGGAACGCCAGCCTTCCAGGGCTGTTGTCATTCTCTTGTGCAGGGCTTGTGTTGGGCATGAGTAGCTGGCAGCAAACCCAGCACCAGCAGGCAGTGTTGTGCAGCCAGCACTGGGACATGGCTCAGCCTGCTCAGCCCCCTTTGCTGTTTTTGTTCCACCTGGGCTCCCTACTTCTTGTCAAGGACTCCTGGGACATGAAAGGAGACCCAGCAAGGGGTTCAGGCACTGGGAAATAGGCTGAGGCAGAGCCAGGCATCATTCCCATGCATTCTTCCCAAACCATTATGGTTTGGACGGGGACAGAGGGAGCTGGGACAGGAAGGTGTACGCAGGGGTATCTTTCTGCTCAGGTTTGCTACCAGCAGTGCCTCAGGAGTCCTCCAGGCCAGGGAGAGGAACAAGCCCCAAACACTCTCTCTGGGCAGCACAGGTTCTGTCCTCTCTGCAGCCCTCTCTCCTCTGGGCCCATCTGGTGGAGTCTGTCACCGGCCGTTCCCTGCGTTCAGCCTGCCCTGGGCAGCAGCCAAGGGACCAGCAGCGTCCCTGCTGCTCTTTTCCCTCCCCCGGGGATGGAGGGATCGCGGGCTTTGATGTACAGGGACAGGGCTGGGGACGGGCTGTGTGCGCTCATGAGAGTCTGGCTAGGCTCCAGCTGCCTTTGAAGTGCTCCAGTGATCAGGATGAAAGGGAGGGGAGTCCTTCCCCAAACCATCTGGCTCTAATTGCAGGTAGAAATGCCTCTCTCGTCCCCCCCCGCCCGGCGCTGTGGGGAGGGGGCACTCCATGCTCTTCGTTAATCCCACGGCTCTCGACTGGGCTGACGCGAAGGGTGAGAGCTTGGGAACAAAAGGGGGTTTCAGCTGGGCAGCCAGAAAAAGGCGGACACTGGCAGAGATGCTGGGAGTTCGGGCACCTCTGCTCTCAGCCTTGAGCCGCGGGGCCCTTCCCAAGGACGCCCGTGCCTCTGGGGGGGCTTTGCCAGTTGTTCCCGTCTCGGGTTTCTCGGGCACCCGGAGCCTGCGGGCCCCTGCAGTCACGCTCTTCGCTCCCTGGTGCCAGCGCGCCCCGGCTGCGGCACGGGAACGTGGGAACTCGGCCTGGGGTTGCCTCTCGGGCACGGCTCCCTGTCTGCTACCCCTGCTCCTCCTGGGACTGGAGGGTTAGCCATGTGCCCCTGGAGTGGCAGCAGCACTTAGAGCCATTGGCAGCGCTCGCAAGTGAGTTTTGTTGACTTGTTTGGCTGGGTATCTTCCCTTTCCCAAAGAGCTAAAGGTAGCTGGGTTATATCTGCCAGCAGTTTCTTTGTGTCTTTGTGGTGGCCTTTGGGCACCATCAGAAATTTCAATTAAACTTGTGCAGCTTGGAGTCATCTGCCCTAATACCAATACCACAGAACAATGTATTTGGCTGAGGTTTTCCCCTTTGTCATAAAGCCCTGGTTGTAAACTTTTTATATAAATATATAAAAGTATAAAACAAGACTTGTGGTAACTCTGACCAGAAGCAACCCTTGTTGTTAAACCATTTCCAGGGCCTGAGAAATAGATAAAAAGGGAGAGTGAGAAGTGGAAAGCCAGATGAGATGGGCAATAGGACAGCAGAGGAGTGCAGGGAGGTGGTCATGGGGTTGGGAAGTACCAGTCTGATTAGACCTGTAGGTTCAGATGCAGCAGAACTGAGCACTGGCACAGCACAGGGCACTTGGTATTAACTTGATTGATTAACATGTTAATTGCTATCCTGATGCTGCAATAAGATGGGGTGGAGGAACTGTTTGGGGCAGGAGACCAGACTTCTCTTTGCTGGGTAGTGGTTTGCTCGCTGTCCTTCACCACCACCATCAGGAGATGTTCTCTCTGACATTTCCCTCACCAGGTATCAGCATCATCCAGCCCCCGTTCAGCAGGGGACGAGGAGCTGCCGCCATCGGGCAAGGCACGGGGGCTGAGGCGGAGTGGGCAGGCTGGCCCGCGGCGGCACAGGCGCAGAGGGGTGGCTCAGCAGGCTGCCAGGAGCCCAGCACTGCCCCAGCCCAGTGGTGCTGGCCAGGAGGAGAGCCTGCCCTTCATGCTGGACCTGCAGAACTTGCCGGGACTGGCCAATGTGGACCTGAGTGCCCAGAACCCCAACATCCAGGTGGGGAGTGGGTCTGAGAGGGCCAAGGGGGGAGTGGGTGAGTGCTGTGGGGTAAGTGGTGCTCTCCAACCTCATTTGGTTCCTTAAGAGAAGAGATCTTATGAGCAGGGTCTGTGTGGCTGCTGTCATCTGTTTTCTTGGTGACTGCCAGCTGCAGATAGCAAACATGGAGGAGGTCCCCAGCTGAGGAATTTGCTCACAGTCTTTCCCCTGCCCCACCCCACCCCCTCTTCACAGGGCAGGAGTAAACCATCCTTACATGGGGGACCTCTCAATTTCTGAGGGTGGTGTTGGCCCCTGTGGGTGACCAAAAGCCACCCTGTGCTTCCCACTCTGTCCCTGCTCAGTCCCTCTGGATGAGGAGATACCATTTGTGCTCCTCATACGGTCCTGCAGCCCTGAGTGCCTGTGGCCACTTGGGCTGGGAGCCAGTGCATGGTCTGGTAGGTCTGTCCAAGGGCTGTGCCCCAGCTCACTGCCTTGCCTCACCTCATATCTGCCCACCAGGTGACCATTGAAGTGGTGGATGATCCTCAGGCTGAGATGGAGATGGACTTGTTGAAGGAGACAAGCAATGACTGGTCTCTGACATCCTCTGAGTGGTTGTCTCACAAGGACCTATTCTGGCCCCTCTTCTGGGAATACACTGACCCTGCTGAAGGGGAGGAGGAGGAGGAAGATGAAGAGGAGGAGGAAGAGGAAGAAGAGGATGACAACCTGGATGTAGAAGACAGGGAGGAAGAAGAAGAGGATGATGATGAAGAGGAAGATTACCCAACAGAATATGAGGAGGAGGAGTCCATGCTTAGTGGAGTAGGTGGTAACTGGGACCAGCGATGGCCTGGGCAGAAAAACTGGATCTTTAAGGAGAAATATAATTACGGTGAGTTCTCTTGGCATGTGCAGCTGCCCTGCAGACCAGCCATGCCCTCCCCTGTCCTGCCGGGCCTGCAGCCCTCCACCAGGGATCACAGCACACTAGTGCTCAGCTCCTACGTACAAAATAAGCAGGCATGCCAAGGAGCAAGGCCAGCACACTCAGCTGGGGCTGCCAGCAGTCAGTCATACCAGTGTCCCAGCAGGAATTGTCCTTGCATGTAATCACTGGAGCATGGGCTCTAGCAAAGGCATGCTCAGATGAGACATACAGTATAGATGTTTAATGATGGGTGCTGCTGCCATTGACTCAGGTCCCTGTAGTGACATCAGTGCCAGAAGCCTTTTCCACAGGCCTGGGTTTCCCCCAAGAGAGGAGCTGCAGAGAGCTGGATGACAGATTCTAGTGGGCAGATGGGCCAGGGCCCCACAGCAGCTCCTGCCTGCAGCTTCCCGGCCATGACCCCAAAACCAGCCAGCCTTTGCTAATACATGATGTTCAGCATCATGGCCAGTGTGCTAGGCCATGTGGGGGTCGGCAGTGGTATGGTTGGTATGACTGGAGCAAAGCTATGAGAATGAGAGCCTTTGTTCAGGGCTGCTTCCCTGGGGTTGGCAGTGAAGATGGAGTTGGTCCTTGGCATTGTGTGGCTGGGCATCTCTGTGTGCCCCAGGCAGCACTGTCCCTGTCCAGGAATAGAGGCAGAGCTGAGGGAGGTCCCAGGTGGCTGCTGTCTCCCCTCCTGCTAAAGCTTTGCTGCGGTCCATCACTCTTTGCCTCTTCCCTGCCGTGCACAGACTATGAAGATGAGGAGGAGTGGAGCCCATGGTCCCCTTGCAGCAACACCTGTGGCAGTGGCAACCAGAAGAGGACCCGATCCTGTGGCTATGCATGCACAGCGACAGAGTCGAGGACCTGTGATCTGACACACTGCCCTGGTGAGCCCCTGGCCAGAACAGTCCTTGGGTACTGTCTAACTTTGATGTGGGCTCATCCCCCACTGCTGCAGGCTGGGCATTGCTCATGCTTAGTTATGTTTAATGTGATCAGGGCTAATGACCATGGGACTTTGTTTCCGCAAAGAAGCTGTGATTGGGTTTCATGGCTCCCGAGGCAGTTGTGTGGGGCCCAGGGGTGGTAGAGCTGGCATTAAGCTTGGTGTGTGACTTCTTGCACCTCTCTCACACTGAGAGCTTGAAATCCTCTCCTGAGACATATTGAGAGTCAGCTCTATCCACTGTGATTTACATAACTAACAGCTTCTGTTGGGCCAGTTTTGCTGCTGGCCCTTCCTTCCAAACACAGGGCTTTTTACCAAAGAAGTGGCAGGAGAGGGGCTGGGAGATAGGTGGTGTCTGGTGCACATACAGAGGGAAAAAAACACCTTTCCTCCAGTGTTCAGCTGGGCTCTTTGTTTTGGGTTTTTTTTCTGTCTCAAGGAGCAGAAGGAGAGATGGTCTTCCCCACAGAGGAGACACCTTTCAAAACCGACAACACCACAGAGCTGTTCAACTCAGGTCAGCCTCTGCCTCTGCTTTGCACTGGGGCTTCAGTGACAGACCTGGGGAGGGCTGTAGCTGGCTGGCGGGGAGGGTTCAGGGTTCAGCCAAGGGATTCTGCGTCTGGTATCCAGACCTAAACCACCCAAACCACTGCCATGTGCAGTGGTCATGCTGCCAAACCCAGGTGCTCCCATAGCCCTGGTACAACACAGTCCTGCTTTAGGGTTCAGGGGCTGAAGCCAGCCTGCCACGTGCCTTCTCTCATGAGGGAATGTTGCCAGCCTGGCCCCAGTGCAAAACCCCTTCCCTCTGCCACTGCCTTGGGCGTGGAGCCTGGCTCCCATCCCAAGAGCCTGGCTGCTCCTACCTGGTGGTTGCAGGCTCCACTGGTGGTTTTGGCATGGCCTCAGGCAAATGGCTGCTGGGTAAAGTGGGGTGCAGAGTGTGCATGCCCTCATTCTTTTGGTACCCTCCCCCAGAGGTGGACAGCTGTGAGAAGTGGCTGAACTGCAAGAGCGACTTCCTCACCAAGTACCTGAGCAAGGTGCTGACGGACCTGCCCAGCTGCCCCTGCTCATACCCGCTGGAGGCCGTCTACAGCGCCGTCAACCTGCGGGACGAGCAGCAGGGCAAGAGCTTCCGATGGCGGGATGCCAGCGGGCCCAAGGAGCGCCTGGACATCTACAAGCCGACGGCGCGCTTCTGCCTGCGCTCCATGCTGTCCCTGGACAGCACCACCCTGGCCGCCCAGCACTGCTGCTACGACGAGCACACCCGCCTCATCACCCGCGGCAAGGGAGCCGGTGTCCCCAACCTCATCAGCACCGAGTTCTCCCCGGAGCTGCACTACAAGGTGGACATGCTGCCCTGGATCCTCTGCAAGGGTGACTGGAGCCGGTATCACGCCGTCCGGCCCCCCAACAATGGGCAGCGGTGTGCTGACAACCCCACTGAGGAGGAGTACCTGTCCCAGCTGCAGGAGGCCAAGGAGTACTAGCCACAGCCGCTCTCAGAGGTGCCACGACCACCACTGGCTTGCGTCCCTGCACAGCCTGGCCAGCCCTGACCCCGCTCATGGGCTCCTCAGTGGTGCCAGGCAAAACGGGGAGGATGCACTGTCCATCTCACCCCCTCAGAGGAGTGTCTCCTCCGATTGCTGAGGGTGCTGGTGGTCATTGTGGTGCAGTCCCTGCCGTGCCACCCAGGGCAGTCCTGCAGTCCAGGGCTCCTGGCCTAGCATGTGGAGAGCAGCAGGGGCTGGGAGGTATAAAGGGAACAAGGGGCTGCTCCTGTCTGCTTTTATTCTCTATGACCTTTGAACGCAGCCTGAAAGCTGAGCACAGGGCAAAGTGGACTCGGCTCTTGCTGGCTTCACACAACATCTGAGGAGCTGCTGCAGGCATAGCTGCCTGCTCTTGTCTGTACACCTGCCCTGTTACACGCTGGTTTATGTCTGAAACTGGGGGTAGGTCTTCCTAGAGAGTGCAGGGCTGTTCAGCCATGCATACAGAGCAGAGCCCCTCATCCTGGGTTTGTGCATGTGCAGTTGGGAAGGAGCAGGGAAAGGCTTATGGATCTGTAAGTCTGGGGGAGTGGGCTGTGGGGCAGGAGGAGACTGGCTGCCTGGGCTTCCTTGCCAAGGTTGCCTAGCCACCAGGGTTTTGGCTAACAAAGCTACCTGTAGGGTGTATCGTGTGACCTCACAGGAGGTCAGCGTGGGGACACACCACCTTGTGTGCATTTCTGCCCTGGTGCGTGGGGGAGCAGGGTGGTAGCATCTGTACAAGTCACAGCACTAACCCTCCACCAGACCTTGGCCGCTTGGCAGTCCCCAGAGGGTCTCAGGAGCACCTGTGACACAGCCCAAAAGAAAGTCCTGTGTTTCCCACTCACAGCCCTCCCAGGGGCAGGAGGCACCTTGGCCGCTGCTTGTGCCATTGCTGGTGAGGAGCAAAAAGCACTGAGCCAAGCTTGGCTCGGCTCCATGCTGAGTCTGCCCATGTCCCCAGCTGCTCCATTCTGTGTCTGCCCAAGTCCCCACCTGGAGGCAGTCCAGACAAACCAAGCCAGGACCCCTCAGGCTCGCTTCCTGGCCAGGCTCACAAATGTGGCTCCAGAGGAGGAAGACACACGTGGTAATAATGCACACACAACCTGGTGTCCACAGATCAGGGATTATGATGCTCTCTGTTGGCACTTTGATCTTGCCTGGGTTTTATTCAGCTTTTCACAGGTCCATGGCAGTGTCTCCCAGCATATTTTGGAAGCTTTTCTGCAGATAAACTAGGCTGAGCACCTTTGTCCCTGGACATTCAGTTGCTGAACTGGCAGAAAATTTATAGCTTTTATTTAAGAAGTTTTATGCACCAGGGGAAATAAAAGTCAAGCACATATAAAGAAGAATGGAGTCATTTATACTCTAGAGGTTTCATACAAGGCTGCTAGCTACTCCATGTACTTCTGCAGGGCACTGTTGAACCAAAAAACTGGTTGCAGTGGTCCTCAGTGGACCATCCTGTACTGTCTGTCGCTTTTACAGGAGCTATCTCCAGCCTCAGTGAATATTCTGAAAGCTCTTTGGAGAGTCTTTCTGGGGGTGTCTTTGTATCTGTTGTGTGGTATGTTGATCCATTTGCCTTGGTTACTGATAGAATATTGCATCCCTGGTCATCCATACCTAAGACTTCATAGCTGGTAAAACAAAAGTATTAATGAAGTTATTGCTGAATTATTCTTACTCAACTATTTTTACACCCTTGTATCCCTAGACTGTGGATATGGGTTCTATCAAAATACTTGCAGACATCATCCATTTTCCAACAGACATGCAGTTTGAGACAACCAGTGTTCTGTAAATGGTGAGAAGGAAGAGAGCCAAATAAGCATGGATGGAGACCTAGACCTTGGAACATTTTCATGATCACTACATGTTCTCTAGCCCAGATGGTCATTCATTTGCTTTCTGGCAAAGAGGTAGGTCATATAGAGGTGGTCGAGAGGGGGGTGACAGTGATCTGGTGGCTTGGTTCTGAGAGCCAGGGAGACTCAGCAAGAGACATGGAAGCAAATGCATCTGAAGCCGTGGAAGGATGAGCTTGTGAACTGCTGTCATTCAGCAGAGCATATTTCTTCTCCCATACCATATGCCATCATTAACATGATCCGTGAAATTTATTTACCATCAGTGCAGACTTCTTTAAAACAACCTCCTGTTGAATGTGCCTAGTGTTCAGTATTGGACCCATGCATGGAAGCAGGACCTCTACAAACAGTCTTTTTTGAAGAACACTTGCAAAAGCTCAGCCATTTTGTTTGTTAAACTGGCTGCTCTCTAAGGAAGTGCTCTAACAGTAGGAGTGTTACCCAGGATTTTTACTCTTGTCTTTACTCTGGCTATGTCAACCAGTCTAACGCCCAGAAAAAAAAAGTGTAATTCCTGTAAGAACTGGAGTTCCTGTCCAAGGGCAAGTAAAAAAATTTCCTGCATTGATACTCCCCCGTTCCCCAACATCCCCTCAAAAGCTAGCTTAGAGCCAAGTAGCTGTTCTGCTTTGCTGCCTCTGTGGTTTGGACAATACAGGCACAAACTGGAGCATGAGAAACAAGCACCGTTGTTCCTCATACAAGCACCTTATGCACCGTGAGGCTTTGCAGAGCATCATGAGAAAAGCAGACATTAAGCAAGTGTTTTATTTTTATATCCTGTCAAAGATTCTGTCCAGCCCACTGCTATTTAAGTAATGAATCTCTAAGCTTTCACTCCTTAAGTTTATTGGGTGTTTATATATATTATATATATATAAAATGTCTTTTATTCCTACAAAATTTCACAGAGAAGAATTCTTTAATCTGATGCTGCAATAAAGCACTTTATATATGTATATGTCATGCTGATGTCATTCAGTTGTGACTGAAGCATGTGTTGCTATTTATTTATGTTTAATGCTGTATGTCTTGGGTTCCTTCCCTTAACATTTGCATTTGAAGTTGTCTGGCTGCAAAAGTCACAGGTAAGAAAAACTATCTGGAGCCCATGGGATATGTGAAGTTCTGCCTACAGGGAAGGAAGCCTCCTACAAGAAGACCCTCAGGGTCAGTGCTGAGAAGCAAATGCGTTACCTGTGCCCCAGCCCTGACCTTGGGCTTTATTCCATGGTCAGCCTGGCCAGAGCTGGGTACTAGCTGATGGTCAAGCACACCACAGCAGGGGGAAAAAACCCCAGCATCATCCCAGCTAAGAAATTGTTTTGGCAAACCACGTCCAGAGCCAACAGCTAATTATAGCAGGGGGATTTGCAAAGCTTTCCAGGGATCACAGCTTCTTGCTGCTGTTAATTTAGTGTGTAAATCATAAACACTTCCAAGTTCTTGCTGTTTCCCCTCCTCTGTTTTGCCTTTTGCTTTGTGCTGGCTGCACATCTGTCAAGGGTTAATCTGCTTCTCCAGCATGAGACACTGCTTCACAGCTGCCTGGCACCATTGCTGGCCCCTGCCTGGGGGGAGCAGGTGACTCCTCTCAGTGAAGGATGCTGGGGGCTTCCTACTGGCATTCTGCAACATCAAAAACATTGTTGCATGGAGCCCAAGCCAAGCATAGCAGGCTGAGCTCCACTCTGCTCAGAGAAAATCACTCTCCCTGGAGGGGCAGTCAGCAGTTACTGCTATGTATATAACATGCCTAATGTGCTTTTATCCTCTGCAACAAGGTCCTTGCCGTGTTGGATGATGGGCCCTGCTGTGAAACTCCTGGGATATAGAAATCCCACAGCCAGAGGATGGAAGCAGGAAGAATTCCTGCCCTAATTCTGCAGGTGCTGAAGACCTGGAGATGTCGCCTGAAATCATAGAGTGAGTCTGTGGCAGTCTAAACTGCGCTTTTGCCTGCTGCTTTGAGCACAAAACTTCCTGACTGGTTACTGTTGAGTTGTCTCAGTCTGCCAGCCTGGACTAGAGCTGAGCTGGACCAGTCCCCTGTCATCCAGTGTGTAGTGGTGTTTGCACACAGAAGGAGCCATGCCCAGATTTTGCTGGGGCAGAGGTGCGGTGAGGAAAGGCCATCTCTCAGGGATGAACGTGAGATTATGTAGGAACATGCTTACAGCATGGAGATCCCATTATCTGATTTTTTTTTTCAGGGCTTCAGCTCCAAGAATCCACTACTTAGAAAGCACACAAAAAACCCAGCTGGGCCCAGAAGGGTCTCCTCTGGAAGGAGAAAAGAGAATGATAATGCCAGGAGAGTTTAGCCAAAGCCTGTGCAGCAGGCCTGAACTGCAATGCCTGGTATTAACCTAGGAAAGAGCAAGGTGTGGCTGTGGTCTGTGGATCTTGAGTCTGTGGATCTCTAGAACTGTAGCTCTAAAAAAGAAACAAACCTTTCAGACACCCCTGTTCTGGCTTGTGAAGGGACATATTTCACTGTGTGGCCACATTAGTCTTCTATGCTGATGGCACATCTCTGGAGCAGAAAACTAGAAAAAAACAATAAGCCCCATCAGACTGCAGGTTTTCAGCTGTAGTCCTGCTGACCTCATTTTCCACTTGGTCAAGATAATTTTTGATTCTTAACTTGTCTCCTAAACTTGTCTTTTACAGCACCAGTGGTAATGTAATTTTTTTAAGTTACCGAGTATATTATCTTCTATACCAAAATGTACTGGATTCATTACAGGTTTATTAGGCCTTCCCTTATGTACTATTAAAACTATTATACAGAGCATTGCCTACAGTCTTTAAAAAGTTCAAAGACCCCTTTTGGTTTATTGTTCGATGGTTGCTTATTACTCATCTCTATGTGCATCATAACGGCACAGTCAGTGAGGAGCCACCTCTGACTTCCATTACTGTGAAAAATTCACTACTGTTTTCTGGTTTTTTTACCTTTGTTTTCTTTAATTGACAGTACTTTCCCTCTTCTACTGTGTCAGATTCTTAAAGAGCCTTTGGGTCAGACTATACTGAACCTTGCTTTTCCCCCTAACCTTATATATCCTTCCCTTCCCCAAATAGCTGAAGGACTACTAAACTGTGACTGTTTTCCAATACTTCCAAATAAAGCAGAGGTCTGGGGTTTCTCATTAGCATCGTGTAGCTGCACTGGAGGTCAGCTGTAGCTGCAGGGGTGTGTGTCTGCTGGCAGATGTACTGCAGTGACCTTCTCTAGCATGACTTAAGGCTCAGATCTCTTCACCGAGTGAATGTCTGAAGTGGTGTAAGGCCTTAATTACCACTGCTGTGCCCCATTAGAGCTGGCAC
This sequence comes from Taeniopygia guttata, assembly GCF_048771995.1. NCBI lineage: Eukaryota > Metazoa > Chordata > Aves > Passeriformes > Estrildidae > Taeniopygia > Taeniopygia guttata. The sequence goes on along the minus strand of NC_133030.1, from coordinate 43,285,925 downwards.
AGCCTGGCACACTCTGCCTGAGTGCACAGCCTGGCCTTTTAGCACAAGCTTTCTTCACTGCTGGGTTAGTCCAAGGGATTCACGTGTGAACAGCAGCCAAGGCATGGCTACATTACAGAGCCTGTTCTGCTGCTGTGGGGATGGTGATTTCCAGCCTGCGGGGCAGGGAGCCAGCTGGGGAAGAACCAGCATAACTCAGGGTAGTCAGTTTTGCTGGAAGAGCCCTCAAATGGCCTCCGAGCAAAGCCCTGAGTCCATGAGCCCCATGCATGTGGGTTGCTGGCTGGGGCCAAAGTGTGCCCTATTAGAGTAGCAGCAGGATGCCCGAAGTAAACCCTGCTCGTGATGAAAGGAAGGCAATTAAAATTCCACTTCAGTTGCCTTCCTGTCCCACTTCCTAACCTTCCAGCAGCAGGTGATTAGCAGGGCCTGCCTTCTCCTGCCCTGGCCCAGCTGTGGCAGCAGAGCCTGCAGTGGGTGAGCACTGCTACCACAGCATTGCTGCCCAAGCACAGCAAGGACATCACAACTCAGCTGTCACCTTTGTCTCAAGCTGACTTAGAACAAGCTCTTTTTTTTTTTTTTTCAGTTTTAAAATAATTTTGCTCTTCTCTACCAAATTTTTGGCTGTGAACTCACTTGCTAGCCCTGCTGTTTAAGGTTTCCCATGTTGCTGTCCAGGATTTGCCAAACAGAAAACCATACAGGCTGTGCAGTGAGATCAGTGTGCTCCATCATGTTACCTGCCTCCCCACAGCCTACCAGCTGCATACAGTAGTTCATCTGTGCCCAAAAATCCTGCCAAAATACCTGCATCCATTTTCCCAGCCAGACACTGCTTTAGGGAAGAGAACCCTGCATGGCACAAGGAAGCTCTACCGTATCTACAGCTGCCTCTTTGTACAAGTTCCTTTGTTCTCATAGGTCAACTCAGGGATGAGTACACACTACAGGATTTTGTTCATGCTGCATTCTTGATGTCTGTCTGTATACACTTCATGATTTTTTCATACTTCAGCACTTTGAAGTAGTGAGAACAGGCAGAATACTCTTTATAGTTTAAAAGGAGACTCCAACAACTACATTCAGGGATTTTTTAAAACAGCCACTAGTTGTTTTCCTGTCTCCTCTATTGAAGGGAACAGTAATCACATACAAATCAGATTTCAAAAAATTAATAAAAAAAGAGAAAAATCCCCAAACCAGTAAATTTCACCTAGTAACATTACTCTTTTCCAGTTTACTAGAGGAGCTCTGCAGAAAACACTAGGGAAAAAAGTATACAAGAGAAGCTAATGCCTCAAAAAGAAAACCAAACACTTCTGTCACCCTTGAGGTTAAGCAGGTTGACACTTATCAGATTTTCACCCCTCCTATACACAAGTTTATTGCTTTTGAAGACAGCTCCAGGAACTAACATATTAACAGGTGAGAGCAAACATTTTTTTTCTTCCTCACCAGTTAAAGCAATAGCTGAAGTATGATGAGCAAAAAGTACTGTACTCTGTAGACTCTAAATGGAGGTGGGATTTATTTCTGAAAAAAACAGTTTGCTTTGGCCTGAAGCTCTTGGAGATAGCTGGCCCTGGGCCCCACAACTTTCTAGAAACATTGATCTAGAAACTCCTAGGTGAGTTTCCCTAGCACTGGTTTGCATGATTGTCATGCATGTAGAGCAGACTAGTGGAAGTGTAAGAAATGACTGTGTTGAAGGGGATATGCAAAGGAGAGGAACAGCTTGAACAGGATCACAGATCCCTTCAAAAATGGGAGGAGTTTGAAACATTTACTACCGGCAGATCAAAAGCAGAGGGAAAATGAGCAGCTGCTCAGACTAAAAACTGCATCAAGCTCATGATCTCTACTCCCCCAGAAGTGAGGAATAAATCATATTGGCATCAGCAATCCTCATTGATTGGTGTTTTTCTAGACATATCCCTCCCTCAGCCTATCGCTCAACCCTTTGAACTCAAGCCAATCTGAGGACACAAATTCCACAGTGTTTTTTTAAGTTAGGTTTATTTAGCAATAGAAGTATGTACATGTAAGAGAATCCCCTGCAGCACAAGACATGCAAAAAGCAGTGAGGGACTGAAAGTGGTGCTGCTCCATGGCCTTCCTCATCACCTGTCATCCCACTTTACTCAGCGGCAGGGCCAAGATTAGAAAGAAACAGGCGAGAATTTTATCAGTCCATGTGGCAGAGTCTTCAGGCAGAGCCTCCCAGCAGCCGGTATTAAAACAAGCGGGCACCGTAACCAAATGTCTGTTTAATGCCCTCAAAGTAGTAGCGCTGCCAGCCTTGCTTTGTTCTTTCTTCCTCACTGGCAGGAACGCCCTTACCTTCCAAGCACACCTCTGTCTCACCACCTTTGTCATTGAAGTTCAAGGTGATGGTTGCAAAGTGCCCTAGAGGAACCAAAGCACATCTGTCAGCAGTGTGTAGTACAGTAGGTGCAGCCCCCAGCGGCTGCTCTGCCCCTCCCTTCACAGGGCACCACTTAAGACTTCGAGGTCCTTCCCAGAGGGTCTACTTATGGCAGCTGCAGGCCTTCCCTAGAAACACGGCTAGAAGAGGGCTCCCTCTCCCTGCGGTTTGAAGCAGTTGCAGCTACAGCTTTACAAGCAGCTACTTCATCTCCTTCCTACCTGCTCACTCCTCTACACAGCGCAGTGGCTGGAGATCCAAGCAAGATAGTGTGGGATAGGAAGCTGGGATAACACTGGAGCAGCTCCCAGAACATCCTCTCCTCCCTGATCATGAGCTACAATTAAGTGTGGCAAATGGGGCTGGTATCCTTCAAAGACGGGCAAGTCCATTTCTGGACTACTTACCAGCTGGCCAAGATTTAAATCTCCATTTCATAACAAGTTGTTTCTCAGGAACCTTGAAAAGACAAAGATTGAGTAGTAACTTTTGTAAATCCTGCAATCTAATAGAAAACATCTAGAATCGTGTTGATATGAATGAAGCCTTAGAGATGCCTTGAGAAACACACACACAGAGGGAAAGAGATTTTAAGTGTCCTTTTCTTTTCAATCCCCTTCTAGAAAGGTATGCGATAGTATAGCCCCAAAACTGAGACAGAGTCCTTGATTTCCCAGAAGACTTTAGTGGCAGTTGAGCCAAAGAGAAAAAGGTTCAGTTACTATCTTTAACACTCCTCCAACCTCTGGTAAGTAAAATCACACAAAGACAGGGAAGATTTATGACTGGAAGTCACATTTTCTCCCCAGAATGAAATGCCATGCATTAATCCATACTACTAAGAATCCTTCAATAGCCACAGAAATTTTAGGTAACTATTGGGCACCAGATAGAACCCCACAGTTAGCTAACAAAAGCACTCTAACAGAACTGATAAAAAGTTACAGCCTGATAACAGTGCTGCCTCTGAGCAAGATACACCTGAACTGGTTAGTACTTACTAGGTCAACAAACTCTCCTGTGACACTGCCATCCAGCAACTGAAACTTGCCTCCTTTATCGGCCTCCAAGGTGGCTTGTGCGTGGGTGAAAGCTTGGACCATCTGAAAAGAATTCAGGAGCAGATCTGTATTACTTGACATTATTTTCCTGCAAACTTGTTGCTTAATGCCTCCCCACCCAGATACAAAAGTTTGGAAGAGAAGGTGGGTCAATAGTGCAAGGTCTTCAGCAAAAGACAAAAATCCCTGGCCAGAAAATCAAATTTTTAGCTACTACAGCAACATTTCACCGGCCCAAGGAAAAGAACCTCCAGCTTTCATAGTGCTATGCAGTGTTCTAAGTCACACAGTGATTTACTTTGTTGATTTCTTAATGAAACCTAATTCTAAGAAAAAAACATTCTTTGCTTTTTCATTTTTCTTATCAAATTAGGAAGAACAAAAGACTAAGATGATGTTTAAATAATGATACAATGCTGCTCTCTCCTCCTAAACTATATAATAGCATGTGGAAAAGTGGAAGCTATTCCCAAAGCGTGCTTTTGGTACCACCCAACCTTAAAAGGAAAAAACAAACCAGAAGCACACAACTGTAAATCTAAAGTGACCTGGCCACATGCAGTAAGGGATACACCTACAGAGAGATGCTGACAGCAGTCTGGAACTTGCTTTTGGTTCGCATTAATCCCCTCTTGTCAGCTGTGTGAAAAGATGCACACACAAGCTTTCAGCAACTACTTTGTACAACAGTCTTCTGATTTCATTCTCATGGATTGTGAATGTCCTACAGAACTTCTTAAAAACCTTAATAGAAAGAGCCTCCTATATGCAAAGAACAACTTTCAGAAGAAGCCAGGCATTACCTCCTGAGTAACGAATACCCGGTAGAGCTCGTCAGGGGATGTTAAGAAGGTGTCCTTCAAACTGATCTTACAGGTAGGGATCTTGACTCCTATGGATTTGGACTGTGGTATGGCAGTACTGCTCCTGGCAGCCGTCTGACAAAACAACAGGGAAAACAAACACATACACACTTTTTTTCACCAAAAGAAAATCCAAACCAAAAAAATCAACAAATAGTTCATATATCCAAGGGGAAAAACAAAGGCTCTTAGTAAAGATGCAATAAGATAAAACCATACTTAAATGTACAAAGCAGATTTATCACTTTGCTTGGAAGAAACATCCTGTGCTGCCAATGATAACAGTCACACCTATTCCACAGATTGCCAGTTCCTGAATGTGTATATCCTATACACAACACAGGTTGCTCCTGTAAGTTCCAGAATCTAATACAGCGCACCTTTCTTCACTGATCCCAAAGCATGTTTGCAGTTCTGTTTACCTTGCGGTCTTCTGCTTTAGGAGCCACCTGAGGTGCCGTTTCGGTATGTTCACCATTCACTGTGGGCAAAATCATGCCCTGGGTGAATTCTGGAAAGACAGGAATGTGCCCATGAAACTGATAAAAGATCAAGTACCTTCTGACTGTACTTTGAAATACACAATCAAAAAGGGCTTCCTGGTTTCCCCCCTGCTCTTGGCTAGCATCCATGACCTGAAACAGTGTTCAGAAAAAGTCACAGACCTCTTTTTACAAGCAATTAATTCTTTCCCTCACTACTCTCCACCGAAGGCCCTGTCAGAACCTGCCCACACTAGCAATTAGGAACTTACCTCCTCTTCGAAGCCTAGACATACTTCCACACGCTCCTCTCACATTCATGTTGCTTAGTCTTAGACTTGGGTAGCTTTTTTCCTCTCTCACTCTCTAATATAAATTGCAATCATGCATCAAAAACTTTTGCCTTGCTGGCCTAGACACACCAAACCAAGCTTTTCCATTTCTTGTATTGCCGTGGTAAACAATAGTAACTTCTAACTCTCTATCAATGCCAGATGCCAGGACTACACAAGAAAGCCAGGCACGCCTCACCAGCACTCTGTCCAGCAGCACTAACACTTTTGTAACTCCATCAGAACCTTCACCCTCGTTCAGAATTACATTTGCTCTTTCTCCAGCTCAGTCACTTCTGCTTTTACCAATTACACAAATATTTTGCTCCTTTTTCTTCCTCTTCATCTGTTCAGAGCAGCAAAATTCCATTAGAAAGCAAAATTTTATCATATGTGCATAAACCTGTATCCTGCAATACTTGGTTCCCACTTATTTTCATTTATTGCAGCCCACAAGATCATACAGATTTTTCTGATTAGCATTCTTATCTTTCACTGGGTGACTGCATCTCACAGCCTGAACACTACAGTGCCTGAAAAAAAAAACAAACCAAGAGTACAGAAATTTAATCCTGGAAAAACAGCAATCAGTGGTGGTTTGTACCCAGCATATCTAGGACATATAATGTAAGATAAATGGATATAAAAAGTAACTGTAGCATTCCCAGCCTGTATTTGAGAGGAAAGTCAAACTCAACCAAAGCACATTGATTTAACTCCAACTGCTGGACTCAGATTTAACTTAACAAAAGAATTGATCCAGATGCTGAGACAGCTCATTAAAAGACACCAACAAAACCTGCAGAGCAATTTCCAGACATCAATTATTCTAAAATCCAAGTAACACTAGATGTCTTTACCAGTGTGGCAAGAGGGGAAAAAAAACCCAAAAACAAATGACAAACTGGAGAAGGTATCACTTTCCAAGGGAGTAAGCCAACTGAAGGCCAGATTCTGCCACAGGCAGTGACTATGTCACTGGAGTAACCAACCCTTTTTACTGGCTTTCATTTTCTCTATAGCTTCAGGATATGAAGGGCATTCTCACTTTTAAAACATAAATTTTAAAATTCTGTTTATTATTGCATTACCACCAAAACCAATCTTTCTGAGCTGTGCTATACTGTCTAGAGCCAGAAATGCTTCTTCCCAAAGTTACTGTTATTGCTCTGACACCTTTCTGTTGAGATGGAGCGAGCAACTCCTCTCTTTACCCCATCCCTTCTTTAGAATTAGTCCATATGGGTTCCTATAACACTTCTCCCGCTCAGTTACATACCCGTTTTGAGAGTGCTGATGTAAGTTTTCATTGCATCTCTAATTTTCTTTGCACCCTCTTGCTTCATCAGGGTCTTCAAGTTAGTGTCAGGCTCATCTTTAGCAAGGCTGACAAGGATCTGAACAATAAAAAGCACTGATTAACAAGGACAAATGTGCACAGTTCTTTTATTTAATTCAATATCACAGACTTTGGCTAAACTTTCATAAACAGCCCTGCAGTTTTATTCATCTTTCACTTCACCTCTCTCAGCCTGTACATGTGTGCCTAAACACCTTCCTGTGCTACAGAGCCTTTTGCATCTAGAAGCCAGGAATTAATCTGATAAAGATACAACATGATGGGGGAGCAACTCTCTATTGGGGAGTGCAGTGACAGAATGAAAGGTAACGGTTTTAAATTGAAAGAGGGTAGATTTAGATTAAAAATTAGAAGGAAATTCTTCACTCTAATGGTGGTTGAGGCACTGGAACAGGTTGCCCAGAGAGTCTGTGGATGCTCCATCCCTGGAGGTATTCAAGGCCAGGTTGGATAGAGCTCTGAGTAACCTGGTCTAGAGACAGACGTTCCTACTCACGGCTGAGAGGTTGGTAATAGATGACCTTTAAAGATCTCATTCAACCCAAAGCATTCTCTGATTCTATTAACTTAAGCAATCTCTAACAGGTAAAAATTCTACACGAATGTCCTAAAAATGGAAACAGAGAAGGAGATATTAATGCTGTGAGTACTCCTGTTAGAATACTCCATACATCCAGCTTTGCTTACCTCAACTTCATCAATGTCATTTTCATCTGAGAGATTAGGAATCTCCACATAACCTTTGTACTTCACTCCTGTCTTTGAGGTGCCTGCAATTATATTGTTCAGATCAATCCTTCTTACTCTGTTGTTGTCAAAGCAAACTTGTATGGTATCAAAATATGATATTCCCTTTGTTATTATTTCCCAAATGAGATAAGTATCCTTACCCTTGATATCACACATTAATCTAACTTCGAAACAGGAGGGATACATATCACTCACCGGTCCATGCCAGCTTGATAGCCCACTCATAGAAGAAGATAAGCTTCCCTTTGCGGTTGTTAATGGAGGCCTCTCCGTCCAGTTTGCTCACTTCTGTCACCTCACACGTTCCTTCCTCACCCTCCACCCTGACAGGCAGAAGGAGAGCTTTCAGCCGCTCCGTGGACCAGTTGGAGGCATCCCTCTCTGTCCTGCAGGAAAACCGAGCAGGGTGACAATCTGGGACATGCCACGCTGACAGTGCATACTGGGACTATCCAGTGCTCTCCAATCTTGTATCCCTGCCCCACCTCAACACAAATACACACAGATTTCTTCCCCGGGCCACCTCCAGGCATTCCCCCGGCACAGCTCGGATCCGGCACCCCGGGACACACGCACGGGGCCGGGGACTGCCCCGGAGGAGCGGCCCGGGCACGGCGCCTCAGCAGCAGAGCGCGGGGAGGGGACGGGAGGCAGCTCTGCCCGCGACTCCGGCCGTGCAGCCCCCTCCGCCCCGGGCCCCGGCGCCTCTGGGAGCAGCCACCCCGCTCACCAGTGCCAGTTGTTGACGTTGGTGGCGTCCGCCCGCTGCTCCACGATCCAGCGCGGGTCTCCCTCCCCCCACTTGGCCATCGGGACCGGGATCGCCGCCTCCGCTCCGAGCGCCCGTGGAAACTGCTAGAACCGCCGCGCCGCCTCCCGCCTTCCGCCCGGCGCGGGCCCTTCCGGCACGCCCCCGCCGCGCGGCCCCGGCTTATTGGTTCCGCCTGGCTAGCGGTTCCGCCGCGCTGCAGGCAGCTTAGGGCTGGGGCTGGCGCTCCCGCTCCCGTCCCCGCCGGCCCACAGCTCCCGGAGCCAGCCCGCAGTTTCCAGAGCCCCGATCCCGACTGCCGGCCCAGACACCGCTCCGCCGCACTCGCAGCCCGCTGGGACTGGTAGTCCGAAGGCAAGTCAATGCGACCCGCGGGGCACGCCGGGACTCGTAGTGCGTGAACGAGGAGCAGCCGCGCTGCACCCAGCGGGAGAACTACATGTCCCGGCGTGCTCCGCGCGCGACTACCCTACCCCGCCCTGCCCTGTGTTGCCCTGCCCTGCTGTGAGGCGCTGCTGGCGCGGGAGGGGCGGCGAGGTGAGAGAGGGGCCAGGGGCGGCGGGGCCGCGACCGGGGCCGGGGCCGGGGGCGGTGATACCCCCGAGGCAGCCGCTCCCTCCCTGTGCTCAGGCAGCCGCGCCGTGCCGTTGCAGATGAGCAGGGTGCGGGCGGACGAGGAGGAGTACTGGCACAGCTCCAAGTTCCGAGCCTTCACCTTCGACGACGAGGATGACGAGCTCTCGCAGGTAGGGAGCTCCGACCCTGGAGCTGCCGGTAGGACACCCTCGCCGGGTGGGCCCCCGTAGCCGTCCCAGCCCAGGTCTCGGGCCTGCACATCGCGGAGGGTTGGTGTTCTGTAGGTGCATTGTCACCTCCTGCCCACTCAGAGGGTACCAAAGTCTCCCGTCTTTCCCTCCACAGTAGCCAGTCCGAAATTTCTTTAGGACGTGGTTCCTCGCCCGCGCACCAAACTGCATTTCCCTCTGGTTGAGATGTTAGTGTCCACGTAGGTGTCCTTGGGGTTCCCAGCAGTGAGGAACGGCTCCTCTGTCTGCTGCACAGCTACAGGACTAAAATAGCATCCCAAGAAGCAGCAATGGAAGCTGAAGAAGCTGTATTCAAAGTTCTTTGGAAGATGTCTGATGAGAATAGGAAACAGAGTGCATTCTGCAATTATGATGGTCCTTATGCAAAGTCACTCTTTTGTGTATAGCTGAAGGAATCCAAACGGGCAGTGAACAGCCTTCGCGACATTGTTGATGATGATGATGATGACCTCGAGAGGGTCAGCTGGAGTGGAGAACCTGTGGGAAGTAAGTGCAGAAATACTGCAAATTATCCTTGAGACAGAGGGGTTTAAAACTGCTGCTGAAGTCAAGTCATTTAAGTCAGGAGTATTATTTGCTATCTAATCCTACATATCTAATCTGATTCGAGTCTCCCAGGTCACATTATGAACTACTTGATTTATCTGAGCAGATTCACTGAAAAGAGAGTGAGCAGAAGCCCAAATTGTGTAAAAAAGAGGAGTGCAGACTGCTCTGGAGAAGGGAATTCACTGTATTTTTTTCTAATACATAGCCAAGCTCAAAGCAGGTATTTTGGTGGTTATGGACTGATACTTATCTTGCTCAGGTGGCCTGTGAGATTCTAGGTGATCATTTCCTTCACATCACTGCCTGAAATGGCACTATTTAAAGTGTCTGTGTTTTGACCCCACAGCACTTTAAGCAGATATTCAAGGTTTAATGTGTGCTTATAGAATGACTCTTATGCTTGAAATTTGAAAGCGAACTATAAACATTAAGCAGATGTGTTTCTAGTGATGATGGGAGCGAGTTCATGGCCCACACACAATCCTGTGTGCTGTGCTTTTGAGTTCATGATCCACAGAATTGTGACACATACTAGCCAGTGTCAAACTATGACAATTTTCATATGGGTCACCCAGAGGACCTTCAAAGACTGATCTTCTTGTCCTTTGCTGTAGCTCTTCCCTCTGCTTTGTTTTCCCACCCAGGGTCTCTTTACCTATTGTGGTTTTTTGTCTGCCATCCTGATGTTAAAATATTTGTGTTGTGCAGCTGTGTGAAAACAAGGGATACTGTATTGAACAGGCAGGAGGGAGATATATGCATTGTTGTCAGCAGCATATGCACACTGAGAGCTGTTTTGTCTGTGTGGGAAGGAAAGTTATCTTCATCTTCAGTGTTCAGGAAAGCATGCTCTTAGGCTTCTGCAGTTTGAGGTAGGCTAGGGACTCTGTCTTGCTTTGTACTTTTAGAACAAGGACTATGCCTTGCCTCATGCAATAATATATAAAAGTGGGGTGCCTGTGTATTCCTTTTACACAAGCTGTAGCCAGCTGTACAATGTTGCTGAAACCAGCCATTTCTGGAGGACAATGTACTACTGCTTAACAAGCAGCATTATATGAGACTGGAATTCTGCATGGAGAGATGCACTGTGTCTACTTAGAGCTGAAGGTCAGACTTACCAAGATGTGCTAGTGCAGAACTGACCAGAACACAGCTGGGAATGTTTCTGCTGTGCCAGAAGATCATTCTTTACAGACTCTTTCTCAGATAAAAATGATCTGTCTGCATACAGGTATCTCCTGGTCAATCAAAGAGACAGCCTCTGGCAGCACTAGCTCCCTGGATGGCCGAGACTCCAGCCTACAGAAAGGCTCTTCCTCCTATGCTGCTCTTCCCAAACAAGCTTCTTCCTACTCCCTGAGCAGCCTGTTCAAAGGTGAGGTTTATTATACACACTATTGACAAATGTGTTTTCCCTTAAGGCTGTCAAGGGGCAATGTGTTATCTTATATGTAAATTGTTTCATCTGAAGTGTATTGCAAGACAGGGAAGCTCCAATCTCTCCTCAAGGTGGAAAGTGTATTGCTCACTGGTCAGAAATGAAGACTATCTTGTGCAGCAGAGCACATGCTTTTGTGGAGCGGGAAGGGGCTTTGGAGATACGTCTTCTTAAAATCCAGGCTCCAAAGAACAGCAAGGTAGAGCACAGCACTGCGTGGCAATCCATTTGGTTGGTGGAAAAGAGCAGGCTGTGAAGGGACCGGCTTGACCCATGTAGCCCTCACTTGATTTTCAGTTCTGTAGAGAAGACAGATTGATTGTCCTTTATTTGGAGCTCAGCTGGCTACTGTTGGTGTTGGTTCAGCAAACACATGATAGCAGTAGTGGCAGGCTGGCTGGTTATGGGGGGAGCTGTGCAGCAGGCTGTGTGCAAACATATACAGCTTGCAAGAGTTCAGCTCTGTTCTCACACAGCAAGACAACAAAACAGCTTTTACTTTGTGTCTCTGTCTCAGGGGGGTTTTTTACTCTGAACTGTGACAATAAGGTGATGAGAAAGGCTATGGCAAGATGGACAGGTCCATCCACCAGGGCTGCAATTTGGATGCCTATGTTGCAGTGCCATGTGCTTGAGCCTCTGCTCTGTAGATAGATGAGTGAATTCAGGTCTAACTTCTCCTGGCCTCAGGACCAAGAGAGCAGATAGGGATGGAGCGTGATATGGTTTGTGATGCCACAGACTACTACTACAAATCCCTAAAACATAAGCAGGTGAGCCCCAGCTGTGCTGGTGTAGTGTGAATCGCTATACAGGGTGGCTTGTTCTACAGGGGTATAGCTGCAGTAAACTGGATTGCAGTCTCAGTTTATGTGCCCTGTGCATGAGATGGTGTTGGTGAAGGAACAGTGTCTCATCAGTGTTTTTATTTCAGGACGAAACAAACTCTCAAGTTTCCAGTCCCTTTCAGATGGTAAGTTTTGGGTCCCTGCCTCATTCTGGGAGGTGTGCAGATTTACACACAACAAAGCATTTCCAAAAAAAAGGGAAGTGTCATCTGCCTTATGATGCAAGAAGGGAAACTGAATCATGTGCTGGCTAAAAGTTCAATCATGGGTTGTTCTTTCCTCAAAGAAATTAAAGAATTGGCATGGTGATCTGGGGTAATTACTTACGTACTACTGACAACCATTTGTTTTAGAGTAATGCTGTATTGCCATTTGGTGCTTAAGTTTGGTTCTTCTGCCATGAAAACCAATAAAGGGATGGGTTTGGAAGTGGATATGAATCAGGATTTTTATGTGCTACTCATCTGTGCCTTTCCCTCTCAGCCCTCACTGACACAGGAGTTAAAAACTATGCCCCAGAGCTGCGCAGACCAAAAGCTGAGTACAAGGTGAGCAGCCTATGCTTGTTGTATACCAAGATTAGTGAACTTCCTACTCTACTGGTTTCATGGGAAGTGATCAGTTGCTATTTCAGACAGAAGAAGGCAATGCAGGGAATAGGACAGGGAGCTGAAAAATGCAGTGTTGCAGTAATTTAAGTGTTCTCTGGTTTTGCTCAGAAGTACAGAGATTTGCAGGGGGTCTTGGTTTTGGTTACTTCTTTTAATGAATAGCCTAGCAGCCTTTGTGGAAAGGATTTCAAAATAGTGCTTTGTCTGTAAGCTGCTTTCATGCTGGGACAGATAAACTGGCATCATATGTGGTTTTTACATTTTCTTAAATATGGAAGTTTTGAAATTTCCTGTTCATAAATCACTGGGACAACATAGAGGGAGTTGTGCAGAGGCTGCATTTCAACTGGCAGGAGTGTTTGTCTACCAGATATGCTGTCATAAGTGTTAGAGAATCTAGAGGATTTTGGGACAAGGTGGATTCCTCTTACTAGGTGTGAGATTGTGATCCCATGTCCCTAGGTCCAGGTAGTAACAGGACTGAGTCTATATTTCCTACAGAGACAGACATGCATAATACTAACACAGCTGTCTGCACAGATTAATCAAGACAGAAACCAACACCTTTATGAGTAGACACATACAGAAAACACTCAAACTTGATCCTGAGCTTTCTTTCTGTCTGACCAATTCCACTAGTGGAACATACACACACTGTATGGGGTCCCTCCAGTAGCTGGTCTTAGACATCTGGTTTGTTTTGTAGCTGAATTCCAGACCCCAGTCTCCTCCAGTAGCTGGCATTTGCATCCTTGAGCTGTTAGGGTTCATGGTCCACCTCTCCTTGGCCATCTGATCCTCCTCAGGTTGGTGTATTTTGTCAATTAGCCATTAATGACATAGCCTAACAGACAACACTTCCTCAAAGCACAGCAGGAGAAACAAGAGTGCCCTGTTGTGTTCTGTTCTGGGCCTGCAGAAGCAGTGAAACAGGAAGGAGAAGGATTATGCAGCCTCTTAAATGCAAATGGGGGTGGTGTAAGTGGGGTGGGACAAAAAAGGGAAAATTAGTGGCAGCTTTTGATGAGTGTCCTGACAGTGACAAGCTGAGAAGATGCCTCTGGCCAGAGGTGCTGGAGGGAACTCTGGTGCTCAGAATATCAGGGTATTTGACACTCAGCTGTACAGTGCTTTGAGAGACTCGTACAGAGGTCTCCCAATAGGACCTTTCATCCTTAGATTTGGGCTTTCAATAAATCTTCAATAGGTTTAAAATTCAGTGTCCACAGAGCTGGTTCTAGTTGCTTCCTTTCTCTGGGCTTTTGAGGCAGAAAGCTGAATTGCAACTCCTGGCTTGAGTGCCTCACAGAGACCTAGATGACTTTATGGTGTCTGAGTTAGGAGTGGCTCGAGCCACCATCACTTTTTATCTAGTGCTTCAGATCATAGTGTCTACCTGCTGATGGAGGAAAATTCTGGTCATTGCAGCAGCGGTAGCATATTACCTCAAGGTGGTCCTCCAGGATTCAATGCCTTTGTCACTATGTCGTTGTCTTGTGTGACTCCCCAGGTGCTTGCCTGAGGCTCTCTTGTCCCTGTGCTCTCCACAGTGCTGTGGAAGGCTCACCAGCAAAGTCTGTCTGAATTGTAACAAGAAACTGACTCCTTGCCCTTCAGTTTTGGGTTAGTCTCTTTTGCATGTATTTTGTTTGTCCTGAAAGCAACACAGTTTGCAAGGAGAACAACCTGATGCAATGCACTTCTTACAAGGGATATGATGACAGACCTTACTGAGGCAGTAGAAAGGCTGTGTTAACATATGAGCCTTTAGCTTCCCTCCACACCAGCACATGCAGAGTCTGAGGGTTCAAAATCTGCACCTGAAAAATGTGCATATACATCCTACTAACACTTTTCCTGAAACAGCTGAATGATAAGTGTGAGTAGCTGCATGTAAGCCATCCCTGATGCAGCAGAAGTGGAAAGCAGCTTGGAGATTGCTGAAATGATCTGAGGCTTAAGAGTGCTTTATTTTTTCCCATGGCAGGACTACAGCAGTGATTGGAGCCCCAAAGATACAGTCAGGCGAATGCAGAGGGGCAAGGTAAGGACTTTGCACTCCCACCTGCTTGTATGAGATGGAGGGTGGGTGGTCCCAAGATGCTCTACGCTTTCCTGTGCTCCTGGCTATTCTGGGAGCAAGGAGGGGATCTGCGTTGCTTGCAGCACCTAGCAGGGATGGTGGTCTGCCTGTCAGTTACTTTGCCAGGTGGCAGTGCTGGGGTCACACTAGCTCAGGAGCAGCAGGAGAACTTCAGGGTTTTGTTGCTTTGTTTACTTGAGTTGTCCCCTCAGCAAGGCTCTGACAGTAGGTATCTGTACTTCTGTGTCCCTTTCTACCCTTTCTGCTCCCTGGGGCTGGGTTTATTTTAAAAATCTGAGGGGTGGAGCTTTATCTCCATTCTCACTTGGTGGCAAATGGAGGGAGGAAGACAGAAATGGTTTCACTGGAGCTGTAATCTTAGTCTCAGCTGCCTCAGTGTGCAGTGAACACGTAGGGAGATTGTGGTTTCACTCTGCACATATCTCCTCACAGGCTGAGGTGAACTAAAGGATGAGAGAGGCCACAGACGTGGGGTAAGAAGAAGGGAGTTATGACTACTGCTCTGGTCTCCTTTGTGGAAAGGGGCCTGCAGAGTTCCCTCCTCCTGTCAGGGCTAGTGGTTTGTGGTGTACAGGAAAGTTTTGTCTTGTTACAAGGGTGTTTGTGCTGAATGTACATTGTCTGCTGTCCTAGACTGGGCTGTAATGAGGGTTGACTGCAACTCCTGTGGACAAATTTTCGGGGATTATGCAGCATGTGGTTTCAGCTACATAAGAAATAATTTCTCCACTCATTGGGAGGGCAGTTATTCATGTTGCTGAAGGGCTTATGGGAGAGGGATAAAATACCTTGGATTCAGCCTGAGGACTGTGTCATGTCCCACGTGCCTGCTTTTTCCTGTTCTGTCTCTAGGTCTGCTCTCTAGAGAGATTTCGCTCCCTGCAGGACAAGCTGGTGCTCTTGGATGAAGCTGTGGCAGGGCATGATGGGAATGTCATTACAGCTGTGAGTCCTGCTGGGGCCATACAGGGCTGGGACTGCGGGGTGGCCCCACAGAGAGTGTTTGGAGAATGTAGTCAGCTGGCAACCCGGTCTTGCAAGACTGGGAGGTGTTCTTTAGTTCAAACCAAACAGTTATTGGAAAATGTCAAAGCTAAAGACTGTGAAATTCTCTATTCCTGCTGTCTTTCCTGCATTCTGCATAATTAATGTTAATAACAAGGACTTTGATCCATCAGCCTTACAGATTTTTGCAACTACTTCTTGAAGGTCAAGGTTTAATCTGCTCATTTCAGCACAGAATATCTGGGACCTGGTATTTGGGGTCTGGGGCCTCACCAGTTTTTCTGGCTTTTAAAGTATCACACAGGAAATAGGATTGTGTCAGAGCTTACTTCATCCAGGTCTTGTAATTCCTTGGATTTTGCATGGAAAGGTTTTCCTTTGTAAATTTTGGTCTCGCTTAACTAAACTCCAGAGTAGGAGTATAGGCAAGAATCTAAGCAGCTGTGGCCCAGGCTCACTGCTTGTCCTGGGTGTTGTGAGTACCAGAATTTAAATTCAGTGCTATAAGAGCTGTGTTTTCAGAGGCCCTTTGCAAAAACTTCTCTAGGCCTTGACCAGTGTGCTGGTTTTTTGTATGTCTTAATTCTGACCTGTCTGGCTGTGCTCACAGGTCTTGATATTCCTGAAACGGACGCTGAGGAGAGGTGAGCATGACTGGGGCTGGGATTTCTGTAGTGTGTTTCAGTGAAGGATGGAGGGGGTAATTCTTTCACTGGGTGCAAGTTACAAAGAGAGCATTTGGGCTATTGCTGCTTTACTAAGCATGAAATATTTTTGTGTAATGTAGGAGCAAGTGTAATGTAGGAGGTGGGGAGGATGGTGATGCCTACAATGGCTCCAGAGAAGAGCTTTAAGCAGTGGTAGGTGGTGGTGATGGGATGAATGAAAATGAAGAGGTAGCACATGGCTGTGAATTCAGCTGTCAGCCCAGTGATTGGGCTCTTCTGTGCTCCAGCCTCCAACACATTGATTTGAGATGGGATAAGATTGTTGAATCCTGCCAGTGATTTTTAACTCCATGCACTGTGCTAAGTCCCCTCTGCTTGGTAGCGCTTCACCCATCTGTACATAAACTCTCTCCCCTGCAGAGATCTTGTTTCGGGAGCTGGAGGTGCGGCAGGTGGCCTTGTGCCATCTGATCCATTTCCTCAGAGAGACGGGTGAGCAGAAGTTCCTTCTGGATCTGCTCAGGTGAGGCTGTTGATCCATCTTGTGGTAGGGCTGAACACTGCTTGGACCCTGCCTCCAAGTTAATGCTTGCTAATTCTCTTTTGCAGGTTCTTAGACAGGACTGAGGAAGTTGCTGTGAGTATTCCCAGGAGCATAAGCTCCCTTAGTGCATGGGGGGGAGGCTGGCTGCAGAGTGTGGGAATCACGCAAAATCTTTTTGTCCCCATTTCATCCTCTGGAATACTGTATCTGCCAAATCCCTGAGAACAGACTGCTTCTTTCCTCTCTCCCTCCAGCTGTCTCAGTACCGGGAGCATTTGAACATCCAGGATGTAGAAAAAAGGAGGGAATTTCTGAAAGGTTGCATTGGGTAAGAAAAAATGCAAAAGCAGGGGAGGGATGTGGATTCTTCACAGGAGGTGGTAGTGAATAAAATTAAACCTCTGTGCCAGTGCCATAGCTTACATGGGTTGAGAGCTGATGTCGGTTTTCCCTTAGTGGGGAGTGGGAGTAGAGTTGTGGTTATAGTGTAGACCAATGAGGAATCATTT
The DNA here is from genome assembly GCF_048771995.1 of Taeniopygia guttata. Taxonomy (NCBI): domain Eukaryota; kingdom Metazoa; phylum Chordata; class Aves; order Passeriformes; family Estrildidae; genus Taeniopygia; species Taeniopygia guttata. The sequence continues at coordinate 43,268,774 of NC_133030.1, read as the reverse complement.
GTGGTGATCACTAGTCCAGTAGCTTTTGCTGCTTATTCAGGAGGAAAGATGCTTCAAGGGACTTTCTGATCACTGGCCCTTCAGATTGTGATGGATGAAAGTCTGGGTGCCTGAGCACTTGAGGTAGTTGGTAGCATCCACTTTAGGTTATTCTGTGAGAGGTACCACATAATATTTCTTTCTCTGAAGCCTGTCAAGGAGAGAGCCAGTTGGAGAGGGCAATGGGTCAGGAGCTTGAGTACCCACTAGCCTTTCAAGATGGGAAGAATGGGAGCTTGTTTGGTAGAGAAAAATATATTCTAAGAGTACTTACAAGTAAGTGAAGGATTCTATACTTAAGAGCTGGTCACAGTGCTTCTTTTCTTCATGTCTGGCCAGGCTGCCATTTTCAGCTGAGGATACCTCCCACATCCAAGACCATTATACTCTGCTGGAGCGACAGATCATAATTGAGGTATGAAATCTTCTCTGCTGGTCAGGAGATGGCTGGGACTACCTGTGAGATAAGTGGTGTAAGTCCCTAACTTACACCACTTTGGATCTAACCAGCCTGTCCTGGCTAGTGTATTTGTAATTGCTATTCAGGCTGCTATGCCTGGCACATGTGAAGTACCAGATATGAGACTTGATAGCATGTTGGGGCTGTGTTTGCACATTGCTGTCACAACACTCTCTCTAGGTCTCTATCCCACAGCTCAGCAGGCTCATCTTGGTTTATGTTCCCCATCTTTCTTCCTGATTCTACAGGCTAATGATCGACACTTGGAGATGGCTGGGCAGTCAGAGCTATTTCGGAAATATCCTCGCAAGGCTTCAATTCTCAACATGCCACTAGTGACCACCCTCTTCTATTCCTGTTTCTACCACTACACAGAGGCTGAGGTGAGGATGATGTGGCAGAAGATAAGGTTCCATCTTATCCTTGTAGCCCTCAAGGTGTGGGGTGGTCAACCTCTGGCACGTTAAGGAGAAACAGGGAAAGAGAGGTCATGTTTCATCTCTCAGAGAGACTTTGTCCCCTGGCACCAGTTTGGAGTTTTGTGCTCCAAGACGTTGAACCTGGCACAGTTTGTCAGGGAGTTGCCTCCTAGAAACCCCAGTAAATCCCATGAGGCTGAGCACGTGTTACTGGTGTTGGAAGTGCTGGACGTGCACCAGTTGAGGATGTAGGGAAACCAGACCAGACAGCTAATGGGGTGGGATAGTTGCTCTCTTCTGCCAGCTGCTTCCTCCTGTGGCCCTGACATGAGCAAAAAGCAGTAAAATCTTGAGAAAATTGACTCTGTGCAAGGAAGATGCCTTATAACAGGTGTCTGAACCCCTGCTGTGGCCTGCCCTTCTGAGTTTGCACTGACTTGTCTGCTTTCTCTAGGGAATGTTCAGCAGCCCCACCAACCTGAAGAAGACATTTAAGGTGCGTGAGTCTCCCCTGCTGTGGCAGCACCAGCTGAAAACATGGGCAGACAAACTATATGTAATGAAGGAGCTCAGTAGGAGGAATTTGAGGGGCTCAGCACTGAGCTTAGGGAGGGGGCCATGGCATCCTTTTTGAGCAGGGCCCTTCTGGAGTCTCAGAAAGGCAATTGGGAGTCATGGAAACTTTCAATGGATGTACCCTGTCTGCAGCAGCACTTGCAAATCCCCACTTCCTAGTCTTTGTAGTGCTGTGTATGGCATCAGGCAGCACCTTGCCTCTTTGCCTGGGTGTTGGTGTAGACAGAGCTGGGGCAGATGCCATTTATGTCCAGCCCACACAGACCTTCTGAGCTGTGCTACTGTTCTGACTGCAGCTTTCTGCCTTGCAGATTCCTGATAAGCAGTATGTGCTGACTGCCCTGGCAGCCCGTGCCAAGCTGCGGGCGTGGGGTGATGTGGATGCCCTCCTCACCACCAAGGTGAGCTGCAGAAAGCCTTGCTGAGGACACAGTCCCAAGTACTGGCATCTGCTACTGATAGCTGGCTTGTTCTGGAATTACTGGACAGACTGGTTTTATTTCAATAGGGCCCAGCACCTCTGCTGTAGAGTGTTGCAATACTTCCTCCTCTCCCTGCCTGAGACCTCTGCTGGGCCTGGTTTGGCTGCAGCAGTAAGGTCAGAGAAGGGGGCTGCCCCTGAGCTCTATTACCAAAGGGATTGCAGCCAGCCTGTGCCCAGCACTGTGTGAAGGGCTCTGCAACGTGGTGCACGTGGTGGCTGTGGAGTATGTTGTTGGCACTGGGAGAAAAACCACATTTTCTTGTGACTGGAGAGATTATCCTTTTGGGTTAACATAGGTTTGATTCTCATTTCAGAACTGGCTGGGTTACACCAAGAAGAAGGCACCTATTGGCTTCCACCGGGTGGTGGAGATCTTGCAGAGGAACAATGCTCCTGTGCAGGTGAGCCAGGAACCCCTGCTTATGTCCTGCTCTTTGTTGGGATTTGGTGTATGAATGACTCCTCAGGTGAGCTGCTTCCTAGCTGGAAGTGGGAGATCGTCTGGCTTTGCCAGGTGGGTGCAGCACACAGCTGAGTGACCCATGCATCAACAGAAGGTGTGAGCGGTATTGAGGGCTGGGGTCCTGGCTCTGACTGCAAGAGGGAAAACTGGACAAAATTGGCTGGGAACTCTCTTCCCATGTGCATTGCCACCTTCCTTTGCTACATTAAATTTTCTTAATCTGGCTGGCAATGGTTAACCTGATCCGTAGCAACAAGGTAGCCTAACATTCTGTTGATAGGAGGAAAAGTGCCAGCAAAACCTCAGGTCTGGACATGAGGAGAACAGACTTCAGGCTGCTTGGGAAATTGGTAAGGTCCCCTGGCAGTGGGGTCCATCAGTCAGTTTTTAAACATGACCTTCTAAGGGTACAATAGCAGGCAATTGCCAAATGTTGGAAGTCAGGTCGTCAAGGCAGAAGGCCAGCTTGATTGAACAGGAATCTTCTCTTGGAAATCAAAGACAAAAAAGGAAGGTGTAGAAGCAAGGTCAAATGACATGAGAAGAAAACAGATGCTGCTTGCCACTGTAGGGAGAAAATTTTTTGCAGCCTAAGCTTTACTGAAGTTGAAGCTGGCCAGAATTGTGGGGAACAAAAAACAGAGTTTTTACAAATATTTTAATGGCAGTGGGGAGTGTAGAAATAACACTGGCCCATTACAGGATGAGGATGGTCACCTCATAAACAGATAGTGGATCAAGCGGGTTTCAGTGCTCTGAGTTGGACTACAATGACTGCGAAAACTATCAGCTCCCAGTTGACCCTGAATCTGTGCAGATCTGCTGCTTCAGTTGGAAATCTATGGGGTATGATGGCATTCATCAAAGAAACCTCAAAGAACAAGCTAATGTCATCACAAAACCTCTCAATGATTTTTTGAGCTGTCTTGGCAATTTGGAGAGATGCCAGATGACTTGAGGCTGGGTAATGTCCCAGTTTTCAAGAAGGCAAGAAGGAGGACTTTGGAGACTGTAGGCCTGCTAGTCTAATTTCAGTGTATGGTAAAGTTATGGAGAAGATTATTCTGGGAGGTATTGAGAAACCTGGAGCACAACACAGTCATTGGTCACAGCCAGCACGGCTTCATGAGAGGAAAGTTGTGCTTGTCAAATTTGATTTCCTTTTATGACAAGGTAACCTACTTGGTTGATCGAGGGAAGCTACTCCATGTAATGTTTTTGGATTTCAGTAAAGCTTTTGATGTCACTTGGGGTATCCTGGACAAAATGTCCAGCACACAGCTGGATAAACAAGTGATGACATGTGTGAGCATCTGGTTCATGAATTGGGCATAAAATATTACAGTAAATAGGGCAACATCAGACTGGTGACTGGTCACTAGTGGGGGTTTCCACAGGGCTCCATCCTTGGCCCTGTGCTCTTCAACATCTTCATAAATGACTTGGATGCACAACTGGATGAGATACTAAGCAAGTTGGTAGATGATACAAAACTGGAAGGAGTTGTTTACTCCCTAGAAGGCAAGGAGGCTCTGCAGAGAGACCTCAACAAATTAGAGGGTTGGGCAGTCACCAAAATTAAATGGAGTTCAGCAAGGGAAAGTGATGAATTCTTCATCTGGGATGGGGCAACCCTGGATGTATGGACAGACTGAGGAATGAGAGACTGGAGAGCAGCACCATGGATCCTGGTTGCTGGCAAGTTGAACCTAAGCCAGCATTGCCCTGGCAGCCAGGAGGGACAGTGTTGTCCTGGGGTGCATCAGGCGCAGAATCAACCAGCCAGGCAAGGGAGGGGATTGTCTTTCTCTGTTCTCCACTGGGACAGCCTCACCTCGAGTGCTGGGGGCAGTTTTGGGTGCCACATTAGAAGAAGGTTATAAAGCTATTAGAGAGTCTCTAAAGGACAGCCATGAAGATGGTCAAGGGCCTTGAGAGGAAACCATACGAGGAGCAGCTAAGGTCACTTGGTCTGTTCAGCCTGGAGAGAGGAGACTGAGTGGAAACCTCATTGCAGTCTACAACTTCTTTGTGAGGGGAAGAGGAGGGGTGACCAATAACAGGACTCAAGGGAGTGCCCTGAAATTGTGTCAGGGAAGGTTTAGGTTGGATACTGGAAAGAGGTTCTTCACGCAGAGGGTGATTGGGCACTGGAAAAGGCTCCTCAGGGAAGTGGTCACACCATGAAACCTGACAGGATTCAAGAAACATTTGGACAATGCTCTCAGGCACATGTTCTGACCCTTGGAGATGATGCTGTGCTGGGACAAGAATTGGACTCTATGATCCTTGTGGGTCCCTTCTAACTTGGCTTCTTCTGTGATTCTGAGCTTTGTAAGCAACACCTCTGGGATCCTGAACAGTCTTGTTGAGGTCACTTGTTCCTTAAAGAAGGGGCTAACTCTGTGTGACCACCAACCTTGAAAGGTTTTGGGACTGGGTGAGGGAATGAGACAGGACATACCTGCAGAAGGGAGCTGAGACATTCTTCTGTCTCTCACAGGTGCTGCAGGAGTACGTGCGCCTGGTGGAAGATGTGGAGACCCGGCTCAACCTTGCTACCAAATACAAGTGCCATGATGTTGTCATAGAGGTAGATTGCTGCTGTGTGCAGAGCTGGGACATGGGCCTGCTTTTTCTCTCTAGCTTTTCTGTTCTCTGCCATGTGCACTTCTGTCCTGTGCCTGGTGGGGTTTGTTTATCCCTGTGGCCTGGGAAAAATGGTAAGGTTCCCAGTAGAAGTCCATGAGTCAGGAGAGAGGCTCCTAGCATTTGTGCTTTGAAATTGTTCTGTGTTGGGAACTGGATGGGGGATTGTAGAGTTGCCCTGCCCATCTGCAGGACACCATCTAACCATGGAAGTGTCTCTTTATCTCAGCTGGGTGCTGGTTTTGCCCTTTATCTAGACCTACCGGGATCTAAAGGATCGTATCCAGCTGACAGCATATAAATGCAAGGTGGAGCGGGGCTCTGCAGAAGAAGAGAAGATACACAGCATTCTCAGCAACACGGTAAGAAATGCTTACTCTTTCTTCCAGACACTCTCACCAGAAACATAGATTAGGTCTAGGGGCATGGCTGTCCTGTGTACTTTCTATCCCTGCTGGGAAGCTAATCTTTTGTTTGCATTCAGGGTAGGAATGAATGGTTCTACTGATAGAAATGGTACGCTCTGGCTGTAGCTATCCTTGTCAGGAATTGTGAGAGTCACTAAGTTGGTCCCTAGGGCTCTGTGTTCAGCATTGCTGTTAGTCATGTCTTGTTCTCTCTTTTAGCAAATCCGGTGGAAGAACTGAACACGTGAAACAGCCTGTTTGACCGTCGCCTTGTCACTGAAAGAGGGAACTGCAAAACCCAGTCCAGTGCCAACAGAGCAGCTCTGTTACTACTCCTTGCATGATCAACCTTCGTCCGTGGCAGTGGGTGCCCGTGGCTTGTGGGACCATGGCGTTCAGGCTGGTTGAAGACAGCTGCTAAAATGTAGCTGGCAAAACCATGGTACTGATCCATCAGGGTTGATTCTTTTTGGAATCTGATTGTATTTGACCTGGCTGTAAGCCAGGCATCACTTGTGTGTATGGAGGGAAGTTGCTGGGCACAGCAAGATGAATGTTTGCTCTGGGTTGTGCCTGGGCTTGTTCTTGCAAGAGGAATGTGTCAGTCACATTTATGAGTCTCCACCAGAGGGTCCTGACCAGTCCCTGTAACAGTCAAGCTGGCTCGGGCATCAGTAATCATGGCTGTGTAAAAGTGCTGGGAGGGAAAGGACCAGTTGCAGGGTTTTTTGGTTTGTTTTATTTTTTTTAATTCTGGCTCACCTTCAGAAAAGAGGTGTGTGAACTCCTGCAGAGAGCCAGGACCTCTGCCAGTATCCTTCTGCTAGCACTCTGCAGCATTCAGAAGATACCTTTTTCAGGGAAATACCTAGTGTAGAGGTAGTCAGAGTCCTGATGGGTTGGATGGAGAGCAGACAGGGACCTCTCAGTTGACACAAACCTGCTGGCCCCAGCAGCTCTTTTCTCAGAAAGTGTTATGCCAGGAAAGATTGAAATGCACTTTCTCAGAAACACAACTCCTCAGGCAGCTGCTGACTTCATCCTTTCAGACCTCACTTCAATTCTGTAAATAAAGCTGTCTCTTTCTCCTTGGCATGTTTCTTTCATTTCCCCACTAAGCACATTGTCACTCTTGTGTGTTAATCCTGAGCAATTTATCAGCTCCCACAAAAGGAGTTGCAGGATGTTTTTTAATGTTCTGAAAAGCACAGTGCATGTCACCATAAAGTGACATTGCTTGCAGCAGTACCTTACTTAACACCTTAAGTGCTGTCAGCACAGATTAATTTTAGAGAGTTTGTAGGAGAGTTTGCTGCCACAGGAGGTCACACAAACATGAGAGAAGTTTTGGATTCCAGCCTCCCTGCTGCACTATGAACTGTTTTTTTGGCTTTTTTTTCTGTTGGTGTTTTTTTTTTTTTTTTTTTTTTCCTTACGGAATCATTTGAGTTGGAAGAGACCTCTTGATCATCTAGTCTGCTCATGCTTTAGCAGGATAACCTGGAAACAGGCAGACAAGGACCGTGGCTATGTGGGTTTTCGGTATCATCACTGGAGATGACTCAGCTTCTCTGGGAAACCTGTTCTGAATTTGGCAACACTCACAGTAAAAGGTGGGTTTGTGTCTTCAGATGGACCAGCACATTTCAGTTAGTGTCCAGTGCCCCTTGTCATCACTGGACCACTGATGACAGTCTGGGTCCCTTTCTTCACTCCCTGTCATCACATACTTGGACAAATTTATAAGATTGCCCTTGAGCTAGGGCCATTCTAGGTGAGGGTTGCTAAAATTAATAGTAACAAGTCTAATACAGCTTGTATTTTATGTAGCTCATACTAATTGAGTAAACAAATGTCATTTACAGGCTGCATATAAAGTCATATAACCCCATAACTTCTCAGATAAGACAAATGGGGAGAATGGTCCTCCAGGGAGATGTTTGGAATAAAATTATCTTTCTAATCATCTCAGGGAAGAGATGAAACAGGGTTTATTAAATAGCTTTTTATAGATCTTGAAAACTAGCCACATCCCAAGGCTCAGCTGTATAGCTAAAGACTTCAAATCAACCTGCAAGGACTAGGTCAGGCAGCTGAACTCTTTGCATATTTGTTCCTTTGTGTCACTCTGCTGCTGCCCTTTGGTATGGTTGTCAGTGTGATTCTTCCCAGCAGTGTGAGATGGGAATATCTCTTCACATCTGTATGCACGCTGATAATTGATACTTGATTTTTGTTCATCCTGCAAGGAAAATGAAATTCCATGAATAGCTGGTGGTCATTTTTTATGCAGGCCTGAACAGCATCATGTGGCAGAATCTGCCTCACCAGAAGGCACTGAAACTAAGCAATGACTTCAGCTTTCCTGAATGCTGCTTCATCTGTGCAGAGCAAAAACCTTCCTGTGTGCAAGAGTTTTGTCAGCAAAGATTTTGCTTCTTCAGTTACTTCAGAGGAGAAAGACAGTTGAATGCTGAGGTACTTCTTGTCTCTCCTTTGCAACTTGCCTCATCTCACATAGAGCATGGGCTGCCTTGTTGGGTTGGAGAGTGCTGAACTCTGTTGTCCTTAGGACCACATCTCTGCTCCAGGAATTACCTTAGATGATGTATTAGCAACAGAAGACCTGGACTGAGTTATTTTGTCCCTAGATCCTACTTAATCAAGGTTGTCTGAAGCAACTGATCAAGACTAGGGCATTGGATGAAAAAAAAAATCCTATGGGAATATATAGAGAGGACAGTTCTTGGGGGTAATGATCTTATGACAGTTCATAAACTGGACTGTTGAGGATGCTAAGATGGGAAGGCTGCTTGAGGAAAAGGATTCTTGCCTTTGGAGGACTACTCTGGAGCCATTAGTCTCAGTTTTACTTCACTTGACTGACTGATGCCTGCAACATTTTATATTCAATTCTCTGAGTCTGATGGTTTCTCAAAGACTCAAGAAGGAGTCTTGTAGTCAGACACTGAATAAAACCGCTATCATTATTAGCAAGCTGCTTTGGACAGTTGTTGCCAGTAAATATTTCCACTTGTTTTCCCTTCCCAGAACCTTCCCCTGGTTTGACCTAACAGCTGTGTCACTGAGAAAGTCTCTCTTTAGCCAGCTGCTAGAAAAGAGAGAGCTTGTCTGGTGCCATCTGATGCCTGGTGCTCTACTGTACCAGGCACCCTGTGGAGACTGTCCTACAAAACAACGTGGGCTGGTCAGCACCAAGACATCTCTCACTTCAGCTGTAGTGGAGCCTAGTGTGATACCAGATAACAAGTCTCCATTGTCCACAGCTGCTTCCAACAGTTTCTCAGACATTCCAGAGGAAAATGCTGAGTATGATCCCAAGTCTTCATACACCAAAATGAAGCCCACAAGGAATGCTTTGCTGAGATCTCATCCCAGCCCCTTCACCGGACTAAGTGGTGCAAGAACCAGCACTTAGCTGTCACTGTTCCAGCCAATAACCCTATGCACACATTTTCTTCTATGAGTTTCAGTCTCTACACTGCTCAGCAAAATTACTGGTTACCTGAGCTTTTCTATTTTTTTTTTCTGAATTTGCTTATTGCATAGTCTTCTTGGCCTATGAACTGCTTCAGTTTCACTGTGTTTCTATTGCAGCTTCAATACAAAACTGAATTACAAAACCAAATTACAGTTATTTTGTAGTGGCTGCAGCTTTGGTGTAACAAACTAAACAGGATCAAGCCCAGTCTCTGTTTTTTTGGGGGTTTTTTTTCCTTCTATTTTTTTATTCCCCATGAGGGATCTTGAGAAAGCCATTGAATCCTGACAACATACGAATGATTTAGTCAGGAGAATTCTTTCTGTTGGGCTAGGCTTTCATCAGCACTTCTACTTCCTTGCTGCTAATAAGGCAACCCCCCCTCACCACCACAGACTATATGATATGTCCTTCAAGGAAAAAGCAGGTAACTGGATACTCTGACCAAATCCACCCGGGACAAAGCAATTTTTATTCCCTAAATTCTCTAGTTCAGTATTCTTTTGTACTTTCTGCCACCATCTATCATGTGTTTCAGTACTGTTTACCATGACAAAACACTGCCTGCCTGGTTTTGCCTCACAGGAAATAATTTCTGTGGTAAGGCCAAGGATTAGTTATGCATGTTGCACCTAGACCCTTGCTTAATTATGATTGCTGACAGCAGCTGTTGCCACACCTGTACACCAGTTATTGTATATGCCATTTATCTTACATCTGCGTTTCAGAGCAAGCCCAGTTGTAGACAGCAAAGCATGGGAGAAATCTATTCACTTGGGCATCCAGGAAGTTCTTATCATTCCCTTTGCCTAAAATATGTCTATGATTGTTTTTTGGTCTTTTTTAATCAACTGTGAAGCAGAAGTGAAAGACAGACAATGCTACAGTTTGATCTACAACATCTACTTCACTTAGTTCCTGCAAGCAAATGAAGTATTGCAGAAAAGAGACAATGTGGGAATGGGTTTGGTGTAATAAAACACCTGAGAGTTGCAGTGGCAGTGCAGTGCACAATTTTTTGTAATTGTGAAAAGGTGGAACTGTACCTCCTTGAAAAATCTGCAAGGTAATAAGGATACAGTCTGCTGTGGCTGCTGGGCTTCTTTCAAAGGCAAAAGTGTGGTATAAGTCTCTAATTCTGCCTCTGCATGTCTTGTGATGCAGGAAGAGCATCCACTCTCACCATGGTCTGGGGTCCTTGCAAAGAAGGAACTGTAGTATAGGGCTCCAATCCTGCATTTTGGATAAACTGTGAGAAAGTGAGGGCATCTGCTTTCTCTCCTGTTGGTGCCTTTCTCTCTAGGAAGAGTCCCATATTGTCTCTGTATGGGAGGGCAATGGATCTGCTGAAGAGAGGCTCCTCAATCCCCAGCAACTCTCTCACGTGTCGTGAAATTTCCTGAAATATAAGATGAAACATCAGAAATTCTCATTTCTCAAACCAAGACAATAAAGCAACAGCTAAAACCATCTATTCTGTGTCAGAGCAGCAGGAAAAAGAAGTGATATTCTGAATTTTGGTACAGTTTGATGCTTGAAGTTGCAACATAAGGGGGCTCTGAATCCATAAGCTGCATGTGACACTGTGAAAGCAGTGCATATCACCTTCTCTCCAGATTTACTATCAGGGATGGCATCATATCTGGTCTCTTAGTGGCATAAATGTAGCTTTCATCCTTGCACTTCAAGGACAAACAAGTTATGGATAAATGAACTGCAGTCTCTTCTGCTTAATGCAAAATCATCGCTGTTTGTTCAATTATAATGCAAATTACAATCTACACAAAGGTGTAAAAAATAATTAGCAAAAAATCATATTGTTAGTTTCAAAAATTGTGAGTGTATGCATGTCTGAGCCAGGTGGACCTGGAACTGTGAGTGAGCAGAGCCTTACCAGTGTTTTGAAGCAACTTCTGAGAATTTAACTATCTTATTTGATTGACGCTTCAAAACACAATTTGCAAGGTTTTATTGATTTCTTCAAAGTTTCACAGTATTTGCTCAAAACCTTCCCCCAACTTCAGCTAGACTCTGAATACTTTTTGTGACAACGAAAGAACACCAGACTCTTATCTTGAGTGCTTTTGATATTTAAAATACCAGTACAGTGAGATTAAAACCAGCAGTCACTTGTCCAAGCTCCATAGCTTCCACATAATTAGCTGTGTAGTTCCCTACCAAACAGCCATTTCCCCTAAATTGCAGTTTCCATCTCACTGAGTTGATGCTATCACTCTTATTTCTATAGTAACTGTATCAGTTTCGACTGCTCACAGCCTTTCGTTTATATTTCTTGCTGGGAAATTGCAGTTTTAACTTTTCACCTACTCTAGCAGAACTTCCTGAAAGACCCAAAGGGCCACATCCTGCAGAGCTCTGCATACTTGGATTCTGTCGGAATAAAGTTCTTAAAACACAAATAACTGGCAGAATAGGGCATGACCTTTGAGAACATCTAGGTTCCACTGAAGTCTGTGAGATGTTCCCAATTTACTTGCAAGCTTTGGAAAACATTACTGAGACAGTCTCACTTCCAAGCTTGTGGCAGTGTCCTGGCTGCCTATTGCTTATCTAGAGGAACTTCAGTTCCTACAAGAGGAAGAAAGGGTTCCAGTTGATAGGTCTAACCCATGGCCTAGTATTACTCAGCAGTTGAACTAACACCGTACATAATCCCTATATCTTAATACAAAGGTGAGGCTTACAAAACTTAGAAAAGTCTTCCACTTTTGGAAAGCACAAATTACTATAGTCTCTATCTGCTTGTACCAGAAATATTTGTGAAAGTTTGCTGTCTGAAAAGCTTAGTGTTGAATTGATGCCTTTGTGTCAAAACAACAGGCAAAGTCATGGCACTAGTTAATATTTTTGGTGGTATATTTAGTTTCAAACAAAGAGTTAAGATTGTGCAAACAGACAGAACTGTGGTGAAATTGCATTTTGGTATTGTAGAATAAAATAAACAGTGTTAATATTTTAATCACTGGAGCATAGAGCTTCTTCTTTCTTCTTGGTTTGTACTTCTACCTGAGCCTTCTGGTGAAAGCAACTTCAAATTGTGATGCAAAACAGATAATTTGGCTCTGTAAATGCAGTGCCTCTGTGGTTTTCACTAAAGGAGGGAGAGGGTAATGAAATTTAAGTCAATTTGTTGATTTTCTGAATTTTTAGTAAAAAATTCAGGCCTTTGGAAGGCCAGACCATAGCCCTGAAATTCAGCCTTAACTATCAGTGTTTGTTAAAGAAAATATATAGCTTTGAAAAGACAAAGACCGATTACGTGTTCATAAAATGGGGAAGAGACAGGGCTCCTGTTTGTGTCCAGCAAAGCGTAGAAGAAGGAAATACAAACGCGTGGCCCTTTTGCACCTGCATGTGGCCGAAGTCCGTGACGCCGATGGCGGGCAGGCCGGAGCAGTTGGCGTGGATGAGGCGGCGGCCGGTGATGCCGTTGGCCCTGAAGCATTCCTGGGCAGGGAAGCGGAGAGAAAGGCGGATGGCCCTGTGCTGCCGCCGCCCCCCTGCCGCTCTCACACACACACCGGGCTCAGGGGGCGAGGGGTTGGCGCCCGGACCGGCAGCTCTGCACCTCGTACTGGGGGAAGCCGAGCTGCGCCACCCACTCAGCCACCTCCTCGGCGCTCCAGGACAGGAAGGGGCAGACGGGCCGCGGTCCCCCCGCGCCCTCGGGCTCAGGCTGCGGCCCCTCAGCCCCCCCAGTCCCCGCAGGACCCGGGCGCGGCGCCACCGGCTCCATCCCCGATCACCACGGCAACGCGTCCTTCCGGGGCCCTGTCACCTTGGCAACCATCACTTCCTGGAGGTGCGGCCCCTCCCTCCCTCCCTGCTGTCAGCCTGCAACGCCGCCCGCCCCGCGGCTCTGCACGACTTAATGTTGATTGGCTGCGTTGTCGATGGGGAAGGCTGGGGGATGAGCACCGGGGCGCCACCATCTCCCTGCGGCCCGGCTCACACGCGCTCGCTCGGCTGTTTCCGTCTGCCCCGCTCGGCTGTTTCCGGCCGCCCCGCTCCGGCCCCGCTCGGCTGTTTCCGGCCGCCCGCCGAGCCGTGCCCATGTCGGACGCGCTCTCCGCCGCCGCCGGCTGCCGCTCCGAGCCCCCGGGCGGCGACACCGCGCCCCGGGGCCCCGCAGGTACGGGCAGGGCGGGGGGCAGCCCGGCGGCGCGTGCTTAGCGTTGGCCTTACGGGAGAGTTTCCTTTACGTGGTGGGCTAGCTCGTCTCTGCCGGAGCAGCCGCGCTTGCGGGAGGCAGCTCCCTGCGGTGCCCGCTGCGGACAGCGGTGCCCCGGGTGCCGCCCGCGGTGCGGCTGTGCGGGGCTGAGCGGGGCGGGCGGGCCGCGGTCTCTGCTGCCCTCCCGCTCGGCCGCCGGGAGCCGCCGCAGGAGTTCCTCTGGTGCGGGGGGAGCAGCGAGGGGCGATGGAGGCTTGCGCTTTCCCAGGCGAGAGAGGCCCCGTCTGGCCGGGAGCCGGGCTGTGCCGCGGGCTGCGAGCCCCTGGGCCGGAGCTGTCCCATTCCCGCCCTGACTCTCGGGAACGGCCAGTGGCTCCGCGGGGCATCAGCAACCTGCGAAAGCTGGAGCTTGTCCGTGCCCTGCTCACTGCCTGAAGCGATAGGAGAGCAGGGCTGGGAAGCACGAACCGCACTCGTATGGGACGGAGCTTTCCCTGAGTTCAGGAGACTCGGGGAAGACCAGGAGCCATCTTTACAGAAGGTCCTTTTAGCACTAACCTAGGGATTTCCATCTCGTCGGTGCCCTTTGTGAACTGCTGCATGACTGCTTCTTCCAGGGCTTTGTCAGCTCAGCTTTGCGTGATGAAATTTGGCCTTGTTCTGTCCTCCTAAAGCTAGGATTAGTAGTTCCTGAATGAAACCTGATGCTGAGAATGGCTTTACACCACAAACATGTGAAGGTTTTTGTTCTCCCTTTCCTCGGGTTGAGGCCATTAAAAATCTTTGCTTCACAAGGTTCTAGAAACAGCTCATAACACAAAAAACTGGTTGGCACAGGTCTTTGTTCCACAGCTGTGTGACCTTGTCAGTGTTTGAGTACTGGCTGCAGGTTTTTTTCCTTCAGTGTATTATAAACACCAACGTTTATTTCACCTTTTCCTATATTTTGTTTGTTGTTAGAAAATGAAGACTCAGCCCAAAGGACAGAGCCTACAGATCAGCTAGTTGATTCTTTGGAGTCCAGTACTTCGCAGAGCGGGTAGGAAAACCTTTTTGTGTGTTGTGTGCCCACATGCATGACAGTCTGTTTCAGTCCTGTGACCTCTTCTATATGGCAGTTTGTTCTGTGCAGGTAAAAAGAAGGGGCTGAATTTGAGACTGAATTGTCTGCTTTGGGACAGGACATACCATAGTCAGCATGGGAGGGCCTGTTCTTACAGGCTTTAGGGTTGTTTTAAAGCTTGTGAAATGTAGTTCATGGCTCCGCTATTCAAATCACAGAGTCATTCAGCTTGAAAGGAACCCTGTGTGGTTTTATAATTTAAGAGCTAGTACATTTTCAGGGGGAAATTTTCTATATCCTATTTAATAATTAAGCATGCCTACTGTGTGTAAGTCTGGTGGAAGCTGTACAAGAAAATATCTTTTTCTATTTTCTTGACTATGTTTTGGCTTTTTTCTTCATTGTTTGTTTTCTGTGTCTCTCCATTAATCCTCCTGTTATCAGACATTTGGCTTGTTGGTACCAGCTGGGCATGTGTTTGTGGCCAAGTAATTTCATTGACTAGAAGCACTAACACAATGCAGTGTAGTTTAATTTGCCATTATACATTTGTTGCACAGGATACAATTTCAGAAATGCACGAGTTAACTCCACTAGGTAAACCACAGCTTCATCAAGAAAATGCAAAAATCCAGGAAAAAACCCTCACATCAAACTACCCTTCTTACCAAAACAGCAGTCTGATGCCATCTTGGTTTGATGCTGCTGACATCTCTGTCAGACATTCTGAGTGTAAATTAGTTCTTCCATCTTTTTATTATATCATCTATACAGACCATGAGCAAAATAGCTAAAGTAGATGATGGACACTTGTGGACATTATCTATTAAATTTGTCTTAATTTAGATCTTCTTTGAAAGGGATGGAGATGGCCCAAAAGGTTTGTGTGAGAAGAAATCAGCTGAACTCTGTCTTTGTAAGTCTGCCTGTAAAGCTTATGTACCTCTTTCTAATCTTTCAGTGAGACTATTAGGTATCAGTGGTATCTAGAGGAAAAAATTCCCAAACTGTAAGCTCCTGTGTTGATGGAGAGCTTCTTGAGCAGATGGGTGTCCCTATGGTAGCAAATGGCCAAATAGCCCATCTAGGTGTGTTCATGCACCTGCTAAACTGAAATGCAAATAGGCTGGGAAACGATAGCATAGAAGTCCAAGAATTCCTCCTTTAAAAAATTGTTCTCACCAAGTATTCTTCTTATCTTGCCCATCTGCTGCCATTTTGTGAACCTGCTATTTGTCTCATTTTGTTGTTCTTACAGACCTTCTGGTCTATCATGCCAATTCTAGGAAAGGAAATCACACTGTTGAGAGAATATAAGTAAAAAATGTCTTTGTTTCTGGATAAATTCTGTAGTGCCATAGGAGTAGCAATTTGAAAACAAAAGCCACATTTGCCCTGTTCAAGTCTTCTCTGTGGATGCAGAGAAGACTTGAGCTGTGTATATTTTATTTTATTTTTAATTATTCCAAACTATACTCAGTCTGCTTCCTTGCTAGTGAGAATATTTCTCATTTCTGAAAGGATTCATTTGAAGAAATGCATTTTTTGCCATTAATGCTGTGTTCTCATGTTTCTGATCCTTTAGAGCAAGGCAGTTGACACTGGTTTTATAGTGCTGTGAGAAGGTTTTGATTTTCAAAAGTGCAAATATTTCTATTCTTATTTAATACTAGGTTGCTTCTCATAGAAGTTTCACATATGTAATGAGAGCTTTACAGATGACACTCTTCTGGCATCTGAGTTCATTTGGGATTATAAGTCTACCTATAGACAACATGCAGCAATTTTAAAAATATAATTTAGAAGAAAATCCTCAACAGAGAATAAATGCCAGAGAGGTTTCCTTTCTTGCCCATTCTTTTCCTGCTATGTAGCATTCTTATTGTTTCAGCATGTTCATTTTCTTTTGTTACAGTGCAGTACTTGGATCTCTTTTAAGTTATTGTGCTGCCCATTGTATGTCTTACTGCTTGCTTATCGGTGGGGTGTATTTGGATATGGCAGGGAGACACTTGGGTGCTCCCTGTACCTGCTGGAAATGCTAGTAAGGAAAGGCATAATGGGCCACTTAAATAGATGGCATTCTCAGGATGGCTGTCAAAATTGTTCTGAGTTCTTTCACCGATCCAGTTGACCTCTGAGGCAGTATGCAGATGCCATGCACTAGCTGGCATAAAAGTTGTCCTTTCTTGGGCAGAAAAATTGCTACTGATGTCTGTCCTTGCTATAGTGTTGGTGAGCCAGCATGCTGTGGGGTGAGTGCAGTGAATTTCTGCCATCTAGAGGATAGCAAATATGTAGTGTCCCACAGAAGCTGCTCCCCCTGGCTCACATAGAAAGTAATCATGCAGACATGGCAGGACTGGGTGGTCAGGGGTTATTTGTCCAGTCAGCAGGTGCTGACCACAGAAGCTTGTTCCTTCCATTCATCTGAATTTGAATTCCAGAGCAGTGATTCCTCTGCTGGCTGTGCCCTGGGTGCAAGTGCTGAATTGTACTGCTCTCTTCCTCCAAAAGGTCACAGCCTGGGGCATACCTGAGGGCAGACTCAACAGAGCATTCGAAGGAAGAAATTGGCACTCTGAGGGACCAGAAAGTGGCTGTAGTAGAAGAGAAGCTGCCTGACCAAATCCAGTCTCTCAAAAAGGTAGATGGGTGTTTTTTATGTCTGAGAATGAAGACAGAAGTGCAGCAACAGTTCTCCCACTCTACTGCTATGCTTGCCACTGTGGCACTGAGGCTCTAAGGGTTGTGTGAAGATAAAAGTAGTATTAACGTAGATTCAGTTACATTTTTTCCTGTACGTTAGTGGGAGATAAGTGGTATCAGTCTAATTTGCAAAATCCCTCTTGTGTCTTCAGCTAGTCCTTGCTTCCTTGCTCACTGAGGTTTCAAGGTAATTGTCACCTTCTGCTCTTACCTGGTGCTTCTGGAAATTCCATTCTTACGGATTTCTGGAAGAGGGAACTGAAATGCCTTGTTTCTTCTTGTGAGCAGCAAATGTGTTTGCCCTACAGCTAGAGTCAGGGAAACCTGTGCAAGTGACACCGAGTTCAGGACCTGTGAGTTTGCATATAAGGGAAGAGCGTGAACCAGATGGACTTGTAACTAGGATGTAGCAATTGTAGTTTGATTGTGGCTGTAGTCTAGATGCACACAGGGCTGAAAGGCTCTCCCTAGACAGCTTGTGTGTTGAGAATTTTTTCCAAGAGTAGTCGGCTAAATGTATAAGGCCATTGCTTTGTTGAGGAGTGACAATTAACTCTGATGCAAATGCAAAAATGTGCCTGCCCAGGATGCCCTGGGAGACCAAGGGGAGTGAAATTTGTGACACTGATGTAGCATTTGACTTCAAAGTTCATGATTTTGGTGCAATGGGGGGAAACATGCTGAGAGGTGTCTCAGAGCTAGTCTATACTAATAATAGAAGCTTTTGCAGGTCTGACTTGGTTTCCTAAAGATGTCTGAGTTACTAATGAGTTGTTTCAAATCTAGGCAGAGACTTTTTACCCAGGGTGGTCTTTGTGACAATGTTTGTTATGTGCTTTGTGCAGGAAGCTGTTCGATTAACCAACTACCATGTACCTCAGGGAGTAGGGGATATAGTCATGATTCAGTCAGACCACACTGGTGCTGTGGATATCCTTTCAGCTGAGCTAGAGACTGCAGACCTCCTTGGGGAGCAGAGAAAAGGTGAGTCCTGAAGGCATAACTCTTGTTTGGGTAATTTTTTAAGTGCCTGCCCTGGCTAGAAGACCAGAGACTGTCCTGGAGATACTTCTAATTCCTGCTGGAATTAGAAGGGTTCCTGGCTAGTGAGTGGAAAAACTGCAGGCCCCAGAATGCAGGCCCCTTACCAGAAATAGCTTCACTGTTTTCAGGTAATAGTTTGTCAGTAGTGAAAAGTCATGTTAGCCTGTGAACTTTTCCCATGTCTCAGCTCAACCTCCACCTCTGGCTGCACCCACCATGTGGACCACTGAGAAGATGAAGGAATTCAAAGCCAAGATGGGAAAGGAGAAGAATGGTCGGATGGTGGTGAAGCGAGGCGAGGTGGTGACAGTGCGTGTGCCAACCCATCCTGATGGGAAATGCATTTGCTGGGAGTTTGCTACGGATGACTACGACATTGGGTTTGGAGTCTATTTTGACTGGACCACAGTTACTAGCACTGCCATTACTGTTCAGGTCAGTGAATCCAGTGATGAGGAGGATGAAGAGGAGGATGAGGAACTTGAAGGTTAGTGCAGATCTTATAAAGGTTAATTTGTGTTGCCATGCTGCTAAGAGTATTTGTCAGATGCTACAATTTCCATCTACTTTGTTTAGTCAGCCCATTTGCTATCTCTGCAGCCTATTGGCTTCTTGGTTATAGAGTGATAAGAAAGCATCTGGCCTTTCCTGCTTCAGCATATGTCAATGGCTGTCCTCTCCAAGAGCATTCTTAAAATGGAACACATGGAAAAATAAAATCAGAATACACTCAGCCAACTTCTAGATGATAAAGTTAAAGTCTGAAATTTTAACCTGTTTTTGTTAGATTCTCAGACTGAGAAATTTCTGGTGGTGAGTGGAGGCAAGAAGATTTTGTTTTGGGGTGTTGTTTCAGTTTTGTTTTTGTTTGTTTGGGTTCTTTTATTTTGTTTTTTGGGTTTTTTTTTGTTTGTTGTTTTGTTTTTTTTTTTTTTTTTGCTTTTTTTGGGGGGGGTTGGTGTTTTGTATTGTTATTTGTTTGGAGGGGAGGATTTCTTGGGTTTTGGTTTTTTTTTTCTTTTCTTTTTTTTCCCCAGTACATCAGTAGCTCCTTCTGACTGTATTTGAAATGTTTGCTACCTGTATCACTGTACTTGAGAAACACATAGTAATGTTGGCTGTTCTGTGGCTTCA
This sequence comes from Taeniopygia guttata, assembly GCF_048771995.1. NCBI lineage: Eukaryota > Metazoa > Chordata > Aves > Passeriformes > Estrildidae > Taeniopygia > Taeniopygia guttata. The sequence goes on along the minus strand of NC_133030.1, from coordinate 43,249,633 downwards.
GTGTATGTGTGACCAGTGTAGCTGGGAGGTTCGTGTCTGAATTTTGCAGGCCCTCTAAGCAGGGGTAGGTTCCTTTATGAGGAATTCTCTTGGAGAAATCAATTGAGGACACAGACACTATGAGGTAACAGCTAAGAGCTTTCCTGCCTCTCTTTGCTTCAAGTCTATATCACAGGATTGCTGTTGCATGTATAAAAGCAGTGAGGTGTCTGAAAGGTAAGCTAAAAAAGAGAGGAGACTGGGCTGGTGGGCTAGTAAATACTGTCCAATCAGTATTCTCAAGAGAACTGATTCTTGATATGACCTTTTTTATGATAAGGAAGGCTGGACTTTGTGGGAATTATTTGCAGAAAGGTCAGAGGAGATGCTCTAGGTAATGCTATCACCGTTAGCCTTCCATATAGCTGCATGTCTGTGTGGCATTCTGATCTTGTTGGTCTTTTTCTGTATCATGCAGTGGTTCTGGCCTACTTACTTGTCTCCTCTCTCCCATTCAGGACTGTCCCCTGTAGGTGATGTGGAACGGGGTTCCAAAAGCTACCTGCGGAACCGCTATGGAGAGATCCTGCCTGTGTACCGCAGGAACAGCCATCGGGAGGTACAGGCAGGCAGCCACGAGTACCCGGGCGAGGGCATCTACCTGCTCAAGTTTGATAACTCATACTCTCTGCTCCGCAACAAGACTCTGTTCTTTCACATCTACTACACTAGCTGAAGAAGAGGGGAGGGGCAAGGATGGCAGGCAGGTAATGGTGAGGGTAGCAGGCTGCCACCCAGCCCTGGTACTGCCTGACGGGCACTGCTGTGTGACAGAACCAGGCGCAATTCTGCCAGCTCTTCTTTGGACATGAACTGGTTTCTTCCTGCACCCTTCTTCCCCACTGTCTCAGGGGAGAAAGGTAGTTGTGACTGCCTGGTTGTTCCCAGGCAGCTGCTCTTTCTCTAAAACTTTGGGAGGTCTGCTCCATGCAGGCATTGGGCTGGGCCTTCAAGTCACAGCTGGCAATTGCTCAGAAGTCACATTCAGGTGGTTGTGGTTCTGATCTGTTGTGCTGGTACAAAATGAAGTGAAAATAATGTTACTATTTTGTGAATAACTTTTCCAACTCTCCTGCTGCATCTGCTTCACTAGAGGGCAGCTGTTAGCTTCAGTGAGCCAGAAGCACAGCTGGCTCATCACCTACCATCGCTACAGTCACCAGCAGTCAGTGCTTCCTTCGCTCACACGAGTGGCGGGGAGTGCTGCTGGCCAGCAGCAGCCCATGCTGCAGTGGCTTGGCAGTGCTACAGTTTGTCAATGCAGTTTGTCAGCTGCTATTGCTGTTGCAAAGGTATTTTTGGGAAGTTCCTTGGCATGTTTTGGTGACTAGTGATGGTATTAGTTATCACCTTCTGCTTAAGCAGTGGCTGAGTTGAACAAGGAGAAGTTAATCCATCAGAGATGAATTTTAAGACATGTTTATTTGTAACTGTTGTTTATTTTAATACTTTTAACTTCGTTCTCTTTTCTAAGAATACTGCTGTATTTACATTTTGATACCTCTTTGCAGAGACACAAAATGATTTTTCCATGGTGATACTAGAAAAGTTCTGAGTTTTATTTTTAAATCATCCAGGTAAAGCACCTCTACTTGGTCCATTCCTTCTATTGACAGGAAATGATGGACAGAATTATTTGGGGTAGCTAAAGCCAAAGATTTTGCTCTCATAGAAGGGCTGCATATTTCCTACTAAGGGTATATTGTAATGCTGTACAATTTGCTCTATATTCAAGCTTACTTTTAGCTATCTCTGCTTACTGATTCACTGCTCCAGAGCACTTAGTAGGCCAAAATGGTAAGAGAGGAAGCAGTCAGTCTACAACAGAGCAGCCCAAGCTGGGAGCAGGAGGAGTGGATTGGAAGAGCACTGCTTGGAGCACAGTGGCTTTCTGGAGGAGTCGGCAAGGAGCAGAGTTGTTGCTGCTTTGGGCCCTGAGAAGGGGAGAAAACAGTCACCTTTCTCAAAAGAGAGAGTGTGTCCATCAGGGTTGCGGGGAACTGCAAAGCTGTTTTATTCAAGCAGGTCGAGCACAGGGAGACAGAACAGTAGGGCTTGGTATCTGTCAGAGCAAGATGCTCTCTCAGTTAGCAGCTTGGAGAGGGCTGTTCCTTCCTTTAACCTGTCATGGATAAAATGAAGAACCATACTGTGGCCTTTCTACAGCACTTGAATCAGGCCTGAGAAATTTAGTTAAGGTGTTTGGGTTTTTTCTTCCTTTGGAAAAAAACCCACTTGATCATCTATCGAGTCCCTAGATATTGCTGATAGAGTGACACACTTCACTTCTAACAGAGAAATAATAGTAGCTGATATAAAACACCAATTTTACAACATTTCATAGTTGGTGTGTTGTGTATAGATTAGGGAATGAGAGGCTGGAGAGCAGCAGTGCAGAAAGGGACCAGAGGATCCTGGTTGATGGGAAGTTGAACATGAGCCAGGCAGTGCCCAGGCAGCCAGGGTTGCATCAGGCACAGCATTGCTAGCCAGGCAAGGGAGGGGATTGTCCTGCTCTGAACTGCACTGAGGCAGCCTCACCTCCAGTGCTGGGGCAGTTTTCAGCACCACAATATAAAAAAGACATTAAGCCATTAAAGACCATCCAAAGGAGGGCCACGAGGATGGTGATGAGTCTGGAGGAGAAGCCATGTGAGGAGCGGCTGAGGTCACTTGGTCTGTTCAGGCTGGAGAAGAAGAGACTGAAGGGAAACCTCATTGTAGTTACAACTTCCTCGCAAGGGGCAGGCACTGATCTTTTCAATCTTGTGACCAGTGACAGGACTCAAGGAAATGGCCTGAAGCTGAGTCACAGGAGGTTTAGGTTGGGTATAAGGGAAAAGTTTTTCACCCAGATGGTAGTTGAGCTCTGGAACAGGCTCCCCAGGGACGTGATCACAGCACCAAGCCTGACAGAGTTCAAGGAGTGTTTGGACAACGCTCTCAGGCACCTGCTCTGATTGTTGGGGTGTCCTGAGACAGGAGCTGGACTCAGTGATCATGATGGGCCTCTTCCAACTCAACATATTCTATGATTCTATGAATCTTTTGTACTGAGTCACTGGAAAACACCTTAAAACCATTTATGATCACACAGAAAACACTATGGGCCAATGCCAGAAGAAAAGCTGCACATAAAATACAGAAGTTGGTCATGTCCCAAAGCAGTAAGATCAGCCACATACATGTGTGGTCAATGCCAAGGTTCTTTAGGCTGTTCTGCAGTCTCTGGGAAACTTGGTGGTGTTGAAACTCATTGGTGAAGTTCTGCAGGACTGTTGAAGGAAATAAAAAATAGGAATTACATTTTGCTTAGAGGTTTCACTAGGTTGTTCCTTGAATTATTTTTTTACATTGTTAATTTGGAAAAAATACTTTTGTTCATCACTCAGTGCTTGTCAGGGAAGTGTTTTTGTAAAAGTGGGTACAAGCTTAAGTCAATCTGTGAACTCCAAATTGTCCAAATTCCAAGTTTATGGAATTTCACTTAAATCCATTACCTAAAGACTGCATCAGGTAGAATCTTACAGTAGAGGATTAGATTAATAATTTTCTTCAAACAGATGATGTAGGAAGTAAAAGATACCAACAACAGGGAAATGGCAAATTTATTTAGTAAATGCTTTAACAAGACAAGCCAGTCTCTGAAAATAAAGTCAGTGCTGGAATTAATTGTCCCAAATTGTCAGGAAATGGGACTATACTTCTTTTCCAGCTTCAGTGGGTCTTACAAGAAAGAGGGAAAAGGGTCTGTATCATTACAAATTATGGTCTATCCATCTGATACACACTATAATTCACATTCAGACAGAAATTTCAGAAATTCTCAAAAATCTCCAGACTCTACATGCCTTTAGACTCAAAAAAGTGTTTAAATAACTGGTTTTAAGAAATGAGATTTTTTTTTCATGGGCTGTTTTATAAAATAAATGAACATTTCATTAAAAGTTTATTGAAACTATCATTGCTAATAAAATCTGAATTATTGAAGCCTCTAGAAACACTCTAAACACAGTAACAGTTTCATTATATTTTGCACAAATACTCATACCCATATGGTAAAGTAATTCCTTAAAAAGCTGATAACCAAATCCAGCAGTAGCAGTTCAGTATTATAAAGACACTTCGGCAGCTCTGGCCACCTGAGTTACTCATCACATTCTGCAATTTACAGTATTCTTTCATGACAGCTTCTGCTTTAAAGGATAGTTGAGTTAAAAAAGCAAATCACAAGCAAATACATTAGAGGATTTTATTCCCCTACCCTTTTAAAGTATTGGTTTGTGAATAATGAAAGTTACTGATTAAAAATGTGACAAAGAGATTCATGAAGCATTGATCAGATAGCAGGCATCAGTCATGTCAGTCAGCTCACACACATACGGTACAAAATGGACAGACAAGGCCTGTAAAGCAGGGCTGTGCCAGGGAGCATCAGAAATGATCATGGCATGGCTGCAACGTGTGACTCCTGCAGTACTCAGGGAGTGCAGAATGCCTGTGCCTCCTGAAGCACTGCAGGCAGCAGTTACTGGGGCATGCCCAGTTCTCCCCACAAGTTCTAAAGGCTCTTCTCATCCTACACTCAGGTCAGTGCTGTGATCCAGGTGTAACCCATCTCCTGCACATACAGCAACACAGGTACAGCACCCCAGCACGTGTAACCTGTCTCCCACACAACCCTGCAGTTACAGCAACCTGGTCTAGTTGAAGGTGTCACTGCCCATGGGAAAGCAGTTGGAACTCAATGATATCCAAGATCCTTTTCCAATCCAAACCATTCTATGATTTTATGAGTAAATGTGACAATAGTTTAATAAGATATGATGGCAATGCATATTTAACTATATTGCATAGAGGACAGGGTCAGACAAAACTGTCAGGGAGACCCTCTGCTGAGTCATGAAGTTAGAAAGGATCCCCTTATTTTTTAAACTCCTTTTTTGAGGGGAAATTAGGTGTGTCTGGATCCAGCCTTAGTACCAGACTTGGCCGGTAGTTTACATCTTAAGGATTATGTGCACAGTCAATCCTGTGTCTCACTTAGCTGAGATTTCAAAGTTTTGTATGCTGTTAAGTACTTTGTGAGAACTTCTGAGCAAGGAATCTCTCAGCCTCAAGAGTTAACCCTAAAAAGCATCCCTAGTTGAGTGGAGATCCTGGGGCACAGCCTAGTGCCATGCAGGAGAGAGTAACAGGCCCTGGGCTGTCCACTAGAGTAAGATGATTGACTTACTGTCATATTTCCATACAGCCTGTATTTTGGGTTTCCTTGTGCCCAACTGACCCTAAGCTGTTGAACAAGACTTTTGGCCTTTAACCATTGTGTTCTTATCTGTCTTCTCAGAGTCAAGCTTAAGCCAGATACAGTCCTCCCACCCACCACTGGTGGCTGGCTATTGCTCAAGCAGAAGTGGGAGGGGAGAGCACACTGTCACCAGAGGCACTAAACAGAAGAAGGTGGAATAGACCCTTCAGTCTGACCACGTCAGCATTGCCCCACTCAGTGATTGCTGTTGGTCTTTGGCTGTGAGATCTGCAGAATCCTCTCTGTGTGTGCTGGTTAACACATGATGTGCTATTTGGCACGTACTTCACTTTCTAGTTAGGATTTATTTATCTTGAAGGGAATTCTGACCTGTATATACATGAGATATTCCAGAATTACTGATCCTCAGCTGCACAGCTTGTTGCATGGTAGTGGGTTATCTCCATTTAAAACTATACAGTGGTTTTGTCACAAAACCTGCCTTACAATCAGATTTGATCACTTGCTAAGACATAGATAGTATGTCCCAGTTTTCAAGCCATTAGTTAATGGTTTTTGTTAAGATAAATGGCACTGTAGATGGCAAACCTATTGTTCAGTTCTTGCTTTCTGAAGTGTGGACCAATCTTTAATAAGGCTTGGGTCACTCTTTTGGGACTGTGCCCATCTACCTGGTCTCATTGACTTAAGCCCAAAAACAGTATTGAATGGGGAATGTCATTGCAAAGAGGATGTGCCCAGCCTGCAAATGCAGCCTGCCCACAGACAGGCCTACTACAGTGGAACTGAAAGTATTTGGTGTGTGTTATTTCACTGCTTGAGTTTCCCAAAAGTATCTGGTATCCTTTATGAACACAAGATAGTTTTAGGAATATTTAATCTTCAGGAAAGCTTCACTGTTGTGCAGGATAATTCTTCTTTTTGTTTATTTTCTTATATTTCCATATTATACAAGTATGTTGTTTCTCAGGTATTCAACTAGCATTCATTATCAAAGTGACAACTTTTTGGAAGGATAGACAGTTTTAATTAGTTTTCTGATAAATCAAATAGCTTGGCTATGTGGCTAGTAATTAACAGCAGCCATTCCTGTTCAATATCAAATCCATAGTTTTGTCAAAGAAATAATCTTATTTCATATGTGTAATTTTTTCAGTGTGTTATATTTCCTGGATTTGTATTCAATCTTGCTAGCTGGCTTAGGCAGTTATGGAAACCCTTCCTATTTAAATAGAGACTTTTTGAATTAGACCTTGGGTCAAGAAAGAAAAATAAAGTTTAAATGCAGTTGCACTTCAGAGAGGGAAATTAATCCTCAGGAAAGCAATTTTTTTTTTGTTTCTATGGAAGGAAGATTTCAAATAGGTTTTTAATATATATTTTCTTTCCCTCTAAATTGTCTCTAGAAATCAGAAACCTAAATTAAGGAAGAAGCTTCTTTTGCATTTTGGGTTTGCCTTTGTGAAAGCACAAAATTGTTTTCCATTTTGTTTTGAATATAATTTAGATCTAAATAAAATTTACATGTTCAGTTAGAGACATATCCTGTAGCAAAGGACTTGTATAAAAATTACTCTGTGTATGTGTTTAGTTACAATAATGGTACTAATCTGTTGGACATTTTTTATGTCAGAGAAGGTAGTAAGCTTTCCATTGTTTCCTCTTTTTTTGCTTTAGGTGTAATGTAGCAGCAGAAGTTAAAAATGTATGTGTTTTATTGAGAACAGAGAGTTAAAATCGCTTAAATCAAAGACCACTGCTGGTACTGCTTACAGTTACTCAGATCCTTTGGAAGCCTGTAATACATGTTCTCAGGAAAGGTTACTGGTGGCAGACACAGGCTTGTAGCAAATTTATGCTCGGGACTCATTTAATATGCACAAACAGGTAAGATGAAAATGTGTTAAGAGGAAGAGCTTAGTTACCTGACTTCAGGTGCTAGGAAAGTCACTACACACTGAGTCTGGAAGGCAGCCACATGCCTTTCTTTGTGGCTCTACCTGTCGGCTTATCTCCTTGTACCTGTGTGTGCATGTAACCTCCACCTATGGCCTGCAGTGGGACAGTTACTGTGGAGCTGGACCTGGTGAGGTGAATTTGAGGTAAACCTTATTACAGGTCTAGCTACTGAAATATTTTGTTGTTCTTGTGGGGAATTAGGGTAGAGAATGAATCCCTAAATTAGTTCATTTTCATCCCCACTGCTTATACTCTTCCTTCTTGTTTCACTACCCCTGTTAAAGCCACTCTCCAGAGGATTTATCACAAGGTGCCTTAGGAACAAACAGCAAGTCTGAAATGAGAACCATAGGTGTCATTAACACAAGAGATTTCTTCTTATTTCTTGCCCATTTAGGTAGGGGGTGGTACTTGCCAAGGTCAGGCAGGGAGGGCCTCTCTAGGCTGTTCCTGAAGATCTAATCTGTTCATAGACCACCTTGTTGCTGTAAAATGAGTAGTACAATGGTATTTGAATTTCCTGGTGCCATATATTCTTTGCCTTCATATGCTGCTGTCAGATGTCTAGGAACACCAGAGGACTACTCCTTTTGATATGCCGACACTAAACCCAAGGACCAGAGGAACACTAGATAGACATAGAAAAGTGTTTCTTATGGCCATTCATAATTTTCTCTAAAAAGAGTGTTGAAATCAGAGTTGTGAGTGGTGTGTGTTAATGCATATTGAGTGTGGATGAGAGACCAAAGTACAAAGTTTTTTGTTTAGTTTTTTTTTTTATATATATCTACAAGTGTAAAAGAAAAACTGTTTCTCCTTTTCTCATATCTGGGAAAATATTGGATGTGAAAAGATCATGTAGATGAATGAGAACTTCACAACTGGCAGAATGAAAAACTGGGAACCGATTGTGTTAAATACATTGCTAATTAGACTGTGAAAGACAGAAGTTTAGCAGGAGTCAAAGTGCTAAGGCATTTATCTAAAGAAGTTGATCTGCAGTAAATACCAATTAAATAAAGGTAAAAAAGGTACATAAAATAGCAGAGTTCAAATGTATATTACAAGGAGGAGAGTGTTCTGGGGGGATAGTCCACATTTGCCTGGAGAGAGTCTCTGGCTACTTATTCCAAAACTGTGGTGCTGTTGCAGCTGAAGGTGCATTAGGCCAGGTGGATGGTGGATCTGAGTCACCTTGGCTTTTCTGGGTTCCATTCTGGATTTTACATGTTGCTTTCTCAGAATCATCATACATTAAATGTAGCCTTTATTGGGAAGGGAGAGAGGAAGGATTTTCTGATCCATCAGTGAGGGTTATCTGTTTTAAACCCATCTGGACTGGTGAGTCAAGTTCCTTCGGCAAGAAGCAGGATGCCAGCCACAAAATTCAGAGCTAAGGAGACCTTGCCAAGTAATGACCTTGACATTTAGGAGCCATGTTTGGAAATGATAAATAGCTGGAGATAGCTTCCCTGCAACCTCCAAGATGCCCTGGGAACAGTTCTCCTGCTGCTTTCCACTCACAGCTCCAAGCCATTAGCACATGCTTTCAATGGGGAGCACCTTGTAGCTGGTCATACCTTTTTGAGAGCTATGTTCTTGTGAACTGTGATGGTTGTTTGTCAGTCCTTACCTATGTGATGTGAATATTTTTGATGCCCTGTGATTTCAAAATTGAGTTCTTGGTGCCAAATGTTTGCTTTCCATGTTCTCACCACGAGGTGAGTTTTAAATAGAGAAGAGAATATTTTAACAAAATGTGTCACTGAACTCTTTCTGAAGGGCACGTATGAAGGCTATATTTATAGTGTGCTTGCATTCCTTCTACAATTGGTTTGTATTGTTTATATTTGATGTGTTGTGGTTGATTTGTAATAATCTATTGGAATTTACTCCCTTTAAATAAACTTTTCACTATGCAACCAAGAACTTCGTCTTCTGTTTAAGGCAAGTGAATATCTTGATATGAAAAATTCAGCTACAGACCTTCCAACAAAACAAGAATGCAGTTAGTTTTAGGAGCAAAGAAGAATCAAATACGCAAAATATACTTTGGAATGTACAGGAGATTCTGATGCAAATGGATAGGAAAATGCTCTGTTATCAGCTCATGACCATGGTTCCAGGCAGAAAATCTTTTGTCTATTAAAATGACTTGCTGGACTATTTTTCTTGAGATTGTACTGAATGTTTGAGGAATTAGAGAGGAACAAGCAAGTAGCCAATCTCATATAATGGACATAAAGTTCAAATACTTTACCCTTCAGTTCTTCATACTGGTACTTGTCACCTCTATTTGCACAGATCCCCTAGCTCCTTTGTTACTTCAGCTTTCAATCTGGAGGATTTAAAAAGTATCTCTTCCGTTACCAGATACCCATTAAATTGTCTAGAGAAAAGTGTTTGCCCTTCACAGCTGCTTTGCCCATCAGCTTTATCATACTACAAAGGCTCTATTTACATGTCCTGAAAGAAGCACTTGCTGGTGATAATAAGGAATGATGCCTGTAGCAGGAGTAATCTTTTCTCACCCATCTCATTTTAAGCACTGACAAGTGCTGCAGAGGTTCAATTCTCTGTTCTAGTCCCTTGCAGCACTTATAAACAAATTAATGGGCAGGAGCAATCATAAACCAAGCTGATCCAAAGGATAGATGATTCTGCTAAGTTAGAGATATTTCATTGCATTTTAAGACCACTAAAGAGAAACAGTGCTACAGCTACTGTATTATGATGCACTCATGATACATCCTTATGCTTGTCTCAGGTATACAGCCAAGAGGAAAACTAAGGAAAAAAGTGGGGATGCAGGGAAGTGGTGCAAAATTTCACATTAGTTCTTCTCATCCACCCCCACCCCACTCTGCCACTCCCCTTCCCGCTTCTGTAATTTTTGTGGATGGGCTGCAGCAGAAGCACTCTGATCATGAGGTGCTCTGTGAAGGCCTTGCAGCAGGCTTTGTTGCCTCTGCCAGGGAAGTGGCTCTTCCCTGCTTCAGGTGAATAGGCAGAATATTGTACTTTGTCTGCTGAAGTCCTGTCACTGCTTTTAGTAGTGTTTGATTATCAACAGCAGTTTTAATCTTAGCAGAGCTACTCATTGTTGTACAGGTGGTATCAGTTACCCAGTGGAGACGGTAGTAACACACACACACACACACACACACACACACACACAATTACTTTTTAAGGAGAATCTGCCCCCATCCTACCTTCAATATGAGCCCTGACTGCAGAGTAAGAGAAGCAAAGCTCACACAGCAAATTATCCCTCTCTGGAAAAGGTCATGTGGCTTGGGCTGTAGAAATAGTGAACATCTGGAGCACAGGTTCTCTGAGGAGTGGCTGAGGGAGCTGGGGTTGTTTAGGCTGGAGAAAAGGAGGCTCAAGGGAGAACTTATCACTCTCTAGGACTACTGAAAAGGGTGTAGGCAGGTGGGATTTGGCCTCTTCTCCCAGGTAGCCAGTGACAGAACAAGACGACATAGTCTCAAGCTGTGCCAGGGCAGGTTTAGGTTGGACATTAGAAAGAATTTCTTCACAGAAAGAGTGACCGCAAGAGGTGGTGGTGGAGTCGCCATCCTTGGAGCTGTTTAAGGAAAGACTGGATGTGTAGTGCCCATGTCTAGTTGACATGGTGGAGTTCGGTCATTGGCTGTTCTCAATTATCTCAGAGGTCTTTTCCAGCCTAATCTATTCCGCGATTCTACAGAGGCTGATTTAGTACGAGACAAGGCTGGTCCGGCTTCGGCAGGCCAGAGCAGCTGGCGCTACTCCCCCGCCCTCCTCCCGGCTCGGCAGGGCTGCCGCTAACCGGGCCGGCGGCGGGCAGGGCGGGCCCGGCCGGGCTGCCCTCAGCTGTGGGGCCGCGCCGGGGGATGCGGGGGCCGCCCCAGGTGCGGCGCGGTGCTTTAATGCGGTGCTTTAATGCGGCCCCGCGGCCCGGGCCGCTCACGCCATGCTGCGCGCCCGCCGCCGGGGCGGGCCGGGGCCCGCGGGCAGCGCCCGGCAGGGCGGCCCCGCCTTCTACGTGCTGTGGGCGCTGCGGGGGCCGCCGCGCCGGCTCGGCAGGTGCGGCCCGGCCGGTCCCTGCCGGGGTTGGGTTCCCCCGTGGGCCGAGCACCCGCACGCCATTCCTTGGCCTTCCCTGGAAATGCCGCTGCCCGCCTGGCTGAGCTGCTCCAGCCCCTGGTGGCTCTGGCTTCCCACCGGTTATCTCCTTCCCTGCATCCTTGCGTGGTTTCATCTTTAAACGACATAAGCCCTCTCCTTTCACCCTTCCCTGGCATAAACGTATTTTCGGGCGTTTTCGTATATTTTTTGCAGCTTTTATTTTACTCCTTGATTAGTATCTCTCATTTTTCTTCCCTCCCCTTTGCAGCCAGTCCAACCGGATGGGTTTCCAGGCTTGGCTGCCCCTGCCATTGCCAAGGCAGCTGGTGGTGTTCGGGCTGGGAGACTGGAGCTGTTACTCTCCGGACACGAGCATCGCGGTGGATGTGCTGGTGTCCCCAGGCGTCGCACCACAGCGGGTCGGCACGCTGGAGCCCAACCGCAGGTTATAGCAGGAGCTGCCAGGGTGTCAGGAGGGGCAACCTAGAAAAGCTTTCTGATCTCTGGTGCTGCCTGATTCTGCTGCTGTTACCCAAAAGTCACTCGGGCCTGCTGGTCCTCCACTGTGGTGTTTCCCTCTAGTGATGATTCCTTTGGCTGCTTTCAGGGTTGGATCTCTTTTGGCTTTGGGCTGTTACCATCTATTATGGGAGCAGGAATTTTGTCCTGGTCAGTAGCACTTGTGGGCTGAAAAGCTATGGTCCTTTGTGCAGGTCTCTGGTGTGGGAAGATCACTGGAGAACAGATATTTTCATGGCCTCGTTGAAAGAGATGGACAAAGGCAACCCTGTGAGGCTTGTTCTGACTGTCAATGGACAGGTAAAAGGATTGACACTTTCCTCTCTTCCTGTCCCGGGTCCCAAATGTTGTCACTTCTCAACCCCAGAACCTCCTGTCCCTGTTCTCCTTTTCCTTCTCTGCTACTCCAAGGCAAAGCTGACAAACATGAATCTGTTAATGCATATCTGTGCAGAACCTGAAACCTGTGTGATGCTCCAGGCCTATCCTCTGAACAGTTGTGCCATAACACCTTGTGTGTTGCAGGAGACAGGCAGCTGACAGCTGTTCACTTCCAGTCCCACTCTCTCCTGAGTCTTTGGTACTTACATAGTTGTTTCACCTTGAGCTGAAGCCACTGGATTTAGCATCTTGCAGTGCCTGGCTTTCCTTTTCCTTGCTTGTTTTGTTGGTGTGGGACATAAAAGGCAGGTTATTCCACTGCAGGGAATCTGTCCCTTGCAAGACATGTTTTTGCTCATCCTTTGTGTGGATGGAGGTTAACACATTAAAGGCCTTTTATTCTGTTGCTGTTTCTGCTGCAGCTGCTCCGAGGTGTCTCCAGCAGTACACCTGTCCATCCCTTCCTTGTACCAGAGACCACCCAGTCACCAGTGCTCCCAGCAGATGACAGGCCCCTTGGCCAGGATCTGGAGGATCCTGCTGGGGTATGTGTATTTTGGAGTCACCTTCTTGTTATTTCACTTTTTTCTTAGTATCTTCTCCCTCACCAGTAGCCATTCAGTTGATGTCTAACTGAAACATTTGCTGCTATTTTTTCAGTGGAGATATGGTAAGCAAGTTCTGGAGCCAAAGTTTCTCTTGTGCTGAATAAAGATATATTCTCAATTGAAATGCCTTTTTAAATGTTGAATGTAGTAGTCATTGGTGGGATGGTTAACCAGCCCCTTCATTCCTAGTACAGATAGCCTTTTTGCCCTTCCATGTTTTAGCTGTGCCCAGCAGCCAGCAGTCTGAGAGCCGACTACAGCACACAGCAGCAGATAGCTGCACTGTTTGGCAGCTGATACTGATGGCATGTTGGCCCTGAAAACTCAGTGGGAAGATGGGCCTAAAAACAGCTACCACATCTCTGGCCCAGTAAGATGCAATTCACAGTAGCCTCAGGTATCTTTCTTTGTGGCTGATTTGGCTGGGACTTGTGTCACAGGTTAAGAGTCAGAGCTCAGAGGTGGCTGCCAGAGCATCCAGGCCTGTGAAGAAGGATGTGCGGCCACCACTGAGGACCATGGTGGTACCCTGTGCCCTGAAGTCACCAGCTGAAAAGGTGGAATCCAATGAGGCCTGGAGGATGAGTCCTGACCACCAAGGACCACCAAGAGTCCACTCCAAAAAGCCCAGAAAAGTTTTATTCAAACCCACAGCATCTGAGAGAGATCTTGATGAAGAAGGTAATTTTGGTGGCTTCCAACTTTATTTTACAGATCTTGTCTGCATGATCTGTTAATGCTGCTGGGCTGCACCTTCCCATTCCATTTCTCTGTGTACTTCCAAGGTATGATGGGGCTTGTATGTTTGGCTTTGAAATACTGAAAATGCTCTTTATTCCTGGATCAGCTGCTGGATGAATGTTTGTCTGCTGGGAAAAGGCCAGAAATAGAACATTGGATATATCATCTTAGTGCCACCGCTTTTTACCGTGACACAATGCCTATTTTTTCATATAAGTAAAAGTGTTTTATAAATGAAGGCAAATATTGTTAAATTTGTTTTACAAAAGAGTAAATTGAGGCACAAGAAAGTTACCTTGTAACGTTCTGTAACCTCTGCATTAGTCTGTTTGTACCCCTACTAATAGCATACCACTTGGTCTATAGAACACAGTGGTTCTTATTACAGTATAGGGAATACAAAAAGGGAGATATATATATATATGTATGTATGTATGTAATTAGTATAATTGTACTGGCTTTTGAGTAGTGAGAAGGTAACTGCCAAGGGCTTTGGCAACAAAACCTTAGGCTTCTGGAGTGCGAATTCCAAGTCAGCTTGAGAGTGTGACAAAGTTTATGTGTAAAAGTTTGTCAATAAGTTAGTGGTCCCCATAAGACATTACTTATTGGGACTTGCTTGTCATAAAGGCAAATATAGCTTCATCATAAAGCTTCTGCTGCTGCAGGCAGTGTGAGAAAGGGGGAAACAAACTTCTACCAGAGGGGTAAAATGCAATGGTGACAGTATTTGTTAGTCAGAGGAAGTTGTGCCCTGCTCTTACCTATTTTCTGCATTTCTTCTGATCAGACTTAGTTCATGATTCTGGTCTTGCACCTTGTTTGTTGCAGTGATGTAGCTTTGTGTTGGAGGTTGGAGAAAGGAAGGTCAAAGGGCTCTGAGACAGTGGAGCTGAGTACTTTCCACAGTATGTCTGCGGGGTGCTTTATGGGACCATCTCTGTGTTTCCTTTGCAGATCTGGCGGTGAAGGAGTTGCAAGGTGAGGATTTGGTTCCTAGACCCTGGTTTGTCTTATCAGTCACTCAGTGATGATATTCCTTCCCTTCAACATCGGAAGCCTCTCATGCTTCATTCTGTATCTCTGCCGTGATCAAGAATAACAAGTAGGCTATGTATATATGCTGTTTTTCTTCATGTAATTGCCATCAGCGCTTCCAGTACTGTCAGGCTCTCAAATATGTTTCTTTAGCCCCTCTGAATCTCAGGCACACCTCTGGGTACATAGGTCTTTGAGTAAAAAAGGTAAGATATGAAATAGACTTTGATTTAAAAGTATTTTTTTAGCTTGCTCAGCCAGCTGCAGGGGCCTGGCAGGGGAAGGGAGGAGGAACAGAGCAGTACAAGGAATACCTGTGGAAGCAGCTCCAGGCTTCTGATTGTTCTTAGGCACTGACAAGCTGTCCCTGGGTAGCCCTCCCTCATGAGGAGTAGCGCAGGCCAGGTAGCACAACTGAGATATCCACTTTTGGAGATGGGGTAGTAAATGGGAGACCTCCAAGTCTGTCTGAAGTGGCAGCCTGAATGCATCCTGCATCCAGCTACTCCTTGCTTCTGAGGTCTCTCTAAGTACAGCAATTATTCCCCCAAGCCAACTGAAAATATTCCTTAGGGAGGTATGTCTTTTTCCCCTGCAGAGGGCAGGGAGCCTTGCTTTACTATTTCCCCCCTCTGAGCATTCAGGTGCCTTGTTCTCCCCAGCAGGGAAGGGAGCTGAGGGTGTCTTGTCTGACTGCTCATAGGCCTGTGCTCTTCCCTCCCCAGGCAGTCCCAGCCCTCGGTGGTGCCATGCCATGTGCCTCAGTGACCTGGGGACAGCTGTTCTCATTGGTGGAGAAGGTGTCAATCAACAGTCCTGCAGGGATGCTCTCTGGAAGCTGGAAATTGGTAGGGACTTTCGGATTGTGAAAAGCAGTGGGGACAGTGGGCCTTGAGGATAGCCCATGCAGATTGGAGGGGGTACTTGAGCATCTGTGCATATGGAGGGAACAGCGAAGGCATCACATCTGGCATGTCACCAGGCTGAGCTGACAGCATAGAGTGCCTTATGAGGCTCTGGGATTATACTTGAGAGCACTCTAGGAGATAAGATACAAGTTCTGGAAAGAGTTGGAATTGTAAGGGGTAAATGCAACAGTGCAGTTTGCAGTCTGTGTGTGGTGACTGGTGGGGAAGTGTGAGGTACAATTCCAGTGCCTTATGTCTTTCTGCACCTCACTGGTCTTCTCTTTCACCTTGCTATTCCCCATCATTATTTACAGAATAATTCTGTATGAGTTCCCTCTAGCCCTGAATCAAAGGAGAGGAGGAAACAAAGGGAGCAAGGTTTTGACTAAAGATTTTATGGCATGATCTTTAAATCTAGAGCAATCGAGCATTTTTGAACTCCCATACCATGTCTGCTATTGCTCTCACAGACAGTGATTTATGGCTTCCAGTGGGTTTCCAGCTACAAAATGCCATGCCATCGTGCTTGCATGGTCACACAGCTACCTACGACCCTGACACCAAGCGTATCTACATCTTTGGGGGCATAAGGGAGGACAAAGACTACAGCAGCATCTACATTCTGGACACAGTCACCTGGAAATGGCTCCTTGTGGCTGTAAGTACTGCATCTCTTCCAAGACAAAAGTGCAGGGGGAGTGGCAGGTTCTGCCTGAATGTGGCAGTCCATGTGCCCATGTCCTTAGTCTAGTAGTCTTGGTCCACTGTGGGTGCAGGTTGTCTGAGATGTGAAGTTGGGTTTGACAGGTATTAAAAGGCTGTGTTGAAAAGCCACATGCTGAACAGAAACCTGTTGCTGTGTCTACAGCAAATGAAGCAATGGAAAAAAATGGTTGCTGCAGAGGGCTGTGCCTGACCAAGCTCAATGGTGGGAGATACTGTACAAGCAGTGAAGGCAAATGGCCTCTCATTTTATATGGTGCCATTGAGAGCAGCACCAGATGCTGAGGTGAAGAGCTGGTCTTCTCAAATCAGGAACTGCCCTGAGTACAGCAGCATTCTGAGCCCTTGTCAGCATGCGACTGTCTCTTTCCTGCTAAAGCACAAAATGGTTTTTTACAGAGTAAGCCTGGATGAGATCTTTCTGTTCCCTGACATCTTCTGAGGAAGGTGTGGGAGGCTGATTTCTTTTTCTTATCAAAGCATTCTGGTGGTGTAGAGCATGCAAAGAATGTACTGTCTGCCTGTGCAGCAAAGATCTGGCTAGGGAGCCAATAAAGTGAAAATTGAGACTTTTCAAACTCACTGCATGATGTGGGCCCCTTTCCTATTTTCATGCAGCAAATAATGCACTTCTGGTAACAAATATATATTGAAATTTTTCTAGGCTAAAGGGAGGATACCAGTGCTCACCTACCACAGTGCAACTATCTACCACAAGGAGCTCTTTGTTTTTGGAGGGACTTTCCCCAGAAAAGCATCGCTGGCAGTTGCACCCTGCAGCAATGTGCTCTATGTCTTCAATCCAGAGGATGAAATTTGGTATCAGCCCATTTCAGAAGGGGAGAAGCCTCTTCCTAGGCTTGGGTGAGAGTGCTCTAATTCCAGCTATCTAAAATAGTGCATGAAACCTCTGCTTACCTTCCCTCTCACATCTGTGATTTCCTAAATATTAGGTGATTGTTCTCCACCACGTACTCCTTAAGACAGGGCTGTGTTTAGAGCAGTGGAATTCTCAGTACCTCCTATTGTGAATCCTGATGGGATTTTGTCCCAGGTGTAGACTGGAGCTATGGCAGCCCAATAGAAGGGGCCAAGGCTAAAACAGACGTTTTGGGAACTTGCTGAAGATGTTTTATTTATTTGCTTGCTCTCTGCCCAGGCATTCAGCTACTCTATTGAAAAACAAGCTGCTGATTTTTGGGGGTCAGAAGACTTCTGTCTACCTCAGTGACATGCACATTCTGGATCTGGGTAAGTAAGTCTGTGCCATCCGGCTGCCTTGGGAACATCTGTTCCAAGACAGGGACTTGGGAGTGGGGTGTGCTCAATGGGAAAATAGAAATAGCATTATAAAAACTCCTGACTAGCCAATGGAGATTTAAAACTACAGATTAAAAAAACCAAACCCTTTCTGGGGCAATAAGGGAGGGGATGAAGAAAAAACAATGGCTTTTTTAGAAGAAGTTGGGTAATAGAGACGGCAGAGGCATTGTTGATGTGGCAGAGTATCTAAATTTTTGTCTAGTTATGAGGCTGAGGTTTTTGGACATTTCACTTGCCTTTTCTCTGTCTCTCAGGTTTCATGGAGTACACATCAGTCCCCCTCCTGGCAGGACAGCCTTCTGCACGTTGGTAAGAGCCTATTGCAGACCCAGAAGCTATCTTCTTGTGTCGTGTCTTTTTGAAGCCAGGTTTAAACAGTGCTTGTGATCAGACCCAGCTGCATATCTCTGTTCCATTAGTCAAAATACAGTGGATCTTCTCTCTGCTGTGGCACCAGGAGTTCCTGTGCTGTCCATGTTGGTGCCTGTATGGTGTGGGGGAATATTCCTTAGTCTCCCTGGAAGACTCCTCTGTCTTTCAGGCTAGGGCAAGTTTTCTGCTGTGTGCTAGTAAACTGTATGGCCTGCTGTTTGTTCTTCACAGTGCCTGGAGAGGTACTGTGCCACACAGAGGAAGAAACTCCTCTACCAGGACTATGTTCTTCCTGAAGGGACAGAGTTGCTCACTAGAACAATGATCTAAATCAATGCAGAGCCCAGCTAGCCTGCTATCTCACCCCACAGAGCAAAGCATAGAAGTTTTGATAGCTCCTTCTGAGATAATGAGTTGCTTCAGGCCTGACCTGCAGAGCCAAACATCTCTCTTAGGGTTATTCTGCAAGCCAGGGCAGAGAGAAGTAGAAGTCAGCTTTCTTCCTGCACCTTAAGCCCCCAACCTCCTGATCAAGTCTTCCAGTCCCTGCCCATTAGTGACTGAGGCCATCCCAGTTTTGTTGTAGTCACCTTTTGACTTTGCTTTGGTCACAGCTTTCATGCAGCTCTGGCTGTGTCAGACCAGAAGGTTCTGATCAGTGGAGGCTGCAATGCCAGAGGAGCCCTGCATGATGCCTTTGTCTTCCACCTAGGTGAGTGACACTCCTGCACTGTTTTGATAGCTGAAGATGACTCTGGGGCTGCAGAGGTGTTTCTGAACACCTAGTCTAGTCCATTTGTCTCATCCCTTGCACTAGGAATGGGCTTGTCAGTATTGATATCTCCTTTCCACTTCAGATACTCTTTCATGGAGCACAGTGATCCACCATGACCTCTGCTCTGTTCCCCGAGCTGGCCACACATTGCTTGACCTGACTCCTGCCCACTTGATGGATATGGACAAGGAGAACAAAGAGGAGCAGAAGCTGCACACGGTGTTGGTCTTTGGGGGCTCCAACTGTGCTGGGACATTTTATAACAGCACACTCAAGATCCAGCTGGACCTAGGATAATGCACGATTCTCAGAATGAGCCTAAACAGCAAGGCTCTTCACCAGCCTAAATACAGATATGGATGGCAATAAATGAATCCAAGCAACATGGCAGTCCAGGTATCTGTATGTAGGTGAATGGCACCTTGGTACAAGAGATTGTGGGTTTGTAAAGTCTGAAAGCCATGGGTATTGTTTTCCTAGGATACCTGATATACAATATCTAGGCTCAGGTGCCAAAACATTCAGTGGGATCTGAGCTGACTCTGCACAAGAACATGACACACAGTTATGGGTTCCTTTCTTGCCCTGCAGGTTTTTAGCTGGAATTCCCAGGCTGCTTTCAGCTTTGTAGGTGACTTAGGTGTTTGGTTTCATTTGGGATGAGTGGAATGGTATTTACTGCTGCTATTTTACAGTAAAAGTACAGGCATTATTCTGGTTTGGAGGGAATCTGGGGTGGGATTTCCTTGGGCAACCATCTGCAGCTGAAGGCTAGGAAAACACCTAGAGGAGTATCTGAGGGTGGGAAAAAGAAGAGAACATAATTTTCATTGTAGTGGAGAGAGATGGTTGTGCCATGCTGTCTACGGCACAAACACCTAGCTTTGCTCTAGGCACACCTTTCATAAATGCCATGTGACTGCTCTTGTTATTGCAAGGGGTGACAGAGTTATCAACTTAGCTCTTTCAAGACCCCAACAATGGTTAAGCTATCTTCCATCAGAGAATAGATCTGATTGCTTATATCAGTGGAACTGATGACTGTGCTGTGGCTCTGAGGCAGCTCCAAGGATAAGCACACTGTGTTCACTGATTCCCTGATGCTCTTTCTGTAGATGGTAGAAAGAAGTAGCTACTATGGGGAATACAGAATTGGCTCAATGCCTCACAGTTGTTTGTGGCCACATTTCCCAGCCCAAAGCCATACAGAGGAAACTTCTGATCATTATGGATACTTCTGCTTTAATCTGCTTCATGGAGATAGACTGCATAGACAAAACTAGTAGCTGCAGGTATTCCAGCACAGGCATCCTGTAAGTCATCCACACTACTTCCAGGTCCTCTGTCCTTCCCTCACAGATGAAAGGGAGACAACAGTACTGCAGTTTCCTACTGGCATTGAAGTCCTACTCAAACTGTAGGTGTTGTCTTCTTCTTTATCATGGCAGCTTTCTAGATTTAATGAGTAGAAAGGCTTCAAGCTCGCAGCTCTGCAGGAGTATCTGGCTGCCGGGAAGGGTGGCTTATTTTGAAGGCCTCTAACTCCAAGAGAGCTTTATTTATTCTGGTTATTGTGGGATATGGACCCATGTCCACTTTGAATCTGTAAACGGAGAAGAATTTTTGAAGGACTGTGAGTTGGAGAGCCGGTGCGGCAGGGAGCAGAAGTATAGAGCAGTGTGATAGGCCTGCCTGGTGTGAGAGAATCTCACAGGCATTTACACTAACAGAAAAGGTTCATCCTTGTAGGTTTACAAACAAATGCTTGAGAGATTAACCAGTTCCTGAAGAGGTTGTAAAATCTCCTCTAGAGATACTCAAAACCCAGCTGGATGCAATCCTGTGCCACTTCCTCTAGCAGGGAAATTGGACTGGGTGACCTCCAGAATTCCCTTCCGACTGCAATGATTCTGTGCTTGTGCAATTTTCACCAGATTTTTACGTAATGTGCAGCACAAGGTAAGAAGACACTGCTATTCTGGGAATCATGCAGCCACTACTTGTATGGGTTTAAGGCTTTAAATAAAGTCTGATTAATCTTTTCCTCCTGTGTGCAGTGTAAGAATAAAGCAAACAGGGACAGAGAATATGGAGTGTGGGCAACTTCAGCTTTTCTAAAGTCATAGATCAGGTTTCCCCAGGGGCCTCTAAGAGGAGACCACAGTTCATTACTTCCAAATGAGACAGTATTTATGAAGTAGGAAAATTTGTGGAGAGAAGAAACGTAAGTGGATAGGGCAGGCAGGAGGGATAATGTCCAACAGGCACAAGGAGCAGAAGATAAGCTCTGACAGCCCAGCATAAGTAGGTGTCTCGAAGAATATATCAAACTTAGCCTTAATTACCTTTCGGCATTGGCAACTTGAGGAACTAAACACAGATCAGCCATGGAAACCTGCAAATATAGCAGAGAAAAGGGGTTAGAATAACTCAGAGCCTGTCCTCTCACACCTCCCAGTGGCGGCAGGCTTTGAGACCAGGACAGAAATTATTTTATCAGCCAGTCCAGAGGAGTTGTCATGATGATCTAATTATTTAATTCAGCATTAATACTACAGCAATAGTACAAGAAAAAGAACTTCATTGCAGTTGTTAGTAGAAGCCATGAGCTTTTAGGAAGCTTTATATTTACCAGCTGATCATTATGACCTTAAGGACACTGTGCTTCTATGGCAACTGCCTTTAAGCAAACACGTCTGCTGGCAAGCTGCAGAGGGAGGTGATGGAGGGAGAGGGGTGTTTGCATGGCTGGAAAAAGTTAAGTAAATTTTAATTGCTTGCACTGCAGCAGTATCAAGCAGGTCCTGCCAATGTCAAGACTTGATATGTGATAGAGCCTCTGTACACAGGCTCAGAGACTTGCAATCTGAGGGGAAGATTTAACGCCAGTGCTGCTGGCTGCCTGTCTGCACAGACAGAGGCAGCTGCCCTCACCCTGCTCCCCAGGGCACAGAGCCCTGGGTGCCTCTTAGAGCACATGTTATTCTCCAGCATTAGATCTTGTAAGGAGCCTTATAAGTAGGGCTCCATAAGGCTGCTACTAGACAATCCTCTGCATCCCAGAATAATGCAGGAGCCTTCCTTTTTTCTAAGGCTTTTATAGAAAGGTCTTTCGCCTGGCAGCAGAACTAATAAATGGAAAAGGCCTGAACTGCCTCTAGTTTGGTAAGGGTCAGAACAGCTTTTATGTGAGCTCTGTGAAATCTGTCCATGTTAAAACTGGATGATCACAGCAGAAAAATACAAGTTGGTTAAAGGTTCCATAGAACAGAGCTAAAAACTGAACACATGTTTTTTGAGCCAAGCTTTGCTCCTATGACAGGACATGTTGAAGTCCAAATCCCATAAAGATGAAATGATATATCATCATTTTCTACATCCTCTAGAACCAGCCAGATTCTAGATACAGCTGCAGAATCTGGCTATCAGCAGGTTATAGGCAGGGACAAGTAAACATCTCCATAACTCTGTCAGTCAGTAATGGCCTAAGTAGGATTCATGCAGCTGTTTTTGTTATGGTGAAGGCACTGCAATTAATTCTAGGCACTGGATGGGGTTGTGTTCTTATCTCCTCAACTAATTTTCTTTCCTGTTTTAGGAGAATATACTTTGGTTTTCAGTTCTGCAATAGCACACAGGACTCTCTCTGATACTTACTTCATCCCCCACACAGTAGCGTCCAGCAGTGTGCTGCAGAATCTGCTCCAGTGCTGTCAAGAGAGGTGGTACACTGGAATGAGGCATTGGAAAGTCAATTGAAAGGGACACCAAACACTTTCTAGACTGAGAATTATGTACAAGGGCATTTTAACCCCAAGCAGAGTATGAAAAAGGAGCATTTTGGGACAGAAACTAGAAGGAACAGAAATCTTACTATAGTTATGAGAGTCTTTAGGTTCCTTCAGCTTTTTTGGGCCCAGGGTGATTTCAGCTGCTTTAGACAATGTACTCGAAATGCTATGAGGATAATGTAGAAATACATGATTGGGGAGGGGAAAAATGCAACGGTTCAGTCAGTTTGTGTCTGTCAGGAAGTGAAAATGGGCCTGTCATTGCAGCACATGGGGGAAAGGATTTTGAGGGAACCAAAAGCCCATTATTTCTCTCAAAAAGAATAAGAATTACTCTGCTACTTGCTAGACTCTGTGAGAGTTTGCTATTAGATTTCTATCTATGTGTAGAACTATAGAAGAGCTGTGAGCCCTTGTGCTTCAAAATGAATCAGCTGCTGCAGTGTGCAGGATGGCACCAGGCTTCCCCTCTTCCTTGTGCAACAGTGGAAGTGTTCTGTGCACATCTTTCCTCTAAGATCCTGGGGAGCTACCAGTCCTGGACAAGAGACTCTGGGCAAGAAGAACACCGTCTCTGCCAGTAAGGCAGAACCCCAGCACACCAGCCTAGGAATATCTGTGGTTCTACTTGAAAAAGGCAAATAGAATGCCAGTGGTGCAGCATTTTGTACGGTCAGCCAAATTACTGATCATTTTAGGTGTGGTATGTACCTTGAAAGCCAGATGTGATACAGTTCTGAGCCCATTCCATTTTTTTCTCCCCCATTTGTTTCAGGACACTCAGGTTCTGTGAAGGCAAAGCAATCTCTAGGTTAGATAACTACTGCTAGCTGGATCTTACCCACTGTGTCATCCAGTGGAGGACAGGGGAGATGAGGAGTTGCCAAGGCTGAACTCCTGGCCTGAGCTCACTTGGTTGGGTCAGCCCTGACCTCACCTGCAATGAATCAGGCACCCTGCTGTATCTTTCTCTTGGCACTACCCTTCTGTAACAGTTGCCAGGGTATCCCTTTGCCTCTTCCCTTTCGGCTGCTCAATTCTCTTCTTCCTAAAATGTCCTAGACTCAGCAGTAAAACCATATGGATTCAGCTCTTTCTGGAAAGAGCCCTGGCATGCTATAGGATTTGCTGTGTTGGAAATAATGTATTGGTGCCATTGGTATTTAGATCAGGCAGAGGTTAAGCAGATTTTATCTGCTAGCACACCAGTCTGAAGTTCTGCCACCGGCTGGCTGGCAACAATTTAAGGAGACTGAGAATTTCAGGGACAGAAATCCTTTCTGATCTTCTCATTTGCATGGATCTGACAAGGCAGTACCTGGAGTGGCTGAATGCCAGAGGCAATGTGGTCAGCAATCATTCTGACTTGGGCTCTCTTCTTTGGATCTTGGGGCAGGAGCCTGGGGTTAGGATGCACCTCTTCTAGGTAATTAATTATAGCTAGCTGTAAAGAACAAAGAGATAATGGGAGGTTATTGGAGACCCAAGGAAGACTTTACATCCTGGACACGTGGGAAAGGGGAGCTGATCCAAGGGAATACAACAACTCTTGAATGCAGTTTGTTACCAACCCAAATAACAGAATAACTCCTCTGACATCTGCCTGTGACCTTGTAAATTGGTCCAGCTGTAATTTCAGGCAAACCATGGAACAGCCATCAAAGTCAGACTACTAACTGCTTAGTGAAAGGTGGAGTTATGAACCAAAGCAGAACGGAACTGAAATCCTTGACCGTGGTTTCCCATCAGGGAATATGTGCTATTTCTGTTCCCAAGTGGGATCATAAATGCCACCTCTTTTCCAATGTAAAGGTGAGAGTTCTGGGGAAAAAGATGGAACAAAGCCATCCCATCCAGACTGGGAAGCAGGCTGGATTGAAAGGTTAACAGGGACATGGCTGATAACTCACTGACTGAGAAAGGGTGATGCCATCAATTTTCAAGGCTGGGACTTGCTGCATTGGATTCAGTGCCTTGAATTCAGCAGAAAACTGTGGAAACAAACCTGAGATTACTCTACAGCAATAAGAAATTCTTCTTCCTTGTTTTCTTCTCCCAGAACCCAGTTACCAAATTCTTTTTCCTTCCTCTTTTTTCTCTCTACCTTAATAATAATCTTTGGAGTCAATTATGCTGTACTATTAGCCTACAGCAAGCTCTTACGTGGCTCAGGGATCACTGCACCTGGCCTGGACTGCCTTATCTCTTGATAAAGCACCACTGCAATGCCCAGTGGTACTGCATCTGTGCCACCATTACTGTCCCAGCTGTCCAACTCTGCCTTGGCCCATACCAGCCCATTGAGCCAGTGGTACTATGAGGTGCACAACTCCCTCCTATGGACCCTAAGTAAGGCCTCAGTGAAGATCTCTTTTGGCAACCCACCTCTTCCTTTTGCAGGCCCTTTGCAACCCCCTGCAATATAAATTAGCATCTTTTGGACACCCCCTATCCCCACCTCCATGCATTTTCTGTTGCTAATTGAATGAAGTTGAGTCTGTTTAAAGTGAGGGGCAGCTTCTCTGTGCTCCAGATATATTCAGTTGCATCATGGTAAGCAAAAGATCTTCAGCCTTATGGATTCAGTCACAAATGTCTGAGAGAGGAAAAAGCCTCTATTCTCCTGCAGTCATATTCTTCTCCTGTCTCACATGCCAGGGAACAGTGGCTGAAAGCAGCTATTAATTCCAAAGAAGTGGTGAGGAATTCAGTAATTTTGCCTGAGAACTTTCCAGTGCTAATCTCCTAATGATCCCCAAGTTCAGTACCCTGGAGAGAGCAGAGGTATTTTTATCCTTACCTGCTGTCCTCCATCCTTAATGAGGTTCACTGGGACCAGGTCATAGGAAATTCCTTTCAGAGCCAGTGCTAGGGAGAGCAGAGTGTACAGCTTCAGACAGCTACACTGGGACCAGTTTCATTGGTCATGGGTTCAGGAAAATGTTAGCACCTATATTTGAAAAAAGACTCTATCCCTCAAGGAGGGTGGCCTGAGTCCACTGAGAAGACTGTGCTCTGGCAAATGAAGGACCAAAGTACTAAAGATCAGTCCTGGCAAAACCTGCATTTTTCAAAATAAGCTTTGCAATTCTTTGCAGCACAGCCCTTCCTGATTCGGCTTTTAGAGGTCAGGGGACCATGTGCTTACCTTTAAAACCTTTCTGTCTCAGTACAAGTAAGGACCATTCCCAGCCCTGCTTAGCTCTCATGACCTGGGCCAGCCAGAGTCTGAGGTAGCATCATGAAGCCCTCTTATCTGTTCCCCTCTATTCCACTTGCTCCAGGTAAGCTGCAGTCTTCCCCTCCCTCCCCATGGGGAGATGCCTGACTGTTCCAGGCTCATGTTTGCTGACCTCTCTGTTAATAAGTGATGGATTAATTTGGTTAGCGGAGGGGAGGATACTGCAACACTGAGACAAAAAAAGAGAGATGAAAATTGAATCTTACCGATTCGCACTCTCCAAGAACAGGAACTTCGGAAATAGCTGTAAAGTATTGGCTGAGAAGAGAAAGACAAAATGGTTATATGCTGGGAGCACCAGAGATTGAATGTAAGGAAAAGAATGCATGAGCAGAAGGCATTTCAGGAACTCTAAGACAGGGGAGAGCAATGTTTTGAGGAGAGAGGGCTTCTTTCTGAAAGTAACTGTTCCTGATTTCAGTATACAGGTAGCATCACTGTCTCTCATAATAGCCTTCTCATTATCCAGTTGCACCTGATGTTTCCAACAATGCACAAATGACCTTGACACTATAAAGCTTCCCTCTTTGTACCTATCCAATATTGCTAACTTCTATCCCATCTTAGATTTCTGAAACTATTTCTGTACTGATTGTGCCAAGCACCTGGGTATTTGCATGGTATGAAACAACTTTTCCAGCCATGCAGGGGAAAAGCCAATTCCTTTCCAAAAAAGAAGAGCTTCTGCTGTTTGAGATGAAAGCCATGAAGAGAGAGAATTCATCTCTACCTGAACGATAACACTAAGGCAGCCTTCCCAGATGCTTCCAGCCTGTCCAAATTCTCACCTTTTCAGATGC
The DNA here is from genome assembly GCF_048771995.1 of Taeniopygia guttata. Taxonomy (NCBI): domain Eukaryota; kingdom Metazoa; phylum Chordata; class Aves; order Passeriformes; family Estrildidae; genus Taeniopygia; species Taeniopygia guttata. Next base: position 43,223,033 of record NC_133030.1, on the reverse strand, counting down.
CATGGTGCATGCAGTTGTCTCCACAAAATAAAAACAACCTCTGTGTTTTCTGTTTTAACTCAGCTGTAATGGGGAAAAGCTTCTCTCCTATAACCAATGAGGAAAGGACTTTGCCCCCCAGCCTGTGCCCAGGACACAAAAACCAGCCAGTCAGATTCAAGCCTGAGTCACTGCAGTCACCCTCTCCCAGCCCTGATCTCAAAACCATTAAACAGATTTAAGCTTGGAAGCACATTTGGGAACCATTCTTGAATCATTCTTATTTCCATAGCTTTTCATCCAGAAACAAATAAAGTGTCTGGAGAACCTCCCAGGCTGTCCCCAGTTGCCAATGCAGAAATCTAACCCTGGAGAACAAAAAAAAAAAAAAAAAAAAAAGAAAACCAAAGCTGCATGCAGATTTTCTGTTTCACTAGGGAAAGACTGCTAGCTCTGGGAATCGGCTCCCTTTGCAGGGAGATTCCATAGTGTGCTCCTGTAGCTCCCCTCCCACCAGTATTGGCCAGTACAGGGAATTTCCTACATTGCAGATATGGGAGAAGCTGCTACTCTGCTCTCAGACCAACTTAGTGCAAAATAAAAGATAAGGCTTTTTTTTTTTTTGGTGTCAGTCTTTTCTTTCCACATAGGAAATTGGTACCCATCTATGTCTCTAAAGAAACCTGTAATCATGTCCCTCCTTTTCTTACACAGATCCCACAGCATGCCATGGATCTCTCTGAGTCTCTACCCTCCCAAAATGCATAAAAATTTTTCCAGAGACTTGGCAGCAAGACAAAAGAAAGCAGGGATATGCTCAATTATAGTCTGTCAACAGAAAACCAGAGAGACTGATGATCTCTGTGCTCCAGTCCTCTTTGTAAACGTCACACTTCTTACAATTTAGATTGGCTCACATAACTCCAAATGAGGTATGTCTTTGACTAATTCAGTCAGATTTATAAGTGAGGAGGAAAGAGATGTAAAGTACTGGTAACCCTTTAGTGGACAAAGTATTTGCTGATTTTCTTAAATTCTTCTGGGATGCAGGCATTAGAAAAATCAGCTACGTTAGTTTTTCAAATGTCTAGCCTGCTGAGTTTCAGGGAAAAAACAGAAACTATGGCTTCAAAAGAGAAAACAGAGCAGTCATGAGATACTAATTTTACTTGCTTTTCCTGAGGATCTTGCTAAGGAATTTTTAGCTCAGAAATTCATGTCATTCACTACATCCATTTTGGACTCTGCCCTCTCAGCCAGCAGAGACATTTCTCCTGATCCTCTCTGCAGTTCTTTTTTGGTTTTACAGCCTGTGCTATCATTTGGAATAAACTGTGCCATGCTAATTGCCTTGCTCTGTAATTTCAAGGTTTTGGGGGATTTCACCAAAAAGAACATGGAAACCAACCCATTGTTCAGCTGGGAACTGTCTCCAGATGCTGGGGCATGGAGTGATCTCTTGAGTTCATGCTGTTTTGCTCCTAGAAGCAGGGCAGATTACAGGCAAAAATAATCAGCTAAGTAAAGAGTAGAGACAGCAGAAATGTTTTGTCGTCAGTGGACATATCCCAGAGTGACACTGTGTCTTCCTCAGAGGAAATGCTGAGCATGGTCGAGGGAAGTCTCAGGAAAGAATATCCTGCATTTACAGCCCTGTGGGATAAAATCACCAAAACCTGCAGTTTAGATTGGTTGGAGCTGGGATGATAGCAGGAGGACAGGATTTGCTTGATGTTTACTGAGAGTTCTGGTCTGGTTCTGTTTTAATTTCTAGCAATCAGCGAGGAAAGTTTGGGCTTAAATACCAGACCAGAGCAAAAATTTGGCAAACACACTTCTCTGTTGTGAAAGATGGAAGGAACACCCCAAACCTTGTATGTTGTCCTCTTAGGTTTTCCATCTTCTTCAAAGTAGTACGGTCTACCCTGGATACCGCCTCTTTCCAAGTGATATAAGGGATGCACTTGGGAAGGCCGAATCTCTCCTCTTTCCTGAGACCCATCAAGCCCAGCAGCCTGCACACACACTGCTCCTTAGGAAACCTCTGTGCCTGAAAGGCACAGCTTGTACTCTGCTGGGTTCAAATGTAAAGCAGAAAGAACAGATTTGCTCCGAAACTCTCAGTGTCTCTTCAGCAGGACTTGGTGTGAACAGCGCAAATAAAATATGGCAAGCACCCCCGCTAAAAGCATTAGCACAGTAAAACATTTTATTTAGCACGGGGGTGCTTTCTGCGACAAAGACACGGGTGCAGGGCGGGGCAGCGGGGTCGCGCTCCTCCCGGGCTCCGCCGCCCCGGCCTTCCCGGGGTACCAGAAGCCACAGCCGGCGACAAGGCCGAACTGAGCGAGGCCCGCGCAGGCCGAAGGCGGAGAGCCGCCGCCCCAAGCCCCGCTCCCACTGGCTGTGGCGCCGCCATCGCCCCCCGTCCCTCCCGCCCCGCGGGGAGAGCGCAGAGCCAGCGCCGCGTACCTTGGCGGCGGCGGCGGCGGCGGCGCTCATCGCCGGCCCGGGCCCCGCTCGGCTGCCGGCACGGCGGGCCGGGACTGCATCCCCCGGCGTGCCCCGCGCCCCGCCCGCTCTCCCGCCCAGGATGCGCCGCGCCCGGCGCGGTGCCGCGCGCGGCGGGTGCCCGCGGATGCCGCCGCGCCAGCGGGAGCCCCGCCGCGGGCCGGGGCCGCCGCCGCGCCCCGCCGCCGCCCGCCCGGCCGCCCTGGCCCTCGTCACCCTCCTCAGCTTCGCCTCCCGCTTCCACCGCCTGCGGGAGCCGCCGCACGTATGGTACGGGCCGGGGCGGGGCGTGCGGCTCTCCGGCCGGGCGCTGCCCGGGGTGCGGGGGGTGTGTGTCCGCCTCTTCCCCGCCCGGCCTTGCCCGGCGTGGGGGGATACCTGTGTGTCCCAGGCAGCTGGAGGGACGGGACGTGGCGCTGAGGGCCGCAGGGAAGCGCTGCGCTCTCCGGCCCGCCCGGCTGCTCTGGGGACGTGCTGCAGGGAGGGCAGCGGGGCCCGGGGAGGGCGTTTTGGAGATTTTTGTGCAACAAGCCGACTTTTTAACCTCGTTAAGGTCAATCTGGAATCAAAAGGGCAAGCCGGAGCTTTTGCAGTGATAATGTAAAACTTTTTTTAAAAAGCACATTTCCTACAGTGACTGCAGTGCTCTCGATGATTTCCCACTGAGTATAACGCATTGTCTGGTATGGAATGTATGGCCGTAACCCACTATGCTATAAAAAGCATACGTAAAAAGGCCTTCCTGGATTTTTTTTTTAAACTCTCTTCAGCATTGTAGTAGATTGGTTATTGTGGTTTGTGTTTTGTTGGTGTGTTTTTTCCAGTTGGGATGAAACGCATTTTGGGAAGATGGGAAGTTACTACATTAATCGGACCTTCTTCTTTGATGTCCATCCCCCTTTGGGGAAGGTAAACTGCTTTTCTGTTACATGTTTCAGAAGCCACAGAGTGGGCCCATAAAAGTCTGCCTCTGCCTCCTGGCCAAAGGATGTTAGGAACAACAAAGTCCTTCCTAACTGTTATTGACACCACAGCAATTTGCATTCTGTGTCCAGAGCCTCAACTTGCAACTTTCTGTCTTCACAAAACATGCTTCAAATATAAGAAAACAAAACAGTATTGCATGTTGGGTTTTTGAAAGGCTTGACATGAAAAAATCAATATGACACTTGGAGGGCATATATAATAGAAGCCTACATTTTAAAGGAAGAAACAGTTCCTGATAACTTGTGAGCAGATGAGATACCTGCCACAAATGACCCTGAGAGCATTGATTTCCTGTTCTGTAAATGAACTTATTTTAGCAACAGTGTGTAGTGTGGATGAAGGTGCATCTTCCTGCCTTGTCAAAGTTATCTTCTTTTCAGACTGAATCTCCTGAAACTAAAGGGATAGGGAGCTATGGGAGACTACAGAATTCTCCCTGCTCAATTCCACACTTACTATTTTTCTTGAGCTTGCAGTCAGCCTTATAGTCTGTTGCAGAAATAATTCTGATTTTGCCTTTTGACAAAGGGCAGTATGTACATATATGATTTCTGTAAATAAACTCTTTTTTGGATGATGTGTCTGAATTACTTGTCCTCTGGATCAGTGTGGCTTCTACAGAAACCTTACTGCTGCTAGCCTGGGTACTTTTTCCTCCATTGTGATTTTCCTGACCAGTTTTTTCACGTTTTCTCTTCAGATGCTGATTGGACTTGCTGGCTACCTTAGTGGATATGATGGTACATTTCCGTTCCAAAAACCAGGGGATCGATATGAGCAGCACAACTATGTAGGGATGAGAGGGGTAAGGCTTTGCAGGCTATTGTCAACTGGTTAGCTTTCCTGTGGCTTTCAGTACAATGTTCCCTCTTAAGAACAGCTCTCCTTGTTCAGGTCAGAGATCTGTTTACCCTTGTGCCTTGTCTTTAAGCTCCTTTGAAAAGTGTTAGTGGTTCTATTGTGAATAAGTCTTAATGTGTGTCTGTGAGAGGCCTGGTAAGAAATCAAGGTGAAAACTGAGGGCAGCTCTTCCTGCTAATTAGTGAGACTATACTGCTGCATGGGACAGATACCTTGCCTTGTCTGCAAAGCAAACATTGCTGGGTTTGAGCTTCTCTCACTGCAATGTGCCTGGCTAATCTCCTGGGGAATCAAGGGTGTCAAAAAGTCAGGATCATCCATTGTCACCTGCAGTTTGCCACCCCCAATGACACTAAGCTGAGTATGCTGATGGAGCCTGGGACAGCAGGGCAAAATTCAGAGTTGTATTTGATCTGAAACCCTGGCTCTACTGCTATTTAGGCAGACGAAGAGCCATATAACTGACAGAAGATAAGTCAAAATGAGAAACAGTGGCCAACTGCTTCTACCTAGAAAGAAAACTGAAAACTGGGAAGGCATGTTTTCTTAGTTTAGTTTCCAGAAGTTCATTGTTTTAGGTTTCCCTGAGCCAAAGGTGGGAGAGGTGCTAGAAACAGACATTAAAGATTATAAATTCTTCTGTGGTCTTGCTTTCTTTTGTTTTGATTTCTGTTCTTTCTCCTCCAACTATCCTTGGTCTCATTTGTGTAGGAGAGGGGAATCTGGTCTGCTAAAGATATAAAGAGCAAGTGTATTTTGTTCTTAGCTTTCATAATCTAGTATCTTGTTAAAAAAGGGCTGAGTGTAGTGGATGTGTGGTGCACCTACTTAATGCATCCTTTTATGAATTTCTGGTTCAGTCTAGCAAGAGTGTGACTGGCTGTTGTTACTGACACCACTGCAGAGCAGAGTAAGCCTCTGTCCTCTGAGCGGTGTCTTTGTTCATCTGGCTTTTGTCCAATGTTCTTTGTGACTCGGTTCAGCTGCTGCAACACCTGCTGTTGTAGGTATGGAAGAGGGAGGAAAGGGTGTGAGCTCTTGTCCACTGTGGGTGGGGTTATAATTTCTGCCATGATCTTTTCCTGCAGTTTTGTGCATTTCTTGGCTCCTGCCTGGTTCCTTTTGCCTACCTCACAGTGTTGGAACTGTCAAAGTCACTGCCAGCAGCCTTACTCACGGCTTTCATCCTTATTTTTGGTAGGTGTTCCTGCTACAGCAAAATTGAGTATCTTAATTGTTCAGATAATGTAATTTCTGGATTACCATGTATAACCTAACCAGGGGATATTTGGGTTAATGAGAGACTTTCTCGAAAACAAAGTCATTCCACTTTTTTTTAGTGTATGTATGTATGAGCCTTCTTACTTGGTGGTCCCCTTAAGAACTTTGCAGTCTTGTTTAGTTCATAGGTACTTCAGTTATTTACATAACCACAGTATTGGGTTAGATTGCACCTTAATTAAAAAAAAAAAAATATAAGGTGGGCGGTCAGGAATGATTTTGCCCACTAGTGAAATGTTGATGTTCGTATGAATTATAGAGGTTTTTAATGACCCCTACATTAGTTTAGAAGAGTTCACAATAAGAAATTAATGAAGTTCCTTGTTGATTTGAGCCAAGTGGAGAAATTGACCTTGAAAATGAAGTTACCAAAATAGGAGTTTTGTAAGGACAGGGGTATTGAGAAATGGAGACTTAAAATATCAAATCCAAATTCATTTTCTATAGGTACCATCTGAAAGATGACTTCTCTGGCATCCTCTGGCACTGTGGTGTTGCCTGAGGTAGATCATTGCTGGCTGTAATCCTCTCCATCTGAATATGTAACCAGCATTTTCCAAATGGTGTTTCACAGATACTGCTGTACTGCCTTTGTTCTTGTATTTGTTTTTAGGGTTTTTTTGTTCATTTTTTTTTCATTTGTTATCCAGGTAGAAGATGAAATGTGATCTCCTTCTATTTCTAAAATTTCCCACCTTCTTCTTGTCTTGACTACACAGAGGAAGCTGAATTCCCACAATCTTAGATTCACTTTGGAGCTGCAAGTGTTTCTGACATTGCTGTGTGTCTCTTTGCAGATACAGGCTGTATTACATTGTCCCAGTATATTCTGCTGGATCCCATTCTAATGTTCTTTCTCATGGGAGCTGTTCTGAGTATGGTGAAATGTAACAGCTGTGCAGACAGGTAAGATAAGGATGATAATTTTGTTAAACTAGTGATATTTAACTTCCACACAATTAAAGTAATGTCTGCCATTGGTGATGTGTGAATGGCTGAAATGAGATTACTTCAGGAAATTTGAAGGTGAAAATGACTGTTGGTAGCAGAGAGAAATTTTTACTCTGAGGGTTTGTGTGGTTAGGGAGAAAGTATTGTGCCTGGAGTACACCAATTTACCTGTGACGGTAAGCCTATGACCTTTAAAAATCCTGCTGTATAACGTAAATAGTGTAATTTGTTTGATTTAGAGAATGGCTACAAAAACTTAGAGCGAAATATAGCCAGGATGATTCTGAATAAAGTAGTAAAGTTGTTAAGAATATTTGCTATAGACCCATCCAGAGAGGGTAGTGGTTTTTAGGTACTGGGATGTGTCAGAAGGCTTCTTTGTGGCTGGGCTGCACAGAGTAGTTTCCTTGAAATGCATCCCAAATTCAAAGTCAGAAGAAGTTGAGATTCTGTGTTATATATGAGCAGTTTTTACTTCATGAAACAATCAAGACCTGATAGTATCAATCTTATTGTGTCTGCAGTTTGCGTGGCTGAAATGCAGCCTGCAGCATCACGTACGGCTGTCCAAGGCAATCCTTATCTACAGCACATTCCCCAGGGAATGCAGCACTAAAAACAGGGCAGTGCTTGATCAGCTCTGTGTGTCTTGACCTGAATTTATTTTTCATATCTTAGAACTAATCCTGTTGTCAAAGTAGCTGATATTCTACAAATAAAGCCAACTCTGTTGCTTAGCAGGTCATGGGGATTTTGTCTAGTTGAAATAAAAGTGGCAAGGCATTAGGAATCAGAAGGAAACAGTTTTAAGTTCTGCTGTCATTTTTTCTCATCTCTCTTCTATAGTTCAATTTTATGTCAGTTTATAATTTGTTTGCTTTTTGCTGCTGCTTTTGTTTGTGTTTTCGATAGAGGTTTTCCGCTAAGGCTTTCTTGCTGTACTACAGGTGGCTGCTCTTTGCCTCTTGTTCTTCCCCATGTCCCTAAATTTCTGAGAGAAGTAAGTTTGCACTTTATGGAGAAAAGTTCTTGTTTCTGTTTTCAGAACTTTCATGTAGTCAGACTTTCTTCATACTAGTATTTTAGCTTATACCTGATGTCTGTGTTTCCATCCTTGAATAGGGGATCTAAGTGTGCCCCTGGCTTAAGTGTACCTGAAGCCTGTATCAAGGCTTCACAAGACTGTATCCGAAACCAGTATCCTTGTGTGATTCTAAATTAAATGAAAAACTTGTTTTTCCACTTCTTATGGGTTCCTGAGAAGATGGACTGTAAATTTTTGGGGTAACTGATCTGTTATTTATTTTTGTGATCACAGGCTGCCCATTCATTTAGCCATCATTTTATTTACTGACTTGCTCTACTGGTCCTGCAGGCCATTTTCTGCCTCCTGGTGGTTCTGGCTGAGTCTGACTGGTGTGAGCCTTGCTGGAGCAATGGGGGTAAAATTTGTTGGCCTTTTTGTAGTCCTCTTGGTTGGCTTGAACACAATCTATGACCTATGGGACTTGCTGGGGAACCTCAGCCTGTCACTGGTGAGTTTCAAAGGCTTTTCTTTAAGTGTTTCTTTGTTTTGTTTGCTTTGTAATTCTGCTAGTCTTTGACACCCCTGCAAATACCTAAACAGAGATACTCTGTAGCAGAGAGGAGCATCTGATGTGGTGATGAAAAAAGCAGATTAAGGTTTTAATGAAAAAATTATTGCCGCACTTTTGAAAAAAAACAAACACACTTATATTAGCAGTTCGTAATAGTATCCAAGCACAGCAGAAAGACTGTTACTTTTTCCTGAGAGAAACTGTTACCATTACAGTTGGCTGCATTTTCAGTCTAACCTTTACAGGAGTAAAAGGGAGTGGCTTTACAGTGGCCCGAAGCAAGATGTTGCCCAGCACTGTTACCTGACCTTCCAAGGAGCATGTGCTACCTGGCAGACAGCATGTCTTGCAGCACTCAGTTTGCATAAGCAGTGTGAGCTCAGGCTCTGCTTTGTGAGAGTAAGGGGGCAGAGGCTGCGTAGCAGGAGCATCACGAGTCACAGAAATGCTCTGCAATCTGCAGCATCCATTGCCAGTTTAGGGGATTAAGACAGCCATAGCCTGCTTGACTTCATACACATTTAGTTCTTCTAAGCCTTAAAAAAATTGCTAGTGGGTTTGAGTGTCCTGGTCTAATATATTGCATTTTATATTTGCAAAGTGTGAAATCTGCCATTTGGAGAAACACCTTGATGTACCATTTGCTGTCTTGCAACTGGCAGGAAGACAAATTCTTCAGTCATATCTTTTAAAAGGTGTTCAGTTCTCTTCTTGTCTCAGCCTCTTTTGAAGCTTGAAAATTCTATTTTTTTCACTTACTGTTTTTGTCTCGTTTGTCTTATAAACAGTGGGAGTATGGGGGGACTTTTTCTATTCCTCCTGTGTGATTTGTTTTCTTTGGTTAACTTGAATCAATATGGTCTGCAAAGATTCAATGTGCCAACTCCAGAGAAACACTTCTTGAGCAAAGTCAGTTAATTGCATTTGAAATAGAACGAATCCATCATGTCTAAGCTTTGTGCCAGGAGACAGCTGCACAGTGATTTCATTTGTGCTGCTGGCAACAAAGGCAGCAAACCCCCGAGTGTTAGAATATGTAAAGAATTTACTCCGGAAGGTAGATGCTTTCTGAATAGCTATTTGGCAGCCTTGTTACTTGAGGAGAAGGAAAAAAAAAGGTGAGGATTAATCTTCTGAAAGCCTGAATAATTTACCTCTGCATTTGTTAGGAAGCCACTCATTATTATTTATATGCAATTTTTTGGGGACTACCTTGATTTCTAGAATTCTCAGCTTGTGTTGGTCCATTGTTCCGGTTTGCTCACCGCTGTCTTTCACACGCACTTTCTTTTCTTTGACTTTGGATTGAAGTCTTTAGTTGCAGAAAACCATTTCATGAAAATTGAAGCATATTGAGGCCTTTCTAATTAGGGAACTGGAGGGTAGTTCATGTGCCTCTCTACTGTCTGTATTTGGTTATGTACCATCAATCAGCATTAGTTTTTAGGGTCCAGTGGTTATGAAGTATTCTGCTGAAGTACTGGAACTGAACAGCTCTTTGCTTTGTTGACTTCACTGAGTTTTGCAATGTGTTCAGCTTTTTCCATTCCTTCTGAATTAATTGGTTCTGGTACTAAGGGATGGAGAATCATTAGCTTAATGATTATGTGACAGGTATCATGTTAAAAAATATGGAGAATAGCAAGTGCCTCTGTTTTCACCCACTTTGACATTAGTGTGGCCATGTAGTAAACAGTTTCTGCTATTTAATTTTTTTCTTCTTCCACAACTATTTATTATCCACTCTCTACTTTATGTTATTTACTACCAGCAGTGTCAGTAGGATTTGAAAATGTAATAGCTTCTTTGACATCTGTTTGCAAAACATATTTTCAATTGGTTGAAATAAAATGTTTTACTTTCATTTTGGGACATTTGAAGAACAGGTTTTGCTGCTGACTTTTCTGTAGTTTCTGGTTGAGCAGCACTAGAAGTTGCTGTGTGAGAGCATCCTTGCTAAGCAAGATGATTTCTGTAAGTGAAGCATATGTAGATCCCCAAGATGTCCTGGTTACATTTACATTTGCACAGACTTACTGGGGGAGCAAATTTTCATTTTCCCTCTTGCTTAGCTTTGGTAGTTACTATTTTGGGAGCCATCTCTTTGCTAGGATTTTTGGGTTAAGATATGTACCACTGATAAACAAGTTAAGGTCCTTGCTCTCGAAATACTTTCAGTGGGGGCTGTCCAACCTCCTTTGCCAAAGTTAGGGATGCTCAGCACTTTGGAACACTAAACTCTCCTATTTGCCTAATTTTGTCTTTTTTCCTATGACCCTAAAATGTTGAGGTACCATAGCTCCAGCTTTTGGAGATGCACAGCAAGGGCTGGCTCAGCTTTTACCTCTCTCTGGGCTTTTCTGAGGTAATTTTACAACCTGGTGAGCTTTTTTTGCACAGCAGGCTCCAGCCATAGGACTGCTGCTCAGAGTCTTGTGAAATCAGGAGTGAAGTTGTTCCTGCACTGTTTGATCCAGATTGTGTTTGTTACAGGTCATGTTTGGGAAGCATTTACTGGCTCGTGTACTCTGCCTCATCGTACTGCCACTTGCCCTCTACACGGCTGTGTTTGCTGTTCATTTTGCAGTGTTAAATAGAAGGTATTTCACAATGTTTTCTCCAGAAGAATAACTTTGCTTTGAATTAAAGGCTATTGGTTATATAGTAGTCCACTTTCAGTGTCAGAAGCACAGCCACAAGCTGTGTCTTTGTTTAATTCTCTTCCCCAGCTCTCTGGCCAAGCTGGCAGTGAAATTGAATTTGAGTTTGAGACTCTCTGAAATGCCAAGCAAGTAACCTAACCAAATTTCCTGTCTCATTTTTTTTTCCTCTTATCTTTCTGGGACCTGAAAATGTCTCAATTCCATTCTTTGTCTTTTTGTAATTAAAAAAAAAGTCATTACTTTCCTGAAAAATGTCTGTGATTGAAAGAGTCTGAATGTGCTTGAAGGGAGGGCTCTTTCCTGAATGCATGCAACCAAGGGATGCTTTTTACAAGGAAAGAGCTAGTCAAATGGCCAAGTAATGTTTTCCATACGCCAGCATTAAAAAATGAGGTGAATAAGCACTTCACTGTAGAAAAATAATAGAAAAATAAATATGTTATTTTTCAGTTAAAGTCCACTGGTTTTACCACTAACCTCTTAGCAGGAGTAAGATTACAGGAGTCACAGAGAAAGGCTTTATTATATCTGTCCTGACAGTGATCAGTTTATTTGTTGTAAGAACACCCCCAAAGACAGTTCTGATGCTTTGTGCAGTGCTAGCATTTACATTTTTGTGACCTCATGTCCTTGCAACTCTGGACAGTTTCCTGCAAGACTGTCTCTATCTGCTGTGATTCAAAACATTAAGGAAGTGTGCCTCTTAAAGGAACTGCACCCACTCTTCTTCAGATGCCCAGTCTGGTTTTATAATTTTTCTTCTGTAAAAACAACTTGGTAATGCATGACAAAGGTTTGTATGCTGCTTAGTTAGACCTTGAATTGTCATATTCTTTGCTGTCTTTTGTAGTGGTCCTGGGGATGGTTTCTTCAGTTCAGCATTTCAATCCCAGCTGATTGGGAACAATCTTCATAATGTCTCCATTCCAGAGCGTGAGTGTCCGTATGAATAAAGGACTCTGAATGTTGTCAGTGTACATGAGAACTTAAATAAAAGCGGTATCCCCATGACTCAGTGCAGTGTGAATTATGCCTTCCATGGTAAAGGTCAGATCCATACTCTTCCTCTGTGCAGTTTTATGTATTGACAGAAAGAAAAAGACTGAAAATTCAGTACATGGTCACTAGCTGTTTCATTATATTACATCTAGAGGGAAGGATGCCATTTTGAGGGGTTTGACATGTGTGCATGCATCTCGTTATTCTTTGGTTCTATATTGATGTTTTTCCTGTTCACCTTAGACTTGTAGGTGTTCAGATGTGGGATTTGTTTCCAAAATATGTGTAAATGGAAACTATCAACTTTTGTGACACAGCATGCCACTGGTCCAGCTATGTTGTATTCAGAATGCATCCAAATTTAGCAAAAAGAAGGCTATGTGGTTGTTCCCTAATCCTCAGGTTGACTAGGGACTACTGAGCCTTTAAAATGGTTTAGCTTTCTGATTACTTCAGCTTTATTCTGGCTGTTCCCTGCTCCAGAGCTGTCGCTGACAGAGCAGCAGGTCTGTTCTCCAAGGGTGATTTCTCTCGCTTGTGTTGGGGACTAGGAGGGAAGATGTCTTAAGCCAGTGTAGCAGCTCTGTTATCCAACAGCTGAGCTCGCCTCCCTTCTCTCTTGTATTGCTGTAGGGTTCAGAAGTGTTATACTCTTAGGGAAAGCCATCTTAAAACTCTCATTATGAAATTACAAACAAAGGAATGTCTTGCCATGTCTGTTTATGTTAAAACTTAGTGGGAGAATTTTAAGTGTTTCAGCCAAATGTTATATAACAGTTTCACTGAATCCTGGTTAGGGATGGGAGATAAGCTTGCAATGAGCCCTGTGGAGTAATGTGTCAAACAGGAAATGAACTTCCATCAAAACAATGAAGAGTGCATGCTTAATCGAGCACTGTAGACTAGCTGGGGGAGATACAGGACAGCTGCCTTATGTCTTTGTTCCTCCCTCTTTCTCATGCAGATTTGGCATATGGGTCTGTGGTCACAATGAAGAACCTTCGGATGGCAGGGGGATACCTTCACTCCCACTGGCACCTCTATCCGGAGGGCATTGGGGCTCGCCAGCAGCAGGTTGGTGTGCTGTGGTAGTATTGCCTGTGCCTGCAACCGCTGGGTTACTCTCCTTGTATTTGGCATTAGGAGCCGAACTGGTAGGAGCTGTGTGTTTACTCAGCATCTGTTACCCTCTCAGTGCCACAGCTGTGCACTTGGCTTAGAACTCTGACTAAAAAGGAGGCTTGAAGAGAGCCTACCACACTGCACCAGAGGGGTGACTTACAGTCACAAGGCTTTGCAAGACCACCATCCATGAAAGTTACCTCAAGGAAGGCTGTAAAGTTTTGTTTAAAACAAATACATTATCTTGCAGCTTTTCTGGCTGTATATTAAAAGCAAGGTAATAGAACTGCTATGTATTGTTTTTACTCCAGCCACTGGCCTCTGTGACCTTACATGAATCCCTCTCCTTTGTGCCTTGCTTCCTTTATCTGTCACCAAAGAATTTGCTCAATAAATTAGATACTGTACATTTGTAAGCTAATGTAGCCATATGGAAACCATCTGAACTAAGGGCTTCTCATTAAATGATTAAGCAATAAGTGAAAGTAGAAAGCAGAAATCATGTAACTATCTCTAATTAAGAAGTACAAACATTAAGTGGATTTCTTATTTTTGTCCATCATCATCAAGCTTCACAAATCTTTGCTGCTTCTGCACTTTTTTACCGAGATGTATTCTGTGGTTTGATTATTGGTGTCTAAAAATTGTTGAGATCCTTGAAATAAAATTGCCAGAAAAACACAAGTGTGTTTTTAACTCCTTGCTGTCTCTGTGGCTAGGAGGAAGTTTTCAGAAGTGAAAACTTTGTCTCAATCTTTTTCCTGCTGCTTGTCACAATCAGAATTTCTAATACTCTTAACATGACATTAATGTTTATTATGGTATATGGAGATGTCATGCTAAACTGCCTCAAGCATAGGCAAAATTGGAATGCAGGTCATGCTTTATGACACTAAAAGCAGGGAAAGGCAATTTGGAGAGGACACTAATGGAGTTCCTTGTGGAAAGTGGGGAAGGGTGGAGATTTTCCCGCTGTGCTCCATGCCCTGGTGGTAGGACAACAGTAGGGTTCTAGGGTAGTTTCAGGGATCTGGAGAGGGGAAGGGAATTCAGAGAGGAATTTGGAGGAGATGTAGAGAGGAAAAGTGATCTCTCTGCTTCCACTTTCTCCTCCTCTCCTGATGGCTTGACCTCAAGGTACAAGGTTCTACCTCCAGCTGTCCCTTTTTCCCTATTGTCAGACGCTCCTCTGTGTTCTGCCTCTCACCCACCCACTGGATCATCTGCTCCCACCTAAGAGAGAGGCACAGGTGGGGCACTGGGCTAGGCTCTCACAGAGCAGGGCGTGCTGCTCTGTCAGGGGTGGGTGGGTGAAGGGAGTACAGTTCCATGTGCTCTGGGGAGCAGCAACCTGGAGTAAGATGCTCTTGGTGTCATGGTAGCAGTAGATGCAGTTACTTTCTATGAGGCTGAGCAGGCTGGCAGGGGTTAGCTGTGTAGCATGTGTGGCTGTAATGGGTGATCCCTGAATCCTTACCTTGCCTGAATATTTTGGCAGATGTTATGGTTGTCACAGTCAGCCTCTTGTCAGAAATCTCTACTGTATGTAAAGGCAGTGCTGCTTCTGTCTCCTGGGTCAGATAGTGGTCAGTGATTATGCAAAAGCTCTGGTTTGAATATCCTGTTGTTGTAGAAGGAACCTCTGAAACAGGTGAGGGGAGGTCAGGCTGTGTTTGGAGGCTGTTGGTGCATGTGAACTGCCATGAAGTGTAGTGCTTCTGAGTATGGGCTATCCACTGGCTAAGAGGTGTCATCTGGGTTAAGGAGGGGCCCATAACTGGTTTTCTAGGGGGCATTGTCATCAAGGTAATCCCAGGATTTTTGTGTGGTTGGTGCATTTATCTGGGGCTTTGATTTGCTGGTGAATGTGTGACTGCTACCAACAGCTTTTTTCTTGTTATGTAAAATAATGAATCCTGTCATTTCAGGTCACTGCTTACTTACATAAAGATTTGAATAACCTGTGGATCATAAAGAAACATGATTCAGATACAGGTAACAAAAACAGTAAAGTGCCTTTTATTACTGCTGCTTCTGTTTTTCACATAAATATTCTTAGTTCTTTCCAGGGCAGAGTATCCTTCCTGGATATGAGGGGGAGAGGAGGAAGAACAAGGGGAACCTGTCTCTTGATTTACATTGTGTGTCTACTGTGTTTTTTGTTCTTCTCCAGACTGCACAGCTGAAGTAAATAAGCTTTTCTTAGCTGAAGGTTGCATTGAGACAATTTTTCAGCTGTGTAGGGCTGTAAATAACAGTAGAGAGGAAATTTGAACTGAGTATTGTTTGCAATCTGTTATTGTGGCTAAGAGTCTTGGGAAAGCTGAGTCCTGTTACGATCTGGTACATTGTGTTTGACAGATTTTTGTGGATGATTGCCTGGGACAAGATAAGAGTACTGAATGTGATGATCTGTGGTTTGTGCAGAAAGCTGTTGGTTTAGATTATGTAGTGTAGGTAGCTGAGGCCTGCTTGGTCTGGCAGTTTCCTTTATTTTTTTACCTGCCACATGTGTTTATAAAAATCAACAAGAATTTTCTAAACAGCAAAAAATGTAAATAACATCGATCTATAAGAAAAATTATAATCAGTGTTGCAAGAGTAATTTATAGTTGACATTCTTTAGAGTAGCTCTCAGGGTTAGAGTCTGTAAAACACACCAGGCTTAGAGTCAGACCAACTTTGTTTGCTTTATTATCTGCTTGAGGCATGAGCATCAGCAAGAAACTTTGTCATACCCTGGTAAGTTTGTCAGTGCATTGATATGATTAGTTTGTCTTCCTTCAGCAGATCTGTCTGACCCCTCAGGTCCTGTGGAGTTTGTGAGGCATGGAGATATAATTCGTCTGGAACATAAAGAGTAAGGATGATTTCTGGGATTCAAAGAGATTGTGTGATTGAATAGAGTTGGTGGGAGACTTGTCCTGCTGGAGACTGTGGTTAGACAAGCACAAACAGGCTGTGTGACAGAGGTATCTGTATATCTGAATTTCCAGTGTGAGGTTTGTAGAGATTTTCTTCTATGATTTATGTTTTCAAATGTGTCTATTAAATGAGAAACTTCAGAGAGAACTACACAATTTTATTAGAACTACCTCCCTAAACAGCAGGGAGATTTCTTCAGTTCTGTGAGGTGCAATAGTCAGGGTAACTCTTCCAGAGAAGCAATTTCAAAACTCTCATTCTGTTGCC
Source organism: Taeniopygia guttata (assembly GCF_048771995.1). Lineage (NCBI taxonomy): Eukaryota > Metazoa > Chordata > Aves > Passeriformes > Estrildidae > Taeniopygia > Taeniopygia guttata. Next base: position 43,206,889 of record NC_133030.1, on the reverse strand, counting down.
TGTCTCCATGCTGAATTTTCTAGACAAATAGAATATAGGGTTTTTTGGTCAGTGTACTGCAAGTATCCTGTCCCTATGTTCATAGGCAATATCCACCTGCTGAAGTTCTCAACAGCACTGAGATCATAGCAGTTAAACACTTTGCATGAAAATGGAAGCTTTCTGCAGAGGATACCTAAGAGGAAGCAGTGGAAGTGACTTGATATTTAGTCTTTATCTAGTGTAATGTCACTATATCAGTGTGCCAAAATGCTATGTGCTTTCACAGCTTTGATTTTTTAACAGAACCTCTAAATTCGTGAGCCAGGAAATCATGTTGTATTATATGCACCAACCATTGCTTAGGTTTCCAAAATAATTATTTTAGAAAAAATAAGTCTTATAATCATTATTTTTTTAAATTTTGAATTTGGGAGTTTACTATCAAATACATGAGTAATGAGGATGATAACATCTTGATTAGGCAAAGTGGGTTAAGTCCTGAGAGGTCTGTGGCACGGGAGTGAATGGGCGCTGCTGGGGAAGGATCCGGGAGGTGGCACAAGGGGCCGGCCTGTGGCATGTCCCGTGGGACAGCGGTGTCTGGGACAGTGCAGCCAGCAGCAGCAGCACGCTGGGCACTGTCCCAGCACCTTTGGCAAGGACTGATGGGCTATGGCCAGGTTTCTCTGCTTCCCTCAGCTGGCACACCCTGCCAGTATGGGAGGCTCTTTGCCTGCACTGTGCTGGTGTAAATGGTGACCACTGATTTCTCCCTAAATGGTACAATCTTTCCCTGCAAAAGCAAAACTGATAATCACAAAAGGTCAGGATCTTGCTTTTCGTCTTATAAGACAGGTCTCTTTGTCACATTTTTACTGTTAATTAAAACAAAACAGAGCAAAATGAAACCAATCTCTTTTCCTTTTAAAGGTGGTAGATTGTAGTTTGAGGGCTGGATTTTTTCATGCTGTCATCCTTTTTTGTCACTGTCGAGTGTGGCATAAGCTCAGAGTCACATGCTGGGAAGCGACAGTTTCACTCCGTGTCTCCCATCCCGTTAAGGCTGCATCCTGCTGTGCCCTCAGCTGGAATTCAGTGATTACAGTACTGGCAAATCTCTGAATGGCTCAAATCAATGTTTTTATCACAAATTGACAAGGTTCAAAGGTTTGACTTTTAATTTCATTTCAGAACTTCTAGAAATCTGCACAGTCACCAACATGAGGCTCCCCTGACAAGGAAGCATTTTCAGGTCACTGGCTATGGAATAGTAAGTGAAGGCAAGATAAAACAAAAGCTTCTTCTTTTGGGAAGAGTTCATATCATGCAAGGGAATTTATTGTTGCTTTTTTTAGTTTGTTATCCAGGATGATAGATGGACATCTGCCATCCTCAAGGAGAAAACTGATGTACTATGAAATGCCTTATCTCATATTTAAGGTCTATTTAATGTGAACACAGATTTAAAAAAATTTAAACTTTTACTGTCAGTCTAGCTTTGGCAGCATTCAACTCCAAAAATGACAAACTGAGCAACCTTGAAGTTGCTCTGACAAGTATTATTTTATGTATTTGGCCTTGTCACATAGACAAGTGGGTTTTTTTTGACAGAATGACAGAATTTTGAATCACAAACATGGAATATGCTTTGAGGGCTGAATTTCTAAATGCAAAGATCTGTTGCCTAAACCCCTTTTGTGAAGCAGCCAAGTTGCCCCTGTTTATGCTGTAACTCTGAGCTACAGTCAAGAATGAATTGAAAGCAAACAAAATTAAGGTTGGCAAGATAGAGATTTATTTGTGAATGGTTGCTTATGTCTAGAATGATGTTTTCCTGATGGGAATCTCTTCTGTGAAGTGTGAGTGAGTCTGGTCTGGGCTAGTTTTTTTGGCTTAGCACCCAGTGGAGTTTCAGAATTTCCTATTTGCAGTGCTTCAGTTCTGTGTGTCTTCTAGTTTGGGCATTGTTTCGTTTCTTTTTTCTATTTTTGTAATTTTTTTTCTGGAATGGTGTGTTTGCATGATAGAATGGAACAGGAGACTCCAATGACTTCTGGCGGATTGAAGTGGCAGGCAGAAGGACTGGGGAGCTCATCAAAGTCCTGCGGAGTCAGGTCCGGCTGACCCATGTGGCCACAGGCTGTATATTGGGATCTTCTGGAAAGACTCTGCCAAAATGGTAAATAGTTTGTAATCCCCATCCAGCCCTGCAGGGCCTTGAGCTGACATGTTCCTGTACTCAATGGTACTTTTAGACTAAGCAATAACTACATTGCTTCCATTTCTTTAAAAGAATAAAAATATAAGTAGCAGGTACTAGGAATATGACCAAAGGATCTGGGTTAGGGTTATGCAGTCTGTTACAGAGAAGCTATGCAGCTCTGAAAAATAATGTCCCTTACTAATAAATCCAAAAGTGGCATGGACATAGGATCTTGTCATCTGGTAAGACCAGGAGGGGATGACAGACATGTTATTTAACGTGTTATTTATCCTTGGGGTTTGCAAAAATCACTGAAAACTGGGGCAGTTCATGCTGTTCTCTACCACAGTCTTCAAAATTGCTTTCTATTGGTATTAATTTACCTTGTGATTAGAAGACCTTTGCCATTTTTGCTTGCAGCATCTGAAATGAGGCAGGGTTACAAACTGCAATTAGCAGGGGTTGGAATTTTATATGTCCTTGAATTATGCATCTTCATCATTCAGATGAGGTGTATGCAGAGACATCCAGGCTGATGGAAGCAAGCTGCCCTGTCTGTAAAGCTGCACCATATGGGATGTTGACATGGATCCTATGCACTCATGCTGCTGCTGTTTTGATTTCTCTTCTGTGTGTTGTGGTAAAACCAGATTAAAGAATCCTGTGTATACTGAATCACAGACCAGGCAGGTATCTCTGGCAACTGCCTGGCCGGGAGTGCAAATACCATTTAGACATCACCATAAAACTGGACCTATGGACACATAATGTGTTCAGTTTACAAAAAAGCCACAAAAATCTCCATCAAGAGCATTCAGAAAACATTGTGGATTGCTGATTGTTTTTTTTTTCCCACTAACAACTTGCTATGTGAATGGAAGTTATTGCCACAAAATGTTGATGATAGTAACAGCTGAGGGCAAAAAAATACTTGTTAACTGCAAATAAGGATGATTAGAGTATATTGGATTTTTATATTTTTTATTTAGAGGGTAGTAATCACTGTCCTCCAGAGAATTTAATGGTAATTATTTAATGGATTACTTAATTAGTGAAATTTTCTAAGTGGTGATTGATAGAAAATTCCCTATTAATCTGTCATATTTCTGCCAGATTTGATACACTTTCTCCCAAAATCTTTGATACGACCTGCTAGACATAGGGTGACAGACTAAAGAACAGTTATTCGTATCCTCTAAGGTGGTTGTTTTGTTTCTGTAATTCAGTTCTTGTAGATACGGATTGACTTAAATTGATGATGGTGATTTTCTTTGGAGGGACTATAAGGGTTGAATTGGAAGTAGTTTCTTTGTAGTTGGCAAAGTGCATAATTTTCAAAAATCCCATCTAAGGCTTTTTAGGTGAGAAAGTGAGAAATGTGGTTCAGCTATTCTGTAGAATTTTGATGTCAGTTGCCTTGCAGATCTGTTTTGGTTTCTACATGGTTCCTGTAGTATGTAAGAATGCAACTGCTGAAGCATTATAGAGAAGTATAAAGCTAAAGGGGAAAAACTAAACATGATGTGGAAATATTGAGGATTCCTGTGGGGTGGTGGTGAACTGTTCTGCTGATCCACAGGGGCTGGGAACAAGTAGAAGTCACCTGCACACCATACCTGAAGGAGACACCCAATTCCCTTTGGAACTTTGAAGATCATATTAACCCTAAATGTAAGTAATTGATTTCCTTTTCAATTGAGAGTGCATCTTGGATTACTGTTTAAAGGAAGGGATGAGCTATCATCCCTGGCATTCTGCATTTGAAATGTATGTGTTCTTTCCCAGCTTAAGTGCAAACTTGCTGAACTTGAGTATGTGCAGGGATGCAGAGCCCTTTTCTATTTCACTGTTTGTACTGGAAGCTGGTGATAATGCTTGAAGTGTAAAGACTTTTTTAAGGATTTTGAGATTTTAATGTGTTATGAAAGTGTGAAGCACTCCAATACGGCTGTTATTTCTAACATTGTTTAACTGGGAATTGTCATTGATATGTCATATATATTTCAATGATATTTTTAAAAAGCTTGGATCCAGTCTGTTCTGGTGTATTTTTTTCATTCTCCTACTGGGGGTGTGCTGAATTATGACTTTGCAGTACCATCAAGAAATGAACAGTGTGTGACAGGGATCTAAGTTTCCCAGTAATGACAGGTGGGTCTTGCAGCCTCATCCAGGAGTCACATATATTTCACAGGCTCATCTGTCCCGGTTTGTTCAACACAATTGTCATCCCATGAGTTTCAGGTGGCTCGGGCTGGGTTCTGAGTTATTAGAACACTTACTGTTCTTCCTTCTGTGAGAGTATGCAAAACAAAGGAAAGAAATCCTGGGCTGTTGACTTAGTAGAATTTCCTCTTCTGCTGTAATGCATTTTACATTCCCATACTATGGCTCATTTACAGATAAAAGAAGCCTATGAAGCCTTTGTCTCTTAATTCCAGCCAGAAATACAAATTATTTATTTAATGGACTTTTATATATTTCTATTGCTCCTGGAAGTAAAGGAGGAAATTTAGAAATTCAACAGTTGTAAAGTTCACTGGGAGACACTTCTAACTGCAAGCCACTGTGTTCAGAGTATGAATGAATTGCAGAGGGAATTAAAAGAGGTGCTGGAAGCAGATTTGTTGTAGGAGGAGAGAATTTAGTTTATTATGAAAAAGGCAAATAAAAGTGAACCATGCAAACTTCTAATCTATTTTTCTCTCTCTTTTTTTTTTTTTTTTTTTGAAGTGCCCAATATCAGCTTGGATGTTTTGAAACCTTCTTTTGCAGAAATTCTGCTAGAATCCCACATGGTTATGATCCGGGTACGATATCATTGATTCCAGATTATCATTTTCTTCCTTCTGTCTCTTGCATTCAAAAAGAAATAGCACTTTCAGAGGGATCTGGGTGATGGCTGCAAGCTAGGGCAGAATTTACATGCCAAGCAACCTACTTGAATTTATACTTAGAATAAAGGATGATCTTGGAGCTAAATCTTCCAAGTCCAAGTTTGGAAGCCTTGTGCTTAATGCCTGGCTCTGCTGTTGATGTGATCTAGCTACAGCCTAGTTATGTAATGTTTTCTCTACCTTCCTGTAAGGGTTTAAAGGAAATTTAGTCTTTATGAGGCAGGAGGATATTACTGTGGTCGAAATAAGGAAAATCAGCTAAAAAGACACTTAAAAAGCCAGTAAGTGTTTTGAAAATAGAAAACTTCTGATTTTTTTCAGGTTCATCAAGGAGTTGTGATTTCTGGTTTCCTTTTTATCTCTCAATATATGCTTTTTAAAAAGAGAAGATTTAATATTTGCAAGGTGGACTGCTCTTGCAGTCTTTTCCTATGCCTGTTCTTTGTACTCTTGGCCACAGCCCTTTTGCTTCCAGCTCCTCAATCTTTCTTCTGAAGAATGAGAAGTTAATATTTTGAGAAGGGAATCTAGGGTTTTCTTTGCTGCTGTTTGTGAACCTCTTCTGAGATTTTAAAGAGAAAAAAGTAGTCAAGCATGTTATTGTTAGTACTTGTAAAGTGTTTTTGTAAAGCGTGTCCATGGCAATCAGTGATAATGCTGTCTCAGGTAAGGAAGCACCTGCATGAGTTTCCATGGAAATAATCTTTGAGGCTTTTTTTTCGTGGTGGAGACAAATCTGTCACAGTAGTCTCTTAATGACAAAAGGTCTTGCTTATGCAACAGGTATCCTTAGTGACAGAAAAGCTGAAGAGGAAAAATGAGAGAATACTGCCTCTTTTGCTACCCAAAAACGATTTTCACTTGCACAGTAGTATTAGTACATTCATAGTCCTAATTGTGACCATTGTGGAAGATGTATTTATGTAGGTCAAAAAAGAACTTTCACTCAGGAAGGGTATTGATATATGTTTGTGTACACAGATATTTCTGGGCAGACATTGCAGCACACCCGCCTGCTCATTTAAATTCTGTTAATTTATCTGTAGGGAAACAGTGGCCTCAAACCAAAGGACAATGAAGTCACATCCAAACCTTGGCACTGGCCCATCAATTACCAGGTATATTGTTCAATCCATATTCCTTTCTATTTTCAAGTGCTTTTGCAATGCCTTTTGAAGCAAAACGCCTTGTAATTGCATTGAAGATACTGTCAGCTTTCTTTTGCAGCACCTGAGATGCATGGATGGGAATTGGTCTCACCTTAGATGCTGTGCAAAATACCAACTGGACTGATGAATATCTGTTTTTCTCCCTTCTGACCTCTTTCCTCAGGGACTGCGTTTTTCTGGTGTCAATGAGACAGATTATCGGGTTTATTTGCTTGGAAACCCGGTAAGTTGGAGTGAGAAGTTCCTAGCCAATGTCTTTAGCAAACTTTAGCTTGGTCTTGCTTCTGCCAGTTCTCTTCCTTCTCCTTTTGGACTGTCTCTCTTACTATAGTCCTAATGTTTGCATGTCACATGCACACATCAAGCATGAAGTCCCAAATCTTTCTTTTTCTCTTGTGTAGGTGATTTGGTGGCTAAATCTGGTCACTATTGGGTTATATCTTCTGATAACAGTTGCCACTGCAGTGGTACTGAAGAGAGGTGTCCAGCTGACATCTGAACTCAAAGGTGAGGTCAGTCTTCCTTTTCATAAATGCCTTTTGTAGGAATCTTAAAATTGTGTGGGTGGCAGGACTTTGTGTGTCAAGGGTGAGAAACCACTGAACTTGGATTATCAAGAAGTGTCCACAGGGAAAAGAGTGGGAACTTCATAGCTATAGTTTTATAGTGAACACCACAGCTACAAAAATAGTGCATGGCTACCTACATTGGCTGCATGGGATACAGGGCAATTAATCAATGCCCTGCTATCGAGCTCTGCATGTGCTCTGTACTTGGTAGTTTGCACAGTGTTTTAAGACAAGAAATGTTTTCTGATATTTATGCAAAGCAAATGACAAATGCAAGAGATAAAACGATCCTTTATTATGCCCATTGCCAAGGTTTTGGAGCTTTTCACAAGCCCTAATTAGTCATACTTTCACCATTCCTGTTTACATCAATGGTTGCTTCATTTTGTAGATCTCCTTGTAGGAGGTAAGTTCTGAAATGTGATGGGAAACACCTCAATTATACAAAAAGTTATTGGCTAAGCTGTATACAGACATCAGAGCTCATAGTCCCTTCCCCAGGCTGTGAAAGCTAGGCACCACTTCTTTCCAGGAAGGGCTGACAGAGTGATCATCTGGATGGCTCTCATTGCAGAGAAAATGAAAATCTTCAGAAACCAGAATCACCTGATTAGTTTGATGCACAGCCAGAGAAACTACACCTTTGGTCTTAACACAGAGCATGGTCAGCCTCCTGCGATGCCTTGAGACTTAGGTGCTTGTATATCTTTTCTGGTAGCTGTTCTCCTGAAGTGTGCTTGTATGTTTATAAAGAATGCAGCTAGGATGTTGCAGAGGCTTGAAGCAATTCCAGACCAATACATGACTTCCAGCAAAGATCATTCCTGCTGAGTTTACTTTGTGTGTTAAGGTTTGCAAATAGGAACTGTAGCTGAGTTTTTCTCTGCTGAAATATGTTTATTTGTGTTCCAGAACTGTCCAGAGTTGTGCTACATGCTGGAGGGCAGATCACACTGGGCTGGCTTCTTCATTACCTCCCTTTTTTTATGATGGGACGAGTTCTCTACTTCCACCACTACTTTCCTGCCATGCTTTTTTCCAGCATGTTGACAGGTAAATACTAGAGTCTTGGAGAAGACAAGGTAGGGAAAAAGGTGATACTCTGTTAAATAGAGTGTTTTTCAGCCTAATAGGTTTATTATTTTATAGCCTTTGCTTGTGCAAAGTGCTCGAAAGCATTGATTTACTCAAAATGTTTTTCACAAATCAGCTTGCAGTGCCAATTTTTTGTTTGTCTGTTTGGCTTTGGTTTTTTGGTGGTGGTTGGTTGGTTAGTTTTTTATGAGGCAGTCATGTCTGGTGCTTAGGGCATTAAATTAAGAGATGGGATTCCTGGTCACTGCTATTTCACTGTTCTTATATATTCTTGTATATAAGTTACTTCCCTTTTGGTTTACTGCCAGCACTTTTCTGTCATGTCTGTTTATAATTTGGCCTTGGTAGTTTTTCCTGTGATTTTATATCAACTTCATGAGCATCTGGCACACAGATCTCTTTTGAATTTATTTAAATGGAAAGGCAGGACAAAAAGAACATTTGCTGATACAAAACAATCTCTATGGTTCTGAAGGTTACCAAGGTAAATTAATTTAAAAATTGACATGGTCTTTTGGTGTTAACAGAGTTTCATCAGCCTAGTCTGTGAACATAGCAGCTCTGTTCTTCTGGCTTCTACCTCTTTCTTCTCCTAGGAATCACCTGGGATGCACTACTGAAGTTCTGTGCTGGGCTCTTGTCACCCAGCACTACAGCTAGAAGGGTATATGGAGGTGGATTCCTGGCACTGGTTCTGCTCATCCTGTACAGGTGAGTAGAGCTGAAGTTTTCATGAATGGAATGTATGACAATGGCCATCTCAATAGAAACTTTGCTGCCTGTTAATTATCCTTAGCCTTTGTTCTCTTTTCTCTTCTCTGCTGAACTTGTCAGACATCCTCAAGCCCAATCCTGAACCTTCAAATTTGATTAGATTCAGCATCTGTGTCCCAGTAATGCATTATAGAACATCTTTCCATTGCAGGAAATCTTTCTTTTGTTGCAGCACACAGCGTGAACACTCTGTTCTCCTCCAAACCTGCCTTTCAGTGGTTTGTGGTTTTATTTCCAGTGATGGTGACATATTCCTCAAATACAGGCAAATTTTTCATTATTGTAGGTTTTATCAGATTCTAAGAGAAAATTCCATGTGATAAAACTGTGTGCTATGTATATATTTGGTTCAGCAGAGATTAAAAGGTTCCCAGTAGAGCTTAGAGCAGCCCAAAGACAAAGGTGCCATAGGCTGTGAACTACTTGAGACAGAAAACTGTGCTATGTTTGATGGGCATTTGGTTTTTTTCCACAGCTTCTACCTCTTCCATCCACTGTCCTATGGGATGATAGGACCCTTGGCCTCCAACCCGAGCAGTCCCATGGCAGGGCTCCGGTGGATGGATTCCTGGGAATTCTAGAGCAAAGGAAGCCTGGATACAGCGGATCAGAAATACGAGATCTGCTGCATGTCAGGTTGATTCTGGTGCTTTGAGGACATGACTATAAAAGCCCTCTCTGGAGGACTCTGGGTATAGTAACCCTATTGCTTTGGCATTTGTTTGCACTGTCTGCATTGGAAGATGCAGAGGACGACAAGGTCCCCTTAAATTAAAAGACTCATGTCCTGAATCCTTAGGTTGTATTAATGGACAACTGGCTGCCGTGCCAATTCCTTGAAGCAGTGTATGTCAGTCAAACAGCAGTGGCATTCCAGCAGCCAGATCAGTACAAGTTGGAGGCTGTCTGCAGTTGCATGCATGCTCTATGCATGGGTCTGTGTCTTCCTTCTTGTAATCTAAGCACCACTACAGTCTGAAGCACTATAGGACTTCTGTCAAGATTAACAACCTTTCTTATGGTGAGGTTTTTGAAAGCTTACTGTAAGTATCTGGGGACCTTCATTCTACCTGGCATGGCTGTCTGAAGGTTTTTTGTTCTGACCCTGGATTTTTAAAATTTGACTGAAAGGATCTGTTTAAAATCTCCTGAGCCATTGTGCCTTGCCTGTCTCCCAGGCCCTCTGCAGAGATGGAAATTGTTTATTCCTATGTACTGCCTTTCTCTCTGGTCACCTTCAATGGTTTATACAACTCACCTAGCAGGCCTGTTTTCACGGCCAGACTGTTCCAGCTCAACTCTTTGTAGCTTCTTTCAGTTCTGTCTGAAAGTGCCAAGGAAATTAGAGCAGAAATGGCAGGTGGTTTATTTTCAGCCCCAGTATGCTGTAGAGACCAACATGAGGAGGTACTAGAGACTGTAATGATAGCTTGGAAATCCTACAGACAGCTGTCATTCAGCTTTTGCTCTCAGCTATTTCAGCGTCAGTGCCTGTGCTTTTAGGGGAAGGCTTCATCTCAATGCATGTGGCATCTGCAAAACAGGTTGCTGGTGCCAAAGTATCTGCTCAGTGTTCCCAAAATGAACACGTTCCTTCTCTAGGCTGCTGAACATCAAATTACAAGGGAATGTGAGGCCAGGCAGAAATTGTCTGTGAAGTGTCAAGAGCCATTGGGTGTTGAATCTACTCCTTCCAAGAAATTTGATTTATCAGGTGCCTTTGTCCTGTGTTAGATATTTTCATCTATGTTTCTTTTATTCCATTTCCTACCCTTCATCCAGTGTCGATTTCTTGTCGCAGTTCAAGTTGCTACCTTGTAGTATCCAATGTCGACATTTACATCACAGCTGTATTCCTATATCAAGAAGTAATATTTGAAAAACTCTGTTGTATATGTTTCAATGAACTCATGCCTTTCATTTCAGAGTTCTTGCTTTGCTTCATAGCCTTGCATCTAAATTACAGGTAAAGGGAGAGTAACAGGTGGGTGTGTCTGCCTTTAAACATGGACTGTGCATTTTATTTCTCTTTCCAAATCTTGAGATCCAATACATTTCCTACCACATGGAAGGGCTGCATTAGCATAGTTGTTCTGTGGGGGGAACTAGACTCCAGTCAGACTTGCTTTGGTTCCTCTTTAGTAGAGATCCACAGCATTGTTCAGTAAGGCAGCTGCTTGCTTTGTAAGGCTCTGGCTTGGTATGTCACATCTCTCCAAAAACTAACTCCTATAGATACTAGCTCATATGGAGTGGACCTGTGCTTTTGATTCTAAAGGTTTTGAGTTGACCACCTGCTGCTTATACATGATGGGAAGTCATTGCAATAATTAGCTGCTGGGTTTGATGATTCTTTTCCACTTGTTATTGCAGGAAGTGCTCCTGCATGAGCCAGGAATTCACAGAGGTGATATATAGGCAAGAAGGATGGGGAGGAAGGCTACAAACTTCTTCAGAACCTGCCAGATCTGACAGTAGCAAGCAAATTGTTAACTGTTGGCAATGTGGAAGGTAGACGGTGCAGTGCTGCCTTGTAACAACGTGATCCATCAATCTCTTGGTGAGATTATTGACTTAATACATTGCTATTCTCAATATGAGCTTTCCCTAAGGGAGTCCCATTGTCATGGGGAGGATTTGCCAGAAGACCTGGCAAAAGCCATGCTTTAAAGTGCAGCTTTTTCCAGCATGTACGATTTTACACTTCCCCTTAGCATTAACAACAAAATAAATCTAAGAAGCTTGGGAGTGTTTTGGAATTACTCTTTATTCATCATATTAAAACTTGGGAGTGTAAAAATTGAGTTAATAACGTTGATTTCTTCAGTAATTATGAAGAGCTGAGTTTTGTAGGAATTGCCTGAGGAAGATGAACCAGTATGGTTTTTGGCTAGGATCCATCCTTTATTAGTAATAATCTTCTGGATATGGATTGGCAGCTGAGTGCTGAAGGTGGCGAATTTAATGCTCCCATCCTACTTTCTTATGCACAAGTCCAGCTTCTATTTCAACACAGACAAAAGGTTTATTTTTCTTTAGGACTGTCACTTCAGAAATTTTCTTGAGGGCATTTGATTGACATTGAGACTTTTTCTTAGGTCTTGTGTGCTGGTAAATGGGTGGAGGCATACAGTGAAAAAAAAATCTATCTATTCCACAAGAGGGAGCAACTTCCAGCAGAATTTTAATTTTTGATCTGGAGTTAAAAGGATTGAAAGGTCTACATTGAAACTAGAGGGCAGACGTTTCCTCTGTACCCTCTGGACTCCAAGGGTTGGGTTTTTAAGTAAGTGTACATTCATGTAGCTCTGTCTTCTTTCAGGAGAAAAGTACTGAAAAATTAATCCTCTTAGAATTTGACCTTCAGTATTTGCTTCTTAAAACAAAATCTATCAGGCCATTACTGAAACATAATAGTAACTGATATTTTATGAGGTCAATAAAATACAATAATTTGGATTCCCTTCCTGACTCTGTATTGAAATATCTGAATGGTACAGACATGAGGCAATGGGTGCAAGGCACTCTGCTTTTGGGATGGAATTTGGGTTTCAACTTCTTTGGTTCAGTTTTTCCATTTGTGCTTGTGGAATGATTTCAGGTTCTTTTTGGGAACTGCTCATTAGTCGTCTTCTCCAGTCACGTGGAAAATAGCTAACGGTGCTTTCTGAGGCCAGAGGTGCTGTTCTCTGGAGCAGCTGCTGTCTTTGAACCCTGCTTGACAGGGCTCCTTTTATCACTGACAAAGTATTTCATCAAACTGTATCCATGGATTCAAATCACAAAAAGCTGCAGGCTGCCACGTTCCCTGCTTCAAATTCTTTTTTGTGTGTAAACTATTTTCAACTCTTCAGTCTCTGAAAGATAGATAGAGGGCCTCTAGGCTCATCTAGCTTTATCCTAGGCAGTCCATCCATTTTAAACGGTTTCTGCTAACAGTCTCTTCAGGACATCGACACGCACACATCTATTCCAGCAGCAGGGACTGGCCTATTTCCAGGAACTGGACCACTCATGATATGAGACACAGATGTGACTATGAGGATGATTTGAATGGAGATTTCTGTTCCAATGTTGCCCTTGGTCCAGGTGGAGGACTTTGTGTCATCACTGTTTGTCACCGTTGTTAGCAGCCCTGGGAGCCACCCCCGTTCTTTAGTCTGCAGTTTTCTTTCTGCATCTTTATTGGAGAGGCTAATTGATGCACAAAGGGCATTGGCAGAATATACCTTTTTGTATCTTCCTCCCTTCTGATTCTTGAAGAATGCCCGAAGTACAGGACATGTCTTTGCTTCCCCTAATTTTGCACCTATGCATCCATTTCATACGAGTGCCAGGACAAGGGGTAGGACAGGATGTCTTGTAGTAGCCTGAGTGAGTGAATACCTGTCACTTGGTCTGAGAGCAAAACCAGAATCTTGTAATGGAAAGGTAAACAGATGTGTTATGTGATAGTTCCCTCCTGTCCCTCCTGAATCCTTCAGAGAATTGTTTCTAGGGGACTTGAGAGCAGACCAACTGTTATTGTGGAAACACAAGGTATTTACCTGAAATTCTCCATTGCCACGCTTAGCAGCTTCCCTTCCAAGCTGTGACTGAGTAACCCTCTGAGTAACCCTTTGTGCACATGTACTCTTTCCTCCTCTCAGGATCCTGCTGGCACTGTGAAAACCTTAGCAGTGCCCTGTGTCTCTGCCAGCCAGGGAATGTAGGTAAGATTTTTTTTTTCCCCCCTTTACAGCAAGTGACGCCATGACTCCACACATGGGTAAGTGTGTCATGAAAGCAAAAATGTGTGGACTGTTAGAACAACATAAGGCTCTTCCTGCTGGGAAGGGAAGGCTGAGGATAAGAGCACCACCTCCATAGCATACTTTCTTCAGGATGGGGCTGTTGGCTGCCGGTAGTCAGGACTGAAAATTCTTTGCCTTCTTTAAAGTACTAAGACCTTGGTTGTGTGGTTGGTTGCAAATTGCTTCAATTTGTAAACTTTTTAATGCTCTTTACTTGAATGTCAAGGGCTATGGTTATCACAAATAATATCTGAGGCTATAATATATTTGTATAGATGCCACTCCTGCTGAATTTGTAATTGATTCTAAAACTTTGCCAAGTGAGCTTACTGTGTTTCACAAGAGACACAGTTTAGAGCCATCCTTGAAGAGCTTGCCCATGGCTAAGCAAGAGTTTGGAGCAACAGTGAGAGTGGCTCATTGGTAATTCTGTTCTATATCCTGAACTTTTTTTACTAATGCTGGGGGGTGTGTGTGTGCATCTGTCTGAACTGAATTCTTTTAACTACAGTGCAATTACTGTACCATATGGTCTGGATGGGAGAATGTTCCCTTGAGCTATAAATGTGTTTTGTACAGGTGATCATGGAAAATGAGGTAGAATTTGGAATTTAATTTTGTAATAAATACCTCTTCTTTGAAGCAATCTCTTTGTGTCTAGATTTTGGGGTGGGTTTTTTCCCCCTATGATTTATTCCTCACATACATGCTTGAAGTAACAACATGAACTTTAAATTGACCCATTTGAGAATTTAATCTAGGATAGTGATGATGTACATCAGCTTTTAGCACACAAGTATTGCTGGAATTCAATTCTAGCAGATCAGATTTTACTGCAATCCAAGCAATGTATTGGTAAGCACAACAGGAAGTGGAACAGGTACATTTGGACAAAAATTAAGTATTGTCTGTTGAAGCAGGTTTATTTCTCCCTGTTAAAGATGTGGTAAATTGTCAATATGTATAATATGTCAGGTTTAATGGGTATTTTCCTCAAGCTTCTGATAGGTTGCCTATGAAGACTTCATTTGACAGGTCAAGCACTTTATTCAGAAACCCAGCATTTTTCTGTAAGTCATGTTCAGTCTGGTGTTCATAACACCAGACAGGTGCACAGTTTTGTACAAATGAGGCTCTTACTGTGAATTAAATGTGAGAATCCATAATAAAACTGGAACACTGAAAATCAGAATCTGGCTTTATACGAGGCTGTAGTGAGGGGCTGGGATATACTTTCGAGTAGAGTGTAATAAGGGATTGCTTGGGGTGGAACTAGATGGGAAAAACCAAAATAAAGCTACCTTACCTGGGACTACACATTGAAGCCCAGATGAGTGCTGGAGGAGAGCCAACCAGCCTGTTTGGACATGTTCCAAGGGCTGCTGAAGTACAGCCAGGACAGCTAGAAACTGGGCTGTGGCCTGTACAGTGTGATACAACAGGCTATTGAATGGTTACTGAAAAGCCTATTGACTTCTTGTATTGCTCCACACAGTGCAAGTTGGTCTTTGGATATTATCTGATCAGGACTATTCTGGAAGGGAGGACTGCTGATACAGAAGCTGTGCTAGAATGTAGGGAGATGACCAAAAAAGAAGGAAGTATTGTTCGTAAAATGCTGAAGTAAAACTTTACTTCTCACTGCCCTCTAAAGGAAGAATGGCTTCTGTCTGCAGGTGAGTGATCTCACATGGGTGAACAGTGGTGACTAATTGCAATTTGCACTTGATTTGATCCTGCCAGATTTGTAGGCTTCTAGATTCCAGCCATCACCCTGTTATCTCTTTTACTACAAGAATGAGGTTTTTTTACGACCTGGTGTTTTAATACAGATTTTGTGCTCCGTCTTCAAGCTGCTTCTTAATCTTCTATTTTCTAACCAAAGAGACAATTCCCATACAAGTTGCTTCCTTTGGCCCTCAATCTCCCATGACCTCCTTTTCATTTTCTTTGGTTAACTATAAGGTTTCCCAATCCATACTATGTCTTCCAACTCCAGTCTTCTGAGGTCCATATGCTGAAATCATACGGATTTCAACTTCACTACACCTACCACTACTGTCTAGTTTACATCTGAGGGTTGTGGTTGTACACTTTGGAGTTGTTTTCTAGTACACCACCACTAACTGTACTCTGGGCCATGTAATGCATGCTCCAGAAAGTTTGTGCTTTATAGAATGGGTGTAAGTCTGACAAGCATTATAATTGTTGTAAATTGCTTTTCCATTTTTATCCTTCTTGCAGTCATTGCTTTAACTCTATATTGCATCCAAAGCCTGTCATCTTGTTGTCATGCAGCTGACAAAAGGTAGTCTTAAGGCTTCATTCACCTGCCCTATTTTTTTCACCATGTGTTTTAGGATGAGGTGGTTCTTAAGTACCTTTCCCCATAGACCAGAATGGGAATTTAGATTACCTATCCTCACAAAAGCATTTGTGTTGGATCAGCTGAATCACACCCTGGCAGTGTGCCTTGCAGTGCTTTAGGGACAATAACTGTTCCATTACCTGGTGGAGAATGAAAGCAGCTGAGAAGTGGGGGGAATCAGCTAAGATGAGAATGTCAACGTGCATTCTTGACATGCATCAGAAACAGTGTGGCCAAGCAGGACCAAGGCAATGATTGTACCCTTCTCAGCACTCACACCTCAAATCCTGTGTTCATTTTTGGGATCCCTCATTGCAAGAAAGACTTTGAGGTACTGGAGCATGTCCAGAGAAGGACAACAGAGCTGGGGATGTTTAGCCTGGAGAAGAAGCTCAGGAGGGACCTTATCTCTCTCTACAAATACCTAAAAGGAGGCTGTAGCAAGGTGGGAGTCAGTCTCTTCTCAAGTCACAAGTGACAGGATGAGAGGAAAAGGCCTCAAGTTGTACTAGGCCAGGTTTAGATTGAATATGAGGAAAAAAAATTCTTCGCTCAGAGGGTGGCCAGGCATTATAACAGCCTGCTCAGGGAAGTGGTGGAATTACCATACCTTAAAGCATACAACAACCACATCGATTTGACATTTGGGGACATAGTTTAGTGGTGAATGTAGCAGTGCAGTTTGCAGGTGAAAAAATCCTCACTGCACAGGATAATTATTTTTGACAGAGCCCCAAGCTGTAATGGCTTAGGTGAGGAGGAGAAGGTCTCAAGCCAGAAGTGTCCCACACACGGAAGGAATAATACATGGGGTTTGCTTTGAGACCAGATGGCTAAGTGCAAAGCTGAAATGTGGGAATGCTGGCACAGCCCTGACATGAAGGAATGGGTGCAGTAAAATACAAACCCTTTGTTTTAATAGATCATATAAAAAATGCTATTCCTGGAGAAAACTGCTGTAGGTCAAACGTTTGTAAGAGATGGCCTAATCAATAGTCAATTAAAATTGCAAGGAGGGAGACAACAAAGAGAGCTGAGATAAGAAAGAAGACAATCAATGACCACCTGAGAGACCAGCTGTGCTTCTGAAACAAGAAGTCCAGGGGGTAAACTACAGAGGAGACTCCACAATGAATAAAGCATTGTTTTACAAGCTTTTGCCATGATGTTTTAGCAGCTGAAGGATGAGCCAGTCCAGAAGCATAAGGACAATTGGAGGAAGATCCAAGACCATGTGCATCATCCCCAGGTAGGACAGTAGCCCGGAAACTGTGCTAACACAATGCTTGCCAAGTTGCCGGGCATATTAGCTAGAGCACCATGTTGAGCTAATGAGGCTGGAGAGCTTTTTGCTTGCATCCCACCAGCTGGGGTGCACACACCTGCATACCTGTGTCTTATGAGCAAATTCAGCTTGTGTGTCAAAACTGACATGGTCTTGAACTCTTTGAACTCACTTTGGCAGAGTGACTTACAAGAGACAGAGGTGGCTTCTTGGAAGATCAGCCTGCTGGCATTGAGTTATCATTGTGCTAGGGAGCCCAGGTAGATAACATCTGGGGTAAGGTCTGAGCATTTGCAAGTGCCAGACCTGGTTCAACAGCTCCGTGTGATCCCTTTTGACTTTTCTCACCACTTCATGTCTGGTCATCCTATGACTGTTTTCAGCTGCCTGTACAAATATTCCCTAGCTGGCCACAGGATATTCAAGATAAACCTGGGGATGTTTAGCAAATTGAATTCAAAAGAAGTTTTCATTTTATTCTACCACTAAATCCTCCCTTTGCCTATCCCTCTCCTCTTAGCCCAGATCCCCACCATCGAGGGTGGTAGAGCTGCCCTGTTCTCTCCACAGTCATGGTGACAGCGAGCAAGATCTGCAGCTCATCTAAATAATTTTATGAACAAGGTTATTACCTCTTGCATCACTGTTGATTCTTGTTATGAAACCATGTTTCGTGACTGCCTTTGCTACTGAGCTGTGCTGCACCATGGCCTGTGGGTGTAGTTTGAGAAGAATTTTGGGAATGTTGCAGGATTTCTGCACACACCTGAGGATGGGATGGGAGGGGATGGGATTCTGGGAAAAAGAGAACCTGTCATAATCTGTGGTTTTGAGACTGGGGAAAAGGGGAAACAAAAGGGATTAGCCAAACTCAGGAGTCTGCATCCTAAGTGAGCAGGGAGCCTGAGGCAGATAGTATCATTATTTATGAAGACTCACAGATGTAGAATTGACAATGAGCAGGAGTTCAAAGGGAGATATGGGGTTTTTAGTGCAGCAGCTGGGATGAAATCTGACTGTGCCACAGCAGCACGGGTAAGCAGTCATCCCTGGGCCAGGCAGACAGGGCCTCCCTGGGCAGGAAGGGTTGTTGTCCAGGTGCTGGGCTGGGGACTGGCATTTGTGAGCTTACTTCTAGTTCTGTCACACGGTTTTATGAGATTGGGTAACTTTCTTTCCATGTGGGTACACTGAGGTACTGAACAAGTAAAGCTGACACTCGGCAAGGAGGTTAAGAGTGTTGGTACTGTAACTTGAAGTGGATGTAGATTACAATAATGAAACCCACTGCAAACTAAAGGCATAAATTTGTGTTCTTCCAAAGCACAGAAGAGGATTATCATCCTCTTTGCATGTCAGTGAATTTCTCCAAAAACCTCCCTTCCCTTTCTTCGAGTGGTCTACAGGTGGAGCAGTCTGTGCTGCTGACCTGGTTGTTCTTCACTCATGAGAGTTCCAGGGCCGGTCTTGCAGGGATCCAAGAGCAGCTCAGAAAAAAGCTGAACTGCCAGGTTAGGTCCATGGAGCCAAGGGAGCTGGGAACCATCACAGGAAAACCTCAGAGCATTGCAGTGCTCAACCTCTTGTTGAGATTCTCATGCTTGAAGGCTCACAAAACATTTGAAACAAAAAGAGAGGTTTTCTTGTTTGCTTCCTTGTACTTGAAATCCTCTCTGGACTCAGCCTGTGCTCTCAGCACCTCAGTGCTGTGACAGCAGGAGGAAGTCTGTCACCACGTAACTGCAAGGGAGAAGCTGCTTTGCACACAGGTGAGAGCATTGTCTCTCCCAAACCCTTAGTCTTTTAAATCCTTTGAATGGTGGTTTGAATGTTTATTATCACTGAGCTCTCCCTGTCTCCCATCTCAAGTCCCTCCTTGCAGCTCCTTCTTCCTGTGCTGGAAGACCTATGCTGTCACAGGGGGAAAAATACTGTGTTTTTTAAGAGAGTGGAGATGTATCAGTGCCAGAAGGCAGCAAAGGGATGGATTCACTGTTCAGACAGTCAGGGGAGATGGGGAAACTGCTCCTGAATGTATCCTGCCCAGAAGGACCTGTTGCTGGCAGGCAGGGAAATGTTCTTGGACTTTACTGTGTGCCATATCCATGTGGGGTTTGGGTACCAACAAGTGTGTGGGGATATGGCCAGACCATTGCCCCTTTCATCAGCTGAGGCACTCCTATTTTCCATGGAAGGGAGCCCTCTCATTGCTGCCCTTATATCTGATCTGTTCTGACACTTGTGCCTTGTCTGTGAGTGTTCAGCTGTGACCTGCAGCACAGAGGGAAGGTGCAGGGACATTATTTTGAACAAGAGCCATTTTATTTTGCCATCACAGCTTCACTGCCATTGTCTGAGACACCCTTTCTATCAGGAACAATGGCTGAACCTGTACTTTGTTGTTGCCCTGGGATAGGGTAGCTGATACGGTGCCCCATGTGGATGGGAGAAAAGGTGTCCCACATCCCAACAAATCTTCAGAAATTGATTACTCTTAATTTGCTTTTGTGGAGTTTCTCTTCTTTCACTATCAGCCAGCTCTGAATGTATTCAAAATGTTGTTAGGCAAATAATCAGTCTTGGTTGCTGCTCTGGCTGCACATATGTGCTTCAACTCTGCTCCTCAGTATCCTGTGGCCTGGGATGACTCTCCATGCTCCTTTCCAGTGCCCTGGGACCAACCAGGCCACTGCCTGTGTGTTCTACTCTTTATTGCTAGCAGGGCCAGGCTGAACCGTCCAGCCAGGCTCTGCCACGAAGCTCCACGTCTGCGTGCCTGTGACAACTGGCTGAAATGTCAAGAGCACCTTGCAGAGACGACCAAGGATGACACTTCATGCTCGTTGCTGGTTCGCTCGATCAGCCGCAGGACACCTAAAGGTTAATGTTTGCTTTGTCGCCGCCGGCCGGGCTGGTCTTCTCCGCCCTGCTCGGGTTAACCCTGTATCTCCCAGCTGCCCTTTCAGGCTCCTTGCCGCTTCAGCGGTTATCATGGCCATGACTTATCATCAGCCCCCGGTGTGGATATGCCCTTTAAACCCCACAGTCAAGATGTTTTAGCCGACTCCTTATTAGTCCCATCAGTTCTGACTCGAGTGCCCAAGTTTAGTACAGGGTTCTTCAGCTTCCTTTAACGCATGTGGGACTTTTTCTGTGCAGCATCTTGTCTGGACTCCGCTGAGAACATGTGGTCTCAAAATCCTGAGAAAACAGGTAATTTATTCTGGCACTTGCAGAGCCATGTCGGGTGGCTTCCTGCTGTCACTGCAGTCAGTGCTGTCACTCCAGCTCTATAGGAGAAAGGCCCCCGGGAGACAAGCTGGGGCTGAGAACATAACATGGAGTCTTTGAACTTGTCTTCTCCCAGGGAATGTTTTAAACTCTCCCATAAGAAGAGCATCCTTTCTGCCTACACCTAGTCAATGTGCCTCTGGGATGGGTTGGAGGCTTCTGTCTTTTCTCCTGATTACCAGAAATAAGTCTGATGCACAGGAGCAGAACTTGTAATAAGATCAGCACAATTGTCATTGGTGCAGACTGTGATGGTTTCGGTAATAGTTGTACTTTTGTATTGCTCTTGTCCTTCTGAAAACCTTAACTTTCCTGACTTCCCTTGTGCTGCTTGAGACCTCATTTGCCATTTCTTGCTTTGTTTCCTCTGTTCTGCATAAGTCCTGGGGCCAAATTAAGCAGTGTCTGAACAGCGAAGAGAATCTGTGCATCCTGAACACATTTGACAAAGATGTCATGTCTTCTCATCTGTTATTAACAACTTTGCCTGCTTCAGCTGGCATAATTAGCCTTAAATTAGACACCTACCTTGCCGTGTCTAGACTGCATCTGCCTGTGGAGATAGCAGGTGGCTGTGTGGCATCTAGGGTCTCAGTGGTAGTGGCCAAGAGCAAGAGGATGCTGTGGAGCATCGCTGAGGCCCTCCCGAGCAAAGTTATGCTCAGAGGGAGCAGCGCTGATGGTGAGGGAAGGTGGCCAGGTCCCTCGCTGGCACGGCTCTGCCCTGCTGCTTCACTTGTAAAATCAGGACGACGGAAAATGTCAACCGTGAACCAGCTGAACTTTCTGCTTTGCCCCGCGGCCCCGGGATGGGGAAGTTTGGGCATTTCGAATTTCTTTTTTCTTCCTTCCATCCCTCCTTCCTTCCTCCTCCCGAGTGAGAAACGCTCCGTGAGATCTTCCTTCCCCGGCCGGGGCGGCCGCGGGGCTCGGCGGTGCGGGCGGGCGGAGCGCGGTGCGGCCGTGGCGGGGCCGCGGGGGCAGCGGCGGCGCTCCCGGCGGAGCGAGGGGCGGGCGGCCGCACTCGCCGGCCCCTCCGCCCGCGGAGCCGCGGCACCAGCGCCTCGCCTCGGGCGGCGAGGGGCAGAGCCCCCGGCCCCGCCATGGAGAGCGGGATGCCGCTGTCGGGCGGGCAGCGGGCGCTGATCCGGGAGAGCTGGCAGCGGGTGAGCGGCAGCCCCGTGCAGCACGGCCTCGTCCTCTTCACCAGGTGAGCGCCCCGGTCCCGGCCGCCTGCCCGCCCGCGCTGACCCGTGCGGGAGGGATGGACGGGCTGCGCTTCTTGGAGAGAAACGCTTCCCTTTGCTTGGCATGGCTCCCCTCCCCGGCCGCTCTCCCCCCCGGGGCTGGCGGTCCCCGGGAGCCGGAGCCGCTCCGCCGCCGAGCCGCATGTGCCGTGGGGCAGCGGTGTGGGGCAGGGCCGGGCTCCGCTCCGCGCTGCTGCCCTGCCGCTCCCGTCCTTCGCGAGTGAGAACTTTGCCACGCGGAGACGGAGAGAGAAGCGGCGGGCAGGTTTTGTGCGTTTCTGCCCGCTGATCCCCCGCCTTGTCACCGCGACTTCTGCTCTCCGAAGGGCTGCGCGTCCGCGAAGGGGCCCCCCGATCATTCCCTGATCAGGGAAGTGCTGTGCAGCCCCAGGCTCAGACCTGGCCACCAGAGAGGGATTCAGTCGCAGGGCAGAGGAAATGGTGTGCCAGATGGAATGGCTGATACCCAGCTCCTTGCCTCTCCTCGGCAGATTAATGTACCAATAATGTGAAGAGAAAAAAGGAAAAAAATCAATGAAAAGTCGTTTAAAAAGGGCATTTTGAGAGTTGATGAGCAGCTTTCAGAGCGAGAGGGATCCAAATCTTCCAGAGCAGGACTAGAGCAGTGACAACAACGTGGGGGAGAGGGGTGCAGTAGTTTAATGTGCAGGATGAGGAGAAAACAGTCTTGCCTGAATTACCGGTGGCCAGTTATGTCTACCTGGGTGGCTGCTATTGAGTCCCATTTGTGCCTGACATCCTGGCAAGGGAGGATGGGGCAGGGGGAGAGGAAATGGGAGCTGGTGATGGTGTCGAGGAGTGGGGCGTTAGCTGAGTTTGTACATGCCGCCCTTGGTCCAGATGGCTGCTGGAACTTAGAGGCCTTCCCTGATTTGGGAGCTTTAGGGTTCAAGGGGATCAAAAAGTGGGAATGGGAATAGTTGAGATAACATCCAACTCTTTGAGAAGGAGGGCCAAGCTGGAAGAAACTCCAGATGGTTGGGTGCCTGTTCTCAGGTGACATAATTATCTAAGAGCTGAGGCTATGGGCTAGAGAAATAGAAAGATTTTTGTTCATAGTCAATCTGAATTGCCCCAAACTAAAGCTTTTCAGAACTTTTGGATCTTTTACAGATGGAGAGGGATCAGTAGGTGGGAAGAAAAGCAGAAGCAGGCTGTAGGTGTGCTGCTGATGGAGTGATTGTGACTTTAAATAAAGATGGGGTGTTCTTTCTTGCTCTTGCAGGCTGTTTGACTTGGATCCTGACCTGCTTCCCCTTTTCCAGTACAACTGCAAGCAGTTTGCCAGCCCTCAGGAGTGCCTCTCTGCCCCTGAGTTCCTGGATCACATCAGGAAGGTGAGAGAGGGGCTGTGGCATGACTGGAGCACAGCCTCTATGGAGGACAAAACTCTTAGGCAATGATTTGGGACTGTGGTATGTCTAAACAGGGAACACATGGGAAATCTCCTTCTGAGATGGTAACTCCAGGGGGTTACTCATGCTAGGAGAAGGCCAGGACAAAGTGTCCTACAAGAGTGGGGAGGGAATGAGAATGCAGGTTATGGTGGCTAAGAGGCACCGTGCTGATTTCCATGCCTTCATCTGAGAGTGGATTGCTTTCTGTGAATGCTGAAAAAATCCTTCTCCTACTGCGGAAGTGCCTCAGGAAGCTCACCTGTGTCCAGAAGAGGACTGAAGTTCTCTGCTTGGCCACATGCTGACCAGGAGGTGGCACAGAACTGGGCAGTGGGCCAGGCTACCCTGGCCCTACTGCTGCGGAGTCAGAGAGCCTCCGAGGGAGTGCTGCAGTACACATTCCCCCACCCAACAAACACAGAAAGGAGCAACACTGAGGAGAGGCTCATGCATGCATAGTACACCTGGTGCAGCAGAGACCCTTTGCTGAACCCTGAAGAGAAGCCACACTGGGATAAAGCACAGCCTTGGCTTGCAAATGCCTCCATAAACTGCCTGGCTCCATCTTTAAACCAGTTTGGTACTTTGCTTGCCTGTCTTTATTCCTTGTTAAGAGGCTGTTTCAGGACTGAGCTCCTCTGAGCTTTTTGTTATTTTCCAGCATCTCTTTATTGGCAAAGTTAAGATTATTGCCTTGAGCTGAAATAATTTTTTGCTCTTATTGGAGATAAATTGCCTGTTGAAATTACAGAGCACAATTCTATAACCTCTTGGCTTTGCCAAGATAACCATGCCCTGGCTTTAATCTCTTCTTCTAATTTGTTGTGTCTGTTCCCTTCATCCTTCATTAAATCTTTTCCGTCCTGTTTCCATTTGACTCTTAATGCTCCTGGGAGACTATGGTATATGTTTTACCAGACCAGCTCAAGAGACCTGGCTGTACTCTCCATCCCATCTCTTCAAAATACCTCGGCTGATCTTAGAATTGGAGTGGCCTTATTCACAATTGCACCGTTTTGGCAACTTCAAATCAGAAACTCTAGTCCTGGCAACTTCTGGGGTTTCCATGCTGTTGTCCTGGGGTCCTAGGAGTTCTAATGACTGCATCAGCATTAGGTCTTAACCTGCAACTGCTCTGCTGTATGGCTGTTTATCCCCTCTGGGACTGGGTGGTCAGCAGCACTGCTTACCGTGCAGCTCTGGTAGTGTCCCATGGAAGGATGTGGTGTGTGCTGCTGCCAGCCTCACTGATGTGACACATGGATCACAGCAGAGCAAAGGGAAGCTCAGAGGGCATCTGGGCTGGGATGGGGTCAGGTTGACAAGGGTGAAGTAGAGGACTAGACACTTTGTTTCCTCTGGGAAAGAAGCTGAACCTTTCCGTTAATGCCATTCTGCCTTTCTGCTCCTGTGCCAGGTGATGCTGGTGATTGATGCTGCTGTGAACCACCTGGAGAACTTATCCTGCCTGGAAGAGTATCTCTGCAACCTTGGCAAGAAGCACCAGGCAGTTGGTGTGAAGGTTGAATCTTTCTCGGTGAGGTGTTCTCTCTTGTCTCGCTGTGGCTGTGTTTGTTCACCCCTGCCTGCAACCCTCAGCTGTCCCCATCCTTCCTCTGGGTTCAGCTGTCTGGAGATGGCTGATGGCTCAGGGCAGCCTGTCCAAGGTGCTGATACCCGTGTAGTGACACTGCCCCAGTGGGAGAAACCTTTCAGCTCCCCTTGTTTTCTGTCCTTGCCCAGTAAGCCCAGGCAGAAAGGATAGATGGGAGCAAAGCATTTCTACTGTCTGAAGAGGATCGTGGTTTAGAACATCGCAGTCTCTCCTGTGCCATAGGGCTGCAGGCTCAGCCTGTGCCCTGGATCCTTTGCATCTAATGCTCTGGGCAAACTTCTCCACACCTGGAAAAGGGAGCATCCACCTGTATGTGTCTCCACTGGGATGGGTTTGCTGTACCTCAGCCCTTCTTCCTCCATGCCAGTAACACCCAAGCATCTTCCATATTAAACCCTTGATTACTCCTCTCCTGCTATCAAGCATGGACAGAAATGCAGTGGGAAAGGGCAGGCTGAAGAAAAGCTTTCTAACCCTCAAATAGCTCATTCCTATTGCTTTTGTTCTCTTCAGAGGCAGCAGGGTCCCTTTTGTTTGGGCTAGTGATGCCCACCAGCCCTGCACTCAGTGTGAGGGTGCTCCTGCACGGAGCTGCTCACAACTTTGTGAGGAGCAGTGCCCTGTGGAGAAGCCTGAGAAGCACTGAGACATGTCCTAAGCATCCAGCACGGAGTATAATCCACTCTCCTGACATCAGGGCATTGCTCAGCTCTGCTGCTCCACAGCTATGCCAAGAGATAGGGCCAGCTACCTGCACCTGGGAGCCACAGAAACTGAATGTGCACCTCTTCCCTGGTGTTACATGTGCAGTGTCAGCCCTTGCTCCCTGATTTCCACTCTGCACTCATCCATGGAGGAGGGGAAGAGAATGCCGTGGGCTGGTTCTGGCCCCACTCTGATGAGCCAGGGACTGGAGGGGCCTGGTACTGTCGGTGGAAGGGGAGCAGGTGCCCTGAAACTGGAGAAATCAAAAAAGGTGGGGAAGTGAGACAAGAGACTGAATGTCATCCTCTGGTGCTGAGCTTGACACCTCCTTGTTTGGTTTGCAGACTGTCGGCGAGTCCTTGCTGTACATGCTGGAGAAATGCCTTGGTGCTGCCTTCAGCCCAGAGGTGCAGGAAGCTTGGAGCAAACTCTACAATGCTGTGGTGAAAGCCATGCAACGTGGCTGGGAGACCCTCCCAGAAGGAGACTAGATCCTGCCAGCCATCCCTATCCCTGACCATGCAGCAGTCCTGAGCATGGGGAGTCTCACACCACACTCGCTGCCTCTCCCCACCTCTGTCTTTCTGTGTGCACCAGCCCATGGCTGCCTCTGCCACTCACACGTGCTGTGGGGCTCTCACGCGGTTCCATCCTGCTTCAACTTGAGCGTGTCTCTGCCTTTGCTAAGGGCTGGCAGGGCATGTCCCTGCAGCGAAGCCTGGCAGTGCCACAGCACAGGTATGCCACCCTGCCCCAAGTTCCTTCAGGAACACCAACACCCATGTACCTACTCTGGGTTTTAGTTTGTTCATCTTCCCTCCTCTTGCTACCCACCCTAGGGAGGTGACAGCTGGCATAGGCCTCTTAGGCTTATTTGCCCAAAATCCTGTTTGCTGTGCTTTACCTGCCAGGTCTGACACTGCTCAGTCCTCCTGTGCTGCTGTACCTGGTTCAGCTGTGGCAGGGACAGATTTGGCTCCATCCAGGTTAAAAGGCAGCAAGAGAACGAGGCTAGTCACACCATGTGGCTGTCCTCAAACCTTGCAGAGTTTTCCCCTTCTCCCTTCATCAAATATCACTATCAGATGGTTAATCCTGGTGCTTTTTTCTGCCTTGCCTCTGACATGGATGGGATCCCTGGCTTTTCCCTGTGTCAGGTTGGCCACAACACAGTAGGTTTCCTAGGGATGCTTCAGGCAATAGTGTCACATTAATCCCAAGGTGAGACTACTTTTGGCAGGGTTGGGCTGCCAGCTGAAAGGCTTTGTGTTGATTTGGCCAGCTGGTTTAACCTTAGAGCTATCTGAAATGCAGCAGCAGCAGCAGCAACAGCAATGTCTGTTTACTGCTTTGTGTTAAGGAAAATAAAATAAATCCAAGGAAAAGATGTCTTAAAAATGAAGGTTGCAATTGTGTCATAGCAACAGCTTTGAGAAATTCTGGCTCTTGGCCAGAGGAAGCATAGCTGGAATCTTTCTGTTGATGCTGTCAGAATCTGGAATGCTTCCCAGCTGCTCACAGTGCCCATCTGCAGAGTTCCTCAGCCTCACAGGAATGAGGAGATAGCATCTGCTAGAAGAAATCCCAGAAAACTGCTGTGAGGCAGCACCTGAGGGCTCTGTGAAGGGGCTGAACCTGAGCACTTTGAGGAAGAGTTCATCTTTACAGGGAAGTCACTGTGGAACAAACAGAACCATTAGCCCCAGAGAAGGACATGGAGCAATTATTCAGTAACAGGCAGCACCCTTTTTTTTGCTTCTTCTTCAGGTCAGGAGAGGCCTAGCGTTGAGGTCTGAAATGGTCCTGCTCTGAAGACACATTCCTCCTGTTCTCAGATGTCCTCCAATCTGGGGCAGGAGAAGGCTGCCTCTCAATGTAGCTGAAGTCTCCTAGGCCCATGCCATGGAGGGGATGATGGGGCACCCTGTAAGATGTGTCTCTAGCACCCTGCCACCAGGCCTGATGGTAGCCGTGGGCTACTATCAAAAAGCCCTCCAGCTATGTTTGGGAGGGAAGCTAATAGGTGTTGTGAAACAGGCAGTGAACATCCCCAGGTTCCTTGTCCTCCTCAGGGTACCATGTTCTGCCTCTGCAGCCCTGCAGTGTGGCGGTGTCCATCCTGGCCCACAGCTCTCTCCATCAGCTGGGTCCCATTCTTGCACCCAGCAGTGAGGGATGGAGAAGCTGGGGCTAGACACTGGCTTTGATGGCACAGTCTGGGGCTCCAGGGTTTGGGAATGGGGATGTCCTCTTTGCAAACCTGTTATGGGGCATCAGCATTCAGCATCATGGGAGTGGGACACCCTCTGGCTCCATGTGACAAGTAGGCAGCTGTGTGATGGGCAGGGTGTGGGTGTTACTGCCCAAACCATCCCTGCTCCCTCTAGCTTTCCCAGCTCCTTGACTTCTGCTCTTCTGTGCCACATTCTGTGTAACTCCTGAGAGAACTGGTCTGTGTGCCTCTTATACCCAGCTGTACTGTTTATTAAAAAACAACAGTGAGTCTTAGCCCATTTTGATGTTGTGTTTATTTTAATATAAAAGGCCCATGCAGACCAGGAAAAAAGGATGACAGAGAGGGGTTTACTGGTTTCTTGTTGATACTAGCTTTGGAGATACTGGTCACTGGGAGCACTTGTGTAGTGCAGCTTGACTGACATGAGAAGGCATCCAGCAGCAAAAGCATGTTGGGAACTTTTGTGCCTGGCAATTGAGTAGGTGAGCAGTGGAGGAGCTAACAGAGACACCCTGCTACTGATTGCTCAGACCTTTCAAGTATAATAATCTCTAATGGAATCAGAATTTTAAGCAATCAGCCTAAAAATCCCTTTTCTGTTGCTCAGCTGCTGCTTTTGTTTTTTGACATAGCACAGGCTCACCTGTTGCTGGTCACCCACTGCTGGTCATCTGCAGCAGCAGAGCATGGCCTCATAATGAATTCCTGTCTGGCTCCATGGAGCATCATCCACCCTGCCAGCTGGATTGCAGAGTCATTCCAGCAGCCCTGCCCAGGGAGCAGCTGGTGAGGATGCAGGAGGTTCTGTCTTCCAGCATGTTCCAGCTTTGACATGATGGGTTTCCAGCCCTGTGAGAGCTGGGCACTTGATGCTGAAGAATGGTGCCTAGAGTGGGGAAGCCAGCTCAAGGTCTGTAATAGCATCTCCCAAAGGCTGAAATCCCAGCCCTGGCACAGGAGAGAAGGGAAAACATCCTGGGAGAGCCATGCTGCTCATTTAGGATGGACTTGCTCCACAAGACAATGTGTGATGGGCTGTGAAGAGCAAGGAGAGCAGCAGAGATCTGAATACCCCCTTTGGGTCATTGACAAAATGAGTTTTTCCACTCTTCCTGGCCTCAGGACTGGTGGTGGGAGCCCAAACCTGGCACTGCAGGGAAGGGCCAGCACGGCAGCCTCCAGCAGCACTCCCATCTTTGACTGCCTGTGCCAGCAGGGAGGTTTGCCACAGCTCCCACAGACTGCCCCTTTGCTGCGGCTCTGCCCAGTGGGGACGCTCCTGTCACTGCCTGGAGCAGCTGGCACAGCGGGAGAGTCCGTGCGATTGCTGCCCCGGCCGTGCGCAGGCTGCAGTCGGGGAGCGGGCTCGGAGCAGTTTCCAGGCAGAGGTGCTGACGGGGCTGACACGGGTGTGATGGGGCTGACACGGTGTGACGGGGCTGACACGGGTGTGACACGGGTGTGACACGGGTGTGGCGGGGCTGACACCCCTCACTCGGCCGCGATGAGCTCCCGGCGTGGGGCCCGGGAAAGCTGCGGCCGGGGGCAATCACAGCCCACAGCCCGAGCTCCTGCCCAGCTCCCCGGCACGGCGATGCCCCGCGTTAACTCTGTTTACCGCTTATTACAAACCGCGGGGGGAGTCTCTGCAGGGGCATGTGATGGGTTTGAAATTTTCCACCCAAAGGGAAACCCTCCCCATGCCTTCTGCCCTGTGCCATAAACGAGAGTGGCAGGGCTCGCTCCAGGGAAGCTGTGGAGGAGACAGCAGGAGGAACCTGCTGAAACCAGAGGCAGATCATTCAAGTAGGAATTCAGGTAAAAATAGTGTGTATTTTGGGAGGGAGGAGGGCAGAAAAGAACACTGTTCTCTCAAAATCTAGAGAAGGACTTAAGAAATGGTGTTCACCCCCTTCCCTGGGACTTGCTGGTGGGTAGTTCAGCTCTGGGAACACCTGCTCCATCCTCAGAGCCTGTGAGTTCCTCCCGCCCCTGACCTTTGCTGTGGTCCCAGAGGGGCTTCAGGCCACCCTCCTGCTATCTTCAAGCAGCATCTGCACCTTTGGTGGTGTTCTGAGCCAGCTCTGACAATGGAGTGACTGCTGACAGAGGGTGGGCAAGAAAGGCACACGACTGTTCAGGGCTGCAGCCCACCCCCAGTGGGGGGATGGTGCCAAGGGCTGTACCAGTCTGTCTGGGACACAGTGAGGTGCTCTCCCACTCCTGAAACTTTGCTACTTTTGCCCACGTGTTGGTTGGGGTTTGTTTTTATGGGGATCATAGTGGGCAGTCTGGAGGTGGGGATGTGTCCAAGCAGTCTCTTTGCCACTGAAGTATCTGCAGGATGACCCAGGTGGGGTCAAAAGCAGCCCACAGGTGGGAAAAGGCCCTAATGGGAAGGGTTCCCTCTAAACCGCTGCCAGGAAAAGACGCATGGGGGTGATGACGTCAGGCAGCAGCTGGGTGAAGTAATTTTATTCAAGGCACGGTCATAGCAATAAATCACGAGAAGGTACAGACCTCTGGCACATTCCTACAGTGGGGCAGCCAAGGGCAATCAGACCAGCAGCCTGAGCTCCTGAGGACACAGTGCCACTAACAGGCACTTGCTTCTACCCTCAGAGAGGCCACCAGCATCCCCGTGCCCCGCCTGGGGCTGCCTCTGGAGCAGACAGTGAGGGGAGCAGCTGAGCTGTGAGCAGCCGAGGGGGGCACCTGGGCAGGAGGCTGAAAACCCCCAGGGAACTTTCTGGGATTAGAAGGGTGTGTCTGAGCTCAAGGCTCCCCCGAGGCAACCAATTTTTGGCTAGTGTGCCGAAGCCACTGCCCCAGCAAGCAGGAGCGTGGGTGGGACACGGGCCATGGGACTGCCAGCCGGCTGAGCTGAGATCCACCAGCTCCCCAGGAACGTCCTAAGGGCCCCCTTAATGCTCTCACTGCTGGGCTGCCTTTTAACCTCCCCCCAACCCAGAATTGGCACACTGCCCCTCCTCCCAGTGGCACTACTAATGCTAACCAGTGCCATGGCTGAGCATCTGCCTTCACACAACAGCACTCTGCATGCCAGCAGCCCTGGTGCTGCCAGAGCTGCACCTTCCCCCCTTCCCTCCCTGCACTGCCCTGGGATGATGGCAGCTCTACTTGCTCTGAAGCTAGCAGGAGAATCAGGGACAGGAAAATCAGCCCTGAGACCAAAACAGGGCTGAGTGAGGAGCCAGCATGCCCAGGTGGGCTATGGTGGGAGAGGAGCTGAGGAGGATGAGAATAAACCTTCATCCCCACCACAGCTACTCTGGATGAGCTGGAAAACTCCAAGGATGCTGTCTGGGCAGGTAATGGCACATTTACACTAATCACAGCAGGACTCACACTTGAGAGGCAGTGTGGCTACTGGGGGAGCATCCCACAGCTGCAGCTTGTGGACAAGGGCAGGCAGGATGTGGTGGACCAGGAGGACCTGAAAGTCCAGGTCCTGCCAGCCTCCACCTGTCCACCCTGTTCTGTTGCACTAGGATGGAGCTATTCTGGCTCCCGTGGGCAGCCCCAGTGAAAGCATGAGCACGATGGGGTGCTGCCAGGGAAGAGGAGTGAAAAAGAGCTGTCCTCAAAGCCATTAAACACACTTGTCTCTTGACCTCCCACTTCTCCCCAAGTGCCCAAGGGCACAGGCCTTGCGCAGCAAGATGGGGGGATGGGGTGGGAGGTTGAGGAAGAGCTGGGATTGCATTTGATGCTTGCCTTGGTGCAGGACTGTTGGGTTTTATGTAGGGACACTCACCTCCTCCACCAAAGCACACGCATGTCAGCAGTCCCTGCTAAAATGGGCCAAGCAGGGGCAGGCAGCAGCCTGCAGGCCAGCAGCAGGGGAGGCAGCAGACAAGCTGCTTGAGTAGTGGATGGATGGGGTGAGATGCAGGAGTTACGGGTGGCTGTCCCCTGCCACTGAGGACCCAGAGGACAGCGTGATGGCAGGCACATTCATCTGGGCTGTCTGGGCTGCTTCCTCCTCTCAGAGGGGACAGGGCCTCCCTCCTGTCCCCAAAAGCATGGCCTCTCAGAGAGACCCTCTCCCTATACTGCTGCACCCCCTCTTCCCCACTGTGTGCTGGAAGAGGCAGGTGGGGACAGGGGGACATTAGGGGGCTCAGCCAGTGCAGGCAGCGGGAGGGACCATCAGACCCTCCTGCCACTGCCCGTGCAATGGGGTCTCTCCCTCACATCAGTCTTGTCATCCCCTGCCCCATTAGCAAGGTGGCCCCCACCAGTGCAGGGAAGGCTCCTTCCTGCCCCATGGCATGTCCTCTGCTCTCAGCACAGTCAGTTCTCAGCCTGTGGCAGGGATGTTCACTGGTAGCGAGCCTGGCTCTCTATCACGGGGCCACTCCTGTACTCGCCCTCCACGGTCTCCAGCTCTGTCTCGAAGCTCTGCAGCCCCCCATCCTCCCCATCCTCCGCTGGCTCCAGGTGGTTGCCCATGGTGCCATAGGACTGGTGTGCCGGAGAGGCTGCCGGTGTCAGGCTCAGCTCAGGCTCCTGCAGGACAGTGGCCAAAAAGAGCTGCCCCGGGGGGCAGTGGGCCATCAGGACCCAGGGGAGCAAGAGCAGATGGCCACAGCAGGGCTGCAGAGGGATACTCACATTGGAGTTAGGGGTGGAGGAAACGCTGCTCCGCTCCACGTCATTGAAGGCGCCTTCAGACTGGTCAGACATCTGAGGAGAAGGAGGCCATGAGGAAATCATGGTTTGGAGGGCCCAGTTTTGGCTAGGGATAGCCAGGTGCCATCTCAGATTCCCCATGGCAAACGAAGAGGGGATGCACTGGGGTGAAGTAACACAGTGAGTGGCTATCTGTGCTCACCTGGTAGCTAGAGGGTTTCCGTGGCTGCAGCTTCTTCAGGCAGAGGCCAAAGAAGGAGAAGATGATGCAGGAAAGGAGGACCACAAAGGTGAAGAGGGTGACAGGCCGGGTAGGACCTATAGCACAGAGATACTGGGGTAGCACACCAAGAACCAGCTGCACATCCAGCTGAGCCCCAGGCTGGTGCCTGCTTTGGGTTTTACAAGCTCTCAACCCCCTTCCCAAAATACAAGCTGACACCTCCTTCATCTGCCAGGCCCTCACACCACCTTCCCCCTTACCACCCTCCATGCCATGCCTAACTCAAGGGTGACACCAGTGGCTCATCATCCCCAAACACCAGACATGACCCTGAGCAGTGGCAGGGCACAGCCCCAAGCTCTCCCTACCAAGGCGCAGGACGGAGAAGAAGAGCAGCCAGAACATGCAGAGGATGGGGGCCACCACGACCTGGCTGATGGCGGCGACGTGGAGCCGCTGGTTCAGTTTGGTGGGGATGTACACATAGTAAATGTTGTACCGGTCAACCATGTGCTTGAGCAGCATGTAGAGCAGCCCTGGTGGGACAAGAGGAGCCATCTGGGTGGAGGGCAATGGGGACAGCCAGGCCACAGGGACAGCAGGGCAGGCCCTGGGGATGATGCCCAAGGATGCCCTCCTGTACTATGCAGGCAGCCTGCATTCCCATGCTGCTGCTGGTGGCTGGGACAGGCTGTCCTTGGCATGGCTGGGACTATGGGCATGGAGTCATACTCACCAAAGGGGACGATGATGGGGCAGGTGATGCTGTAGGTCATGACAACAGAGAAGATACAGCAGGTCCAGGCGTACTCTAGTCCAAACTGGAACTGGTATGCTTGGCTCTGGGGCACAACCAACAGTGTAATTGCCAGCTCTGTCACTGCAAAGCCTGCCCTTGCCTCTGCACCCTGGCCCACAGGACTGCCTCACCTCCACTAGCTCCCAAGGGGCCTGAAGAAGTCCCCATAAGCCCCCCATAGAACCACAACAGCCTGAGTTTCCAATGAGTACATCTCTGGTGTGCTGGGGGTCACAAAGGCTCACAGGTGACCAGAGCCACGTACCCGCTTGACATGGAGCCGCTCGGGCTCAGATTTGGCAAAGCAGAGGCGAGCAGTGTAGACAAGGAGGCCTGGGATGCGCAGCAGCTCCATGGCCGTCCCAATCAGGCTGGAGGTGACTACATAGTTGACAAAGAAGGCGCCATTGTCTGGGAGGAAAACGCACCTGCCCCAGGGACAGAGGTGACACAGTGAGAGAATGCTCAGGCAGGAGCTGCAAGAGCTGCTGGCAGTGGACAACAGGTGCTCCCGCTTGCCTGGGAAGTTTGGGAGCTTCCTGCTACTCACTGGAACTTGATTTCAGCCTCATCCAGAAAGTGGGTGTCGAAGAGCCAGCGGAAAAACAGGTCCAGGCTGGAGGGAAGAGAAGAGGAGCAGCTCAGATAGATGGGGAGCTACAGAGAGATGTGAGAGACACCCAGCAGGCACATGCTTTTTTTCCCTGTCCTGAGTGGGCAAAGCCCTCTGCACCCTATGCTGCCAGAGCAGCCCCTTCTTCACTGTGGAGTGAATGCCCACCTCCTGGATGGCTAGGATTACTGTAGCTGGAGCTATGCAGATACCTGACCAGGTCCTTTTACGGTCTGCTGAACCCAAGCAGCAGCTGATCACTGCCACCAGCCCCCTTGGGTCAGCTGTGGCAGCCTGGTAAATGGCTCTGCTCCACTCCTCTGCAGGGAAGGTTTCCATGTGTGACCATGTGTGAGTGGCTCAGCACTGCTAAAGGAGTGTTTTCCTCCCCAGAGATCGCTGTGTTTTGGCAGCAATGGGATCCTAGACCCTTGGGGCTGGACTGCCAGGGCGGGGGGCCTAGGTGTGATCCTGGCAGCTCAGGAGCAGGGAGAGCAGCATGGCAAGGTGGTCCGTACCTGCTCAGACCCAGCGAGGGCAGGATGATAACCATGAACACCAGGAAGAAGTAGCACTTGTGCATGGTGATCTGATTTTCACTTGACCTGCAGAGAGGGAAGATGAGAAAAGAACATTGCGTTTTTTGGGAAAAAGCAGCAGGCAGGATGAGGGGCTGGGCTTGGTCTCGCTTTTCACCAAGGAGTTACTCCCTGCCTCACAAAGCTGTGTGCATTTGGTCTGCACATCCACTGGGGGCTTACAAAGCCTCTCCCAAGCTAGGGTGTGTCACCATGAGGAATCTGCTGTAGTCTCTCATCTCCTTCATCTTTGCCCTTTCCTACCATCCTTGATGGTAACATACACCCAACAAGAGGCAGATAGGGTATCTAGTATGAATTCACGACTTCCTGTTTCCCTCAGAAAAAGGAAGGGAGGTGATGACAAAGCTCCTGCAAGGACTTATCAGATGAGGCACGGGGCTTGGGGCTGATGGAGGGCCAAGACAAAGAGAGCACATTGTGTGCTGTGCAGTTTCCCCTACTTTAAGCATCCTGAAACCATACCTCTGCCTTGGAGGGCTGGAAGCATGCCTGGGATGTCCCTGCTGCTGCCAGTCCACCATCACACCGTCCCTCTTACAAACTTCTTCAGATCCATCTTAAAACCACCTGACTTTGTCAGTAGCCTGAAAGTGTTGAGGACTATGGGAAGCAAATGGCTCCTCTGTGCATGGACTTGGAGCTCTTTCTATGGAGAGAAACACCCAGGGGGCTCTGCTCCACTGTGGGGGTCTACACCTCACTGCCTGCCTCCCTGCAGGTTGGGTTCCCCTTCCAGTGCAGTTCCTCCCATGTATGGCAGCCCTGGGGGGTTGAGGGGGCCAGCCCCATTACCTTGTCCAGTGAGACTCGAAGAATGCTGAATAGTAAACAAGGAAGGGCAGGAAGACGGAGAAGGCCCAGAGCAGCAGTGTGGGGAAAAACTGGGTGATGATGGGGTTCTGCAGGAAGAGAGAAGCCGAACACCCCCTCAGCAACCCACCACAGCACAGCTGTGCTGGAGACAGCACACAGTGTGTGCAGCAGGTGGGCTGGAGCATCCCCTCACTGAGCAGGGGCATTTGTTTCAGGAAATAAGAACTTGAGGCCAGCCAAAGGCACCACAGCCATGTTCTGAGCCCCAGTGCCCACCCAAAACCTCACAGGTCAAAGAGCAAGAAAGAGCTGTGCTGCTGGCAGCTCCTGACATCTCCTGAGTTCTTTCCAAACCTTTCTTATTGAATGGACAGCAACATGCCTTTATGGAAACCAGCACCAAAGCTCAGGTGCTGCCCCAGGGCTCTGCCACTGGAAACACAAGGATAGCAAGCACAGACATGACCTCATCAATGACCTTGTTTCTCATCACTGCCCAACCTAGTGATGGCTCATCTTCTTAGGACAGTGTAGAGCTGGTGCCCCCCACCTGTCACAGGTGAGCCTGGAAATGACGACCTTTTAGGAAAATCGGCATGGGTTATGGACTACCTTGAGGCTCTCCACAGGGTGTGTGACATTGAACATGTCCATAGTGTTGACAATGATGGCTGGCGTTGTGAGGAAGAAGAGAAGGACGAACAGGCAGATATTAAGCAGAATGAATCGCACCCACCACGATGTGCCACGGACTGATAAGTTCTCCCTGTAAGAGGAAAACACAACTTGGACATGATGAGGAGGAAAAGCCCTGTATCCTGGGCCTCCCAGCATAGCTTCATGAAGCTCTGACTCCTTCTGTCTCCATCAACTATCTTGACAGGCATTGCTCTGAGGTCACCCTCTTCCCCTCCCCATGCTCTTTGCTGTCACATGCAGAGCCCCCTGGACCAGAGAACAGCCACAGTGGAGGTCCATACAACCAGGAGGCTTTGGAATCAGGCCAGAGAAATCAGAGTCCGGCAATCACCCTTAATCTCAGCTGGCTGGACCCTGCCACCTTTGGGATGACCACCCCAATCACCCCTGCTGACTTCTGCTATGGCAACAGAGGAGATTTTCAGCCCCCATCACCCTGGGAAAGTGTCCTATAGATAAAGACACAGGTTCCCTATGGCTATATGGACTCCCTATAGCTATATAACTATGTACATGGGTTCCTTATAGGTATGGACATGGGCTTCCCCATATCTGCTTGTTCCCCCTTCCTCCCTCCCTTCTGCCATGGGGGTTCACCAGATGATGTCACTGGGTGAAGGGGCATAGCGAACACCCCAGTGGTGTGACTTGACCACGGTGGTGACAGAGGACTGCTGGGGGTGCTTGCGGCAGTGGATGTGGCTGTAGTCCTTCAAAATCCTGCAGGAAGAGGGAGCCAGGGGTCAGGTCTCACTTCTTGTGAGACCCTTCCCACAGCCCTAACAGGGCAGCCAACTCAGCAGATGGCAGAGGCATAGAAGAGACCGACCCATTGCCTGGCTTTGGTGGAAAAAGCTGGCAAGGTGTCCCAGTTCCCCAGCAGTGGTGGCCAACAGGCTGAGGGACATCCCCATGGCCTTTGCATGAGGGGCACTCACACAGCTGTCATCCGCTCATCCTGGAAGGTGACAAAGGCCATATCAAGTCGCTTGAGTGTGATGCGGTTGCGCTCTGCATTGAACTCATCTGTGAGCTTCTCCTCCAGCTCCCCGTAATACTGCTCAGCATCCACCTGTGGGAGCAGCCAGGGCTGTGCTGTGCACCAGGCTGGGGCAGGGGTAAGCTGCCATACTCTGCCTTGCCCATTGTGCAGGTGTGCTGCCTTGCAGCCCTGCCTGCACCCTCCTACCTCATCAAAGCCACAGAAGCGGCAGCAAAAGATACGGGCGCAGGGGTGAGTTTTGATCATGATCTTCCCCTCTTTCTGTGCCTTGGTGGTGAAGTAAAGCCTCCCCTTCATTGCTTTGCGCCTGCCAGGAAGCCGATAACAAAGGTCATTTGGGGAGCACCAGACATACAGACAGAAACCCAGACTGGGTGCTTTGATGTGGTGGGCAGGAGCAGTACACCCTCCCACAGAGGCAACATGGGCGTGCATGCACTCACCTCTCCGCATCCAGCTTCATCAGCTTGCGCACGTCGAAGCAGAACTGGACGCTGGTGACGGTGCAGCTGGGATAAGCCTCGCTGCAAGCACAGGGGCGTGGTGGCACCAGGAGGCAGAGGACAGGGACAGTCCCTGCCACCTGCCTGCCACTCACCCAGCAAGGCTGTGGCACATGCCTACTCACTGGAAATGCTTGACAATAAGTGAAGGGTCTGTGATCTCCTTGGGGATGTGGGTAACCATCAGCGTCCGGGCGACCTGCAGGAAGAGAAAAGACAAAGAGATGTGCGGGATGGATCGGCAGGATGGGCATGGATCTGCAGGGTATCTCCCCGTCCACCCAGCAGCAAGCTGGAACACCAACTGCCACCCTAGAGGCAAGTCAGCACAGATCTCCTCCATGCCCAGTCTCAAACCTTAATGGCACAGCCAGACAATGCCATACCCTAGACAGATGGATACAGCAGAGCTTCAGTCTCAAGAGACAAAGCAAGAGAAAAAGATTTGTCTCCAGGCTGTCAATTTATCCAGAAGCTGGTGAAAATCAGCCACATATTTCCCTGCCAGCCCAGTTTCAGTCTGTTCCTAAAAACCTCTGTACCTACTGGGACCAGTACTTATGCAAAACAAGAAGTTGTCCATTAGCACTGAACAAGGCAGGGTTGGAGGAGGGGTGGTTTCTCACCTTCTCATTCTCTCTGTATTCCAGGTGGACAGAGTGGTGAGCCATACAAAGGACGGTGAAGATAAAATAGATGAGGGCGAAGATGCTGTGCAGCCACAGGAGACGGTCTCTGGAAGAGATGAAGTAGGGATCAATGAGCACTGTGGTAAGCATGCAGTATGGGGAACAGCCCAGCACTCAGCATCTCACCCATGGACACCCCTTCCACCCAGCAGGACCTCCCTGTGCCAGCTGTCAGACACTCAGCCTAGGAACTAAAGGGGCAGCACCCAGGCTGTTGACTGAGATACTACAGAAATGAGGCCACACAACATCCCCAAGAGCACTTCTGACAGCAGTGGGGTGCAACAAGCAGTGCTGCTGGCTTGGCTGCCCTGACTGTGCTCATGTGGTACAGAGAGACAGGACAGCTAGTGTGAGTGGTGTGCTGCTCACATGGACCTGTCCCCAGCCCCAGCACAAGGCTATGGTGAGTTCTGTGCCTAGGTGCTCCCAGCAGTGCCCACCACAGCAGCAGCACACATAGCCCCCGTGCCTGTGGGAGCACCTACTGAGTTGGGATGTTGGCGATGGTTGTCCGGCCAAAGTGGGTGGGATTGTGTCCTGCAGAGGAAGAAGAGAAGCAGAAGGTTAAGGGAACCCAGTGCAGTGTGCATGTCCATATTGCAGTTATTGATTCTGGTCTTTGGTCCCTTCTTTTCCATCTCCCAGGTCTCCAAGTCCTCACTGCTCTGAATTTCCCAGCTTCTTATGCTTCTCGGTCACCCAGCTGATGGTGAGCTCCTGCTCACGTGGGGGCTTCTGAGACAGGGGTTTTTTTTGCCTTCCTTCCCAGAGGCACAATGCTTGCCCAAAGGCTTGGAAGCTTGCATGGCATTCCTGAGTCATCCTGTGACTAGGGAAGTACCTACCCAGGAGGTCCCCTGAGAAGTTGACAGGCAGGATGACAGCCACGGAGAGCACGCAAACCAGCATCAGCAGGACCAGGAGGTGTCGCTGGAAGGAGAGGTAGGTGGTGGCATCGATCCCACACTTGCTCTGAATCTCCTCATCCCTGGAGAGAGGTAGGTGGCGGTCAATGTTGGTGGTTCCTCCCCACCACCTCCCACCATGGGGACACTGGCTTGCACCAGTCTCCCACAACCCACACCAACTCATGACATCCTGAGTGTGGCACAAAGGATTTGAGCACAGAGGGAATGAGGGACCCAAGCAGCCCTCCAACTGCCATCTCATTACAGGATTGGTTCCTATAAGGGGAGGTTGAAGTCCTTTCCTTTGGGATAGGATCTAGGGACCAGGAGGAAATGCAGAAGTGAGCCTCTGCTCTCTTCAGAGAGTATGTTTTAAGAAGGCTCTCCTCTGCTGCTGCTCCCAGCAGCTCCTGGTGATGGGCCACCACCTGTGGGCATCACCTCCCCATGGGTGGGCAGCGGTGGGGCAAGTCCATAATGCCAAGCACACACACTTACTTCATCTGATAGATAGAAAGGAGCCAGGAACAGAATCCCTAGAAGGAGAAAGAGTCAGGATGAGAAAAGGGCAACCACCCCCACCTCTCTGGTGAGGGACTGGGTCACAATATATGCTGGGGAAACACGGAGAGGTGGTGCACTGCCTATGGCCATGGGGTTGAGCAAATGGAGGTAGTGCCCAAGGTGGCTCAGCAATGCTCAGCTCAATGGCAAAGGCAACTGCCTCAGGAGAAGCCAGGAAAACACACTCCAAAGAGCTAATGGGAAGCTGAGCACAATCTCTCTTCCAGCCCTGAGAGACCATGTGACCTTCCTGAAAGTATTGATAAGAGAATTTCTATGAGTGAGAACAAGGAGTCCGCTGGAACAGGGGTATAAAGGGACAAGGAAGTCTCTCCACAAACATCAACCATCCT
The DNA here is from genome assembly GCF_048771995.1 of Taeniopygia guttata. Lineage (NCBI taxonomy): Eukaryota > Metazoa > Chordata > Aves > Passeriformes > Estrildidae > Taeniopygia > Taeniopygia guttata. The sequence continues at coordinate 43,166,814 of NC_133030.1, read as the reverse complement.
GATGGTGTCAGGTGCATATTTTTGGCTGCAGAAGGATTTGCAGAAGCTGAAGTCAAACATTAACCCACTGTTTCAGGGGTGACTTGCTGGACCCTAGCTTCCTCTGAATATTAAGGAGCATCACTGCAACAGACTCCTGCTTCCAGAGCTCCCTCCTCTTCCCCTTCCATGTCAGTCACTAACATTCAATGCACCTTTTTTTACCACTAGCAAGTGCCGTGGTGGCACTGCTGTAGAGTGCTACAGGATTAACAAAGTTAGTGCTTGTGCACTAACTAGCTTATTCCCTGTCACTGTGTACACACATGGGTCTTCAGGCTTTCCCCTGGTGAAGGAGGATTGGGTTAGAAAACACCTAGGTAGACTTGACACCCACAAGTCTGTGGGCCCTGACATGCATGCACAACTGCTGAGAGAGCTGGTGGACACCAAAGCAAGGCAGCTCATGATCATCTTTGAAAGGTCCTAGTGATCAGGAAAGGTGCCTGAGGACTGGAAGAAAGCACCATGCACTGTAACAGATTGCCCAAAGAGGTTGTGGAGTCTCCTTCACTGGAGATATTCCAGATAAAATCCTGTGTCATGTGCTCTAGGACGACTCTGCTTGAACAAGGAGGTTGGACTAGATGATCCATGTTAGTTCCTTTCAACTCTGCCCATTTTGTGATTTTGTGATTCTGGGCTTTTTATGCTCTCTACAAATTTCTCCTCAAAACTGCTCTTCTCCCCTCTTAGTGTATTTTACATCTAACCTGGCAGAGTTGAGATTTTCTTCATTAGTGAACAGTTTTGACTTTTAAAAGGATGTATTCTTACTTCTAATAATCTCATTTAATCTGCTCTTTAGTGTGCTGGCTTTCACTGTAGTCTTTCTCACTTATTTTTTGATGAGCAATATACATTTGCCTAGAGCATCTGGTACAGAGCCTTTAAACATACCACCTGCCACCTGCAAGGATTTTGCTTCTTTTGCTTCTTTCCTACCTAGATTTTTAATAAGTCATGACATTTTTTTCATGGTCATACCAGTGACTGATTTTTGAGCTTTTGCTGCCAAAAAAGGAAGAGGTAGCAAAATGTGCCAGTCTATGTTTGTTTCCAGGAAAGCCTGAAGTGCTAGAGAGAAACAGGAAATTACTTTAAAGCCCCACCATGCTGACAGAGGAGGATATCTTTCCTACCCCTTTATCCTGAGGGGTAGGAAAGATCCTTGCAGGCATGCAGCTGGGCTCTGGCCATGCATCATACTGGATCCACAGCTGCAAGGAGAGCCATGCAGCTGTGAGATGCTTGCTGACAAGAGCATCCCCTCCAAACTGCTATTCAAAATAGATGCCTCAAGGAATCCAGGACAAAAAACCCTCCAGCTTCCAGAAATTCCGCACTGCTGAAAGGTGTTGAGCAGGAGATTTAATTTCTCACACTTAATTTCTGACAGGGGTTTCTGGTGAAGAACAGGACAGGCTGGGCTGGGACAAGCCCAGCCCAGGCCTCCACTGCCACAGCCACTGGCACTCACCACATCCTTGTTGTCGGCATCCAGAGGGCTGCTCTCCGACGGGGACTTCTCCTTCTCGCTCTGCTCTCCATAGAAAAGCGATGTCAGGCTTTGCAGTGAGGGGAGGAGCGGAGGGGTGAGGCAGAAGAGAAGCAGCAGACATGAGGATAAGCACCCTTGGAGAAGTCTCTCCTAGAACAGCAGCCCAAGAAATGCCTCCCCTCCTCCCTGTATCCTACACTGGGGCTGGTACAGTGATTACTTCTGGGCTTGGGACAAAAGGGTTGCATCTTGCTGCCTCCACACCAACAAGTCTTCCCAACTTCTTTGTGGCCCTGACCCATGATGGGCTCATGGAGATGTAGCCTTAGCTCCATTACAAGGGACTGTTGAACCAGACATTTTCTATTCTACTGTTTTCAGATGTCTCAACTGGCTTTACAGTAAAAAGGAATCTAATCAGAGCTTGCATTTTAAATCTTGATTGCCCTTTGATCTCACTGGTGAAGGGAAAACATCATTTATTATCACCAGGCAGCTCCAGATTCAGAGACCAAGAGGAACTGGAGGGGAGGAAGCAGAAGAAGGATTTTAACAGATCTTACTCTTGTGGGCTGCCCAGCCTTGCATAGACCCCTCCTGTGTGCACCAGCCTGTGCAAAGAAAGATGCTTTGCTGCCCAAAGTGAGCTGTGGTCTGACAGGCAAGCTGTTGTGCGTAGTACAGCCCACCTGGAAATATGGTCTGGTCTCCACTTTTACCAAATAAGCAGAACACTGCTTATTTTTGGGGAATCTGCACCTAGCCCAAACAGTGGGCCAGGCAAGTTGCTGTGGTGACATGAGGAACAGTTTTACTGCTGTGTGTCTCCCTCTACCCCCTCCACCAGCCAGTCCTGCTCATCCCAAGAGAGTGGCAGAAGATGAAGCAGCACAGTCCCCACTGAAAAACAGCTCTTTGATGCTAGAGGGAATGAAAGCTGACCTGGGCTTTCCTTCTCCCTGCAGCAGATGGTGGCTGTGTCTTCATGGGAAATGGGGGCACCAGGCCATTCCCAGTGGGAAGGAGGGACAAAAACACCTGCTGAACTCTGTGTGTCATACTTCAGTGCTGGCCTTCCTTCCAGCCCTCTTGAAGAGAATGGAACCATCATCTGCAGCAGCTTTGCATCCTCCTTACCTATCATTGTCCATCAGCAGTGCCAGGCGCCCGTAGTCCCAAGCCGCTTTCCGAAGACATGAGAAGACCAGAAGGAGAAGCTGGAAGAAGAAGAAAGTTAAGTGTTTTGCTGCAAGGTATCATCCCATGGGATCTTCTCATATCCCTCCTTTGTGCTTTCCCATCATGAGCCCAAGCTCATGCAAAACTCTTACCCAAACTGTTCCTGCTCCGTGATCTCACCACTGCTGCCCAAGTGTCCTTGGCTGCCCACCATGATGTGGGCAAAGGCCTTGGACCCCTGCACTCATCCCTGTTCTCCCATCAGCCAGGTGCACCAGCACACTCATCCCTGTTCCCCAGTTTGCCAGGTGCACCAGCACACTCATCCCTGCTCCCCAGTTTGCCAGGTGCACCAGCACACTCATCCCTGCTCCCCAGTTTGCCAGGTGCACCAGCACACTCATCCCTGCTCCCCAGTTTGCCAGGTGCACCGTTGCACAGGCTGCACTTGTGTATCACTGTCAGTGCATGCGGGGGCTGCAGAGCCCATAGAAGTGGCACCCTCCTGGCCCGCTCACCAGCCAGAGGATGAAGTTGATGGCAAGCACGGTGGGCACGCCACCAAAGGGCAGCCCCTCCAGGACAGTGCTGCGGGAGCGGGCGCTGAAGCACTGCTCCTCTGTGCTGTTCACCGGGGCGTCCAGGAAGAGGAGCACATCCAGCGAGGTGAGGCCAGCACCATCAGGTGCTGGCTCCATCGAGTACGTGCTTTCCATCGACACCGTTGTGAGGTCTCACCCTGAAACACAGAGGCTGGAGTGTGGATGGAGAAGCCATTGTTTGAAAAGGGGCATGGCTCTTGCAGGTCCCTTCCATCAAGGTCTGAAGTGCTCACTAAGGGTAGGGAGGGGAGAGGACTGGCTGGTGACCCAGAGCTTCCCCAGTCCCAGTCTTTCTCAGGGAGAGGTTGTTGAACACATGGCAGAGGGTGTTGCTGAAGAAATCTCATAGCTACTTCCTGCCCTTTCCCCACCCCATTAAATCCCATGCTATTTGGTTGTCTCTGTCATACCTGAGACAGGTCTCTCACCACCTCTGCCCCTCAGTCCTGGAAGCTGGGTTGAGTCATGGCCACCCTGGTGATGTCAGCAGACAGAAATGAGAAGCTGAAGCATTTGTTTGAATTTCTGAAAAAAACAGCAATTATGATATTGACAATGATGATATTGACAACTGGGCTGTTGGGGCTGCATTTGCTTCTCTCCCCACAGCCAGGTATCTACTGCCTATGGAATATCTCTAAGCCTGCTGTCCTCCTGCAGCATCATGAGCTGTGTGACTCAGTAGTTAGAGGACTTCCCTTTCATCTTTCCATCTAAGCAGAATTGCTACTTCCAAGATATCTTGATCTCTTCAGAAGAGTTAGCTTCTCAAAATCCTAAATGTCAGGCTTCACCTTCCTCAGGAGCTGATACCATAGGTTACAGTCCTCACTGGCAGGAGACACTTAAAGACCATTAATGGCCAACACTGTGCCTTTTTTCCAAAACCTTTCCTACCACTGTGCTTTGGGTAGGAGAGGATCCTCTCCAAACCTGCAGTGCCTGGAACTCCTGTGAACAAGCACCCTACAGCAGCCAGCATGGCTGTCTGTTACTCATGGGGATGCCACAGGACAGCACCGAATGGCTGCTGCACTCACCATACAAAGATGAGGAGAGAGAACCAGCACAGCAAACACTAACAAACAGTGTCAGGCCAGAGTCTCTTGTCCTCATGTGCCTGTCCTCCTCTGCGCTTTGGAGTCACCCTTAACACCTCTAGCCAGCTGTTTCTTGTGCCTGAAGAGCTGCATGGCCTTCAGAGAAAAACAGCTGTCTGTGGTGAGATGATCCAGTCTTTGGAGACCTTGAGCAGCCAAATATAATTTTGAAGCCGGCCTGGCCCTGAACAAGGGTTTTTATCAGATGACCTCCAAGGGTCATCTGATAAAATACTTCCAACCACAAGTATTCTACATCCCTGTTCTCAGAAACTTTTGCTCTTGACAAGAACATTTTCAGGCCTGCCTGAAGTTTATAAGGAGCTATATAAGTGCCTTGCCCTGCAGACATGATGGGCACAGTATACTGAGGTCAGTATATTGTGATCAGTGCAAAGACTATGTGAAAACTCAAGAGTGTACTCACGGGAGCTTTGCATTCAAGGCACTGAGCATTCATTCCTCTTCTTCCTTTTCATCTATATTCCAGCCACAACTGAGATGCTGCTACAGCCCCTGCAGTCACCCAGCACCAGGTAATCCCTGCTGGAGGATGCTCAAAGTCCACATGAATAGGGTGGATGAAGAGAAGCAGAACCCACGGATTGATTAAGCAGTGAAGGAGAATGCACACAAAGACAGATGGGACCTCCAGGGATGTGGAGACACAAAGTGTTTATGGCAGTTAATGCCACCAAGACCAAACAAGATCAAATCTTCTTCAACACCAAAGAAAACTTAATTGAGAGCTCCTTGGGGAGTACAGAAAATGACAGAGCACACAGAAAATTACTTGGCTTAGAAAGAGCCCACAGAGCACACAGAAAATGACTTGGCTTAGAAAGGGGATATTCCTAAGCTCTACACAGATTTACTTTTGCTGGGAAACATTTACTTGTGCTATGTCAGTGTGGTAGAGGGGAGACTACAGCAGCATCTGATTTTATATGCATGGCTGTGGCCTCAGCCTCTCTCTCTTAGACCTTGCAGTTTGCTGCTTGAGGAGTCATGTCCTAAAGTTTACTAGAAGGAGGAGATTAATCCTGTCCCAAAGTTCATGAGGAGCCCAGACACCCCCAACCCTCAGCTGACCAGAGTGGGCAGGACAAGAGTGCTGGTGCAGGAGCTGACATACATTACATGCCTGAGAGACTGACTCTCTTTGACCTCCTCATCCAGGGAAAGAAAAAGCTGAGGAAGAGGTAGGTTTTCAAACACAAGAGTTGAGCAAAAAAAAAAAAAAAAATCTGACAACCTGGACACTGAGGATTCCCAAGGGATTGTCAACTCAAGCTCTCCAAAGGGTTGAAAATTTTAAGAAATACCCTTTGTGCTTGCAGTTTCCAAAATTAAACAAAAACAACAACAACAACAAAAAAGATGGTGACCTGCTATTTTCTTCATTTCTGAAGCATAAATTCCATCCCAAAGAAAAATCTCCTCTGGAAGCCTAACAGTGGCTGGGATGATTGGACCAAGGCTATGAGCCCAGAAGAGCTTAAGTCTCACCTCACTGCAATATTAGACTGGCATCTGACTACCTGCATAGATGTCTTGAAGGGATGTCAGAAGATGCTGAACTACAGGCACCAAGTTCCCCAGGACATGCAGACACATGACAATCCCTTTTCCTGTGCATATGGTGCAATGTCACCTGAGCCATGGGCTCCAGTGTCTGCTACAGACCTGCCCATGCTGCATCTTCAGTTCTCCTTGGAGGTCCATATCCATATCCATATCCATATCCATATCCATATCCATATCCATATCCATATCCATATCCATATCCATATCCACATCCATCTCCATCTCCATCTGTCCAGACTATGATGTCTGGAGACACCACTGCCCAAGCGAGGACAGCTGAACATTACAGTGACTCTCAAAAGAACTGCCAGGTCACTTGAGATATGCTGATACTTCTCCAAAGAGCATCCCAGTAGACTTGGGGCTGATACTTCAGCCCCACAGGTGTGGAGTGGTGGATGGGCTGGCAAAGCCCCCTGCAGTGCCCTCAGTCACAGCCTGTGTCCCAGCCATGGCTGGGAGTCCTGTACTTCAAGGGCCAGCATGGTCCCATCAGGGTAATGACCCCTGACAAGGGACCTCCAGAAGAGACCTGTAAGAAGTGAGGGGGCTACGCAGGCAAGCAGCAGCTGTTTGCCCTGGCTTGCCTGCCTCCTGCTTGTCATCTGGGCCACCAGGACCTCTAGCCAAGGTCTGCTCTTTGCTATGGAAATGCTCTCAATCTGTTCCTCACCATGTGCGTGTCTCTCTCTCTCTCTCTCTCCCCTCCTCCTGTAAGCAGCACAGCCACTGCCATCTGGCATTTTCAGCTGCTAAATAATTCACTGCCTTTTTGTTAACAAGGAGAGTGTGTCTCTGACCAAGGGAGCTGATAGACCATCAGCAAACAAACAAGGAGACCGTAGCAACTTCCAAGTCCTTTCTCCATCACCACCACTCCACTACACAGCAACACGATACTGTAGCCTGTTTCTAGGCACCGGCTTCACGCTTGTAGGAGGAACATCCTGTCAGGGATGGTAGGGGGGGATGAGGGGGATTTTCACAGGGATCTGTACAAGTTGTGTTTCTCTATCAAGTCCTTGTTGCTATCTGTTTCTTTCCTGTATCAGACATTTTGCTCCTGGTGGCCAAAAGCAATGGGTTCCTCCTGGAAATGGTGCTAGTATCTCCTGCTCCCAGCTCTCCTGCCCAGAAAGCTCCCAAATGCAAGCCTTCACCCTTCCAGCCCAACCAGCTCATTTATCTGCACATAGCACTGCCAGTACAATGCCAGACTGGACAGACAAATTTCAGGAGCAGAAGATACTTGAAGACCCAATCCAACCCTGTCCCCTCTCTTTTAAGCACCTCCAACTCCTAAGGAGTTCTAAGGAGCTGTCATGTCATGCTCAGGCTGTAAACACAGATTTTGCAGTGTATCACAGCTCCTCTGAACCTGACCTCAAGCCACTCTCCGGCCCTTTTGCTGCTCCTTTCATCACCAGATAGCCACAGAAGCTCTCCTCTAAATACCCAAATCACTACTTTTCTAGATCATTTGTTCCAGATAGTCTTACCTTTTATGGTGCTGCTCACAGAAAAGCTTATGCAAATTATATAGCTGCAATGCTACCATTAAAATAACTACTGGGGACAAACAGCTAAAAGTAAATCATGTGTATGTTCTAGGAACAGCATGCAGCAGAAACAGCAAGAGGAGATTTCTGCTCACATGCATCAAGAACAGCTTAAACTCAGACCTGTAGAACATGTTCAAATTCCCTCTGGTTAGAGGTAAGTTTTTCGGTATACAGAATGAGAAATCACAAGAACACTGCAGGTCACACTTAAAGTCATTGTTGAAATGCCTAAGCTAAATTTTCACATCACACAAATTAGAAAATTCAGCATTTTGCAATATTCAGTTGAAGGAATTCTGCAATAGTATCTGAAAAGTTAAACAGAACCCACAGCATCACCAAACCAGTTCTTGTTCCCTCATACACCACTGTGATTGTGCTTTTCCCAATCTTTATGGACCAAAGGAACAAATACTGTTGTGAATAACAGAGGTGGATGGGTGTCACCTCCAGAAGGTGTCAGGACAGCTTCCTATTAGCTGTGTATTAGGCAGGGCCTCTAGATGGCAACCACAGACAGATGCCCTTCAGAGCAGCCACTGTCCTGGAGAAGTGACAGCAATGGACTAGTCAAGAAGCACAGGTGTGTAGAGGGTTGCAGCAATAAGAAAAAGTCAGAAATTTTGATATATTGTCTGTCCATTATAGATCTTAGAGGGAAGATACCAAAACAGGGTCAGAAAAATGTCAGAAAACATGTAGAGCAATTCTTTCTCCTCTTTGTAGCCTGTGAATCCACAGTGAATGCATGAGACTTGCCACTGAAACTGATTTGCTGGATAATTTCTTTGAAGCATTTTCAGTGTGTGTAAGCTTTCCCCTGAATATTCAGTGCCCTCTTTGTTTTGTTGATACATCAGCATATGTTTCTTCTCTCCGGTTGGGTGGGCACTAATCCAGAGAATCAGATTTCCAATTAAAAATAAGGCATGTCTTTTATGCGAATGCAATTTTTCATAATTTGTCTTTCCCTTGAAGCATCCTGCCAGCAAACTCATTTGCTAGGAGATTCATGGACAGCTGGAGTAGCAACACATCAAAACAATCTTCGGAGTGTTGGGATGACTAAACTGGGTTTCCCAGCATGCCTATGCTCATCCAGCCTTAGCATCCCCCTCTGGCACAGGTGGGATTACTGACTTCGGCTGCCCAGAGGGCAGCCAGGGCATGGGGCTGTTGGTGGAGCAGTCTGTGGCCATACAGAAAATCCAGGCTGAGGACCCTTACCTAGAAAACAAGTATCTGTGCTACCTGACTGCCTCTACAACCTTCTTCCATTACAAGTAGATTGTGGCCAGGCTGTAGAAGGGAGAATCAATAACTGCTGTAACAGGGAGATCAGGTTCATATCCTGGTGTGCACAGGACCAGGTAGGCAGGCAAACCTCTAGCATCCTACCCTGCAGGACTGCAGTGACCGACCTTGCAGGACTGCAGTGACAGGGAGGGCAGGAAACTGGAGCCACTGCCACTTACTCAGCATGCCTAACCAAGTAGCTGAGGACTTCAGCCTGTGCTGAGCTCAGCACACACCCCAGCAGTTTTGGCACCACAGGGCATGGTGACCTCTCCATTCCTGTAGCTTGGTGAATGGGAGCATAGGCACACCATGGGCCACATCAGTCCCCAAGGGATATGAGCACAGAGGGGATGGGACACAGCCCTCCAAAACCCCACAGAGGCCCTAGGCATTCATCTCTAGCTCTCCTTTCAACCTTCCCTCTTAAGATTAATGGCCTCGAGGCCCAAAAAGCAAAGACAGGCATCTAGCTGCTCATGGACTGTGAGGTGAGTACCTGTGGGGCAGCAGCATCCCTGGGCAGGGCTCACTGACACTGGTGTGAATGCTGTGCCCACACCTTGTCAAGGTACAAGACAGACAACCCCCCAGCAGAAGACCCCATCCTGTCACCAGCAGGACATGGACTATACACCAGCCTGTTTGGTTAGCCTGTTGCAAATCAGATGCATCTTTCAAACAAGGAGGACCATACTGCAACATGGCTTGTGGGCTATGGAGGCTGGGGTTAGTATGGTTTGGAGGCAAAGGACCACTCTGTAGCAACAGATGACCCCTAACAGGTAAAAAACACCAGCTCAAATGATACACATACCCACCACTCAATGAGAAAATGAATGTGAGTGAATGACAGCTTAAGAAAAACCTGCTTTAAAATGATATAGATAAACTTCATCTTCCCTACCAGTAAACTCTGGCACTGCTCTCTCACTGAGGAGTACAAAGCCAGGCTCACTGCCAGCCAGGGCAGGAAGGCTGGGGAAAGAGCCAACCCATGAGCCCACTCAGGCCCTGGAGGTGCAAACCCTACAGTGAGGTCCTTCCCCTCAGTGGTGAGCCTGCCTTTGTCACTGCTCCTACCCTCAGGGCTTCACCATTCCCAACCTGCCCTGCCCACGCTGTTCATCTAAATAACATAACGCACTAGGAGTCTGAGACTGACCCCATTTTGAGGACCTAAGCAAGTTTTTCTGCATTCAGGATTGGCAGGCTGTCCCTACCTTCAGGAAACCCTGTGCAGAGTCATGCTGCCCCAGGGACTCACCCGAAACCAATACATAGCCCTTCCCTGCTATGTGTCCCTGTGGTGGCACAGCTCCCACATCACCCACAGCTGCCTGCCCTCCCCTTCTTCCCCAGCACCACAACACAGGGCGGGTTTTTGGCACTTAAACTAAGTTCCATGAAGTTTTTGAAGGAAAAAGGATCCCAGTCCCCTTGGGACTCTCTGCAGGACAATGGCTGTGGCCTTCCAAACAGCCACCTGCATAAACCCCTTCTCCTATAGGTATGCTGTGGACTGAGCAGACCAACGCTGACTTGCTGCAGTGGTCCTTGGCAGAATAAAACCAAACCCCAGGCAACTGTGAGCAAACAGTGCTTACAGTGAGATCTACAGGGAGATTTGTTTGGGCCAGTGCGTGGGAGATGCTGTGCAGGGAGCAGCACTTCTCCAGCCTCCTCCACACATGTGCAAGCCAGCAGCTGCTGGAGCCATCACACTGAGACTGGGAAGGAAGAATCGGAGCAGAATTTATTTATTCCACCCCCAGCCATTTTTGCCACATTTGACTAAGCTGCCAGTGGAAGTTGGAGTTGGCTCTAACCCATATTTGGTTTGCATTTCACTCTCCTGCTGTGCACACAGCCCCTCACACCACACTTTGTGTGTGCAGTGCACCAAGCAAACATGAGCTAATGGGGCTGCAAGCTCCCCAGAGTATCATGCACCCTTTGTCCTCTGATAAAACTTAAATCAACACTCCTCAGCATAAAGCATTACCTGGAACAGGACCAACCCAAGCAGAGAGCACGGCGCTGCTGGGCTGCTGGTAGGTGATGGTTGGGAGCAGAGAGACAGGAAAGGGGCCTTATAATAAAGATGGGAACAGGCTTTTTAATAGACCTTATAGTGGCATAGTTTTAAACTAAAAGAGGGTCAATTCAGACTAGACATAAGAAAGAAATTTTCTAAGTTGAGGATGGTGAAACACGGGTACAAGTTGCCCACACAGGTGGCAAGATGCCCTATCTCTGTAAACAATCAAGGTCAGGCTGCACAGGGCCGTGAGCAATCTCATCAAGTTGAAGGTGCTCATGCTCATTGCAGGGGCATTGGACTAGAAGACATTTAAAGGTCCTTTTCAACCCAAACTTTTGTATGATACTATGACAAAGCCAGGGCTGACCCAGGTAACTCACACGTGGGAAAGGGGAAGGGTATCATCTGGGGTTCTCAGTTAACCTTATACACATGCACACACACGTCCATTCAGAAAAACAGTGTTTTAGGAAAACAGTAAAGAGTCACCCTGGTACCATCAGATCCCTGCTCCAAGCTGGGCTGCTGCATGCTGTTCACAGTCCCCAGAGCAACCCCTGCACTTGCAATTAATTAATGATGATACCGGCAGATGAGAACAGCTCCTAGCCTCTGCTGCCTATGTGACTGAGGGACATGGCAGCAGCCGGACCTAGAGAAGGGCTTGAACTTCCCTGCAAAGGGCATCTCCAGGTTCCTTTCTGCCTGCCAGCTCCAAGCCCACAGCATGCACCCCCATGCACAGCCCGCATTGCAGAGGCAGCTCCCATTTGGCATTGAAGACCAAGGAAGATACCTTTCAGCAAGGCTGCAACTGTGGTGGGATGTCAGGCAACTACAGGCAGATTGCTTCTTCTGCCATCCAGGTTAGAGCGCTCACACAGAGGATTTTAAGGTCTTTGTGAAGAAAAGTGCCACCTTCACTGGGAAAAGCACTCCCTTGTGGAAACTTGTACAGAAACCAGGAGTAGCTGTGCCTTGGTCAGGACCCAAACTGAAGCTGTCACCATGAGTCACAGGCATCTTTCACAATGCCACAAGGTTCCAGGTGCACTTTGGTTCCTGGAGATGGGGAACAAGACAGGATGGAAACAGGGAAAAGGCAGATCTTTCTTCCCCAAGTTCCTTCCACTGTCTGGGGAGCAGGGAGCTGTGGGAGGCAGAAAGGAGAGTGGGAGGGTTACCTGATACTTTTTATAAAGCCACCTGCTGCAGAGACTGTTAGCCATGGGAACAGCCAGCTCAGCTGGAGCCATCACCCAAGGGAACTCCACCTGAGGGCAGAGGGAAGGAGACTGGCAAGGAGAGGAGTTGTGTTGTGCATGAAAGGGATGCAGACTGGGAAGCCCAGCATCATACTGTTTAGGCCAGGCAGTTCTGGTGGCTTTGCATCCCAGCGTCCCGCCTGGCCAGGACAGCATGACACACCTGGGAATGGCAGGGACCTCACTGCTGAGTTGGTGGAGAAAGCAGGCACATTTCAAGCCCTTGTGCAGCTGCTCTCAGCTGATGAGATCCAGCCAGTCCTCCTCATGGCTGATGCCCATGAGCCTGCTGTGCAATGAGGAGTGAGCACACATGGTGGGCTACCAAGGGCCTGGTGCTCATGCTGCTGGGCACAGCCCTGCTCCATTCCATCATGCTGCTGCCTGACAGGGACCTGAGAGCACCCTCCCACCAAGCACTCTCACCACACAGCTTCCTAGGGGCCAATGGGCAGTGCTATGGTTATCCTGTTGATGCCCCTCTCCTGGGTCCAGATGTGCACCTTCCTCCACACTGCTCTGCACGATGCCCTGGTGCTTGACTGCCACCAGCTTCTCTACCCTTCACCCCTCCCCATCTTCATGCAGTCACAACATCCTCCACAGATGACTGCTGCAGAAGCAAAGCAAGCACTCCTGCCCTGCCAAGCTCCCCTCTCTGCAAGCACAGAAGCTTCTTCCTGAGAGCAGATTACAATACTATATACACACACAATATGACTTTAGAGCATCTAAAATCTAGAGCAGAGCTAGAACATTTCTACTGGCTGTGCTTGGTGCCAAGTGCAGAGTAAAGGTTTGGACTGCAGCAGGAGACCATAAGCATATCCACTCACCAATCCTGGCCTTGACAAGGCTTTCCTCCCACCTCTGCCTAGCTTCCGAGCAGATTTGGGTGACATCACGTCACTGGGATGAATTCCACTGCCCTGGAAGCATGGGAACTGGCAGCAGTGGGTTGCACAAGTGGGGATGGCCCTAGCAGCCGCTGTGCCAGCCACATCCAGCCATGCTCATTGCATCCAACTATGCCAGAGGGATTAGCACTCAGCACACTGGTTTGAGTCAATAGTGCATCAAAGGGAGGGAAAGTTTTTGATGGTGTACACCATGCAGGGCAATCCTGGGGAAGTGGAGGGAGCAGGAAGTCACTCTCCTCTGGTCACTGGGGCACTCATCCAGTTGTCTCTGCAGCCCACACAGCTTTTGGGAGAGATGAGAGAAAAGCTGCTGCTGCAGCCAGAAAGGAAGGCAGCTCTCCCAGGCACATGTGGAGCTGCAGATATGTGACTCTGAAAAGCATGACTGTTTCAATGTCCTTCCAGTGCGACAGGTGTTCACATATGGTGACAAGACTTGTCCCCATAACTTGCATCATGCCCAGGAATTCCCCTTGCCCACAACACACAAGCACTGCTACAGTCATGTACCTGCTGCAGGGCACAGCAGAGCCAAGCAGAGCAGAGCAGGCAGCCCATCACACCCACCAGCATGCTCTCATCTCCTCCATGGAAAAGATCTGGCGAGTCAAATGGTCCTGGAGCACCAGAGGTAAGAAAGAAATCATAGGACTTTTGGGACAAGAACTGGGGTTCATGATCCACCCCCAATTCACACCTATCACAGGCAGGTGGCCCAGGACAGGGGATGAATGGGACACAGATGCTCAGCAAACAGACTCTATTGTGCCACTGCTGCAGGCTGGCACTGCCTGTACCCACTGCACTGCTGTCCTGCCCTGTTCTGCCTATGCCCACTGGCCAGCAGCTGCCCACACCAGCGCAAGGGGTGTTGGGAGTGACGGACGTGATGGAGAAAAACACAAGATTTTTTTTTTCCCCTTCAGGCAGAGAAGGAAGTGTCACATCTGGACATGTACAGCAGCCAGGCTGGGAAAGGGACAAGGCATTGGGAGAGGAGAAGTCTCTGGGCTGGGAGGCACAGCATCGCCCAGAGGATGTGAGACAGATGGCAGATTTGGCAGCGGGGTGGTTACAGAGCGACCTGCAAGCTTTTTCCGCTGCAAGAGCACACAGCACAACACTGCGTAGGGGCTGCCAGCCCAGCCTGGCAGGTTTTCTGGGGGGGCCACATCCTTTCAAACAGGCTGCATCGAAAAGGCACCATCAAAGATGCTTCATGGGCAATTCAGCCTTGGAAAAAGGCTGTCTAGGATCAGAGAAGGCAGAGAGATTGTCCCTGGCTTCTCTTCACAAGCCTACCTTCCCTGCACACAGGGCCACACAGGCAGCTCAGGGAAGGGCTGGCAGCCCCTGTGCTGATTTGCCCACTCTGCCAGCAGCACAGGGTCCTCAGGCAGCCACCCCCGTCCCTCCACATAAGTACTGCTCACATGGACCAGAAATAATGGGAAATTAAACATGAGGCACTGTAGAAGACAGCTGCGAAACAAACCTCCTCAAGTTCATGCCTCGTTATTCTTCCAGGGTGGTTTGGCTACAGCAGAGCCAGCACTAGGAATACAGCTGGCTGAAGAGATTTGGGGACCCAGTGTCAGCAGGATGGTATCTTTCTCCCTGATCCCCCACCCTGCAGAGATCAGTGTCCCAGCAAGAGCCACTGCAAGCCTCCCCACAGCCCAGCAGCTATTGAGGCCCTGTCACAATTAGAAATTAGACAGGCTCTGTGTCCATTTTGGAAGAGATGTTTGGGATGCAGCATTGAAATTGAGATGTTTGTGGAATGGCTGGATATCCTGGCCCAGTCCCAGACAAGGCTCCTGCTTTATGCCTGTCTTTGTATGTACTGCTCTCCCTTCCTGCATCCCCACCCAGCATATTCCACCTTGTCACCATGTACTATGGCTCTGCACTGAGCATCCTGAGAATGTGATCCCACATTTGGCCTTTGCTGTACCAGCAAGGTATTTACTAAATGAGTGAGGGCCTCCACCTCCTCATCTACTATGTGACTGACATAAGGGGCAGTATGGTGCTCACTGTGCTTCATCACTGCTATCCCTGCTCTGCGAAGCATCTCCCCACCTGGAAACACCTCCAGCCAGTTTGGGAAATGCAAGGTGTGAATGCATGAGACCTCAGCACAGCTGCCACCTCCCTGAGGCAACCAGCACTTCCAATAAAGCATGAATGCATTCTGCAGCAAAATACCCCTCTGTTCCACTATTGCAGCAGCACACCTGCACTCACTAGACAAAAATCTGTACAGCCACAGATGTTCTGGAGGTTCTGGCTCATCCCAACATCCTTGTGCCAACCACAACTCCGTGAGGGTGAGCAGAACTCTGAACAGGCAGCCCAGAGCGGTGGGCACCAACATGTAAGTGAAGTTGGGTCCCACACTGTTGCTCTTTCCCTGAGGATGTCCTGATACCTGCAGGACACACTGGTCTCTAAGCCCTGCCCAGCTGCTTTCCATGCTTCTCCCGGCAGCACAGCTCTGTCACAGGGCACATGAATGTCATGCTGGAGGGAGGGGACCAAGAAATAACAAAAGCCAGGTGTGAGGAGCCACAGGAGAACACTGGAAAGGCTCCTAATGCTCACCATGTCACAGAGAGACCCAGTGCAAAATGAGCTGCAGGACCAGACTGAACCCAAGAGCTCCAACAGTGCTGCTGCTGCTGCTGCTGCTGCTGCTGTGCAGAGCACCAGGCTCGCCACGCCCAGGGCATGGCCACAAAACTCAGCTACCCAGCTTAGCTCTGTTCAACCAGGGGGGAGATACCTGCTGAAACAAACACTCTCCCTGCTTTCTACCTCTCAAACAAGGTGAGCTCTGAGGAACAGAGAGCTTACCTCAAGAGCATTCAGGGAGCACACCAGCCTGCAGCACTGAGAGCAGGACTGGAGCCAAGGGTCAGCAGGGTCCCATCAAATGCCTGTGCAGCTCTTCTCCAGCCCCAGGGGATGGAGAGGACACAGCACTGGCACAGAGGACGCCCATGGGCAGCTGGAGTGGTAGATGGATACCCCTGAGTATTGCTCTCAGCTTGGACTTTTAGGCTACACATGTACAGAAATTTATGCTGCCTCCAGGGTATTTTCCATAAAACAAAACCAAAACAAACAAAACCCAAAACAACAAAACCCAAAACCAATCCCCTACTACAAACAAACAACCCACAAACAAACAAAACAAAACAAAAAAAAAAACCCACCCAAAACCAAAAACACCCCCAAAAAGCTAAAAAGCAAGGTCCAAATAAATGTGGAGTCACATCTCTTCTCTGCTGAAGCAAACTGCAAACATGCCTTTTAGGAGGGCTGGAAATTCACCTTCTCATAATGGAGGGAATGAAACCACTCAAGTTTAACTCTGTGCAGGGACTGTCTAAATAAACATCTAGTCCTTCAGACTTAGCTGCCAGGATGAAGGAATCCTAAAACCTGGAGCAGACATAAAGCTATAGTCATCAAAGTGTACATATGTACCTAAGACAAGACATAGGGTATGGTCATAGTTTCTCTCAGTTACTAAAGTTTTCCACAGCTAGCTTTTTCCAGCCCAATGTTTAGGATATCAGAGGACTGTATTTGCAAAGCCATCCATCCTCCAACTCCTGAAATGACTGAACAAAACATCAAAGTCTTTAAAATGCACAATTCTCAGGAGGTTACACAGCCATTACCACAATTATTATTAATATTTTCTTTGTTTGGGGTTTAATCTTAAAGAAGGAAGAAACCGATGAAATTTTATGAACAAAAACATAAGAAACGAAAAACTTTCATAAAAGAAAATTAAGTTTGACTAAAACTTCCCAACAGAAAAATCAAGTGAAACTGCTTGATGAGAAGATTAGCAGCAGTAATATGAAAGGAAAAAGCAATAAAGAGGACTTGGAACCAGGACAAATAAAAGAATTATGACTCTTGGAAACATACACCTGACTGAAAAGTAATCAGATTTTGTTTGAAATTAAAACCTTTTAAATTAAAAAGATAGCCAATCAGCCAATTTAAAACTGGAAGTTCTTTAAATCTACATGCCTCAGATTCCTCTCATCAGTGAAAAATAAGTCACTAGAAATTCATGCAGTACGTCCTTGCTGCCAGGTCTGCTCAGTGGCTGAGAACCTGGAGATAAAGCCTGATGAACTGCAAAAGTGGCTCTGACAGCTGCAACCTTCCTTGAAAGTAGAGGGGGAAAAACCGTTTCCATTAACTTAGTACACGGATTAGTTTAGTAAAAGTTCTGGAAAATTACTGCAGGTTAATGCAGGAAAGCCCGTTTCCCTTTCAAAGCCTAATGAGGATGAACTGTGAGAGGATAATCTCTACTAGGACTGAATTCTTAAATGCCAAAAATAATCAGATTATATCACTGGCTATATTTTGTATCTCCTATAATAAAATTTTGTTCCTATGATACAGTATTATAATAATACAATATAGTATAGCAGTATAGTATTGTTAATTTATTACAAATATAAATAATGTCTTCATAAACTTATTCTCTTTTCTTTTGTGGACTCATACATTTTAAGCAGTTTTATTTAACCAAGTACAAACCACCTTTTAAATGCTCACTTTCTGCATTTTAACTGGACTGCATTTTCCATTGAAATACAGCTGGACCAGATTTATAATAAATAATTAAGTGTTTTCTAGTAAGAAATGCATCACTCACCATTTTGTAATGCAAGAAATATAGACATTAAGTATCTAAAAAACCATATAGCTATAAACCCACTCAAGCACAGTGCAGCCTCCTGCTCAGCCCTAAGCATCACATCATGCTCATCACTGAGAATCAGCTTGTCCTTAGGAAAAGAGCAGAAGTGTACAAACACAGCAAGACTAAAAACAGGTACTTAGGTCGTGGCTTTCTGATCATTAACTTAAGTCCTGACTTTAATTCATCCATTCTATTCAGCAGCAAGTCAAGAGCGAAACAAGGCACAGACCAAGTTTGCTCTGAAGTCTATAAAATTTGGTTCATTTTTCTATCCTCTTTGTCCTTATGCTTTCACATAGTTCTGCCCTCCCTAAGAAAAGCAGACCAGAAACACAATGAACAGTGCATGTCCTCAGCCTGGAGACTGCAGGCCCTGGCAGTCTCCTAGTCTTGTAGAAACCTCCAGAATGCTGCTTGCAGACAAAGGGAAGCTAGGCAAACTTCGGCTTCTGGTCATTTCTCTAATGCTGCCTTGGGGATTACCCCACGGTGACTGAATTTGTCAGAAGACAGGACAAATAAGCTCAGAAGCACTGAGGCTGAAGGGAGGTCATGTAGTCCTGCCCCCTTTCTCAAAGTAGTGTGAGCTAGAAGAGGTTCCTCAGGGCTGAGTCCAGGCAGGTTTTGAATATCTCAAAGTATGAACATTCTGCTCCAAACCACAGCCATGCCAAGAAGACCACCTCAACCTGCTGCTGGAACCAGATCCTCCAGCCAGGTGTGTCCCAAACCCCATGTTCCTAGAGGCTGTCCCAATGCTGGCTGGGATCCTATCTGCACAGATGCCTGTGGTCCATGGCAAGCCACTTTCATGCCTCAAGAGCCACTCCCCAGCTTGCCAGCCCTCACACGATCTCAGCACCTCAGCCTGTGCTCTTCCCTGGTGCATCATCTTAGTGTGGACCACCTCGCATGGTTAAGAGGATTCCTCTGACAGGCTCGCCTTGGCTTGGCCAATGCAGAGGCCCCAGACCTTGCCCCAGGATACCACAGGCTCATTTTGGGCAACAGCTGGGAGCCACTCCCCAGCTACATTTCCAAAACTATTGTTTGCCCTAACTCCCACACCCCCAGCTTCTCTGGATTTTGGTCTCCCCTTGCCCATCCAGCGCAGCACCTTAAGGGGCTCATTGCCTCAACCTCCATCACCTCCTGCCCTAGCTGCCTCCTACCACCACCTCCCAGCTAATAACAAAGTGTTTTCCAGTGAAGCAGGGCCAAAGCACTTTCCTATCTCTGTAAGAGGAACTCAAAATTACATGATGTATCTTCCCCCCTCTTACAAACTGCCTTTTAGCATTTGGGGGTGCAGTGGAGCTTGTCTTTTTTCAGATCCTGCCTTCCTCTCTGTTCACTCGCCAATCTGCAGACGGCAAGACACAAGATTGGTGCTGGGGAGGGGGGAATCAGGTCACCCAAAGTTTTCACACAGTTCCCACTGAACAGGAGCACTGAATTTCGCTTCTCAGGTACTCCATTTTAAACATCTTTATTTAAGATCAAACTATGACTGCCAGGAGCCCCTCCCTGGTCAAAATGGTAGCCCCAGATTTTCATGGGGATTCTGCTTGCAACTAAACAATTGATTCCAGTGTTGAAATGCTTCTACACAATGGTGTTAATGCTCCTCAGAGACTGGACAACATTTTGTTAGGTGAGGGTGACATAGGGACCAGGGCAGCAAGCTAGCAGAGGTAAATCTGTGCCCCTCTCCAAGCTATTCTGCAGAGAGACCCAGGGGGACTTGCTGTGCCCTTTCTCACCCATTAACCAGCAACAATAGTGCCCCGGGTGATGGAAAGGGCTGTGCACAGCTCTGTGTCTGTCCCATTGTTGCAGTAATAGTGTGAGCAAACTGCTGACATTGTCCCCACCTAATACCAAGGTGTGATCACAACCTAATTACTAGTCTCAGACACATTTGAAGCAGTAACTTCAAACAAGCTTTGAAAGGATATTTAGGCACCTTAAAGTGCAGGTAGATGCCAAGTAGGATCTTTTAAAGCTCTAAGTTCTCTTGTAACAGCTGTTTAGGGACTGAATGTGTTCAAGCCATAGCTGAAGGAAATTAGGACTGGAGCTGCTCCTGAAATAATCTCAAAGCAAACCCGCTTTTGCTCTGAGGACAGTGCATCAGCAATTCAGTAATTTCTTCAATGTTAGGGCTAAATACACAAAACATATTTAGAGCAACTAAAGTAAGTAAGAATCACAGGAGTGACAACAGTAGAAGACTTTGGTGTTTATAGGACTCGTGGAGGAGTCAGCATTTGCACAGCACACTGATGTTTGCCAAGCAGCTTAGGTGATTGATTAGTTTAATATCAATTGAATTCACTTGTGGGTGTTAGAAACATTTCTCCTTCTTCTTTGTGTTTTTGAAAAGCTCTCGAAGTCTCTTAAGATAAGAGTACTTCCTGCAAGGAATATTTTAAAGCAGAGACACTCATCCTTTCACAAATGTGCAGATGCAGGCTCTGAAGCTGTGCTGAAATCTGCCTTATGTTACCATGGGCCAGAAGGCTCTGCATGGAAAGAGCACAGTATTTACCTGCAAGGGTCCACACACACCCCTGATCAGCATCCCCAGCAGGCACTGCTATTTCTGTCCTGCACAGGACCACCCTATGCTTAGGGTTTAGCATTGTCAGCAGCCACCAAACCAGAGATGAAATGGTTAACCTCAGGGAAAGCGTTGAAGAAGAGAGTTGTTACAGAGCAATAAAATGTTATCAGAAAATAGAATTCAAAAATTTTTAAAAATTTAAAAAATAAGAAAAGGAGCTGAAAGGCATTGGAATGGAGTTTCAGGAGCCAGGATGGAGCCACGGGAAGAAGGCAGAGGTTTAGGCTCACAGGGAAGCCAGAAAAGCCCATATGTGCTATGGAGTCAGAGGCTGCAGGGGTGCTGGTGGCCTCCCTGTTTTTATTTATTACTTATTTGTTTGCCAGGACAAAGGGGCTCTTTGCCAGGACACTTTTGACAAATCCTTCCTGAAGGAGCTGCTTCTGCTTCCCTCTCCATCTGCTGCCCAGCCTTGACCACCACTTTGCAAGGCAGCAGGGAAGGCAGCGAGGCCAAGGCTCTGGTCTGGTATTGGTCACTCTTTCTGTTTCCTATTTTTCCTACTTGGTCCCCTCTCCCCTCCTAATAAATACTGCAAACCACTACAACAGCACCTTTTCTCACGAATGGCATATTTTGGTGCCTCTCTTCTGTTCAGACAGGCAGCCTGACCAGTTCTACAGAACTGTAAATCTCCACATGGGGCAAAGTGCTTTCTCATACCTTGTTTCCCCACCCAGTTTTCCTTTCACACCCTGCTCCCCCATGAACTCTCTGAAAGGGAAAAAGGCTGGCATGTACCTCAGTCCCGGAGATGGTGGCTAAACGGTTAAAAGGAAAAGGATGTTCATGCAGAAATAACATATGTCAGCCAGACAAAGGTCTCTCTCTCTCTCATTCTCCTCGAAAACACTCCTTCTGTTCAGGAGGTTTCTGAATAGCAAACCCACTGCGCTGATAGTGAGAATGGGGAAACAAGCAAGGGAGAAGGCAGGGCCTTCATCCATGGACAAATCTGGATGAAGCTGAAAACTGGGGGAGAGCAGCTTGGCCAGAGCATTAGACCACCCCGACCTACCAGCCTTCTCAAAATCATCAGTATAGCAAAACTGGAAGGAAAAATGGGGAGAGCTTCCTCCTCTTCTCCCCTGCCAGCACAAAGCATATCTAACACCCTCAGCTGTAGCTCCCAAAAGGAGAATTCTGTGGCCGGGATGACGTGGGGACGAGCACAAGCCACGACATGACACAGCGGTGGGGTGACATTTTATCTCCCATCATAGGCCAGTGGCGTAGGACAGTACCTCGGGAGAGGGACACTGCGGGTCTGGGGCTCGCTCCCTGCTTCTGCCACCAACTTGCTCCAGCAGCCCAGGGAAGCCTCTGTGCTCTGCTGGGCCTCAGCCACCCATCAAGCAGGCAGACACAAGAATTAGTTACGAACACTTTGGTACACGGTCCAAGATAAAGGCGGGCAGTGTCTAAACAGAGACAAATACCCAGAAATCCGCCACAGCACCGACCCAAACCCGTCCGTGCCTCCCGGACCCGCAGAAGGGCCCTGGCGAGCTGTCCCACGCTGCCCGAGGAGATGCTGGCTTACCCGCCCGGGGAGCATCCCCTGCCGCAGTGGCACCGGCAGGCGCAGCTCGGCGTGGGCAGGCCCGGGGCAGTCCCACGCACGCCTCCTCCCCACCCCAACCACCGCACCGCCGGTGGCGCCCCGGCTCCGTCCTGCCCCCAGGGGCTCCCCAGTCCCCCTCGCTGGAGCCCCGCTGCCCGCCCAGCCCCGCACCCGTCCTGCCGCCGCCTCCCGCCCCGCACTGACCTGCTGGGGGTCCCGGCCCCGCTGGCTCCGGGCCCTGCCCTCGCCACCTCCCCGCGGCCGCCTCGGGCTGCCCGGCAGCGGCCCGGGCCCGGCAGCGGCAGGGGAAGGGGCCGGGGCCGCCGCCGCCCCGCCCCCCGCCCGCCCCGCTGCGGCGGCGAGGCCGCGGTCGGCGGGCTGCGGTGCTCGGGCTGCTCCCCCCGCCTCAGCCGTGCTGGGCCTCGGGGCCTGCGCCGCCCGAGCTCCGGGACCCGCTTCCCGGCAGCGCCCGCCGCTCTGCCTACCGTGTGCCCCGCGGCATCCGTGCCGGGAGGAGGCGGCGGCCCCGGCGCTCGGAGCGGGGAGCGGGCGGGAGCTGCCGGCAGAACGCCTGGGTGCGGGGTCTGCGCGTCTCAGGCTATTTCTGGGTGCGAGGCTGTGCCCGCCGCATCCGCCGCTCCGAGCAGCCTCCGCGGCGCTCGGGCTCCTCGGGATGGCCGCCCGGCGTGTGCCCCGGGGCCAGCAGCCACGGCAGTGGGGCACATGGGAGGTCAGCCCCACGGTGGTAGGGGCAGGTGGGTGGGCACATTTGAGACCTCATTTGAGACCGTTTGCAAAACCTTTCCCCTTGATGAAGCATTGCTCAGATGCTTGGCAGAGGTGGCAGCAGGGGTGGTAGCTAAGAAATTTCCTAGGGGTCGTGTTCTTGCAGAAGCTTTTTGCCTTAATCAGGAATGACCAGCCGGAAAGAGAGGAACCTGACCCACCAAGTGTAAAGGGACACTGAAAACCTCGTTTTCCATGACATCCCAGACTGCTGCTCCCCATTTCCCCAATCTGTCAGAATGCAGGCAGTGCACTCTGTGCTGGAGAAACCACGCAGCACCCTCAGGGCTGCAGTATTGGGTCTCTTGCATGGCCAGCACTGTTCCCAAGTGATGGTCAGAGACACATCTGCAAGTGGGCTACCAGGGAACAGTCACCAGAATGTTACTGAAGAGAAGTCTCACTGACATGCCAAGTGCTTCATTGCTCCCACCTCATATGGGGGACCTGGGGGTCCTACATCTATGAATTCTACAGATGTTGAGTAAATAGTGCTGTTCTGCAGCATCCTCTGAAGGCTTGTTTTGGCTCATTTAATCTGTGTTGTGCTGAAGAAGCACAGTCCAGTGGTTAAACTCCAGCCATTTAAGTAAAGGACCTTCCAGTCCCACAAGCACAGCTATGAAAATCACCAGGAGAAGCATCAGGGGATGAATATAATATAACAGCTGCCAGCAAAGAATCTTCGTTCATACTGCTAGTGGAAATGGCTGGCACAGCTCACACACCATGAGGAACCAAGAGGTGAAAGCCCAGTGTCCCTTATAGTGTCTTTCATTTTTTAGGCTCCCCAAGGCTGAGGTAGTGTTCAGCTGACTTCTGGTCTGCTGGAGCATGGTGCAGTGCACAGGTTGGCTACAACATGATATATTTTGATAAAGCTTCAGTTTCATGTAAATGAGTCTCCTATAAATGAGACCTTTATCTCCAACCAGAAGCTATCATAGCCCAATCAGCACATGCCTTAAACTTTAGGGAACAGTTGAGTAAAGAAAATTTCCAAATCTCTTTCACTGCTATCTTCTTTAGCCATAAGTATGATGAGCAGAAGCCACACGGCTTGCTCTCACTCCAGACAAGCCAGTGCCAGTCCTACAGCATCACTGAGGCTTGGAGACCTTGACTGTTGCTGTGCATCAGGAAACACTGTCTACCTCAGGAGAGAGCAGAGATGACCGTGCCAACTTAGTAATGGGAGCTTGTGGAAGAAAAAAATCCATGGGGATTTTCTAGAATGCCTCATGACTGTGATCTGGCACTGGGTCCCCAATATTTGATCCCCTACTTCTGGGCAATGACAAAGAAGAAGCCATGGCTTCTCTGACTTACTGAACTGGAAGCCAACATGTTTGATCACTGAAATTGGCAAACATTGCTGGGAAATGTTGACTTCTGAGCAGATTTGGCAACCTTGCTGCTGGTGAGCTGCTCCAGTCCCAAAGGAACACCCTCTCCCCTTCCTTTGGCCTGCCAGGACATCAGGGATCACACAAAGCTGGACAAACCTTGCCTGTGTGGAAGTCATTCCCTGGAGATACTTGCTTCTTCCTGCCTCTGGCCCAGACTGTGTCTAGTTGGAATAGAATAGAATAGAATAGAATAGAATAGAATAGAATAGAATAGAATAGAATAGAATTATGAACAGAAAAGGAAGTACAGAGTGGCCCCAAAAGGGAGAAAAACTTCATTTTCTGTTACGTACTGGGCCTCAGTGGCTATGATTTTGGCGCCTTACAGCTGCAGTCTCACAAGGGCTCATGGTTTTTAAGTCCTCAACATGCCTGAGAACCATGAATGATGTGTGGCTCAATTCCACCTCTATGTGTGAAGCAGCACAAAACCTCCTTCCTGCATGGCTTATAATCCTGCAGCAGTGTGGGAGAGATGTGGAGCTGCAGCCGGAGGCAGCAAGAGGATGAGGCACAGGAAGCTGTTTGGCAGCTGGGACTCTAGCACTGCATTCTGCTGTCTGTATGAATCTTCCAAATGTAATTTCTCTTTTTCATCATTTATGGCTTTAATATTTGTGCTGAATTTCTCCAGGCAGACTGAGGGACTCTGGCTGAATTTGTCTAGACACATTTCGAGCAACATGGTGCAACTAACTGTTCCTTAGAATGACATCTGTAGAAAAAGGCTATTGTGTCTATGTTTTTTTAAAAAGCTGTTGGTTTACCCTTGGTCAGCACCAGTATCTCTGAGCTTCAGAGCTAAATCCTGGCAAAGGTGTGGCCTTTAGCTGGAGATGTGCCTTTGAATACCCTTACAGAGCTGATGCTTGTGAAACTAGAAAACTGCGATTTGCCCAGACCGGTGGCAAACTTGAAGGGTAAGGCAATGAAAACACCCTTTAGTCTTTGATCCCTGCACCTGGAGCCAGCTAGACTGTGTTTGTGTCCCAGGCTGACAGCCCAGCTTGGCATGGCACATGGCTCTGCCAGGATATCCCCATGCTGGCTGCTCCCCACCAGATGACTGGGCCAGCTGGAGTGTGGCGAGCACAGCATTTGCCTGTGGCAAATGGTTGTCTGTAGGCAAACACTGAAGAGAGCCCTGGCCTCCCTGGTGCAATGTTGTGAGCCAGTGCAGGGTTCCATGGGGCTCTGCACTGTGGGCAGGCCTGGATACAGCACCTGGGAGATGAGGTTTGAAATGGGCAAAAGCACAAAATGCCATTGCACGGTCCTGCATGTGGTCCTAGACTTTCTTATCTGCAAACTGCTTCTAGGAGAGAATTACTTATTTCCTTGGAGGGCTGATAGAATTATTACATTATTTTCATGCTGCAAAAGCAGGAATGAATCTCTTCTCATTCCTGGACAAGTGGGGGATTAGCCCCTAGGAAGAAGAGGTGGAAGCTCACATCTGCGGAGGTCGGAGCTACGCTCTGACCGGGGTGCTGGTTGGATTGCCCCTGGCCGGGCACTGCAGCCCTTCTGTGCCGACTCCAGCCCGGCCGTAGGCGCCCCCCATTCCTTCGGTCCGGACTGCGGGGCACCGAGCGGACACCCGGGATGCGGAGCCCGGGCAGCTCAGACTCGGTGTAAGGGGCTGCTGAAGCCCGGGCCCCGCGCAGGGCTGTCTCTCCCCAGACCTGCCGGCCTTTCCCAGCTCTGCCCGCCTCATTCCCGGAATATCTCCTGCCTGCCGTAACTAAGGAAACGGAGCTCCTGTCGGCAGCAGCTCCTTGTAGTGCGCGCATCGGAGGGCGGGGGAGCTGCGGGTACCACCCCGGGCTCAGGCAGCCCCAGCCCGGCCGGGCTGCCCCACTGCCCGCTCCCAGAGCCCGGATGAGGGGCAGCACCTTCCCCACAAGCCCCCGACATCGGCAGAGGCGGCTGCCGCACAAGCGCAGCCCCCGCGCCGGGGAGCGCTCTGTGCCCTCCTCAGGGGCTGCCTGGCAGGGACCCCCGGCTCCAGGCAAGCTGCTTCTCCCTTCCCACAGGAGACCGTGGGACTTAAGCCGTGCAAAAGGAGAAGCTAGAAGAGCTCCAGCAGAGGCTGAGCCACCATCACACCACCCACCTCAGTTCCGTTAATTAAAAAAGTTAATTTCTTAATTTTCAAGTGCTCACCCTGGACCTTCTCAGGGCTCTTTGAAGGCAGCTTGCCATTGGGAATAGCTGAGAAACTGAGGCTGCAGCTATTACGCTGGGAAATCGTCCTTTCCCCATGCCAGCTCCCTTGTGGTTTGGTGTCTGCATGCTTATAATTTCAAATCTGCTTCAAAAATCACCCACCACCCAGGCTGCGTGACCACGCACTAATCAGTTGCATTAAAATATGCTAATTGGCTCTTCCCAATTGCCAGTCAGATGGGGCAGTGTGGTTCAGTACTTGCAGGCACAGGATTTCTC
Source organism: Taeniopygia guttata (assembly GCF_048771995.1). Taxonomy (NCBI): domain Eukaryota; kingdom Metazoa; phylum Chordata; class Aves; order Passeriformes; family Estrildidae; genus Taeniopygia; species Taeniopygia guttata. Next base: position 43,140,145 of record NC_133030.1, on the reverse strand, counting down.
TGTGACTGTATCTCTGTTCCTTGGCTGGCCTGGGTAAGCAAAATATTCCCATGGTGCTGCCCAGACACCACCAGCCCTGCTCCAAAAGACACCATAGCTGGGCCCTCAGTGCAGGGAGCTCAAGTTGTCCAAGTGCCCACTGCAGCCTAAACCCAGCATGGTCATCTTCACAAATACTGTCCCCAGCCCTCCTTGCTGTCAGCCACTACTGCCTGCAGCAGTGTCTCTGTGGATGCTCTCACCTGTTCCTGCATCACCACCAGCAAATGGTGCAACCTCTTGCTTGGGGCTTTCCTCTCTTCACCCCAACAACCTGCCAGTAATCAAATGTTCCTCCACTTTACCCTACCCCAATACTGCATTAGCAACGTGGTTCACTCACCTCCTTGAAGAAAGATCCAGTGAAGAACTAGGTATTCAGGCTTGCACTTGATAGCCCCAATCCAGCTTTTGTGCATCAAACATCCTTGCATTATTCTGCAAATAGGTAATCTGCACTTCCCCGGAGGTCAGGCCTGCTGCTCACCTACCCTCAATACCAGACATTCTGACGTGGCCCCTTGTGTCTGCTGTCAAGCCTAGGATGTGATGTGTCACTTCCCCAGGGAGATGGATGCAGAAAGGAACATGGGTACATTCACTCTGTGTAAAATACATCTCCTTCTCTTAGACAAATGTGTATGAGAGAGAAACAAAATAAATACATGGTTATATGGAGCTTGAAATGGAGGTCATGGGTCAGAGTGAAATGTTTTCTGGAAATCTCAGGGAAATGACCCTTCTGCTTCAAGAGGTGCAACTGGTAATTCCTGACATAGGAGAAAAAGATCCAGGCTGAGCACTTGACCTTCTAAAGCAGTCTAAATGGCATTTTTTTATGATGTTTAGAGCAATGAAAGACTGATTGCAGATAGATGAGGGAAAAGCGATGGTAGTTTTAATGAGAATGGCAGTGGATTGCAGGGGAAAGATGTAAGCGAACAGGCTGAGCTAGGAGAGGCAGTGAGGAAGATGCACATCATGTAATGAACCATACCGTTCTGGCCAAATGCAGGGCTCTACATGCAGGCTGTGTCTCTGCCCACATGCCAGCCTTCCTGGGAGCAAACACTCCATGCACTGATGTTCTCCCTGGCTAAAACAGTTGCCAGCAGCACAGCTAGCTAATGCACAGTGGCACAGTCCTTTGTGAAAGTCATTAACTCTAAATAGGCTGTCTCGTAAACAAAATTTTCCACAAAAACTTCTTTTCTAAGTAGCTCATTGGCCCTTCTTCTATGTAAAGAATAGTGCCAGAATAAATTTTTAAAAATAAAACTAAAAAAAAAAGAAGGGCTATTTTATGTCAGAAAACAGGTTAGTGTAGCTATCATTCTATTTCTGGAAGTGGCTGGCAGCAAACACCTTGAGAAGAGCATAATAACAGAGCAAGTGGATGATGCTTGTTTAGTGTCTTCACCCATTCACCAGCAAAAACATTGTTCTTGAAAGAGATTCAGAAGCATATAAAATGTGGACATCCACAGAATTCTGCAGCAAGATGTTCCCTGGTGAAACAACACACTGTATGAAGGACACAACGTCTCCTTGTGGCTCTTCTGACCCACTGGCAAGCTGCTTTCACCCATTTCTCTGCCTGGAACTTGTGATCAACATTTGAGCCTAAATAATTATTTATTAATTTCTCTGCTCATGCTGCTGGCTTTACCTATGTTTTTACTGTGTGTATAATTTACCACATTCAACTTCATTAATCTTCTCTGAAAATAGGCTGAGAGTATTTGGGTTTTTCAGACTGGAAAAGATAAGGCTCCAGGGAGACCTTACAGCAGCCTTCCAGTACCGAAAGGCAGCATACAAGAGAGCTGGAAAGGGACACCTACAGCGGCATGTAGTGATAGGACAAGGGGCAATGGCTTCAAACTGAAAGAAAGTAAGTTTAGATTAAATATTAGGAAGAAATTCTTTACTGTGAGAGTAGTGAGACACTGGACCAAGTTAATCAGAGAAATTGTGGTCGCCCCGTCTCTGAAAATGCTCAAGGCCAAGGCTGGATGCATCTTTGATCAACCTATTCTAGTGGAAGGTGTCCCTGCTGATGGCAGGACATTGGAACTAGGTGATGTAGAAAGTTCCTTCCTACCCAAACCACTCTGATTCTATGGCTCTATTCTTTGCACCTCTTTTATCACTCCCTTCCTTTCCACATGCCCTGAAATGAAGGGACCACTCAGGTGGAGATAATATGGAGTTTATCAGGCTGAAGTTACACCTGGGAGAAGCTGGGAATGCTCAACTGAACTGAAACCAGAAGGGAAATGTGAGTGAATGACAAACAATTTATGGCTAATAAAGCCACTCCACATCAAGCCACCCCACCCCAGTCCTAAAAGACTGGTGGTCACTGCTGATCACAGCCTGACATCTATCTGGTCCCTCATCCACCTTTCCAGGTAGCTCAGCAACTGGCAGCTCTGCACTGCTTCAGCAGATCTGCTAGTGTCACAGGGAGAGCTCCACCGTACTGAGACAAGGCAGATGCAGCAGCTCTTTTGCTCTCTGTTGGTGACCGGTGTAATATGTGGCATAACAAAGAAAAAGCACTGCACCTCCCAAGCAAAAGCTAGGAGGACTCCTGGAGCATATTTAGCCATGTTGCAAAAGAGCATCCCACTGCAGCAGGTAGGATTCACATCTGATGTATCTGTTATCCTCCTGTGCTGAGGACTGCAGTCCTGAGCAGTGGCAGTCTGGGGAGCTGTGGCTGGAGCATGCTGCTCTGCATGTGGGTCCTGCTCGGGAAGAAATCGCTGCCCTCCCAAGGCTGATCGTAGCTGCAGGGCTGGGGGCTCCCCAGCGGAGCTGGAGAGAGAGACAGGGCAGAGATCTCTCTTGGGTAGTGATGGCTGGCTGGTGATGCCACTGAACAGGTATCTAGCTCCCACCCCGCGTCCACAAACGCCCTCGCCCCGAGAGACCGCGGGCAGGGCGGGCAGGCCGCTCCCCTCTCCGCACCTTCCTCCTCCGCGCCCTTCTCCCGCAGCTCCCGGCGGTTCCCGGCGCCATCTGCCGGCCCGGCCCGGCATCCCTGCCACGCCCAGAGCCGGGCCGGGCCGGGCCGGGCCGGGCAGCTGTGTGTCTCCATGTGCCAGCCTGTCCCCAGCACCCGCTGGTCGTTCCTCAGGATGTGACAGGCTCACCTGTCACACGTGGACCTGCAGCTCTTCCTTGGCTGTGTCGGAGAGGGGCAGCAGCTGGATGGATGCCGGGCAGGGGCGGGTGCCCGAGGAGGGTCGGCGCCGGAAGGGTGCTTGGGAAGCCGGTGCCCCCTGACCCTCTGATCCCGGCGATCACCCCAGCCTCTCTGCTGGAACTTTCTGACCCCGGCCACCCATGTTCTTTCCAGCTTTCACATCACACCGAAACTCCCTCCATCCCCTCATCCTCATCTCTTCCATTCTTGTTTCCCAGCTCCTTTACATCTTGTCCTCCGCATCATGCCCGAATTCCCTTTGCCTGAGCTCTCCACAGGGCATTTCTTGGCCCTGGTCCCCTTGAACCCCTGAGAGTGACCTTGTCCTTGCTATCCAGAATACACCCACTGCTTCCTCTGCTCCCAGAGCAGAAGATGCCTGCTACCCCCTCCAATTCTATGGGACAGCTCCCTTTCCCAAGCTGTGGGTGAAGGAGATTCTGGCTTCTGCTTCTGGCACTTCTTGCATTTTGGAAACTTAGCTACTGGCTGTGCTTATTCCAAATTCACCAGATAGGAATCTGAGAGAAGCAAGTGAAGACGAGTCTGTAGAAAGTCCAAGTCTCACTGTTATGGAGCTTCTCCCTTATATTTACTCCTCATTTTTCTGTTTCCTCCCTTAGCTACTCAGTGGGTCTTCAGATGGGTATAATTCACCCTTCTTCTTGCTATTTATGCTGTGATCCTCAGTAGTTATCCCCTACGGTCCTCCCCTGAGGAGAGTCACTGCTTCTCCAGTGAGGTCCTCTGGTTTTCTCCCTCAGTCACTACCCCTGCAAAGAGGGAGAATGTGACTGAAAGTGTTGTTCCACGGCAGACATCACAGTAATTCTGGACTACTATTGGCCTTTGGAGGTGCCCTGAAGCTTGGAGATAAGGAAAATTACCATTTGACACATGAATACTCTTTCTTCTGGCAGACTCATGTAGTTGACCTTGATGCAGTGCCATCATCTTAACCTTGAGTCTTACTCAAAGCAGTGCTAAAGTCTTAATTTGTTTGATACTGAATACACCAGGTCATTCCTGGAAATTGTCAAATAGCTACCCATGATCAAATCATGGCTTTCTTTACCTACAGCTGAGAAGAGAAAGTATCATCCCAATTATTTTTCCTTGGCTCATCTAGGCAGTTGATATTCCTAAAACAAGGTTTACCCTTCAGCTCTGCCTAACCCAGAGGTGAATTTGCCTCAGGGGCCTGGGGTTTGCTCCCAACATTTATAAGGATGGCTTGCCCACCCCCAGCCCCACCCCCATTTTTCTGGCACAGAGAAAGAGTTATCTCCCCTGAAAGTCCAGGTCACATGGGGGCTGGGAAAAGATGGGGCTGCCTCCAGCCTCCTGAGAAGGGAACATAGTTCTGCCTCTTCTTTCTAACAGTATTTTGAATTTCTTCTGTTAAAGTAAGCCAGATTGACTCCAGGAAAAGATGCTATTCCTCACCAGCAGGGACAGAGAGCTGCCCAGAGGATGCCCTGGCTGGTGATGGCACTTAACAGGTGTCTAGCTCAGAGCTGCGCAGAATGCATCTTGACTGGGGCATCAGTGTAGGAGTCCCCTCCATATGGGCACCTGACTGGCAGAGATATTGGCCCTTCTTCTGCACTAAGTTCGGGGCTTAAATGTGTGTTTGGCAAGTGACATGTGTGGGCTTGAGGTCCTCCTAAATCTGCAACAGTTTGAGCCCGGTGTCTTTCTTACCAAAGGACGGGATGGGATGGGATGGGATGGGATGGGATGGGATGGGATGGGATGGGATGGGATGGGATGGGATGGGATGGGATGGGATGGGATGGGATGGGATGGGATGGGATGGGATGGGATGGGATGGGATGGGATGGGATGGGATGGGATGGGATGGGATGGGACCATCTCCTTCAATGGAGCTGGGCAAGCATATGTGTTGCACATGGGGACAAATTATAGCAAGAAGCAAGATGCTTTGACTTGGCATTGAGTGGTTGAGGGCCTGGTCTCTGCTCCCAGTGCTTTTAGTGCATCTTATGTAAGAGATCACAAATGAAAACTGCAGCCATCAGGATGGGTGGAAATGAAGCAGGCAGAGTCTGGCCCTCAGTGTAGCAACAGTTAAAATCATTGCCACCTGCAGCGTGACTGGGTGGTGGTCATGTGCAGTACATGCAGTGCACTGGCTGCTAGCTACCATTTTTGAAGAGCAAAAATAATTTAGGAACTGCTTTTATAGACCCAGTGGAGGGACATCTTGATGGCAGAGGCAGCAGCCATGTGACAGTGGGGAGAGAGATTGCTTCTCCCAAGAGCACTGCTGCAGCAGGCAGGAGGATTAATCCAAGTCTATTTTCTGGAATTGATTTAACACTGTGTTCATTTATCTGCAGCTTCTGCTGAAACATTTCATATTTCAGATCTGATCTCAATGTTTCCAAGGCTGAAAGGCTTTTTTCTCTAGGGAGTAGCAGTTCTACAAGAGAACAACAAGTAGGAGCCCTAGGGAAGCAGCAGAGGAAAGGAATATTTTATCTTTAGTAACTGGTCATTTCCATTTTGGAGGCAGTGAAAGAAGAACCATCTGGTGTGTGCTGAATATTCACTACTTAAACAATTATGTGGTTATGAATATGCACATGTGTTACCATTATTTATTATTTATAGGATTCCCTAGGTGTGCTTGACGCTTCACAAGCAGAAAGGAAGACCAGGACTCCTGCGTCTTGATGTGCCCAGTATAAATTTGACACAATACTCAAAGCATCCAATGATGGCAGACAAGGGTTGGGCAGCCAGCTGGGGATGAGAAAGAAGATGCCAGACCTGTGAAAAAGGGCAGTGCACAATTTCTGGAGCAGTAGCTGCTGCTACTGACAGAAGATTTCTTCAGAAGACCATCCTCACATATTCACACCTGTTAGTTTGGGGTTTAATCCTCCCTTGCAATGAACACCATTTACATTTATAAGTTTAATTTTCTACTCCTTAAGTGCTCTGTTCCTGCAATGTCCTTCCTGGAAATGATGCAGAGTGTCAGGAACCTTGCTCCAAAAACTTTCCATGATAGTCACCTGGGAGTGATGAATCTGCTCAGTTGGCTTGAGCATTATGGCTCAGGAGTTCCAAATCAACTGAGATAAAGGTTTTTAGAGGTGTTTTATTGTGTGCTTTACCTGATAGTCAAAGTATCTTGAAGGCAAGGAGAAGAGTTCCATCAAGTGGCAGCATGACACCTTGTTGTCAGGTTATAACATCTGGTACTGAGGCTTGCTGAGGATGATGGGAATTCGAGACCAGCCAGCACCTGGAGAGGATACTCAGAGCTTTGCAGGAACAAAATGCCTTTAGTACGTCCCCCTCGCTTGTCCTTCTTTTTCTTTCCACTACTGGAGCTTTTCCATAAGGGGTTTTGCCACAGCATTCAGCCATTCCTCTGGTGCTGAGACAGTATTATGGGCAGGGTTTAATTAAGGGAGCAGCTGCAGGCACTGGAAGGGAAGAATCTTGAGTTTCTTGGGGGAAGAATTCCCACACCATTATGAGGACAGAGCTCAGGGGCATTTCGAGTGGAGTGAAGGAGAGAGTGGGTAACAGCCAGGGATAGCAACCCTGGCCTGAGCTTGGGCTCAAGAGTGCCTTCCCTCCCACAACACTCCCTTCCCACCTATCATCAACATTTTCTCTTCCTGCTGTTGTGCTCTGGCATACTGAAATTTACTTGACTGCAAAAGTTTGTTTCCTGACACCACCAAAAAGCAGCAAATAAATGAAATGTTGATTTTTGCAACACCTTTCCTTATACAGCAGGGCACACCATAAATTGTGGCCTTTTTCACACAGTCCTGTTGCTCCTTTGCATGGACCAGCTAGAATGGACCAGAGCATCATGAAAAACATATCCCAACTCCTTGGAAATGTGTTACCATCTCTTCCTTTGTTAATAAACATCCTCCTCATCAAACTCCTCAGCACAACTGAAGTAGCAAAATGGGCAATCTACATAATTTAAAACCCAGCTGCCTAAAACCATACTGTCAGTCTGCCTGACCTCAGTGCTGGATGCCCCTCTTGGGTGCTTGTACAACAGGAGCAATACCCCAGGACCCTTGCTACTTCTTTCAGAGGTTTTCAAACACAATCCAAGACGTAGTATTTAAGGACCTGGGTGGCTTCATCTAGGGAAGACATGATAGCCACTTTCAAGTATGTAAGAGACTGCAGTGAGGAAAGGATTTATCTTTCTCTCAATCCGCTGGGATAAGGACTAAGACCTTAGACTGCTGCAAGGGAATGCCACATTATGCATAAAATGAATAAGAAGAAATTCTGAATTAATAAGAAGTAGCTGAATGGAATAGCTGGAGGTGGTGGAGAATCTCCATCACCTGAGATCTTCAGGACTTTATTAGACTTTTGTCTGCAAAGGACAGGTAAACTTGAAACAAGGGTATGGAAAACTAGGAAAGATGGTTGAGTTGGCCTCTGAAGGCCATTTCTTACTATGAGTAGAAGCTTAGCATTATATTTGTGTTCTGTTTGGAAGATCAGATCCTGACAACCTATGTAGTTTAACCCAGAACTGAATGAGGAAAGGCCTGAGCACCCTTTTGCGTTCAGTCTCCTCCACCTAGGCAGATTTGAAGCTGGTCAGCATAAAGGCATACAGCTTAACCATGCTATATTTATTTTGTTGCTAAACTGAAGACATTGGGCTGCCCTGTTACTTTTCTTGGCCATTCAGCTTTACCTAATCCAACAGGAGACCTCTCCAAACATTATGGGTGTTCAAATTTTGAAGGCTAACTACCCAGAAAAAGAAAAATCAAACCAAACCAGAAACCATTTCATAAAATTTGTAGTTAAGTGATAATGTAAATCAAGCGGCACCTGGTTTACCACAGAGAGAATTCATTTCTTTAAAAATGTCACAACAAATAGCAGAGGTTAAATTACTCATTCCAGAGAAAAATCACCATCAGACTGTATCTCAAACAATAAACTAATGGTGCAGGCTAAGGCAATGCACATTTTGAGATGGAAGAAATTATACGTAATTTGGGATGCAATTTAAAGTGAAACCTTCAAAGATGTTGGGCAGGCTGTATCTGAGCATGGCATCAACTGGAACAGTATTTTATTCTGTCTGAAATCTCTGAGCACAAAGAATTAGAAGATCTGGGGACAAAACTATGAAAACTGTCATCTGCCAGTCATTATCAAATGTAGCTCTGATGATTGAATGGGAGGACAGAATCACCAGCTGGCTGACAACTGGATAGATTCTGTCAGTGGTTTCCCACCCTGCTTGCTAAAGGGACATATTGGGAAAGAGCCCATACTAAGGAAAGTCCCTGCACACAATTGGCCATCAGGGAAGAGCGAAGTAGTGACACTCAGAATCACCAAGGCTGGAGTGAGAGAGAGACTGGCTGTGGTATGTTGTGCTAATTTCTGGAGAACATCTGCACAGTAGGTAATGAGAACAATAAACTGCTCTCACATGTGTTTTGTATGCCCAGCTGCCAAGTTCTTCCAGACAAAGGCAGATAGCATAATCCTTGCCATACTCAAAAGACAAGAAAATTTTGACACATGACTGAAGCGATTTTACTTATGGTTGAAAAGCAGAATGGGGAGATACTCCATCTCTTGGGTCACAACCAGACTCAGAGAAGAAAAAGGGAGAAAATATTTCTGAGTGTCACACGCTCAAGTTGTCTCACGATGTTGATTTTACAGCAGGAGAAAACGCAATTCATGTAGTACATGTTGTTACTTTTTAATACTTGCTCCAAATTAATTACTGTTCCCATTTTTTGCTTACTTCCTGTGTTAATCTCCTTATTTACCCATCTCTCTCTTATATACACATGCATATACATAGGCAAATTCATCCACAGTCAACTTCATCCTGCAAACAGCTCATAATATCACAACAGCATTGAAAGAGGATATTTTGCTATATTGTAAAATATGAATCCACTATTTTGACAGTGACAAATCATAAGCATCAATGTGCAGGAGCATTTTAATGAGAATGTGGGGTATAATCTGTCTCACCAATCTTCCATTCCAGTGGAAACCAGATTTCCCCTTCCCCTTCCTCCCCCCACTTTGGCTACAGCTTTTGATGTTCCCTATGCAGGCAGGCTTAATGTCTTTCATGAGATGCAGTCCCCTCAGCTGAGAGTCTTTCATGACATGAAAAGATTTCTCTGTAATTTTCTTTTTTTATTATTATTTTGATGTGAGCTGTTAAAATATGAAGAAAACACTGTCTGATTATTTAAAGATAAAATGTAGACTAGGTCATGTATCTCTATTGCAAGGCTCAGTCTACTTTAAATTGATGAGTTGAGGGAATATTGGAGGATTTTTATTCTCAGTAGTCGTGACAGAAGAATGAGGGAGGTGGGAGTGAAACCTAGATCCACTCTGAGCAGCTTCCCCTTCAGTTCTGCCAGAGGTGTCTCTTAGCTGTTTGTCACTGCAGATCCAGTGCCTACAGGCTCGGTTTGCATTTGCTTGTGTTATTGCCACTGCTTTTCTCAGAAATGTTGAACCAGGAAAGTTACCTGGGAGAAGTTATTTCTAATAAAGTACCCTTGAACACTTGGTTGCTGCCATCACCTTCCGTGCTAGTACACGTGCAGGAGACAAGCACAGCCGCTCTCTCCTTCTGTCCTCTCTCCCTAGAAACTGAGACATGAAACACACTTTCATTTTGCTCTGAACCTTCAGGCAAAGGGAGAGTCTCTTGTGGAGTTGCAGAGTCTGTGCTGAGGGGCTGGCCAGTAAACCTAGGACCTAAGATTATGTAAAATGCATTTTTCTTTGACTTTTCACCAGTGCAGAGTTTGACTGTCACCAGGGACACAGCTGCAGCCCATCAGCCCTCTTCTCTCCCCTTCTCCTGTCAAGGGTGGCTCATCTGTGGAGGGAGACAGGGATGCTATTCATGAGAGCTGGGAGGGTGCAGCACGTAGGTGTGTAGGAGAAGGAGAGGCCATGCACAGAGCCTGTATAGACAGTACAAGAAGAGCGTGGGTGGGCAGAGGGGGGTGAGGGCGTGTAGCTGTCATACAGCAAAATATGTGTCTGCAAAACTTCTACCAGCACCAGGCTAATGCTACTGCCCAGGCACCACCTGCCCAGCCTTTCCCGCTTGTGTTAAGGGAGGCTTTGAACCTGCAGCGACTCCCCCCAACATTTCCCCTTGCCTCCAATGCTGGTTGAACAGGGGCAGCTTTGGGGAGGCACGGGGAGACACAGAAAACTCACCTTGCCTCCCTCATCCACAGTGTGGGAAGGAATGGTGTTTTGAGGGCTGGAGCAGCAGAATGCCTCTTCCCACCCTTCTGCTCTCCCCGTGGGAATTGTCAGGACCTCAGCGGCCCAAGAACACCTTTCTCTTCTCCTGAGCCGGGTTGTGGGAGGTGGACGGAGCTGCAGCAGGTGAGGGTGGTGCTGAAGGGACAGCTACAGTGGAGACGGGCCGGGGCGGGGGCAGGAGCACGGGGAGGGTCGGAAAAGGAGACGACCGGACAGGAGGCGGGAGGGAGATACGGAGAGGGAGGGAGAAGAAGTCCGGAGTTGAAAAGCACAGGGACAAGGACAGGGAAAGACACGAGGCATTGGACGAAGAGAGACAGACACAGAGCAGGGGCAGAGGGACAGGAAAAGAGCAGGAAGGGAGAGGAAGAGGGAGAGGAAGAGCAGGGCAGACTCCGGGCTGCACTCGGGCTCGGCTACCGTGAGGATCTCGGCATGGCCGGCTGAAATAGCGGCTCCGCCCGCGCCAGACCCGCCGGTACCGGGCGGCACCCGCCGCGCCTGGGGACAAGGGGACTGCAAGGTGGCAGCGTGCAGCCCGCAGCGCCGCGGGGCCGAGGCGGCTCCGGGGCCGCCGGGCTCTGCAGACACCGGCGCTGGGCTCCTTGAGGCTGCCGGCGCGGTGTGCTCGGGGAGCCGGGGCACCCACACCGCCACCCGGCTCGCTGCCCGCCGCGTGTGCCCCCCCGGGCTCTCCTGAGCCCGGACGATGCGGGCTGAGCCCGGGGCCGGGGCTGACCGCCGGTCCGGTGGGGTCCGTCCTGCCCGGCCACAGCTGCGGCTGCAGCTGCGGGGCTGCCCCGGCTCGCAGCCGGGCGCCGCAGGTTGCATCCGGACAGCACTTGACCAGCTGTTTTGTGTATTTTCTAATTTCGTGCAGAACAGGGCAGCGGTCATTGAGGTAATCTGTAGATCCGTGGCTTTAAGGGATAAATTAGAGCATTGGATTTGATCCGTATTGCAGTGGATTAGAGCAACCTCTCCCCCCTCCCCTTCTCCTCCTCCCACCCCTCCTTTCCAATTCACTCCCCCCTCCTCCAGCACCACCTTTTTTCCTCTCATGCAATACCAAAACTGACCCTGCCTGGCAGAGAGACTGCTAGGCGAACAGAGCAGTGCTCGCATCACCAGCACACCGCGGGAGCCGCCTCTCCCCTTCCAGCCGCTGCAGCCCCTCCGGGGCACCGCTGCTGCGAGTTCCCGGGAGGTTGGCGCTGGGGCTGGGGTGTCTCCTCCGGGAACCGGGGAGCGGTCGCTGCCCACGGGCTGTCCCTTTGCTTCGGCCCGGCAGGGGCCGTGGGGCGGCGGCGAGGGAGAGCGGCCCCCGGAGGGCATTTCCCGAAGGCAGCGGGGCCGGGACCCGGCAGGAAATGGAAGGATGAAGTGTGCAGCCGGAGCGGTGATGTTCCTTCTCTCCTTGATTTCCCCCGCAGGAACGTAATCCGCAATGCTAGTTCTCAGGTTGCTCAATGTTGTCGCTCCAGCCTACTTCTTGTGCATCTCCCTAGTGACCTTCGTCCTCCAGATCTTTGTCTTCATCCCCAGCATGTTCAGAGACCCTTCCACCACCTCACTTTTCTCGCCTGCTCTGCTGCATGGGGCCCTCTTCCTCTTCCTCTCAGCTAATGCCCTGGGCAACTACGTCCTTGTGATCCAGAACTCCCCTGAGGACTTGGGCAAGGACTTAAACTTGGGCAAAGGAGCCGAAGTGGCAGACTGGCTGGATGGAAGCAGGTCCCCTGGCTCAGCCTTGCCCGGCACTCACTTCTGTAGACTGTGTGCCAGAGTCACCCAGAGGCATGACCACCACTGTTTCTTCACAGGGAACTGCATTGGGAGCAGGAACATGCGAAACTTCATCATGTTCTGCCTCTACACCTCCCTGGCTTGCCTTCACTCCCTGGTGGCAGGCATGGCTTATATTTCTGCTACACTCTCCATGTCCTTTGTGGACCCACTGGCCTTCCTCACTCTTCTGCCTCACTCCATCAGCCAGTTCTTCTCAGGTAAGGACTCTTTGCTCAAAGATGAGGAGCGTGTTCCTCCTCCAGGGCTCCTGGGATGGGGGGACCTGATCTTCCTTGGATAGCCATCTGTGTGGAGGTGTGTTATGGAAATGGGCAAGAGAGGCAATTGGCCTTCTTTGGAGGCTACAGCCGGCCTTTCCAAAATACTTTGCTTCACCTGAAATAGAAGCTGGGACTCGCTGCAGGTTACATCCATAGTTGTTAGGCTCTGGAAAATGCCCCATTACCAACTTGATGGTGTTAGAATAGAGCTATCTGTTGTGCAGGACATGTGTTGTAGTTAGACAGAGGAGATGGATTTCACTGCAAGTATGAGGGATCATTTGCCTGCCCTACAGGTAGAGGTGGGGGGTCCCGTAGGCTTTTGTACCCTACAAATCTGCAGGTTCCCCATATCCCAGCAGGTACATATTATCCAGGTCCACTCACTCCCTTCACTGTCACCCACCTCCTGCCTCCGGGCAGTGAAACTTACTGAGATCTTTTCATCCTTCCAGCACAGGAGAATTGGGATTCAGGCAACAACAGAAACCGAGAGAGGAGTTAATGTGACATGATTAGCTACCTGTCTTGTGACCCTAGTCTGGGACATAAGTCCACAGAGAACCACGGGAAAATCTCTGTGCTGCTCTTTGCAAAAGCTCCACACCAAAAGCAAATATGTCCTTCTCCTTGCTTCCATTCCTTACCCTTCTTTCTACTTCTTCCCCTTTCCCCTCTCTCTCTGCCTTTCTGTAAATCTCCACAACCCTTCTCCTTCTCTCTCCTGATTTTGTTCCCATAACTCATCCTCTGTTCTTGCAGAGCAAGAAGTCTTGCCTCTTCACCTTTCAACACACCCTCAAACTCTCCAACCTCAACCCTTTCACTGTCCAACCCCAAGAGTTAGACAGATCCTGACCTCAGAGAAGGGATTATGCAGACAGCCTAGACTGCTACTCTACCCTGAGAGCGACTGCCTAAAATTGCCATCTCCCCCCTATGCAGCTCCTGCTTCATACACTTACATCAGCTTTTACTAGACTAAAATAGGTATCCCATATATTTTAGCTTTGCAGGTTCAGCTGAGCTCAGTAAGAAGGGAGTCTGTTTTGGCTTGTGCACTGTCACCAGAAGTGTTGATTAAGATCTCAGTGAGGAGACTCCACTGCTGGGAATACAGGAGCCAGAGAGGAGGCCCTAGCTTGCTTTTCAGATTCCAGGCTGGGTTGCCATCTGAAAACAAACAAATATCTCTCTACTTGGCAAATTTTCTGATTTGTCATGGTAATCACTGAAAGACAATAAACATGAAATCCTGCCATGACATTTTTATGGAATCATTTTTCCAACTAGAAGAATTTTTGTAAATAATATTGCATGAGCTTTACTAGCATTAAAAACATCAGGGATGTTTTCCCCCTGTGCCTAAGCTCTGCTCAGCACAGCAGTCTGGGAGGGGGAGCAGGGGTATGGGAGGAGATTATCAAGGAATTAGTTCCCTCTGACTCTGAGGGCTCATCTGTACAGAGGTGGATCCTGACATATATTTGTGGTGACACTGAAGTGCCCCAGCTCTGGTGACAGCAACTGTGGTGCCCATACAGCATGGAGACAGTGTTTGAGTGGGACACAATGGGGCTGGGTTTAGAACTAAGAGCCAGAACGCCCTTGAGGGGTAGCAGCTTCCAGCAGCTCCCACCAAACCTCTAGTTCTGCTGAGAACTGCCGCCTCACACAGCAAGATACAGGCATGTGGTGTCTTGATTGCTTGGGAGGAAGGGCCTACTGGGTTTGTACCAGGACATTTAACATCCATTTCAGGAAAGAAAAACACAGTCTTGAATGGTTACCTGGAAGGCTTGCACACACAGTATTTTTCAGTTAATGTAACTATTACCTAAGGGTTGTTGTATCATCCAAACAGAGGACTGTGATAGCAGGGAAAAAACTTTATCTTCTTCTCCATCATGCCCACTGTATTGCAGAAGTAGTAAAGGAGGGTGAAGGGTTAATCTGCTGGTCTTATGTCAACTAAGTGTTCCCTGCTCTCATGCTGGGAAAGTTTTCAGATAGCTCATTCTGCCCAGACTGTACTCAAGCATGGATTTCAGAATTGGACCCAAAGTCGATAACTACAGTCTACAATACAGCTTTTCTGGCACGGATAATATATGGCAATATAACCTTGAGATCACACTGGGTCACTTAGAGAAAAAAAGAATCCAAGACTAAAAGAGACCATGGAGATGAGGGGCAAATGGAGAGTACTATTGTAAACACATCATATTGGACCACACAAAATAAATTATAGAAAATGCTTTATGTAGGTAGCTTGAAGAAAAGGTTAAAATAATAATGTATCTGGAAAGGTCGGCTCAGAGATGCTTAATATTTTCAAGGGGAAACAAGGTAATTTCTTCCTGAATGTTGAATTTCAGCAAGTCAAATAAATAAGACCTAGAGGTTCTTTGCAAAGGGTCTAAAGAAAACGTGCCTCCCCATATCCCATCTCAGTATCAGCTGTAGGAAAAAACAAATGTCTGTCACACTCTGGTCCAGTAACATACCAACAGAGAATCCAGTATTTGGCTCTGGGCTTCTTACCTCCTAGATTAAGTTATTCTGTCAGAATTGGAATGAGGATTTGTCATTATCCTAAGGGGCTTGTTCTTCTCTTGCTGTGTTGCATACGGAGTCCATTGAGCTGAATGGGATCTAATAAGAAGGGAAAGATGACATTGCATTTAGGAAGAAAACGGAATGATTCCTGCACCTTTTTTGAGTGAAGACAGTCTCTGAAAGCTTGAGGCTGTAGTCAGTGTCCTTACAAATTATCTTCAGAGGAGCCTGCCCCAATCTCTCACTTACAGCACTACCAGGTGGAAAAAGATGGGATTCACAGATTGCAAAACCAGGTGATACCACCTAATTCAGCCTTCTGCATAAAGGAAGCAAGAGATGCATATCCAGTGAGCCTTCTGTTGGACTTAAAACCTGAAGCACCCATGTACCTCTTCTAGGCAGCACACCTGTATTGTGCATGCAATCCCTGCTCTATCACAGCTGGTCTTGTAGGGCCCATGGTCTTTCAGAGGAACAGAAGCATGTGAGAGCTTTTTTATTTCTAAAATATCAGCTATTTATACCATATTGACACACATTTCATATTTCATTTCCTTTGTGTAAATATGCCTGTGTGTAAATATGGGTGTTTAATAATATACCAATATGCACAAAATACGTGCACAAACATCATATGGGCACACAGAGGATGTTATATTAATGGGTTTAGCTCTGCTTACACACTGAAAGGTCACTCAGTGACATCTGCTGTTATACTAATATATTCCAGAAGGAGTTCTAAAATCATTGTAGAGGAAAGGACCTACAGAATATTTTTATTCAAATATATTCATCATCAATATATACTAAAAACCCCCCAGTTGAATTAGGAGCTTCAGATATCCAAAGTATTTTGAATATTCTAGCAGCTGCTAATAAAAGGAATTTGGATTGTATTTTAGAAAGGTTTCTGTTTCTTTCTTGCATTCACATGAAAACTGCCTTGCTCCAAAGGTAGGAAAGTCATTATTGATTTATTTTTCTTTTTTAACATTTATATATATGTATATATATGCACATGTACTCATAGAGTAGAGACGGAGAAAAAGAGAAATCTGAAATATTTCTACCTTGTGTTAATACAAATAGTAAGGCTTCTCAGAAGGATCTACACACTGTAGGGTCCACTTATCTTTTCAAAATCCTAGAAATTTTAGATTCCCTTTGATGAGCAGGTAAATCCTTAAATAAATTATTGTTCAGAATAGTGCTGAAGTCTTATAGACATGCTTTACTTCTGCTTGAACTTGTCCCTGTAATCTAGATCCTCACATAAACAGCAAAATGAGAAGTGTACAAGTGACCATGGTCATTTTAGTATTTCTGCAGCAGGTCCATTGCATCAAACACTAGGAAGGAAATAATTGAATACAGTTGGAGCAACCAGCATGTCTTGTTCCTACCTCCCCACTTGTGGCCACAGAAAACAGTTGGTTTGCTGGTTCCTGGGGCTGTGTTACACTGCATGTGTGGTGTGTCTAAGCTCTTTCTTTTATTGTCCTCCCTCCCTCCTGCTTTTCAGGAGCTCTCCTTAGCTCCGAGATGTTTATCATCCTTATGCTCTACCTCTGGCTTGGGATTGGACTGGCCTGCGCCGGCTTCTGCTTCCACCAGATGCTGCTGATCCTGCGTGGGCAGACGCGGTACCAGGTGCGGAAGGGAATGCTGGTAAGAGCCCGGCCCTGGAGGGAGAACCTGCAAGAAGTCTTTGGCAAGAAGTGGCTGCTTGGACTTTTCATCCCTGTGCAGAATACGGAGAGTAGCTACCGTAGGCAGAAAGAGAAATAAAATCCCCATGTGTGTGTGCATCCCACGCACACAACACCTTCCCTGTTCTCTTCCACCGTCTCCTGGATCACTACAGAGCTGGGCTACTCCATCTCTTGGGATTGCAGCTGCTGTGGGAGGAAAGGATGGGCTATCAAACAGACTAAATTGAGCATACTTACATGGAAATCACAAACCATGTAGATGATATACTGCAGCTTAGTAGTCACATCACTGCACCTGCATAGGTGGCAACAGTCTTTGAACTAGCAGAAAACTTAGTTAGACCCTCCTGTGGCTTCCTGGCTGGATCCCTCAGTCCCCAGCCCCATTAGTCACCCTATATAGTCTTAACAAACTGCATCAGGAGCCTGGGCTGTTGTGGAAGACTAAAAAATGGTGTCTTGTGTTTGGGAGGGTCACATAAGAGCATATTTCCAGAATTGTTTGGACAAGGATCTCAGGTACATGGTGTCATTCTTGGTATTGTCCTATTCAGGATAAAGAGTTGGATTTCAGTGATCCTTGTGGGTCCCTTCCATCTCAAGATATGATTCTTGACTCACAATAATGACAAGCCCTTAATGACAGAACTGCAATGCAGTCAAGCTGTCCTAGGAACAGGCTATGAACATGGTTAATACATCAGATAAACCTCTCCACAGGCTAGAATCAGGAGGAAAAGAAAAAGAAATTGAGAATTTTTCATTTCTGTGCTTGATCTGTTCCCCATACAATGATAGGTCAAGACTGTAGCTCTGCTTCTTATTTTTAGCAATCCTCTGTCCAATGATAGAGTCCAGGCAAAGCTGCCCTTCTGATAGGGAGCAGCAAGCACATAAATCATGGTCAGATGTAGGGACAAGGAGAGGAAACCACAAAGGTGAATGAAAATGCTGTGTTTGAGAAGCTGTGTGATGAGACAGGCTAGGCATACCTGTGAGAGATACAGAAGGAAGTGTGGCTACACGGCAAGCAGTTGGGAGGCTGCCAAGAGCATTGCTGCTGTGTCAGAGCCCTGGTGCATTACTCTCTCACAGGGAACACCTGCACCATGAGGGCTGTGAAGTGTTCAAAATTCCAGAAGACAGGGAGGTTTTCCAGCCCATCAGGGCACTTCATTTTGCACTAAAACAAACAGAAGGATGCTTTCCTCAGACATACCTGCCACACTTTAGTTACAGGCTCTCTAGGGCAATTCCCTCTCGCATTGCTGCAGAGGGGTAAAATTATCCATGTTTTAACTCCATTAAGGATGTTAATAGAATTGCTACAGGGATTAATCAATGTCATGTGTCTGTTGATTTTTAGCTGCAGCAGCAGCCCATTAGATCAGTGCTGAGATCCTGTTCTCACAGACTTCTTAACAAAGGATACTGTAACATCTCTGCCAGGATCATAGCACCCAATTCCCCAGCAGCTGCAATAAGAAGCCTCTGTTTTGGCAAACTGTATCAGCTTAAGTGGGCTGGGTAGGAATCCATTGCTTCTCTTTAATAGGCTGGGGACTATGCTGACAAGCCATGAAAAATGTTATTTCTTCTTCAGAAAGGCTCTTGGTGCATTCCTGATAGTGGAATGACCCTTACTTTTATCCTTGAGTTTCTCACAAACCAGAATGGAGTCACTCATTCCTACAGGCTTTGTAACTATCTTTGACCACTTTACACTTGAATACATGTTTGAATCCATAACAAAGTCTATTGTGATGAGCAGAGTAACCTTGAAAATATACCGGAAACACCCTTAGCTGGATAACTAAAACATGGAGGGATATACATCCTTCCACACTATGTGCGTTCGCATGAACACACAATTGTTTCTGTGGGTAATATGATGTATTTTCTCTAACAGTGAATAATAAAAGGTATTCTGATTTTTTACATGAGCTGTATTGTGCTTTTTGACAGTTAGCTGTCATTAGCTGTCTCTATACATTTGTTATAGCATACGCACGGATGTGTCAAAGGAAGAAATTAGGATTTGTTTATTGGCTTTGCCAATAATTCATCATGTGATTTTTGACAAGTCCTTTCATCCTTCCTACTTTAATGTAATGACCAATCTAAAAATGCATTTAATAACCAATTTGCAGACCCATTCTAATTTCAATTTATTAATTACACTACCAAATTCATACTTGTCAACTCAAAGCTAAGGGAAAATTAAGCTATTATCATCACCCACAAACAGCATCTTGACATAAATTTTTCCTTCCTGGCAAATGGTGTCAAGGTGAGCAGACAGTCACCTAGACACTGGAACCAGAGCCAGAGTCTCATGCCATACACTATTGGATTATTCTTGTTCCACAGACTCGCTGATCCAACTTCTCCACTTTTGTACACTTAAAGACAATAGACTTTCAACATGAAGCCACCTCCCACCAGCAGAAATTATGGTTTGGCATCTTTGCCCTCTGCTTTTGGCTTTTGAGGGACACTGCAGTCTTGGGCAGCTTATGGCACTTGGCACCTGCTGCCGCAGTGCCTTGGGCTGTAAAACTCCTTAGGGCTGCACACTGAGAAGGGCAAAACAACTCAGAGTTTCAGTGGGCCACTCTGCAAGGACAGAATCCATCCAGTACAACATTAGTTGCCTATGAATCCTGCTGCCTCTTCACATCAGGGCTGGATCATAGCCAGCCCATGTCAGGGTTACAGCTGTGTGCCCTTATCACAAAATTTCAGTATTTTCAGAAGCACAGATAGATCCCAGTTTGAGTCACTGCAGCACAACTATTCTTCCCGTCAGACACCTCTGTTACTGGCTGGAAATTGCTGCATCACCATTTTATGCAGCTAAATGGTTCATTTGCAGCAAACTACTGGATTTCAGCAGTCATGGTGGGACTTTCAGATGGACACAGCCTTTACAGCTAAGATCCTCTGGGATGGAAAGAGCTGTAAAAATGTAACATTAGACTGACCCTGTATATTGGCTTTTTTCTCTGCTCATTCTGAAGTGTGCAAACTGCCCTGTTTGGGGTAGTGGCTCTGCAGGAGCAGTTAAGAGTATTTTTTTTAATTAGTCAGCTGCCCTGACATGCCTTCCTTGTCACACCTTTCTATACTTGCAGAAATCCTTGGCAAGAAAATGTAACAGGGCTCAACAACTGTGAATAGAACCTTTGCTCTTAGCTATGAGTTAGTAAATGAAGGCTGAGCTCAATGGCAATGTTGCAAATTCTAAATCTGTTCAATGGCTCTAAAGTTTTCTAAGGATAAATAATAAAAGCTTCTCATCTTCTGTACTTAAAGAATCATTACTTACTATTTGCATTTCATTACATAGCAGCTGCAATAGCAAATATATTTTGGAATATGATTTCTTGTGACAATGTCTAAATACTTGCAAAGGTTTTAAAAATAAAGCACTTAGGCTTCTCTGACTTTGGAAAATCAGATGACCACCAGATTTCTTCTCTGATAATGCTAGAGGCTGAAGTAAAAGCTCCCTGTTGCTAAAGTCCTTGCACAGAAACCACAGACATTTGCTTAGTGGCTTGTCTATTTTAAGTGTGACTATCTGAAAAAAATGGTGTCACCTCTAAAGTCTCAGAAGTCTTTGCAATGGGGATGCAACTCTGAAGTAAACCAGCAATCTGTTCTTATGTATAGTAAGGATGTCATAGAAAGTAAGTTGTGGACAGTGTTCCTGTCTATACTGCACTACTGGGCAGCCCTGAAGGCATGCAAGCCAAAAGGTCTTCATTAGATATCCTCAGAGGGAATGGAGTTAAAACGTAAAAGTAATAAGGCATAGGGAACATAAGAGAAAAGATGACATGAAATAGCATTTATCTTAGAAATAGCCAGCTCAAGGGAGATGATCACAATCTAAAAATACTTTCAAGGAGACAGACTGAATGAATGAGAATACTCATTAACTGTAAGGATATAGCTGGAGGAGGACAAGCAGTCCTGGACTGAAAAAAAAGCTGAGGTCGAAAGCAATCAGAGAAAGTGGCCCCAGTGAGAGCAGAAGGGATTTGATGTGTGTAGGGATGATGAGAGCCATCAGGCAGTATGAGGTATGACAACAATTTCAAGTTAATGTCATTGGTTGTTGTCTGAATGGACGCAAAGAAAGTTAAGAAAACTCATTGTTAATCACTTTCTGCTCAAAAATCCTCAAAGCCCCAGCAAAGCCAAAAGGTTTTTCTTTCTTGAACGTCAAATTATGTTACAAGGAGGAGATGCATGGATAGGAACCATAATCAGCAACAGCAGAGTCCATATAGTTCTTTTTGAGTTATTTAAAGACTGGACAGAGCTATCATAGTTGGATAAAGCAATGACCTACTTGTGCAATACAAATGAAGGGAGAAGAAAATTTAAACCTATGTGGAGTCTATGTGTCCTGCTTGATACTTAAACCTATGGAAACATGCCAGACAACCAACAGCAAGATAGGTTTTTGATTTTCTAGCTCTTTTCTGGAAAGCCAGGGGAATAAAGAATCCTTGGAGATTAAACCAAAAGTCAGAAAACATGGACCAAAGAGTGCTTCAGTCCTCTTACAGAACCATCCTGGCAGCAGCCTTGTCTTCATTACACCAAAGAGCTTTTAGCATTGTTCATCTCACTGAATCTAACTGGCAAGTGATGTCAGAGCTCCAGCATGCCAGTCCCATATCTCTTAAGGTTCTTGGAGCCAGATATTCTAGTCTCCCCAGATGTTTACAAATAAAAATTATAAGTTCTCAAGTCTGTAGTGGGTTGATCCTGGCTGGACACCAGGCCCTTCTATTACTTCCCTTTGCATCTGGACAGGGAGAGAAAATATATCAAAGGAAGGGTTCATGGATTGAGATAAGGGAGAGATCACTCACCAAATATCGTCTTGGGTAAAAGAGATTCTAATTGGGGATATTAATTGAACTTATTACTAACAAAATCAGAGCAGGATGATAAGAAGTAAAATAAATCTTTAGAACACCTTCTCCCCACCCCTCTTTCCCTTCCTTCCCGAGGTCTACCTCCTCTTCCCCCAGAGCAGTGCAGGGAGATGGGGAGTGGGGGTTATGGTGAATTCGTCACTCGTTGTTTCTGCTGCCAACCAGGGAGAGAAGTCCCTCCCCTACAGCAATGTGGGGTCCCTCTCATAGGAGACAATCCCCCACAAACTTCTTCAACGTAAGTCCAACCCATGGGCAACAGTTCTCCATGAACTGCTGCAACATGGGTCACTCTTCCACGGAATATAGTCCTTCAGGCACACCCTGCTACAGTGTGGGTCCCCACAGGGACTCAAGTCCTACCAGAAAACCTGCTCCAGCATGGGCTCCTCTCTCTATGTGTCTGCAGATCCTTGCCAAGAGCCTGTCCCAGCACAGGCCTCCCAAAAGTTCACAGCCTCCTCTCAGGCATCCACCTGCTCTAGTGTGGGTTTCTGCCACAGGCTGCAGGTGGATCCCTATAGCCCTGTGGTCCTCTGTGGGCTGCAGGGTGACAGCTGCCTCACCATAGTCTTCACAATGGGCTGCAGGGCAATCTTGGCTCTGGCACCTGGAGCACTTCCTCCCTCTGCTCCACTTGGTGTCCTGCAGAGTCATTTCTGCCATGTATTTTCACCCCACACTTCTCTGGCTGCATACATCTGCTCAACAATCTTTTCTTCTCAAATACATTATCACAGAGATGTTACTATAATTCCTGATTGGCTCAGCCTTAGTCAGGAGCATGTTCATCTTGGAGCCACCTGGCATTGACTCTGCTGGATGTGAAGGAAGCTTCTGGCAGTGTCTCACAGAGCCACCCTGTAGTCTCTCCACTACCAAAACCTGGCCATGCAGACTCAATATACAGAGTCATACACTGTTTGCACAGCACCTCATTTAACATGTTACCAGTCATCTTAATAGTTGTTGCAGAGTTGCTATCAATTAAAAATAAATGGAGCATGGTGATCAGTTTACTTCACAAGAGGCAAGGCAGGGGCAATAGAGGCAAGACTGTGTCCCTAAAGATTCATCAAGACATGCAAAAATTCCACTTATTAATGAACTACTATAGATTAGAAGCCATCTGAGATTATTTTAAAAATTTACACTGCCTCAAAAGTCAATACTTAGAAGTCCTGAACCTTTTTACCTTGGGCTCTGACAAATCCCAGCATCTCTCCAATAAAATTGGACAAACTATGTAAACACACGAAAGCAAGCAGGACAGAAGCTTCATGGATGAACACAGTAACGAAAACACTCAGTCCTACAGGTAGCAGGGAACTGTATCTCAGCCCAGAAAATTTTTGAGCGTATTCTTAGCTTCTAGCATAGACATAATCCCATAACTGCAGTTGCACTACTCGCACCCTTCATTTTATTAATGTGTTTTCCAGGTATGCTGGTTAGACTGCAGTAGTCCATGACTTCCAGGACTGTGTTAAGGGCATTTTCCTGATCTCAAATATTGTATCTTTTTAGATAGAATAATGTGACATCTGATAAATCTCCAGGCTTTTGACCCCAGTTTCATATGCTGCATGATTACAGTTACACTAAGAGGTTTACATGCTGGAAAGAAAAATTAAACGCATGGGCACAAATTAATACATGATGGAGGGGCACAAAATATGTCTTTATACCACAGAAGGTTTTTTTAGTGTCCCAACACAGCCAGCTATCACTCTATCAATTCCTCTAGTCTTATCAGCCTTGAAATATTTATGAAAGTTTCCCTGCATTGGCATAGAAGTAGAGATTTTAGTCAGCTATATTTTTTCCTTTCAGTTTTCCAAGCCGTAAGAAAGCAGTCTCTATACTCACTTGTGGAATTACATTAGGGAAATTAACCCAGTGTGTATGTAGTTTAATCTATTAACATGAAACAAAATGTAGGTTAGTATAACCACACAAATGCTCAGCCTTTAGAAAATTTAGCACCAGAACCATGATGGCCCACAGGCATGCCTTGTTGTTCTAATTCATATACAAGAAGCTTGAAGCACTTTCTAATAGGGAATAAGTATTGCTTTACTCATTTTACAGCTGAGAAGATAAAAGTGCCTTCTACAAGGGGAAACAAGAAACTGAGCCTGGGGCCATCTCAATTCCAGCCATATGTTATTGTTTGAATTATTTTATGCAGCACTACCAATGCCAGTGCCAAGTGCTTTTGTGGTGGGTGTGATTTGTGGGATTAAAGTGACAAATTTAAGACTACAGCATATTTTTGGGCTGGAAGAGAGGAAGCAGCACTCAATGAAAGCAGTAAGTTGGTTCCTCTTCAGAACCAAGATACATTTCAGCTTATATATCTAAATCAAATGGGGAAAAATACTTTGTGCTTAAAATAGATTTTTAAAAAGAAACCTGGAAAACTGGTCTACTGTGTGGACAGTTACATTGAAATCTATTTTCACGCATCTGTGAGAAAAATATTTGACAACATTGGTGTTCATTATTCTTTTCCTTTACTTTATCTTTGTTCTTTCTCCTTTACTAACAGCTGCCACCTACTTATGGCATTAATTTTGTGGAATTTACTTCATCTTTTTCCACTTTCTTCTTGCCAAATTGCTGAGATTTTAGGTGTCAGCCATATGGCAACCGGTCCCTCACTGAAAGTTCTCTTATTTTATATTGTACCTGATGTGACAATTTAGACTGTAGAAGAGCAATGGAAAATTATAGTGCATTGATAACAGTGTTGGATTTAAAGCAAATACTTTCTCATGCCAAGGAAATACTGAACATTAATAGTAATCTCTAAAGCAAGAATGAGAGGTGATGCTGCACATTGTAAATATTGCATTTTCATCAATATCTTTTTTAAGTTAGTAAGAAAGAGACCAGGGCAAATCTCAAAGTAAGGAAGAAGTTCAAAAGCGTATGTTAGACAGTCAGTGCCCATGGCACCTGTAGGACACATTAAGTGTGAGCACAATTGCCAGTATCAATGTCATGCTGTTATGTGTGCTTAAGTTAGAGACGTTCTCACCTGGAGCTTGGGTGCCATGGAAATGTATGAAGATCCAAAAAGAATTGAGTGCTGCTATACTTGTTCTCATCCCAAACAGAAACAATCTCAGGCAAATTGAGGTTTATTTTTAATAATATTTATATTTTGAAGGGGCCTAAGATGGACGCAATAGCCCATTTACTGAAAAATGATGTGTTAAGGACAGATCTTACATCAGAACAGGGTGTGATAAAGAAGTTACAAAAGTATACCCAAAGATAATCTAAGCTGTGGAGGACAATGGAGTGTTTTCCTCCCTTCCCCATACTAATATGAGAGGTAAGCAGCGGCTTGTTATCGTTATTGTCATACTGAGCACTTGGTTGTTACTGAGCTGACTGCCAGAGCAGTGAGATGAAGCAAGAATGTGGCACTCCTCTGAGGCATTCATCTGATGAACAGACCTTATCATGTGGGAACAGGAAAAGTGGTATCAAGGCATCCCTTGCACCCTGGAATGGAAGGCATCCATCTTCTTCCACTCACCCAACAAAACTCACTGATACACATTTCACATCCGATGGCTGTAATGCCTCAAGGCTGGTAGGTGTTTAGATGCTGAAGAAGAAGTGGAATTTGAAAAACAACAAGCCTTAGAAACTGCAATTATCCTTCCCATAACTTTACTGGCCCCAGGATCAGGCAGAGGCAGAAGCATCTGCTTCTCCTAACACCACTGCTTTAAGTTTGGCTGCAGAAAAAAGGGATGACAATTTTAACGTGCAGGCAAGTTTGACATTTGTATCCCAGTCTTCCAAAGAAATAAAGGCTTTGGCCATGAGGTGCGTGTTCAGACTGCCCAACTTGTTTCTGAACTGCTAGAAGGTAGTCAGGGCTTTTGGTTTATCTGTGCACCAACATCTCACTCTCAATGACAACATCTGTCTTTAACTACAGTGTCTCAACATTCTCTACTCAAATGCAGCTGCTGCACAGGACCAGGAGCACTACAGCAATATACCTCAGTGCAGTTACTTGCTCTGCTGTGTCCCACTTTGGGTTGGCTGCAGCTCCCATTATGCATCTGGAGGCGTTTCACTATTTAGATGATTACCATCAAGCTCAGACTTTCATTGTTGCACAATAAGGATCAGTTTGCAATCACATGTTTTGGAATGCTTTCTGGCCATTTATCACACAACTAATCTCAGCAACCCCCTTTCAGAATGTTCTAAAAAAGCATTAATGTCTAAGTGTTCTGCAAGCATGGTTAGTGATAGGATGTTGAACAGTGAAAACTATTTTCACTTTCATACAGACTATCCTATTCTGACTTCCGAGCATGTTTGGATAGGTATAACATTATAATTTGCATGGGAGACAATATTTAGCAAGAACACAAAACACTAGCATTGCTAACATTCACCCCGGGTAAAAAGCTTTCCCACTGTCCAGTCATATTTCACACTTTGCACATTAAAAAAATGCTCATTTCATAAAATAGTCGCTGCACTGAACTCTGCCTCTGGCAAATGCAGAACAAGACCTATCCAGAACCATGATGTCTTATGCCAAACAAAACCACTTTTTTTTTTTTTTTTTTTTTTTTTAAGCTAGAATTTTTAGGGTGAAAAAATGGTATCTGTACTCACTAAGCCAGCAATTTTCTCAGGAGATGCTGTTTCATCCTCACTTACTTGGGACCTATTTGTCTCCTCTGCCAGGCAAAACTGAGCAGTTTTGACTGGCTACATGGGCTTCTGCATCATCAGCGTGAGGTGGTGGAACCACTCACCAAAGTTGGGGTCCTGTTTCTTGTACAGGCAACCCAAAACAATCCAGGTGAAGATTTATGTTGTTTCTTTAGAGAAATAACATCTTCCCCCTTTCCCACAGTCCAGACTATTTCCATAGTGCTTGAGATTTACTGAAAAATGAATGCTATGACTAATACTGAAAAACACTTAAGCTTTCAGCCAGAAGACTTTTTCATTTTCAAAAAAAAAAAAACACCTGAGTTTTTCACGGAAAACATACAGATTTTTCAAGCAGTCCTATTTGTTAAGAACCACTAAAGATTCTGTTACTGGATTTCTTAGTCCTGGCCTAAGTACATAGTCTAAAAAAAAAAAAAAATCATACTACTGCTATGGAAAAAAAAGTGAGATTATGTTAAGCGAGCATGGTAAAAAGCATTTCAGTTCCCATTAACTAAATTAATTTAATCATGACAAGAACATGAAGAAAACAACTAAGAAGTTGAAGAAACTCCCCTTTTGGCCCTGGAAAGTCCATTTCCTCCATTTCTTAATATGTATGAGATGCAGATGAAATCTTTGCTGGCAGCACTTCAGTTCACGATAAAAATTACAATGCTGCAGTGCACAATGGCAAAAGCATTTCACAAAAATTCCTGTTGAGCAATTAGAAAAAAGATGTATTAATCTCCTCAGATCATAAGAATTAGCTTGATTTCTACTTCAGAAAGTAATTCAGAACATTTCAAACAGCAGTTATTATGCATTTTAAATTAAGCAAGTCTGAATAAGTTGTGACTGAAAATTTGACAGAGCTAATCAAGAAGCTCTCTGGATCACCAATACTATTTAAATGAATTTCACACTTCTAGGAAAGATTTCAGAGGACTCAAGTGAGGAAAGAACTAATACAGCACCAGCTTTTCAGTAAGTAGGTAGACTGATTTAAACTGACATATATGTCAGAAATAATAGAAATAATGGAATAACCCATAATTTTTGATCATTCCAGGATATAGAAAGCAAAAGCTTACAAGAAATAGAGCTGGTCAGATAAACCTGACTCTTTATATTGATCAGCTAGAATTCAAAATTGGTTGAAGACAAAGCCAACGCCCATGTAGTATTTCTATTACTCATGGGCATTTAGAAGTGTGCCACATGACAGACTGAAGCCAGAAAATTAACTGGCTGGTATGAAATATGTTGCAACTATGGTTTCTGAATTGTATACAGACATCCATTAAGCACAATCTTCTATTCTTATTTTAAAAATTGGTTATTTACTATAACATTATTTAATATTATTTTCAATAAAATGCTCCAATTAAAAATGCATTTAAATTATCATAAAGGATCCAAAGAAGAGTGCCACAGAGGATCCAGAAGACTTGAGTCTATTTACTTATTTTTAAAAAGAAAGCTGAAGAGTGACTTGTTCAGTTTGAAAATGCCTACAGTGAAAAGAACAATGCCGCACCATGAACTTCAGTTTAGGAAATAGACGAAAGATCTGACAGCTGGGTATAGAAAGATGACAAATTCAGGCTCAATGTGAGAAGCATGTGCTTAATAGTAACTTACAGTAAATTATACTTTAAACAATTAGGGTGGACTCAATTCTAGGAACTTTTAAATCAATGCAGGATGCTTCTAAGAACAGCTTTAGTTCAAACAAGAATATGAGGAAGTCTTGGAAACTGTGCTCAGCAAGAGAGCAGACTGAACACATGGTGTTTCCTTCCATCTTCTGAATCAGATTACACTGGAACTGTAACATTTTTCTCACGAAAATACCTCAAAGGAGGTAGGTTTAAAAAGGGAAGAGAAGTGGGCATAAGCATTTTGGACACATAGGACCATGCAATACAGTTGGGACTATGTGACGGCATTACACCACAACCTGTAAGAAGCATCACCTAGGCACAGCAAGTGTGTAAAGTTGTGTAGGCAGGAAGGGACCCTACATTTTTGTACTAGAAATTATGAAAATGAAAGCAGTAACAGCATGCTATATTCAACCTAGCAGATGCCAGAAATTTTGCATGCCAGGAGATTGCTCAGCCCAAGCCTGCAGGGGTACTGCTCCTTTCAGACTGTTTTTATCATGAGAAAGAAAAACAAGACAGATGCAATGCACCTGAAATAAAAAATTCACCTTTTTGGGCTTAGTGAAGTCAAGGCAAAGAGGCCTGACATGCTGCAGATAACAATGTAAAGGAAAAGGTAGTCAGAAGAGACAGAAACCTGAGAATTTCCTGCTTGAATTGTATCCACACTTTTGTGAACATAAAATTTGCAAACATTGAATTTCTAGTCTCAGGAGATAAAATTATTCCACTTGATAGCACTCCTTTTTGGATATAAGGTAATGAGATTCAAGTTGTCTTGGCTGGTGCCACATAAGAGCTTTGTATTCCTTGTACCTTGGGACAAAATCTCATGCCACGAGGCTGCTGGATGTTTTGGGCATGACTGCCTAGCTCTCCCTGCAAGTCATGTTTGAACAAAAGAAAGACCACGCAGACAGCCACATTTGGAAGAAATGTGTTTTGGTGAAAAGCTGGTATACAGATTTAGTTGGAGAATTTTCTTCAAGAAGAGAGTGGAACATTTTTTACTCCAATAATTCTTTCAGTAGCCAAGATTCTTACTTTACAATTTCAAACTTCTACATACCCAGCTGACAGGATGAAGACACAGCGTAGGAGTTCACCCTGCACAGACGGTGAGCATAATGTACACTCATCACGGAGACAACAGCTCAGAGATGGAAAAATCCTTCCAGGTTGTTCATGACAGATCTATGGCAGTGGTCACCTACGACAATATATTTATAGAGTTCTGTACAGCCCACTTCTATGCATGCTCCTCCCAGAGACCCTATAATTCGTAGATACTGTTAAAGCTCACATGACTCTCTCCAGAGAGATACATCATAGTATCACTTTTGTATCTGCACATTCCCACATGGGCAACATGCTGCTGTGGAGCTGTATTTAAAGCATGCTTTGGAATCAGGGACTTTGCAGTTCAACAGCACTAAATAATCCACAAAGTTTTCAAGTACATACTTTATTTCATTCATATTTCACAGTCAATTTCTGTAAAGTTTTAGCAAAAAAGTCATGTTCTATAACAGAGGTGTTAGGGTACAGTATTCAGAGCTAGCAATGGGCTTTGAAAGTACAGAAAATACCTACATTCCAACTAGAACAGTAGAATTTCAAAAAGACATAGTAAAAGTAATCAAAAATACCAACATTTATTAAAACTTAATACAAAAACCAGTCTGTCTGACCCATCAAGCTACCCCACTTGTAAGTTGTCAACAACTGAAGCTGTAGCAGGCCATCAGACGGATTAGACCAAGACAGCTGTCTTTAGCTAACTTCTTAATACCAAATCTTGCAGCTTTGAGGATTAAAAGAAACTGAGTTCATTGCTTACAGTTTCCATTCAAGGATAACATTTCTGTTCAAATCTACTGGACCACTTTCAGATCCTGCCCAGAATCTGGACTTATCCTGTTCCTGATGTAGTCAACTAATTTTCCAAATGCATTTCCAAGCTAACCTATTTTATTACATTGTAGCCAAGAAAGGAAAGCCCTTATTGTTTTAAAGCTTTATCAGGGCTCCCAGAAATAAAGGCAGCTAAGAAAACTGAACAGAATGGTATCTGATGACATATTTATCACCAGAGACCTTCAACATCCTTATTTTTTTATAGATGTTAAGGTTTCCTATTATCCAGGGATATGCTTCCTAAGGAGCCCCAGATTTAAGTATGAGTTCCAGAGTGGATTTTTCTAGTAAATACTATTTAAGTCTGGACTGATGCCCAGTAGAAGATTTCTAACCAGCTGCTGAACTTTATTCACAGATTTATTGAACATATACTTATACAAATTACACCAGCAGAAAGGCCCATTAGTTCTAAGCACACCCACTTCAGCCCACCCTCCATACTGTCAGAGAAAAAGTCCATGTGGTACTCCAAGGACTACAAGAGATTTCCACCAGCTAAGTCTCCCTAAGTCAGAGGGTACTGCCCTGCAAAGCAAGTTCTTCATTCCTTTATACTCTATTAGAGCAGTGGAAAGAGAATGGAGAAGGTCACTGGTAGACTCATTTTTCCATGTCGCAAACAGCTACGACTGGACTTCATTTTTTCTGCCTCCTTTCATCTCTAGGTACCCTGAGCCCATCTCTTGTTTTCTAGGGCAATCGCTTCCTAAAAATATATATTCTGAACTTCAAATTCTCCTCTCTATTCAATTTCTCTAAATAAAAAAACTAAGGAAGGGGATGGGAAAAGGGCTTATTTCATCTCACACCAACTCCCTTCACCTACTTGGAACTGATGATGGCCCAACAGTGGGCCTGTTCTGCTGATACACTCTCAGAAATAACTGTGTGAAGATGGGAATAAAAAGATGCTTGCAGAATACTGCAAATGACTGCCTTCACTTCAAGAATGGGAACATGCCAGCACATACAAACTTCTTCAGACCAAGGAATTACAGAGTTAGCATGAAATTCAGGTCACGCTGCAGTACTAAGTACTCATTCTGTCTTAAACCCACCATGCTATTCCAGTCCTACAGCTGGCTCTGAAGACAAATTGTTAATGGCAACGCAACTTTGCAAATCTTTGACTCAAAAAATGCTCAAGTAGAAGTTTGAGACAGGAAAAAAGGAGGCACAGAAATAACTTGACCAACAGCTATGCACATTTTTACTACATGTTGGGATAAGTGGGGTCTTCAAGGTTGCTATCAGCTTTATCAGATCCTGTTAGAGATGCTTCTAGCTCTGCCCATGACTGTGGAGCATTGTTCTTTATTGCCTCTATGAAAAGTTGTGTTTGGTGCTTCAGCTGGTCCAGCTCAGCCTGCGTCACTTGGTTCTGATGAATGAGCTCCTTGGTTTTTAAAGTGATCTCCAGCAATCCCGACCTGCGTAGCACAACAAGCGTATTCTGAAAGCGTCTGCACTTGCTTTGTTGCTGCAAGAGCAGCTC
The DNA here is from genome assembly GCF_048771995.1 of Taeniopygia guttata. Lineage (NCBI taxonomy): Eukaryota > Metazoa > Chordata > Aves > Passeriformes > Estrildidae > Taeniopygia > Taeniopygia guttata. The sequence continues at coordinate 43,108,503 of NC_133030.1, read as the reverse complement.
AGGGGTAGTGCAAACCTCTTCTGGTATCAATGGAGGGCTCCACACTGCAGAAGGCATTGTAGTCTGTGACGCACTCTCGCTCTCATGAGGGGTGCACTTTGCTGCCTGCAGAGTTCCAAAAGGCAAAAGAGGAGTCAAACCCGGCACTTTCTGAGCATCACTGGAAACACGATGAAAACCAGGAAGAGTTGACGGTTTTCCACTTGTCACCAGAGCTGAAGAATTTTGCTGGCTAGAATCCTGAGGGGTCTTAAAGCTAACTGGTAGGTGGGAAAAAGAACTAGCAGGCAAGCCTGTGCTCATCAGTCCAGGAGAAGTCTCCATCTTGGGTGCTTCTGTGCAGAGTCGTTTATGGCAAGTGGTTTCCTGACATTCTTCTAGATCAAAGGAGTGATCTCTTTTGCAGGGCTGTGGTGCTATTTTGGGATAAGAATTCAGGATGGGCAGGTAATTAGTGGAGTCATTTCTCTTTTTCCCAACAGGGTGAGGATTAATGGGAGGCGGGATTGATGGACGAAGAAACACTAGCTGTGGCTGAGCTGGAATCACTTCAAAGGATGGCTGCACAGTCCAAGACTGGAGCTGTGATGAACTCCCCTGAGAAGCACAAACAGGGAAAAACCACAAGTCTTACAAAAGTGTTGTAGAAGAAGATAAAAACAAATTTAAACAAAACAGATGGGCTGTGCCATTTTTCTACATTTGATATATACTGTCCAATTAATGTGTTATGAAGAGTTTGCTATTAAACTCATCCTTCTCTTTCTCTGACAATGGGACATAATGCTGAAAATAAAGCTGTAATCCATAATCCTTTTACTATGCAACAGCAGATATATTTAAAAACAATTCAATTTGAATTTATATATGCTTTCCTAAGTGAGGATTACAGTGAAAGCTTATATTGTAAACGCTTCATTAAAAAGTTTGACCCAGACTTGGGGTTAAACTACAAGTGCACAGGAAAGCTGAAAAATAATTAAGCTTTCTGTTATGAAAAATCTTAAGAGTCAAGGAAAGATTGCACAGCCATTTTAGGAACAATTCAGGCTCCCTCTTTGTTGAAGGGTATCAACTCAAATCTTCTCAAATCTATCCTTATAGCAAGATTTTGAAATGGTTATTTAAGATACACAACAGATGTTCAGAAGTCTTGTAATTTGAAGTACAACGCACAGTTTCAGTGAATTTAAAAGTATGAAACAGAAAAAAAAAAGGCTGACTATCAACCAATGCAAGGAGAAAAGCCTGCGGTAAGCCCAGAGGAGTTTAACTTCGCACCTCTGGGGAAACAGTGCGCATTGATAAACCTTAAAAGCATTTTATTTCAAGAACAATGCCCAAGGCTTTATTCCCTCCCACAAGTCATACTCTGGAATATAGGGGAAAACATCCATTTTTACAAGACATTACCTCTTTTCCCTCCAACACCTTACTACAGATCTTCATGAGATTTTCTGGCCAAAAACATGATTGCTTTTCTCCAAAGACATCAAATGGTCTAGTAAGAGACACTATTTATTTCTAAAGGAAAATCTCACTTCTTAATATATTTAAGCCATCACTGCTACAATTATACTAATATATTGTTAGCTGCTTTTTCAATTCATTACAACTTGGAACACAACTGGCAGGCCTGCTGAAGGCACAGTTTTTAGCTACCACAAATATATATTATTATTTTTAGCCTATATTAAGTAATCTGAAATCCATATCCTTTCCACCAGTCTCATAAGTTTTAAACTGGCAAACGCTAATATGCTTTGCTAAAGTCCATTCCCCCAGTAAAGGACTTGGAACTTACCAAAAGCAGGTATTACCCACTGATTAGGACACTGAGACTTGGAGATAAGATTCAATTACCTACTCTGACACAATGTTTCTTTGGTTCAGTGGGCAAGGTGCTTATGGAATAGGGGTACAGAACAGCTACCTGTAAAAATAAATATTACTACCTTAACACAGAAGAAAGAACATTCGAAAGAAAAGTATCTGGAGATGTAAGAAGTGAGGAAGCACATAAATACTGTAGCTATACATACACAGGACAGAACATGTAGCCTTAAGGAGCAAAGGTTTGGAGCCAGAGGTTGCCATTTAATGCACTGCTGAACAGCACCTAGCACGGCAAAGCCCCATAATCATTGAGGCTGAAAGAGCAGTGGTAACTGTTGGTTACCACTGTTGGTAACTGTTTATCTTGCTCCTGGGTTTTTTCCTATCTTGATTCTTTCTTCTTTTCCTTCTCACATAGCACTCTGCTCTAGTTCTCCTACTCAAGATCTCATTTTCAGTAGAGAAGGCCACTTTTATTTTACTAACTCTGCAAATTCTGTGTTTTGTTGCATTTATAAATGAAAGCTAACTTCCTGATGTATCAGTATCACTTGCCTAAAAATCCTTCCCACTTACTAAAGACTTTTACAAGACTGACAGAAACCCAACCACAATCAGCACTGGCATTAATCACCACCTGATTTTTTATTTTTTTTTAGCAGCATTACTCTTAGCTGTTTAGATTCTGAAATTGGGCCAGCAGGTTACCCACACTGTAGAGGATCACAGTGGTTCCAAGACAGAAGGATAATACTGATGGAAACAAACTGGAAAAAATAAACAGCAGTAACTGGATCCTGCTTTTTTTCCTTTGGTCCAGCAAGCCCAACTCAGCATTGTGTTGAAAAGACCATTTTAAAAAGATGACCTAAAAGATGGGCTAACTAGGCATAATGAAAAAAGGGAGAAAGACATTTCATTATTATTCTGACCTAGACTTGTTGCTTTCCTTTATTGTAGTAAACATTTTTCAATTTAACATTATTGTCTTTAATCATATGTAGTTAGATACTATGATGCACTGTTCAAGAGAACCAAGTGTGGACATTTTATCCATCTTCCAACTCTTCCTTGCCAAATTTTCTTTTTCCTGTACTACTAGAGTTTATATATATATACGTGGTTGGATTTTCTTTTTTATATCTCTCTACATATAAGCTCCTTATTAGTTGCTGCTTCTTCTTATTTGCAACACAACTTGGAGTTTAACACTGGAATCAGTGCAGGTAATGTCTTAATTTCTCTGCTCTGGGCCAAAGGCTATCAGCCTTTAGTGAAACATGCCTATTCCTGACTTTACATATAAAAACTTCAGCATTTGTTTACACAGTATTTTGTCCACACATCTAGGAATGTAACTATAAAATGAAATTGCTTCTTGCCAACAAAAAGCACGATGCTCAGAGAGCAGAATCACCTCCCCCATAACTGTATAATCTGCTAAATACTAACAGTGAATATTAGGTCTTGCTTGTTGTCGTAACAGGTTCAGTAGAAAAAGAATCAGGATTTATAGTCTTTTTTTCCCCTTCCCACTGTATTCTTAGAAGTATTCTAGTAAAAACCATTGAAGAAATTTTGCTCTACTCCAAAAATGAGTGAGTACAGAGCAGGAGGTCTAATACTGTGACTTTACTCTGGACTTCTTATACCGTCTGTTAAAATGTTAAAGTTACACAGGGGGTCTCACAGACGTGCTGGAGGAACTATATATCACAAAAATACTGGAGAACATAAATAGGGACCGTACTTGTTACAATGTGAGCTATCACATTAAATTAAGTGAAACAACTATTAAAGTACAAGTACCACAGCTAACTTCAGATAAGGATTTAACTTTTTAATTTATAACATTCTGGATTAGTGTTTCCCATTGAAGCACTTCTAGAACCTAAGAATGAGGAAACAAACCTATCATCCTACTTCACCATCTTTTTTGAATAAAAAGACACAGCATTTTTCAAAAGCAAATCACCCTTTTTTGTTTAATCTTTGGTGCTATTATCACAACATTCTTGAAAATATATTTTGGGGGGATTCCTTTGAGACAAAGAGGTTTAGTAGATGGAGATGGAGCAGAGTTTCTCAATTTCACATTCCATCTTAGTGATTCCAGCTGCCTCTCAAAAGAACAGAGAATCATACTAGAACTTCTTAAATTACCAGGTTTTTTTCTGGACTGCAACAACATTGCAAAGTCTTTTTTGAAAGAAAAAATGTTTTTTAGAAAATTAAGAACATGCAATATTTTTCAAGATATGATTTCTTCCCTACCTGTTTAACCAACACATTTTTCATAACAACCATAGGAGATAGCGTAGGAAAGGAGCTGCTTGTGGTCCTCGGGCATTGCCAAGGTCCATCCTCTGCATTCCAACACAGCGTGTTCAGCACATCCTCAGAGTCCGTCTGCTCCATAGCACTTGGGCATTCTGAACTTCCATCTGTCAGATGCAGAATTCAGCTGTTAGTTGTTCCACATGCAACATGCTTACTATTGCCTTTCAGTTCTAATATTCTGCCTCATTCAACCAAATCACAAAGAACAATACAGTTTAGTTCTGTAATATCAACAAAATTAAAGCTGCTATGACAGATGTCAGACAGCCTCTAATAAAAGGCTTTGTATCTCAGGTCAATTCTTATACAGACATTTTCTCCCATAAAAAACTATTACTTTCTGTTCTTTTGTACTTAGTCTCCAATGGACTGCATAGTATCATCAAGGTCGCATTAGTCAAAAAACTGATACAGGAAAGCATTACAGCCTCCAGCATTGGCACATCCATAGTTTGTGATGCAGGCATTTTGTGTCTTGAAATTTTCTATCTAAAACCCAGTGAAGCAGGTATCTTTCATAGAAGTACTTGTTTTCTTGTTTAAAGGTAATTTTGCACAGTTTTGTTGATTACTAAAATGGCACACCATGGCTATATTTTACTGATGTTATAACCACTACCCTCTGGTTTATCAGGCTCTGCTGGCAATATGATCAGATCATAATAGGCACTGGGGAACTTAATCCAACAATTCATTCATCACTGCAAAGGAAAAGTAATTTTGACATCTCCACTTCTACACTCTAAAGTCTAAGATTATTCCATTAATTCTAAATTCCCATGCCATTCAAATTCACTGGATGAACTTTGTAATTTGGTAATGTTCCACTTCAAAAAACTTTGGTGGTAGGATGATTGCAGTGGAAACCTATCTTGCACAGAAAGGCCCTCCAAGGTAATGAGACACAAACTGGAAGGGGTTACTCAGATTTTTTAAATGTCACCAATTAAAGCACAGCCTCAGCACAGTAACACCCAAGAAAGGTAACAGTGTTTTTCTAAACCTGAATATCCGGAGTCTTTGTCAGATTCAGCTGCCGCCATACTGAACCGATGGTTGAAGCTCTTCATTTCCATCACTCTGCCCAACAACTCCTCACAGGTGTCAGTAAATTACTATTTTGTCTGAGTGTTTCCATAGTGCCGTGGGCAGTTTTTAACACCTCTTCCATTGAGGAACTACAAAAACAGTTAAGAACAAAAAAGGACTTTATCTGATTCTAAAGAAAGTTCCATCAGTATAAGACAACAGTGGAGGACAGCTGCCAGTGATCTAACTGCAGACTTCAAGAAATATCTCAAAATCCTGAAAGAATGCAATTCACATAAAAAACTGATGTATTGGACATGCCTTTCCACCCCAAAAAGGTAAAACAAACTAAAAATTAAAGGCTATTCATAAACAAGATTTATTTCAAGAATTGGAATTACTCAGGGCATTACTTATCTTATGAAAGCTTTGTTGTCCCAAGGGCTGAATTGCAAAACAAGACAGTTGTGCTGGGTGAAACTCTTACAACAAATACAGCTGAACCTGCAAAACTGTGGTTTTGCTAACAGAGCTTGTTTCATTCTCAAGAGTAGAGTAAGTCAGCAGAGAAAAGAATGAGTGATCAGTGAACACACTGGGGGCTAAAGAAATCTATGCTGCTCAAAGAGCAACACATACTGCAATACACTCCTAGGGGAGACAGAGCCTTAGAAATACCCACAACCAGAATGAAAGCATTGAAAGGCTGAAATTAAAAGCTTTGAAAAACAGTAAAATGTTCCTACACTACATACTTTTCACAACTTCAATTGCTTTCTGAGGGTAGGCAGCATCCAGTAAGACTAAGTTTCTGCTTCTCTTAAAGAAAGTAATTGAAAAATTGGCTAACAGAAAACTGACATAATTAAGTGCAGAAATTTCTATTATTATTTGTAGAAATTATTTTCCTATAAAATAACCCACTGAAGTTATGCCTCAATGTTAAGTTTTATATTTAAATTACAAAAACAGGAACTCAGGAGTCTGCAACATGGTCAGGCCAGCAGTCCATCAGCAGCAATATGCAGTACAAGCTGCTTCAAATGACACTGCAACAGACATTCTCGAATAATATACACCAAAATGCAAGTTTCTTCTTCAGGTCCTGCCAATTTTGCTAAAAGTGTGCTCCAAATACTGAGTCTTAGCACCAGTATTGAATTCTGAAATGGGAATATGACTGTCTATTACAACAATAATGGAATTATAGTCAGCAGAAGAAAATTTCCTCAAGTAGCTATTTGCATCACTTTTACTTTCCATCTTCAGTCACACCTGCCTGCCTGCTAACAGGTATGGAACAAACATGGTTACACAAGCGCAACCTAGATGCCATCCCTGGAATGGAAGAAGTGGTTTAAGTCCTGATCCATGCTTTCCTCACTTAACCCTTTCCAAAACAAATGTATTTTTTTAAGAAAGTGATAAGCAGAAATGCTGATCTAAAATAAAGTCCCAAACCCATCTCAAACTAAAACAAGAAACAGAAAGAGGGCTAGAAATAAAGTAAGAACACCTTATCTGCCAGCTTTGCATCAGCTGAAGCTTTGGGAAAGGCTAACAGCATCTTCTCTCACAGTAAAGCAAAATATCACTACCACAACCGAAAATAAACAAACCAGAAGTGCCACTCCCTCGAGGCACGGGCGTGAAAAACCTCCTGCTCATCCCCGGGCCAGAGCCGCCCCGCTGGGCCCGGCGGGCAGGCCCTGGGCCGCGCACCGCCCTTAGAACCGGGCGCTCACGCCGCTGTCCAGGGCCGGGCCTCCCCCCGATCCCACCCAGCCGCCTCCCGGGCCCACACGCCAGACTCCTGCGGCACGAGGAGAGCTCGCTCAGGCGGGCCGAGCCACTCGGCTGCCGGTCCGAGCCGCCGCCCCGCCACACGGCGAGACGCGGCAGGTACAGCACAGCCCCGGGCCCGAGGACCGCCGCTCCTTCACGGCCGCCGCCGCCCGCCAGGCCGGGCCAGGCCGAGCCGAGCCGGGCCGAGCTGAGCCGGGCCAGGCCACCCCTCACCTGGGCGCGGGGCCGCCACAGCTCAGCCGCGCCGCGCATGCGCCGCACCCGCCCAGGCACGCCCCGCCCTCACGGCCGCCGAGGGGCAGCGCGGGCGCCGCGCCCCGAGCGCGCATGCGCAGAGCCGGCCGGCGGGAACGCGGGGCTGCGGTGGCTCCGTGGCGCCGCCGGGCGCGTGAGGGAGCCGGGCGCGTGAGGGAGGCGGGAGCGGAGCTCGGAGTTTGGGGCTCCGTAGTGCTGTACAGAAAAAATACAGCTCCTCCCCACACAGAAGGTCAGGCTTTTATGCAGCCTCTCTCAGTTCATGAATGAGGAAAACAGCATCAAAGAGGTCTCAAACTTGTCTCAAAGAGGGAAAACACGGCAAAAAAAAGGAATCACAGAATCAATTAGGTTGGAAAAGACGTCGGGTCATTGAGTTCAACCTATGACCTAACACCACCATGTCAACTAGACCATGGCACTAAGTGCTACATCCAGTCTTTTCTTAGACGCTTTCAGGTATGGTGACTCCATCACCTCTGCGGGCATCCTGTTCCTATGTCTAATAATCGTTTCTGTGATGGAATTCCTTCTGAATTCCAGAAACCTCCTCGGGCACAGCTTGAGGCTGTCCTCTTGTCCTGTCTCTGGTTGCTGGAAGAGGAGGCCAAATCCCACGCGGCTACAGCCTCCTTTCAGCCTCCTTGTGAGAGTGGTAAGGTCACCCCTGAGTGTCTTTTTCTTCTGGGCTGAACACCCCTTTCTGCTCCTCACAGAGCTTGTGCTCTAGAGCCTTCACCACCTTCATCACCCTTCTCCTGACTCACTCCAGCACCTCAATGTCCTTTCCTGAAGTGAAGGACCCAGAATTCAACACAGAACTCAAGGTGTGGTTTCACCAGTGCCAAGTACAGGGGAGAATCACTTTTTCCTGTCATGACTGAAAACAAAAACAAAAACCAAAAAAACCCAAAAAAACAAACAAACAAAAAACAACAAAAAAACCCCAAAAAACCCCCAACCAAACAAAAAAAAAAAAAAACAACAACTTTTGCATGGTGGGGAAGTGTAAAATACATGGATCTGGTTTACACGAACTGCATATAAACCAAGGGTAAATAAATAGGAGGAAGTGAGTCCTGGTTCAATGAAAAAGCTAGGGTAGCTATTCTTGTTCTGAGAACTGCATAAATGCTACCAGCACCGAGAAATCTGTCAGAATACTTTGCATTTGGACATGAAAGCCATTTCATTAGAGAAAACTGAAAAGACTGTGTGGAAGACCTGAGCAAATACAAAATTAATTCCTTAAATAGAAATAGAAAGAAATACTTTCATTGTTATGATGGTCTTGTTAAGGAACCTGAAATGTGCTGATTTAGGAGGTCAACAAGATCTAAGAAATTCCTGAATGAAAAAAAGAAGGACCTTTAATCTCAGCATAGTCTCATAAACAACTTGCCAAATGCAACACAAAAATGTCTGAGGTTACATGAAATGACACCATAATTTTAAAAAATAAGGCACTGTTGGGTTCCAGTCCTACCAATCTGAAATGTGTGAGAGAACACTAGTGACTCTTATTCTTAGGATGTAGTTTTGAGCACATAAATGCCAGAGTTGGCTCTGATTACATCTAAGTTGTAGTGCGAGATGTGTGAACTCTAGACTCTGGATTTGGATCCCTTACTGTTCAGGAGTTTTGAGGTCTGAGGAAAAGCATGCCAAGAATGCTGTTGTATCATCTTATATGTACAGGCATGGTCCGGGGTTGCCTTGTACCCTGAAACAGCCCTTACTGTCCTCCACAGAGGCCGGATTTCTCAGGATATGGAGTATGTGTGACTGCTCACTGAAAACAGCTCACCAGAGAGCAAGTAGCCTGTGTTTGGGACAGACAACCTGCTGTTCAGTTTATGTGACTGGCCTTCATCCAAGGGGCAGCAGGTAGGATAACAGAAATATTACACTGTTTAATAGAGAAGTTTTCCTGGATAGTCAAGGTAAACCTTTTTCTGAATAAATGAAATCTTATCACCCAAATGTCCCTGAATTAAGTTGACTTAAATCTTAGGTTTATATTGAACATCATTTAAATTCTTCCTCCTCCAAATATGCTGGTTTTGTAGTTTTATTAATATTTCTGTCATTGCCCCTCCTCTCCCTTTTCATTTAATTTGATTCTTCATTGATCCAAGGTCTCATTTACTGTGAGTTCAGTGATTACAGTCAGTGGCAACAGGATGTTTTCCTTTTTCCTTATGTTATACAGTGGTTGATTTGTTTATCCTAAAGGTGAGTGTTTTGACAAATAAGAATTAACTTTTTGTTCACTTCCCTGTTTATTCTGGTTGTACAACAGGAAGAGTGAAAAGAATGTCAGTGAAATATGACTGCATGTTTATTCAGTGTAGGTGTTTCAACACTTATTAAAAAAAGGTGTTGAATATTTTCTTTCAGAAGAAGATGCAGAAATCATCTTTCATGGCTTAAGAGTGACAAAGGCAAGTTTTTTTCTAATTAGGTGGTTAAATAATGTGTGCTTACCGAACAATTAATAAAGGTGTTGATGCATCGACTTCATAAATGCTTGTGGGACAAAGAATCTTGTGTCCTAACACAACAGAAGAAAGAAATGTTTGGCAAACTTTGGAAATAAAGCATAGCCAGGTCAGAAGAATGTAGTTTCATATTACACTGTCTGAACTGGAAAGGTTAGGTCTGAAAACACCACGTACTCAATCTTTTTTCTTCATCTACTCAGTGCTTTGTTTTGCAATCACAGACAAAATACAATTTAGCAAGCACTATATTAAATTAGTTTGCAGATAAATAGCTTTATTCATCTCACTTCATTGAACCAGTCTAATTTTTATGGTATTTTAATACAGGTATCTTTCTTCCTTCTGTTATTCACTTCTATAATTTTAATACATAAATAGACTAATATTGTTTAAATGATGCCTCATAAGTTTTCATTGGTCTCAACAAAAGAATTAATTCATGCAGATAAAGTGTGTTGTTGGACATTAAAACAATATTAAAGCTCGAACTCTCTTTGAAAAGACATTCCACATATATATTTTGTTAATAATAAATATCTTATTTAATAAATATCAAAGCAGGAAACATTGTGTGATCATAGAATTTCACCCAGAAGTTGACTTAACAAGATTTTTCTCTAATGAATGTACTTTAGTAATGGTTCCTTGTCTTCTAAATTTCAACTTTAGATATGTATTCTTTTCAAAATACACATCTTTCATATTGTTATATCCATCTGCAACTTCATCTTTACCATAAATGTGTCCAATTTAAGACAAGGCAGAATGAAGACAATTTCAAAATGACAAATTATTAACAGAGATGGCATAACAAGAATAAAGCACTTTTGATGCTTTTACACTCTTCTATACTATTTTATGTTGGATGAAAACAAAGGTGGATTTAATATTCCTTTTACAGCTTCTAGGCTTTTGGGCCAACTGAGGATTTGGGGAAGCGGTGCAAAAGAGCAGCCCAATGACTGCTTTTAACCCTTGCAGCATCAGAGCATTGCAGCAGTCCAGAGTGCTCTGGAGAGCAGCAAGCCCTTCTGCGTTCCCTCACCTCCCAGCACTGTCATCCCCTCTGTCTGCTCTTTCATATCGTGTGTGGAAAACTACAGGGTGTAGAAGGATACCTTTACTTAATCAGTGCAATGCTCCTCATTATAGTGGGTTTTTTTCCTGGTGGAAGAATCTACAGGATTTAAACTGTTATCATGGAAGAGCTACTGTTTGCTCCAAAGCAGGCTAGATGTTATGTTTTCCTAGAGTTCAGAAATTATTTAGGTTTGTATTTCAGATATTGATGGCGGCTTTGGGAGTTTTGGGGTTTTTTTGGTAGGTGTTGAGCCATTTCTACAGACTCTTTTATATGGATTGTAACTTGTGCAGTGTCTTCATTTTTCTAGTTGCATTTTAATTTTGTGAACCTGAGAACTGAGAGAAGCGTCTTCACATTCTACATGGCTTCTGTATGCCGGCGTTACTTGTGATAACCACTGGGTGTCGTGAGTCTCTTTGGATTACAGGACATCGAGAAGGACAAAATTAGTCCAGTCAAGGACTGCCTATGGACTTTTTTTTTCGGGTGAAAAGGTCTTTGTCTAATTTACATAGGATTGCAATAAGGAATCCCAAATCTTACTTTAAAATAATGTTACTTGTTTAGCTAAATATGTGATTCTTGGGGCTGTCCTGTGCAGGGACAGTAGCTGGACTTTGATGATCCTTGTGGTCTCCTTCCAATTCAGAATATTCTGTGAGTCTGTGGGTCTTTATTTATGTACCAAGGGCAACTAATACGAGATAGGAATACTACAAACAACAGCCTAATTCTCTACATGTTTTATTCCCATTACCATTTAGTCATTCAACTGAATGACACCTTGTTTGGCAGAAAGATGTCAGTAGGTAATTAAAGAAATCCTGATATCATAAATGTATAGCATAGCAGAACTAAGGATGAATTTGGGATCTCAAATCGGTATTTTCCTAATTTTTGGGAACTATATTTTACATGGCTGTATTTGAGAGTATGATTTTGGTAAAGATTTTGGCCTATTATTTTAATAATTTTTTGCAAGCAAATTAAAAGGCACAAATTTGTAGCTTTATATGCTAGGATAAAAAATGGACTTCATGCAGAGGAGAACTTGAATGTTGAACCTTCAGTACAGACCTGTGCTGCAGAGGATTAAAGACCAACCATATTAGTTGCACATAGAAGGATTACATTTCCCACAGACTGGTCAGTAGGAGATCATATGATGTGGTAACAGTGATACAGCCGTGTGCTGTGCCTCACAGTATGGATACATGAGCCAGGCACACAGGCTGGCCGGAGGCTTTCCAAGAAGCTCAGATGCCACTGTGACTCAGTTGCTTTCCCTTTGGGCTTGTTATGTTAGATGCCTGAGCTGATCTGGTGTGTGGGGGTTCTCTTAGTAGTGGTTGAAGCTTTGCCTAACAGTATGATTGTGAAATGTTCAGAATTACTAGAATAATCTGAAAGACAAATATAGAACTGTCTCTTGGTTTGCAGTGCAAAGTATGTTACCCTATTACAGGGAACAGTAGCAGGATATATTTTACCTTTAACTTAGAAACCTGCACTGCACTGACTAGCACAGCAAAACTCTGAACAATTTGTGTCCAATGCCAGAGGAATTGTGAGGGTTTATAGGAGCAGATCACGAAAAATCTGCTAAGTGCTGATTTATACAGTGGACTGTGTATAATGTAGCCAAATCGGAACACATTTTTATGACACTAGAAAAAGGTGGTGCCTTGGTGGTAGTACTTCACAGATCTTCAGACCAACTTTTTAAACTTGGTGGATGTAGTAGATCTTCTGAAGAAGTCTTGTTAGGAGGATGTCAGTATCAATTAAAATGTGCTTTTGTTCTGGAGTAATTTATGGGACCCTACTGAGGTCCCTAATTACTGTTTGCAACCTATGGTCAGGGAGGAATTAAAAACCAGTTTTTATTTGAAGTGATATAGCAGAATGGACAGAAGATATAAATTGGATTTCTAATATATGTGCAAGGCTGCTTTCTGTTGTGCTGAATTCATGAGGAGCTACTGAGGGCTCACCAGTCTTGAAAATGGGACCTCTTGTTTGTATGTCTTTAGGAAAATAACAGAGTTTCTATGAAATGTTCTGACAGTAATTGTCTTTCAGATTGTATTGACTTAGCACGAGGAGAACCTTTAATGGTAAGGATAAGGAATATCTGTCAATATCTCTGAAAAGCTCACTGAAAAATTACATCATTTACTTTTGAATACAGTGTTAATCAGTACAGTACAGAATTAAAAAGTAATAAAATAGGTATAAAATGTGATGACATTCCTAATTGAAATACAGTCATTGGCTTTGTTGAAAACTTTTGAAATCTTGGACTTTCCTGGAATGTAGAAATACTCTTCTTCTTTTATTAAAATTAATATAGCCCTCTAAATTTCCAAACTTCCAGAACAGTTTTGTGTTTATCAGATTTCTCAAGTGTGATTGTTATAGTGGTCATATAAAATGGAGGATGGCATAGTGGGAATAGGAATGCCTGAAAAATGTGTATTTCTGATCCTAAGATAATTTATGTAATTGGATTTGTGATACCCTGCTGTAATATTGTTTTTCTTTATAGCATTGCTGCATAGAGACAAATAGCATTGATATTAAGTGCTTGTATGTTCCTGCAGACCAGAGAAAGAAATCTGTAGTGGAATATCAGAAATGACAGGCATACCCAGGCTGTCACAATCTTGTCCAGCTCTGCTATGCCAACAAATAAACTGTTTCAATAGGGCAAAAGCAAAATGTACTAAGGACAGTTGAATATTCACCAGATGCTATAGCATTTGAGGCTCCAGGACTAGCTCTGTGTAGGTGTAATACTGAATTAGATTCCTTCCTTTGCCAAGGGCAGGAAAAAATCATATCTTGTCAGGGAAGACTGTTTTTCCTCTTTTTTTTTTAAAGAAATTCTCCACATGATGGCAGTAAAAAACCTCTGGAATTCAGAGGTGGTTTGTTTCACCTTCAAAAGCCGTAGGGAAAAAAACAACCCAAGATGAAGAACTGAGTATGTGACTGAGCTTTTAGATTTGCCATTTTTCTCTTGGTAGGCCTTAAATTCCCCAGATAGTTTTCCAGACAGCAAGGCTGCATGCATCCTGGAACAAGGAGAATAGGTCACCTGTCACATAATACTAGGGCACAGTGTCACTCACAGGCATTCCTTCAAAAGATATTTTTGGTTTCTTATGCTGTGTATAAATATGCAGAGGGAGAGGATAAGGAAAAAAAGAGATTGTGTTTAATTCCTGCCCACAAACTTGTCTCTGCCCAAAGAACTTGGAGACTGTAGCTCATAATTTCAAGTCATATAGCAGAGAGCCCTTGGATAAGCACCCAGTTTACCCCAACTAGGCATTTGACCAACTTGGTTTGATTGCTGTAACAATGCCAGACAGAGATTAGTTGTGGAATGAGTTTGCAGTTGAGACTCAGCCTGTCTAGAGCACTTGGATATCTTGGTGTATGGAATCACTTAGAGAGGAGTGTATTTAAAGAACCCAGAAGCAGCTGTGTGGCTAAAATTAAAACGCGTTTTTCTTGTATTGTTTTTGCTTGGTTTCCTGTTGCACACTCTGGACCTGTCTTACGAGAGCAAATGGGCAAAGGAAAGAGATGAGTCAAAGGGATGAAAATCAATCCTAGAAGTTCCTGCTTTGCTTTTTACAGCCTGGATACACCAGATATTTGACATGAAAAGGCCTGTGGCTAAAATAGTCTTTGAAAGTCTGCTCTTTATATACATATGCCTTTCATTCCATTCTTCAGTCATTTAGCCCATAGATTTCCTTTTTGTGTGTGTACAAGGATTGCTGCTCCGTTCCTTTCTCCCCATCTTTCCTTCCCAGAACATAGGAGGTCTAATTCTACAGTAGCTAGCACCAAACGTGTTATAGCTTATCAAAATGTCTGTAAAAATATCTGTATAAGGGGCAGAAAAGTACTGATGTGTAAGTGAAAGCATCAGGTACAAAATACAGATATATCAGAGCAAGATCTCTGATAAAGCAAGGTTAAAAATATAAATAATGTTTGTTTGTAATCAGTAGAGCAACTGCTCCTTTAGCAGAAAGGTAATTTTCCTTGAAAGAGTATATTACATAGAAGTCTTAGCATGGAAGACAATTAACAATAAATTTATATTCAGATACTTCTGACATGGAGAATTATTACCCCAGAATACTGTGCAGGGAATTAGGAAATAATTTTAAAATCTTGGTCAAGGTCATATAGGAAATCTGTGGCAGAGTCAACAAAACTTGAGAATAGTAAGGGCTGTTCCTGCTCACCACTTCCCTCTCTGATCATGTGCCTTACAGAGATTGTAGAGCCTTGCTGTCAGACCAAAAACTTGCTTAGTCTGATGCCCTAAAAGCTGCTTTGAAGCTAAACACAAAACTCTTAAGTTATGGGCAGCTTGGGATATGATTCCATATGATCTTTTGGCAAAGCAAAAGGACACATTTATATATCTTAGTGAATGTAAAGGAGCTATTCAGAGAAGCCCAACTGCACTCCACACCAATAAATCTACTTATTCCATCTGCTTAAAATGCCCTGAAAATCTTTTTTAATAGACTTTAAAAAAATATAAATATATGTTAAGCCATGCAGCTTTCCTAAAGAGTAGAAATACTATTAAGGAGTGATATAGAATGACCAGCCCACCTTGCCACGGATAAATGGGAAAGTAGAAGTCAGGGGTGTTAAGTCCCCCGTATTTGCAACCACAGGCTGGTCAGAAGTAAGAAACAGAATTTCATGTGGCTCACTTATATTTTTAAGGGGTTTACATTCTTTGAGTATGTGCAGCTTTTCTGTTCATGACAAGGAGAGTTGCATGCTGTCACCTGACCCCCCAGGTCAGCAGCACTGAAAGGGTCACATTTGCAGTTTGAATGGTCGAGGCTAACAGTCTGAATGAAACAACAGAACTGAAACTGTTACTCATCTAAATCAACCTTCTGCAATCAGCGACTGTTTTGGCCAATGTTTTGTGTATTCTGCCGAAATCTCTCAGGAGTGAATGATTCAGCAGCCCCATTAAATACTACTCAAGACTGTGGCTTTCACAAGTACGAACTTTTTTTTCTTTTTGTGGTTATACAGATAATGTATCTCTGGTAACCTTGTATATTTTCTGAAAGAAGAAACGATGGTGAATACATTTTCTGTTTGTTGTTTTGCATTTGTTTTTCCTCTTCAGAAACAGCTCAGTTGTGAATGACCCTGTGTGATAAGTAAGAGAAATTCAGTATGCAGTTTTGGTGCTACAAAAAGGCCCACTCGCAATTTCAATGCCTATTTCCCAAGTCCTCGGAAAGGTCATTGAGGGTCTCCATTACATGCAGTCTAGAGCCTGCTACAATTTTCTCATACAATTTAATCTGCTGCCTGGATGGCCTCCAGTGTACAAGCAACTGACAATCTACAGTCTTTGGAATTGATTTCCTGGAATTGTGGAATGCCTACTTGGCCTCCAGATGACAGATGTGTGCTAGAGCGCTCAGTGCTGCTGCTCTACAGAAATGAGAGAAAATTTGCCTCATTTCAACATTTTCTGTAAGCTTTTAAATCTTCTTTTAGTGATTTTAGGGATGAAGTTATCATTAAGATACAAGCATCATTCTGAGTGGGAATCATTAATAAAAATCCTTTGCTTTCTGTAGCCTTTATCATGTAGGGACCTTTTTGGGCTTATAAATATACTCTAAGACAAACACTGTATGAATTTGTTAACTCTTGTCATAGTAATTTTGCACTTGGGGAACCAAAAATTAAAGGGCAGATAAATGAGTTGCCAAAGTTCACATACCAGGGCACTGTCACCATCAGAAAAAGTTTTTAATTTTAGAGTTTACTTCAAGCAACTAATGTGGATTCATGCTATAGGTCTCTTGTCTTTACTAAGATTGTACCTGTACTTTATTTAAAGCACATGAAAAATGCATGTTCTTCTTAGTAAACACAATATTTGCATAAGTAGGAGACTGAGAAAATAACTTGAGATTTCTAATCTATGTTCCAGTTTTAAGACCAAGTATTCCTCCTATTTTTGTTCTGTACGTAGCAAGTGCTCCTAAATCTGGAGTATAGGTGCCATTCTCTTTCTCTTATAGTGTATAGAAGTAAACTCCAAATGCCAGACTGAGACTCAGCAGAAAAAACCCAAATGATGAATGAACATTGGAAAAAGTTTGGGGTTTTCATTGAAAAAAACTAATATAAACAGTTCCATGAGAATGGGTGTTTTTCCTTTGATGACCGGCTACGCAGTCAATCTGAAACCTGAGTGACCTGCTCTCCTTTAAAATCTAGAAATGTTTCTGCACACATGGAAGTTTGGAACAGAAAATATTAAATAGAAAAGCTGGGATTCTTAATATGAAACTCCAGCTCCACTAGCATAGTAATGGATTGTTAAAATGGCTCATTTGATGGAAATACAAGGGCACACATGGTGGCTTGTCCAGAAAGAGGAAATGTACACCTGATGACAAAACAGAGAGATTTCCATTGCCATCCCAAGCCAGAAATACCTGTTGTATAAGGCTTGAATTCACTTTTGGATTTTGTAGGGTGGCACTTTTTTGGGATGTTTTTTTGCTTTCTTTGAGAAACTAGCCAAATGTTGTAGGGTGTGAAACTTCATAAAAACAGGGGGAAAAGTTTATGTAGACTTCAACTAGCAAGGGATATAACAGCTTACAGTGAGAGAATAAGTAAATAAATAAATACATATTTATATATAGTGTCAGCCTTGATACAGAAAGGAGAGAAGTAGAGGAAGCAACTAGAGAGGTTAGAATACCAGCTTTGTGCTAAATAGGATGTGGACAAGAACATGAAAGAGAACTTGAGTGAGCATGAAATGGAAGTATCCATGATCCTTTTGAAGGAAAGGAGGGAGAACAGCAAAGTAGAAGAAAAAGGATTTCAAGAAAGCAGACTACAGCAAACTCAGGGTACTGGGAGATCACGTCATGGAAGAGAAATTTAAAGGAATTAAGCACTTCCTGATGGAAAACATACTCTTTGGAATTTAATGATCCCACTGCAAGGAAGAATAGCAAGTATATAACAAGAAGTCATCTGGTTAAATCATATACATTGACCTCAAACATGTGAGTCATACAGGAAATGAAAATTATGTGAGATTACTAGGATTAGTATAAAGGAATACATTACTATGTAGGGACATAAATAAAAAAGAAAAAGGCACAGAAGTTATAATTAGGAGGAGCAAGAAACCTTTTATAGGTGATCAACTGAAAAAAATCTGTTTTTATAAAGGACATTACTGTTTATGACTATGGAGTTTCTACTTGAATTTTGTAAGGAATAAGAGAAAGACTGGGAAACTATTCCATACTAAACTGAGAGAGAAAACTAGTAATATCTTAGATCAATATAATGCCTTTTTTGTTTCAGTATTCACTACAGAAATCTGCTGTAATCATGTGGTTAATATAATTATTATGAATAACTAAGGACCATGATCTTACAGACTAATAAAATCGACTCTAGCTTGTTTAGAGCACTGGCCAGAACTATTTAAAGCTGTCAGCAGGCACCTCTGATAACATAGGAGATGCTCTCTAAGGCTCTAAGAGATTGAAAAAGGAAAAATATAATGCTTAAAGCATAAAAAAGAAGACATGGAATTTTTCATCAGCCACTTTGACTGCAATTCCTAAAAAAATGCTCAAACAAATAAAATGGACAAATAATAAAATTAATTATATGTAAACATCTGGAAGATAGCAAAGAAATGGCTGACATACAGAATGGATCTGTTGAGAGCAACCCACATGAAAACAATCTTTTTTCCTTGTGCTTTGGGCCAATAGATCTGTGAACAGAAGAGCAATAATAAATGTTTTGCATCTTGACCCCAGCAGATTTTCTGAACATCTTTACGTATCATATATATGCCACATTTTCCTGAGCAAAGCAGGAAAACTTGATTTATGAGGAAATTTGAAGAACTGATGGTGTTTAGTCTATGAGAAAAGTCTGAGGTGAAATGTGTCTTTAGATAAGGCTTCTAAGCTACTCCAGAAAGGAGAGTAATTTTTCTCCATGTTCTGCATAGACAGGACAAGAACTAAGAGTTCTAAAATGCAGCCAGAGAAATCCAGGTTAGATATTGGGAGGAATAAGTAGAAATAATGAAGCACAGGCATATCTTGTGAAGAGATAATGTAAAAGTTCTGTTACTGGAGTTTATTATGTTCACATTACTTGTGCTTAGAAATGTTACTGATACTTTGCCCTGCATCAAGACAGTAGATAGATGAGATGACTTTCAAGATACTTTCCAGTAGCATCTTATGTCAAAACTTTGCTGTTCTCCAGCCTTGTCAAACATTTTTTAGACAAGGATGATGGGCAACCAAGCACTTATCAGCATTCACTTTCAATGTTCACTTCAATAACATTTTGTGAAAAGGAAAGAGGTATTCTGATTTTTGTAATACAACCGTCAGAAAGAGCTTCTCTGTATCCATGTAAAGCTGGGGGCAGAAACTATTAGTCTTATATGCAGTTGATATTTAAACCAAAAATAGCTTTCATGTTTTCAGTGAAAAGTCACCCAACTGTAAGCTATCTTCATTTTCCCTTTTTCAATGTTTTTCCTCCACAAGCTTTTTAAAATACTGTATTGGGAGCTTCAGACTGACTTCTAATTTAGTTAGAAATTTTTGGCTTCACCTAAAAAAATTCTGAAAGTCATATCTGTAGTTCAGGTAAAAATTGTGATATCTGTACAAAGTATCATCTCAGCAAGGACGTCACAAGGCCTTAGCACTGCCCTACTTACAAAAGAAGAACTTATAGTATTATTGTTATTGCCCAGTAACATAGTAAGTCACAGAACAGCGTGTGAACTGTTTAATAAAAAACAAGTTTCAGATCTACAGTGACTTGAAAAAAATCAGCATTCTTAAAAAAAGAAAGAACCAAATAATACACTTTTCCAGAAGTTAGGCCTTGTTTCATTTTTATTCTTGTTTCCATTTTTGTCTTCATGTGCACATTAAATCAATGTGAAATAAATATTATAAACAAACAAAAATTCTTTGTACTAAACATAGTTACAGAACTGGAAGCCTTATGGGTGGAATTTATTATATTCCTAGCCACAGGAGAACAGAGATGGAGCTAAATGTTAGATATAGTGAAGGAGGAAATTGGCAAGAGTATCTAGTAATCAAGGATGGATTTGATCTGCTAGAAATTAATGGAAGATAAATCATTGAAGTTCATGATTAGTAAATATTTTTTCCATTCTTTAGAGTGTTAACTTCAAGAAGTGGTTATTTTAATTTTCTTTTTAGTAAAGAGGATAATTTTTTTATGAATACAACAAATAGGTAACTTAGAAGTAGTCATAACTAAAATTCCATTTACTTTAATATGGGTTGAGAAAGGGAAAGACTTGATGTGAAAAAGTGATTGGAAAGACTGACGTTATGAAAACAGCTCATTTTTCTGAAGTAAAATGTAAGCATTGTCAAGAGTTGTTAAATCTCAAGATAAAAAGAATTCACACTTATTTCAAAATGAAAATTAGTTTCTTCAGAGTTTCTACATCAAATGAATGAAGCGTTGTCTGTTGAAGTAGAAGAGGAGATGTGGGTCTGATGATCTTCCAAGTGAGACATCTTCAGTGTCATTGAAAGTTAGCCACAATGAAAATGTAATTCCCTACCTAGGTCTTCCTGCAGCTCTTCAATTTCAAATTCCTTTCAGAGCATTCTCAGTTCCTCTTTGAAAACCACAATATGACAGATCGATTGGTGACTGCACCTTAAAAAAAAAAAAGGAAGAAAAGAAAGAATTAAGTCAAAGTCTTGAACTTGTTAGAAAGTTGCAATCTTCTTTTCTTCTAAAAACATCATCTTCAGTGTAGCACAAAATGAGCAGTTTGAAAGTGATTGAAACACTTTGCCCTGAATACTCTCATTCAGACAGATTTAAATTTGTGGTTTCATATTAGATACTACAAGTGAAGAGACAGAGGAAAAAAATTAAAGGAACAACTAAAAGAATCAACTTTGACATTAACGCAGATGGTTCGTTGCACATGAGAAATGATCCAATAATGGATACAAGTATCCATAGAGAAAAATAGGTTCCTACTTAATGCTATCGATTTTGTGTCTGAAAAGAAAAGCAAAGAATATTGTGTCCAGGTTAGTATAGATGTTGCCTACTAGCTCAAAAGAAAACCAGAGGAGGGATCTTTTCATTTATTCTAATGATGGAAATAAGGAGAATAAAGGTATTTACATTAAAAATCACTTGAAACATTTCTATGGTAGATGTTCAGTATACATTGATAGTACAGTTGTGAAATAATGGAGCATTTCACACCATCATAAGGCATATTTTGGGAGTTCAAAGATTTTCCTGCAACCATGTGTCTCATACTTGTTTGATTAAAAAAAGAGGATTGATGCAGCACCTTCTCAACAACATTCAGAGGAACTCTGCACAAAATTTTGGACCTGATTTTAATCTACGGAAAGATGACTTGCATAGCACAGAGTGACCTAAAAACTTTTCATTTTGCAGCAAGTCCATTTTGCAGCATCCAAAATGTACTGTGTCATTTTTTGGTCAAAGGAGAACAGATCTAAAAGCTCTCTATACTTTGATAAGAAATTACACAGGCTTTCAAATTCATGTTGAGCCCAAAGTATAGTCAAAACACAACAGACTTTACTGATGGTTTGGTTTTGTTTTTTTTTTTTTTTTTTACAGACATGTTACATTTACAAAAGCTATTACAATGTGGGTTTGACAGATAGAAACTCTATGGACATGCAAGTCTACAACCATGGTCACAGGGAAAAAAAGGCATATCTAATTAACATCTAGAACCACAAAGGGAGAACAAATATTCTTTGATTACTTCTAGATTTTTTATTGTTAGAAAAGTTATTTAGCCAGCATCATTGATTATTCATACCATTGCCTGTTTTTTGTCTAAATTAGGAAAAAAGTAGCAGACATGTGGAATGTAGACTCTTAAGCCTACTTTTCTTCCTTCTTTTAAGACTAACAGGCTTTGTACATGACATGTATGGGAAGCAGTGATGCCACAATTTATGTCAAAAGACTGAAATTTGGGAGATGAATCACAGTGAATAGATACTCATAATCTGACAGATGTCAGTTTTGCAAAATATATACAGTTCTGTACAGCAAGCTCAATATGTGTCTGGTGATTCAGATTTATTTGGTTGAACAGTTAATCTCTGAAAAACAGTTTTTCAGTATTCTGGAATGGCTTGTCAGAATACAGCTGCCAAATACCCTGAGCATTCTCTGTCTCTACTCATCTTCCCTTCTCCTGCTGGTCCCCTTTGTAAAAGGAGAGCAAATGGTCCATTTTCAAAAACTCTGAACAGATTAACATAGACCATGGCTTTTCCAGACACTTCTGGAGTGCCATGGGTGCCAGAGGGGAAAATGGTAAAACCTTTTTCCTTGCATCTTAAAGCTGCTTCCTCTTGCTAAGAGTGGGAATAGATTAGATAAGACAAGCTGCCTGACTTAAAACAGAATGAGGTAGAAAGGATAGTCATGGGTCAGGTAGAGGTACAGTATTTGTCAGGACATAAGCACAGCACCAGCTAGGCTTGGTAAACAGAAAAGCAGGGAAGTTCTTTAATTAGCAGAATGTGTAATTAAATCTGAGTCCTGGTGTTATTTTGATATCATAAAATATATGAGATATCTACTAGCAAAGTGTGTCTTACTCACTTCTAAGCTCTGACCTATATTGCATTTATACTGGGGATTTTATTAGTGCAGTCTGACTCTGACAGCAGCATGTACTAAGAATTTAAAGATTAGGACCCTGTTATTACAGATATCAACATAAGTCCATATGTTCACCCCTAATTAATTATTTATTCCATGACATTGGGAGAACAATAAGGTTATGCTTGCATTCTAGAAGGTAAGCAGACTGTCCCAAGTAATTATAGATCTGTTACCCTGGCATCAATCAATGCCAATACAATCGAAAGTTATTAAGAAATTGTTTTTTTAAAAAAGAATCAAATAATGGAAATATAATGAATGCCAGTCAAAGTTGATGTACAGAAAATCAGTCTAGTCAGTCTGTTTGACATTTATATGTTTACTAATTTATAGAGAAAATATATACAGATTCTTATAAGGCAGCTGAACTGTGACTAACAAAAAACAACCTAATTCAAGAATGAACCTTATACAGTGTTAACAAAGCACATACTGCTCTGGTTGGAGGACTTGGAAGACAAAAAAGTAGTTGTTAATTGGGAGTCATCATGAATGGGGTTTACCTGGCACAAGGATTGGCGCATGTTATTAGTGGGCTGGTGGATGGCTAATGATAATCCCTATTTTCCCTATTATTTTAACAAATAAATGGTACTAAGGGCATTTGGTAACATTTGCAGATAATATAAGAATAGGAGAAATAGTGAATAGTGAATGAAGTCAGGGAATTTACTCAACCACTTGGACTGGTTGAGTAAGTTATGGCCATTCAAAGGAACTTACAGTGTAACACTGACAAAAGCAAGATCATATCTTTATGAGCAGAAAACATGCTGTCTGTTCATCTATAGGAAGAGTAGGAAGAGGAGTTGTTTCCTAGAAAAGAGATTCTGAAAAATATTTCAAGGTCACATGGACAAATGAGTCAACATGGTTCCTACTGTAATGATTTGGCAAAAATAGGTAAATTGAATTGTAAATGAACCACTTGAGAAGTCATTTAAATTTTGCATATGGAATTGGTGCTGGAATCCTGACTAACTATGAGACTTGCATTTTAAAGAGAATGGTGAGCACTTTGAGTGGATAGACAGCCACAGAAATAATTGTGGAGAATTACTTTGTAGTTTGAAAACTGAAGAGCCCAGGCTGCCTATTTTTTTTTTTTAAGAGAAGGGAGAAAGAAATTGTTCAGAAGTGATTTGATTACAATGTTTAAATACTTTCCTATAGAGAAAATCTGACATTCCCAAGACCTATTCATTTTAGGGAAGAAAGGCATAGTACAGTAGCATCCTTTTGTTCTGGAATCTGGATCCAAATAAATCCACATTAGGAGGAAAACTCAAATTTTTTTTCAGTCCAGAGATGGACTCAACAACAGAGGAAGATGGAGATTCTTCAGCCCCTAAGATGAAGATTTGAAAATTTCTCTAAAAAGAATGTGAATAACCTTCAGATCAAAACAGGACCGGGGGTAATTTTTTTGCATTTGTAAAAAATAAGTAAGTTGCCTTAGTATGAGATAAAATTTAATAGACTGTGATATGCTAGAGATCCCACTAAAGGATTTTAAAAGTCTTTTCTGACCTTTGAATTCAGAGGGGGGGAAAAAAAGCATTTTACTAACAAAAATACCTGAAAAGAATGCTAAAGTTCTAAATCATGCATTCAGAAGGGGCAAAACAGAATGTAGGCTTCCTGAACAAATTTCTCCAAACTGCTATGAAATAGTCCAATTACATGTTCTTAGATGTTCGAAGTCATGTGGAAAACAGATAATGTGTAAAAAGGCACTGCCTGGATAGAGAGTGGAATAGTACCATGGAAATACTATGTGGTCATGCAATTATAAACGTTATTCTAATGAATGTACATGAACAAAACCACTGCTGTTATTTACAAGCTTGTATCTGTAACATCTGTGTCCCTTTAATGGGAACAGTGACATCGAAGGGAATGACAAAGAGGCCAAGGCAGTTAAATAGGAAGAGAGTATCTTGAAGGCAGATCTCTCTGAGACAGCTCTAGAGTGCTTTAAAAGTATTGTGGAAGAAAAATACCTCTTTTAGGGTCTGTTTCTGCATTCAAAAGAATTATTTAGACCCAGTTCCTCTTTTCCTTTGTTCTGTTTTAGGTTAACTTGGAAGAAATCTTAAAGGGTATTATGTATAACTGTCAGATTGATCAGTTACCTTGTTTATCTAAGCATACTAAGTTGGTTGAGCAGAGCTTGATGGGAGTCTGGAGATGCTGGAATGAAAGAAATGAGATTCCATTTCTCTGAATTTTGTACATGGTTCTCCAGTCTCAAGGATGATGGAAAACTGTGACTGAAGAGCTGTTAGAACTCTACATTTTATTTCACATTTTTGTAGGCTGAAAATGCAGATAGAAGAAATGTCATAACTCTCTGAATAAAAAGAGAATAAGAACTTAATTTTAGTGATTTTTCCCTGTTCTTAGATGCATATAATGGCATAGGAATGGCTTTTTTCTGACATATGCTGCCTCGGGAAGAACTTAAATGGGCTTTTCTCATGGAATAGTAATAGTGAAAAGAAAACAGTACAAAATAAGAAGCAAATATAACAAACCAGTGAATCCATGTGACCTTCTGTTTACAGTCTATAAAGTTGCATTTTACATGGTATACACTTTGTTATTTGATAAAATTTCATGGCATAAAACTTAGATGTTAATTTCCCTTAGCAACATTTTTCTTCTCATCCTCCTTTCATGAAATAAGAAATGAAACCGGTGTAATAGCTTTTTCTTCACACTACATGAAAAAATTGCAACAATCTTGGTGCCTGTAGTAGGAAGAAGTGGTGGGAATTGTGTCTTCTTGTGAATGTTTTTCTGATTGCAGTGATACTCTTCTAATATCACTGAGCCAAATTATGTTCATGGAGTTTCCTTTATACTCTTTTATACTATGTTGACCATTTCTTATAGCACATTAACCATAGTGCTAATATAAAACATGTACTTCTGTTGTTTTGGTGACCTACTGTATTTAAATATGAAAAGAGGTTTTATAAGGCGCAATTGTGGTCTTCATGATTTGAGAATTAAATGGAGAATAAAGGTAATTATATTCAGAGGACAAGGATAGTATATTTGATGGAAAAAATTATAGAGTAATAGAAATTACTATTGCCAGTGTGTAAGAATGTAGAAAATTTAGAGTTCTTACCTGAGAAAACAGGAAACCTGTATTATGTGCCAGAAAGAACTTGAAATTGCAACTCCACTAGCAAGGATTTTTAATTAATCTTTCAATTCTGGGGTAGTACAATTGGATTGGCATCTATCAAAATTTGTTTGTTTTTATAAAAAAGAGGGGGGAAAGCTACAGGATTGTTGTTTTGACCTTGATGTTGTGCAGGGTCTTAGAAAACGTTTGAAAGGAAGGATCAATCAAGATCATGGAAGCAGAGGTAAATAGAGAATGGGATAAATATGAGGTGGTTTTAGCAAAAGTAGATAATGTCAGACAAACCTCATTTTTCTCTGATAAGATAAGGGTTTTCTTCAAAAACTGCAGTATAGTGGATCCGATAAATCTGGGTTTAAGCAAAATATTTGAAACTGTGTTCATGGAAATCTTTATTTAAGCAGAAGAGGACATGATTTGGAAATAAAAAACTATCTGAAGACTTACAGTGAGGTTTTTTGGAAAGAGAGGGCATAAAAACATAGAGGATTGATTTATGGTATTTTTCAAAATTCATATTGTGGCTGATTCTCTTTACTCAATTCACATTAATGACCCTAATTCAAAACCCAGTTTGTGTTCATGAAATTTGAAGAGAATGGAAAGTTAGGAGGTATTAATAATATTGAGGAGAATCTGCTATGAGATAGGAAGAATGACATGACAGTCAGCAGGAATCATCACAACGAGAAAAAAATTTAATACTGCAAAGTCATGCATTTTGGACCTTCTGCTGTGAGCTGGAGGCTCACTGGTCAGCAGGGATGCAAGAAGTTAAACCTCTGTGTTTAATAAGATAAATTCTGGTAGTATTTTAAAGCCATGAAGAAGGCTTTGTAAATGTCAAGCCTAGATTTCTCATTGGATTTTGGAAAATATTGATACAATTAAGACAAAATACTGTTACATCTCATCTGGATTACTGGTATCAGACTGATTTTCTGTACTTGAAAAAAAAAAGTGCATTTTAACTGGAACAAATCTAGGAATGGTCTTCAAGGACCTTTAATGGAATGGTAAAAAAGTCTGTTGAGAGTAGATTATAAGAACATGGCTTGGTTTGGCTGACCAAGAGGAAGATTCAGAGAGGATATGATTATTTTCTAGAAATACATTTGGGGGTAGACAGCAAGTAGGGGAGAAGAACAATTAAAGTTTAAATATAAGATCAGATGGATAAGAATTAATCAATAATGCATTTAGACAGGAAGTTGAAAGAAGTTCTCAAGCCATCAGAAAAAAGAACTTCTGGAACTGTCTCCCAGATACAGTAATGGGTACAAGGAGTCTTAATAGCTTACAAGGTGAAGCTTTGTAAATTTAGAGCAGGCTAGAGATAGTCATGAAGTTCAAAAGCAAAGCTTGTGAAATGAGACTTTGTGCATTTGGTTTTCTGTCATTCTTGTGAGAGCACTAAAGGAAGGTTTACTCTCCATGTACAGCTGTGTCAGGAAGTGTTTGGTGCCACAAGCTTTGCTGTAAAATTATTAAGTAAAAGAGAATAAAGCCAGAAAAGCTGGTAATGAGATACAATGGCACAGGAAAAAGGAAAAGCTAAGGACTGGTGTGATTTCTGTCCTGTGGATATCAGGCACGTCCAGGAAAGCAAAGCGACTGTCTGTTCAAGCCCAGGTTTCAGTATGGGCTCCAAGGGTTTCTATGGTTGATATGTGCAAGGACAGAGGATTGAGCCCACACATACCCACTTATCAGATAAGGTTCCTTATCTCTTGCTGGATCATGAGCTTTCAGTAGTAATTGTATTTAATTGTTGTATTTAATAATGTATTGCATGCTTCCAAGTTTCCATTCATTGCCTGAGGAAGAGGAGAAAATTTTACTGTTTTCTTCACCCCTTTCTGGTAGTGTGATTTAATTTTTGAAATATTTTCCACTCTCCCAATTTTCTTTGATGAGATTGGCCATGAGATGAGCTTTGATGGGATTTTAGTTTTACTGCACTGATTTGAAGTCAGAATGAAAGCTGGTTTACTGGTCAAGCTGGCAAGGATCTTCTTGAGGGAGCAGAATGGGGTGGAGGGTGCCTTTCCTTTCCTTTTATGAAGAGTGTTTCACTTTAGTGTCATTTAAGTTCAACCTAACAAAACCCCTATCATTATAGGGGTGTCAGAAGTGACTTCTGGAAGATGAAAACCGTGCATGTTCTTGTGCCTGTAGTGTACTTCTCCATTCGGTGATCCAGGATTGAACTGACACATGATATTGATATGATTCAGAAACTACTATTTTATTGATGAAGTATAAACCCAAGTTCTTATTTAATTTTCTTACAGTCTGGTAGCATCTTTCTCAAGAATTTAATTTCTAACTATAACTTTGTGATGAGTTACCAGCTGACTGACTGCATTCCCTCTAAAGTTTGAACTAGGCATAATACACTTCATCACTCCCTGAACTGCTGTTTAGTACTGCTGTATGCTTTTCTGCATTTGAGAGTTTCGATGCATTTAAATTATGGGACAGATAAATTTATAATCCTTATGATGCTGTCTTGCAGCAAGCAGTTTTTAAGACACATTTTGCTGAGACATTAACATTTATCATCTTAGATTTTTATTAAATTATTATGACTTTACTATTAAATATGATATCAAGTATAAAAACATATCCTGCCTTAGAAGGGGTTGTAATGATTAAACTCCAAGCCAGACAAATGGTAAAGGAAAACATTAAGTGAAGTATTTCACATTGTAATTTAAGGCAGATAAGTATTTTTTATCCCCAGAAAAGAAAAATGGAGCCCAAATACCAGGTGTAAGGAAGAATTTAAATGATAGATGAGCAATTCTAATGGAACAAAAATATTACCTTCTACCATTTTCTAGCTTTAACAGAGTTTTTGAAGTAACTGAGCTACTAATAAAATATTCAGTCTATTTTTAAAAAATCTCAAATAAGTTACCACTATATTCCAAACATTTGCACAGAGGTAAATATTGTACCTATTTATAAATGCTGCTGTGAAGGATACAGAATTTACTATCTAAATGCAATGAAACAAATTCATTTATCAGAGACTTTATTTTCAGATAGCTGCACTAGACATTGGTATTCAGAAGAAACCTTTCTTATGCTAGAAAGAAATTTGTGAAATTATAAGTTATTTTAAAGAAATCTTGAGGGTAGGTTTTTGACATTTTGACCTTTATCAATGTGGCAGATGCATTCCCGGTGTTTGTTGCTCCAGGTCACAGATATTGCCTTTATGCCATTAAAAACTGTTAATGGGATATGGTGTTGAAAACCTTTCCCTAAGGGATCCAGAATGCATTGTATTCAGGGATACAGTTCGTAGCTTAAGAACTTTGTCTTTCAAGCTTCTCCACTTAAACTTAAAAAGATAGGAGTCTAAAAAAAAAATAGGATGTAGATGTGGCCAATACAGTGTTTTTCATGGAATATTTCAAAGGAGGAATTCTCCTATAAAGTAAGACTAGAAGCCATAGGGAGGCCATGGCCACCTCCTTGGCTTATAGGTTTCATTTTTAGTTTCTTGCTCCCTTCCCTGGGAGGAATGTACTGCTTCTGCCCTCTACCCCTGATTTGCTATTTTATAGCCTCCCCTACTAAGAAGAGAAAGAGCTCTTCTTTCTTGTAGTCTAACAAGTCGCAGCTGTTAGTTCAAGCAGCATGCCTGTTCTCACACAGTGGGGCAGTTTAAATGCAAATTGAACCAGGAAGAGGTTTATGTGTGTTATCCCTGACACTGAACTGTCAAGGGGTTTCCAGTGGCAGAAGTTTTGATTTTGTCAGAAGAAATGAAGGAAAGTAACTCCTATAATATGAGCAAAGAAAGGAAGAGAAGGTGCTTCCATGGTCTCTTGGATCTGTTGATCTGTTTAGTCAACAACCTTGGATCCTATCTCAGGGACAAAAGCTTCTTGCATTGGATCATTCAATTATATCAATGTGCCACTTAACCTGGCCTGGCCAAGATACCATCAGCTGATGTCTTTGGAGGTACTTATGAAGGAAATGTCAAGTAATCAGTTACTGCTGCCTTATCATCTCTAGGAAGCATTTCCTCTGGACTAAATGAGAGTCCAGGAAAATTACTGCTTTGTGTAAGGGAAGTCAAAGTTCAAAGACAACTTTAGGTCACCAAATTTCTGAAACAGATAGATCCCATATTGCTGTCATTTCATAGCTTTTGAAATTCCACTTAATAAAAATCATGTTTAAGCAAGAGAACACCTTTGAAGCCATTGCGGGTCGTTCAGGTAGCTCTGGAGTTCACCTTCTGACTTCAATTTTCTTCTAGGCATTCTGCAGCATGGGCTCTTGGTGCTAAGATTCTACTCATCCATCATCCATTCCTCTGGCAGGAAACCTTGTTTCTAGACCTGTCAGGTCATAGAAATTCTCTCTTTCAGGAGAATACTTCTACAGATGATTTTCAGACTGGCTTGTGACATGCCTTTCAAGTGTATTTATAGTCAGGTATACTTCACAGCAAGTGATCAATTCATAATTTTTAATTCTTCCTTGGATACAGAAAATGGGGGGGAGAGTTTTGATATGGGGAAAAAATGAACGAAAGCAAGGTCTTTATTTTGTCCACCAGGTGTATATAGTTATGTTTAATCATTCTGTTTAAAGCTTTAAAAGATAGTATTAAGTGTGCCTTCTAGAAAACAAAGAAGTGGACAAGTAGAAAGAATAAGATAGGTGGAATTGATGTGCTGGCACCAGATGCTTTGTGTTGGTTTGTTCATTGATTTACTTTATCAATTAAAAAAATGAGGATCCATGGGGGAAAAAATAGCATAGATGGTGAGTGTGACTTTCATTTGTGTCACAGCACAAAGAGGAATTTTTGGAAAGTGTCAGGTTTAACATTCTTCTTAGACAGACTTTTCCTAGTTTTGATTTGTTTAAGGCACCACTTTCTGGTCACTGGTTCATGGAGCATTGTGCAGATTGAGGATTGTTGTGGCTGCCTGCATCAAACCTTCTTTAGACAGAAAGCAAACAAAAGGAAGATAGGAAAGACCAGAAGAGAATTTGTGAGAGAACAAGGCACACCACTACTTTGGGGAAGAAAATGTTAATAGGAATCTTAGTTCATATTCTCAACATTAAAGAATCATTAAAGATTTCATTCATTA
Source organism: Taeniopygia guttata (assembly GCF_048771995.1). Classification (NCBI taxonomy): domain Eukaryota; kingdom Metazoa; phylum Chordata; class Aves; order Passeriformes; family Estrildidae; genus Taeniopygia; species Taeniopygia guttata. Next base: position 43,077,543 of record NC_133030.1, on the reverse strand, counting down.
AAGATTCATCTAAATGTGGTGGCACAGATATCCAGTACTGTCTCCTCACTCAACTGTTTGTTGTAGCTTTTTCAAAGACAATTTTTAAAAAGTCCTGAAGGAGAAATAATAGATATTAAACTGGGTAGGCGAAGATGGGCAAGAATGCATAGCAATTCCAATGATGAAATTTGTTCCTTTCCCTGTCTCCTGAGTTGTTCAGTCTAACAACCTTCCGGTCCACAAACCTAAAAATGTTGCCAAATAGCTGCAGAAAAAATAATTTCCAGAAAAGGGTGGCATCTGATTTATTTCCTGCATCCTATCCTGTCTTGTTGTGGTTTTGGCTGCAAGATTGCAAGTCTAAAACTGAGAGAAGTGTCATCAGCCCCTAGAGACAGTGTCCAAACAATTGAACATGTTTGGAGGAAAGGTTTATTCTTTGGCTCTCTCAATACTTGTAGCTGCCAATATTGAGTAGTTATGGCCAGACAGATTCACTGTGGTTCATGGCTGGCTCTTGGGTACAGAAGTATTTGGAATTTTTCAAGGAAATCTAGGGAAGTGTTCAAACATTTCCTCATTGTTCCTTTGATATTTTGTGCTGCTGATGGCCTTTAGACATGATGGTTTCTCTCAGAAGACATTTCTGACTCATATCTCAGAGACTGGGCTAGTATAAGAACTTAAATAGAGAAATGAGAATTCCTTTTCTGTTCATGTGGGAAACTGGATTCACTGAGATCTTTCAGCCAAAGGTGGACAACTTTTAGGAAGAGCTAAAAGCCACGGAGTTCACAGCCTGTTTTCAGGGCCTGAATGAAACTTGGCTGTTGCAGGAAATCTTTCCATTTCTAAGATTAACAGCACTTAACAGTCCTCTTTTAGAAACTGGCTACTCTCAAAGATGACAATAATCTGTCAGACCAAATCAAGAGAGAATGCAAAAAGCAACCCCCTCTTGCTATTCTCTCTCTTCTTGCCCCTTCTAAAACAAATCAAAATTGTTCCTGATATTCAAAATTAAAGACAAAGTTGAATATAGATATATTTGCATTTATGATTACGAGTGAGAGGAGATGATTTTATTTCTCTCCTGATGATCCTTTTTCTTGCCTTTTCTTCGTGTCATTTGGTTTGAAAGATTCAAAAGAGTAATGATTCTGACAGATTCACACAGAATGCTTCCCAGCCCTTTGATCATCTTTGTGGCCCTTCTCTGAACCTTCTCCAGCCTGTCCACATCTTTATTTTGTATAGCAGGGACCAAAACTAAACACAGCATTCCAGGTGTGTCCTGACAAACACTGAGTGGAGTGGGATAATGAATGACTTCTTTATCTCTGCTGCTGATGCCCTTTTTGATGCAACCCAGCATCCTGTTGGCTTTCTTTGCCGTAGCAGCCCATTGTTCTTTCAGACCGAGCTTCTTGTCCACCAGGACTCCCAGACCCCTTTGACAGAGCTGCTCCCCAGCCCAGTAGATACCAGGCTGTGCTGCACTCCTGGATTATGTTTTCCGAGTGCAAGACTTTACACTTGTCCTTGTTGAACTTTCTAAGATTCTTGTTAACCCACTTTTCCAGCCTATCCAGATCTTCCTGTGGGGTTGGCTCTCCCTTCTGAAGAGTCCAGTTCCCTGATCAGTTTGGTATCATTGGCAAACTTTAGCAGAGTATGCTTGATCCCATCTTTCAGATGCCTTATGGAGGTATTAGTGTTTGGCCTAATATCAGCCCCAGGGGAACCCCACTTGTGACAGGTTGCTGGTTTGAAAGGGAGCTAATCACCACCTGCCTCTGGGTGTTGCCTGTTGGCCAGTTCCCCACCCACCACAGAGATCACATCAGCTTCTCTAGGAGGCTGTGGGAAATCATTTCAAAAGCCTTGGAAAAACCCAGGTAGACAATGTCCACTGCTCACCCCACAACAGCCAAACAGGTTACTTTGTCATTGAAGGTGATCAGGGTTGTGAAGTATGACTTGCCCGTGGTGAATCCAGGCTTTTCCCAATCACATGTTTCATCTGACTTGTGATAGCCCCCATGATAATTTCTTTCATAACTTTCCCAGAGACTGAAGTAAGACTGATGGGCATATAACTTCCTGGGTCCTCCTTTAAGCCCTTCTTGTAGACGATGGTTGATTTCTTCCAGTCTTCTGGGATGCCAAATGGTCTCCATGACTTCTCAAAGATTTGGAGAGCAGCCTTGCTCTCTTACCTTGGGGTGATTATTGGCAGGGTCCATCAATTTGTAGGGATCAAGCTCCTGTAATAGTTGACATACCAACTCTTTCTTTACTGATGGTTGGTTTGTGTTTGCATCAACCTGGATTTTTGTTCCCAAGGCATGCACTCCCAACGGTGCTGGTAAAGACCACTGTTAATAAAGCATTGAGAACCTCTTCCTTTCAGTGCTGTTGGTGATGGATTCACCTCTCCTGTTTAACAATGGGCCAATATCTTCCTTCTGTTTCTGCTTGTTGTTTACATACCTGAAGTACACTTTCTTGTGTTTTTTGACATTTCTGGGCAATTTAAATTTGAGCTAAGATTTTGCTTTTCCAACAGCACCTGTGCACACCTTGGAAATGCTTCTGCGATGAGGGTTTTCTCAATGGGTGTTTTCTCAATGGGTATTTTCTTTTCCATCTTTTGATATGCTTCTCTCTTGGTTTTGAGCAGACTGAGAAACTCTCAGATAAGCCAAGGTGGGTATTGCTCTGCCTACTTCCCCTACTTTAAAGGATAATGAACTGTTTTTGAACTTCCATGTTGCTCAGGAGAAAAATGCCAGCATAGAGAAAACTTTGCAATCAGCATGCTATGACCTACCATTTACATTAACCAGCTCCCTTTTCTATCAGCCAGACTACAGTACTCCTTTCTGCCCCAAGAAGATCTTATAGCATCAGTTTCATGCTAAAATGTGTTCATTCTCACAGAGCTTTTCCCTTTAAAGAAAAAAAAATTTGAGGACATCCAATCATGGGTTTTAGGAATCAAACATCATCAGAATAGGCTTATCCAGATGCTATCTCTCATCCAGGGCAGTTCACTTGCCAGATTTGTGCCCAGAAGAGTCCCTAGAAATTGTGATATCCACAGCATCTTTCAACCACAAAGGTGGGAGGACATTTCTACCATAGCTCTCATTTGCCAACAGCTTATCAAAAGAGATTTATGTCTTCTGGATATGTGGTAAACATGCACATTATCAGAGCTCCTCTACATTCATTGCTGGAAGGAAAAATTGTAACCTCCTTTTACTTCAAGAGAATACTTGAACCCCAAGCTGCTTCTGCTTGCAAAATAGAGAAGCTAGAGCTTATTTTCCAGGTGCAAGAGACAGACACAACTGAAACAGAATGTAAATAACCAAAATTTCTCACTCCTTCTAAGATTCTGAACAAGGAAGCAAACTCAGTCTTCTATAACCAAGTTATACTGTATTTGAGAACAGTGCCCTACCTCTCCCTGGTTACATTCTCCACTCAGCTCAACAATCAGCTTTAACTTTGCCTAGTCTGAGCTTCTTTGCATAGAAATTGGGCAGGAAACTCCTGGCTGCCTGATGTTTTCAGTCTTCCCATTGGATGTCTGCTGGTTCCGGGTAGAAAGGGATACTATAGAGCAAAGGAGTTATACCTAGTTATACCTTCACTAATCATGAATCTCACAGGCAAAACTTCAGACTAAGCTATTAAGGCTATTCAAATCACAGATATGAGGTAATACTTTTATGAATTAGATGCAGATTAAAATGCAGAACTGTTAGATTTTCCACACGACAAAAGGTTTATAGTGGGGAGCCACAAAGTACAAAACTAACTACTTCTATTGCATGTAATTTATTGAGCAGTTACTTATAAAAGGGAGAGTGAACAATGAAATGGCAGATATTGCAGATTAAATGAAAGCATACCAGTAGCTGGAATTCATACCCAGCTCTCCTAAGTAATCTCCCTGATCCACTGCATGTTTTTATCACAGCAGATTCTTTTAGTCCTTTTCACTGTATTCAAGAATGTAACTTGCACAATACAACATCCCAGCTTCCCATTCTGCTGAGTGAGGTTTATAGCTTTTAATTTTAATTTCCAGCCTTGGGCTGACTTGTAAGATTGAATCCATGTCCCAGCCTGCAGACTGGAAGCCCTTCATTAGTATGCAGGGCAGGTACTGAAGGAAGCTGTCTCTATGTGACAGCTCTCAATCCACTCCTCTGATTATTATGGCTCATATAAAAGAGAATGCAAGTGAAATGGGGAAAAAAAAGAGAAAGAAAAAAATCATTGCATTTTCAAATATAAAAAAAAAATGTATAAAGTATCTGGTAATATCAGGTAAGAGAATGTATCTGGTTCTGTATTACCTGCCAGTCATTCCTCTGGTTAATTTAAAAGCAAGTTAAATGTGGTCACAAGGGAAGAAGCCAAACCTCAAATACAAATTACCTGTTGAGTTTATTATGGACCCTTTTAAGGGAGATGACTTATGAGCTTATGACTTTAATATGAAAAGCATTGTAGCACCAAGTAAAAATCTACTCTGTTGATAATTTTCTTGTTTTCTTGTTGGGCAGATGGCTTTCTATCACGATAGCAAAGCTAAGGCCATTGTAAATGTCTGCATTTGCTCACAGGGGAAAAAACAAGGAAGTTATGGAAAGGTATTGTTATAATTTACCTGGGTTTTTTTAGGCAGCATAGGAAACTATGGGGAAAAAAATACTACCTTTGGCTGTTGTCATGCAGCCTGGTGATAGAAAAATATTTCATAAATAATCAGATCCTCTCCCCTTTTTCCAGTTACATATATCCCAGGTGACTGCTTATTCATGGCTAAAATGCTGCCACTTCTGGGTAGGAATATTGTGGCTGTTTAACAATGGATTTTTATACTATACAATAGTTTCAGGACTGAAAACTACAAAAGGCACCATAACTAATTTCTTCTTCAAATGAGATTGTAGGGTGTAACCACCTTTTATATGGTAGTTATGGTAGTTACCTTACCTTCTGCTAGAATTCTTGTCTTACCCTCTAAGCCAGTGATTTGCTTAAGAAAGTTCAATTATGCCATCTTCTTCCTCCCTGGGAACCTACCCTAACAGTTAACTAACTGGCTGAGGTAGGGACAGCACTTCCCTTCCTGTTGGCTCTATGCCTTTGTGCTGAAAGGAACACAAGACTTATGGTTCCAGAAGAATGGCAGACAAGAAGGGGCAGGACTCACTAACCTGGTACTCTGAGTTCTTACCTTTAAGATGCAAGCCCTGGGCTCAAGAGCATTTCACATTTCATTCCCATTATGCATCTTTTTGCAGCTCACCACTAATCCTTTTTGATATTCTGATTGGGGCATTTAATTTTCTGCTGGCACAGTACAGAAAGCTAAGGTTCCTAATCTTTGAGGGTCAGACAAATAAAATTAGCTGTTTCAATATGTATATTTTTTTTTATTGGAAGACAATGGGTTATTTCAAAGAGTGCCTATTTTATCAGAAGAAGAACCCAGGATTTTGATTTTGGAAAATTTACTGTGATAATCTGAACAGACGGTCAGTTCAATAGTATAATGAAAACAACATTAAAGAAATTATGGAGTCAAACTTGAGATGACCAATTCAAGATCAGTTGTGGCATCACTAGGAGAGAAACATTTCCAAGCTTCAGGGTGTGCTGTATTTTAATATTCATCAATCATGTATAAGCCACAATTATCAGTTTAATTATTTGCAAGCAGACTTATGGAAAATCAATAATCACCACTGTAAGTGAAAGCTATAATTCCATCAAGGACAAGTGACACCAAGAATGGTGGAAATGAAGCCCAAGTCACTACATGTTAGAGCTGAAATTTTCAGGGTTTAAGCTGCTGTGTAGGCACTGTATGTATAACCTAGCATCTACACTTTTTTCTACTGTGAATTAACAGTGTATTTCACAGTCCAGTTTGGGGATGAAGCTGATTGTTTACATAGCACAATAATTACAGTTTATTTCTAATTTTGATGGGACTAAACCACTGTCACACACTAAAGGGACAGACAGATTCTTTTAGGGTCCCTTGGCACAGTGATGATGGCACTAAACTGTATTTACAATTAAAACTTTTCTCAATATTCTTTTCTCAGAATTTGTTATTAGGAATTGCACAGTATTTCTACAAGCAGAATCAATGTAGTACAATTTATAAATAGCTTAACACATAATTTATAATAAAATTTATTATTTCAGATCACCTAGAACCTAGCTTAACTTATGGTTTCTAGTCACCAAGACCTCTGCAGATCAGACTAGATCTCAATACAGATTTTCCAGTGTCAATATAACCAGTATAATCTAGACTCAAAAATCATATAAAGAATCCAAGTCACTTAATCCTTGGAGGCAGCAAATGACTGTGGAGACATCCTTGGCCATGGGAGGGTCACGGGTCTCACTGTTTAACAGCATTTCTTGTCCAAGTTCCCCACTTAGGACTTGCCGCTGCTTGATTTTGTAGACAGTGCTCTGTGTGCTGTTAGGCTTCCCTGTCCTGTGACAATGTCTGGGACCTGGCATCTTCCAGGCCAGTAAGGAGGGAAGTAATCAGCCTGGTGCCCAGGAATCTTGATGCTGGACAGGAGGGGAAGAAGAAAACGGTTTGTTTTGTGTCCTTGATTCACAGAAACTTCAGGGCTTGATAATGCAGGGAAAGGGAACTCATCCACAGCTCGCTCTGTCACAGAGAATGATTTTGCCTCATAAAATGGTGCTAGGTATGGTAACCATATTATCAGGAGTCTTGAGCAGGGTGTACCAGTCACACACTCCTAGAAACATGAAGTAATTTTCTATCTCTTTGAGATAAACACAGGCAAAGAAAAGCCCTAAATTCACACATCATGAAGCACTTCCAATGATGATAAGATTTGCATCACTCCTGAAACTAGATTTTATTTTTCAAAATATTTATATGGTACATGAATGGCTGATAAAAAAATTTACATAATTGTCCTTATTTTTAGGCTTCATAGTCCTCTTCAGCGTAACAATTAAGTAAGCATCCTCTGCCAAGTACAAGATAAAATATGCAGCTGATTTCCTGGGGCTTGATTGTCCCAGGAAAAAAACAATTTTGACCTGTTGCTTATCTTGTGCACTATGTGAACAACAGGAAAAGAATCAATTAAGATTTCATGGCAATGTGAATTTTAGTATTTTAAATTTTTAAGTGTTTGACTCTGTAGCATTAATATTCATTTAATAAAATCTCTTTATGTGTAATCTCCTATTTAATTCCGTCATGTGGAACCACATGATGGAGTAAGTTTTCATATGGATCATTAGTAGAGCTGGAACTTAGATATGCTTGTGCAGACCTTTAATGTTTGAGCTAACTGACCTTAACAACAGGCAGCTATGCTTTACTACAACCAGCCTCTAGAGGCAAAATTAAACAATCCCTTTGCAAAGGGATTTCATGACTATTTGCTGACACCTGAGGAATAATGGAACTTGGGAAGCCATGCCTTGGTATTGTTAAGTGCCTAATGGCTACAGACCCTCTGCTCTAACTCTCTAAAGTCTGTCTCCTGTATTTGGAAAGGAATTTCCCATCAGCCCAGTTCAACCTTTAGTAGGACATGCTTAATATGGATGAAATGATCAACAAATTTATGTACTAATCTCTAATATGTACTGGATATACACAGCTAGCCATTGTAGGCTTTATTATATTAGGTTATTTTCCATCTTACCAGTACAGATTACCTAGGAAACATAAAAAAATTTCTCTGAACCAGGACTACTCGAGTATTCAGTGTGCAGTTCTGAAGTGTCAGGGTACTGAACCTTCTGCAAACAAGTGTAAGAATTTTTTAGCATTGACAAAAAATTATCATTGTCTCTAAGTTATTAATCAGAAAAGATAGATATAGCTATGCTGACATTGTAAAATGTATCAGCCTGAGGTGCAACAGCAAAGAAAATTTAAATTCAAATTACTAGTTTGGCAGTTACAAGTAACTAAACCAAGACCTCATAACATCAAGTGTTAGGTAACTAACACTTTCTTTAACCAGATCTTGACAAATGCAAAACTTTCCCAATAAGATCTGAGACTGTAATAGGGAGGATGCATATGCATAGATACATGGGACTCAGAAAGCACAACTGATTAAAAACAACACTGACAGAGATCATCTTTGTTTCACTGCCAGTATTTAGGGAAATCAATAAACAAACTAAGCAGACTAATTGTTGCAAAATAATATTTTAAAGGGATTTTGGATTCAGTATAATAGATTTTGTTAGCAAGAGAGTTCAAAATAGAAAAAATTATCTTGATCATCTCATTTCAGCATTTTTAGTCACTATAAACTGTGACATTTCTGAAGACCTTTGTGAAGCATAGTCTCATAACAAAACAATTAGCTTATTTTGGTAGTTGGCTGGAAACAAATCCACATATGGCAAGTGTCAAATGGAATCATTTTATCTTGCTATTTCTATCAGTTTCTGTCTTCTGTAGTTCACTAGCATTTATGTAGTGCTGTTCATCATTAACTGTTTTATTGTCAATTTTTTCAAAGACATTAAAATAACTGTGTTTTAAAAATAGATATAATGGTAACTCCTTCTTTATATAAAAAGCTAATTGGAAACTCTGTTGCAGTATATGGTATTATTACCCATATTAGGTAAGTTCTAAATTTTGAACAAAATACTAACTTTTGTTCTGTCTTAGATCAGAAGTTCTAATTTAATATAGTTACCATATATCCCCACTAATTAGAAGTATTATTAATTTTCTAGCTGTATCAACACAGCACTACTATATCAGAAATGAAAAATCTACCGGTTAATGTTTGGAAAGGAAGATCTGGACATTTAATGGTATTTTTGAGAAGTACTAGGCTTAACCTGGGACATTATAGTTTACTTGACTGAGGGAAGAGCATAGTTTACAAGACTGCACTAAAATTAGAGATGCTCTATTCTATTTTGTGTGTATCTGTATACCATGAACCCCTGGTTCATGCTGATCTCCTCATCCCTCACCCATCTTTACAAAATACAAACTTAATTTATGCTAAGATTTTCTACTAAAGGGGAAGCTAATAGGTCTTGGAGCAGGAAGAAATCTTGCTTTGATTTATAGGCAAACAGTAAAGTTTCAATCTGTTCTAGACATTATCAAGTTTCAGGTCTCCAGAGATATCCTGACAAGCATCTTAGTCTTGCAAGTGCAGATGCTTCCTTGCAAAACTTGGTGTCTTGCTGGTGGGCAGTGAGAAGCAGGAATTGATGGGAGGAGAGATAGCAAAATGTAAAGGTATTTCTGTCCCTGTTTGTCATTTTAATAAGTCTCTACATGACTCTCTCCCATACCTTCTGCTATATTCCTATTAGTGCCCAAATCCTCAATTATTTGTTTGCTGAGGATAAATAATTTATTGCTCTCTTTGGGCTTTTTTTGCAGAGTAATGAGATAATTGTAAAATGAATACTGCCCTACAATAGTGTGGCCTTTTATGTTTTTGAGAATTTTTAGGTGCTGGCCCTTTCTTTATGTTATACTCCCGTCACCTTCCTGGACTTTGCCAAAATAGGCATCTTGTGTAGAGGGAGAAACTCCCTAGAGTGCCCACAGGGACATTGCATTGGCAGGAGAAAAGATTTTCTAGCATAGTAGGAGGGAGCTCCCACCAAATGGCCATAAACACTGCAAAATCACACTAATTCGCTTTTGGCTTCCTTTTAGGGTCTGGAGCCCATGGGCGTTCCTGGAGAATAAGACACCCTTATGAGAGGCTGAAGGGCTGGGTCATGAGGGAAATCAAGGAGTGAAAATAGTGGCTACAAGAAATGGGGAAGAGAAATGACCACTGGTGGTGGCTATTTACTCACTCATTTGCACTTTCTGAGCATGCTATGAGTGCTGTTGCAAAATTTACTCTGACTTGTATCCCCATTGGGAAGCTAGACTCACTGCCTGCCCCGGTGCTTTTAAGATGTTGCTAAGTAGGACTCTATTTGCAACATCCATTCTGAATGGAAAGGCTCTCGTGGGCCTCAGTGCAGAAGTTTTGGAGGACATGGTAACCTTGATGAGTTGATCGAAAGCTCATTTATTCTCTACCCATCAGGAGTTTAGTACTTGATGAAATACTCATGTTTGCCTCCCTGTCTGGTAGGACAGCATGACCAGGAGAGCACAAGATAGATAGCACTGATCAAACTGTAATCAATATCCTAATGCAGAAAATACAGGAATCTCATGTTCAGTGTTTACATTGTGTCATGATGTCCTTGTGTTGTTCCTTGTACTCAGCAAGGTTCTATAGGTCAGGAAGTGAAATCTCTTCTGAATAACTTTGTTGAAGGTCCTCTGCACCACGTACAATTAGCTAATCCCTTGGCCCCTTTCCCTCTGAGCATACTTTCTGGGTAACTGTCTTATGGTCTTGTGTTGGTTTTACATGGCCTGGTTTTTGGTAGTGGAAGTGGGCCACAGAGGTGGCTTCTGTAAGAAGCTCCTAGAAGCTTCCATTATGTCTGGTAGAGCCAATCCCTGGTGGCTCTGAAGATGGCCATGCTGCTGGCCAAGGCTGGGTCACTTAGAGAGGATGATAATGCTCTGTGAGTATATATTTAAGAACAAATAAAAATAAAAGTAGTAGCACAGTTTTAATTCCATCCAGACAAGAGGGGGAGGTGAGAATATGTGCGGGAAACAACAAGGAGACACCAAGGTCAGTAAAGGAGGGGGAGGAGGTGCTCCAAGCTCAGGAGCCAAGATTTCCCTGCAGACCATGGTGAAGACCGTGGTGAAGCAGCTGTCCCTCTGCAGCCCAGGGGTCCACAGGGGATGCAGAGATCCATCTGCAGCCTATGGGGGAGGTGCCCGTGCCGGAGTGGGTAGATGCCTGGAGAAGGCTGTGATCCAATTGGAGACCCCGTGGAGAGAGAGGGCGCTTGCTTCCAGGTTGTAGCAGCCTGTACTTGGAAAACTGCACCCCATGGAAGAGTGACCCATGCCATAGCAGTTTTGGGAGGACTGTCTGCCCATGGGAGGGACTCATGTTGCAGCAGTTTTGGGAGAACTGCTGCGCATGAGACTGGGGCCATGTCGGAAAAGTTCACAGAGAACTGTCTCCTGTGGTAGGGACCCCACAGCCTCGCAGGAGAAGGACTTCTCTCCTTAGTGGTGGAAGCAAACCTTGGGTGACAAAGTGACCAAGGCCCCCACCACCTACACTGTCAGTGGGAAGCAGGGAGGAGTTGCAGGAAGAAAAGGTGTTTTTAAGGGCTTGTTTTACTTCTCATTATCCTCCTCTGGTTTTGTTAGTAATAATCTCACTTTGTAATACCAAGCTGAGCCTGTTTTGCCCTTGGAGTGTTTTGTCCTGGTCTCATGAACCCTTTGTTAAATTTTTCTCTCCCCTGTCTAGCTGTAACAGGGGAGGGTGAATGAGCAGCTTTCATGGGTGCCTGGCATTTGGCCGGTGTCAAACCATGACAAGTCTCAGGGCAACATGATTTGGATATGGTGGACCTGAGCACATCTGAGCTGACCAGCTGACAATTAATTTTTCTGCCACTGCAAAGCTGGTTGCAGGAGTCAGGAATGTCCAGGCTTTGTGAACAGATCTCTGTGCTTATGGAGATGAGGATAAAGCCCATCATCGTGCTGGGCAGGCTCCAACTGTTTGCACAGAGTGACTCCGTATCTTAAGTGGTGGAGTCACTGTCCATCCTCTTTCTGTAGAATGTGAAGCAGTCCTCCACTGCATCCTTATCTTCTCCCATCCTCCATTTGCTGGAGAGGTGTGTATTTGATAGGCTCTGCTATAGGAGTATGCTGGATGGTAAGTAGAAGAGGTGTTCTGTTCTGAACAGAACAGTTCCCTTTGTCTAGGGTGAGGGAGAGTCCTGCAGCCCCAAACTCTAGTCATTGAGAACCCTTGTGTCTCATCCTACTGTGTCCAAGTTAGTTCCTCAAAGTCTGATTCCATCCAAACCAATAGCAGCAGAAGCAGAAGTTGCAGCAAGAGGCACCATGTGTATGTATCAAAATTGCAAAGCAGAAGATGGACAGTGCTGGCTGAAGTCCTGTTTGCATACACACAGGCTATGTGCCACAAATGAGTGAGAGTGGAACACATGCTGCAGGGACTGGTGCTACTGAGAGGCAGAGCCAGAGCATAGCTCTTGTGCTGTTGTTCTTATCTGCTTATTCAGTGTATGCTCATATAGTGTGTGCACGTCTTGCCTTCTCAAAAGGTCCTCAGATTGGAATAGTGTGTGCAGCCCATGTCACATGCTCAGGTATATAAAAATGACACGTCTAACAAAGATGCAATGAGAATATGTTTTCCCAGTGTAGCCATTGTTATGATAAAGGCTCATAATTACAAGAGTGAGAATATATTACTGCATATATGCGTGTATGTGTGTTTGCTTGTGAGAGACAAACTGAGTGGTATTCAACATCTACATTATTCAAAATATTTAAAGCCATAATAAGATATAGCAGTAGGAATTTGTGTGAATCAGGAAAAAATAATGCATGCTAAGGTTTTAGGATGTAATCTTGGCTTATACAGAACAGATGACATTCATTTTTCTCCCCTGTCATGTGCTAGAGATTTTCTGTCTGTAAAGAGAAGTCTTTTAAAGGTAGTCCTCCTTCATCATAGCCGAAACTGATCATCCTGAATGCATAACATTAAAAACCACACATGTTTGTATGGCAAAAAAATACAAAATCAAAAATTACAGCAAATTCTAAAGTAAAAGCACATATTTCACAAGTCTTTACATTTAAATAGGAAAAAGAAGGAACTGGTGTAGAATGTTGTTGAAGCTATTAGAAAAATATCACTAGTTCTTATTTTAAGATATGCACAAATTTTCCCAATCCGTAATTTCATGAATCTTTTTACCTTTGAATACATCTACTTAGGCCCATGTTCTGCAAAACATTTAAATACAGACATGTTATTTACGGACAGTCTAACTGCCCATGATTTGATTGAGTCATAGAGGAGCAAAATGCTCACCAAAGACACTATTTATGGAAAGGACTTGGGAAACCATAACTTCCTGCATTACATAAACTTCCTGAGTCAAAAAACTAGAAACTCAGATAGATTTGGCTCATGTTCCTTCAGTATACAAGGTCTGCTAATTCACAGCAATTGGCACAGAAAGGCTGACTCAAATGAGGGCACCGCAAGGGGCCATCATAGCTACATCTCATGTACGTGCAGGAGCTGGAGGGATGATGTAGTAGCCCTGGAAATAGGACCTGTGCTGCTAAGACTCCTGGCTGGTCGCAGCACAGAGACAGCCTGGGACTGACTGGCTGTCATTATCTGAACAGCAAGTGTTGCTTTGGCTGGAAAAAGAGCTATCCATTTTCTGGAAAGTTCCCTTCCTACTAGTCTATGAGCTCTATGGAGTTCTGCCAGCAGGAGCTGTGCTGTGCAGACTGAGAAATTCTTCCTCTTTTTCTTTTGTTTAAATAGAGTAGGAATTAAAATAGATTCAAAGTGGATCAACCTGCAAAACTGTCAAATCCATGTGAAACCGACAACCTGGCAGTGAACTGGCCATAGCTTTAGCTACAGTAGATCCCATGGTATGCTGATGAAAGTCAGGTTATTAATTCTTACTGTCTGGGACAAAATCCAACATCCTTTATTTTCTGCTTCCTTCAAGCTCTTTCCTGAACTTTCAGTAACAAGCTGAAGTAGCTTTCTTCATGTCTTGAGCACTGTTGCTTGCATGATGCCCCAGGAGATGACAGACTCATAGGAAGCATGTGATTCAAATGTACATACCTGTGGATAAGACCCCTCTGAGATCCTGCACAGTGCTTAAATACAACTGCTGGAGTTTTGCTCAAGAAGAGTAGAAGGAGCTGGAGAAGGTAAAAGCTGAAATGGTATTAGCGAGTCTTCACAGAGTGGACAGAAAAGGATACTGTGCAAGCAGAATTTTCTTCTGACTCAGCCTACTGAGTTGATCTAGCTCACAAAAAACATGCATTACAACATTTTAAGAAGTACAGCAAAGCCCATTTCTGCATTCTTGGGTGCTTCTGCTAAGACCAAAGGGCAAAGTTGCTTCAGCGTAGTCCATTGTTTGTTTTGGACTCTCAAAGATTAAAGATTTCTATATGTGTTGCTAATTCTCATGGTTATTGTTAAATATTTCCTTTTATTATCTGTATCATAACAGCTACAACTTAAAAAAAAAAAAAGAAAAAAAGGTGAGTTCTCAAGTGCACCCTCACTGTTTCCTGTCTCTGAGCACAGGAATGTTCTGTGCATGAGGAGACTCCGACTCACATGTCCCAGGAGAACAGCCTGACCACCAGATTGCAGGCTGTTTCAGAGGCAGGCAGTCCCCACCCTTCCTATTGAAACTGTGCCATGCTGCAGAAAATAACTTAAGTTCATTGGTCCAGAGAAAGAGAAGGGGGGTCACAGGGGGTAGAGAAAGCCTAAGAGAAAGCATGACTGTTCTGGTTAAGGCACCCGTCTGATAAAGCCTTAGATTCTCTTCCTGGCCTGCTTCTTAAATATTTCATATAAATAGTCACTGGATAAAATGCAGAAACAGATGTTTTGAATACCGTACTCAGAGATGCCTAATTTTTCCCGTGCTCTGTATAGGAAATCTAGACACGGAACAGGAGGTTCTGAATTCCCCTCTAGGAACCCAGTTCCTTTCACTTTGGCACTGTGGGGTTGAAGTTCTGTATAACTAATTCCCATATTGGACCTGATCCTCAGACTATCACCTCAGAAGTCTGTTTCAGAGATTCACAATCTCCATGAGATTTCCATTCCCAGTGTATTTGGCACTGATGATTCTTTTGTATTCCTTCTTTAAAGTGCTCCACTATTCCTTTGGCTCTTCTGGATAGCTTTAAAATGAAAAGCTATCTTTGACTAGGGTGCATTTTTGTTTAGACCTGTTACAGAATGCAGCCATTTTCCCATTACAGAAGCTTGACTATGCCTGTTTTCAGATAACAAGCAAGAATGGAGTTGTTTTACTAATAAAAAACATTTGTGATACAGTTTGATGTTTTTTGCATTTCCCCCAAACACTGCCTGGATTTGGATAAATACACATCCTTACAGATGAAGTTTTGGATTATATCTGGAGAAAAACTGACTTTGAAAAATGTCTGAGGAAAATCACAGGAATCTTTCCCTACTCCACCCATTCTCCACCCCCCTTTTTTTAACTAGAACATTCATGTAAGCAATGTGAGCAATATGATTGGCTTTTTGGGGATTCAGTTTCTGACCTAAACTTCTACGGTTTTGCAGTGATTTCCTTAAACCTGACTGGTTTGGAGAACCAGTTCTGAAACATTCTGAAAGGGAGCACTAGGAAGGGATATATGTGCAGGTCATCATGACCAGAGGTGTCTCACTGGCATGAAGAACATTTGGAAATGGGTTATGGTGGTGACATATGAGTTGCAGGATAGCAGTGCGGGCCAGAAGTGGCAGACTGATTTTCAAATACACTTATTTAAGAAATGAGGTTTTATTTCTGATGAATCAAGGAATGGGTGAAATTTTTTTAAAGTATTTATAATTTGGATTGTGAATCAATAGCATTGAATTGTTTGCATAGAGGTCAACCTCTCTCAGGTATCTAAATACCTTAACAGTCCTGTTTTTAACAGAGGAGAAACAGTGTAGCCTAGTTTGGGGAGATAATTTGTTGGTTTCATCTGCTTTCTAGTGGACAGCTGTGTGTATCTTGCACTTTTGTAAGCAAGAAGGGTCCTAGGTGAGATTAGTAAATGGGAACAGACAACAAGACCAAATGTTTCAACTTACAGGGATGTTTAATAGGAATTTCAGTATAACACCAACACTTTTGGACCTAGTTTTCTCAGAAAGCTTTGGCAAAGAGCATTCAGTGCCCTTCAGAATCACCATGCCTTGATAAAGCAGCCTGAATATGTGCTGCCAGCCTTGAGCAGGGTTATTCTTTGCTGGCCCAGTGCTGTAAGGTCCTCATCACACTTTCAATGTTTCTAGTGGTGGTGACAGATGTTTCATTGAGTTGCAGAAAGTGAGCTTGGGCTGGTGCTTCAGGAAGCATTTTTGAGGTGGTGAGAAGAGCTACTGGCACAGGAAAAATTGGCTATAGAAGAGTTTTCTGTAGTGCCAGAGCCTTCTCTCTTTTGGCCAGGCCACAGCATCTCATCTGATCACTGGGCTTGCCAAGACACAGAGGAAAGAATTTGACTTCAGTGGTTCACAAATTACACAGGTGCCAGTATGTCCTTTCCAGTCCCTGTTCTGGAAGCAACTCCTCCATCTCCAGTTACATGTGAACACTCTAACATGCTTTATTACTTTCTCAAGCTGCAGCATATTTCCCAGGTTCATTTGTATCATTTTCCTGGATTGAACCTGGTTCCAAACATAATAGTATGCTGGCTTCATCCCCATTCAGCATTCAGTTTGAGAAGAAATTATAGGCATGGGCAGTGGAAGAGAACAGGCTGGGGCCTTGTTTTGGTTACAAGATCTAGGCAAACAACTGAGTATTTTTTTGAACATTTGTACAATAAAAAAGTATGACTAGGGAAAGGTAACTCACAACAGGTGTGATTCCAGAGGTCTGAAATCTTGTCAGAGGGAAGGATGGAAGGAAGGAAAAAAGAGAGATATATTTCCATTTCAAAGCCTCCATTGTTACACATGGATGGTGAAACTCTAATTTGAAGATTTAAAGATACCTGGGGTCAGGAAGAAATGGCACCCAGAATATTTTTATTTTCCTCTATATACAGGGATGCAAGAGAAGCATTATTTGCAGCTGTACCACGTAGACAGAATTTTATGTTGTTTCATCCCAAACTATAAAAACAAATAATGATCTGAAGAAACACAGCCACTCTGGAGGAGGAGACAGTGGCTGTTTCACTAACTATTACACTATATAACATTAACACAATAAAACAGGACAGACATCAAAAACCTCCCATTATCCTGCATAAACACAGTCTAAGAACATAATATAGTTAACTAGCTTTGAATTCTAGAGATATACTAAATTCAGTACTTTCAGATTTGTGGGAAATGTCCTGGGAACATAAAAAAGATCACTTGTCCAATTGGTAATTTTATTTCTCTTTTGAAGGGTTCCATATCCACCAGCATGGGCACAACTTTACGATGAAGTGATGAATTTTAACAAGCCTTTCTGGATTCCAAGTTTGCCTTGGTCTTTTATCAAAGGGCTCAGCAGAGTTTATGCTACTTTGCTGTGAACCGTAATAGTAGCAAATGAAGAAGATAGTGAAGATTTATATAGCTTTATATTTAATATGGGGAGTTTCTAGAAGGAGTTTGTAAGTAGGGACTGTTGCCCAGGCTCCAAGCTTTGGCCAAACAGTTCTTGGCAGGCTTCAGAGAGGGTGGTGAAAATGCAGCTTTAAGCCATCCTTACATCATCCCAGGGCTGTCTCCCTGCCAGCGTGGTCCCTTGTGTAAACTGTAACACCAGCAGAGCTACTGAATTTTGCAGGAGCTACCACTATACCAAATAAACTACTCTGGTAGCTGGTAATCCATGAGAAATAGGCTTGGCCCAGCCGTTTCTAAACTGTGTGCCTTCACAAGGACTCAGGAATGGGCGAGCCATTGCAGTCTTTGCAGTGGCTGCAAACCAGCTGAGGCTTTGTCACATCTGCACTGGCTGATGTGCAAGTAGCTGGCTGAGCTGCCTCACAGACTCCACTGCAGTGATAATGTGGCAAAAAAACAGCTTTCAGTGTCTGGAGGATCTGGCCCTCTGTATGCCTGTGTGTGCATATGCAGATGCATGTGATGTCACTGAATGTCCCCTGCTCCCTGCAAAGGTCACTTTGTCTGAGACTTTTCATTTGCTTCAGAATAAAGCAGCCTCGAGAATGTAATGAAGGAAATTAGGTCTGAAATTTGTTTCATAATATCCATTAATTGCAGCACCAAGCTAGGGGGAAAGCATTCAAATCCCTCTCTGCCCTCTTGGATAGAATTCTGTTTGTAGCTCTGTAATAATCAGCAGACATAAGTGTCTGCTACAACTGAGTATTTTTGGTACCTAATTGGCACTTAGATACTAATGTGATAGGAGCTTTAGAAATAGCTAAAGCAGATAAATATTGCTTCTTTCCCTGTGTGTATGTCTGTCTCGTCTGTGTGAAGCTGTGTATTAATGTGAAAAATTCCCTGTTGATTTTAATGGAATGCATCTCTCTGTAGAGAATTTGCTTCTTTCAAAGCTGCAGTAATGTATAGAAGGGATAATTTTTTTGTGTGTGTGCTGTGAACATCTAGAACAAATTCCCAAGGTATTTCTGCAGAAACTGTGAATGCTCCCAGCTTGCAAATGAACTCAAACCCTTGTTAATGTTTACAGTAAAACAGCTGTTCTCAGCATTTCTCCCTGAGCCTCAGCCACTTTAGCTTTACCATACTCAGCCTTACATCATAGCAGCTGCAATAATAAGAGGCTGAAAGAGGTCAGAAGCAGCCAGTCCTGCTAAACCACACCTTTGTTTAAAAGAGATTTTTGGATTGTAAAATATCTCAATTGCTAAATTTTTCAGCCTGACTAGACTCCATGCATGGGCTGTGTCTTCAAAGACCTAGCTCACTAAAAGCACATAGGCACTGCAGAGTAGAGCAGAACACAGGCTCTTTATACATTTTCCTGGGAAACTTTCTGTAGATCCAGACTGGGAAATGTTCCAAGGCTTCACAGAACTAAAGATAACAGTAATAAAAAAATGGACTGGAGCACACTGACTTTTAAATGAAATAGCTGAGCCTGGTACACTTGCATGGAAAAGCCTTCATAATTTGTGCAGCAAGACTACTAATTTACACAAATAAAAGTAAGATCACAACAGATTACTGACTTTTAACAATTAGCAGGTATGAAAACAAACAACATTCTAGGAAAATAAAAAAAGCATCTTCATGTAGGTTGCTTTCAAGACTGTATTTTCTTTGTAAATATTTGTGATTGCTCAAATAATACATGCTACTGGATATGTTTAATAAAAATAATTAGGTGTTAGCAGAATGTAAAATACGCCATTGCCCTGCTCAGTCTTCTTTTCAGAAATGAGGGGGCACAATTTTTGTGCTAAGTATGAAGTGTATGGTCTATTGAGTTTCTACAGTGTTTACATTGTAGAAATACATGAATAAATAGGAATTCAAAGTAAATTTAAGAACATTTTAACATTAGATATCCTACATGTGATTTACTGAACCCTTTTCTGCTCAGTAGCAGAGATAGGTGGTTTTTAGCATGTAAAAAATGTGTTCATTGCTGCTTTATTACATTACATAGGAATTGAATAAAATATGTCGTTTTTATTTTACTGACAATAAAAATTTGAAAATCAAAGTAAGAAGAAGATAGGATTTGTACAGTTGAAAAAAATCCAAATAAATTTATAGGTACAAGGGGTTATTTTAACAGCATTTTCACAGTTAAAACTGAGTGTGAACATTGCATTCACATGACAAATACCACCTGTGACACCAACAGCAACCTTTACTAGTCTTGTGATTCACAGAGTGATGTCGCAGACTGTGAGATAATGTCACTGATGTCCTAGATTATGGCAATAGGTTGTGATAGAGGGGCTGTCACAGCTGGACTGACTACTTATTGAGTTTAGCAGATTCCACAGCATGTTGCCATCAAAAGGACTTGAATCCCAAATGTGCTTTACACACAAGAAAGAGAAGAAGTAAGCAAAGGAGGCCACACAGAAGAATTTGTAGCCTTCATTGGTACAGGTTCTTCTAGTTGATACTAGATACTTTTAATTCAGAGGGACTGCAAATTCCATTGATGCATTGTAAAGACACTGTAAAGTGGAAATTACTGTGTCAAAATTGTAATAAATTGGACCATACTTTCAGTAATTACTCATAATGATGGTGAATTACTTGCCTTGAAATAATTATTTGAGATTCTTATGATTTCAGGCTGTAGTTGTATGAGGTACTGAGCAGCAAAACAAAATATATACCCTTTCCTAAAGAGTGTAGAGGCTAAATGTACAAGGACTATGAAAAGTATTAACATGAGATGTAATATTCAAGCAAATTATTTGAAGTAACCATAGGTACAAATGATATTCCATGCTTTTATCACAATATCCTGTACTGCCTGGGGGAGAACCCCAGCTCCCAAAAAAGCAATTTTATGTACCTTCATACATATATATTATGTATACATCTATAATATGTACATATATATTTGTATACATAATTTAATGCCGAGTGCTTTTAAAATATGCACATATCAATGACATAAACCTTTTGTAAATACACACCTGAGCTAAATATTACTTAGCTGTGTGCATTTTTCTTTGAGTTTCACTGGTGCGTTCAGAGCATGATCAGTTTGTGTCTTGTGGCATAAATTGTCACTTGAACCCCTGAATAAAAATATTGCTTCCACTCTGTCATAAAGAGAGAATATATTCTGACTGTTGCTCTAGGTACAAATGTATCTGTCACATTTGAGAAGGCAAGAGTTGAATACATGTTTCTGCTGTCAGAAATGCAGCAGTTAAACCCTAAATAATATCCATAGGATTAAGATCCAAGTACTCTACAAGAAATCTATATGAAGTTATCTTTCCACATTTCCTCTCTATCCGCTATCATAGACTATGGAAGATAATTTAAGAAGAGCTCTAGTATGTATGCTCATTATCTCCATTTTCGGATAAGTGGAGCAAACAGCTTCACCCTAACAGATTAGTAGCAAAATAGTACACATTCCTCTATGCTAAATGAATGAAAAAAGCAGGATTGAGTCAGAATGGGGGCAGAGGGAGAGAGACAGGAGGATTTTTTAAAATAATTTTCTGAATAATCAGGAAATCCAGTGAGACAAACAGAGTGTGTAGAGAACAAGCCAGAATTATCAAATTACCATGACAACCATAGGCAAGAACCCAGAGAGAATCAGGTAAAGATATTACAGTAGAATTACAATTAACTTCACATTTATTAATTTATTTTTAAAAAAATAATAATCCCAAGCAATCAGGAAGAAATATTTCCTTTGGCCTAGCTCATTGTGGTGCAAAGACTTGTGAAATACGGCCTTGTTTGTAATTTTGAAATTGCTTCGTAAATGTATATAAGTAACTTTTATTTTGATTTGAATATGCTGATAGTTTTAACCATCAGAATCTAATGTCAGATACAAAACTCATAATCACATATGCTTTAATTTGCTTGAAAATATAAGAGAAAAGAGAATTTAGAAAAGGTAGAGGGAGTGTGTGGGTATGTGTACACACACATAGCATGTATTTCTCTGTTACTCCTTAAAAATTCTCTCTTGTATGTTTTTCAAATGACTACTTTCTTCATTCAAATCTTTGATTAACACAAAACCAAAAAGCTTTAAAACTTAATACAGTAAAAAAATAAGTAAAACCGAAGTGGAGTGAAAGTCAAATAAGTAAGAGTGGTGGTGTTTATTTAAAAAAGCTACAGGTTAACCAGCAGGTGGTTAATCAGATTATCTGTTGAATATGGCTTGACATTCTGTTTTAATACTTCATTTCATATAACACTGTTTACGTATATTCGGAAGATAGATGTATACAGTTCTGAAAGGCAGAGATCCATGTTTAGAGACAGAAGGGAGGATTTGTTCACATGGGGGTGATGGACTTTTTTGCCCAGGTTTGAACAAAGCTCTCAGACTGTTAACACTTGAGTATACAAAAAAGATTCCCCCAGTGCTTTGTCTTTTCTATTGTTTTATGCCACTATCTGAATGCAGATTGCATTTTGCATGAGCGTGTAAACATGCCCATATTGATATTTTTAAATGCCGCCCTAAGTTTGCCGTGTGGTCAGGGAGAGCAGTGATGCACTCCATTGTTCCCTGCTATGATGTCATGCTCAGACTTCGCCCTGGTTAAACAGGATTCAGTTTACTGCTCTGCAGCAAAATGTCTTTAGGGAAGACAGATCTATTGCTGTAACAGAGATGGAAAGAAACAATGTGAAAGACAAGCAACAAAAAAAAAAAAAAAAAAAAAAAAACCAAACAAGAGAAAAAACAACATAGGGAAATGAGTATAAATTCTGACTAAAATATTTGCTGCCTATATTTTTCTCTACACCTTTACAGAAGTAGATATGCACTCTCATCTATACACATACTCAAACAGTGCATAGCTCAAAGGTGTGTTTATTTTAATCTTGGGAACTAGGACAAGCTGAAATTCACTCTCAGGACTTGCATCATCACTAAGATTGCTCTTAAACATGCAGTCTTGTATCACACTGTTCATTCTTTTTATTCACACTAACCACACGTGGAGTGCACGTAATGGGTCTAATCCTGCTAGCTGATGTTAATCCACTGATGTTAGTGAGAGCTAAAGACATCAGGCATGCTACAACATCCAGTGGTAAATTAATTCTTTTCCACAGCAGCTGAAAACTCTGTGTGGGGATAGTGAGGGGAAGAAAGAGGATATCCTTTTAATTATGTTGGGAGATCCTGAGCTAGAAGAGGAATCTTAAGGGACTGAGTGGGGAGAAGGAGGTCCTTACTTCTCACTTCCTCCCTCCCTCCTGGCTTTCAAAAAAAAACCAAAAAAAAAAAAAACCACCAAAAAAAAAAAAGCACCCCACACAAAAACCAGAACAAAACAAAACAACAAACAAAAAACAAAAATAAGCCCCAAACCAAAAAGCCCTGGGGCCAGTCCTTCCGGAATAGGGACAGTTGGCAGGTATGTGTTAATCTTGTTCCCAGCACTTCAGAGGAGCCACGCACAGAGGCTCACCCTGTCCTTTCAAATCAGCGCTTCCTGTCCTTCAAGAGTTAACCTTCTCTAGAACATTTTTTTTCACTATCTCAGAAAGAAAAAAAAAAAAACCACACACACACACGAAAAAAACCAACCCAACAAAAAAACCCCAAAACCCAAAAACCCCCCAAACCCAAACCTGCAGAGCTGAGAGGCTGCAGATCACAAGGCCATTCTGATAGCCTCCTGTCCCCATGGCAACAGCAACGGCATTTATCAGTTCCTTATGAGAGCAGGCACAGCAAATCTGCATTGCACATGGCAGCCTTCCAGCCTTTCAAATGAAAGAGCACTTTGAACTGCTGCCAAGTGTGGAAGGAGCAGAGCTGTCAGGACTGCTTAATGCTGGCAGTTTGTACTTGGGAGCCTTTCAGTTCCCAGAATCCTTCAGCATGGCAGCCTGCCAGGTACTTAGCGGAAGCTAAAAACTAACCCCCAGACCATTCACTGCAGTGCACTCAAAATTTTCCACATGTACCATGTCACAAGTGCAGACTGTACAATGAAAGCAAACGCCTTCTGCTTGGGATTCTAATTTTATTAATAATCTAGGAAAAAGCAATCAGAGATTAACTGGCTGACAGCACTACGGTATAGCCACTGTTTATAACTAGGGGGGTGTATGTCAAATGTGTATTTCATCCCTTAGAAATAGAATTAGCTCAGACAACAGGGGCTGCACAGCCCTAAATCTACATGCAGTACCTGAAAATGGAAAGATTAGTGTTAGCAAAAGGGAGAGGATGGTTATTTACAGTGGAGTGTTTTTAGCAGTCATTATCAAATGCATAGCAATTAGATGTGAAAAAGAAAAATAAAACAGTATTACTGGCTGGTAACTATTTTTTGCCCTTACCCTCTGCATTTTGATGACATTGTGAGAATCTTGGAAGCTGGCGAGAATCATGGAAGCTGGCTGATGAGTGTAGCAGAGATACATGGCTCTTGGTGGGTTTCCTTTCAGTGGAGAGTCTTCATGTGAACTTTTTATTGTTTTGCATTACCCAGAGCACAAGGGCTTCTACTGGCAGAGGAAACAAATTGGCACAGTTCTGCTTTTTTTTTTTTTTTTTTTTTTTTTTAATCTGCACTGAGATCAAGGGCAAGGGCTTCATTTTCCAGCACTAGTCATAAGCCTTTAGCACAAATAGAATGAAAATTGTCTGTCGCTCAGGCAGTTGGACAGGGTTCAGGAAAACTATGTCTGGCACTAATTCCAAAGGGAGGAAGGTTTGGTTCAATCCAGCATCATTAATTTCAGTAAACTGTTTTCACTAGTCTATATCCCACTGTTCAAGAGCTGTTTATTATCTTTTACTAAATGTTGTTTTTTGGAGAACAGAGTAATGAAAAATACCTGATATTACTTACATACATAAGTATACTCTCATGTGTATGTATACACATAAATAGATATGGTATGTGAGGCTGTATTCTTTTTTTTTTTTTTACTTTTCTCTTTTTCTAAACAATTGCTTGTTTCTTACCTTGCCTTCCCATTACAAAACATATTTTTAATGCCAAATATAAAATAGTAAAAATAGCCCAGAAGGCAAAAGAGAGACAGAAAGAGAGTGTGTGAGAGAGAGAGAGAGAGAAGAGAGAGAGAAAGAGAGAGATGAAAAACCCTGGAGCAAAGACAATCTCAACAAATTTGTGAGTTTCACCAAAAAACCAAGGAAATGTAGAGCCTCTTTTTCACCTTGCAGCTATCTTTGGCTGCTGCTTGAAGATTTGACTTAATTCACCCAGGCAGTAGTGTCTAAAAGTAATACACCAAGACAGTTAATTTTGGCACTTAGTCTCCCTTAGGAATTTTACCAACAGTCTTTGTAAGGAAAGTAAATGATCTTTTTTTTTCCTCTTGGTTTCTCCTCATGGCTCATCTTGATATGTGCTAATAAAAGAAACTGCCCCCACCCCCCCCCCCCCTTCTATTCTCACCATTATCCTCTGTCCATATCATCCTTCTTTCAATAACAATATTAATCAGCACTTGTAACATGGTCTTCGAGAAAAAGCGGGTTTGGTCTTTTCAGATGGCCTAGTTAGAGAGGAAAAGGAGGTAATGCTGAGTGAAATAACTTAAAATAGTGTCAGAATCTTTTTCTTTTCTTTCTTTTTCTTTTCTTTTCTTTTCTTTTCTTTTCTTTTCTTTTCTTTTCTTTTCTTTTCTTTTCTTTTCTTTTCTTTTCTTTTCTTTTCTTTTCTTTTCTTTTCTTTTCTTTTCTTTTTTTCCCCCCTTTCCCACCTCCCTCATTTTTTGGAAAACACAGTACAGTTTTGTTCAGTTCTCAAGTGTTATTAATCACTGGTGGAGGCCAAAAGCAGGGATATTTTTCTTGGCAGCACGTTTTGATAAACAATCTGTGTATGGGGTGAAGGGAGGGAGGAGCCTGTCTTGCTGGTAACTAAGCTAATGTTTGGCAGATTCTTAACTGCCACGAAAGTGCAAGTGGCTCTCAGTGGGAATAGCCTTAAAAATGTACCGATTCAGTTGATTCATTGTTGTTGATTGTTTACTACGTCCACAGGATGTAAGATGAAAACAGTCCAGGAAAATGTAAAAATAACAACAGCAGAGGCCCCAGCTATGCATATCCCAGCCTAAAACACACTGCCCAGTCGTTAGTCCCTTGCAGAGTGAGCAGAATTAATTATAGGTGTCTTATTTTGCACTGTAAGGTTTGGCAAAGGTTAATGTGTGGAAATCTAGGCTCCCAGGCAGGTTTTCAAAACTTGAAGACAGCGGTAGGAAAATCGGTGTGGGGTGGCTCTCAAAGAGGGACCCCTCTCAGCGCTTGCCGAGGCAGGAGCCAGAGGCTGTGCCGGGCCCGGGGGAGCCGCCGCGCTGCACACGGGGCGCGGCCCGGCCGCGGGCAGGGCAGCCCCCGCCCCGCTGCGCCCTCGGCTCCGCGCTCCAGCGCCCATGTGGAAATGGGACCGGGAAAAGCAGAGGAAACGAGAAGCAGCGTCCGTTAAGAAACGCGTCTTAAGAAGAGTTCCTAGGTGGAGACACAATAAACTCTGTATGTCAGCAAGACTCACTACCTGAAAAATAGTAGGAAAAAAACAGAATTATAATGAGATGAGAACTGAAATGATAAACAGAAACATGTAACTATTCCTATTCTTTGTAACTGAGTGTTTTGACACTTCCTGGCAGCTTCTAGTAGAAGACAATGTTGTTTAACTTTTAATTTGACAAAATTATGCAACTTCTTCCTGAAGTGTTTGTGTTTTGATTTGCTGAACACACTCTCTTTACCACCAAGTGCTCTGTTCACTGCTAATCTCTGCATTGTTTTGAAGCCAGTCATTTGATTGTGACGGATTTTATTTGCTATTCTGAGGTAAATCCATGTAAATTACACTTTCTGGAGTGTGCTACCCTTCTCATTCTTGTATTTTTTTCGAGCTGTAGCTGCTGTTTTGATCAGTAAAGAAAGCGCCATTTCTGTAAGTGCCTGCAGAAGAGCCAGCTGCTCTGATAGCTGCAGTGATCAGTGCCAAAACTTCTTAAAGCAAGCAGGAAAGAGTTAAACATATAGCCAGGCTGTGAGCGTTTAGAGCCAGACCAGACTGTTCATTCCCAAGCTGCTGAGATCATGGGCTCCTAATTATTATCACTTGCAAACTTTGGGGCTGTCTTATATTCTGCATAATTAACACTGGACAGCTGATCGATAATCTGCAGTACTCCTCTCTCATCCAGATCTACAGTAACCACCGTGTTTTGGGACCTCATGTCTGGGAGTGGCACGGAGCAGTGCCTGGGGTGCAGCCAGGCCACCTGAGTTTTGTTGCTTTGTCCTTCATGGTGTGTTGCACCCTCTGCTTTCCATACCTGCTGATTGCTCTAGGAAAGATAGTGGCCAGCTCCTGCACACTGTATTTTGTATGATCATTTTGATTCCTTCATTTAAATTGATGCTTCACCTGCTGTTTTATTGTTACACAGACCCATATGTGCATGTGTGTACTATCAAATAAAAATATGGTAATAGGAATAAAGGAAAAGGGGTTATCAGGTGTCAGTATTTATCCTAGGACTGAAAGGATGGAATTAGTAGATTCCACTTCTGATTGTGAAAATTATAGTCCTTGTCCCTTGAGACTACTGGCAGGTGATAAACTTTGGGCAATTTCTGTGGAATCCTTAATGCTGCATCCACAGTGCTGACTTGCGTTCCTGCACAGAAAACAGTAGCTGGGTAGCAATTGCTTGCAGCCACAGCTTCGTTCCTCCTTGCAATCTACTGCTTGGGAAGTTCTTACACTATTTTTTGTTTGTTCGCTTCTTTCTTTCAGTGAGCCAGATTAGACATCTGAATGGATTAATTGTTTGGGCTTCCTCTTTGCTTCCTCCAAAAGTAATATTAATTCTTGGATTATTTCAGAGCTAAGTAAACACCAGGCATGTTTAGTATAAATTCAGCAAGACCAATCTGATTGCTCCTGTCCCATCACTTGCATGGCAAAGAGAAAAGGCAGAAGGTGAGCGGGAAAGCTTGCTGCTACCCTTGCAAGGACAGTGTTGCCATAGATAGGGAAGCTTGTTACATTGCTACCGTTTAATCTATTTTCCCCTACCCAGATTAGATTGATACTGACAAGTCGTTCCCTGTGAAGGTGCCACAGCGTGGCATTTATTTGCATTTACATTGCAGTTCTCTTCATCAATCAGCTTTGCAGAGATCACTGCTGCTGCTGGCCATATTGTTGCTATGCTGACACTTCATCCTTAAGTGCTGCTTGCGTAATGGTACAGTACGTGCCCATGACCAAAGTTTAAATCAAAGTTTAATCATTACGGAAAGACAAACATATTTCTGCAACTGTGTATCCTGCAAGTAAGAGTAAAGGCAGTTTGGTCGGGTCACAGATGCTAATCTCTCTCTTTTTCTATTCACAAACTATAAAGGGAGTTGACAGCACCTGTAAATGGTTTTCTAAGACTAGATTATATCTAAGGTGATTATTATTTACACCCACTATAAAGACTGCTCTTGTGAGCCAAGAAGTTTGTTCCTGTGAGGTGAGTTTACCAAAAAAGGGCTTTCTTGCAGGAGGATTCAGTGGATCGAGGATCCAGGGTGAGGGGTAGTTCAAGCACATGGAGTGCCTTGTCATGTGTAACCCGGGGACTGAAATACAGTCAGGATATGTTGCAGTTCTGCATTCTTAGACATGCGGCATGAAGGGAAAGCAACTTGAGTTTTTTGAGCAGAGGTTGACCACAGCCCAGTTCTGCTCCTCATATGAAGATCAATGTGAGGCAGTAAAAGGATAGGAAAGGAGCTGACATTCCAGTATGAATCAGAGGGAACACATGCTTATTTAGTGAAGTAGAGACATATTAATGTAGAAATCCTGCAGCCATCACTAAATCACTGTGGCTGGAAGCAAAGATTTTACTTTGACCAGCTTTCATCTGCCATACTTCTGTGAAGCTTCTGTAATGTCCACAGTTTAGGTGTGAAATTTTTAAGGGTGAAATCCACTCCCCTTTAGCGCATCTTCTTCAGCCAATTTGCATACAAGAGACTCACATAATTCAAAGACTTTTCTATCTCTGCTTACCCGCCCCTACAAGCTTCCCCTGAAAATGAGTCACTTTGTCACAATTGATTTTCTAACTGTATTTTATCTGGTCCTACCATTTCTGTAACTTCAATGTGTGCATTTCATTAAGCTTTCCCTATAAAATAATTCCACACACGTATAATCAGACTCATTTGCCAGTTTTATAGACTAGAACCAGATACATATAAAATGCTTTGGACAACTAAAAATGGAAATGGCACATATTGGTGATATGAAATTAAATATTTAAAGGAAGGGGTTTTCTTGTCATGTGAGTTCCAAAACGTTATTAATCGAATAGAAGATGTCTTTCCCCGTTGGTGCTGCATGGCTGCTGAGCGTGCCGGTGTAAGGGAGCCGTGGCACCCCGCCATAGAAACACTTAAGTCCTTTTAAAGCACAGAGGGAAACCTGCAATGGACGGGGATTTCGGCGTTTCTAGCAACAAAGGAATCAGGAAGAGATACTGAAAGAAAGAAATCCACCCAACACAGCCCAGCTGGGAGAGGTTCCGCGTTCGCCGACTGCTTCCCCCGGCCCCCCCGCTGCGCGCTGTCTCCGCGGGCACCCGCGGCCGGCTGCGCGCCAGTGACGCGATGCCGGTGGCCGCCCGCGCCGGGTCCCGGCCGAACCGCGTCCTCGCAGTAACACTTTATTATTCTTTGGACGCAGGCAGCGATGTCGATGTTTGCAAGAACGGCTGCCGACTGCAACGACAGCAAAAGCGGGTTCTGCAGAGCCGTTCCTGGCCAGCACGGGCACCGGCGTGGCCGCGGGGCCGGGCGGGGAGCGGGCAACTTCGGGGATCGCGGGCGGGAGAAGGAAAGCTTCGGGGGGGGTTTATTTTGTTTTTCTCCCGGTGAAATGAATTCTTGGCTTATTTGCATGAACCGAGGTTGTTTTAAGTAATTTGACTGTTAACAGTGTTATGCAAATGTTAGCTAGCTATTTAAAGGGAGAAATAGAAGGAAAAAAAAAAGAGCCGTGTGTTCTCACAACGCCGGGGAAATCCTATGTCCCTTTACATTAGCGAGATGAGATCACAGAGATTACTCACTCACCTGCCTGGCCTCTCCTACACCCTTGAGCAATGCACAGCACTATCTTTCCCAGCCCAACCTTAAACACTTGGCAAACATGGCTGGTTTAAACAAATCAAAAGTGGAAGAGCTTCTGATGCAGTCACAGGCTTACATAAACTGTGTCATTCTGTCACTAGGATCACTGAAAGAGAAACACGAAATTGGATATTAAGGCGGGATCCCCCATTTGCCTCAGCAGTCGGAGCGCACGGGAATCCCACCGACAGTCGCGGTGGCAAAAAGCCGCGCAGCCGTCACGGAAGTAAAGCGGGACGAACCGCGGGCTTACAAAATCCCGAAAGCGAGACATCTGAACTTAGAAAGCGCAGTCAGGGAAAAAAAACAACCAACCAACCAAAAAAAAAAAAAAAAAAAAAAAAAAAAAACCCACCACCACCACGACGACGAGTGTGCATGCGCGTCCTGACCGCGGTGCCGCGGCGGGGGGCCGGCAGCACGGCCGGGGAGGAGGGTGAGGGCGCGATCTGGCGTTCAAGTTTCCAAACATAGCCGGCAGCGCAGGCTGCCCGCGCCCCGCCGCGCTCCAGCTGCGGCCGCGCCGGGGAGGGCGCGGGCAGCGCGCCGGGCATGCGCGCCCCGCGCAACAAGTGGGCTCTGCGCCGGCGGCCGGGGGGAGGGGAGCGGGGCGCGGGCGCTCGGCGGTGACGCGGGGCCCCGCCCGGGTGCAGCCGAGCCGGGAGCACGGCGCGGAGAAGGGGAGGGGCGTCGCGGCGCGGGGGGAGCGCGGCGCGGCGGAGGGGGCGCGCAGCCACACGCGGCGGCGCGCAGCACCCCGCGCTCGGACTGCGAGTAGCGGCGAGGATGTGAGTGAGGAGCAGGCGGCGCCGCTCGCCACGCTGCTGCCGCCGCCGCTGCTGCTGCTTCCCGGACTGCCACAGCTCCGCCAGCCCTCAGGGAAGCCGCCGCTGTCGGGATCGAACAGCTTCGTGTGGGTGCCCCTGTCTTGCTCACGGCGGTGGATAGGCACGTACCGAACTGCAAGCTCACGAGGCAGCCGTGGCGGGTGGAAGGTGACCCCCCCCCCCCAATCTTCCTTCGTGCACCTCCGCCTCCTCCCGGAGGAGGAGCAGCAGCAAGCGGAGAGCTAGAGAGCGCAGGGAAACAGAAGCGGCTAGAAAGCGACCCCCACCCAGCCAACCCCCCGGAGGAGCAGTGGAATCGTTTCCCACCCCACCAGGGCAGCAGCGACAGGACCACAGGTAGAAGAAGCCATCTCCGGCAGCAGGAGCGAACTAAAAGCGGACGATCCCCCTTGCTGAAAGGGGCAACAGGATCAGGTACGGAGAGCCACCCCCCCCTCCGTGCAGCCCGCGGGGGAAGACTGAGCCAGCCCCTACCCCGGCGGCAGCGGCAGCAGCTCCCCAGCCAGCAGCACCATGTCCGCCGCGCAGGTGTCCTCGTCGCGGAGGCAGTCA
The DNA here is from genome assembly GCF_048771995.1 of Taeniopygia guttata. NCBI lineage: Eukaryota > Metazoa > Chordata > Aves > Passeriformes > Estrildidae > Taeniopygia > Taeniopygia guttata. The sequence continues at coordinate 43,046,566 of NC_133030.1, read as the reverse complement.
TGCTACCTATGCGATCTGCCCCGCATGCCCTGGGCCATGATCTGGGACTTCACGGAGCCCGTCTGCCGGGGCTGCGTTAATTATGAGGGCGCCGACCGCATCGAGTTCGTGATCGAGACGGCCCGGCAGTTGAAACGGGCGCACGGCTGCTTCCAGGACGGTCGCTCCCCGGGCCCCCCGCCGCCGGTCGGCGTAAAGGCAGTGACGCTCTCCGCCAAAGAAGCGGCGGCGGCGGCGGCCCAGCAGCAGCTTAACCATGTGGATGCCACCTCCAAGGCGGCCTCGGCGGGGCTGACCCAGTCCAGCCTGGACCGCTACGGGCTCAGCGCCGCCGCGGCGGAGCAGCGCAGCCGCTTCGAGTACCCGCCGCCGCCGGGCAGCCTGGGCAGCAGCCATGGCGCCCGCCTGCCCAACGGACTGGGAGGCCCCAATGGCTTCCCCAAGCAGCCTGAGGACGGGCCACCGGAGCTGAACCGGCAGAGCCCCAACTCCTCCTCCTCCTCTTCCTCCTCCCGTCGCGGGGCGCACGGGGGGCTCGTGTCTGGCCTGCCCCCGGGGGCCGCCGGCGCTCAGATGAACGTGCCCCCCAACCTGCTGCCGCAGACGCTGCTGAACGGCCCCGCTGCCTCCGGCGTGGCGCTGCCTCCGCCGCACGGGGGCCTGAGCGGCCGCGGCGGCGGGGGTCCCCCCGCTCCCTCCGCCTCTTCCCAAGGGGGCACCTGCGGCGGCGGTGCCGGGGGAGGCGGCGGCTCGTCCTCCGAGGCCTGCGGCAAGCGGCCGGGCTCGGTATCCAGCAGTGACCAAGAGCGGGAGCTGAAGGAGAAGCAGCGCAACGCGGAGGCGCTGGCCGAGCTTAGCGAGAGTTTGCGGAATCGCGCCGAGGAGTGGGCCAGCAAGCCCAAGATCGTGAGGGACACGCTGCTCACTCTGGCCGGCTGCACCCCCTACGAGGTGCGCTTCAAGAAGGATCACGCCCTGCTGGGCCGCGTCTTTGCCTTCGACGCCGTCTCCAAGCCGGGCATGGACTATGAGCTGAAACTCTTCATCGAGTACCCTAGCGGCTCCGGCACCGTCTTCTCCAGCGCCTCTGGCGTGGCCAAGCAGATGTACCAGGACTGTATGAAGGACTTCGGCCGCGGCCTCTCCTCGGGCTTCAAGTACCTGGAGTACGAGAAGAAGCACGGCTCTGGCGACTGGCGGCTCCTGGGGGACCTGCTGCCCGAGTCTGTGCGCTTCTTCAAGGAGCTGGTGGGCGCCGACATGCTGCCGCAGCCCTACCTGGACGCCAGCTGCCCCATGCTGCCCACGGCGCTGGTGAGTCTCCCGCGGCCGGGGGCCGGGGCCGGCGGGGCGCAGGGCACGGCCGCCGCCTCTAGGGGACCTGGTGGTGGCGGCGGCGGCGGCGGCGGCGGGGCGATGCGCAAGAGGAAAGCCTCTCCTGAACCCTCGGACTCGGCCGAGGGGGCTCTGAAGCTCAGCGACGAGCAGCAGCGGCAGCAGTGGATGGCCAGTCAGAGCGAAGCGCTCAAGCTCACCATGTCGGCCGGGGGCTTCGGGGCGGTGCATGGCGGGGGTCCCCCGCCGCCGCCGCCCCTCGGGCCTCACTCCAACCGGACCACGCCACCCGAGTCCGCCCCCCAGAACGGACAGTCCCCCATGGCCGCCCTCATGTCGGTGGCCGACACGCTGGGCAATGCCCACTCGCCCAAGGACGGCAGCTCGGTGCACTCCACCACGTCCACCCGCAGGAACAGCAGCAGCCCCGTGTCCCCGGCCTCGGTGCCGGGCCAGCGCCGTCTGGCCTCCCGCAACGGGGACATGAACCTGCAAGTGGCCCCTCCTCCCCCCAGCACCCACCCCGCCATGGACCAAGTGCACCCGCAAAACATTCCGGACTCCCCCATGGCCAACAGTGGGCCCCTGTGCTGCACCATTTGCCACGAACGCTTGGAGGACACCCACTTTGTTCAGTGCCCCTCTGTGCCCAGCCACAAGTTCTGCTTCCCTTGTTCCAGAGAAAGCATCAAGGCCCAAGGGGCGACTGGTGAAGTCTACTGCCCCAGTGGAGAGAAATGCCCCCTAGTCGGTTCCAATGTGCCTTGGGCATTTATGCAGGGCGAGATCGCGACCATTTTAGCTGGGGACGTTAAAGTGAAAAAGGAGAGAGACCCTTGAGTAAGAAATCCAATCCCTTCAGACTCCTGAAGATGTAGAATTGTGAATATAACAAACTGCAAAAGTTAGTCTTATGTATAGACATTATTTTCGTCGTATGTTTCTATATTTTGAAACAAAGGTATGTACTCTTCTTCATTTGAAGGATAGAGCTGGTTTTTGTTAAACAGAATATAATATTGTTTGGTTACTACATAATACCTGTTCTCATTTCTTTGGCAGTGTGTTGGCTAGGTACACAGTTAATAGCCCTTAGCGATTACCTGCTGCTGGTGTGTATTTTTGTAAATGTATGCACTTCTCTGAAAGAAGAAGAAAAACACAAAAGACAAAAAAAAAATTTTTTTTTGCCAAGGCCAGTGTTGATGCCTAAAAAATTGCTACAAAAATGGTGACAGCTTATGTTTTACAAGCCCTGAGTGTTAGTCTTTCACCTTTTTTTTTTTTTTCGTTTTTGGTTTTTTTTTTGTTGCAAAACGGTGGGGTGGCTGTGGGGGGAGGGTGTTTTTTTGTTGCAAGTTTGTAAGGAAAATGTTTCATTTTGTTTCTATTGATCTGAACGTTTTTTAATCTTCATGTGTTTTTTGTTTTTGCTTTTATTGATGCACGGATGCTTTTGAACAGTAGAGCAAAATGCTGTACATGAGAAACATGCTCTGTTTGTCCTTTATACATTTCTGTAGTTAACAGAACACTGTAATGTGCCTTGGAGCTTAGTAAATTGTAATAAATTCAATTGATATTAATACTTCTTGAGTAGCAAGTTTTATTTTTCCCTAAGCTTAGGCAGTATGCACAAGCCGTGTTGGCTTTTTAAAGGTCTCCATTATACCAAGAGTCTGCAGTTCGTTGTGATAATTGTGGCACTTGTATGCACATTTTCACTTATATGTAGTAAGATGACGATGGTGTTATCAAACTTACTTAAATCTTGGCACTGTGCCTATTTACATTTCACCTTTAATGTTGCAGTAACGGTTGCTGACTAAGCATTTTCTATTTACTGTTCCTGCATCTCATTTCCTCCTCCCTTCTCCTCCCCTCCAGTAGCTCTCCAGCTGCAAGCTGTTTGCAATACAGGATGCATACATTGTCTGTGCAATTTATTAAGGCTTGAGATTTAAAATGAAGCCTTCTTTTCACAAAAAAAACCAAAAACCAACAAACAACCCAGCATCCCATAGTTAATAATTTTGGTTGATTTTAAGAGTGCTTGTCAGAGTTAGACATTAGCCACAAACTCATGGTAAGGCAGGACTGTAGCTGAACTGAGTACAGAAAAGGGTAGCATGAAATAACAGCTTCTACAGTTAGTGTTGCAGCTGGTGGGTTGCTACCCCATTTAGGCATTGGCTTTTCATAAGTTGAATTGATGAGCAGTTCAGGGGCCTTATTGTGTTTTCAGGCAAGGAAGCTTCCTTTAAGCACTGAAGTGAATGCTTTCTTTTTGGCAATGATTATATGTGATTCTTTGTATAATTTACAATTCTGTGTGACATTGGCATTTTCTGGAGATAGGGGAGCAGTGTAGTACCTGTTAAGTGATCAACAGGCAAAGTAAATACACAGGCCTCATGCTAGCTAGAAAATGCAAACAAACCTAACGTGAACTTTGTCCTTTTCAGTGAGGCAAATGGAGGAAAGGGGAAAACCTGAAAAAAAACTCAGCAGCACTGCAGAAATCCTTTGCAGTTTGATCAGCAGAATATAGAGCTGTTCCAAATGCAACAGTATCATAGGGTATGAGCTCTTAGTTTAATTCAATAGTAGGGATCCCCACCCACCAAAGCCCCATAGTTGTATAAAAGAAAGTCTGGATGGCATTTGGTATCTGCTTGGTCTTAATACATACTTGATTTGTATTCCTGGTGGGAAGGATGGTAGAAGCCTTGAGACTATGTGCTTAGTGTGCCTACAGATCTTTGCAGTCTTGTATAGATACACTCTGGCTGTTTCGTGTGTGTGTGGGGAGGGGGTGGGGTTTGTTATGTTCTGAGATTTAGTATTTGGCATCACTATATCTGTGATTTCAGACAATGACTCTGTGTGTGTATATATATAATTTTTTTCTGACAAGTGATATATCAGTGCTTAAAAATCTCCAAGCATATTGTTCTTATGTAATGGATCAAAGAAATAATGCAGAAAAGGAATGTTTTGAGTTAATTGTTGGATACAACTTACATGTTTTTTAGAATAGAGATTTGTACTGATCCTATTTTCAGTTATTTCTAAGCATGCAATTCTCACAGCAGTTTATTTTAAAATCATGAGATAGGGAGATTAACATTGTAAGCTCATGACTGGCAGAGAAAAAAATTGTACACATGGTTGAAATTCAACTTTAAACTTAAGGAGAAGTAATATTAATATGTGAATTGCAACTGCTATTAAAAGAGAACTACTACTGGCTATTCAATATTTAATTGTATCACAGAAGTCTGAATACCCTGATTTATATAAACAGAACCACTCCTGTAATCTTGAAATCATTCATCAGTAGTTATAGCTAGAAAGGGACCCATCTGGTGGATTTTTAAAATTTCAGATCATTTTTGAAAAGATCTTCCTTTTTGAAACATAAGCCCACTTATGAGACTAATCAGTTTGATTTTTAGCAGGCAAAGGAAAGGTAAGGTGCAGTAAAACATTGGTGGAAAATAAACTTGAAGTGAATTGTAATACTGCAGTTAATTAAAGTTAACCATAGCTACAGGGTGTTTGTTGTATGGAGGTTTTTTGTAACCATGTGACCTTTTCTTTTACTCTGGCTCATTAAGCAGCCAGTCTGGGCATATTAGCCAGCATTTCTTTGAACCCACTCCATAGGTTTTTATCTGTCTGAAGATGTCCACAGCTGACAAACAAGTTGTAACCTTTTTTCGAGGAGGAAAAGGGAGCTGCTGAGTGAGTCTCATGTACAGAGATTCAGCTTATTTCTGTATTTTACAGTATTACAGTAATGCTCCCATCCCCCATACTTGCCAGTTATTTAAGGTACAGCTGAATGTTTGCTTGAATAAATGGTGTAAGTTAATTTATTTGTCCAGATGGTCATTTATTGTGCTTTCATTCCTTCTTGTAATGGGGAAGTATTTAAACGGTTTATTTTCCCAGGGAGGGTTGTTGTGTTTTGCTTTTTGGTTGGTTTTTTTTTTTTTTTTCCCAGTTAGATTATTCTTGACATTTCTTTTAATAGCCTTATAGCCTATTTTCTTAGAAATGGGTTAGAACATGTGTGTCACTGGATGTTTGTTTTTTAAGCATTGGCAGCTGTGTGTGAGTTGGAGATAGATGTGTTTGTGCAGTGAAGAGCTGCTATGTCCATTTGGGGGAAATACTACACAGTTCCAACAGGAACTTGAGTTTACCAATGGTAACTGGACCTTGTTATCTTTTTTATTTGCTTAGCAATTGTTGTGCATATGAGCATGCTCACCTCCTCGAACTAGTCAGGACTAACATTGTTTTGAAACTGCAATCTCTTCAAATAGGCTGGCTGCCAGCACAGCTTTGCAGGGCTGCAGCAGTCACTGGAAAAAGGGTTGTCTGCTTCTTTATGTGTCTTGTGAGCTGAGATTTTCTTCCCCTCAAGGGAAAGGGCTTTGTCTTCAGAGCTCTCAGGTTCCCAGCTTACTATGCAGTAGTTGCCTTGCAGCTTCCCTTTTTCCTAAGTCTTGCCTTTTTTTTTTTTTTTTTTTTTTTTTTTTTTTTTTTTTGGTATGCAGTCATTCTCCATTCATTGTAGGATGGATTGTGTTGTGCATTAGCAACTTCTTTCTCTGCCAAAGTGACACATCCTGTAGCTCTGCAGCAGAGTACTGAACTGTCACTGTAGTGCTGACTCTTGTAAGGCTATTCTTGAAGCAGAACAGCTTCCCCCTTGGCGTTCAGCCATCAGAATCCATTACAGCATGCATTTTCTACCCAAAACATAGCTCTGTACCTACAGACTTGTCCTTAAAACCATCCCCCAGAAGATGCAGAGGGCATGGTTATACCTTCCTGTATAGAAACACACACTGCTGGGTTTATCTTCAAGGTGTCTGAAAACCATGTAACCAAGCTTTCGTTGTTTCAGCCCCTGCCTTAAAACCTCTAATGCAGTTTGGTAAAGGGAATGCCTCTGCTGATAGGGTGATGTGAAAAGAACAGCAAGGTCTTTTCCCAGATGTATGTCTTAAAAGAAGAATTAGGCATGTGTGTGCTGACTGAGGCTACCACAGGGCTCCTCTGATGAGCCAGACAAACATCTCTGTCTCCACGTGTTTGCCACAGGGCAGCCCAGCCCCACACTGCCAACCCTGAGTGGGAGGCTCTGCAGGAATCCAGTTCTTCTCCCTGGGAATGGACTTGCCTAACTCCATGAGAAGAAACATGGGAGATTACGTGTCACTTCAAGTTTTTGACAGCAAACCCACTCTCAGCCATTCAGAAAACTGTAGGGTGAACAGTAAAAGGGAGCAGTTAGACACGTGAATAGGAGGGGGAGGATGCTCACCTAAAGTTTGTCTGGCCAGTACAGTCTGTGACTGGTTGGACTGGCTGAGCTACTTGGGGCTAGGTAGGTTCAAGATTCCAAGGTCTGACTGCTTGGCTGGATGCAATGAACCATGCTGGTATAAGTGTGAGGGGATGCAGCTACCCTGAAGTGTTCTCTCTCCCTCCTCACTGACACAGCCACACAACCCTGCCTATTGCCGGGTTGAGACTGCATTCTCCTCGCTGCTGTGTGCCTTGCCTTCCCGAAGCGCCCTTGCAAGGTTTTTTGGAGGCGGTGGGAGCAGGGGTGGAGGTGAGGAAGGTCAAGCTTCTTAGGTTTCAGCTGATTTGGCATCCGCTCACAGCCCTCCCCGCCCCACCCCCCTCCCCCGTAGCCCTGCTTGGCCATATGCACTCGCTGCTGCTTTTATGACCCTTTGCAAAGAAACCTTTAAGATGTGAACTGCTGCAAATTGCAATTTATTTTCAGGAAATTTCCCTTTCCCCTTTCCTACACGATCATCGTTAACAGTGAGAAGACTCTGGTTTTCTGTGGTCCCCGAAGACCCTATAATGGAGGGCTGTGCCTTTCTCTCTGGCTGGCACTGCTCTCCCGGCAGTACTGGCTGTGCCAGGCCACCCGTTCGCTCAAGTCTGCTTCAGTGGGGTATCTTTCTAATTTTTTTTTGGCCAGCACAAAGGCCCTTTACTTTGTTTAAGGAGTGGAGGCTGAGCCTGGCAGCTCCACCGCAGCGCGGAGCGGCTTGGCACTGCTGCGGCACGGCAACTTAGGCAGGGACTGAACCGAACTGAATCAAACCGGGCTGGGCTGGGGAGGGTCGCCAGGGCACGCAGTTGCCGCTGGGCTGGGCCGACCTAGACAGCCATGTGATTGCCTGCCCGCCCGCCTGCCCTCCTGCCTGCCCGCCTCTGCGCAGGGGATGGGAACGGGGACACGAAACATGTCTGTGCAGCTTCAAGGAGCCGAACAGAATTCCCCACTGTCATCATCCTCCTCCCCTCCCTCCCTGCAGGCTGCCAGAGAGGAGGGCTGATTACAGCTCCGCTATTGTTCAAGTAACCTACAAATGGATTTGCATGGAGGCAGGTTGGGAGGGGCGGAGGGTGGGATTTATTAGCAGCAGCTAAATTCGTCGGGATTACTATTAGACTGAGAGCTTCTCAATGGGAATGATCCCTGGGTGAGCGATGGGGTGGAGGGGAGGGACTGGAAAGCTCCTTTTCTGCAACTAGGTGAAGGGGTGGCTGGCTCCAGCCGAGTAGCAGAGGCAGGCAGGGTGCAGCTGGCCGGGACGGCGCTTCACCTCGGTTTAAACTGTAACCCTCTATTCCAAGCACGCAGCTCCTGGCAGCGCCGCTCATACCAAAGCCTTGACTCAGGGTTATCTGCATGCTGGGTAATAAGCAGCGTCACCAGAGGAATGTGCAGAGAAAGCAGCCATGCTGCTGCAAGCCTCCGCTCGCTCCTCAGGCAAACCACTGATTTAGCAGCCTGCTTCTGCTTCTGGGCTGCCAAACTGGGTGAGGCGTAGGGGGCTTCTCCAGGGGGGACAGCCCCTAGTCGGTTTGAAGCCAAAACAGCGTTTTGCCCTTCCTTAAGCAAGTGTTTTTTATGCAAAGTTGCCTGGGACTTTGCTAACCATATTTGAGAACTGTGCCTAGGAAAGGGTGAAGCTACTCCTCAAGTTACCACATTAGTTTATCTATTTTCCAGATGGGTAAGCTCAAATGTTTGAGCCAGAGTCACACAGCAAATGCCTATCAGAACAAGGGAGACCATAGCCATTGGTTACTGCCCCAAATGCTTGTCTCCCTTCCTCTGGAATAAAAGCATGTTGTCACAACAACTGTGCAGCTGAACTGAAAAGCGCTTGTGTGACACAGGTGTTTGGGAACAACAACGTTCAGTGCCAGGCCAGTTGCCTGTAGTGTGTGTGCATCCTTCACTCTGATAGCTCCGAGGCTGGAGGCTGTTGCTGTTCTTGCTGATGCAACATACAGAGGGCTGGGGTGAAGAAGAGTGCATACCTGTGTGTCAGAGGTAGGAGCTCCCCTTTGGCTATGATGGAAAACACACCACATCCAAATCAAAGACAGTACGGGGTTGCTTTGCATTGCTATATTCCGGATTATCTAAGGCAATCTTACTCTTCCCTGCACACATCATGGCAACAAGAGACAAAATCATAGTGTTGCTCAGGTTTTCATTTGAACATGTCCAGACTGGCACACTGTTGGAGTAAGGACAATACGCTTTTGTAGGTTTGATGTATGTAAGAGCTAAGGGCAGAATTAGGGAGGGAGTGGGAAGCCTGAATATCTGGTCTGCTACTGGAAAATATAGGCCAGGGACTTGAAAGTTTATTTGATCTAGCTTGATATGCTAGACATTTTCCCTTAGAACTCAGTGTCTATAACTGATTTCTGTAAAATATAAAGACAAGGTATAAAACATTTGAGATTAAAACAACTGAAAGAGCTCTTATCTTCCTGCAGCAGTAACTTTTGGAGTATTTTTTACTTGCTCAAGTATTGTTGATGTTCTTGACTCCCTGTTACATGTAAAGATAATTCCTCCCTGAAGAATTCAGACTGCAGTGATAAGAAGGGCCAGTTGGCACATTTATTGTATGCCATCTCCTGCAATTAAAGATTATGCTGTGTATCTTATCAAAAAGATGCAGCCTTTTCAAGAGCTGTACCTTGCTAAGTGTATATACTCATTTTTGGCAAACATTTGCTGTGGTTTTGAGGGGTTCCCTGACTCCAACTCCCATCCAGCAGTCAACTTTTGTGTTAATCCGGCTGAACTCATTCAGCTGTGCTCACTGCACCATTTCTGCTGGAGGGGAGGTAGCAAGAGGTGCAGGCATCAAGGACAGTATCAGTTGTGTGATATGTGGATATCTAGTCACATTCTGCTAACAAGGACCTGTGGCCTAAGATAGATTCATTAGTCAGCAGCCTTGATAGAATGTCTAGTGGTTTGTGTGACAGTTAAATACCAGGAAGCAATGCAGAAATTCTCATGCTCTTTTGTACCTGTCTTTCCTCATGCTAGAACTGATGACAGCATTTCTTGAGAACTGCACTGCACTGCACATGCTTAATACAAAGAGCAGCTCCTTTCAGGTTTTTGCGTGATTAGTTGCAGGTCTCTGCATAGATCTTCTCTGTTCTGTTGGCTGGTTTTTTACAGTACATATTTTGCAAGTTACAGCTTGAAGCTTCCTCCTTGCAGAAGGTTCTGTCATTTGAAGGAACCCCACCCTGCTCTCCCTTGAAGATGTGCAATCCTAGGCTGTGTTTGAGCATGCCTGGGAAGGCAGGTGCAGCCTGGCTGGATCCTCAACATTGCCTGCAAATAAACACTGCTTAAACAAATTGGACTAAAAAGAACACTCAAGATTCAGATAATAATCAGGACAGGTTTTGCTCTGTAGTCTCTATTCTGTGCTTTTCCCATCCCCCTCTCCCTTGAGTTATAGCCCAGAATATATGACATGATTGAGTTGCTATGGAAATAATTTACAACATAAACTATATAACAGTGAAAGTTCTTAATAGTACCTCTGTTGAAAACAACAACATCACATTACAGTCACTTTAAAACTCCCCATATTTCCCTTCTGTTGTTGTAAATGAGGACTTAGGTAAAATTAAAGGATTATTTTCTAATATTTTAAGGAAAATAATCCTTTTAGCATAGAACATATAAATGCAGTTGTATTCTTCCTCACTTGACCAGCACATGCATAGCTGTCAGATATGTCTTCCAGCTCAGAAAAGATGGAAGACGCTTAAAGCCAGTAAAATTCTTCAAACCTTAGAAGCAAGGGATCAGATTAGAGCAAGGTTATTTTCCTGCTAGAAGCAGGCCCTTCATGGTCTTATCTTGGTCTGAGTCTGTGGGAATTGTAGGCTGTCACCTGCTCCAAACCATTTCCTCCTCAGATGACCTTTGTAGAGTTGCCTGATTCCTTCCCAGCGTGCTGAGAGTCACCATATTTATATTATTTGCTGCAAGCATTTAAGGCATCAGTCCTTGGCAGCACACATATCCTTACTCTCAGGGTCTTGTCCAAACTAAGTTGTACAGTTTGATGGGGACCCATCCCATTACCACACAGACTTCTCAATGATGTTCTATTTCAGGGTTGTAATCAAGTCTATGTACTGATACACCAACTTTCTTTGATGCCTAAATATGTCTGGGTCTGGATAGCTCTTTTACTAAGCTCTTAAGGCTTTTTGGCTGTTGTTCCCTAAGGAATCCTGGCAATGTAGTTACCAGACTTCTCTTGATTTTTCATTTGGTTCACAGTGGAGTTCCCACACAATTTAAGACCATTTGGTCTCAATTCAACATTATACCACTTACTTACTGCACAGGAGTTTCTCTAACTGCTCTGTTGAACAGCTCCATGTCTCAAATGGCACACTTATCTGTATATGATGGACACATACCTGGAACAGGTGAACAATACCTGTTCCAGTGAACAATCCCTTCCCTTGTGCAAGTTTGCATGTCAGATGTGTATCACTGGAGTGTCCCTGCTCTCAGGAGAACCTTCTGTAAGCGGTGTGTAACCTCTTGTAGCAAAATGCTATAGTCTCACATGAATTCGTTTCCTCCATGCCACTTCCTCCATCATGTTACTCATGGAGGAATTCTCAAGGTGGCAATCCATTTAAGCTCTAGCAGCACACCCTGTGGATGTAATTCCAAGGCTATTTTCATTTCTGAACACGCAGGTAGTGATGTTCCCTGGGTGTAAATGAGCACATTCCCCATGAATATAATGCAGACCAGATGCCATGAGAGTATGCTTCTGGAGCCAGTCTCAAGCTGGCCAGAAGGAGAACCAATTAGCTCAACACTCCCTATGCTGTGTGGCCTTCGTTTGTTGAGGGGAGGTTTTCTGTAGCTACTCAGTTTTAATTCTCTACAGTAGCAGTATTAGGCATCTAGAGATACAGGTGTGCATATGTATTTTAACTCCATCAGCCCTGAACTTAGTTAGCCCAAACCACCTTCTGCCAGTCCTGCAGTACTCCCCAGGCCCCACGTCAGTATACATTGCAACAGTCTCTCCTGCTGAAGTGCAAGCTGCAGTTCCTGTTGCTTTTGTTGACTCTGCAGGAGGAGTGCCTGGTGTGCTACTGGTTTTTCACCAGCAGATAAATGACATTGCTGTCTTCCCCCCTCACAGCACAAGAGTCCATTGAGATATATCAACCTATGGGTTTTGCCAATAATTTTATGTAGTTGCTCTGTTTTTCTCTTAGTGATACAGGCCACTTGTCCGTCAATGTGCTTCATGGTACACAAACTTCTGGTTTACTTTCCCTGGGGATTTCTCTGTCTCAAGGTCCCAAGTCCATTCAGTTAGCAGTTTCTCCCCCTTTGTGCATATCTGCTTGCTGCAGCAAGGCAAACCACACAAATTCATCCATTTAATTTGCTCCCACTACTAAGTCCTTTCTGTAATTCCTCTGGCTCCTTCTCTGCTGGGTTTGATGATTTTACATAGGTGGTTTGCTTCAGGATCATGGGTCCTTTGGAGGGGCAGGTTACATTTAGCAATTGTTTGTAGCAATGTTATTTGTGGTATAAGCATAGCAACTTCAACAAAACTTTTTTTTTTCTCTTTGGGAATTTGTGAGGTTAAATTAGATGACAAATACGAATTATGAAAGGCCATGAGTCATTGTTCACTTGGAAGTATGATAGATGTCAGGATTAGAATTAAGTACACCTTACTTGGGACAGAAGAACTACTGTTGTTTTTTTACTTTCATAGCTTGAAATATGTATCACAGAGGTCACAAAGTATTCTGAGCTGGAAGGGACTCACAAGGATCATCCAGTCCAGCTCTTAAGTGAATGGCCCATACAGGGATCAATCCACAACCTCGGTGTTATTAGCACTGTAATCTAACCAACTGAGCTATCCCTTACAGATACACTTCCATTCTTGGCCTGCAGGACTTTCCAGTGCCTCTGTAAGCTCTTCCTGAGCTTACAGAGGTGGTACTGAATTGCCTTTGTATATATTTCCTTCTAATGAATGAATGAAATGAAATTGCTGAGTGTTGAAAGGGAGGATTGCTGTCAAGAAAGAGCAATAAATGGAAATGTACCTCTTTTGGAATGTGTGTCAAGGAGATCTGGAGACCCTTAACCTGAAATAGAGGATGAAGTAAGAACAAGTGCCAGTGGCAAAGGAAAGAAATGAAAATTATACAAACTCTATCCTTCAGCAGGTGGGGATGAAAAGGAAAGGGAGACATGCAGAGTTTTCTGGGTTTAAGTGCTTGAGAGATGCTCTGAAGCTGTTGTGATAGACACATAAAAGCCAAATGATTGCATAGCTATGAGCAGCAAAACTTTGCAGAGCAACAGAGGCACTAGAAATAAAATTAATTATAGTATAGTTGACCAATAGGTTGTGAGGTGAAGAGTCCCTTGTTACTAATTTATCAATTAATAAGAAACAAGTTTTTGAGATGAGAGGCATTAGATAATGAGAAACAAGATTGTTGCAAGATGATGGTTCTCAAATGTGGATCTTGTCAAATACTTTGGTGGCCATTATTGTTATATTCCTGTATTAGCCAAAGATATGCAACATAGTTTTTAGAAGACAAAGACATGGTTTTCTTAGAAATACTTATGATTTAAATACTAAAGGAGAAGAACCAAGAGGGGATGTTGAAATGTTTGAAAGTGCTATTTGAGCATAAAAAAATCAAACCAGTAGGACTTGGCACACTGCTGAATGGTGAATGATCCAGACAGTAGCAGGTTATATTTATGGCATACGCAGTCGTGCATGGTGTGAGAAAATAATTTTTCTAAGCATATTGCCTAGTTTCATTAAAAGTACCACGGTGTTTCTGGGGGAGGTCTGATTGTCACTGGATAACTTATTGGCAACTGTCTGTAAAATGGGCATCTGATCAGCTGTCTGTAAAATGGGCATCTGATCAGAAAGCAAATGCCAGGATGCATGAGGAATGAAAATGCTTGATGCTATGTGAAGCTTCGTACCGCCGTGACAGGAACCAAGATCTGCCCCTACCTGAAAGAGTATTGGTGACCCCATCTTAAAAATTATAATGAACCGTGTAAAGGGGTTTGGAGATAAGCCCATGAGAACAGTTAGAGACATGCAGAAATGTCTCTGCACCACAGCAGAAGTGCAGTTATTGTTTATTTATTCTACAGCTAAAGCCCCTTAGTATGCATAAGACTTTGCAGACAAATAGGACAGGTCTGTGCCTGAGGAATTTGTCTGCTGAGCAAGATGGAGCACAGCAAAAGAAAGCAAACCAAAAGAAGTGTGTTGGTACATATGCAGAGCAGGGAGGCAGTAGGAGGCAGAAAGAGCCACGGGAGAGGTCAGGGTCAAGGGTATCACCAGAGCCCTCCCAGGGTATGCACTTACCTTCCAGTAAGGCAGGCCCTTCTAGTATTGCTGTGGAGAGGAAAAGCTTCTTGTTTCATCTATGAGGTGTGACCTGTCTGCTTACAACTTCAGTACTGTAGGAAATACCCTCCAGACTCCACAAACAGTTTGCACTGACTTCTTTTTCTACATATTCAGATGCTTTTACAGCAGCTCCATATTTGTGTGCATGGAAAAGCAGCTGCATTGCACAAACAGCAAAAAATTTCATTTTGAATTCAAAAGCAAATTTTGGTGGACTTGTATTGCTATGCTTTAATATTCATGCACTTAAGATTTATTCATTCAAATGAATTTTAAGTTGAATTCTAAACATGAAAAAGGTAGTATTGCACATTTTGTCACAAACTTCTTGCTAGGTTACCAAACATGATACAAAATCGGTATCATTTTAGATGTGTAATTAGCCAGCATATCAGTAGACCTAAAAATGTTCATCAAATAATCATTTTGAGTGATGAAAATCTTGAGTATTTTCTAATCCAGTTGCAGCTAATTTCAGAAGAGAAGAAAATAATATTAATAGAATATGTTTTTTGTTGCATATTACTTGCTCAGTTCTAGTATTATGTATGCAAATCAGGTAATTTTGTACCTAATTGCCTGATTTGCATGCATAAATGTAGGTTGCACATGTGCAAATGATTTAATTCAAATTTAGTGTATGCCTAATATGTAAAGTGGCTGAAAACTTGAATCTATGTATCTGAATAACTCAGAATTTTTACTTAAATAAAACCAAAATTTACCAGCAGCTTTAGAGGTCAGACGAAGTAGATGGCCTTCTTTGGATGATTTTGCAGGTGCAGAAACCCTGGACTTTGAAATTTTTCTAGAGAAACAAGGAATTATTTGAATGCCCAGTGAGAGAAGTAAATAAAAATGTTCCTGTTGCCTTAAATGCTGTAAGAAAATCACAGAAAAATGTGACACTTGCCAAGTGGAAGAAGACAGAATCACTCAAAAGAAAATGCGGCTTTCGAAGTCTTAGATGATTTATCAGACAATTAAACCTAAGATAAAAAGTGTGAAAATACAATACTCAAATCTAAGTGCTTAAAACACTCTTTCAGGTAGTATCATGGCTATAAAAGGAACTGAGCTGACAGTTCTTGTGAATGAAGTTCTGTGACTTTAGGAGGAGATCCATGGGCAAAGGATTGAAAAGCCTCATTTGTTCTGCCATGCCATGCATTTCACCTCTGATCTGGAAGATAAAGAAGATCCAGACTTGGAAGATTAGCAGGCAAAAAAAAAAAAAAAAAAAAAAAAAAAAAAAAAAAACACAAAAAACAACAAAAAACCAAAAACGAAAAAACAACAGGCTCAAGATCCTGTTTTGTTATGAGTCTTTCTGAGGAGCTCCCAGTACTGGGATCAGATGCGTTGTCACCAGCAGTTTTCATAATGATGTGGAAGAGCAGGAAGTGTCCCTGAGGAGGGGAACTAAAATTACCAACAGCATTTTTACTGTGGCATCAGCTGTAGTCTAATACAGTGGTAGGCTGTTTTCTCCCTATTACTCAGAGCTCCTCTGCAAGCTCAATTTGCATACACACGGGTGACAACTACTGCTAAAATAAGCGTGTAGAAAAAATGGAAGAAATTTAAAGGCACATATGGACTCACAATTCCAAATTCTCATTCACACTAGTAAGAAGTGCAAGCAGGGTCAAAACAGGTATGACATATGCTTCTTCCAATGCCCCTTCATGCTGGCATGAAAAATTACTCTAAAAAATTACAGGTGTAGATTTGAATTCAGCACAAAATTATTTTCTGTCCTTCTAAGGGCTGGTCTGTCCTAGCCCGGCTGACTTGAGTATGGTTCAGATGATTTCTGACCAGTGTAGCTTTGCTAATAATAATTTCTTGTGTTAATGTGTTTATAATGGCAACGACATACCTTTCTTAGAAGAGGTTATTTTACTTCAAAGAAGGAGACAAGATGGAGTACATCTTACTTTCTGTAGGAATACACAGCAGCAGGCATGGAGGGGAGGGTAAGGAGGGTCTGCCAAGCACTTTTGCATCGTGTGTCTGGAAGCTTGTGCTCTGGATGGGAAGCCACGGGAGAGCTGGGGCCACAGCTCTTTTAGTCTCTTCACCTAGTGAGCCTGTTCCATGCACAAGAGCATGGCTCACCTGTTGAAGCATATTTGTGGTGCTTTCACAGGTTACCTACCCCAGAAAAGTGCTCCTTGATGCAGACTTGACTTCGAGCTAATTTTGTTTGCTCCTGGGCATACAAAATTGTTTTGATTTAAATGAGAATCTAACTCACCTTTTTCCTCCTGTTCTATCAGTGGGAGAGAAAACACTAGTTGTCTTACCTCTTTGTTTGTATGATAACCTCATCAGAGCAGCACATGCAGAGATCTGTACAAAAAAATAAACCCAAACCCTGGGCTGTATTCCCAGTTCACTCTCTGAGTGTTTAGCTAAAGCAGAACTTCTGTTGGAAACGTGCTCTGTTGTTTGACTAAAGACTGTTATTTCTACTTATTATCATTTCATCATAGAGTAAAAAGACACTTTCTATTTTCCAGTTTTTCAGTATGAGTGAAAAGTACTGCCTGATAGCCTTGGAGATTGAAGGTTTCTTGTTTTTTCACAGAATGGATATATCCTGGGTAGTATTAACTTCCTTCTCTCAACAGCTTCTTGTTCCTCCTCAGTTTATTATTCAGGACTGATTCCATTCTTGATCTCTATTCTGAATCTCACTTTGTGTGTTTTCTGCAATTGAGGCAATTGCTGCCTGTTGCAATGCAGGATTTTGGGGTGGGCATCAGTCCTGTGAAACTGAGCTGAAACTGCAACTCTGTCTTAGCAGCACAGAGCGTACAGAACAGGCACCACCACATTGGGGAGGGAAGGGAAGGGAAGGGAAGGGAAGGGAAGGGAAGGGAAGGGAAGGGAAGGGAAGGGAAGGGAAGGGAAGGGAAGGGAAGGGAAGGGAAGGGAAGGGAAGGGAAGGGAAGGGAAGGGAAGGGAAGGGAAGGGAAGGGAAGGGAAGGGAAGGGAAGGGAAGGGAAGGGAAGGGAAGGGAAGGGAAGGGAAGGGAAGGGAAGGGAAGGGAAGGGAAGGGAAGTCAGCACATAACATACCTGATTGTCTGAACCATCTTTTTCCGCAAAACAAGGCCCCCATGAAGGGCATGTCGTTGTAAATGCACACTAGGACAGGACAAACTTATACCAAAATCCCAGAAGGAGAATAGCATTTGCACTTGGCACTGTTCACCTTGTTGTCGTTGTCTGGGAGATTACTGTAGTTTCTTGACTCAGATCTTATGTTCCTTCATAATAAATTTTTTCAAAGAGATATAGATTTTTCCTGCTTGCCTTTTTGCCCTCTTTTTTGTAATCCCTGCTTGGCAGCTGAAGTGGTCTAACATTTTATGTAACTGGTAGCAGAAATTATTGCCAAGGAGTGAATTGTTTTTAGAGAACATCCCTCCCCTTGGGTTAAATATAGGTTGCAGCATTCCAGTATAATGAAAAGATTGGAAAACATTTACACACTGGAGTATTTTCTGCTTTGTAGTAACAGAGTAAGACATTCACGATTGTGAATATCATAGCTGCAAAGACAAGTTTAGTCAGCCTCCATCTTTACTGTATTTCATCCTTACACTAAAATGTTTCCCATTTAAACCAAATTCTCTAGCCCTTGTGTTCTATTACCTTTTGGTGTGCTGTTGACTACAGCATACTGGTTTATTATCTTACCATGTGCATTGTGGCACTCACATTGGTTTTGTACTGCAAAATTTCATAGGATGCTGGACCAAGAATATCCAATCCTCTTGATTACAAAATATGAAAGCAAATCTGGAGAGGTTTTACTGCTACAAAAATTATATCTGTATTGTGTTGTTGTCACCAAAGATATTTGATTTCAAACACATTTACAGTTGCCATAAACTCTGCTTTGTAACCTGAAATCATCTGTACCACTATGACTAAAATCTTCAAATGCAGAAAATAGTTAAAATTCAAACTGGAAAATAAAGCCTGAGAAACATTGAGCCTTGCTAATTCAGACACCATCTCCACATCTTTTCTACATATACACATGTATGCACACGCATTCCCAATCTTGCATATACATTTACAAGCTCGCACATTCACTAGCTCAGACACACATTTACAGGCGCTGTCACACAGAGAATGTGTTCTGCAGTATAGCTGGTACACAGGGTATTTTTGAAGACAGAACAAGATGACTGTAAATTGACACTTCCACCCACTAATGAAAAAAAGCCAAGAAAACCTCAGCAGAGAATGAGTTTTATAATTAATGCTGAACAATTTTCATTGACAAAGCAAAAAGAAGCAAGTGGATGGCTGATTTAAATGTTGAATGATTAATGCACAGAGAGGCGGCTGAGGAAAAAGACAAATTCAGGAGCAACGATGGAAATTTATGTATGAGAGAGTCAGCACCATATTCTGATCTCAGTTACACAGTCGTAAATCTGTTATCTTAATGGAAGTATTCAGCTTTTATATTTGCATAGCATAAGTGAAAATAGAATTTAACCCAGAATGCATTTTCGATTGTGTATTTGCATGACTGAAAGGGGAGAGATGTGTATGTTTGCATGTGATAAACTGCAAATACATGAGACTTTTTGTATCTCTCGGTAAGAAATGAAGAGAATGAATATGTGTGTGATTGTGTATGTGTGTGCCAGTTGTGGGCCTGTCTGACAGTGTGTGGGAGGGTGAGAACATGTTTGTTCCTAGACTCTGTGGCTGAGTGAAAATGGCTCCTGGAAATGCCGTTTCAGATTAGAGAGCGACGGCTGGAGAGGTGGATATTTCATTATCTTCTTTGTGTGATGTTTTGGAGTTGGTAATGTGAAAGCAGAGCTATATATAATCCAGTCACATATGTGGTGTCCTCAAGATTTATAGTGCCTGCTAATGCCAGAATCTTCGGGGTGTTTCGCTGTGCTAAGCAAAATGCCTCAAAGACCAAGGCAATGCAGACCCCGTCTGACTTTTCTCACATACCAAGAAAGAAGAAATTCTTCTTTCAAGATGCCCAGTTTTATTTTTAAATTTGTGTGCAATGCCCATCACAATGTAGAGTGAGTGCTGTCTCTTGTCCTTGCCTTGTGAAGTGGGGCCAGTCTCCACCTGCCCTGGGTGTGTGTGCTGGGAGAGGAGGGTGTGGAGGTCACAGGCAGTAGTTTGCTGTGTGCAAGCATCTAAGATGCAGAGGCTGTATTTTTAGCTGCTCCAGATTCTCCCCTGGCTGGGATATGATGCTGAGGAGTTTATTGCTGTAAGGATGTGCTTAGAATACCAGGCAGCCTCAGAAATTTACTGTGCCGCAGAGCCCTGACTCAGTGCTGCTCTGTGACTTTCCTGTGTTGCTTCTGCACTGGAAAGAGAAGAAATGGTTCCTTGTGTTCCCGGCTACTGCTGGCACTAGAGGGACAGCTGCTGTGATTTTCTGAGAAGCCCTGTCACAGGGAATGACAGCCGCTCTGGGTCTGGCTAAACTGTACTTTGCTTGGTGAAGCTGTTCTCAGATTTATTCACAATTATTACTTTACATTTTTGTCTGAACAGTGGGGATAATCACATTCTGCCTTTGATTTGTGAATTTCTCAAACATGTCTATAATGCCTCTGCAAGTAGTTTGGGTTTTTTTTGCAGCTATTTGCACTAAATGCTTCCAAAATACTAGAGACATTTTACAGGTAATTTCTCTATAGGGCATTTCAGGGGAGAATGGGGAGACATGGCCATGGGTGGGTTTCTGTACACCTGGCTGTGAGGGAGGTGGACAACCAGCTAGAGGGGTGAGTATTTGTTAGGGATACTCCCCGTGATGAATCCTGTAGGAAATGAAATTGCATTCATGGTCCTTCTGTCCCACTGGTGAGGATGCACCTGCAGGTTTGAAATGGTGGTTTCAACCTCAAAACACTCTTTAATTGTGAGATACAGTACATTTACCATGTTAAATTATATAAACAAAATATCAGCAACTGACTTCTTGAAAATCTAAATTCTGAGAAGCCCAACTTGTCCCTTACAAGTCCGGTGGAACAGCATAAACTCTTGATGAAGGAAATTTATTTGTACAATCAGATTTTTTTGAAACAAGAAACAAATATGAGACATCCTGAAGAGCCTGAGCAGGATGCCCCTAAGTCCGTCTGCTTGAGAAACATGGTAAGACCCGGTGTATTCTCTTAGGTTTGGCAGTATTATATTCCACAAGAAGTGGGCTTTCCTCCATTTTCCAACCTAAACGATTCTATGAATCTGTGAGCGCTGCCCGAAGGAGACTGGAAATAAGGAGCTGACACCCGTCTGCTGTTGCTGGATCCCGAGCTCTGCTGGAGGCTCCCTGCTGCCCTCTTGTTGCTGGAAGTGACACTGGAAATACGCGCACTGTTTTCGCATTGTGATGGGAGCTTGACTAATATCCTCACATTTGGGGGAAAATCATAGACCTCACATAGGAATGTCTGCCTCATTGCTGTGGCATCCGGAATAACAAATACGGCAATCGCAGCTATTACGGTGCCTAGCGCTTGTCTGAACGGCCGCACATACTCGGAAGCACAAACACGACTGAGGGGCAAGCTCAAGAGAGGATTGTAGACAGAGGCAATATATCTTTTCAACTTCGTCTTGCAAAATACAGATGAGCTTTCAGCCATACAA
The DNA here is from genome assembly GCF_048771995.1 of Taeniopygia guttata. Classification (NCBI taxonomy): domain Eukaryota; kingdom Metazoa; phylum Chordata; class Aves; order Passeriformes; family Estrildidae; genus Taeniopygia; species Taeniopygia guttata. The sequence continues at coordinate 43,025,721 of NC_133030.1, read as the reverse complement.
GCTCTCCCATCACGCTTACTTTTCCCACATGCTTACTTTTCTGATATGCTTAGGGCATCGTGACTACTGCTTTAGTAAGTGATAGAGACTGAGACTAAGGGGACTGTTTTCAAAGCAACCCCGCTGAATGCCACACGCACAAGGCTTGAAGCACCTCTGTAGCACTATGGGAGATTCTGTATTTTAATTTTGTATTATTAATTATTTACTTTCCTTAGATCATTAGTACTTTGACATTGTTGTCATCCACATTGTATTCATGAAACTTATTTGAAATAATTTTTGTGGCTTGCAGCTCAGTTCCTGCTTGGTTTGCTGGTTGATTTCTCTTCTAAAAAAAAAAAAAAATCAAATTTGATTCCCAATTGCTCCTTGTTTGCACAGATCCGAGGCTATGAATGGGATACAGAGAAGGAACTCTATTCCGTTCAGTCACGAATGGTAGCCAGGTCAGGGCTGAACCGCATTGGCAGGAGGCAGTGATGTTGGGAAGGTTGCCCTACCATTATCTATTCTGTAGACAAGCAGCAGATTTAATTCTCAGAGGATCTCAAGCCTATAATAAAATCTCAATGGGAACAAAAAGCCCTGACCCAGAAGGCAGTTGCATGTTCTACTTGTCCTCCATAGTCGTGGGTGTAAGTGTGGCTGTGGATCAAGGGAGCTGTGTGACAATTTTGTGGAGCCTGTGTATCAGAAGAAACCCATCCCCCAGTGTTCTGCTGGAGTTACTGTGAGGTATATATTTATACTGCTAGTGAAAAACAGAAGGAAAAATGAGAGTGTCTCTAACACATGTAATCTGCAGAAAAATGCACATTTGCATGTTGATTTTAAGCAAGGAATCTTTGCTGCTAAGAAAATAGAAGCATGCATGCTTTTTTCCTCTTGCACGCTGTTTTCCATGTTCCATGAACATGTACTGAAAACCTGGCATATTTTTTTGAGTTGGCGCTGCTGAATGACCTCATACACCTATTTGTCATCTCAACAGTTTCAGCTTCAGTGTTCTTCTTTAGATTCATTAAGAAAATATATAGCATCTGAAGAAAGGAAGCACCCTGCGTCCTGCTGTGCTCCCTACAGCCAGGCCAATAAAAACAGAGGCCCAGAGCACTTTCTGAGGGTGCAAGGGTGACTCCAGGGCACTTCTGTTCCCTTGCAAACAGGAGAAATGGGTCACATCTACAAAAAATTACCCAGCCCTAGTCGTGATGACCTTCTGCATTTGAGGATGTTTAATAGGATCTTTGCAAGGTGATTTGCTTTTATAAAATCATGTTTTCTAATAAATCATGGGTTTTAGACTGGGAGGTTGAGATGAAAATCTGCTTTCTCTTTAGTTTGGGGTTCATTGGGGTTTTCCCTACAAGTCTCTTTTTAGTCACATGTGCGCTGTGTTATCAGAAGAGCTACTGGGGACAGCTGAACCTTTTTGTTCTAATGTAGTATGTGCCTGATTTTTCATTGAAGAAAACAAAATGGAAGCTATTATCTGAAGGCAGCTTTCATCGTAGCAGTGAGGCAGGGAGCAGCTCAAGTATAATAAGACAAAATGTGAGACAAATGTTGCCTCCTCTGAGCCAGCATCTGACCTCGACAGTGAGCGCCTTCCGCTAAGCTGGCTGTTTACAGCCCCCGCTCCGGCATCCATCTTGAGGTTTGTGGGATGTTGTTTTTGTTCCCATCCCTCCATCTGATCAGGCGCAAGCAACATATATTCCTCTGCCTTCAACCCCGACCCTGAGGTATGCTGGCATCTTGATTTCATCCCCTCCTCCACCTCTCGCAGCCCAGCGAGTAATCTGCGGGAACAATTTACCGAGAACAGCAGGCCTGGAGCCAGGGAGTCACCCTGCTGCTGTGGGGGGAAAGCTACATTTGGGAAGTGAGATTTTTCCTGTATTGACGAGGCCTGGGTGTGCAGCACCATCTCCACTTGGCCCTGCAAAGCAGAATAACTCAGTAGCACGAGCTCACCTTCTTTTTTCTCTCCTCTGCTTCCCCTCCCAGGGAAAAAGCCACCAAGTGCAGCAGCACGAGCAGCGGGTGTTCGGTCCCTTCAGCAAACGGGGCTGGGAGGAGTGATGGAGGAGGGGTTGCGGACCATGCTGCTGACCTGCTGAATTATGACTTTAATGCAGTCACTTTAATAACTTGCTGTAGCTCCAACCACCAGATGCAATTTATGGCAAAGCAGGCGCCCAGGCATTTTTCTTTCTATGAAGACTAAGCAGATCTCTGATTACCACCCCCTCCCCCCAAACCATTACCTTCCCCCGCTTGCTCTGCTAATGGAAAAATGTTATGTGTCTATGTGCTTTTTTTCCCCAAGCCCTGTTTTCAGGAAATGGTGGAGAATGAGAAACTAACACAAGCGCGCACACATGGCTTTGCAGGAAAGATTGCTTTAATTCCATTCTTTAACCACGCAAAATTCCTCCTGCTAGCAGAATTGCCAGTTGCTTTTCTAAAATCTTACAACCTCAGCCTGTTGCAAGGCAAATTCCAGGATTGATTTGTAGGGAAAAAGAAACACCCGTGCCTCCATCTGACCAAAATCATCTGAAGTCTGAGTGATTTCACTGCACAATACAAAGGCTGTAGCCCTTTAGATCTCCCTGCTGTAAAGAAAGCTTAAATACAAGCCACAAACAAACAAAAAATATGAACCTGGGAATTATGAATAGGCAAACTGAACTCAAGTTTTAATTTTGTATTTAATGTTTGTATACAATAGATGTGTACATTGAGAAAGCAACGTACAGATAGGCAGCAGATTCCCCTCCAGTTCTCCTATTTTAAAGACCCATTCAGTTTCCATCTAAGGGATGAATTCTTCCTCCCACTCTCTTCTACTCTTTTTCTGTAATTTGCATGATCATTTGCTACATATATTATGAATTACTGTTTATCTTAGTTCAGCCTGCAAAACAATTTCCCAAATAAATTTCAATGGATCAATAAATTCAGATTCTGTTTTCTCTTTTAAATTGAGGGAAGAAAAATAATAAGATGAAGTAAATGTTTTCTTTTTAGCTAAATGGAACAAAAATCTGAGTTAAACACATAAGCCTATTTCTGAATTCTTAGGACTCACACAGAAGCCCTGTGATTCAACTGTTTTGTATCTTACTTTTGATTTTCCTTTCCCTTCTTAAAAAAAAAAAAAAGTGTACTTGGAACTTCAACCCTGAAAACTGGTGTGTACTGCTTTGAACCCACAGAAAGAGTGTCCATACAAGGACTAGCAGATTAAGTCCTTTGTGACTGTTAAATATTTATCAGCAAGGCGAATTCCTCCTAGGTTACAGCAAGTACAGCTTGGAATGACCTGTGTCCATGCTTTCAAAAATGAGCAGCAGATTCCTACAAAACATCCATCTCCTCATTTAGCTAGGATAATGTTTTCCTCTCAAGCTTTGAGATAGCTTGATTAATATGTAGCATATACGGCAAATTTCTTAGGAAAATAGTAGTAACATATGGGAGCATTCAGGTTCCAGAAAGAAGAGTATAATTGGATGTTTCCATATGGGTTCGGTCTGATGTGTCTATCTGTGTTTACAGTGACCTGCCCTGATTGTACCAAGATTGCATTACTGTCTCCAGTACTGCAAGATGCACCTGCAAGCACACACTCAGCCACACAGGTATTTGTTTTAGGTGTGATGAGTTGCCTTTGAGCAACTGAATTTATCTCTGCTTACTACAGAGACTGCCGAAACCAGATTCTGGACTTTCCGAGGGTTAGAGTTAGGTGGAATGAATCTTTGCTCAAGCATTCAACCACAGGGCCTTGGCTTGTGCCGTTAGCTTCCTGAATTCCCAGATGACTTCCCACCACAGCTTAGCCAGGCCTGGAACTGCTTATTTTCTCAGAGGGGATGAGGTGAAATGCAGTTAGTTCTGTGAAGCAAGTGGCATTTCAAAATTATATGTAAAAGTATGTATTTGTCGACTTGTTTTTCAAATGTTGTCATAAATATGCTTAATTCTTAACAGGCTCAAAATACTCTCTCCAGTTGTAATGATTTTTTAAAATCCTGTCCAAATGTTTATCAAGCCATAAGGAAAACCGCCCATGCAGTGGTCAGTAAGTCAGTAGTACGTGCACAGAATGAAAGCAGATGCTTTCGTGCGCTCTTGCTGCCGCCGGGGCAGTGCCAGCCCAGGTACCGCTCCGGTGGGAGCACGGTGCCTTCAGGGCCCCGGAGAGCCCGCTCTGGCTCCGGCCATGCTGGCTGAGCGCTGCCGATTTGCCCAGGGTGGCTGTGCATGAGCAGAGGCAGAGGCGAGAAATTCGGAGAGCAGCCACGAAGCTGTGAGGAGGTTATTAATGGCGGCGCGTGTGACTGCAGGATCTTGGTGACACTGGAGCTCATCCTGGAGACTCCTCTGATTCTATGTTTTTCTTTTTTGAACCTGGCCTTTGATTAAAAATGCCTCGCTTCCAGCTCACATTGCCTTTTAAATGGCTCTGTAAAGCCCTCTCGCGGTTCCCAGCTCACATCAGAAGCAGGGCTGGAAGTGTTTCTCTGCAGAATAAACATTCGGGCTGTAAATCCTGTGATTCAGAAGATCGCCTGCAGTATTGCTCTCCGCTGTTGCCATAGGTAACCGAGCTCTGCAAAACACCATTTACTCTGGAATGCAAGGAGACTCGGAGCCCAGCAAGGGCACTCCGGTTAACCCTTTCCTAGCAGAAAAAAAAACACCCAAAACCCTCTGGTGATCTCAGCCGAAACTCCTCTCTCATGCGTGTAAGTTCACACACGACAAACCCGCACCCATGTACATTGAGGCAAATTACCCGCCCAGCGCGGCCCCAGGCATGTGCACATGCACTGTGCGGGAATGGCGGGTCTCTTCTCTTCCCGAAGTGCAGAGCAGGCAGCCGCTGGCAGCGGGCTGTTTTCGGGACTGCTGACTCACCGGGGCTGTGTGGCGCACAGCCTCGGCCCTGAGCCCGCGGGACGGGTTAAACTGGCGCCACATGAAGGAACTGAAAGGCAACTGAATAAGGCTGGCCCGGTCTGCAGTCCAAATGCAAGGTTTGTGGAGTGGTACTTGTCAACTTATTTAAGACAGCACCTTAGAAAGGAAGGCTTTGAGCTCATACTCACCACAGAATTTTGTGGGTTTTTTTGGTAGCTAGCAGGGGATCCCTAATGTTTACAAGGTTTTGCCAATGCCATCTAATGGAGACTTGTCAAGTCAGACGATGAGTGCAAGATTAACACTTCCTTTCTGCCTCACACTTCTTTGCAGTCCAGGCACTTTAAACATCTCCTCATGTCTTCTACTCCATTGCCTGAGGCACTGAATGTGGACAATCAATGTTTATCTGCAGTTTAAAGCGGCCCCCACTTTTTTCCTCCTCTAATTCCGACCTATCTGTGGGCTAATGTGGATTCCAGTAGAATTGGAGCTGAAGCGAGGTACTATGTCTGAACAGTGGGGATTTTTTTTTGCCACAGCGACAGCAGCAATGCTGCCCAGAGAGCAGGTAGCAGCCTTTGCCTTTTTTTTCCCACATGAAGCTGAGGATTATGTGTGTGCGAGAAGTAAATTCATAGTCCTGTGTTCAAGCAAGGGTTAATTTATACTGCAGAGAAGCTGCAGGTGAGACTGAAGTCTTGTCTCATTTTTCAGTTTCACAAACCCTGATACGAGAGCATAATATGTTTTGTTCCAAACCACTGCTGTCTTCTTTCTCATACTCCCCTCTGCAGTTCAATGCATGCACAGATACACACCACCAAATCGGTTTTTTTTCTTTTATGACACAGTATTGCTGCAGGGTCATTTACATATAGGCAAAAATGCAAATTCCTGCTCTGAAGTGTTAACAATGTTGGTTACTTTTACATCAAAAGTCTGATGGGAATACAAAGAAGTCAGAAAATGTGGATAAGGCTGAAATTACATTCATAAAAGATCATGCAGTGGTTGGGAATCACAGCCCATGCATGGACAAGCCTGTATTGAGACTGCTGTAATCCCTGGGCAGAGCAGGGGGAGGGAAGGAGAGGTCAGTGTGCTTTGTGGGATTCTGTGGCATTACAGGGGTAAGGGGAGTTAGTCCTTCTCTGTTATTTGAACAGTGAATAAGTATTTTTAAAGATTTTTAAAAATGTTGCTAGAGTAAAAAGGAACAGGCAAGAGAAAATGACCCCAAATCATAAGGGGATTGCTGTCTGTGGAAAAGTGCAAACACAAAATGAAATTGTTTTCCTGCAAAATTCTTTTTTTCATGGCTTGTTTCCATGCCACCACGGAGAAGAAAATTATATACAAGGAAAGATACTTTCAAAGATTCCCAATAGCTACTGATTGGGTGTTGCTGTTTCACATTCTCCAAATTACTGTTACATCAGTCTGGATGGTGAAGATAAACTGTAAGAGAGCTTAAAAGCTATGGAGCAATGCATGGAAGCCCAGTGATATATATGTGTGTGCTCTTTTTTGATTTATAGGATTTATTTGCATACTCCTTTGACATTGCCAGAGCCTCTCTGCAGACCTAACACTTGATCCCCTGTTGTACTGAGTCCCCTGGGAGCTGTTGACATTGTGGGGTACCTGCTGAAGTGTCAGGGACACATTGTGTGGGTGGAGAAATGGGAGCATGAGATCAGAAACAGGAGTGTCTGTGAGGCAGAGCAAAGAGATAGCTGGACTAGCTGAGCCTCAGCCATCTCCTGAATGTCTGAAAACCACTGGAAGCACTGAAGAAACAGAGGCTGGAGCTTGTTCCTTTTCCTGATTTTGTATGATTGCCTTAAGTCAAGGGTATTTAAATGTCAAGTTTTTATGTAGTTCCTAAATTTACTTAGGTTCGGATGTTTATAGCAGAAGGTTTGTGTCCTTGTGCACTCCTATCTGTGTACTTGAATGATGATAAATGCCAAGGCTTTCTTTGGGGGCTTGTGTTTTTCCACAGCCAAGGTGACACATTCCCATTAAGTTTAACCTTCTCCCCCAAGAGTTGATACAATTTATTTCTTTTGGAAAGGAAATACCAGAGCTGTAGCAGGCCCAAAGCAATTTTCTTTGAAGGCTGCCTTGGCTGCGACTGTGGATACAGTGACAAACCGGCGATTGTGGCAGAGCGTGCTAGATGGGCGCTCGGGCAGGAAAGGGTTAATGTCTGCACAGCTCTCTGTGTCTGGAGCTCCAGGCAAAACCCAGAGAGAGACAATGATGTCAGCACTACCTCCAGGCCCAGGGCCCCTTGCCTGACAATGTGGGCAATCCAACACATTCCCATCTGCCACAACAAAAGCATTCATGCTCCTGTTTCCTGACCTCTTTGGATTAAAGCATGTGGAGTTAAATATACATCTAGCCCCATGCTCATGCACTTGCATTGCACCAGAAATAGACTTATGGGAAACTGGCTGCAGCTTTTGCCACCCGACACTCGGGATCTGTCTCAGTATTGTCATCGAGAAAAGCACATGCTGGTCTGGTCGGGAGATTGTACAGTCATGTACACATAGCTAAAATCCAGTTTGCTTTTGTGCCTGGAAATGCTGCATGTAATCAGCACGCAGTCAGAAAGAGGAGGGGTGGGGGAAGGGCAGTTTAAATAGAAAATTAAGATTAGTCAGAGGCAGTGATTTCAGTATTTTAGCCATCTGAAACTTGCTGAGTTTTTTAATACCACATAAAAAGTTCTGACAGCAGAGAGAGTCCTCGGCTGAGCTGGGTGTCTGCACTCCAGGCTGGTGGAAGAGGGAGAGCAGGCGGCAGGATTTGTATGCTGCCATGCCGGGCTGGCAGACACAGGGAGTGCAGCTCTGACAAGAAAAGCTTCTTGTTTGCTTAATAGTGAAGCCGGTCTGGTAGTGCAAAATTCTAGTAATTAGAAGCATTTCATTGCTTTTATTCAGGATGTGTGTGTGGGGGGGTCTGTTGCATGCACATGAGTATCATGTTGTTTCTTTCTCATGTCTCTGGGTGCTCTGTATCTGTGGCTCTATGCCCATATGTATCTGTGCATCTCCATATTTTTCTGTCATTCTGTGTCTGCATTGCTCAGTCTTTTTCCTTTTAAATGTCGGAGTTGCATTTATTTTCTGTGCACAGATGAGTTTTCCTGTGCTATACACTAAGGGGAAAAGAAATGTAGGGATAGCTTGCATTTTGTTTATGTCTTTGTCAAGAAAGTGCTTCACAATTGAGAAATATGAATGAAAAAGAAAATGAGACTATTTATTTTCCTTTCTTTCTCTTTTGTCTACAGTCTTCTGTCTTATCTTCCCAGTCATGTATTTTCTTTTCTCTCCCTTTTTCCTCATCACACTGCAAACTCCTGTTCCCATAACAAATGCTTTAAATGTTATCTATCCTGCCTGTACAATCAGTCCGTTTTTCATGGCATGTTTCTTGTACAGTAATCTTTTTTTTTTTTTTTTTTTTTAAAACAACTCATAGTAGTCCTTAACACAGCAAATTCCTGTATACAGTTTGGTTTGGTGTCTCTCCCCTTAATATGGCCTCTGCTTATGGCACTCAGAATCTCAGAGAACACAACACACAGAAGCTGAACAAAAATCAACTCTCGAAAATCTGTAGTTCCCCAATGGTTTAAAGGGGTCTTGGAAGAAGATTTAGCTGATAAAATCCTTAGAGGGTGGTTGGAGGGGTGAGGCCAAATGGTCAATGTAGGATAAAAACTGCAAACCCCTTAATTCTCTTAGTGTTTGGCTTAACTTTGCCTTGACACTGAAGAGATGGTGGTAAGTAAGGATGAGCTTGTATTAGAAATAGGATTCTCTTTCTGCCCAGCCTTGCCTGTGCCAGTTTCAGTAATATAGGGCATCAGTGCCACAAAATTCTCTATCAGTTTCTGCTGGTAGAGGTTTGGAACTGCCTCACTTCTCAATTAGTGTAATCAAAGCCAAGACCCTGGCATCTTTCCCAAGAGCTTTCTTCTCCCTGTGAAACACAGAATACTGAAAACCAGTCAGAAAAAGTGGAGCCAGACTGTAGCAAGCATTGGATTTCACTGGTGGTATAATAAGGAAGCTGCCTGTAGTGTCAGCCACTCTAAAGGAGGCATACAGACAAGTTAAAGTGGTAATATGCATAATGTCTGTCATCCAGATATTTCAGAGCATATAATAAGCTGTGATTAAATCATTAAACTAAGAACTTCAAAAGGTCTGGCTGTGTAGACTGAGGATCTGAATGCAAGAAATCTCCAGTCTTCTTTCTACCTTGGTACCTGATGTTGCCACTGCTATAAGCTAGTCATTTCACACGGATCTTTAATTTTCCCATCAGGACCACCAGGAATTAATAATACTTAAGCAGTGCAGTGGCTCTTATAGAGTTGTTTTGAAGGAAATGGAGACTTACTGAAGGAGTCTTTGTGTGAATTTGCATGCCAGTTTGAAGTTCTTGAGCAGCAAAATGGAGGAAACGTTCAGCATGAGATCATCATAGAAGGCATGAAGGTCTACAAGTACCAGGGGAAAGACAATGTTAAAAACAGGAGCACTGCAGTTTTCAGGGACCCTAAATTAGGCTCTGGAACCTAGGAAGAGTTAGGTTTGAACTGAGACACATGCAGTGCTTATGATGCCTGATGGACCTCTGCTTTTATTACTTGTCTCAACTTCACAAAGCTAATTAAGTAGATGAGAATAGAATGTCTATGTCCTGACATCCTGTCTCTTGCCATGAGTACTTAGACCAGCCACCAAAAGTGTGAAGAATAAGTCCCAAGATTTCCCTGCGTTGATTAGGACCATTATTTTGATGATGAGCTTTATTTTTTCCCTAGAAATCACACATTTATCTGTTTATGGCTATACATACATTTTATATGTCTCTCTTAAGCCAGATATAAACAACCTAGGGAGAAGTGCTCAGGAGCTGGCTTGGAGCAGGGTGGAGGAAAAGAGGAAGCCTGCAAGTCACATCCTCCTGACTGCCTTCCTCTTCATTGATGTGTGCAGTCACACTGCCCAAAAGAGCCATTTGAGGAGGTTTGAGAATGTATGGAGCAAGTGCTCCATTTCACCTACGATCAAGATAAACAAGGGCGTCAGCTGAAGCAGAGCTTCTGAGGTGTTCTGTGTAAATCAGTGCCAGGCAGTAGTGACTGCTGCTTAGGAGATGGATTTATTAAGATTATTACTAAGTGTTATTTGGAGGTGATTGAAATCGCTGGGTGGACTCCAGAGGATTAGCTTTCCAAAGATAGCAAATGCAAAACAAAAAAAAAAGCAACCCCAAACAAACAAGTCACAGTACCAGTTGTGTTTATTTAATAAAGTCTCTGCACAGGATTAGCTCACAAGCATTTGCTTGTTTTTGTGACTGGAGATATGGGGGATGGGAAGGAAGAACCATTTTAGCATGTAATTCCCCAAGTAAAAGCAAAGCTGCAGCAGAGCATCTGGCCTGGCTCACAGAGTAGGTGACAATGTGCTGTGAGCCGGGCAGGCAGAGGAGGAATCACCTCTTCCTGGATTGCACAGGATTTAGGCAGCCTAGTGTGCAGCAACTCTGATACAGAAATAACCTGTGTGAAGGAGGCTCTGCTCAGGAACTGTCATGTCCCTGTATAAAGGGCACGAGAGCTTTAGGCAGGGCATCATGTGGATCTGAGCCCAAGAAGTTGCCTGTGGGAGAGACAGCAACAATCAAAAATAGTAGTTTTCTATAGTGAGACTCTAAGAGGTCTCAAAGTGCTTATTGACATGAATTCACCAAACGTCACCCCCACAAGCCTATCTCTCTGGAATGGAGGTTGGTGTTGCTCACCCCATGTGTCAAACTGGAGGCAGAGAGAGCTGTCCAAGCTCCCACAGAGATCAGGCCAGATGGGAACACAGTGAGGGCAGCAAGAGAGGAAGATAAAATTAAGGTAAAAAATCTATCCCTCAGAAAATACTGATGGGGGAAGAGGCTTAAGGACCAATTTAGCCCACGTTTTTATGTTGCTAGACAAGTCCCTCCAAAATGCTGATGGTTGGTGGTGTAGAACAAATGAGTCAGTTCTACAGTGTAGCCTGGCTGTCCTGCTTTCTGTACTGTCACCCAGAAGTAAAGATACATGGGAGCTCCCTGCTGTCCCTTCAGCCTTCCCCAGCATTGCACTACCAGAAGCATAATCACCCAAAGGAGAAGTACGCTGTTGCTTTTTTGTAATTCATCTAGGCCCCATTGGGATGTGTCAGGAGAGACTGAGAGATTCCCTGTTCAAGCCAAGGTACTGGAAAGATGACCAATGCCCTTGCAATTTTCAGGTAAACTTCTTGTTTCCTTTCATGAGAAGCTGCTTACTTGTTTCCTAAATCCACAGGGGTTGCACTGGTGCCTATCCCTCCTTCAGAGAAGTCTCTTATGCAAAGGTAGGCCTCATTTGCTATTGCCTGTGCTTCTCAAAACTTTCCTAGATATCACGGCAACAGCAGCAGAACTGGGTTTTGTAAACCTTTAATTTTATATAGTCAGAGTAGAATGGGATCTATGAATACAATTCATTCCTCAAGGGTGAGGGCTGGGGCTGGGGGGATGGGGATGGGGATGGGGATGGTGAGCGGACAATGCACTACTTAATGTTCTTGGCATAAGCTATCACAAGTGGAAATAGGAGGAGGGAAAAGCTGGAGCTGACTGAAGTGGAAGAAAAAGATGGGAACTCAGTGATGCAGTTTTATATTGAGGGGACAAAATTGTCTGGTAACCTGTGTTACTTAATACCATGCTGTGATTGAAGGCTATGTGTCAACAGTAACTAAAATAGAAGCACAGTGCGAGGTATAGAGCCCTGGCTCCAAATTACCCAGCTTTTACAGATATCTTCAGTACTTAAACTTGTGTTACTGAAATCATTGATTCCTGCTTCAGAGAAGGTAGAGTGCAGGACTAGGAGGCAGAGGAAAAAGGAAGAAAAAGGAAGCAAAAGGGAAAAGGGGAAACAGAAACAGACTGTAGCATTTCAGGATCATGTTTTAATTGCTTTCTATTTGGCTTCACTTTTTTTATAGAAATCATAATTTTCATTTAAGAAGCTGATTGGTGAAGAAACTATTTTCTCTCATAGATAAAATACCCCCATTAAAATAAAAGGGCACCATTTTCCTTTTCCATGAGTTCTTCATACATTGAAGAAACATCCTCATTCTCAGGAAAGAAAAGCTAACATTTATTTGGAAAACACTTTGCAGTAAGAATAAAAGATAGTACAGGCCTAGTCCGCTCTAACTCTTGGTTTACAAAGAAGTCCAAAGAGCTTTTTGCTTTCACACTGTGAAGCTGCTGAAGAGGTGTAGGTTGCAGTGTGGTGCTGGTAAATAAATGGGGCTCTAGTGTAGGTCCTAGACTGCTGAAGGGTCTCACTTCTCCAGGCAGAGGGAAGTACTGTGGCACATTTTATTGCCAGGCTTTGTGGACCCATTCACAGTAAAGGCTCTTGACTTTATGCCTGTGACTGATTTGCAATATCTAGCAAAAAATCAAACCCCTTTAGTAAGACTCATTTGCTTGCTCTAATATACCTCAGAGAACCCAGCATTTATGACTGGTGACACCAAGGGTGGTTTAAGATCACCTCTGTCCTTGAACTTAATATATACATAGAGTACAGCCAAGAATAAGGATCTGTCTTTTTCTGTGATAAATACCTACTTTTATGGGACTGTGACCATGAGTCCAATTTAACATTATGAAGTAATTTTCTGTGACAATTCAAGTCCCAACTTCATCACTCTCATCACTCTCATCACTCTCATCACTCTCATCACTCTCATCTTTCTCTCTACCTGATATATTTTAGTGTTTGGTATTATGCCTAATATGGAATGATTCCAGTGAATTAGATGAGGCATTTAATAAAGGTGATGTCTGGACAGTGAGAAGTGTTTTATCTCTGAAAAGTCTTCCAGTGATTGTTGGAATATTCTGTTTTAAAATGGGTTTGTCTTAAAAGTGCCACATTTGTATGATTTGTCCTCAATAGAAATTAGAGCCACTCCGTATTTCTACATTGTGGAATGATTATTTTTTTGAGTTATTCATTATAGTCTTCTGAACCTCCCAGGAGTCCATGAGCTCTTTATGAGCCATATAAAAGGATGCAGACTCACTAGCAGAGCATGGAAATTCCCAGGAGGAGAGAGATTTGTAACTAAACTGAAATGGACAGAAAGAGATGGGAAAAGTAAAATTCAGAAAGCCTGGAATAAAAGCAAATTCTTTAACAGCCTAACAATGATCTAGACTCCTGCAAGTCAGGAACAGAGGCAGGCTATACTGAGGATGTTTAGGAAAAAACTCACAGGATAAACCTGCAAAGATTTGTTTCATATCTGGTTTGGCAGCCAGAGAAAGATAGAAGAAGGTTGTTTTCTAAGGTTTTCTCAAAACAGTGACCCTGAAAAAAACATGCCTGTTACCTTCAGAGAACCTACTCATCTTACTGACATGCAGAATACTCTCCAAAAGAAGAATAATTTCTTTAAAGTACAATAAATAGGGCATATAGGTCAAAGTGAAAAACAACAAACCTGGTATTTCTGAGAATTCACAAACAAAAGAATTTAAAGAAAATGCAGACAGAATATGTACATACTGTAAATGCCAAAGCCTCTTAATAAACACTTTTGGGATTCCCAGACTGCTAAAGAAAATATTGCATAGCAAAGCCTTTTCTCACAAAGAGACAATTAGATAAATGGCACCTGCTGATTGCAAAACTGGCTGAAACTTACTGGGATCCATGCATCTTACAGGCTCCAGCTTATTTTCCTACCTGGAAACTAAGTCCGGTAGAGCTGCATATTAAATGGAATGCGACAGAGCCAAAGCTAGCGAAATAATGGAAACGTATTTGTGAATATTTGTTCAGTGAAAATATTGCCAAAATTCTCAGTATTATTGATAATGAATTATTTAATCGCCTCCAGACGAAACTCCAACAGAATCTCTGTCTGTACTGTTCTGCCAACAATATTATGCATTCACAGCACTTCCTTCACAGTGACTGCAGAAATGCGCTCTGCTTGCCAGTCTCCAGGAAAGGATTTGACTCTGCTGCTGTCGGCTAAGTCAAGGTTTTACAGTACTGACAGAGCTGCTTGGTCAGGGACGGACTGGATGGACAGAGTCATGGGCAGAGCTGGGCTTGTGGATATGCTCAGGACAGGGGTACACCAGGGGTTTGCCCAAACAAAAGCCTCATGTACAAATTAATGGGTGCATACAAGACACCTGTTTAGTGTGTGGTAGTGTTTCTCCCTCTATATAGGTTTGTGCACTTTCAAAGTCTTCATGGGCTTAAGCAGCTGTGGGACAAATACATGTTCATGGCCACTGTGCATTGGGGTAGGTGTGCCTATGGGCTGTCCTACCTGTGCACTTTGGGGCACTGATTTCCATGAACAGTCTGGGTTAAAGAGAATTCCGCAGGACTTTGTTTTTTGTCTCCTCCTCTACTTTGTCTCTCACTTTCCAGTAAGCTTTTTGGCAAACAAGTCCTTACACAGCCAGGATATGGGATGGCCCTTGTGCGTGGCTGTTCAGAACTGTACGCTGCTGCATGGATTGGCTGCAGGTGTCTGTCCTGCCTGCAGCATCAGCCCAAGGATGCCTCTGCCTCTTCCTGTGTCATCTGCAGTTCACCAGCAGCAGTTCCTCCCTTTGGCCTGAGGACTTTTGCCTGGGCTTATTCCCAGATCTGTTCAAGCAAAGGGCAGAGGAAACACTCAGTGAGGAAGTCCTGCATGTTTCAGGCTGTTTTAGGCATGTTTGTTCCAGACAGCCCAGTTTGTTGATCTCACTTGTTTTTAACTCATGCAAGGCACAGAATTCAGGTCAGCTCTTTCCTCACTCTTCTCTCTATCTTGCCCTGCTAGAGTACATGCTATTTCCAGATGAGGTTACACATTCCCCCCTTTTCTTGTCTGCTCTTTCCATTAGGGTTTAATGAGAGGCCCACTAGCTGTGGCAATCCCAGCCCTCCAGTCACTGCTGCAGCCAAGGTCAAGCCCGGGGCAAGAATTGTCCACAAATACAGACACCAGAGTGAAGGGAAGGAAAGAACAATAAGAGCCATTTACTTCCCAATGCACTTAAGCGCTTGAGAGAAACTGCCCCCCCCTCCCCCAGATTGCTGAGTCAGCAGCGGCTGACAAATTAGTCAACAGGATGACTGGGCCTCAGCTCCTGGCAATTAGCATGGACAAAGCTTTGTGTGTGCCTGTGTGTTTTCCTATTAGCTGCGGCTTGCACGCCTGTGAAGGGAGGAGGGACTGGGGAAGGAAATGGCTTGCTTTGACTTCAAAAACACATGGAATTTGCATTCCCAAGGTTGCACAGCATTCATTTGGCTTCCTGTTTCAGCATCTTTGTAGGCTGTAGCCATTAAGAATAAAGTGTGCTGAGAGCCTCTTAAGAGGGAGGTGCATCAACACAGCTGGAGGAAGGCTGAGCCCTGAATTGTACTAGCAGAAGCACTACGAATCGGGAGGGGTTCAGTTTAACCCATCAGTGTGGCTAACAAAACCGGTACTGTAAGGGTCAAGGAGTGTTGGCAAGGGTCGGGCAGAAGAGTTTATTGTTGAGAACGGCATTGCTAGTATGTTCAGTATGGGAGTAAGAAAGGTGTCACAGATCCAGAGTGAGAGGCTTTGGCAGAGCTCAGGGTGATGAAATGATAGAGACAGAGGGGGATAAAGACTGGACTAAAAGAGGATTCTGTAGGTCAGGAGTTCAGTGTCTTGTCAAAGCGATTTGGGAAGCCAGGGGCTAAAAGGTGGAGCTGCAGGTCAGGATTAAGCTGAACATAGGAGCTGAGTTCTGTCACCATTTGGCAGAGGTCACTGCCTCCAAAGCAGGCTGCAGCGGTCATGGTCCATGCTGTGAACAATGAAATTTCCTGGATTCAGCTCTAGTGGAACTACAAACACACTTTGTTGTTAAAATCCTCTGCATCTCCTCTTGTCTTTCTGTCTCTGAGGCCAAGTCACCAGTGCTCTCAGACATGGTGTGAGTTGCAAGTCCTCAGAGGACCCAAGATGAAAGGTCAAGTACATCTGTTTTTTTAGCTTCACCTTCACCCATTGCTTATCCATGTCCCTGGTAAGTCAGACACTACCATATTATTATCCTCATTTACTACGATAAGCTGGTCAGAGTGATTTAGCCAAAGTTCAGTGGTGACCCCAGCTGTGAAAGGCCTTGCTGTGACCCCTGAAGGTTTAGTGGGCTTTGTTCTGGGTGCTCCAAGATCCATCTCTCTGCTTACAGGCTTTCACAAAAGCTGAGCTGAAGTGAGAGCTGCAAAAGCATTCAGTCTCCCTATTTGTGAGAATGGGGGTGAGAGACAATGTCTTTGTATTCCAGGCACCACTACATTTTCCTTTGCTAAGCATAACTGGAATCCCTGGACTTCAAATCCTGCTGCTGAGAGCCTAGCAACAAGTGAATGTATCTATGTAAGCTTTTAAGGAAGGACTAAGTTTGTGGAGGTGAAAGTAGGTCAGAATGTTTTCTTTTCTGAGTTTGTTGGATTTCTTTCTAGGAACTGTAATGCTCTGCCTTGCAAGTTGCCTCTGTATCAAGAGACTAGCAGTGCCATATCCATTTACACACCTTTATCCACACTAAACCTGAGACAGATAATTCCTTTCTGTTGACAGACAACAGAAGCCACAGTAGCCTCACACTACTTCACCTTTACCAAAGGAGAGGAGTATGCACCAAGGTGCTTCCTGCAGCTTGCTGTTCCTATGGTGACCTCTCTGTCTTTGACCCCTGTGATTTTCTGCTTGGCTACAGGCTGATTTGGGGCAGATTTTTACTGATCTCTTAGCTGCTGAACAGAGTTTTCTGAAAATACTAGCTGCCATCTACCTGTATTATTAGGTGTCTAAATAGCTTTTGAATATGGGCGTTCCTTCCACATGCTTTGATTCTTCATCCCTTAAGAAGCTCTAACTGTAGCTTTGGCTTGGGTCAGGGTTGTACATCTACACATGAATGTGGCTGTGGAGGAGCTGTGGCCATCTAGGTGCTCCTGTTCTCCTCTCAAGGAATGTAGCTGGGGCCTTCCTTCTGCTCATCCTGTCATGGCAGTGGTTACACAGCACTGTGATTATGCTGCAGTGCCTGAGCTTCAAAACTTTAACCTATGAATTTTCTCATCCTGTCAGCCAGGACAGGGAGTTACAAGGAGTAAATCCATTTCATCCAGGATTCAAACCACTACAGATGCATGAAAATAGCGGGTCCTCATTGCTTTTCTTTGGACTTCTGCAATACCAAGAAACTCCATAAATCTTGCACCATATAGAAAAATCCAAGGCTATCTATTCCATGAAATACACATAATTTATCAGATATGCATCCCAGAAGGAACCATGGACAAAGATCAGCCAAATTGTCTCTCTGTTAACCTTCCTTGTGAATGTCAGAAAGTGGTTTATATCTCTTTATCACAAGAGATAAAGTTCAGGGTAGCTTTGCTGCAAATTCAGGCCCTCAGTTTTAATTCTGTAATTTTACAGCACTTAAATTTCTACAGTTCTGTGATATGCCAAACACAGTTGCTTAAAAATCCAGACTTGTTCATATGAGGTGCATGTGCTACTGCTGTAAGATCCATGCTGACTAGCGTTTACAAGAATATCTGAAGGGGCATCAGGATACCATAATGAAAAATAGGTTAATGACAAGGTAATGCCCATGTGTTACAGCAAAGACTCAAGGGTCTAAGATACTGTAACATTGAAAGTCAGCCACTCATCTCACTGAATTTCATTCCAAATGAGCTATATTTCCTGCAGCAAACAAACCAGGGATAGATACAGTGCAGGAGTGCAGATGTATTTTAGTAACACGGAGATACAACAGATAGTTACTAACGGTAATTCCCAGATTCCCATTTCTTTCCTGAAGCACATTCCTAAAACAACTACTTTTGGGAAAGTGCCAGCAAATAACACTCCCTGTCTGACTGATACCACTTTCTCACCTCTGCTCTTTAAAGTGGATAATTTTTATGATGGAAGGCACTCAGTTGATTTTGAAGTCTTAAAGGTACATGCAGGACAGGGCACATTTCTTTAACATGGTCTTGACATTATTCCTGCCCTCCTGGAAGTAATGTGCCTGAGGAATGCAATAGCCTCTTTTCTGACCTGGCAAGCAGTGCCATTTGTAGTGTTGACACTTGTCCCAGTGGGACTTGGGCTGAGATTTTTCCATCCTCCCCTTGCCCAGTTCATTTTGTCCAGCATGCCAAAAACGTGTCAAATGGCATTTTTGCAATCATCAATCTAGACTGGGCTGGACCTGGTGACATGGAGGTGAAAGGATCTGGAGTCTGTTTTCCTGTCCTGCTAAACTAGCCAGTACCTCCTTGTGCTTATTCAGCAGGTTAACTTTGATATTGGCAGTATGAATATTTTGCTGCAATTTAGCTAATAGCTACATTTCCTGTTGCAAAATATTGTAAAGCGAAATAAGGGGAAAAGAACTGCTGTGGCAGGAGACAAAGGCCAAATTCAGTGTCTGGTTTAAGGTGTGCTCATGCTGTAGGTTGATTGCTTTTTAGCAGTAGGTCTGACAAAATGTTGAGCATATATCCCTGAAAAGGGATATTTGATTTTTACAAACCAAATGCTTGAGATTATAATTTCACCATTTCTGCTGGCTGTTCTTAGGTCTCAGATACCACATGCAGGTCAGATCCAGCCTAAAAAGAATGAAAGGACTATAGCATCTAAATGAGATATTATCAATGGCCCCCCATAATATCGATGGTAAAAATAATTAAGTCTTTCTACTTCTCTAGTGTGTTCCATCTGAGGGTCTCAAAGCATTTTACAAGCATTAATTAATTAAACTTTCATCTTCTCCCTGAGGCTTTTTCTGCGCTGGAGGTGGTTCAGTCCAGTTGGGTAGATGTGGCTGTTGAAATCACAGCTGATTCTCAAACCAGTGGTTAAAAACTCCCCCTGGAAATCTTCAATTCTTACAGCTGCTGCCCTTTCATCCTGCAGTTGTGCTTCCCCATCTTCATCTGGCCCATGAATGCTCCGACCTGCAGGTCCCATCTTCTAGCTCTGTCTTGTTTGAGCAGGTGATGCCATTGGCGTGATCTCTAGGAGCTAAACTGACCTGCCACTAGCCCCAGAATTACTGCAGAAGTATTTAAGTAGCTTAAAGACACTTTAAGCTGAGTTCTGTAATCTTCCCACCCACTTAGACCAGGGGATCTGGACTTGAAAGAAATTAAAAGAGAAGGAATAAAGATCGCTAAGCACAAAAATTTGAAATTAACTCCTTAGGTAAGCATTTAAATTTGAAATATGCCAAATGTTTACAGATAAAACACAAAAATTACTTATCCCATTGTTGAAATGCAGTCAATGCACATGACAATTATTTAACAGTACAGAGTAACACTTTCATCATCTCTTATGGTAGGAATCAGATTATATCCAGCTGAAACTGAGTAGTAGTGGGAGAAGATAGAACTGCCCAAACTGGGAGATAGTCATTGGGATTCTGGTCCCGTCTGAAAGAAAATACATCAGAGAATCTGGAGTAATAGTTACAATAATAATTAATATATTACTTGACTTTTTAAAAATTAGAATAAAATTAGTAATAAGCAACTATGCAAAGTATTTAGAAAGCCATTAGGGTTTTGTTGGTGAGAAACTGTTGAAATACTTTTGCTTTGATATTTATGTAACATCTTTTGTCTTGGGGATCCCAAACCATATCACCAACTGCAGCAGTAAAAACCTCCTGGACATGGCAAGCCATATGTTTTTCTGTTAACAACATAATTTTGGAAATCCTCTGTAGCATTTCTAATCAGAAATATGTGAAGTATTTTATTTCATTAATTTGATTTCAATATTGTGCATTTCTCACCTAGAAACCAAACCAACTGGCACATTATAAATATGCTGGCATATAGAATTGTAGGGTGAATGACTAATTTAATAATGTGTACTGTGTATTACATGTTTCTTCCTGAGCAATGAAGGTGCTTTACAAAGGCAGGTGACAATAGAGAATATTTTCAGTTAATTGGAAATGCATACTTAGTTCCCAAGATACACAATTATCCATTCATTGAATTCTACACTTTTCTTGTGTTTAGTGTGTTTTAGTGCCCATGTTTTACAGGTAAAGTAATAGAAGGGATACATTAAACCCTTCACAGTCAGTGGCAAGGCAGGGACAAATTAAAGTCTCTTGATCCTCTCTCTCAACACTGAAAGCATTGTTTCTCTCTCAGTTTCGCTGGGCAAGCAACACAGGACTGGAAGAAAGGGTTTTCAAGGATGACCTTCTGGGTCATCCTCCCCTGTCTCCTGCCATCAGGGGCAACATGTTCTATTGTGGCTTTTGTGACTGTGACAAAGAAAGAATGAGTCACACTTCTCTGCTGGACACCAGACCACGCATTGATACAGTCCAGGTTGCCTTTCTGAAAAAAGGCAATGATGGTATCTTAAGGCAGCTTGCAGTGGGAAAAGGCTGGTCTGGTTTGTGTTCTGGGATTAGAGGAGAATGGCAGCTTTCCAGTGTCAGGTGCTGGGAACTGAGAGGTGCTGCTGAGTAGGGGCTTTCTCACAGACTCAGCTTCAGCTCTGCCCTTCCCTAGCCATGTCAAGTGGTACCTTCTTAAAGCTAGAAGGCTACTTTCACAACAGAAGGGAAAATGATTTCAGGAAGCATCTTGTAAGAGCATCCTGCAGACTACCTTTTAAATCAATGTCCGAGATTAGTTAGGGTGGTCACAGGATTGGAAGATAGGATTAGATAATTCCTTTCATTCCTTTATTCCCCACAGGATAGGATTCAGGGCAAATGTTAGATGGATTGTTCCTGGGGCTTTGTGACAAGAGCCTCTTAGGTCCTTCAGACCTGTTCACTGTAACAGTTTACCATCTCCCTCCCCATGATTCTTGGGCTGTTTTATCCTTTTTTGTGCTCTGCATGAGCTAGTCCTGCCTGAAGAGGTAACTAGCTGGGTTACGTGTTTGCAAGTCCCTGGATGTATTTGGCTCCATTTCTCCCACCTTTATGTTATATCAGTGAATGTGCACTGGTGTCAGCAGGCCCATCGGAGAAGAGTTCAGGGAGCACAGTGGGAATGTCCTCAGTCTGAGAGCTGGGAAGTCTCATCTTGGCTGAACTTCATGTTTTCCTTGGACTCTACAGTGCTTTGCAGGCTGATGACAAATAGGAAGTAGCCAGTTCTGTAGCCAATTTTATTCTTTCTCATTTTATTGTCAAAGGGAGGGAAATTCACAGAATTTGTGAGGATCTCGCCCACTTCCCCTCTCCACTTCAGAGCTGCTCATTTATTTTTGGTTTATACTGTAAATAGTGAGAGAAGCAAAGCTCCCCAAACCTTGAAGTTGATCCCAGTGTGTAGCACTATACATGACGAATCTGTGTGGTTGTGCTTCTCATCACTATTGCCTGCAGCCTCCATACCTGGCTAGTATAATTTGGTTCCTGTCTTTAGCTCTCTCTCTCTCAAATTTCAAAGCATGAGAGGAGCAGAAGTTGAATGGCAGGGACAGACAAGAAGATGGTGTAGAAGATAGGAATAATGGGGAAATATATGAGTGACAGCAGAAAGGTCACAGGAACACCGATGAAGCTGGGAAAAGCATAAACAATCATAAAGCACTCTCCTATGGATTCTGGTTCACAATTCATTCTATCTGCATACTGATATTTCTCATCTGTCAGTTTACAGCTGTGGAATCTGCTGGCAAGGTGTGCATCACTTCCTTTAGTAGGACATGCATTTGAAAAAACATCAAACCTTCTAGTAGTCAAGAATCCCTTGTGCATAAGCTCAGGCTGTAAGAAGACTGGAGAGGGAAACCAGACATTGAAATTGGAATTTGGTTAAATTCACTGGACTAGAAGGAAGGCTGATGATGTCCTCATTTGCTGAATACTTTAACATGTCTGGTATACTGAATAGGCAGGGATCTGAAAGAAGGGAAATGAGAGTTAAAGACTGGATTGGTTCAAGTGCATTTCTTACCTCTGCTGGCCTCTGCTATCTTTAAACTTGTATGTAGGTTTTAAAAATACCATGTAAAGTGTGTTTAAATTAGTAGTACTGCTTTCTGTAGGCACTTTACAAAACACTTGCCTCTGCTTTGTGTCTTTTACTTCTTAATTCACATGCAAGCTGGTGAAACTTCCTCATGCAAGTCATGGGTTAGGACAAACGAAACTTTGTTTTCAGTTCTTAGTTAGATCTTACCAAACACCAGATGTTATATCATGGGGCTTTATAATCTTCTTTGCTTCATCCCCATGTGCTATTCTGAATCAGACCTGGATGGATATCTGAAGTCACTGTGTTCAAAGTGGAGGCTGTGGAAATCTGTGTCTCTGTCTGTTGTCTCTGAAGATAATTTCTTGTCTGATATACTTGACTGGAGGGGATAATCTGGCACTAACTTCTCCTTCTCTCACCTCCTAGTTGGAGAATCGATGGGAACTAATAGGTATTTTCCTGCCTAACATCTGTGGTTCACGAAATTTTCTGTGGCTGAGATGGTGCCAAGAGGCAGAGGGGTTATTTTGGGGCAGAATCCTTTTAATTTGTTTGTTTTCCTCTTTCTATAGTAGTGTAGCAATCACCGTCCTGGCAGCAGGCATGCCCTGAGGGAAGGGAGAGGAGCCGCTTCTGAAGACGGTCAGAATATTTCATGGCTGCTTGTCCTCTCTGTGACTGCGGCATCAGCTGGGGGCAGGGGGAGGAGAAATGCCTCAGGCTCATTCAGAGTTGACCCATGGTTATTTTTAGCTCCTTAATGTCTCTCCAAGCCCCCTGCCCCTCCCCTTCCTCCCCCCAGTTCATTTCTCTCCTCTTGGCAAACGGCACTTTGTGAGCTACTCAGTCACAGGTTAAAAAGCACTGAAAAAAGTCAAAGGGCAGGCAACGGAGGTACTCCTCCGAGAGAGGCACTTGAAAGGTCAGGAAATGCCTGAGCCGTGGGTAGGAGCCCCTCCTAGCCTAGCTCTGCTTAATAAGCAGTCTTGCCAGCCCAGGCAGACGGGTGATGGAACTCAGATCTGAAAAACCATAATGAAGGAGGGAGGAGGAGACAGTAAAGAAAGAGTAGGGAGATAGGGAGATACAATAGAGTTGTTGTAAACAAAGGGGACTGCTTGAGGTGAGGGACAATAGCACTGTTTGAGCATGAAAGAGGAAGGAAGAGCAATTTTACTTCCCTCTGTTTGGAAGCCTGGAGGATCTCTCGCCAAAGGGCGATGGGCTTCCTCATCCCGTGCGGAGTCCCTAAATATCCATAAAAGCCAGACCTCCAGAGGCGTGAGGAGGACATGTAGGCAGCTCCACTTGAAGGACACACCTTCTACCTTGCCATTAGATGGGACTTGCCGGTGAACGATGAACAACTGACAAGCAAGAAGGTGCTGGATCCTGGAGAAAGTCAGGTTTTTGCCTTTAGCTGGAGAATGAGGTAGTAGTCATTGTGGGGAGGATTTCCCTGTGTTTTGCAGAGCTGTTGGCAGCCCACCCTTGCTCCTGGCTGGTAAAGCAACAGATGAGGTCTGAAGTTGGGCCCAAATCCTAGGACCTTGGTCAAAGCAGATGTGCAGGAGCTAAGACACCTGCACCAGGTGAGCTAGAAAGCAATGCAATAAAGGAGGTTTTAATAGTGAGGTGCTTGTCTGTGCAGGACCTCAGCATGGGCCACTCTGATGTCTCACAGCATCTTCTGCCTGTGTTTTGTCTGCATTGTTTTGTTTCTATGTTGTTTTGTCTGCCCATCCATCATGGTGCAGGATTTGAGCTTTCCAAACAATACACGGCTTTTTCTCACTGTGCCCCAGGAGGCAGGATTATAGTGTACTATATTCTTCGCTCAGGAGCTGGGGAATGGTTCCTGCGAAAGGCAGGGCAAGCCCTTTCCCCAGGCAAGCCCTCTGGTTTGAGAATGAAAAAGCCGGTTCCTTTGGTGGGGACTTAGAAAGGAGCAGCTGGGTGGCTCAGTTGGCTACTGCAGCCGGGTCCAGTGTCATGAAGATGCCAGGGCAGAAATAACCTGCTCAAAATAACATGGCTCCCCCCTGCACCATTTCCCCTGCTGCCTCCATGTAGCCCACTCTTTACAGTAGCTTCTTCTTAGTTTTCCAAAGTCCCAGCTGTGTGTCCTTGTCTCAGGCAAGGGAAGTAGGTTGCCTGGATACAATCCCTCTGCTGAGCACTGCAGTCCCCTGGAAATCAGCCTGGAGTCCTTCCCCTCCTCTTCTCCAGCATTGCTTCACTGTGTGGAAGATGGATTTGGGTCTCTGGAGGACTTCTGGATGCAAAAAAAAGGCAGGGTGGGAAACAAAGCATCACAAATGTCAGCATTCCCTCTTCACCCCAAAGAAACAGTCAGATGAAGGGATTGTAGAGAAAGGCAGGGCAAGGAAACTGTTCTACCCATTGTTGGAGGCCAGGATGAAGCTGGTCCTAACCCAAAAAAAGAGGATCCCACCCCTGAACTGAGCCAAGAAGCCACTCAGAAATTGCATCACTAGCAACAAAGGCTAGGTCTGATTGATACAGTCCAGCAAGAGCAAACCCAGCTGAGCATACCCAGATGTCAGGATAATCATTGCTCTGAAAATGAGTTTGCACAGAATGGGGCAGGTTTTGGAGGGGATAAAACAATTTTCCTTTGTCTTGGTGTGTGAAAGGATAAAACAATTCCCATTCGTCTTGGTGTGTCTTTCTTCACAGTTTTGCAATTGCAGAGCTTCCTTGGCAGTAGACAGCTTCCTTTGGCTGATGTTGCTAGAAAAATCTGCTAATGTGGAAAAGCACTGTGATGTGCTTACAGGCATCTAAACTGTAAAGACCACAAAAAATGTTCACCTTCTTTCAAAAGCCTTTTAACCAGGAAGAATATAAGAAAGATAAAAGAGCATTTACTATCAATATCAGAAAAAAAACTCCTTCAAGTAAGTCCTTCTTGCTTGCTTTATTCTCTAATTTTCTTAATGCAAAAAGCCACACCTGCTTAATTTCTAGATAAGAAATACAAATCCTTACAAAGGATAATTTCTCAGCAACATTACAAAGTCTCCATATAGCACAATTCTGTAATTGAAAAATACTGTATTACTGCAATAATCCTTGTACTCAAACCTGTCATCAATGGTCTGTCTCCGCCTTCCCCATAATCCTTCTGACATGGGCCAGTTTCAGAGAAAGGTAACAGTGTAACTGGACTTAACTGGTTGATTCCAGAAGGAAAGTTCATGCTCCACAGGTCCAGTAGGTGGCTTTTGTAGCAGACACTAAAATGCAACAGATGACATGTAAAATATAAATATATTTCAGGACCATAAGGAGGGAAAAAACTAAGACTCTAAACTGAGACTCTTTTATGCGGTGTGCCCTGTCAGAAGCACTCAGCCTGTTTGTCACTACAGGCAGGGCATCAGCAGAAGTGTCTCTGCTGACTATGGCACTGCAGGACCTCAGTGGGAGGTAGGTATCTCTCAGTTACACTGGTCTTACTCAGGGCTCTAACGAACCAAAGGAACCTTTCACATTCCCCAAGAAAAGCAATGGCCACCCACTGCAGCTTGGCAAGCACTGGTAATTCCCAGTGAGAAAGTCTATTCAGCTGGCAGTCATCTGCATTCAACAGTAGTTTCAGTTTCTTAGTGCAGAGAGTACATCCCCTGATGCAGTGCTTTAGAGCGCATTGAGCATGACGTAAATCATAGATGACAGTCGGGATTTCTGCTCTGAGGGCAATGATTGCAACCCTTTCGCCATATTAACATAGAAAAATGCAGTCTTGGACACTGCCATGTATAGTAATCTAAAATCATTCTGGATTTTATGGGGTGAACTGTGGGGTGAACTGTGAAAACTGGCTCCAGCGTTCTCGGTTGCTTTCTTCAACCCATCACCAGCACCGCAGTCATCTCTTGATGTAGTGTTGGAGACAACAGTCAGGCAACTGCAGGTTAAGTCATTCAGCTGCATCATATATGCAAGTAGAAAAAGACTAACCACAAACCTGGGATTCATCCCTATATACAGAGTGCCACAACGTGTTCCTTCTTGCTGGCCCTTTATTAATTCCATATGAGTTTCAAGTAATGAAAGTAGCAAAACAGAACTGCATAGCACCCAGCAAGTGCCCTGAAGCAGCTAGTATGCTCCTAAAACAGGTATGGAACCTTCTCAGGGCAAATTTCCTGAGGGCAGGGCAGGGAAAGGAGAAAGAGAAGATCACCTCTGGCAGCAGCAATGATGATAAGGATCTGTAGATGGGGGGGTTTCTTTCTTTAATCTCAAAAATTAGAATTAATCGGAGCATAACAGTACAATACTGATGAGACTTTAACAATGGTGGCTCCTCTGCTCCGTTTTCTTTGCATCAGACACACTAAATCAAGACACTGGATATAGGTATCACTGGGAATTGGGATCTAGCTGAGGAGGGAAGAAGGAAAAAATAAGAGATAGAAGCTCAGATTACCAGTTTTAAAATTTTTTTTTCTCATTCCCATTTCAAAGAGAAAAAGAGAAAGACACACAGAGAAAGAGAGCGTGAATCATTTAGCATGAATTTTGCTTCAGTGAGGGCTGACATAAGTGTGTGAAATAGGAAGGCAATGTATGAATAATGCAGAACAAGACTGTGCAGACGGAAGACTGTTATTGTGTCCCTGTTTACAGCTACTGAAAGCACAATCAAATAGATAGGGAAAGAGTGCAAAAAGCCTGCACGGTCATCTCATGATGAAAAGGTGTTAAAATACATTGTGGACCACAAAATACCACTTCTCAATCACTGCTCTGAATTTACTCATCTGCTCATACTGAGACAAAGAGAAATTGGTGTTGCTTTCAGTTAGAACTGTTAGACTTCCATACAGGTTAGGCTTGCTCCAAGTTATGCCCAAGCTGCATTGGCTGCTATGGTAGACAAAGGCAGAAATATGGGGGAAAACATATGCTGAGTACCTCTATCATGCAGTCTTTACCATGCACTCCTGGGAGAAGGGTTTGTAGAGCTACAGAAACCAGGTATTTTTATGAAGGTGACCCCTGAAAGAATTCACATGTGTCCTGCTTATTTACAGTTGGTACATGCAAGAAGCTGAACTCATTTCTTATTCCTTTTATGGGAGAAAGTATGGCTAGAACTCTCCCAGGACGCTTGGGACAGCTGGTTTCCATTTGTGGTCCTGCCACTGGCTGGTGTTGGCAAAATATCATCATTTTTGTGCCACTGGTGAAGCACTTTGAGTTCTTCTAACAAAAAGCAGCATGTAAGAGCTGGATATTAATTCAGATTCTTCTAACAAGCTCATCATCATACCGTGTGGTCTCTTATATTCTGTAATTAAGGCACACTTCTGCCCTAAGTAGGATATTCTTATTCCTTCCCTCCCTTGCTTTATTCCAGTTCTGGATGGAATTTGCAATAATTTCTGAGGTAGCCTGTTGGATCCCATCCACAAGGCTGGTCCTTTTCCAAATCACATTCCAGGAGTTCATCTGAGTAGTCATGGGAGACTCTGCCTGTATTGTGTGCCTTAAGAATTCAGTAGTGTCAGAACTCAGACATCCATAGCTGCTGAAGATTTCTCAGAAAGCTTAAAGAAAAAAGGGTGGCATACTGAAAAACTCTCTCTTGCTCTAATTTATCATTGTATTAGACTAGGAAGAGATATAATATAACATTACATAGTTTTATAGAAGCGACTGGAGGATGTTCATTTTTATAGAAGCGACTGAGGATGTTCATTTTTATAGAAGTGACTGGAGGATGTTTATATTTTTTGGCAATACTGAAAAGCTTACCTGGAGGTCTTAGGAAGGGCATCTTAAAGAAAGATCCTAGAGAAAAACAGAAGGCAGGGGGCAAAGCCAGGGCATTAGGGCATAAAGTAAGGGAAATTCAGAAACATTGGTGTTATATTTTGGATTGAAAAGAAGCAGAAAAAAGGAAGTGGTAGTGTCTTTGTGGACAAGAGAACAAGGTAGCATTAGAGCCTTGAAAGAGGAGGACACACTCTTCTTTGGATTTATCCTGTT
Organism: Taeniopygia guttata; assembly: GCF_048771995.1. Classification (NCBI taxonomy): domain Eukaryota; kingdom Metazoa; phylum Chordata; class Aves; order Passeriformes; family Estrildidae; genus Taeniopygia; species Taeniopygia guttata. Next base: position 42,997,625 of record NC_133030.1, on the reverse strand, counting down.
TGTAATAGAAATACTATGTGTACTATGTGCAAATAGGCATTCTCACATTCTGTCTGTCTACCTAGTTAATCCAGTATCATTTTATAAAAGGGCAGACTGTGAGAAGTCCTTTTGCACAGAGACACACACAGTTATAAGTACAACACTACAACCAGCCAGGATGGAGAAGCAGTAATGCTGATGCAATGCAGTGGTGAAAATAAGCATTCCTGCTACTTCAGGGATAGAAAAGGCACATCCCATCTGCCTTCTAGAAATCTGCTGCACTCTTTCACCAGCCAAAAGAAGCAGCTAGCTTGAGTCAAAACCAGTCTGCTTTTGGTTCCTCACCTCATGCTTGCCCATTTCCTTTTTGTAAAAAGGAGAGCCTGGTAAAAAGGAGAGGTCAGCAGGAATTGCCATGTTTTCAATATACTGTATTTTTATGGTAATATTACAGTGCTGTCTATTTGCTTTTTATCTTTTCACCTTGAAAAGGGAGCTACAGGTGTTCGTAAACTGTGCAGCTATTGCACATAATGAAAAGTGACAAGGCAGTTCAATCTCTGGGGTCCTTTCAGTCCACAGGCTTCCCGCTGAGAAACCAAACAAGGTGGGCACTTGGGTTGATATTTTTTCCTAAGTTGTTCTGACATATCTCCTCTGGGAATTGTACTGATGCCCCCTAACTCATATCATGCAACCCCCCTGGCTACATCAACTTGCATTTATTTCTGGTCACTCACTGGTAATCTGAGCTTTTACCAAATCAGTAGCCTAAATTTGAAAGGCTCCCTGCTGCGGTGTCCACAAGAATCCTGTGGTGTTAGATGCTTAATACATGATTAAAGGACAAGTCACACTCTTTTCAGCTGTGCTTTGAGGTGTTTTGAGGGAGGATGATATGAAGGGTGGTGATTAGTGTCTTTTGGAGACAAAGACAAGAAACCTGAAGCAGCCTGAAGTCGGAGCTTTAATATGCAGTGAGATCAGCTTTTTCTGCAGACTGAACGATGCAGCAGAGAAAAATCATACCAGTAACAGGTCTGATGTAAAAATAGGTTGAGTTCTTGAGCATCTTCCCTTTTCTTCATAGCAATATACCAGTGAGATTTAGCTTGCTTCACTGTGCTCTGAGGAGCTGTAAAGAAGCACTTCCTTCTCAGACTTTCAGATAGCCTGTCACAATGTTGTCATCCTAGAATTCATCATACCCCTTTCTCTGCTTCTACAATTAATGTACAGTTTGTATTGGCTCCCTATTAAGCATAATAAGGAACACTGAATCCAGCTTCTGTAAATTAGGGAGCCCACCAAATCTACCTCTGCATAAATGAAGAACTGCTTTTAGACTGTCTTCTTTAGAGAAAGATATATTGCATTGAATCCAGAGGCTTCCACACACTCTAATACAAATTGAATCTTTGCCTTTCATAAATGGAAAAGCATAAACAGACTTCTAAAACAGAAGCTCTACTGTACAGAGTCCACACTCCCACTGTATAGAATCTGCCCTTGTCTTCCCAGTCCTAGTGCTGAGCTGAAATGCATGTATCCCTATGTTAGGTGGTGAACCATATGGTCCAAGCCTTATATATATATGAAGGCCATACTGAATAATCTCCTCATACATGGAGAGACATATTCTGTCAATTTGCTCTAAAAGCTGATGAACCTTATTTAGTCCAACATACCACCCCCTTTAATGAAGGCTGAGATATTGATCTCCCTGGTAAATCAAGGTGAGATCTATAGATCCCTCCCAATAAATGATGGTGGATTTATTGATTCTTTTCTTCCCACCCCCTGGAAGTGAAAGCAAGACATATTGGTTCCTCCCCATTAAATGGAAGTGAGCTGTATTAAGGCCACCCCCATAAATACAGGGTGGGCTATGCTGACTTAGACCTTAACCACATAAATGGAGGTGAAATTTATTGATTCCATCTTCTGTAATTGAAGGAGTGTTGTATTATGGTGCTCCTTCCAACATAAATGATGGAAAAACATATTGATTCAATCACACTTGAGTGAAAGGTGAGTTTTGCTGAAAATCCCCAACATCAGGAAGGAAAGCCATGCAGAAATTAGCACCTTATTCAGAAATTTATTTTGACCTGTTATTTTCACATGAATGCTTTTACTGTATTCGGATGCCAGAGGTGTTACTGCTTAAAAGTTCTGGACACAAATGAAGTGAAAAGGAACCATGCTTTCACTGAAGGGATGTAATGCCTATGTAGAGGGCCTCCTGAGTTCCAGTCCCTGTGCACTTGTAGACCACCCAATTTAGGCAAGTTTCTTGGCTCTTATGTGTCTTGCTTATCTAGTACGGATAATGATTTTCCTCTGACATCAGACAGTGGAATAAATTTTTTCATGACTGTCTACAGTGTTCTGTTGGTTAATGGGACCAATGTAAGTTCTGGGGACAACATTAGAAGCTGATGAAACATTATAGGGCAAAAATGTTTAAAAATAAGGTGTACTGTGTATGCCTTGTGCCCTAAGAGAAGATAGGCCTGTACGCTGCAGATAAATAATTAGCAGCAGCTGCCTGAACCCTGTGGTAATTTTTGCTCTTTAATTATTCCTGCTCTTTCCTACTCCTTTCTACTAACAGCACTGTTTTTAAATTGCTTTGGCTGATGGGAAAGATACCAAAGTTACCTCACCTCAAAGCCACGCACTAATTCAGGAATTCAGTCTTTTGGACTGTGACTATTGCAAGCGAGGCAGTCGGGACAGTGCCCATCTGGAAAGCAAAACATTCAGATTCAACTGCACCCCTCCAAGGACAATCGTGTTCAGCCCAGAAGCATGACAAAGCCCAAGACAGCACAGGGACAGCTGCTGATGGTGGAAAAGAAAGGTGCCAGCTCCTTGCTTCCCCAAGGAAATGCACTCATTTTCCCCACAGTACTCCATTGCACAGCTGTTGTCTTTTGTTAACCTGTTATGAACATCAAAATCCTTAGGGAAGCTACAGAAGACAAGCGAAGAAGACGACAGAACTAGCAGAACCTTGCAGAGAGACCTGCCTATGCCTTTCTTCACAATTTGTCCTCACAGTAGCAACAAGATAGAAAAAAAAAGGAAAAACAAAGAAGAGAAACAACAAAGTGAATGCAGACACGTGTAGATTACACTAGGAAGTTAAAGACAAAGGCCTTACACATGCCACATAATAAATCCTATCATTGTCACCTTTTTGCTTAATGTCACAGAAGAGAAATGCACCTCTGGTACTATGTCTTGTGATGAACAGGTAGAGTTACTGTGCCTTGCGGTGTCACCATTCATCTACAGGGCACCTCCCACCTCATGTCTGGGGGGCTTCACATGCAGAGAGGGGGACATAAGTTGGATATGTGTTATTATTCTGCAAATCTGCAACATACCTAAGAGAGTCACAGGCATCCTAACAGTAGTCATATCCAAGATACAATCATGAGTATGCAAGCTTTGATCTGTTCTTTAGAATGAAATACTAAGGAATATTTTACCATGTGTTTCTTAACACATAATAATTTATCTTGAGACCTTACAGAAAGTAAGATGTAGTATCTTTTACATGAATTAGCTGTTCCTGGAATATCTTGTGTTCTTCCCATGCGGGTATTTCCAAGCATACTGCATTGCCTAGAACAGACTTTGAAAATGCCTGTCAAGTGCCAGCCTCCCCCTAAGCCCTTCAATGGAAAAGCCCAATTTCTTTGCAATTCTCTCATATCGCCAGCTGTCTAAAACCCTCTGTGAGAGGATTTAAATTGGATTTTGTGCTGATTTTATACAGTTGTCTTATGTCTTCCCCATGTGTGGTGAAAGAGATTTGTTCCATACAGCATTGGGGATGCAAATATCATTCCTGTTTCAATGCGTCGTTTGAAAGGAGGACCAGACAGTTGCCATGGCAACAGCACATCTGAGCCAGCTGTAGTTGCCATGGAAACAAAAACTATGTGAGCCAGAAAAAATAGTCCCAGAGGACAAAGCATTTTAAAACACACACAAAAATTCCCTTAAATGAAAATAAAATCTTGCTGTGAGATTCTAGGATCTCAGAAACAAGGGGCAAACCAGAGGAGACTGCCAACATCCTCTCATGATCTTGATGCACCCCCTTTTTTTTTTGTTAGAAGCAAGGGAGAAGTCATAGAAAATGATCCAGTGATTGCTAGAAAGGAGGTGAAAGTAAATTCCACCATACCTTTGGCCTAGTCTGTTGATCCTTTGGAAATCTAAATGCTCTGCATTTCTTTTGGTAGCTCTGTGCCATGGAGACACAAATCAGTACTCCTGTCAGGTACCCCTCTTGTTCACAGGAGGGTCTCCTTCTATAAACCTAACCATGTTTCATACAAGTGCTTCCAAATAATGACATAATATCTTTGGAGAATCTCTAGTCCCTGAGAGAGGCATAGCTTTTATAATTAAATAGGGGGTAAGACACACTGTTTGAGATGTCCAAGGCCTAAGTCTGGGATCCTCAAGCAATGGCTGGATGCCTAGGAGCACTGCAATGTGTGCTCTGGCCTTCAGGGGTGGACCAGTGTGTTTGATAAGTACAAAAAAGAAGAATACACAACATCCTACATTTAATCAGAGTGATTTTTTATTGTTTATCTGTAACTCCTTTTTAGTGCTAATGTTGCAGCTAATCAGAGGGAATGATTAAAATGAGAAATGAATGGTGCTGTAGAAGAGACTAAGGCAAACAGCTTCAGCATCCAGACAGAGATGTGTGGCTTTGAGGTCTTCTGAGAATGTAATAGGGGCAGACGCAAGGGCTGACACTGGGACTGGGCAAAGAGAAGAGAGCAGATGGAGAGAGAAGATGACAAGAATAGATTGAGTAATAGGGAAAGGTGAAGGAGGAGAGCCTCAAATTGGGAAATGATAGGGATGAGGGAGGAGGCTGGAGCCACATGTGGTAAAATAAAATGCAGTGAGAGGTGAGTAGGACAGCAGGTGAAGTTTGAGAGAGAGAACAAGGATGGAAGACAAAAATGAGGATACAGAGTGGAGCAGGATGGGAGACCACAGGATAGGAGGGTGGGCAAGCTGAAGGCAATGCACTTGGCACAGCAGTATCGGACAGGACAGGGATGGAGATGAAGCCTGGCTCAGTACATATAGGAGCAAGGAAAAGCAAAGAGAAACAGGAGATGTGGAGGTAAGATGGGGAACAGAATGGTTTGCAGGGTAACAGACTTTTGGTTGGTTTTCTTAATATTGCTGTAGTTCAGCATATTTCCCTGGCTTTTCTAGAATCATTTAATATGTAAATAGTTTTGTTAGCTGGTTCACTCATCACACATTGGTGAAGGCAGCTCAATCCAATGTAGTGTTGTACTTAAATTTTTCAAGTATTTCTTTCATTGCTCTATGCAGCTAATGTTATAAAATCTTTCAAGGTACAAACTTTGATTATTTTCCTACCAAAAGCAGATTTAGAAAAGCAGTTTATTATCTCAGGTGCCTTTGAATTGTCACTGTGTTTTCCGCCTTTTCATTTTGTGATCTCAGTTCCTGCCCCTTCATTTCAGTCCCACTACTCTCTTGTCTATAATAAAGAGGGGGATGGGTGCCTCTATCTGCACACACCTGTAATATCCATTGAAGCTAAGGGAATCTGCATGCATGTAACCAACAGGACTGAAGGACTTGGCTACGGATTTCTGTTTAAAGTGATAATAAACTGCTCACGTTTACTGAGAAGGAGAAAGAAAAAAGTCTTTATTCAAAATGTAAATATCTTCCTGCTGAGAAGCAAACCCAAAAGTCAGCCTTCAGGATATAAATATTTATGCCTTTTGCATAAACAGCAGATGTAACATTTCCAATTAACTGTCGATCTTTCAATTTCTCTGGCTGCTGCTGCTTTCTCTCACAGTATCAGAATGAACAGTTTGCTTTATTTTCCTGAGCTCAGAACTGTCACAAATTTCCACAGTCAGTAAGATGAAATTGTTCCTTAAAATGTTTGTTTATCAGAGCCTAACAATTTCCCTGTATTTTTTATCCCTGGTGTTCAGTCTAAGACGAATTCTATACTGCTGAAAGATGTGAGATTCACAGCCCAGGTAAGACAACAGAGAAAGAGCAGAAGCAGCATTGGTGAGAGCGTAGACTCAGTTATTGCAGTACAGTCCAGTTCAGACCTAGAGGAAGCCTGCCTGGAATGAGAGGTCTCTGACCCATTTGGCCACTGGCCCTTCTACCAAGGCGGCCAGCCTGGGGCTGGGTAGTATCAAGTGTAAGAGCTTTTATAATGTAGCCACCTGTTTATGAAGAACTGCCTCCATCAATTCTTCAGTGTCAGCTTTTTCAGGTATCTGACATTTAATCCTGCTAATGGCGGCCTCCCTCATCCATGACTTCTTTTTCTCTGGGAGAAAGTGTGAACTGTGTAAGCAAGAAAATGAACCCTACTAGAGCTGGTAAACATCAGTTTTCATTGGCATCATGCCTACAAAGCAGAAGAGTTTGCTGGAGCACTGGAAGGGAGGGTGTGAACAAAAAGCAACAGCAGAAAAGCAGTAGTAGTTAACAGCAAGATGGAAAGGCAGGTGCAAGCGGAGAGAAAAGCACTTGTCTGGAAGTATGTCAGAAAAGGGGGATCCCTCTGTTCTTTTCTGCTGAGAATTCTTTTGCGCGTTCTCCTGTTCTCTAACCTGTCTCTCAACACCACAAAATTTGGCTCAGTATCTTTTAATTTCCTGGGAATCCAAAAATCGTTTGAGCATTGCTGCAAATCAGGAGCTGCTGTTCAGCTGATCCAGCTTTCACTGGGAACTTGAGTGAAGAGCTCTTGGCCCTCCTCCTTATGGGGAAAACCCTGGCCTGGGACAGGGCTTTCTGCTGCCGGTGGGGTTAGCATGGAGGTAGGTCAGCCTTGTTCTTTACCTTCCTTCGGAGCTGTATCCTGATGCCTGACAGCTCTGATAGATGCTGTTGCTATGGTAACTGGCTCTGCTTTAGAACCATCTATGTGGCACTGCAGGGATGGAGACACCTGCAATCCTGCCTGTTTAGGGGTGCACCCTCATCACACACTTCTGTTACTTGCTGCCTGCTTTTCTCCAGGTTCCCAGGACTTTGAGCTGCATTTTTGTCCACTCCTTTGGCTCTGTCTGTCACATCCTCCCTGGTTCAGGATTTTCACTGCTGTAAACAGCTGGCCTCTTGTGTAGCATGAGAAACCATCAAGTGCTAACCCATAAGAGATGGTCCAAATTCACAAGTAACTGGAACTTTAACTGCTTAATATGCACAATTTTCACTCTGTTCTGTGCTGTGCCAAAAAAGCATATATGGTACTTCCTGTCTGTATTCAAGTACAGTCTTTACTGAAGCATCTGTGACCAGTGATAAGGTTATCAGCACTATAAACTCCCAAATGATCACCAACTGATTTGCTTCAGATGGGCTAATTGAAGTGCATTTTGACTACAATTAGAAGGTAACTTTGCTTGGCCCACTTAGTGCAGATACTTGCATGCACCTGCTCCATCACCAGTGGAGCAGGTGCACTGACATAGTTGAAGTTATTACCAGCTGCATGCTACCTTCCTCTTCTTCATATCAACCTCTCTGTGTAACCAGTTACATCTCAAAAAACCTGAGGAAGCATCAGCAAAATGTCCAGGCTTTTCCTTCCCACTAGGAAAAGCAGCAGTGTAGACTGACTCCTCTGTCATGCCCTGTCCTTGCGGGGACTCACACCATTCCTCCTGCCTGGGGAGCTTCACAGGCACGAGGTGGCCCTAGCGACTTTATTAAAATGGATCAGGGTGTATTAACAATTAAGAATGGAGCAATCTTGAAGAGACTGAAAGTCAGTTTTCTTAAACCACAAGCTTTTTTTTTCTGTTCAGCTCCCCTGACTGTGGCTGACTGTCTGGTATTTCTCTTGAGTTTTCACTGCTGGCTGAAGAGTCTCTAGTTTAATGGCATCCATTAATCATAAAACAATGCATCTTGGCAGCACAAGAGCATAGAATTCAAGTTACACTACGGATGAGCAGTGGCTCAGCTTCTCAGGTTGAGGGTGCTCTAAGGTCAAGTCAGAGATTTCAGGCTCTGTTCACATTTTGGGTGTAATGTAGGACACCCAGGATGCAGACAGCTGCTTGCTTGGGCACAAGGACAGACTTTCAGCTGAGCATGCTGAGTGCTCCAGGTCACAAGTCACTCCTGGGGCTGAGGGAAAGGGAATAAAGCCACTGCCACACTTTGTGGATTTGAAGGAGATCTGAGTCCTGCAATGACTCTCCCAAGAATTGTCCCAGTCTATATCAGTTTAAGCAGGTCCTTACAAAGATCAGGGCCTCAGTCTCTCATGTCCACTGGCTGCTCTTCTAAAAGCAGATCATCATCTTATATACTCTTTGTTCTCTGTGTTTCCCCTAGAACAGTTTGTCAGGTTCCTACCAAGGTATCCAGTTTTTCCAGTGCTCAAAGACCTGAAGTCAGCACTGTCTTCTCTCAGATGCCTCGTGGATGCTGTGATGATCTGCAGGTACAGTAAAAAGCAGCTTTCCAGACTATGCTCCCCTTCCTAGCTGGACACAAAAGCAATTGAAGAGCCTGTGGCTCGAGTTTGCAGGAATGAACTAAAAATGGCCTTCAAGGGATTCCTTAATCAGCTTTTCCTATCTCTTGTGCTGCCAAGATGGTACTCAAAGGAAAATGTCATGGCCTGATCACAGCACACAGATCAGCAGTCAGACAGCTCTGTGCTAGTCACTCCTGGCTTTGCTGCATGTTCCTTGTTTCAAGGCCTTGGGTAAGCATTATGGTGTGCACCGCAGAACGGCTGCACTGGTACCTTTCATCTGTGCAGCCAGCAGTTGTTTTTGTCATTTTTAAAATGTGTCTTCAGGGCCCTGATACAGCTGTGAAAGTACACCAGTGCAGAAGCAGATGAGATACATCCTTTTACAACTCCCATGTAGGCTCAGAGAGCCTGTTAAGAAAGGTCCCTTTTGAGAAAGACATAGACTGTTTGTGTGTTACATTATTTCCCTTGTACATATGCTCAGAGCATTTGGAGTAACTCGTTCTTCCCAGATTTGAAACTATTTCAGTAGCCAGGCCCTTGAATATGCACATTAAGCAGCAAGACTTGCTGAGCTGATTCTCTGGAGTCTTACTGACATGTAAGAGATCCATCCTGCCTTTCTCAGGTCTTCCATGTACCCCATTCCTTTTTCAGTCTGTGTCAGGCATAATGACTCAGCAAATACATATACTTCTTGTTGGCAGGTAGTGCAGGCATTTGCAATGTTGAATATTATATGTCCTTTTATTTAGCTTGCCCTAGTGCAAATTTGAATACAGACTGCTCCATTGTCACTACAGTATTTTGTTCAACCTCCCAACTTCATTCAAGAGAGGTAACAGCCTGCAGGTGCTGCAAACACTTTTTGTTCCTTTATGACTAGAAAAAACTACTCTATTCCTTTAAGGCTTTTAGTCTGACTTGATCCTGGCTCACCCACCTGCCTGCATTCTCTGGAGAGCTGGCAGGTGAATATTTTCAGTAATTTACTTTAGAGCTGTTCTATCATTCTGCTATTTACTTCTGTCATAAATTATGCCCAGAGGTTAGGATGCTCTTATTTTCCCACTCACAAAGGAACCAAAGGAAAATATTCTGCAGGGCACAGAGGCATCTTTGTGTGGTTTGTAAATATTTCCAGAGGCAGATATACTGGGGAATGAAAAGAGCTGTAGCCTCTACCTTGTAAGCATTGCCTGAATTAACCTGCATCTTCTAGGTTATGCAACAGGGAGCAGTTGTGCTCATACAGCCCCCTCTTCCCACTGTGATTTATATCCAGCGTCTGTGAGATACACCAGCTGGTGCTTCAAAGCATATAGAAGAAATAATAAAAAAAAAGCCTTGAGAGATTATAGCTTACTCCTCATGCAGTGGTTTGACTCATTAAAATCAGTGGAGCAATTTTCAGTTACTTCTCTGGGATTGGATCAAGCTCTAAAAGCACAAGCCTTGGGAACTGGACTGCAGCCAACTAACTTAAGGGAAGCAGAATTCCAAGAGAGATTTCATTTTAAATTCAGAAGCTAAATAAAATTGAACATCAGTGCATTTAGATGGGTTAACTCCAAGAAAAATCCAGGGAACTGAAGAAAGTGATATTTCTTGTATGTTTGCCTCTTCTTAGCTATACCCTAAAGGGCTGATTGCTCTACAAAGCAGTATCAGTTATCCAGCAATAGACTACTGCTCTCATTATTACTATATGCCTATGTGCTCATTGTACAGGACTCCAGCAAGCTGGAAAATAGACAAGTATAGAGCAAAGCGATGGCCTTTGCCGTCCAGAGCATCCCAGAATCTAGATTTACCATTTTATGGTCAGTTTGCTGATGGATGTTGCACCACAAAAAGTGGCTTTGTTTTTTCCTGTTGAAGTCACTTAAGTTCCTAGTGACCGAAGAAGTGATAGGGAGGTTTGAGCTTCTTGCTTTGACAGAAAAGATAAAACATTAAGTCCTTGTTTTGCCACGCTCAAATTCTGCTATGTTTTGTTGGAAAACACCTGCAGAAATTTATTCAGCATGAGGGTGAACTTAGTTGTATCATACAGGCTTGTTTACAAAATGCAGCATTGCCTGCCTCAAGGACAAATTGGTACCATGTGCCAAGGCTCCCTGCCCTGCTCTAGGTAGTAATGGAGAATTAGCCTACACTATCTCAGTACTTCATGAATATGTGCTTTCCTCATAAATATCTATTTTTCTGCATCTTCCTATTTTCTTTCTTTCTTTCTTCCTTTTTTTTTTTTTTCCTCAGCATGCCCTGATTTCCTGTCCTTTCCTTTGATACCTCTCTTTAGTTTTTGTCTTTTCTGGTGGCATCACCTAGTCACCCTCTGCAGGTATTCCTCTGGAGAAGGGCAGACATACAAAAATAATAGTTGTAAATCCCTCCCTATAATTCACTTGGTTTGTGAGGTGCAAAAATAGACCTAATAATTTAATTATTTGAGGGGCTACTGTGCTCCTTTGTGTTTAGATGAGCCATAATCATGTTCCTCCAGACCCCAGGAAAGGAAGCTCAAGAAATCCCAGAAGAAAAGGTTGTCCCTGTTTCCAGCTTTCCCTGTCAAAACCTTTGCCAGTGTGAGATAAAACTGCTAGTATGAGCAAAGAAAGGATAAAGGAGGAGAGAGGGAAAGCAACTCAGAAACTTGGGGGCAGTTCTGGCTTGGCTCCAGCAGCTGGTGCTCATCTTTGACAAGCACAGGGAGAAATCAGACTGAAGAGGGATCTCAAGCAAGCAAACAAACAAATCACCTAAATGAACAAGCTGGGTAATAAAGTAGAGCTGAGAATCAGTAGCTAACGAACACATCTGTGTCACCGCACCGCTTTCTCTTGGGTAGAAGGGGAGTCAATTACCCACCTTCCAACAAGGTATTGATCAAGCTGCTGCCATGTATTGAACTGGAGACCTGGCCATCCTGCGTGTGGCTCTTTGATTTTTCTCTCCCTCTGTAGTAGCACGTGGATGGAAGCCAGATGAGCAAGCATAGGACTATCGATCAATCCGCCTCCGCCCTCCTCCTCTTCTTCACCCCAGTTGCCATGGCAACCACAGCTGCTGCAGCAGCAGCACTGTTTACCTGGCCTATTTATTTTCCTTTTCAATATCCTTCCCTTCCCCCCTCTGTTCTCACCTTGGCATGATATTGGCAAAGCACTCAGCAGTTGTAAAAGGGATGAATTTTTATGACTCTGAGGAGGACAATGCAGTTTTCAGTTCTACTTTATCACCCAGTTTGTTCATTTAGTTGATTTGTTTCTGAGGAATCATTGCCTATAAACAACAGATCTCTCAGTCACCAAGTAGGGCATGCTCCAGACATGGAGGAGGACCTGTCGTTCCAAAAATACAGGTCTCCTTCATAATGGTTTAAGTGTGCCTTCACTAAGATGCACATTTTCTTCTTATATATTGCCCAAGAGTGCCAACAGCGAACTTACTCCAGATATGCCATAATTTACAAGCTGGTATTCTCACAAGACTCCTGGGACATTATATCATAAACATCAGGTGCACCAGCATTTCTTTCAGGTCTTCAGCCTGTAAGTGGTGCTGAGTTTACAGTGTCTTACAGGGACCAGCTGCTATGGAAGGAACAGTGACCACAGTCATCTCCCAGTAGAAGGCCTTTTTCATCATGGTTTCCAGCTGCATACAATCAGCAGTTCAGTTTCTGGCTCTTCCCAGTTCAACAGCACTTTCAATTATCCTTGCAATCTTCCCAAGTGGCAATGCAGCCTTGTCCCATCTCTTTTCTCATACTGCTTTCATTGCCTGAAACTGTCTTCCCATTCCTAGGCAGGATAACAGTCATGCTGCAAAGACCAAACAGTGTATAAATGAACAATATTCAAGGAGTAGCTCATTTCCCCCCTCCTGAATGTGTTATTTTTTTGTGCTGAATCATCCATCTGCTGAGTCTCAGTGTGGGATTCTGTGCTGAAAAAGGCTTTGTGCAGGATATGAAATAGAAGATATACAAACAAAAAAATATTTCTTAGAATAAAATACAGGTGTCCACCCTGTCTCAAAAGTCTTCCTGGCTTCCTTTTAATTGAAATTCTTCACCCAAGTCTCACGTTCCTGATTCTTTCCACTATAAAGCCATCAAACCCTCCCAGGAGACTCACAGTTTTCCTCGTAATTCAGTATGATTGATACAGGATGTAAAAAATCAGTTGATGTTATCAAGAACATATTATCTCTCCTTGAAGAAAAGCATTATAGGATAAACTGTGGAATTTGCTACTGCACGATACTAGGGAAGCAAATACTGTATTTTAAAGAAAAAATAGACATCTCTAAGAAAGAGAAAGGCACTAGGATTGGGTGAAAGGAAGTTCCAATTCCCCAGTGCTGGGAGGCACAGGACTGGGGTCAGTGAGAAGTCTTACTTAATCCTTGTATTTTGTCTACCCTAGATGATAGCCACACTGGGAGTATTACAGAGCCAGGATCCTTTCCTCTGAACAGTTTGGCTAATCTCTCTATCAGACACACTACCAAGTTCAACTGGAGTGTCCTTTTATGCAGGAACTCAGATCCAAGATGGCTGGGCAAGGGATTCACTGAGAACAAGCAAATCTTGGACAGACTCTGCAAAATGAGACTGGAATTGGGTGTCCTACCATTACCACACATGAGGGCTTCACTTCACTGGGGGATAGCTGATTCAGAGCACCATGAGATGGAGGTACGTTTGACTGGCTGGAGCAGTGGTCTGATGTGACATAGGAGGATCTATGATACTAATGCAAATTGTTCGTAGTTATTAACTAATGAAATTGTTATGCCCGTAAGACACTTAACACTCTACAGGAACAGAAAATAGCTCACACCCTGCCCTCAGAAGCAGGAGATATAAAAAGGCAAGCACAGACCAATAGTGAAAATAAAACAATTAACATAGAAGGAGTGTAATGAGAAGCAGCACAGGGTTTTACAGTCACAATTTTGCAGTCTGGTTTTGCAAAGAAAGGTTTGTGTGATCACAAGATCTTTGACAGGGGGAGAGTATATGACATCATAGGTCTGTCCAGATGCATGTATGATTTTTGATACAGTGGTCAACTAAAAGCAAATTGGATGGGTGAGAAGCTGGTTCAGATATACTTAATTTCATTAAAACAAAAAACCAAGAGAAGACCCTTTTCCTCAACTCAGAAGTAGGTTGCAAAAGGACTTTATATTTTCTCAGACTTCATAAAATTCACACAGGCTGCAGTTCTTAAAAACACATGGAAGAAAGAGCTTTTAACTGGTGTTTGGAATCAATAGAACACAAAACTGTAGGAGGTCAGACTACCATAGTTGCAGAAAGCTGACCTGAGTAGAGATGCTGCTGCAAAAGGTGGAGCAGAGAGGTAGTAGAGAACGGCATGAAAGGGCGTGAGGAGACTGGCAAGGCTAGCAAAAGCTCACATTATTAGTGGAGGAGACAGGGAGAAGCATACTGGAAAAAAATGCATCGTCTTGCACAGGTGACTTTCATTGTAACAAGTTCCTTAAACTCAGTTAAGTAGGAAGTAGTATATAAATTCAAGCCAGGAACATGACAGTGCTGCAGAGATGACCTTTCTAGCTCCATTTGCTGTGTACTGCAGAGAGGAGAGGTGCATGTCTGATCTGGGATATAAATGCTATTGTAATAAAGATGAGAGATGTGGAGCCCTTGATACAATGGCTATAGGAACAAAGATCTTGTGAACACTGGGTGTGAAGAATAATTAGTTTGTCCACAAATTGGATGGGTGAAGTAAGAGAGAGGAATTGCAACACCTAAGCCACACAGGGCTGGCTGTGGAGTCTACGAGAAGAAAATCCGCGAGCAGCAAGCACAAGAAAGATCAGGATTTCGTTTTTATCCAGTATTTTAATTAATGGCAAGATGTGCAAGAGGGAGCATGCATTCAGGATACCAAATGACAGTGTGACCCAACCCAGCCTGTCTTTTCCACAAAACATTAGCGTTTCACTAAGCACACGCTGCTGTGCCGTTTCATCAGACACGCTGCTCTGGTGTGTATCATATGATACGGCAGCCGCTCAGGCAGGCGGGGAGCAGCGCAGCCTGTAATTTCCTGGTCATATGTAACTGGGTGGGGAAGCGCCTGATCCTTGGGGTGAGTAATGCTGGAATCACACCATGAGGCACCCTGCTCTTTGCTGTTCGAGGCAGTTGAGGTGCTGCTCTTGCCGTTCTGGCAGACATTCCCCAGGGCATCCGAATGCACTTAGCTCTGCTGTACTTACAACACCCTCCAGAACCCTGCTTCGCTGCGCACACCCAGTCACTTTCCCACGTTCCCAGCCTTTTGCCGGCGGTCGCCGCAATGAGGGCTGCGGATGTGAGCGCGGCACACTCGCCTCCCCCGTACCGCGGCTGTACAAGGCAGGACGGTCCCCCCTGCCCTCAAGAAACAGGGCCTGCGCTGCGGGGTTTATTTGGGAAAGGCTCCGGGCTCCGGAGCGAAGCGGGGCGGCCGCTCCCGGCAGCTTTGCTGGCCTGCTGGGGCTGGGGGCACCGCCTCGCTCCTCCCCGCCTGCCTGCAGTGGCCGCGGCCGCAGCCGCAGCCTCCCCGCCGGGCCGCCCCCCAGCACGCCCCGGCCCCCCCCCCAACCCTCTCCAGGCGAAGGTTGCCTTTTTTTTGTTTTTTTTTTTTTTTTTTTTCCCTCTTCCTGCTCCGAGACGTTTTCCTACGTGCATTTTTCTCCAGTCGAGCTAATTTACGAGCTAGGTTTGGCGAGGGCCGGAGTGGCCAGCCCCAGCGCGGGAGGGCGGCCCGGGGCAGGGGGGCTCCCGCGGGGCTCCCCAGCCGGGCAGCGCACGTCTCCCCGCCCGACATGAGCTGTAATTTCCGGCAGACATTTGAGGGCTGCGACATCTGCACCAAGGCGCGGCAGCTCCCAGCAGCCCCCATGGCCGGGAGCGGGCCGGCCCCTCCTGCCTCCTCCCCAGCCATTTGTGTTTCACTCATTTCCTGCTGCTAGTAATGAGGCCGGCGATGCCGGGGTAGCGGTGGTGCTGCTGAGAAGGCAGATTGTTAAGGACACACACACATACACACGCACACACACACACACACACACACACACACACACACACACGGATGTTTTTGTTTCAGGATGAATTTTTAGTGCTCGTGAAAGGGAGGGACTGAGAGGAGCTCGCTGGAGCCTGGCACAGGACCAGCAAGCTTCCCGGCAGCCCTCTGCCAAAAGAATCCAGACGTCCAGCCCCCCTCCCCAGCTCCTGTGGCCCCTTCTTGTCCGCTCTCTTTTCCCCTCGGCTCCTCAGGGGCCTCTTTCCCGGGGGCAGCACTGCCCAGGGACCCTGCAGACCCTTTGCTCACCCACGCCTGAGTCCCTTCACCACCCACCACAGCGTTCCTCCCGCCGTGCAAGCACGCTGCAGTCCTGACCCCTGACACCTTAATCCCAATTTTTCTTCTCGGTCATCTATAGAATTACTGCAGGAGGGTGGACGGAGGCTGTGACACTAACATCCTCCGAGTAGAAAACAACTAGAGGCCAAATAGATTCATTGCACTAGTGACTTGAACTAGGTGAAATGTCGACAGAATTACTCAACACCACAGCCTCAAACTCTCGGTACAGAAAATAAACAAACCTTCCAGTGATGTTTTGTATAGTCTCCAGCCCAGCCCCAACCCACCCATATGTTTCATTCCCCAAGGGAGCAAAGGGATGTGGGTCTCCTGGCATGTGACTGTCTTCCCCTACACATCTGCCGCAGATGAAACTGTTACAGTGCACTAACAGGATTCTGCGGGTTTTGTTCAGTTTTCTTCTGTTTTGATTTTTTTTTTATTTGTCATTAAAGAAAGAAGAGAACAAAAAACTTTCTTGGCTGCAGCTATCAGCTAATTTTTGGTTGCTTTCGAATGCCAAGGCCAGCAGGATCCAGGAATTCATCTACTGGTGCCAGCAAGAAGCACTGACCCAAACAAGGGAGCCAGAACTTGGACTGCAGTCCTTGCCAGGGATCAGCAAGAGGCCAGAGAGACCATGCTGCTGAGTCATCACCGCTCCAGCTGCTACAAGCCTTTTCTGGGGACGCGGCTGTTGCTAAGATTCCTGGGAGCTGACTGATTGCTCCTTCTATAGTCATGTAACACACACGTACACGTCAAAGGAACAAGGAGCAGCAGCTGGGGCGAGCTCAGAGCGAGCACACAGCCTGCTGGCCGTGCGCGGCCGGGCTGGTGCCTGTGCAGGACTTGGGCCCCGTGGGAGCTGCGCTGCTGCTCGGGGCTTCTTGTGCAGGCACAGACCTACCTTGTTCCCTGGAAGCTCCCACTCATGGAGGCGTTTCAAAAATCAAACAGTCCAGGCAGTGATTCTGTACAAAATTTTCTTTCTGTTTGTACTTGCACGCTCCACCACATACTTCCCCCCCGCCCCCACATTTAGAGGTAGGGACATGCTTAAAATCTATGAAGTGCATTCCTTGGAGGGTCACTGTTGGGTCATTCTCTTTATGCAATAAATAAATATATTCAATCAGCAGGCAAGTAAAGTGAGCTCTTTCCAGTTCTGGGGCCCAGAACTGAAACTGGTGATATTTCTTATTAAGCCCTGTAAGGTTTCAGAGTATTCTGCAGTTTCACGCACTGCACAGGAAGGGAATGCTTGTTCATGAGCATCCTGCATTTTCCTTCTCCCAGTTTAATGTCTTAAATTTTTTTTCTCCTGCCTTTTATCTGCCTGAGGTACGTGCCTCCCTCAGATGCTGCAGTTACCCTTGTTTCCTGATCCGCATTTGACACTCAACAGACTACATGTACTCAGGATTTCAAATCTCACGCTATATAATCATGCTTAGGTTGTTAAAGCCTAAGGGTATAGGACCTGACATATTCTCTCTCTGACATTAGATACATCACTGATTTCAAAGGAATAACTAATCATACTAACATTTAATAGTAAAACTTATGATTCCAGAGCCCAGTCTCCTTCCTTCCCTGTTGAGTGTTTGTTGAGGTGCCAGACTCAGAATTACAAATTGCGAAATGAAGATGTAGAGCACTTGAGTTTTGTGGTCACTTTTTTTTCCAGTAGCACCTTGCAGTCCTACCCATGGTTCAAGATCACTATATACCATAATACTAAAAAAAGGCTTCTGCCCCAAAGTGTTCACAGTCTAATAATAAAACAAGAGACCAACAGAGAGCAGAGACAGACAGGGGAGGACCAGCAGGAAATTAATTGGGTTTGGCCAGCATGGCAGGAGGTGTTTTTCACAAACAAGTAAACCAACTGAATTTTAGGGCAGTTTCAGGTCAGGAAGGAGAGATTTTCTGAGATCCTTAAAAAGACAGTTTTCAACTCAATAGCTCCTTTTTGCAGGAGAAGATAGGCACCTATGGCTATTTCCAAGAAAGAGCTTTAACTATTGCATAAGGTCAGTAGCACATTTGAATCTACTTCTGGCCAAATCAACACAGAGGTGGTCTGTCAGCATATGAAATTAGTTTATGGAGAGAAATGTAATGTGTAGCCAAATGCAGACATGGGTAAACTTAACTGTTAACTGTTTTGAGAAAAATGATAAGAAATCATATACATACCAATACAGAAAGAAGTCTAAATTGCTGAAAGTGGATATGAGCAATCTCTATCACACCAAATGCAAGAAAAACCTGAGGGACACAACAAAACTTCTAGGACAAAAGTGCTTGGGGACTGGAAGAAGCCACTCAATTCTGACTGTAAAGGAACAGTTTAAATGGGATCAGATACAATATTTCTAGCTTTAGTTTTTACAGTGGTTTAGATATTGTAGAAAACAGAGGGGAAAAAGCACTACACATACACAAAGTTTCTAATTACTTGCATATACAGACTCAGAAGCTGCTTTTGGCTTGTGGCCTGACGGTATGTCTGCATGGGTGGTGAAAGACAGGTATGATGAAGCTCATCCCTCCATGCAGTTACAGGCATGCTGTGCTTGAAAAATTCTGCAGTTGCAACATCTGAATCACTCTTTTTTGTTAAGCAAGAGTGGTTTTATGCCCCTAGAGTGACTAGTGCTGCAGAGTACAGGGAAGTCTCTTGGGCATTATTTGCAGAAGCTCACCACCAGTAACACAATGAGAAAGTACACTCTGACCTAAGATGCTACACAACATCCCCTATGCTCCAATTTAGGGCATTTTGATATCATAAGAACCCTTAGATCTGTTGTAAAGCATCAGCCACCACTTGTATTTGAGACACCAGTCTGCTGTTGCTGGGATGGATGGCAAGGGATGTCCAGGAGCAGCTTAGGCTGCAGATGATAGGAAATCTTAACACTGGCTTTGAAGAAAAGGTCAAGTTCCACTCCATTCTGAGTCATACTGTTGTTCAGCCAGTCCTCTCAATGCCATCTCTGGAGCAATCAGATCTTCCAAGCTACTGATTGGTGTTAAACCTCCCACATTCAAACAAGATAGTAAAGTGGCCCATGAAGAAATGCTCCTGTGCACATATTTGTCACTGAAATCTAGGACAGTCCTCAGCAGAGGTTCAGGTTTGGTTGTCATATAGAGGGTGCTGGCAGCTCTGTATTCATTCTCCTGGGCTTGCCTGCAGTGCTAGCTTCTAGCTCCAGCTAGCCTCTGCCAAACTTCCTCTTTTCAGACCCTAGTGATAATTACAGAGCCTCTGAAATGGATCCTTTCTGCTTATAAGAATGTTTGTTCGGATGATATGGACAAGGATAGCTGCTTTCTCTGCCTTTAAAGAAGTCATGTGAAGAGCCCCAGAAGGCTTCAGCCTTCCCCCACTACTTTCTACATCAATTCTAAGTCTTTATGTTTATTTTCAAGGCTGCCTGTGAAACTGTCCAAGAATGTATTAGAAAAGCCTTTTCTTTGCATGTTGATAGCACTGTTCTTCTGAACCTTAGGATAATGAAAGACAAGGCATTCTGTAAGCAGGGTCATGGCTTTACAGATCACTCTGCTTGAAGATATAAATCTCCTTTCTCTGGCTTTACTGAAGACAGATCTGAAAACAGCACAGAAAAGACAAGAAGGTGAAAGAAAAAAGAGATGAAAAGAAAGCACGATTGAAAAGAGCTAAAACAGTGAGAGAGAGGGAGTGAGGAAAGAAGTATATTGAAAATACAATTAAATCAGTTACAATGAAGAAAAAGGTTTTACCTTTCCTGAGACGTGGGAAAGAAAATCAGCCCAGTGGGATGCCATGCATTGTTCTGCTCTTAGATACTCTAGAGAGAGTTTATGAGCATATGGAGAAAGGAATTCCATGCAGTACAAAGAGACATGCTTATATAGGTGATGTGTCTGCTTATACAGCTTGGCCAGCCTAGCTCTGTGTAGTACATTAACAAAACAAAGTACTATACCAAGGGGTTTGCAGCTGTTTTCTAATGTCATTCCTGAGAGCATTTGACTTGATGGCAGCGGGGATCCATGTGGCATTGCACCCCAAATCATAAGCTTTTTATGGCATGTAAATTTCAGCTTTTCTGATATTTCAATCCTGAAGCTTTAAAATTACTGTAGTAATAACACTCATCTGAAGGTCACCAACACTAAACAGCTCCAATATCCACAGATACTGAGCAGTGTCAGGACCACTGTGAGATTATATTAATGTCAGTAAAGAGTCTGTCATGGGGAGAGAAATCCCCACTCCCATATGCATGCTTTTGAAGGCCCACAAACCTTTAGTCCAAGAGACCTCAATAAGATTGTAATAGGATTGTGATTCATGGAAGTGTCATGCTTTAGTGTCAGTGCCATAAAGGTTTAAAAAAGTGTATTTAATCATTAATTGGTCTGTGATAGTAAAACATATCAATTACAATTAAAACATAAAAATATAAATAAAACAGACATCTATCATTTGATAGAGCAATGATCTAATGATCTACTATCATTTTATAGTGCAAATCTCAGTCGCTGTTACATTCCATTCTCCAGCTTTCTTCTGACACAGAGCAAGCCTGGTAGGGCTGTTTGTAGCACTTCAGCCTTACCAACAAATACTTCCCTAGATTTTCTTTGTATAAACTACTATCAGGTTTTACTTAATCTATGGTAAAACATCTCTTTCTGTTTCTGCTATACTATATTACAGCCCACCTAAAATTTCTTTCTCTCTTTCGTATTTAAAGTAGTCCACTTGCAAAATCAGGGTGCATCTCCATTTCCCAGAAAAGGTTCACAAACAACTGCAAAGTGCTTTGGTGAATTTTAGCATTAGCATATTCTATTTTTACAGACCATACG
This sequence comes from Taeniopygia guttata, assembly GCF_048771995.1. Lineage (NCBI taxonomy): Eukaryota > Metazoa > Chordata > Aves > Passeriformes > Estrildidae > Taeniopygia > Taeniopygia guttata. The sequence goes on along the minus strand of NC_133030.1, from coordinate 42,976,805 downwards.
GCATTATATTTAGAGAAAAATTTGAAAACCTTAACTATTTTCTGGAGTAACTCACAGGGTTCAAGTAACAACAGGGCTCCAAGTCAGAAATGTATTAACATGGGATTCCTCACAGTGGGTCATGAGATGCTGGTTGATCACATCACTGTTAAGCAGAGTACTTAATCACTTTCTCAGCATTAACACTTGTATGGAAAGGTTAAAGAGAATTAATAGAGGGCCAGGAAGCAACTGTCTTGAAAAGGGGTAAAAGCACACTTTGACCTTGTGAGTCAGCTAGCTTCAATATCTGGAAGAACACTGGAATAAGTTATCAAATAATCAATTCATAAGCACCTAAAGGGTATCAAGGTAATCTAGAACAACCTGGCTTCAGTTGTTAAGAACAAATAATGTCAAAACAATCAAAATCCCTTTTTGGCAGAGTAACTGCCTAACAGTGAATGGCAAAATAATAGGTATTTATATCTGGATTTCAGTAAGGAGATTTCAATGGCTCATCTAACCTTCTAAGGATATGGCAGAAATGTGAGGTAAACTAAATCATCATTAAATAGAAGCACATTTTGTGGCAGTACACTTTGAAGGAGAAGTTCTCAGTAAGCTGTTTGCTATCAAAGGAGTGGCTAGGATTTTAAAAGAAGCCCCTAGGTCTGTGCTGGTCCTCCTCAAAGATCAGAATTTGTAAGTTTCCAGTAAATGAAGAAATGGCCAAAACCTGGTTCAGTAAAAGCATCTTTTTCTTTTTTTTTTTTTTTTTTTTTTTTTTTTTTTTTTTTGTCAGCGTAGATTAGACAGAGCTCGGTGAAAACTTAAGATAGGCTGCCACAGAACAAGAGCAATCTTTGAGAGCCCTTATGGTCCTACATGCCTTTACTTTCTATTTACTTGACTGTTCGACTGAAATGAGAATTTTCTGATTCGTATGTTTTTTTGTAAGTTGATTTCTTTTCCAGACCTCTGTATCAGTGTGAGAAATGTCTTGCTGGGTCAGATTATTGATTCACCTTGGTGAGTTTTCTAATTCCAGCAGTGCCAGCTGGAGACTGTATTTGGGGCAAGCATGAGTATTTGATCAAAAGAGATATTACACAAATCAGCATTGCCCTTATAACCAAATCTGGTTCCTTGTGAGCCATGGCAGGGAGAATAATACTAAGGCAATTATTCTCCTACTTGCTGTTAGGATATCTCATTTTGGAAATTTGGAAGCACAGGGACAGTGTCTTTTTGTTCCTGGATTAATGAGACTCTGTACTTTCATGATTCGTTGCATGGACACAACCTCATGACAGCAGATAAAAGATGGAGGAATTGATGCCTTAACAATTTCAGAAAGTAGTCTTAGAAAATGAACAGCGATATTAGAATTTGAAATTGTCTTGTTCTAGTCCTTGACTTTTGTTGCAATGAATGCTTAGCACTGGCTAGTGGTTACAGTTAGACACTCTGTGCCTCTGCTTCCTGACTTTAAAAGGCAGAAAGTAGTATCTGTCTCCTTCATGGGATATTGTCATTATGAATATATAAGAGATTATGAGATATTCAGATACTGAGGAATAGGCTCTATTTAGCAGTCTGATCTAGAGATATATAAAATACAGAGGGTTCCAAGAAGTGGCTGGAATCTCTTTATAAAGGGAAAAAAATTCCATCTGAGGAGGTTATGAGAGCACTGGGAAAAAAAAAGCAAAATGTGAGCATGACCATTACAAAATAAGAATGTGGAAATGTCAGAAAAAAGATTAAAAGGAAGCTTTAAGCAGGACATTTTCACAGATGTGGTTATAAGGGAATCATATGGGAATGGGAGAATTCTGCCTAGAGCTGGAAGACCCAGTGTGGACAGACATGTCCTTTCTCCTTTCATATTCCAAAGTCATCATTGGCTGGTTGTGTGGTCCGAGTAGGTCTCCACTGGTGACACAGGGGTAATGGACCATGAGAGGGAGATGAGAGATTACAGATGGGGAGATTACACTAACTGATGTCTGAAACATTGTAAGCTCTTCATGGGGATGTACTAGAGGAAGATCAAAAATACCACGATTTGCTAGTCACAACATTGACTAGAAACATTTGGAAGATCATGGACTGCTGTCATTGACTAGAAACATTTGGAAGATCATGGACTGCTGTTATTTTAAAAATAGAATGGATGTTGTCAGTGATGAAAGACATAGAGAAGTGACACAGGGACAGTTGTTCCAGTGCAGAGACATATCACTCATCTGATCCCTGCAGTGCTGGCGAGTAGTATCTGGTATCCTCTTTCTTAAGGATCAGTTGTCAGGTCCAGCTGTGCCTCAGGCCAGTCCTGGACCACCCAAGGATGAATAGCCTTTTCAGCCTTCTGCCTTTGAGAGGAAGAAGTGCCAGGTGTGATGTCGCTTTTGGAAGGTGAGAACCATGTGAACAACTCTGAGAACAGGTAGTGCTATTTCCCTGGTTGCAGGGGGACTTTACATGTGGTCTCTGTCTCCTGGGCAGCATTGGAACAGGCAGATTGTGGGGGAAAGCATGGAGAAGACATTGCAGAGCACCTGCAGTGTCCAGAATTCAATCAGCCTTTTTCCAGGCTGAAATTCATTCTCCTCTCTTTACTCTGACTAAACAAAGCACGCCTGCAGCTGCTGTTTCAAGAGACAAACAATGGATATCTGGCACATGTATAAACCATCTCAGTGAATTAAAAGAACCAGAGTGCATTGTAAAGACCTTTAAGCTACCTGCTTGTTTCCAGGTAATTGAGAGGCTGCCCTGGTGGTAGCCAAGTTGTTGGTCTGGATTGCAAGCATCTTTCCTATGTCTTCTATCACTATCTTCTAACACTATTGCTTCTTTGTCCCCTTCATTCCTTTTGCAGCTGTCTCACATTTAATATTGAAACAGCATTCCTTGGGCAGGGCCCATTCTCTTCTTCTCTATTTGGACATGGCTAACACAATGAGGTACTGGTCCTTGACCAGAACTACTGGGCACCATACTAACGATTATAATGGCAGTAATTAATAATGCTTTGTTCTTTGATCTCTGGGCTTGCCGAGGCAGTCAGCTGCTGTAATTGTTCTCCGCCCTAGGGCTGAGTATGTAGTCAGCTTGCTCTTTTGGCTATATCTGTTGATTTGATCTTGGTGCCCCATTCCACATGTTCACCCTGTCTTCAGACTGGCAGACTGGAGTCTCCTAACGTGGTTTTGAGGGCAGTTAGCCAGGCTGCCTTTGGATCCACTCCTTTCACTGGGAATAGCTTGTTTTCCCTTGTATGCTCTACTACTAGTGTTACCTTTCTCTGTGTCCACACCAGCTCCCAAATAAGGTATTCATATTTCCCTGTTGAGCTGATGCCTTGTCATGATATGGCAGTGTTTTTTTTGCACCCATGAATATTATTCACAGGTCACTTGTTATTTCCAAATCCTTTATCCATACACAACTTCTGTTGGTTGACTGGGAATTTCAAATGGAGAAATCAGAAGCAATAAATATCTGGATGACTAGACTGAACATCTCAGCTGATCCAAGAAGGAAATCTGAGGAGCTAAAATGGTATGGATTTGTGTTCCATGTCATGAATCATAGATACTTGTTTTTTTTGGTTTTTTTTTGTTTTTTTTGAGGGGATGTGCTACCAGTTGTATGTGTAGTCCTGGAAATGGCAGTGGATATCCCTGTGCAGCTGTGAAGGAGGCTTGTTCCTTGGGGGACAGAGGGAGACTTCTAAGCAAATGGCTTCTGTAGAGCATATTGCTTCTCCACTTAGTACTTAAATTGCCCTAATAAGAGAAGTGATGAAAATTTGCATTTCCCTCCTCCTTTATAAAAAAGTCATTCTAGGGCCATTGCTAGTTCCTTACCAATTGAAGAGGCTTCCATCCAACAATCCTTCTAGGTAGTTGAACTGTATCCTGATGATATCAGCTGTGCTGACAAGGTCTGAGTGGTGTCACTGGGACAAGCCAGATTAATATACTGTGGATACCTGAGGTCCTAAAGAGAGGCTAGATAGGTGTGGCCTCTTCTCCCCAGCAAAACCTGTAACATCTTTTCCAGAAGTGGAGTGGTGCCATCTGCTCTGCATGGCAGGTTTCTGCAGCTGTGATACCATTTAGATCCCTATATAACAGTGTGCCATCGGAAAGCAGAGTGTGAGGAGGCAAGAGTCTGGAAAAATGGGAACTGAAACCCTCTTACCTTTATTCCAGACTCTCTCAAAATAATTTCCAAGCCACCCAGAACAGCCACAATACTGCACAGGTCTCACACCTACAGAGGGAACTAAACTTGTGAGTCACTCCAGGAGGGCTGGACTAATGCAGCAAAGTTTGGAAACTTCATCCCTTCATCAAAGCCACAGAAGTCCAGGGAAGGCCTAGACTGGCAGGATTAGAAATACAAGGGTGATAAAGAACACAGGGGGATACCTAACCCAGATTTGGTAACCTGCCTGAACAAATACCTATGACAGAGGGTTGGGGAATATGATATTTGTGCTTGTGTGAGAACCAGCTCAATGGAATAGTAATTATCATCTGCTGAAATTGCCAGAGTATGGTGGAAAGTCAGGACAGATCTTTTCTAGTTGGAAAATGCAACCTATCAAAAAATGATTGATTGTTTCTCAGGATTTGCCAAGTCTTCCAGGTTATTCAACATCACTCCAGCTGCAGTAGTGAAGAGGACAAAAACACTCTTGCAGTTAACCTGTGTTCATACTGGAGATCTAGAGCAGATAATAGCTTACACAAGGCTTCACTTTTCTTGTGAGGTCTTTTGAGGCATTTGCAAGCAAAGCCAGGTCCTATTTTACTTGGGGAAAATGTTTCATGCCGTGAAGAGAATCAAAGATTTCCTTTCTGAGTTCTCATACTCCCATTCCCTCCTCTTGGCACAGCAATCAATACCTCTAGCAATGGATCAGCCTTGCAGATGAACTGTGGGAAGAGAGCCGAGGCCCAAAAATCTCACTACGCCAGATCTTTGCTGGCTGGAATCCTTAAGCCTACAAAAGAAGGAAGATCAACATAAAACATCTGAAAAGCAGAACTTGGAACAGTCAGCTTTTTCTGAATACTAAATTCCCAAGGGTTTCTTTTCCAAACAAGATGGGGCAGTTTAGGGAAGAGCCAGAAACTTTCAGTTCCATTTTATTAGTGTGTTTGCAAGAATCACCCATTAGCTTATTCTCATCTTGCTACTTCACTTAATAGATTTCAGATACATTCTCATATCTACCCTGAGATTAACACTGATCCCTTCTGATCCCTAACCTGTCTTCCAAATCCATTCCTTGCAGCTAGGAAAAGACAGGTGTCTTCCTGCAATCTTGGAAGAAATCAAGGATCCAAATGCATTTAATTGCTGGTATGCAAATGTTATTAAAGGGCAGAAAAAATCCTGATGCAGGGTTACACCATTGTGCATAAAGCTGTTCATTCTTGTACTGTATTGATGTTTCATTCCCATTTTCTTTTTTTTTAAATGAAAGGCTTGCAGTCCTTCCCTTTTTATACAGGGACTGCAGTATTTATTATGAACATTGAGACTCCCTGGTCGGGGGAGAGTTAATAAGCCCATAGTAAACAAGCAAGAATGCGTGTAAACAAAAAATACAGGTAATTCTTTATTCACTTTGACCACAGAGTCCCATGTCTCTGAAATCTTGGCAACCCCCAAACTCAGAGTTCCTCCCTCCACTGGGATGAGACATTAGCTAGTGTATCAGGCAATTACATAGGGTATTTTTTTCTGCAGAGCTGTGACATCATGCTTGGCAGCTCCCCAAGGCACCAGATCCAATTACCTGAGTCACCAGCAAAGGGAAATTGCCAAGAGGCTGTCACTGAATTCAGCTCTGGTGAATGCAAGAGCAGAAAAAGCCAAGTGAAATGGCTGACAGCAGACAGGGGGAGGGAGGGGGGAGGGAAGGGAGTAGCAGCAGTTTCTCATCAGAGACATGGAAGGAGAAATGGATAAGGAAAGGATGAAAAAAAATCCCGGGAGAAGGAGCTAAGAAAGAGCCGTAGGATAAACCCTGTAAGGGGAATTTCCAAGTGTTCCTTCTGTTTTACATAAGGGATCATTGGAGCCACTAGACTGACACAGGTCAAATGCTCTTGGAAGAGTTTTTTGGTATGTAATTTAAAAATTAATCTTCACTGTCAATGGAACTGATGCCCTTTTCTTTTGTGATCCCATCTGGAACGTCCTTTTTCAATTTGCTGCATTTTCCAGCTTTCTGCTAAAGCTGTTTTCAAGGACTGAGAAACGGACTTCATTGGTGCTTGCTGTTCCCTGCCCTGGGTTATGTTCCCTTTGAAGCTGCAATATCTTCCTTGCCTGGAGGAGTTTGCAAGGAGTACAAGGCTTCTCTGAATCTGGCACGTGGTGCCTTGTTTTCATAATGAATCCTCTGGAGGCTTCTGTTAATTACTTCACCAGAATTCTTATATATAGCATCAAAATGAAATTCCCCTAACACAGAGAAGAAATATAGGCCTCTGTTGCCTAAGGAGCCAGCACTGAAGTGCTGGCTTTAACATGCACAAAAGTATACCAATGGATATCAAAGTCCTGGTATAAATAGGTTCCCTACTCAGATCACACTTGCAAATTGGGAGGTGCTCACAGGAAAAATTCCACCTACATGCAGCATAACCAGCTACAGCCAGGGAAGGAGGTTTAATGTGCTGGGCACAGGCAGTGCAGGCACACAGCATTAGTCAGGAACAGCAGCACACATAGATGTACCTGGTAAGATGAAGAAGGGAAGTCCATAAACCACAGAAATACACACTGCTCACAAGTGCAGCTTGAAGTACTGTGCACACACAAAAGCTATTAAGATGTAGATGCAGCCTCATTAATCTGGGCTGTTTTACAAACCCTATTCCCTAGCTTTCGTAGGGGATTTAGGTGATAAATGAGGCCATTTTGAAATCTGGCAAAATGCTGCCTTCCTCAGAGCATACTACAGAATAAAATTCTTATATAATGTGTAAAGCGTGAGGGGGAGGGGGCATCTCCAGGAAGGAGCACATGTCTGGGCGTGTGTTTGCATGTAAACTATTAGCTTTACCTCTGCTGCAGTGCATTTGTGCAAGTGTTCTGCGTGTCTGTGTTGTGTGTGGGGGTATGGATATACAGCTGAGGCTCTATGAACTGATTTGCACATTGGATAGGAAGAGAAGAGACCTCTGAGTGTAGATCTCATATCTTTCCCATTCCCAGGTTGGAAAACTTGCCATGGCTGACCTTCAGGGTCTACTACAAAGGTTATGGGTTAAGCAGGAATAAGGACCTTAATTTATCATGGGTAGGTTGGAGAGTTGTCTAGCAATAAAGATATCTTGTCAGCATCATGACCTTTGCTTTGTGTTTGTGAACTTTTGCTATCGGTACCCTAGGGGCTTAGGGGAAATGAAGGATATGAACAGAGATATATGGGTATGTGTATGGTGTGACTATCATGTTCATTAATTGTAGAACCATATGTGAAAAATATTTACATACATATTTTCTTTTCCCTTCCTGCATTAATATCAGAGTTACAGACACTCTGTAATTTATCAATTAGTCTTTATTGAGATTGCCTCTGGCAGTGCAGACCTTCAAACAGCTTTGAATGGGTGCTGCTGATGGAATCTTCTGTAAATGGATGATGTTTCATCTCCTGTTGACTCATTGCCTACAACTCCCTAGTTTGTACAGTAGCCCATGTAATCTCTACATCTTTACAACACCCCACTTGGGTAGTGTTATGAACAAAACAGCCTGGCCTGGACACTTGGCTCGAACTAAGTACTGACATTGAAATGTTAATTAGCTAATTGCTCCTGAGAATCACCTACCACTTCACCCTCACTACCATTCTAGGACTGGGATGCAAAATAGGGAGACCAGTGGAATCATGGGAGGGGGTTTTGGGGATGAAAACACCCCTAAATGGAAGGCTGGGCACAGTGGAGGGGGCTGGATGGGTGTGCTGGTTGGGGAAAAGGGAACCACAACTCTAGTCTGTGTTTGACCTGTCACCATAACCTGCAGAGGACCAGACTGGACTGGGCTGTGGGAAGCAGGAGCAAAGGAGTAACACTTCCTGGTGTTACCAGGGGGGAAGGAGAGGGATAGCTGCTGCTGGACATCAGATACAGGCTGCACACCTCTTCACCTCCAGCTACCAGTGTTGAGCCCCCTGCAAAGAGCTGAACATAAATAAAGGCATAGACCCTGCTCATTTCAGGTAGGAGACTGCACATACACAAGTAGCCTGTGTTCTGACTGGGCACAAGTACAGGCTCACTGGTCAGCTGGCTGCTAACGGAGTGTGCTGCAGTTAGTTTTTTGCCCCACTTCCAGAACTCTGTGGAGATACTGATTTGGGTTGCAATACTTGATCCAGCCATTCATTTTCTTGAAACTGATTGCATGAGGTTTTTCATGGGATTTAATTGCCTGAGAGTTCTGTGAATTGGACTGCAACTAATCACAGTGTTAAGAGGGAAACAAGGAGAGAGGTGTGTAGGCAGCACACTCACATAGTCTTTCTTTCCTTGAAAGGTAGTCTAAAGAAAAATATTTACTTCTTTCACCAAGCAGAATTTACTTGGCTTAAGACTGAAGTTAGGCAAGATTCAGACCTGTAACACTAGCAGTCATTGAGTTTGGTATCTCCCTGCAGGTGCAAAAAAAAAAAAAAAAAAAAAAAAAAGACAGCTTTATCTTGTTGGAAAGCTATTTTCAAGGAATTATAATGGGGAAAGAGTTGATGTGATTTATTCTTTAAGATTAGTTTCCCCCCCCCGTTTCAGCTAACCATTTCCATGTCTGAAATAACTGACCTATATAATAGCATAGTCTGTCTTTTAGGAGGTTTCTCTGGGCATTCGCTTCTAACTGGATTTATGGAGTGTGTTTGCAGAACACAGAGGCACACCCAAGCTATCTCTCCTTGGGTTAACTCAGGTTAACCCACTGCTGTTGGAAATGTGATCAGCACAGGTAGCTGCCTCAGCAAATACCCCATTCCCAGGAATTCCCGCTGCTTCTGCTGCAACCCATCACTCTGCGTGTCCCTTTTCCTCCTCTTCATGTGAGCTAGGTTAAAATTAGTACTTCTGCATTTCTCCTGGGCAGAAAGGTGTTTGCCTTTGGCTGCAGGTCCCGTTCTGCAGCTGCCAGGGCAGAAGGCAGGTCCATGCGGGGTGAGCGTGTTGAGCACACGGGGTATGCGGGGGCAGCCCCCAGCCAGGCACGGCACATCTTCCACGCATGGAGAGGCTGCACGGGGCCTCTGGTCTGTGCCTGCGTGGAGCGATGGCTCAGGGCACATGCTCTCCATCTGTGCATGCCTGCAGTGAGCGCACGTACCTTCCCCCTGCCTCAGGGTGAAGTGGCTGTTTGCTGGGGACCACCTGGCATCAGGCGTATTGTCAGAGCTGTGGTGGCATCAGGAGGCTGGTCCTTGTGACAAATATCCTTGTTTGTCTCTTTTTCCTCATGCAGAATTTTTTGATGGAAAAGAGGAGCATCCCCAAAGGTAGTTCAAGTGCACAGATCTGTGATTTATGTGCTGCTTCCACGATGGGCTTAATCCCTGGGTGTATCAACACTCCAGTCCCAGAAGGGACTGTGGTACAGTACAGAGACCCTACAGCTCCACTAACATCCTGGCTTGGGTGCTGGGAGCAGTCTGGCTGCAGTGGCATTGAGCTTGATTGACAAAGATTTGCTGTGTTTGCTTTATCATGTAGAGTTTGGTTTTGCCTTGAATCAGACTGTTAATCACAAATCTTTTCATTTGAATTCAGTGTTCCTTTTGTAATGGCATCTGGATCCTGAATAGGTCATTGAGGTGCTGCTACTGCAACAGTAATGCCAGTAATAATAATAACTGCAACTGGAGGATCACAAGTGCACCACAAAGTACTTGCTTCTAGCCTTCAGGTGGATCAATACACTGACCTTCAAAGTCAAGGCATATTTATCTACTGAAGGTATTTTTCATATTTATTTGGAATTTTAATGTGGTTTTATACTTTCCTTCTGCTAGCTCGGCAATTTGTTTGTGGTACCAGGGTATGTGTGTGGCTCAGCAGGTAGAAGCATTCAAAATATCCTGTGGAAAAGGTTTCAGAAAACGTCACACTTCTTAAAATGGCTGCTCTGTAGCACACATGTCTTAGAAGGATAAATGGTGATAAGCGATTAGAGATTTGTCTGCAGTGACCTGCAGATTCATTCAGAATGATTCATTGACAACAAGGGTGTGTGAGCAAGTGCAAAGAAAGCTGTGCAGCTTGGCCTGCCTGTGAGCGTGCCATCGACCAAGGAGCTCTGCACTGTCTCCCTGTGCCCAAATCTCATTTGCAAAAGCCCCAAAGTGTGGCTGTTCGAGTCTGCTTTATCCTCCCTGGCCCAGATGTCAGTCATGCTGGTGGGTGTCACATAAGCAGGACCCTGTATGGGATGCATTTTGAGCAGCTGGACTAAGCTTCAGCTGGTCATGACTGTATGTCACGATCTGGGTCCCATGGGTGCCTGATCTGCAGAGGATGCTGGTCTGTCACCTCTGTCTGCTGCTTCAGCTCAAGCAGCTTCAGAGACTCACTCTTTATATTTTGGAGACAGACACCATAGTCCTGAGGGGGAGACAAAATGACTGTTGGGTGCTTGCATATATTCCTTTTTATACGTGGCATTTAAAGCATAGATAATGTACTGTGCAATGCAACCTGTATGTGCATAAATGGAGCCTGCTTTCAAGCTTCAGTGGTCACAGCAGCCTGCACTCAGCCTTTCCTTACAGCATTGCTAGTCCCTGGCCCTGGCCAGAGTGCAGCACATTCCACTGAGGAGTGAGATTTCACAGTTGAACCCCCCGAGGTGGCCCTATTCTCCAGCCTCCTGTTGTTGCACAATAAGGGATGGGGTGTCTGACCAAAGCTGCAGCTCTCATGTTGCTGGCAGGGAGTGGAAATGGCAGCAGCATGATTTCTAATGAAAGTGCCCCATGACCTGTTCTGTCCAAAGCAGGATGCCATCCCCCAGGGGCCTCCTGCCATCCACATCTCTGGGCTAGCAGGGAAGCTTTTTGTTGTGGGCTTGTGACCCCCAAAATAGATGGATTTTCCATATTGCATATACAGCCTGCTTTCTCCTTTTAGAGTATGCAAAAGATGTGCCAGGAGCCGGGTCTGCAGTGTTCCCAGGAAGCTGCATACATGGCTGCATGTGTGGCAGTGGGGTGGAGGGCAACAGGATGGGAATGGAGCAGAGGGTAGAGAAGAACAGCCTTTCTGCCATGCAAAATCTGTCCTTCCTCCTCCCCTGTCCTCTCCTCTTCCCTTATTTTTTTGTATCTCCACATCTGTGCAGAATTTCAGGCACTTGAGGCTCCCAGGAGATAGCATCATTTTTGTGTTAAGGATGCTTATTGAATTTGACAAATGATGATTTATGACAGGGCAACCCGCATGGGGCGCAGTGAGGAGTCTCAGTGCCTCGTCACAGACCAGGATTCTGTTTCATTCCCATCTCAGCTCCTCTTTTGCGTCTCGTTGGAGCTTAGAGCAGATCAGACTCGACAGATGCTGGGAATATATTGCTTAGCTGAGAGAATGAGTTCAAGAGAGAGCATGACACAAACAAAGAGAGCAGAGTGAGAAACTGATCTTCCCATGTCTCTCCCTTTAACCCATGACCACACCTCCAAGACCTTGCAGGACACTCAATAAATAAATTAACTTTTAACTGCTGTAGTAGCCTGGGGTTTGATTCCAACTTCACTGAATATTCTGCATGTCATGATAGCCTAAATTCGGTTTGTGGGCTGCATTTGCTGTCTTCTGGGCCAGCTGAAGGCTGGATCCTCTGGATGCAGCTCACTCAGATCTGCAGCAGATTTTGCTACTGTCACCTTTGGCCATTCCAGTTCCACTGTGCACCTTTGACTTCCACCATCCTCACTGTTCTGGTCGTGGAGCCCACACACAGCTCTACCTCTGCACTTCAGTCTTTGCTGCAGATGCAGAGAAAGTTAAGCCAGACCAGGTCTGGCAGGACTCAGAAATGGAGGCTTTGTGCTGCACTGTGTGGCTGTGGCCTTGCTGATTCCAGATCTTGTTCAGATCTCTGAGCAGCTTTGCCACTTCTGCCAAATGTAGATCCCAACTTGACAGACCTGGCCCAGGCAGAACCAGTGGGGTTGTTTCAGAACCCTGCTGCTGGGGCTGTGAGGGCTGGGAATCATGGTGCAAAGACACATGAGAGAATTCACGCAAATCCTGCTGGATTCACCAGGGTTGGCTTACTACCAGCCTGACCAGAGCTGGGCTCCCTTAGAGCCAAGCAGGTGTCTTTCCACCATGCTCTGAGCACAGTGAAACTCACTTAGTTCAAGCACTATGGAGATGCAGAAATGCAACTCATATCTGGCACTGTCCCCAAGATAATAAACTCTCCCAAATTCAGAGTGCTGGGAGGCACAATGTGGAGACACTTGAGCAGTCCTTTTGGGAAGCAGCCCAGGTCCAGTAGGGTTGATGCTGAGCCAGAGCTAATAATCCCTGCTGGACCTAGGCTGAGCTTATGCAGAATGACTGGGTGTCCCTGCACTGCATTTCCAGCACATCCTGTGGGCCCCACATTAATGGGTCTTTCCGCTGTCTGAGGTATATCCCAGCCCCCTTATGTTGGGTCATGGAAACGTGACAGTAATGTCTCAGGCACACAACACATGCACCAATCCCCTCAGAGACAGCAGTTTGTGAGAGGTAGTTGTGTTGGAAGGTCTGGAGGGAGGCACTCCTCTGCTGGCAGAGTGGTGAGGGGGAGGCTGGGCAGCACATGGCTGCTCCAGATGGAAGCCATTAACCAGGAATGTCTGTGATGTGGTCTGGAGCAGTGTAAACAAGGCCCATGAATTATCCCGCACCTTGTAAGCAGGGCTGGAAAAGATCCCCTGTCATCCTCTCCTTCCCTCCCTCTTCTATCTCCCTATTTCCTTTTACCTCCTCTCCGTTATTCCCCATATTGCTGTAGACATTTCTTTATTTCCATGTGTGGCTAAGTAAGGCTGTGCTTTCTTCAATCCTTCTGCTTTTAACCCATGCTATTATTCCTGAGAGAAGGGAGAAGGCTAGAGCTGGAGAGGGGCCAAGGTCTTATGAACCACCTCTGAGCTAAATCAGCCCTTGGATGAGTGAACACAGCTCACTGGCATGCTGGGCACATTCATTGCTTCAGACACTCCTGCCAGCAGCAATACCCTCCCAGTCAGCCTGCCAGAGACTCTGACTAGTCCCTCAGCCTCCATTGCTATTGAGTGGGCTGACTCCTAAGAAAGGGGAACACCATCAGCTTGCTCGGTCTAAACCAACTCAATATTCTGTCACAGAGCCTAAAACACAGTTTACAACAGCACTAGTGAAGTATCCTGTCTTCCTTAGGCTCCAGAGTAGTGTGTTTCAGATCAGCAGAAAGCATTGAGGAGAGAGTAGATGGGCAGAAATATCCTTTATCTGATAGGTTCTGGTGCACTGGCTAAACTGACCATACTGGATCCTCCTCCCTATTAATAGCTGCTTCTCCAGACAGCAAAATCAAAACAGGTTTATGTTTATACATTTCAGCAATCCCAGCTAGAAGCTCTAGAAACTATAAATGTTAAGATCTCTTTACTTACTATTGAAACATAGCTATTTCTGGCAAGAAAGAAGGAAGTTATTTAACAGAGCATAGCAATGCTATGCAACATTTGAAGTAGAAGGATGCTGCATCCAACCATCTACGATATGTAAAATTTAGGAAGCTAAACTAAATTGGTCAAATTGAAATACCAATTAACACATGGTTCTCCAATAGAGCCATGTATTATTTTAGGTTCAGAAAAGGAATTTCAGTTTTGAAAACCAGATGAGTCTTCTGGCTATATCGTGTGCCCAAGATAGAACTGGTTTGTGCGGTCACTCCTTACCACCTGCTGAACTCGCCATGCCCTATCCTGTAGGATATATTTCCCTTAGACTCATCTAAAAAGGTATCATCCACTCAGACACCTCTACGTCTCAGCCCTGATGGGAACACTCGCCTAAGTTAGACTGCTTCAGAGCAAACATCCTGAGTGTCTGCATTTCCAACTCTGCAGTGCAAATTATTGATTTGTTCCATTTTAGCCACCCAAATGCAGAGTATCTCCATGGGGAAATGATCTCCAATGCTTCTGGACAAAGCCCCACCACTCCCTGCTGCTAGGACGGATGTCATCTCTCCAGGACAAAGGATGGGACATGGTGGGCCCCCTGCAGTGACACATGTCCCAGGAAGCTACTCAGCTTGGTGGCAAAATGGTTTTTGACGGAATCTAATATGGATGGCAGTACCTCAGAAAGCAGATGTCAGAAGGAATAAGCCCTGGCCAGCTAGACTGCTGCATGATTTAGACAGCAGCCTAATGGCTATTCCTTACCACCTCCAGGAGGGTGTCTCTGCTAATAGGGCTTCTTCCTATCAGCAGCCGTTCTCAGTTTCTTGAACAGTAATAAAGCAAAACTGGTTGGGGAAGAAAAATGTAGATGAGAGTGGGCAGAAGTCCAGACCTTTTCCAGTGCTTTTGTGAGCACATCCAGCAGGTCACATCTACTTCTGTGTCATGGGACAACCCAGAACTCAATTATTCTAGCAATCCCATGGCCTAATCTTTTTTAGTGAGGTTACTCTGTACACTTTGTGGATGCTTGTCCTACTGCCCACCTCAGAGCCAAACAGAGTAATGTTGCTATAATTCAAGTAATTTCTGTGAGTTCGGTTAGGATGTACCATTTTACACCAGAAATTAAAGTGGCCCATTTATAAGATCTAGGCTGTAAAATAGTCTGGATCATCTCTGATCACTAGCAATATCTGCCTGGGAAAAGAGTGGCAATCAGATATGATAAATACAGTATACACAAGAGATAGAAGTTTTGTATTTTTGAGATTGCATCCCTGGTTCAGTGAATTTTCTTTCCCTGTAGTATGCAATGTACTCATGGCCAGATGGATTATCTGCTATTCTAACTGTCCTCTGAGATGTCATCAACTGGACACTGCTAAGACTGGCCTCCATAACAGGTATTCCCAGTTGATCAGTTTTGGTCATGTTTTCAGAGATTTTAAGGACAGAACAGATCATCTTCTCTGTTTTTTTACATAATGCAAGCCCTGATTTTAATTCAGCTGGGGAACACACTATTCATTTTCACTTTCAAACATAATAAGGATAAAGTATGTCTTTGCACAGTCCTTGTATTTAGAGCTGGAGAAATCCTAATTGGTCTCATTTCGTGTGTCTCCTGGGGACCAGCAGAGGATCATTTCCTTTACTGAGTGCAGATATAAGTTCTAAGTGATTCAAAAGATAGAGCTTTCACTGCTTTCCTGGAAAAATAATAATCTCCATCTGCAAAAAGATCTTGCTTATTTTCTCCACTGTTCCTAGTATTATCACTATAAACACAATAATTCAAATCTCTGGAAATGTTTTCCTCTCAAAAGAAGCTACCAGCTTTCTCTGTGTACTGTCTCTCAGGGATTTTACAGCATTTCCTTAACTCCAAATTAACTTTAACATCACTTTGACTTTTTTTTAGGTGCAAAATCCACAGATCCTTGTATCCTCCTCTTTCTCGTTTTCTTGGCCACCTCGGGGAAGTCCTGTCTGTTATCCAAGCTTGAACCCTCTGCTCCAGAGCATGCTCAGCAGCGAGTAGCTTGCTAAAGTACCAGGTCTTGGGCGTCTCTACAGCCGGGAAGCTGCTGCCTCCCACTGCCTACATCAGTGCCAGAGATACTGTCTCCATGGCAACAGAGAGCTTTTTTTGTTTTTCTGATGAACAGTTTCAAGGAATAGAAAAAAGCACATCTGGAGTTGCCTTATCAGCTGCTCCCTGCCCCCCTGCCTGCCAGAGTCAACAAGAGACAATACCTCAGTTTTAGCAGACCGGGGCTGAACATCCCAGGAGACAGAATGAAAGCAAGTGAGGTGTACAAGAGAGAGGAGTGTATTATTGATTTAAGGATGGCTTTGGGTTGGTTACCTTACTGTTTTCATGTTAGGGGCTTTTCATGGGAGTAGCTCAACCACACCAGCCTGCTGTGTATTTTCTATCTGTTATGTGTTGCTGAACATCTGAGCAGGACTCACTTTTGTATCCCTCATTCATAAAGGCAGTTTCTAAGTTTCTAAGCCGTTTGTTCAACCGTACTTTTCTTATGGGATAGAAAATTCTTATGTATTTTTTGGGGGTCAGTGCTTCAAAAAAGTTCTTTAGAATTGTCATTATTTTCACTTTCTGTGTCTAGTTCTAGGAACAAGTGTTTTGCCACTGTTGTCTGCTGTGTAAGAAAGCCTCTTTTTTACAAAGAGAAGCCATTTCTTAATGGCTTCTGGGTTATCAAACAGGAAAGCTGTTACTGTCATATATAACCCACTGTATGTGGTTTCTTTAACTTCTTCGACTCTTATGGATCATTTTTTGGTCTGTTCTCAGAAAGGAGATCAGGTGATCCTGTTCCTTCCCTGCCTCACACCATCCTCTTTTGAATACAGCAGTTCTAGCAGACAATTTAACAAAGAGGTGATGCTGGCTGGCTGTGTCCAGCACAGGAAGAGGCAGAGGAATTGGGCTCCCTGCCATCAACCTCTAACTTCAGCAGGCGGGATGTGGGAAAAAGCAAAACCCAACCCCAGCCAAATAAAGCTGGCCTGCAAAAGACCTTCATTCCTGAAGAATTTTTGAATTAAATACTGGCTACAGCCAGCCAGATTCCACTGAAAATGACTATGTCAACTGGTTTTAAATAACAGTCTTTCATGTATGTGCTTTTTATGTTGTTTCCTATTGTCTGTTGATTTCCCCATAGACACCGAGAAATTAAATCTTTTGCTCAACACATTTTTGTTCCTTCTTACTTTGCAAACAAGGATTTTTGAGTCTGAGTAGAAACAAGATGGCTGTGTATGCATTGCTCGCCTTCCACTCCCCAAATGGCCACTGGGAGGAGGTGACAGCTACCTCTGTGCATCTGACAAAATCAGTGCCTCCTCTGGTTTTCTGCACACCTGTGACTCATTCCTGTAGCAATCCCTATTACTCTTCCTATTATTTTAGTAGTGCTGTGAGAGTCCTTCTGTACTCTTTACAGAACAAGCCAGTCCTGACTACACTGGGTTTCCTTTTGTAAACAGGCAATTCATTTCCAAACCTTCTCCTAAGAATGCCAGATCCAGAGTGCAACAGTAGTCGCAGATTGCAGAATTATTTCTGTAAGTAACCTACCTCCAGTGTTGAGCCAGGAAATGAGAGTTAGTCCCTCCTGGGGACACAATGCCCTTATTACACTGTATGAGAAGAAGTCTGATTTCTTTGCGAAAAAAAAATGGAACAACTAAAGCTGCCTGAATCCCCCTCTCTGGAAGAAAGTCTGACAGAGACTTGGAAATGGCAGCTACAGTATTCCTTGAAAATACTGAAAGCAAATGATAATGAGAACCAGCTGGAAAGAATGAAATCTTCCACATGGTTATATGTGCCATCTGTATTGGCTCAAATTGTATGGCTATGGCCTGAAAATAAAGAAAGATCCTTTACAAGCACCCTTATGTTCCGTTCCATTGCAGTATGGATTTTTTAAAATGCCCCACAGAGTGCTCTGAGATACAGTGCAAGGCTGTCTTCCCACAGCATGAGCCTGTTGATATTGGTGTTACTACATCACCTAAGAATTAGTGGCTCTCTTGCTGCCTGAGCAGGTTTCTTGTCCTCAGGATCAGCAGCACATGATTCAAACATTTATGTAATACTGCAGGTCTTGAACACAGTTGTCTTCCATCTGCATCTGCTTATAATATAACATTAAGTAAACATAATGTTCTTCTGACTTTTGAATGGCAAGGCCCAGAATTGTATTAAAAGATCTTCAGGGCAAATCTGAAGCCTCCCTTTAAACCTGGCCAGCTTTGCCTGGGCCTCCTCTGCCTAGAGAAAGGGCCTCAGTCATGATCTGCCATTTGATCTTCTGATTAATTTCAGCATCTTGGACTTAAGGGAGCAGTCAAGGACAAAGAACAAGGAAGGGTTCACTGCATGGCCTCTAGTGCCATAATCTGGCAGAAGTTGAGTTTTTGAATGTTTTCTAATATCTGAATTTCTTTTGTTTTTTTCTTTTTCTTTTTTTTTTCAAAACTGCTTCATACCTAAACTGTTCCCTGGGGTTTGTAGTAAAGTCATCCATAACTACCAAATCATACTTGGAGAGGGATGCAAAGCTAGGAATGTAATTTGTTTAAGTTTTTCTCACTTGCTCTGTCAAATACTTGTAAATACTTAGCAAGTTCAACAAACCATAGTGGATTAACTACCTTTAAATTATTAGAGTTCATACCTAACTCACAGAGACACCAGTGCAAAAGTGAGCTGAGAAACAGTTTGAAAGATGACAGGTTCATGGTATCCTTTTCATAGCAAGAAAGAAGCATATCAATACTTGCTAGAAGGACTCAAAGTGGAAAGTGAGAGCTGTTTGGAGAAGAGAATAGACAATACAATAAAACCTTCTCCATGGTGTGAGAAGGTAGCTGGGCTTTCAAATACAAAAGCAGTTTCTCTTTCTGCCAGGAATTAAAGTATATGTTTTATATTCAATTATGCCTTTAAGTATGTAGTCTGGGCTCTGACGAGGAGGATGGTGACCATGGTTATGATCATTAGTTTTCTACTTTGCAGCATTAACTGATTATCTTTGGAGTTCAACCTTCTTCTTAACATCCTGACCTGTAGGAAAGAGCCTGGCAGCAGCTACTGAGCATAGAGGAGTCAGCACCAGGGGACAGCAAGGGCTTGTGGCTCCTGGGGATGGGAGTAGGGAGCTTTAGGGAAAGCCAAGGGCAGCAGGGCAGGGCCTGCCAGCCCAGGCTCACCCCACTACCCCAGCAAAGGGCACCAAGGCAGTCCCAGTCCTGGGCATTTAGCACCTCCCTGGGAATGGGGGCAGGCCTAGGCTGGGCTGCCATGTCAGCTCCCCCATGGAAGTTGGAGACCAGTGTCCTGTGATGTTCCTGGTTAGGACCCGAAATGGGGTTCTGGGCTATGGGCACGGTGAGGGGAAACCCAAGTGAGGGTGTTGGGACCCTTGCACTCAGGATTGAAACATTGTGAACTGTTTAAAAACAGCATCAGAAATTCCATACCATTTTTCTAGTGTGGGGTCACCAAGTGGCTGAGGCTGGATCTGGACTCCATGAGCATGTTTCTTTCCACTCTTCCTTTAGCCTCAGTGAGCTTGGTCTGAGTTAGTTATGTATACTTAAATCTTTGATGCACCTGTTTTGTGTGACTTCACTGTCAATCCAAAAGGAATAGGGCCTCTTCTAAGCGATTTCCTATTGTAAATAAAATGTGCTCCTCGCACATTTTCTACTGGAATGTAGAAAGTGCCTGTGTAGCACCGAACAGTATCATACAGAGGTGCTCAAAATTAGTAAGAGACCTAATTTTAGTCAGGAAATAAAAGTATCTGTGTACAGTGCATATATTTAAAATGGAGGCTAAGAAGCCCAGCTGTGCTATGTTAACATGACTGCATTGCTTTGGGTACTAGGGTTGACTTGGACCTCTCTTAGTGGTCCCATATGTTGAATACCCCACAGACACTTTGGTTTATATTTCTAACTGCCTGCATCCCTTGAGTGCTTTAAAGTGCTTCTGATGCAGAAGAAAGATACCCTACGGAGTCACCCCTTTCTCCTTCATGTTTTCACAGCTCTGGTCCTGTGTGAAGACACCAGGGGCTGACAGAGGTTCTTTAGCAGCAGCACCCCAGTGAATCACTGCTATGGAAACAGCCAGGAATTCTGTGTATGACATCTGGAGAGCTTCCAAAGAGGTATCTCTAACTATATTCAGCCTAGGCCATGCTCATATCTGTACGGTTTCCACTGTCTTCTGCCCAAGGTGCCATGTGCGTGAAATTGTTCAGACTCCTGTTTTGATGAGAGAAGGCCTAACCAGTTGCAAACTAATAATAGCCAAAATTTAACTGTCATCATTAAAATATATATATATATATACACATAAAAAAAATTAACTGCTAGTAAAAGAATGTAAAAAATGGATCGTGTCAGTAAAATACTTTGGCATTTCATTGGTATAAATACCCAGACTCCCTAAGCACTTTCAATGCATAATCCAGATTTACTGCCTTTTCACGATGCCTGAAGTGGTAGATTCTTTAAAGCTTGCAATGACTGACCATAAGCATGAATTTTACAAATCCAGAATTACAAATTTATAGTCTGAGTGAACGCTTTTACCACGTGCTTTAGAGATTTACTGAGGTCCTCAATGTTTGAAATGTTTTTGTGAAGAAAATTAAAATGTCACTTAAAAATGAGAATATGACCAATAAATTCTTGTTGGTTTTTGGAGGTCAAAGGAAAAAAATCTATTGGTTTGCATCTAAAATTAAAGCCCTCCCTCAAAGAAAAATAATTTTCCCCCCTCATATTCCCTCCTATCTTTATAGTTGATTCAACTTGATGAGGGTTACCAGGCCAAGAAGTTTAAACATGGAGGATGAAAAATATCAAAGCTTCATTCAGCCAGGAAATGCAAGTAGTGACAGGACAAACTTCCCCTGTGAACATGTTGGTGCTTTCATTCACTCAGTTCTCAGCTTCCTAGACTACTGCATAAAGTTAGCTATTAATTACATGGAAACCCTCTACCTCAATTGAAGAGAGCATAACAGCTCTCACAGAGCAGAACAGTCATCACCTTTTAGTACCAAGAAAACCTGAACTGGTGACTTACGCAGACACCACGTCTATACCCTTCTAGTGCAAGGAACCATATTTCAGACTTGACTCAGCTCATCACCTCCCATCCTCATAGCCTCAGATTCATGCTGAGACTGACTGCAGAATGATGAAAATAGCAAGACAAGGCATTTCATGTTCTATTTCTGATCTGTAAAGAAAAGCAAAGAATGAGAAATGTCAGGAGTAAAGCCAGCCTTAGGAGATAACCTCTCTCCAGACAAAAGAGATTTGAAAGCACAACCATCTTTATTTTAATGCCTTTCTGAATAAAACCTCTGAATCTCTTGATGCATAGGCCACCACTAATGTGATCAAATCATACTCAGGCTGTCTGTGGGTTTCTAAAGTACCTATCACTGCCACAGCTAGGTGACAGATTACAAGAATTAGAAGAGACATCACTGCAGTTCCATTTATACTGTATTTTCTGTCCCCCCTAAGGCATTTTAAGATGGATTCTCTGCTCTCTGCTAAATTTGCTTTGCAGTGGTTATAGAGCATAGAGAGAACTCAAACAGGCAGGAGGTTCCCACAGGAAAACTCCCTCAGTACGAGAGGTCTGTGCCAGTTGTATAGCTGTGTCTTCTCTGCTGCCTGTCCGTCTACTCTCAGCAGGAACAGGATGAAACAAAATGCTATATTACAACAGATCTTTCTCTGGTACAAGGTCTATTATCTTGTTTGCACTGGTGGTGTAAACTGGAGTATGTGATTTATTGTTATAGCTTCCAGTTGGATAAGACAGCTAAGATTTGGACATCTGCCTCTCCAGCATGCATTAGTCAAGGGTCAAGGTCTCTCATATTCTGTTTTGCAGGAAAGCAATGGGGAAAGACACCCACTGTCTGTTTGGCAAATTACTTCACAGAAAAGGATTACTGCATGCAGACCATGTATTGGTCTCAGCCTGAGGTCGAGCTAAGCTGTTACTTCACTGGAGAACATGACAAGATGTTCTCATGGCTTAAGGTTTTCTGGCTCAGGAGATCTTGCCTCTGAGGATGGTAAAATAAAATTTAAGGGCTTCCCTACCTCAACTGCTTACAGGAAAACCAATCATTATTTTTTTTTTTTTCTCTTGCCTAGGTTTTCACACAAACAAGTCACAGATACTTTTTCCTGCCTATTGTTCATAATCTCCTCCTGTCCCCATAAACTTCTCTAAACCAAGCCAGCCAGCCTACTCATTGGAGATGGGTTAATTTCAGTTTTCAGTGTTACCTGGATTTATAATCTGCCTGCTGTGCTTTATAGAGTCATCGTGGAATCATAGAATTGGTTTGGGATGGAAGGGATCTTAAAAATCATCTAATTCCAACCCCTCTTTATTAACTAATAAATTTGTTAATTTATTTTGCCTTTCACTGCTATGGGCAGTGACACCTTCCACTAGATCAGGTTGTTCCAACCTGTCTGTGAACTCTGCCAGGGATTGGGCACCCTGTTCCCTTGCCTCACTACTCTCTTGTAAAAAGTTTCTTCCTTATAGCCAATCTAAACCTACCCTCTCGCACTTTAAAACTGTTGCCACTTGTCCTGTCACTACATTACTTTGTAAAAAAGTCCCTCTCCATTCTTCTTGGAGGCCCTTTCATGTACTGGAAGGCAGTATGAAGGTGCAGCTGAAATTTCTCAGGTTTTATTAGTCTTCTGTTTTTTCCCACCTTGCTCCTTCTGGGCCCTGCAGCTGGTTAGCCAGAACTCATCCTGTACTTACTGCAGCCCAGAATGCCTCAGGATGTTCCTTCTCAGTTTCCCAAGCCCAGCTCCTTTCCTTGCATAGCCAGCCACTTTGTACAATCAGCTGAGGAAATGTGTTTAGCTGCTTCTTAGAACCAGCTTGACTTTTGGCCTTACTAAACTCTAATTGGCCTTCACAGAGTATCAATGTGTTCAGCATTAGAAACCTGACAATCCCTAGCCTAAATGTATGCACGGCTACTTCATACCCATTTGTTCTTATGCCAGCGTTGTCCTTTATCTTTAAAGAGCTTTTTTCTCCTCCCCATGTGTTCATCCCCTGAAGTATTTATTTATAGATTGCAATTATATACCTCTTCATTAGGGTAAACAAGCCAGACTCCTTAGTTAATTAACATCTGGTGAATGATGCAAGGTCAAGCAGCATGGATGCCCAAAATCTGCCTCAGTCAGGGCTACATTGAGATTGTCAGGAGCCAAAAAGGACACACCTAATTTTTACCAGAGTTGGTTCTAGCTGCCCTCCTACTTAATGGCAAGTTTTAGTTCAAACTGTGATCAAGTCTTCACTAGCCAGTCCTCCATTTTATCTTTAAGGCAAGGCAGATGTGGGCTACCTTTGATGCACCCTGTTCCATCCTTCTTGACATATCCAAGTGGCTGGGTAATCCACCTTAATCACATTGGGGGTTATTTTTAAAGTACAATTAAGGAGTGAAAAATAAATGAACCTCAGTTGCTTGTTTGTTCTAAACATGTCCAGACAAACACATGGAAATGTGTGAGAGGCAACTGTACTGCATCAGCTCTAGGAGATGGGCTGGAGGAGTTAACAGGGCTTTTCCATCTCTAAACTGCAGGACTGTTGTAATTCATCATTTCTATAGCACCATAAATTATATGGCACTTTGCAAGCACAGAAACAGTTCTTGCTTCCCTGAAGTAGCATGACTCTCAGGACAGGGTGCCTGGCTGAAGTGTGCTCTTCCCCAGGAAGGCTTCCACTATGAATACCATGCCTACAGGGCTATGTGACAGTACTGCCCCATTGTCCCATCAGGAGTGGGAGTAAAAAAGCTGGGGAAGGCAGAGGGCTTTTTTCCTAGCTCCCCTGTATCACAGCTGGATTTCTCGTCTCTCCATGGCCTGTTTTAGTATTGCCTGGATGGAGAATAGGCTTCTTGGGGCTTTGATGCAGTCTGGCTGTCCTCCAGCAATATCCACAGTACTCCCTCCCCTCCCATATGCTCTCCATTAACATCCTCCTGTCTGCTGAATAAGGAAAGAATAACTCTCCCAGCCCCAGCCGGAGCCCCTGAGCCAGGGGAGTTCATCAGTCAGACTGGTTTCTCCTGAACCCAGAATAGGCCTCGTTAATGGGCCAGGAGGGGATTTTTTTTTGCCTTTCAGCTTGTGGCTGCCCTGAGCCAGAAGTAGAGTCAAGTTACTGTGTCCGGGAATCTCAGCTATTCCAAGAGTAGGAGCAAGTGAGCTGCTGACTCAGGAGGTTTCCTAGTGTTTTCAAGCGGGGCTCAGTCCTGTCAAAGCAAACTGAACTGTTGGCCTTGTCTTCTTCTAGCCCCTGGACAGGCATTAACAAAAGTCACAGTTGACTGGAACAGGCTGGGGAATTGATCTGGAGCAGGACTATGGATCATACTTTTTCCTGGCATGAACACAGATCCTCGCAAAGACATATATTAGTCCTCTACTCTTTTTTACTCCTCTCCTTAGAGGGCAGTTTAGTATAGTATAGATATCCACAAGCTATGAGGCAGCTTAGCTTTATTTGCATAATTTTCTAAAAGAGAAGATAAAATCAGAGGGAGAAACAGACTTATGAGACAAAATGTTTCATTGCAAATCAGTGTTAAAGGGTCAAGAATCCATGCCACCCTGAGCCATGCTGTCACCCAGAGACCACCTTACTTCTATGTTATGTAAGGATGCAGGAGGATCTTTCCTGTGTGGCTAAATTGTCCTTTGGACTTCCCAGAGCCTGGAATGGAGTCACAGGCTGTGTCTGGAACAAGCAATTAGAAGTCATGCTGAGTTCAGGATTCTTGTCCTCATTTCAAGTCTGCCTACGTGCTCTTATCTCTTCTAAAGGAACCGGTTTCTAGAGGTTAGCAGAGAAGACAAATCTACTACAGCAGTTCGTTGCATTCACCCCTCATGAAGCTGTGCACACTCCTTTGCACAGAGACTGAAGTAATTGAAGAGTATATGCTCCCAATTTTGCACCCCTCCATCTCCCAGCACTTCGTGACTCCAGCCAGCCTGTTATAACCTGTCCCCTCTCAACCCCTGCAAAGTTCTGCCAGCAGAGAGTCTCAGCTCTTTTCTTTGAGGTCATGTTAGTCTTTACTTCACTGCCTCTGACTGTGAGCTGCATTTTCTTACTGTCCTATTCCCTTCTTCAAACTCATTTCACCAATGAAAAACCAGCCTAGTATATAAAAGGCAATTGGTGGAAGCTGGTGTTTATAAAACAGAAGGTTTCTTCTGCCTGCAGCTATTGGCATGTCTATCCCAGACACATGCCCTAAGACTAGGATCTGATACAGGGACAAAGAAAGATAAGAGCTTCTCTTACTTGCCTTCAGTCTTGAGGATACAAAGGTCCCCAGTTTGAACAGCTAAGGAGCTCTTGGCTTGTGGCCTAAATGCCACCTGTTTCTGCACTACGGCCAGATGGGTAGGACACCTGTCTTAGCCAGCATCTGACAGAGATTTCCCTATGTAAGGAGAATTTTCAGCTACCTTTTTGAAGGACTTACTATCCCTTTAGAGGTGCCCAACATCCCAACAGTGACAAACTGCAGCTAAGGCTCTGGCCCACTTACTTTTGGCATGCTGCTTGTTTTAGGGCAGGAGCTCTGGCAGAGGTTCACAGACGGTGCCTGGGACTTGTGAGGGGTACAGGGAAGCAACCAAGGAGGAAGAGCCAGCTCCAGGACATTTTATTTTCTAGAAAAATGACAAGTGCTGATTTTTCTCCCTAATTTAACACACCATTTGGATTAGGATAGGAGTCCTATCTACAGAATTTGTCCATTGAACAATGTCCAAAAAAATCTAGGTGTCTTCCTCCAAAATCTTTGCATCAGAGGGGACTGAATCGTTTCATGTCAGCTAACCAGGGTATGATCAGGTATGTGGGACTGGAATACAGTAAAAATGAACTGCAGAAAGCAATACCTGTAAGAACAGATTTCATTTCACCTGCTTGCTACCTATGAGACAGTGATCCCTGTAAAAAAGGCAGGACAAACCTGCTCTGATAAATATGACCAGATGAAATAACTTATTTCATAGTCTATCATCTAGTTCAGTGAGTCACATGTGGTATCTCTAGAAAGTTGGTAACACCCTAGAAATCTGTAACTTAATACATATTTAACTGAGGTCTTGTCTCATATTTAATAGCAACTCCAACTGGGCTTGCATAACAATCTAGAGAAGGGTGGGGACTGCCAACATAGGCTTGAATAGAGCACTAATAACCCTTTAGTATCCATGACGCCTAAGAAAAAATCAGCAGAGCATTTGTGTTTGTAGCTAAGGCTTATTTGCAAAGCGATAGAAATGTGATTACCAAGACAGTTGTATTGGCTAAAGAGCTGAGAGCAAAGGATGGACACAGAGTGGTGGTAGGGATATCCTGAGAACAATGGGTTCCATGTGAGGGCAACATTCAGAAGAAGCTGTGAGCTCCAAATGACCAGCCCAGAGAGAAAGTCTGTCTTGAGAGTTTCAGGATAAACACAGCTAAACTATGAGGATGCTTTATCTTTTCAGAGAGACAGAGCCCAAATGCTGCAGTGTTTCAGGCAGCCAGAACAGCATTTGCTGCGTAATGTGAAGTATTTAAGTACACATGGGCTTCATGGTGTTTCCTGCCAATCTGCAAAGTACCAGTGTGGTGTCTTGTAGTGCCAGGAGCTGGATGAAGAAGAGGAGTTTCCCAGTGGGCATAACCTAATTGCTTTCCTACCTGGGGCACATGGCTGAGAGGCTATGGGGAAATGCTGAAATGCCACACTGTCTCTTCTGATAAAATGAATAAATGTATCTTCCCCTTCTCTGTCTTCTAGAGAGTACTGTACCTTCTTCTCTAGCTATACATCCAAGGAAACATAAATACTCTCCAAGTTCCCCAACTGGCCTCAGCTCTGCAGACCAGGGGCTGTGACAGAGTAGTACAGCATGTAAGGACTGTATCCTGTGGACTGCCCTTCCCTCTGGATGGCTTCCTCCCCATGTACAGAGGTGACTCCTGGCGAGGCACTCATACAGCTGCTTCAGGTGAGGTACATGCATCCACTTGAGTCTCTCCTGGAAAATCTCATGCCTTCTTAAAGGTTGTTCACACCCATCTGTATGCATACACATGTAAACAGCATGATAGCACATTAAGACACAGTTATGACCTATGATAATGGCAGTGAAACATGAAAGCTTCTTTCCTCATCCTTGTTTTTCTGGTTTGAAAGACCAGGGTGTGCCTCCATGAGTGGAGGAAAGAGGGGTAGGTGCTTCTGTCAGTTCAGCAGCCCTGTTCCAGCAGTGGCAAGGCAGATGCACTGCAACTGCTTCTATGCAACTGGAGCTTTAGGTCACTTCTGACTCGAGGAGGCATTTATTGTCACTGGTAATTGTTACTTCCTTACACAAAGCAAACAAAAATACCTGCTGCACCAGCACAATCACCTGCTGTGGTTTAGCCAGGGGGAAAGGGGTGGATAGTACGGCCCAGCTGATGCAAGAGAGTGCTCTGTGCTACTCCATGCTGCTTTGTGCCTTTTGGGTGATTAGGGACATGCAAAATGTTTCAGACAGCACCTTAGCCAGTTTTCCTGAGATATGTGTACACCCCAGACTAATCATGGGAACTGTCTGAGATAAACTGAAGTGCTTATAGTAAGTGACTTGAAATGCACACGAGAGGGACATGCATGTGTCCCCTCCCTCCCAGGCCAGCTGGGAGGGTGGATAGAAGGGGCTGGGAATGGTGAGGGGGAATGACACACTGAAGATGACGGGGATCCAGTGCCCCAGGCGTTCTGCAAATGGCTTCCTTTCGTCTGAGCACAATGAGCTTGTGAAGCGAAAGGAGACAAATGCCGTTTGCAGAAGAGCAGGGATTTTTTTTCTCCTTATTGCAGGCAGGACCAGCTGCGTTCCAAACCCGTGACTGCAGCAGCCATGACCCCTCCGAAAGGAAATCTGAGCCCGCGAGCAGTTGTGCTTGGGGAGGGCCGGGCTCTCACGTTTCTCTGT
Organism: Taeniopygia guttata; assembly: GCF_048771995.1. Taxonomy (NCBI): domain Eukaryota; kingdom Metazoa; phylum Chordata; class Aves; order Passeriformes; family Estrildidae; genus Taeniopygia; species Taeniopygia guttata. Next base: position 42,948,964 of record NC_133030.1, on the reverse strand, counting down.
TTTGTTTTGGAGCCTCGGATAAATAGTGAGCTTGCTTTTTCCCTTCATTTCTTTTCTTACTTTCTTACTTTCTTTTTTTTTCTTTCCCTCTGAATGTATTTCCACAGCCTCAAGGAAGGAATTTTAAAAAGAAAAAGAAAAAAAAAAAAAAAAAAAAAAAAAAAGAAAGAAAAAGAAAAAAAAGGTTCTGGCATGGGAACAAGTATGTTTCAAATTACAGAAAGGATGTGAAAGGTTCAAGAATTTGAGCCCTGACTCCGCCTGTGTCTGTCTCCACCCCCACCCCCCGCCCCATCCCCCCGAGCGCGGCTCGCATTGTGGCTGCTGCGCTGCCGCAGCGCGGGGCGGGCGCGGCTGTGTCCCGCTGGGGTGCGGGGCCGCGCCTCCCGCACCCTGCCCGCCTCGCCGGCTGCTGCCTGCCTGCCTGCCTGCCTTCCCGAGCTTCCAACCACCCTTTTACCAGCTCGCAGCTTTCAGCTGGGGTTTTTTGTCTCCCAGGGTGTGCATGTGTGCGTGTGGTTTAGCTAGGTCCCAGGAATGTGCCGGGGTCCCACTTCTGAGGGCGGAGCGCCCTCTGCTCGCTGGGGAGGGGGGAGAAGCGGGCAGAGGTGCAGCTCTAGGGCGGAGAAGCAGGTTCCTGCTGCTGCCAAGGCTAGAGGCGTGCCCGCAGGAGCCTGTGCAGGGACACGTCGGTGCCCCCGCGGTGACTCGGGGCAGGGCCGGTCGCGGCGCTCTGCAGCGCCCTCGGCCCCAGCTGCGCTCGCTGCTTGAGCCCGCAGCCACCGCACCCCGCGGAGCTGGCTGCCCCTGCTGAGCCGCAGAAAGATGGGGTGGGGAGAAACCACCGGCAAAAAGGATGGTTGAAATGGCTTGATCTTCCCTTCTAGGGGAACATCATGGTTAGATCTAGTCTCAGTGCCTTATGGAGGATCATATCCTGAAGACCTTCTCCATTATATGACCACTTCGTCCTGTCCCCAGATGGAAACAGAGACCACCATGGAATGCACATACTCAGTTTCCGAAAAGGGGGATCCTGTGAATAAGGTTACATGGCAAAACATTATTTTCTTGTCCTTCTGTAACGTGATCAGGTACCCCCTAACCATAAGGCTATGAAAGCTGGCATATTTGTCCCTTGAGAGTTGCATAGCTAATTGCATGTCAGTGAGGTAACTAAGATCTTCATGAAATGTCTGCAAGATAGAGGGCTACCAGAACAACCTGTCAGGTCTGTATCATGTGTATGGCTGCCATCTTTGCAGCCTACAAAAAAGAAGGTGACAAACACATGAACTATGGCTTGATTGAATTTTCTGCTGGGCCAAATTCAGAATGAAATATTTTTGGTTGGGCTCTCTGGATTACGAAACTATGGAAGAGCATCAGTATTGTTGACAGATAAGGACTCGCCCTCTTAAGAAGAACAACTGTAACATAAATCTTCAGGAGCTGAAATGTCTATTATGATCTTGACCTTTACTAGTGTCTTGTAAAAACTATTAGCACCAGTCAATTAACTTGAATCTGCTGCTTCATGCTGAAAAAATTAAATTTTGTCCTTGCAAATTTTCACTCCATCATCTCTTCAGATTCTGTAACTTTGCTGTAACAGATTCAGGTGAAGGGCCTGAAGCATCTTAGCTGCACTGAGCAGTACCTTGTACATTGCATGCTCCCAGTCCTATGATGCTTGATTTCATGCATGGCTGCAAGACACACTTTTGCATAGGGTGCATGTCCGCTGATACACACTGAACACTCCCTGTGTGGATGGGAAGCTACTGGAACAAAGAACTATTGATCTAAGTTTAAAAGAGGAAGACTAGGATCAGTGTACCCGCTTTGGCAGCCTGTGAGTTTTCTCCTTTGCAACTAAAAGCCACAAATCTATAGGCCAGTTCAGCTAGAGGGATCAAAGGTCTTCACTGTAAACAAGCTGTGATAGTTTGTCATAAAAGATTAGTCTTTATACTTACTCTGAGATTTCCAAAAATTCTAATTTGTGATGTTGTCCTAAGCATTGTGATGGTGCCTAGGAAATCAGTCTGAATTGGATCTGTTTTGCTGGATGGGATTAATTACAAAAAGATTGTTTTCCTTGCAAGACATCCAAAGGTCCATCTAAACTAGCTAACACATTGAATACCATGGTGTGCATGTTGTGTTTTCAAAACATATTACTTAAACAGTGCAATTTTCTTTCTAATATTGAAGAGCTCTGACAATGTCACTTGGCTGTGTCACTCTCAGAAGCTATGGGAGATACGTAGTGTTTAGCCAGCTTTTTACATTGTCTAATTTTGTGCTGGCAGGCTGAATTCCTGAGGTATGTTAGATGAGTCTCAGAGCTGCCTTAATTTATGCTAGCCAAACCATTTCCTTCTGCGCCATTTCACAGGTGCAGGATCAGCAGAGCAATTCATGTTCCACTCCCCGACCGCCCCTTCTCAGTGTCTTACCAGAATTTATCCCTGAATTCCCAGCAAGGGGACAAATGCTGCCACCAAGCTTAAAAAAGCTTTATTGATCTGAGAATGCTCAGAGATCTGCACAATACAAACTGCAGCTACATCCCTCTAGCACACTGCTTGCATGTGATCAAAATCTTCACTCTCAATTTTAGTTGCATTAGGCCACATAGTAGGACAGAAAGTTGCATCTAGTTCCTTCCTAGAGGTTCAATCTCTTTTGATTTTGTGTTTGGCCAAATAAGTAATATTTATTTATCAAGCCTTTCTGGAATGAAAATGTGGTCTTGAACTCTTCAGCTGAAAGAAGCCATCCAATATCCCTGCAGGTTGTTCCTGGTATAAAGGTACAATCTGGCTGCCACATTGTTATTGCTCTGGAGTTTCAGTGGACACACAGATAAATAAAAGTGACACCTGCCGCAGGCCAGTTTCCGTCTCTATTTGATTATGTTGTTTTCTTACAGAAGATTTTTGACGGCTGCAGCTAGTCTAGAAACTTAAGTGTGATAATTGAACAAATCAGTTTAGTTGGGCATCTGATTCTGTGCAAGCCTAAGTAGAATAATAATGTGTGACTGATGCACAACAGCACTTTGCATAAGGTAAAGATCCATGTCTAACATATGCAAGCCTAAGACACTGTGGGAAGAAAACAGCAAAGATACTGAACAGGATGTATGTGCTACTCCTCTACTCCAAAGTGTACCCTTCTCCTATACAACAAACAGTGCTGTAAGGACAGTGAAGCAGGACCTTCACTCTCTGACATCAGGTACCCTGAGAATCCATTGTTCTCTCCTCCTTATTTTCCATGCTGGAAGTAAGTGAGAAACTTCTCACTCCTGATCCAGTTTAACTGACCTTAGATCATCTGCCAGCTAATAAGCCAGGAGGCTCATTTCAAAGGAAAATCTGGGACGCTGCAAATCTTGTTTTCTGTTATGTAACAATAATTGTGTGATCAGTTGGTCAACAGACTTGGAGCCACTGAAGAACATCCTAGGACATTATGTGTTTTAAACAACAGCCCCAAAAATGCATAGTATCTACACTCGGGTCTGTGGATCAGCTGCAGTAACTTCGGTGGGTCCAAGAGATACTAAGACTGTCCTGCATCAGTGAGACATCACATGTGGGCCAACAAGCAATGGCAGAGTTGTCACACTGGTATGGAGCAGTTGTCAGGTATCTTCAGTTCTTCAGCCACAGGCCCACTGAGTCCAGCACAAAATGTGCCACAGCCACTGCTGACACACCAGCTGCTGGAGCAGGGTGCTGGAGGAACATGGTACAACAGTTAAAATGGTACTCCTGCTGGTAGTGCTTCACAGCAGAGCAGCAATGAAGTAGCTGTGGGAAGAAGCAGCTCTGGTGAGACCCCACCTGTATCCAGTTGTGGGTTCCACAGCACAGGAAGGACATTGGACCTGTTGGAGTGAGTCCAAACGAAGGCCACCAAGTTCATTAGAGGGATGAAGCACCTTTCCTTTGAGGAAATGCTAAAATAATTGACTGCTCAGCTTGGAAAGGAGAAGGCATTAGGGTGACCCAATTGAGACCTTCCATTGCCTGAAGGGAACCTACTGGAAAGCTGGAGAGAGGCATTTTGTAAGATTATATAATGTCAGAACAAGGGGGAATGATGTCAAACTGAGAGAGAATAGGTTCAGATTAGATATCACTAAAAAATTTTTTGCTGTGAGGGTGGTGAGACACTGGAACAGGTTGCCCAGCGCAGTTGTTCATGCCCCATCCATGGAAGTGTTTAAGGCCAGGTGGAATGCAGCTCTAAGCAACCTGACCTAGTGGAAGATGTGCCTGTCAACGTCGGGGGATGGCAGTAGATGATGTTTCAGCTGGTTTCCAGCCCAGGCCATTCCGTGAGAGCGGCTCCGGGCGAGGCGGCCGTGCCGGGCCCAGCGGCGGGGCTGTGCTGGCACCTGGCGGCCGGCGCGGGCACTGCCGCCCGGGGCCCGCGGGGCTGAGGGCTCCGGCAGCGCCGGGGCGGCACCGGCCGCTCCCGCCTCGGCGGGCCCCAGGGCCGCGGCCTGCGCTGCTGTAGGCTCCTGTGCTGCTCAGCCGTGGAGTGGAGTTAATTGTCTTTCAAGTGGCTGTTCTTTGGATTTGTGCTGAACGCAGGGTTGATAGTAGAGAGATGTTTTTGTTATTGTTGGGCAGGGCTTACACAGAGCCAAGGCCTTTTCTGCATTGCTAAGCTGGTGAGGAAGCTGGGAGGAGACTCAGCCAGGACAGATGACACCAGCTGACCAAAGGGATACTCCACACCATGTGACATCGTGTTCATTATAGAAAGCGGGGGAAGCAGGAGGAGGGCAGGGATGTTTGGAGCAATGGTGTTTGTCATCCCAAGTCACCATCATGTGTGATGGGTCCCTGCTCTCTGGAGACAACTGAACACCCACCTGCCATGGGAAGCAGTGGATCTATTCCTTGTTTCGCTTTGCTTACAGGTGTGGCATTTATTTTCCCCATTAAATTATCTTTATTTCAACCCACAAGCTTTCTAGCTTTTTACCCTTCCAGTTCTCTCCCTGACTGTGATAGTGGGGGAGTGAGCAAGTTGCTGCTTGGGGCTTGATTGCTGGCTGGGGTCCATACCAACCCCAACCACAACAACTTCTGTGAAAATGTACCTCAGTGTTCAGCAGGAGTCGAGAAACAGTAATGAGTTTTCAGGAATGACTAGGAAGAGAAGATAAAACCTCTCTGAATGTGCAAACTGGCCAGCATTTCAAATGGTGCTCTGATTCTTCATCTCAAACCCCCACATATTCCATAGGTGAAGGTGGCACTGACTGCAATTGCAAGGCAATTCTGGAAGAGTCACAGGCATCAGAGGACACAGATCTGCTTGGGTAATGAGCTAAAGCCTTCTGAGGGTGACTACTGAGCAGATATTACCAATGTCATCATGCCAACAGACATCTTGACCTCTGATTAGGCACTGGAGCCACCTAAACTCTATCAAAGGTTTCAACCTATTTCAAAGATTTTTTTCTACATGGGAATTCCATTGGAAAATAAAGACTTACCAGATTGCAAATAACTTCTTTATTTTCCACAAAAATATGATCTTTCCAAGGTGGCCAACATTTCCCAGTTTGTCAAGACTTTTGTTGTAAAGTCTATGTTGGCAGTTGGTCACTTGGCAAAATCTACATATTAACATTTTCTAGATTATATTTTAAAAATAATAATTATTAAAAATAATATTTAAATATTATTATTTAAAATAATCTATTTTAAATTAATATAATTTATAATATATGCAAGGCTTTCATTCCTTCTTAAGAACCGCAAAACGTATTTTTTATTGTTGGTTTAAAAAAGTATGGTGTCTAAGCCAATCTGTTATGTCTCCCATCTTCCTAGCAGATTTTTTCCCATGGAGATATTAAAGAAAATTTATATCACCCATAACTTTTAAGCAACATGAGCTGTAGTTTCTAATGAATTTACTTTTTTCTCTTCCAAAGGTTCCTATGTCAGATTTTATTTGCTAAGGTGGCAGGGAATGACTAACAGCCCTTACCTCAGTGTTTGTCCATGTGCTTTACCTCAAAAGGAGATAATAACAATATATGAGTGTTTTCATTCCCATTTCCCACTTTTTGCCTTCATCTTTGTAAGTAAGTTCATCACTGTCAGCATACAGAGCAAGACACATTTGGTAACCAGTTGAAAGGACCAATCCTTCCTTAATGGAAAAAGACCAAACTGTATAGGAACCTGCTGTGTAATGGAACATCAGCTTCATTTTTACATTCAATAACTTAGACTATCATAGATCCCCAGTGCTGGGCCCCACCAAGCCCAGAGCCACTCTGAGCTTTCTTTCAGTGGTTCTCCTACAATCTTGCATTGTCTGACCTGCTTCCTTTCTTCATTTTTATGTCTCTTCCCTCTCTTCATCCTCTATTTACCCTTCCACAGGCTTCTGTGCTGTCTCCTGGTCTTTTAAGTGACTGACTGAAAAAAAGTGAATCAGTATTAATCTAGTAAAATGAACTTTTTCTGTCAGGTATCTTAAAGCTGCTGAGAGGATCTTTAGGAAACAGACTGAGGTAGGAACAGTAAGGACAGCAAAGATCACACTCTGCTGACTCTTGTCTGCAAGGTGAATATTACAATTTCACACATGCTAGAGTGCTAAAATGCATCAAGAAGCTAGATAAGGGGTATATATTCATATCTATTTCTCCCCTTATATCAACTCTGCCACCTTAAGGACACCAGGTGAAGTATTTTCTGGCCACTGGGTTTCAACATTTTTATCTGCTTACTGCTAAACTACAGTTCTGTAAGTTGTACCTGAAGTACTTGGGAATCCCTCTGACTCAAGATTAACCAGGCTAAAGCACATCTAGCATCTGAGCATGGATGCTTTTAGTATGGTACTGCTATTTGTGAAGGAATAAGACTGCACCCAACAAATTGATTTGCTTCTCTTTGAAAACATTAGGAGGCTAAGAGCAAAACTGACCCATTGCTTCCAGCTTTAAAACTAGACTACAGCATATATTTAAATTCATTAGTATGTGCTGAGAGATGGGAATATCTGGGCATGATTGCAGGGCTTTCAGCTGACAAGTCACATGTTAGAACAGACTAAAAATCTAGGGGCACTTTTGGGTCCAATGACAAGTGGTTTAGCCTCCAGCAACTGACAACCTCTTAGGAGCTTGCTGCTGAATGCTCAGGCTCTCAGAACTTGGACATGATTGCTACAGGCACTAAGGAAGAGGCACTTCCAAGAGAATGAAAAGTTCTGTAGTGTGAAGGCAGATTTTCCAGGTCTCCTAAGAAGAGGAATCAGAGAAAAGGAAAAAAAACAAGAGTCCCTGAGGATGGAGGAAAAGTTCTGACAGCACAGATATGCTATCTTTGCAAATCTTATTTTGGCTGCAGGGGGGATAGTGTTGAGCTGATGTTTCTCATCTTAGGTTTAGGATGAATGAAAATGCCATTCAGCTCTGAGATTCTTGCAAGATTCTCATGGCAAGTTTATCAAATTGGAAAATAAGACTTGTAGTTTGATTCAACAGAACTTCTAAGCATACAAGGTGTTTTTTTGTTTACCTTTTATTTGCATAAGTAATGGATTCACCAAAACCATATGTCCCTTCACATCCTAAGATGAATAAGGTTATGCTTATTTGGTGTCAAGCTGAATTAAAGAAAGAAAGACAAACCAGGAGTCATTCACCTGTAATCCACAACTGCTGTCTGATTCCAGTCTAGATTTTGCACTAGTTCACTAATTTGGGCTCAGTTCAGTGAGATGCTTTGTTGGTAAGAGGGGAAGTGCTAGGAAACCTGGCTAATTTTAAGCAGAAAAATCCTCCATATCAGAATGGGGCCTGGCTGTCTTCTAATAGGTGAGCAGATGACCTGGTTCATGGAGGAAGAGAGACAGAAAAAAATCCAGAATGGTGTCAGGGAGGCAATTTAAACCTTTTCAAAAAAATATTTATTATTATTTTTATTGTTTTTGCAAAAGACCATCATGTCTGGCTGACCATTGCTACTGATCCCAAGCACCATAGTGGTTTTGGCAGGAAGACAACTGTCTATACTCCATTGTACAGCCGAGGGTTTAGATGCCTATTTTTCACTTTCCCATAGCAGTAAGATATAAGAATCTATCAATAGCCTGTATACCATATACAAACAGTGGCTGTGTGTAATATTCTAAAGTTGGTCCATTATCATTGATGCTATCTACAGTATTTATTGAGTGTCATGGCATTTCTGTTGGTCTCATGCTAGGTCAACATTTGCTATGAGTGAATTTTGCCTTTTAGCCTTAACAATCACAGAGTAGTCTGAGTTGGAAGGGCCCCAGAAGTATCACGATGTCACCAGCAAAGCTGGTTGGTGGCTGTCCTGCGGCAGAGAGGTTTCCCTAGAGCAGTACCCTACCAGAAGAGCATTCTGGATATGCTTTCAGAGGCACACTTGCTTCACGGCTTTCCAGAAGGCTACCACAGGAATCTTTATGTTTCCATCCTTATGAATATTCCCAAAGAAGTTCTCAGAGTTGTAGGTTGTGCTCTTTCAAAGAGTTCTGTTGGAGGCAGAGATAAAACACGGGTGTGACCATGAAACAGCCACTGATACCTGCCTCCAGCTCTCCTCTTATTCTTCCATCACCCTGCTTTTATTCAGCCCATCACTGAGAGATATGAGTTCTCAACTCCTTGTGCAGTGAGACTTTTGTCAGAACAAAGACCTTTTGTTCAGGTTAATTCCATTCTTCTCAGTTATATCTCCTTCTCCCCCTACCTTGGAACAAGACTCAGTAGTAAACCTGGCTTTTTTTTTTCCTTATAATTGCATATGCTTATTTGGTCCTCATCCCAGCAGCCACTGCTTGGCTAGGCTGTCTAATCAAGACAGTTCTGTCCCCCAGATCTTTGATCACTTTAGTTACTCTTCTCTGAATTCTGTTTGAATGAGGATACCTGAATACATTATGGCTATTAAAAACTGCAAAGCATGGTAGTGCAAGTGTCACTAACTGTGAAGCACAGCAGCATTGTTTGATGTGAGCTAACAGCCCAAGCTTTTGCTTAAGTTCATCTGAAACCTTATCCACACCTAATTCTCACCCAATTAGCTGAAAATCTGCACAGCAGTTAAGAAACACAGTGAAGCTGGTAGTGCAAAAGTATTATTTAGCGCAGCAAGCCTCAATTACTTGCGTTGGCTTCGAGAAAGGAGAACAGCACCATCTGCTGCTATCCATGGAAACTGTAGACCTTGAAAAGCTGAGCAATGTCTGTTTCAGATGGTAAATACCGTGTCCTTGTGATGCCATATCCTACTTTTGTGAAGCACATTAATTTTGATGCTACAGCAAAACTGTCAGAGAAGTATTTTGTGAAAGTCAGCTACTGGGATGGACTTGTGATGAGGATGGACACTCATTTGGATCATAGTTGAAATCAATCAATTTGTTTTACACAGCGAGCAAGTATCTATTGACATTCCTTTTTTACCCCCTTAGTGCTCTAAGATCCCGAGGTAATATCTTCTCCAGAAGATCAAAGGCTTTGCTGAGTCAAAGCCTTTGATGTGTGAACATTGTGATTCTCTTTGTGTATTTACTTTTCTGAGGGAACTTGGCTGAATTTCTCACTTGAAAGAAAATTTACCCCTTTGAACCTCCATCCCTCCAAGTGTCTGCAGCATGTGTACTGTGCACAGGGAGCTAAGGACACAATTCAGTAGCTTGTCTGAATCACTTCCATGGGATTTGGATGCTGTTGGGGATACAGCCTTGGTGATACAGCCTTTGACCTTACTGTAGGTGACATCTAGTTCAGGACGCATTTGACACACCAAATCCTGCAACTTGATGAAAATTCATTCATCAACTCATTGTGCTACATAGGGCAAGGAAAGTACAGTCAGTGTGGACATCCAGAGAACAACAAAGCCTATATTGCATTCATAAATACATTAGTCATTCTCTCCTAAGGATGGTGCCTTCTGCTATCTCTGCTTTTCACTTTCAGGAAACCCCTGGAGACCGACTGTAAATAAATGTTCATCTTTCTCTTTTTCCATACCTGAGATAGAAAAAGATCTATAATTTGTGTAGAAATTAGCTTAGTGCAAGGTAGGTGTTCTTTAGTAAATGTCCTTACCAAAGACCTCTTATTTTCAGCCATCCAAGTGATTCATGTTCATCCCCGAGACAGTCCTAGATGGGTCTCTGGGTCTCCTCTTCATTCTATTAAGACACAGACTGCAAGTTGAACAGTTAATTGCTACAATGTGCCATGGCATTCTGAAAAATAAAAATCAGAATCACCCAAGACCTTAAAGGATTAGTATTTCCAGCAGTGGAGCTTTATAGCCCACAGGAAAGATGATCCTCTCTGGGAAGGGGCCGGATGTCTCTAGATGAACAGAACTTTTGGGAAAGCTCTGCTTCATTGTGTAATCCTAAGAAGTTCCAGTCAGCAGAAGAAGGCCCAACATTTGTTTTGTGTGTTTTTTTTTCTTTTTTTCCCCTGTTAATTTCAAACAGGGTAGTGACAGCTCAGCATTTCAGAGCTCATGTTGCAAGTTTTATGTTTTAACATATACTGAATAGGCAGTAGCACAGTATCCTGATTCAGGGGTTTGGAATGTTGGAAAGTAACCTGACAAATGCATATATTATAGATTCCACTGTAAATTATTCCTCTAACTTTTACTTTGCATTGATTGATCTCTTAAAGACATGACTATGATTTTGTTCGTACCCATGATGACAGGGGAATTGTTCATGTATTCTTTTAGTTATATGTGCAGTTGTTGAAAGTTTCAAGGCAGCTCAGGAAATTTATGAAAGCTTTTGTTTCTGTCATTGTGAAAGGTTCAAGCACTGTATTTTCCCCTAAAGTTTATTTATAGCTTGCCAATGCATTCTTACCACTTTTTTCTTTTGGGAACTTAAGACGCACTGTTCTGCAGATCCATCTACAAGCTTATCATCTACTGTGGAATGAGTTCTTGACTGTTACTACTCAAACTCAGTCTTAAACCAGTTTGGGTCCAGCTGGGTTTATTAGTTTTCATTCAGCACCATGGGTTTGATGGATGTGGAGTGGCTCTCTGAAGAAGCCATTCAGACATCCTTGCACTATGGATAGCAGCAGAGTGACCAACTCCTGGGAATGCAGCACGGGAAAGCTCGAGCTGCCTTTAAGGCTGCTGGCTCTCCCTAGGGTTGCCAGCCTGGTTTAAGCCCATGCCAAAGCTGGAGGACTGCCAGTGCAGCCTCAGGAGCAGCATAGCCAAAGCACCATGTCTGGCCTAACAAACAGTGCTGGGGTTGGGCAGCACCTGGAGGGAGCCAGCTTGGGCATTCTGTTTGACACAGTCAGTCCAGTCCAGAAAAACAACAAGCAGGCAGTTGAAAGGCAACAGTAGTTTCCAGAGTACTGATACTGAAGATGAGCATGTGCCAGATACTTTGATTCATGATTTCTGAAAATGTCTGCTTGTCAGTATCTGCAAGATGGAACCCTATAAAGAGTAGATTATAAAAAGAATGTAGGGAACAGTCATGCTTAGAAATCTTGTCAGAAGGAATAAACTGCTGTTAAAAATGTGCCTTTCTATTGCTTCGCCATTGCTAGTGTCAAACCCTTGCAAAGGTTTCTAGATGCCCTCACTCCAAATTCCTCCTATAGACAAACAAGTTATTAATTCTTTAGAAGTCAAGATAAGCATGCATCACTGAGAAAAGGGGCAGAAAAGGCTTTTATTTATGTCTTTCCTTAAGTTTCCTGTTAACACCTTTACTAATTTCTCAAAGATTTAAGACAATGCAAGGTCTTTGGCACTGTATATTTACAATTACTCAGAATTGAAATGTAAGACTCCCCCACTTACAGCACAGGTGGAATGAAATCTGTCTGACAGATTATATGTTTACCTACAAGCATTTGATTGGGATACTGAAATGTCATTGTAAATTTATGCCATTGACTATGTCTCTTGTGAAATGCAGGTAATTTAGATTTTTGCAAGGGTGAGATGAAGAGAAAAACTGTTAACCCTAAAAAGCAGATTCATAGTGAGATATAGGTTGAAGATTAACTCCTTGCCTCAAAGTTTCTGAAGTATTTCATTTTAAATAAATGCATTTCAATAATTTCTTTTAATTTATTGAAATTTAGCTAATATTTATTATTCTTTCCAATTTTATTAATTGTTTAGGTTGACAGTAATAAAACTGGCAGGACCATGTCTATTGTAATGCTGTCCTTTACACCCATACAGCCTGATTTAGTTTTCCTTTGCAGAATGAGGCCTGATTCCTTGCAGACTTGGAAAAGAATTCTCTTTGATATTAATTTATGCAGGAAAAAATCTTTACCCTAGAGGAATGCCTGTTCTTCACATTATCTCCGCTGGAAGCACTTGATACTCTCAGGAAAGACTATGGATGAATATTATTTATTCTGCTTATTTTTACTTTCTTTCATTAGCACAGTAACAAAGAAACACATGCAAATGTAATTTAGGTACAACCCATTACATGAGTGTCCATAACTGCCCATCAACTTTATTTTTAGTTTGTTTCAAGTGTGAACGTAATAGTTACATTCCAAGTCCCAAATCTAATTTTTGTGAAAACTCTCTTTCCTTTAATCATGGTACTCCCAAATGTGGATGGAGGACCCTGAGGCCCCTGACACCTTCTGTAACTATTCCCATGATGAACCGGTGGATGGATGGGAAGGCCAGAACTGGGCTAATACATATCCAGGTGTCTGCCCTGTGTTGGTCTGCAATACACCCCCTGCTCTCACTCAGGAGCTTAGGAGCATTTCTCAGTCTCCTATTTTTGAAGCAATAGAGGCAGCACATGAAGTTACAACAATATGTGTCATGCTACCATCTTGCTACAGAGTATACTAAAATTTGGTCTCTTTGGTTTCTTTTTCCTTCCAACCAGCCTTTTAATGTTTGATTTGATTTTTTTTTTAATAGGACTGCTTTGCCTTCAATGCCTTGAAGCATTCATCTTCTATTCCTCAGACATACTGATCGAGTATCAAAGTACTTCACAGTATCTAGCATCTTAGGCTACCTTGGAGAAAGACAGCTCAGGGGATGAATAGAATTTGTCCTCCAGTGGTAATTCACTCCTTGTTCTAGTTCTGCTGTTAGAAAATGGAAGTGAGTGAAATGTGGTGAAACTACAAGCACCTCTCCAGAGCTAGACCAAAGCCAGATTGTGAATGGCTCCCAGAAGAGTTGTCAAATACTAGCCTTTTTTTATTATTGACTGTGCATAAATGAAACAAACAGCAAGTGGCAAAACAGTCTTGGAAAAAAGGACAGTTCTGTGATCCACCCTCTTCCTAAAAATGCCTAGTGTATGGTCCTGGAGTCTTGAATTGGGAGGGAGATCTGTTCTTTCTGATGGTTGTGACTAGTGCTGTGGCATCTTCTGTGGTCAGGGGATTACTGGCCATCTGTAAAAGAAGTGACATAGATCCAGACATGGTGAGAATGTGGATGTCATGTCTAGCAGAAGGCATGCTGTAACCTCAAGGATGACCCTTTCTTCCCATTCTTCAGCAGGAACATGGAAAACTATGGTCCCTTTGAATGGGTTTGTCTATTATCTCATTGTATCTTGTCTCTGTCCCACAAAGGTCTGCAAGCTTCCAAGTCAAGGGGAGTTACCTTCTCAGTTTCTCTCTGTCTCCTAGTGTGAAATTCCATATATCAGGTCCATATATCCATCTGCCATGCAGAAGGATGTGATGTGCATCATACTCAGTCACTTGATGGGGAGAGGCAGAGGCAATGTGTAATTGCTAGTAGGGCCCCTCTGGATGGGGTTGTGCCCCTTGGGACATTCCCTATTTGCTTGGCTCCTCTTGGCAGCCCAGCAGAGCAGAGCTCAGGCTGGTTGTCTGCCTGCTACAAGGTCTGGCTATCTGGCATTACAGGGTTGGCACTGCCATGTGCCTCTCCCAGTGCATGAACATCATCCCTCACTCACCTTGGACCTCATGTGCAGTCCCCATTCCCATGATTAGAAAGAAAAGTTTTTTTGTTGCTGTTGGCCAGCAGAAGACATGTTCTTGTTTAGGTCCTTTGTGCTATCAGCTCCTAAGACAATCTGAATGGCTACAGAGAGAGAGAGAGGAATGCCTCTGGGTGAGCTAGTGACTTTATCTCAAACCAGGTTAAGAGCAAGGCACACAGACACACTTATTTACATAATCTGAAACAGCAGGCCCAAAGACTGGTGTGGTTGCAGTGATTTACAAAGACAGGGGTGTCCAGAGACAGGCCTACATTAACAGCTTTAAAGACTCTCAACCATTATAGTGTCATTTGCAGGCTTTCAGGATGGTGATGTTAGATCTAGCTGAGAATGTAGCTTGTAAGCATTCTGTAAGCAAGCTGGCTTTTCTGAGCTGAATTCCTAGAGTCTGATCTTGAATTGAGAAGGTGTATTAGCTCTCAATTCCCAAATTCTGGACGAATCTTAGCTGGTTATTCAGTTTTTCCTTTTCAGGGATTATTGACCCCTGTCTTACTAGAAGACAGTTTTGGCTTTCTTTTGCCAAGGCTTGGTAATACTCCTCTATTTTAGTAGAGTAGTGCTGTGGCATTGCCCTGTTGTGTCAAAGACAGTTTATCCTGTGCTTGAATAAATTATTAGCAAATCATTTACATTGTGAAAGAGAAAGGTAGAGAGAGGGAGGATTTCTTATATTAATAGACACTGCCTGGTTTTTTGTGAAAAATGGATGGATTCTCCTTGCCACATCTAAAATATCAAGACTCACTCTACTTATGTTTGATTAGCAGGGGAGAGGAATTCAGCTTCATATGATAGCTGTGCCCAGCTGTACAAGTGCCAATGCCAATTCACATGCATCACACACCTCAAGGTGTAAGTTCTACTTAGAGCAGGGTATGTGTGAATTCATTTCTGTCTGCTGTGACACAGGGAGGGATAAGACTTGCTGCCAACACTTGCTTCACATTCTCAGGGAGAATTTCTCATCCAAATTTTCCATGTGTGGAAGGTTGGATGGAGGCAGATGGTGAATTTAGCTGACTTAAAAATATTCCTTTTAGAAACAAAACAGAAAGAAACATTCTGCAGAATCTCTACTGCTCCTGCTTCAAGAGAGCTGAAGGAGAGAAGAGATGTAAAACCTTGAATTTTGGAGAGGCATTTTTCTGGACTAGGGAGATTTTAGTACTGATCTCTGTGTTGCCTGCAGGCTTTTTCACATTGCCTTGTCCTCACTTCAGTTGTAATTGTACCATATTTTAAAGACACGGACTTTTATTAGAAAGAGATGACATATCAGTGGAAATAGTGACCCAGGAGAAGGAAGGTGTTAAAGAAATGTAAGGCACTGCAGTATTGAGATGCTCAAGGAACACTGGAGGCTCATACCACATGCTTGGGCCATAATGGTAGCAGGTGTGTGGAACATACTACAGGAAGGAAGGGCATTCAGATATTCATGCAGGTCTTTCACAGTGTAGTAACAGCATCTGAGGTTACTGAAATACTAATTGTTTTGTTTGCTTTTCCTCTGAAGGACCACTAGCACACTCAGGTTCTCACTTTGTCTGAACAGACAGATTAGGCAGCTTAATTTTATTCTTTTCTAGTCTGCGTCTCTTGCTGCTTACTCTGCAATGGCTAAAACCATTAGGTTTGGGCTACTTATGAAAAACCGAAGTAGCTCCAGAATTTTGCAATCAAAACAAACAATGGCTCCAATCCTATGGGATTTCAGTAGAGTGTAATTTTCTGCTTTATATGCCCTGAGTGACTTCTCTTTCAGCTCCTTCCTCTCTGACAGACTGCTCTGTTACTGCGGTTTCTCCTGTTGCATGTGTGTTCCCATACACGACTCATAGTTCTTAGAGTCACCCGTGGGGATGAGGGTGAGCCTGTGAGCCAGCCAGAAACCTCTGGATCTGGATGCCCTGTTTTATGTACTACCCACCAGGTCACGGGGCATTCTTGCTGGAGGAGGAAATGCATGTTCACTGTGCTGACACTATCCAGCTCCCTGGTGTCTGAACTCCTGTGTCCTGGTTCTTGGCCAAGATAGGGTTAATGTTTTTGCAGTAGCCATGAGGGGGCAGAGCCTGGACCCACATGGGCATATCTAGGTTGTTATTGTCACCACCTCCTGTCACTGTCAAGGTTTGAAGTACAGGGCTCTTACCTCCAAGAGGAAGGTGGGCATGACTTGCAGTCCAGGGGAAGCAGGGGCGCAGGGAGTCTGTCGTTCCCTGTTTCAGGGTCACATGGCATCGAGTCAGTCACTGAGCATTTTTTGCATGTAAATCATCCTCTTTTTGTATAATTTTGTTACTAATATTGCTGCTGTTACTGTTAATTTTCTTATCTCATTGCTGTTTCCAGTAAATTGTTCCTCTCTCAACCTGTAATCTCTGCCTTTTTTCTCTCTCACTGGAGAGATTGTGGTTTTGTCATGGTCGTAGAGAAATGCAGCAGAGCTTCTAGCAGTTTAATTCCATACCACCCACATGGCAGGGGCATGGGTTCAGCAACAGAAAGCTGGAGCTGGAAAGGTCATTATCTTTTGCTGGGCTTGGGCTTAGCAGTGTGCATGTTTTGGGGTCAGCCTGGTGGAGTAGCTCCTCTCTGCCACCAGCAATCCCTTTCCCCTTTCTCTGGGCTGCGGCTTTTCTGGCTTGGTTTTGTAGGTTAGAGTCAGTGAACCTGAGATGCTGCTCTGAGAAAAGAACAAAAAAAAAAGGAAAAAGGGAGAGAGCAGTGGCCACGTGGAGTGGAGCCCAGCTGAGCCATATGGACTCCAAGCTGCAGCCACAATGAGCGCAGCTGGAGCCACAGCCAGAACCCAAGATGCAACTGGAACTCTTGAGCATTCCAGTCCTGCTCCCACAAGGTCAGGCCCAGGAAAAGGGTCCCCAGCCTGTTTCAGAATCCTGTCTGGTCCCACCAGGTTTTGTTTTGTCCCTCTTTTTCTGTTGTTTTTCGAGCTGGTTAACTTGAAAGTTAACTGCACTTGGTGCTGTCTTTGCAAAGTGTCTTTATTTGGTGGATAAAATAATCTTTTTTGTATACTCTTTTATTAATGTTGTTGTGGTTAGTACTTTTTTCAGTAAATTGTGATTATATCTTATAATGTCTCCTAGTGTTTTCTCCATTATTGGAAAGGAGCAGGTGAAAGCATTTAATTTTCATGCTATATTTTAAACCAGAACATTTTTAGTGCTGTTCCTAAACCATGACATCCTGGCTTTGCAGGAATAATAAGTTACTGAGCATCGATCCCAGCAGCTGTCCTACTTTCTCAGAGAAGGTGTGGCTGAGGTTCAGCTCCTTCACTTGCTAATTGCCCTACAGAGAGACAAATGTGCAGAGGTAATGTGATCTTCCAGGGATCTGCAGCCAGATGACAGACCAAAGATGGATGTGGATGAAAAAGAGGGATATCAGACACATTGAAATCTTCAGTGCATGGGACATCAGCAGCACAGAGATTGTGGCACTGTGTCCCCAGATGGGCATATAACATCACAGTGATTATCTTCCCAAAACAGCAAAAGCAGTTAGACTTTGTATTGTGCAAACTTCCCTCATACAGCTCATGTCTGGTCTGCAACACATCCTGCAATTCTGTTCCTGTCCCTGTTTCACTCCCACCATTGTCCCTTGACCAAAAGCTCTTTCTGGTATGAGATCAAGGACTCGCTTCAGGATAGCTTCTGAAGGCACCAAATGATGAAGAGGCTTTGAGACAGGAACTGTCCAGAGAAGTCAAGACTCTCCAGTAAAAATATTTACTGGAGAATTGCAAACTTTTATGAAGTTGTGTTCTCTTACATGGTTCTGAAGGTTTGTTTCTCAGCCAGACACACACAGCTGTCCTGAAAAAATGTTGATGCAGTTCACCCAGCATTGTATCCTCTCAGTCTCTCTTATTTCTGAACTAAGCACTTAGCGGAATTATGCCAGGAAATCATGCAGGCATTGCCAAGTGAAATCATGCCAAGCTAGGGCTGCAAATGACCTTGGATTTCAGGTAACTCACTATTAGTGCCTCAGCAAAGTATGGTGCAGTTTCCTCTCCAAAATTGTTTTGTGGGGAAGAAAAGTATGTTAAAAATGCACTGATCTCTCCTTTGGTGCTGTGCTGGGGTCTGCAGAAAGATGTGCTTTTAGGTAAAACCTCCAGTCCATCACAGTCCATACTTGGCTGTAAGAAGTTATGGTAGGTTGACCTTGGCTATACATCAGGTGCCCGCCCAGCCTGTCACTCCCCTCCTCTGCAGAATGGGGGAGAAAAGACAGAAAAAGCCCTTTTGAATCAATATAAAGGCAGTTTAATAAGGCAAAAGAAAAGGTCACACACTAAAGCAAAGGAAAATAAAAGATTTATTCTGTATTTCCCATCACTAGATGATGTCTAGCCACTTCCCAGAAAGTCAGGCTTTAGAACACATAGTGTTGTATAGTGGTGCATACACATAGTGGTCCAGAAGACAAACATTATCATAACAAATGTGCCCTAGATTCCCATCCTCTCTTCCCTTTACCCCCCACCTTTCTCTTAGCTTTTATTGCTGAGGGGTTGTTGTACGGTATGGAATATCCCTCTGGTGAGGTTGGATCAGCTGTCCTAGCTGTGTTCCCTCCTAAGATCTTGCCCACCGTCAGCCAAGTGGTGAAGTGGGGGGGATGCTGGAGAGACACTGCTTGATGCTTTGGGAGCCAAAACTTTCCTGTGTTTATCAACACCTTTCTAACTACCAATACAAATCACAGAACTAAAGATGTGGGAGATGCTCCAGAAATTAACTAAGTTCCTCTTGAGGGACTGGTTTCCAGAGATGCTGGAAACTGAGCAGGTCAAATATTTAATCACTTTAAGTCTAGATTTCTACTTTTAATCTGGGTTCCCATCAGACACATAGCTGAGATATTGATTTTGCCTATAGTCCGAGTAGTAATTTCAGGGTGAGAGACTGGAATGCAACACATATTACTTCACTTCTACTGCCATGAGTGTTTGTGTGCATACAACCCCTCAAGAGCTGAAAAACATCGAGGTAGGACAAATCATCCAAAGGCGAACTGGCAATGGTATCAGCTTCTGATGTGTCTAGGTGCTTATTAGAGATGTTCTGGAAGAAAAGAAGGGAGTATAAGAAGGATGGGTCCAAAGAATGTATTGTTTTTACTGTCTTCTTAGTGCCCAAGATACCAAGGGAATAACGTAAGTTGAGCAATATGAGAAATGTTAGCCAGACAGTAATTAATGTGTAGGTATAAGTGTATTTAACCCTGTATCCTTCCTAACACAAATAAAGCCCTAGAGTCATCAGTTTCACATCAATCTTTGTCTTCAGTAAACCAAGAGGCATTTTGCCAAGAATTTTTTCTTTCAGTGTGACACAGATCCCATGGCCTATCAAAATGCATTTTGTATATCCCGTTTCAAACTGAAGGAACATTTCCACCAGTTCATATGCGAACATTTAGCATTATTCCCTTAATCTATCTAGAAAAGTTTCTCCATGTCATATTGGAGAATGAAATTTTCTGACCAAAACATGTTTTCTGTTGGCTAAGCATAAACTGGAATGACTTAGTCATGGCAATTGCAGTCATATCTACTAATGAACATAACAGTTGCAGACTCACCAGACTGCCACTATATGCACACTTCTGCTTTTCAGAAGCTTGTACATTATAAAAGTATTGCAGCAGACAATATTATGACTTTCAGAATGTGACTGTTTTTGCCTGTGAACAACAGTTGTTTGGTTAAAATTGGTTTGCTTTCAGAAGATTGAACTTGATGAGCAACAATTTTGACTACAAACTATGTCAGATCAGGTACCAGTTCTTGAAGGGATGGATTCTCTCATAACATCTCTCCTATGCATATAGCTCCTTCTACCAAAATGCAGTTGTCTTCAAACTCTAATTGTGTAATGGTTCTGTTGGACTGGGAAGATAGAAAGATAAACAAAGACATACAGGAGTCCCTCCAGCCCTATCTGTGGCCCTGTAGGGGTTAGAAGCACTGAGTGCTTGTGTCCCATGGAAAAGGATGAGTTGCTTTTGGGGGTAACTCCTATAAAGGACATCAGTTGCCACACAAAACTTTCATGTGCAGAGGATGGGCAACATTAAGGATGCCCAGAGGTCCTATGTTTTTTTCTCTCACACTGTGTGCTCATTGATGACTTCCAGGCCTGAGAAAAGCCTAAAATTCCTATTGTTCTTGACAACCCTGGCCCACCATTACTGGCTACTCACCACCATAGCACTAACCATGTCTTTGACACCTTTAGGTCCTAGACCATGGTGGTTCAGATTTATGTAAAGCTTAGCTAAATTTGGAATCAAGTGTGAGGCAGGCACCACTTCCATCAGCCTGCGTGCTTCCAAGTACATGGGCTCTGTGCCCATAATGTCAGCAAAGCCTTCTCAGGATCTACAGAGAAAAAGTATATTGATAAGTATATTGTGTCCTCCCATCTCCATTTAATAAATTAAACTACTTCATAAATTTAAGTAACACTATGCACAGTTTTACTCCTCATGCATTATCATCCCCTGGTTCTCCCCATGCCTTTATCCTAGACTTTTAGGAGCAAATGTATCCTCCTTGCTTATCCATTTGTCATCCAGTGACTTACTGCAGCTTCTCACCAGTCTTCAATGCGACTGATTTTTTTTTTTTTTTTTTTTTTTGGTGTAATTGAGAACTTTTGACATCAAGTAAAAACTTTTTTTTTTTTTTCCCCTTAATTTAAGCATGCAGCTGATATTGCCAGCAGAGGTAGGGAACTCAGAACATTCTGGCTAACAACGAACTCAAAGAATCTCAGCATTTTCATCTTGGCAATTGGGTGTTGTTGACACAGCTGCAGTGAGACATCAGTGCAGCTGGAGGCTGTATTTCCACAAAAACCTGTCATTTGGAATCCCTTCATCAAACCCCATACTTGGAGGTCATATTTCTCCATGCTGCTATATGCATTCAGCAGTCTAACCTCAAGACAAATTCCCATCTCAACAAAGTAATTTTCCAGTTCAGTCTGTAGGGTTCAACAAAATAGTCTTTGTTCTTGTGCTATTATGTTTTTGACTTTCTTTCCATTTATAACAAGTTAGAAAGTTCTCCTCCTAAATCATGGATAAATCCTACTGTTACAAAAATTATTGCAAGACTTGTTTTATCAGATGACTGACTTCATGAGAAGAGGAGAGCCACCAGAAAAGACTAGAACGGTTGTGGCAAACCCATGGTGTGCAGACCACAAGTGCTACAGTGTTTCTTTAGGCATGCACCAACAGGAATGCAGTCCCATCCCTGGCTTCCGCTAGCTCCTCCTGCTGCTCTATTACCAGCTAGAGGAGAGAATAGGGAACAAAGAAATACCCCTAGTGTGTAGAAAGCAGTTGAAGAAAGATGTTTGATATCAAAGGGAGAGTTCTTAAAGGGAAATTCACATTCCCCCCCCCCCCCCCCCCCTGCCCCGTGCCTTTATCAATAGCCAGATTACATGTAGCTGTTAGAATTCTGGCAGGATCATGTCCTTGGTCTCCTTTTTAGATGCATACCACTTGGTTAGGTACAGCTCTGACAGTATGGAAAGGCGAGTGAGTGCAGATGGTCAGAAAACATTCAGCTTCAACCCCTAGCTCAGTGTCAGGAACTTAAGTTGCCTTCTCTGCTGGGTGTCACCTAGCACTGATGTGGAGCAGTTCAGCTATTCATTCAGATCTATATGGGGAAAAGACTGGCCAGCTGGCACCCACATCACCACACTTCAACCAGCTCTGCAGCTGCATCTCCTTTCCTTCTGCCAGATTTTATTTGTCAAATGATGGGTTTACTTGCATTACTCTAGTGTGAGAAAGACAAAAGGAAGGGTAAAAATAGGCTTAAATCCCATATAAAGAAGTCATGAGACAAGTCATGTGCCCAGTACATTAGTCAGTCCCACAGTGTGAGTGAGGATTGAGCCTTCTGAGGTAGATTCAGAAACCATTTTGGCACTTCAAAAATTGCTTTATGTGCTATTTAAATATAGAAAAAACAAGCCTAGAAGAATTGTCCCACATATGTCCATGCCTTACAGTAATTGCATTGTTTAAGAAATAATTGCATATATAACAACAAAGGAATATAAGAAATTAACAGATAATGACTAAATGACAGGCCAAAGGAGGTTTAGAACTTATTAAAGAAACTGTTATGCTAAGTTAGGAAGTCAGGACAAAGAGCTGTGAGCAGCCCTGGCACCTGACTCTTCTGTGTACAAGCAGAGCCTGAGAGCAGCAGGTTCAGAAAACCCTGCTGCCCCCATGCCCTGCCTGTCGTTCTGGGCAAGGAAGAGCTCAGACAAGATCTGGTCTCAAAAGATGCTGAGCTCTGACATCTCGTATGGGCAGCAGGGGCAGCTTGGTGGAATGTCCTGGAAGCTGGTACTGCCAAGTTCTCTAATGATTCATTTTGCTTTTTCCAAGCTGCTCCCAGATGGCAGCTCCCACCTCTGGCCACTGGTACCCTGGAACCCTGTTCATCACCCTTCTTCTCATTGCTGCCTGCCCTCTGGAGAGAAGCCTTTCCAACTGGTGATCAGCCTGGTGCAACCACAGACCCTCTTAGCTAATGCTGATTTTTCTTTGGCCATTTCTGACAATTTCTGGACTGAGTTTGATAGTAAGTAAACCCTGCAACTGCATCCTTCTCAGACTCATTCTCTGTGTCACCACCAGTGAGTCGCATGATCATTTGCTTTTTCTCTTCTGTAAATGAAGAGTTCACAGCCAACTCCTAGAATCCTGTATGTTTCTCACACCTACACACTAAAAGCACAGCTGCTTGGAGTCAAAACATCTCCAGGAGGAATGGTGCCTCTTTTAAGACCTGGGTTCTTGATTTATGCTGCTTATAAACAGGAGAATCCTATGTCTTGTTTGCAGGGGCTGTCCCAGTGTTGTGTGAGAAAGCCCTGAAGAGCCTGTGGTTGCCCAGTGTTGCAACATCACCCTTATGTGACCTCACCTGCACCTTCTGATTCCTAAGGGTGACATTCAGTGCCAGAAGCCCTATTGTTCTGGGATGCAGTCAGCTCACAATAACTGAGAATAGCTATGGTTTTGGCTGTGGACCTTCCCCCTTTCCCCCCAGATGTATCAGAGAGTCATGCCAGGCTGCTGCCAAAGTGTTCTTGTCTCCTTTAAGTTCATGTTCCAGTTTGTACAATTTCATTATAAAGTCAGACTGTGGCAGCTTTAGTGTTAAATGAGATGAAGATAGGAATGTATTCATCTTTTTAGTCTGGAACAGATTCAGACTTCCCTACTCCCTAATTCCCAGTATATTCAGTAATAAAGTGTGGCTCGTAAACATGTCAGCACTTAATGGGGCCTTGAATCAAGTACTCATTCCACCAACTACTGTTGGTGCCAAAAGTGGTTCAGTGCTTATTATTTTACATCTCTTTTACCAAGGACTTTGTGACTTTTCCTAATGTGCTAAAACCAAAACTGTAACAGAAGAGGATTTCTGATAAAGGTTGAGCAGAAATAATTCATACACTTAGAAATATTTTTATTTCCCTAAAAATAGGATAATTTTTGTAGCTTTATTCCTTTAGGTTCTACATAGACCTCTCAAATAGTCCAGTCATTAGAGACTTTGGAGGGGTTATATTTGGATAAAAAAATAAAATTCCACAAAACCCAGTGGAAGGCTTGACCCTGAAGCAGGTGACCATTATCAGCTTTGATTTTATTGCCAAAATTTGTAAATATTTTTTTTTAGTGTAGGCCAAACAACTGTGGCTATTTGGCCACAGCTGCTTGCTTGTTTGTAGCACCAGCTAACATTCTTCTCTGATTTCAGTCTGATTATTCTGATGTGGGTTGGGTCTGAAGATCTTTTCTTAGTTCTTTCCTTTTAAGGAACAGCTGGGTTTTAAATGACCCAGTCATGAGCTCCTAATGTTGGAGATCCTTCCTCTGGAGAACACCCTCCATTCTCTGACTAGAAACCAATGATGGATTTGTTACTTCAACAGGAGATGGGAGACCACGGTCCAGTGCTTTGCCAGAGACATCTGTGGGATTTGGGACAAGTCCCTGCTTCTATGGTCTGTGGTGTTTTAAAACAGGGATTTGAAAAAGAGTGGTAGGATTGTTATTTATATACATTTTAACATCATGTCAGATCCTAGCTGAGAACACTCATTGTGCTGATTACTAATGGGAGAAATGGGTCTTAATGTCTTCATAAACAACTCAGGCTGAAAGAATCAATCAAGTTCTGGAAAAATGGCTGTGGGGATATTAGGAGAAATGGGTGTTAATGTCTTAGAAATGGGCCTTAATGTTTTAATGAATATCAATCTGCATTTTTTGCAGAATCCAGATAATCTGAGCTTCTAAACTTTAGGGCAATATGTAGTAGGTGGTTTGGGAAGTCTGTACCTTCCTCAGCTAATGGGGAAAGGAAGAGGGCAACCTGCAGCCAGGAGTTTAGGATAAAAGGAGGCTGTCTCCTCCAAAAATTTGAGAGAGACCCCATGGGAAAATGGCCTAGTGGACTTTATCCCTTTACTTGAATAAAGTTGCAAGATCCCTCTGTCTCTTTTGTGGACACTGGCTTTTCAGAGTGTGATTTTCTGCACATCACCAAGTGTTTCATTTAATAATGACCCATGACATGGCAGCTTGTCATCATGAAGGGGACAATTTGGCAGCACTCATCAGTGCAAAAGGCAGGGATAATATGAATCTTGCCTTCATTTCAGGTACTTAGAATTTGGAAGAAGGCTACTGAGATTACAAATGAGAAATGTTTATTTGGTGTAAAAAAGCTGTAGTGTGCTCAGCTCAATCCGTTTGCCTTCAGATGTTGAAAACATTTGATTGCAGACTGAAGCAAACATTGAAATTCTGGACTTCAGCCAGGACTTTGCTTTTCTTATACAACTGTCTGGTTTCACTATGTGATGAATCTCAACTTGCAAATGCCAGAGTACTCACGGCCAGGTGAGGACTGATTTTGCAAACCTCCAATGACCTCTCAGCAGCGCCGAGTGAGGGCACGCACCCACCCCATGGCCACTGCTGCATAGAGGTTGTGCTTTGCAAAACCTTAGCTATTATCAGTGCTGTTCAAAAAGCCTGTGTAACATCTGGCTTCCCAGGGGACAAAAAAAAAAAAAAAAAAAAAAAAAAAAAAAAAAAAAAAAAAAAAAGGAAATTGTCCTGTTTGTATTTCTGGAGAACAGGGGGGGAAAATTTTGTTTAAAACCACAAATTTCAGGGTGGCGGGGCCATAAAGCAACCTTCACTCAGCCCGGGGTCACAGCTTCTGAGCCCCTCAGGCACAGCACGGCCGCGGGGCCCCCCTGCAGGCCCGGGGCCCCGGCACGGCCCTGCCCTACACCGGGGCAGGCAGGGCCCCACCCCGGCGGGGCCGTCCCATCGTGGGCCGCGGCCTCCCGGGAGCGGGCGGCCCCGGAACGGCGCTCGGGCAGGGCCAGGCCCGAGCCGGCTGCGAGCCCCGGGGCCCGACGCGGTGAGTGCCCGGCCACGCCGGGCTGAGCCCGCGCACTGAGGCCGCGGCTGAGGCGGGGCCGGCGCGGCGGCGGGGGCGGGGGAGGCCGGGCCGGCGGCATGATCGGCACCGTGCTCTGCTACGTGCTGCTGCCGGCGGCGCGGCTCCTCCAGGCCCTCCGAGGTAACCCGGCCCCGGGCGGGCGGCGGCAAGGGCAGGGGGAGCTGCCGCGGGTGGCCCCGAGGGGCGGGGATGTCCCTCGGCATCCCCCGCCTCGGCCTGAGCGGGTGCGGCCCGGTCCGGAGGCTGCTCCGCAGCCCCCGAGGCCCCGGCCCTGGGCTGAGGCAGCGCGGGGCTGCGGGGCCGGGCAGCGCGGGGAGCTGCGAGTCCGGAGGGAACAGCTGCCCGCTGTTGTGCTGCAGAGGAGGCAGCGCTTTGCGCAGGGGCTCTAGCTCCTGCCCCCGCCTTGCTCTCCAGGCTTGGACAGATCCTTGGAGAAGGGCAGCTCAGAGATCTCTGATCCCCCAAGAACTTGCGGGGGACTTGCGACTTTGTGAATGGACTTATGTTTTCTGTGCGTCGCTATTTCACTTAGTTTCCCTAGATCCTGCTGCTACTTCACAGTTCCTGATTACTGAGCTCATGTAAAGCCACCCTCCAGCCTGAACCTGTCCCTGGGCCTGTAGCAACTACTGGACTGGCACGCTGTCTATTTTTCATAGTGAGCAGCAAGCTGATTCCTCTCAAATTCAGCTCCTATTGTGTATCAACAGGCTCTTGTAGGCACTCATCGTGCCTGGCCAGTGGCGTGTGGAAATATTACGTTGGTGCATTGGTATTTTGACTTTAATGAACTTAATTACAAAGTGACAGAAAGGAGTATGGTTCTTAAAGCTCCATTTCTGACACATACAGAAAACTTTGACACAACAGATATAGTAAAACTATACACTAATGTTGCTGACTCCTGTATGTTACTGCTCTGGCTGACTGACAGGGATACAGAAAAAAAAAGTAATTTGTAATCAACAGAGGTGGCTAGTAGGGAGTGTTTGTGCAGAATTCATAGTGAAGCATAAATGCCATCTCTTGTATACATGCAAGTGAAAAGAATTGCTGTATTTTTCTACTTTACTGCACAAATATTAGTTATTCAATGTTACATTAAAAACAGTTTAAAGTGATTTTATTATTTTGCCACATGTCAGGTATCAGGTGACCTGTAATTCTTATCAGGACTTCTGTACATATACTCTCTCTAATCAGGCATATGTTGGTCCCTATGTGTCTTCATTTTTCATCTCTTAGTAACAGAATGGATTTTTTTCTACAATGGATTATTGTGATATATTTTACTCTCTTAGCTGACTGCTAGTTCTTATGGTCCCTGGAAAGAAACTTGCTCCAAATGATGATCTTCAAGACCTTGGCTTCTTAGCCCATGCACCTGATCAGCTAACTTTTAGAGACTGTGCCTTTACTGAGAGCTGATAGTTTCCACAAGGCCTTTTAGCTTGGCTGTCTGTGCTGCTGCATGAGTTAGAATTGCATTCCCTAGATTTGATAGAACCATTGCTATTGTGTGCAGTTTCAATGACTTGGACTAATATAACTGGATTTGGACTGTGGCTTAGCGTTCTGGAGGAGGCAGGGGAAGTTATTTAGACTGTAACTGTTTTTCCTCAGAGAAGTAATTTGTTTGGGTTGCTATACTGAATGGTTGTATTACACAGAGTTACAGCAAATGCATTGGAATAAGAAAAGAAATAGTAAGAAAGCATTTCTGGCTGTCTTATTTTGATTTTGTTTTTAAATGACAGATGCTTTCTTTACCTATCGAAAGAATGTGCTTCTGGCGAAGAGCCCGTCCACCCAGATAGAAGGTGTCTTTGCTGCAACCAGAGGAAGATCAGTCCCAGAAGAGCAAGAAGCCCTTCTCCAGCAGTGGCTGGAGGAAGGAGTAGGGAATTTGCCAGCCAGTGAGAGTGTTCCGGCGGTGAGGAGAGTATCAGTTTCACTCACTAGTGACTGGTTAGAAGGTTCAGAGCTATTGATGACCAGCCTCAGTGACCTGAACACATCTCCGGAAGTCACCCGGTGTGCTGATCAGCAGCACTCAGAGCTAAATGCCTTGGCTTCTTCAGAACTGCAAGATCATGCAGTGGCTGAACTGGCAAGATTACCATCAGAGGAAACAGTGACTGTAGCAGGCAGTGCCCCTTGGGCAGCTGTGGTGCCACAGACAGATCACCAGACAGCTGGCTGTGCTGGTATCAACGTGGAAGTGCTGAATGACGACCCAGCTGTGCTGGCCTGGAGTTTAGCATGTGATGCAGAGACAGTGCCACCAGCGCTCCCAGCCCAGCCCATTCAGGATGCAGTGCCGTTTTACCCTGTCCCAACAGAGGTGCCCTACCATGGTCAGTGGTGGCTCTGAATCTAGTGTTTAGTTTGGGATTGACATTGGTAGTGAATGTGGTCAGGTTATTGTGTCTGGGTTTGCTGTCAGCAAGACATTGATTGCCCCTGCAGAATTGACAGGATCTGCTAGTGAATACTGTAAAGTGAGTTTTTGCTGAGGAGGGCCTGGTCACAGCTAGTAGTTTCTGTTCTGTGAGACTGTCTGGTCTGAATATCAATATATGTTCCTTACTGTTCTCAAATGCTGGCTTTGTACTCTAAAAGGCACGGAAAAGTGGGTCTGGTGTTTCAGTATGATTGACTCTGGTCATGTATTATGCCATCCCTACAGACAACTATCCAAAGATATCCAGAAAGAGCATCTGAAAACCAGAGTGGGTGAGGGTTTGCTCAGAGGCTAGAGTACCCTAGCTTGGGGAATGAGAATGGCTGTTTTCTGGGTCCCAGGGGAACCAAAGTATCAGCAAGGTACCCAGTGCAGCTGTAACTTTGCTTTTTGTCTCTTGCATGTAGAGATCTTATGGAGAGACTGGGAGGATCTTTCTGTCCAACCCTTAAAGCAGGTCTCAAAAAACACTCCCCTCTTTGAATTTCGAGTCATGTCTTACAACATCCTTGCCCAGGACCTGGTGGAGCAGGGTCTTGATCTCTATGTACACTGTCATCCAGACATCCTGAACTGGAACTACCGCCTTCCAAACCTTTTGCAGGAGATCCAGCATTGGGATCCTGACGTAAGTATGACTAAGCCGTCTCTACATCAAGTGTCACCTGAATTTGAATTCCTTCTCTGATCTAACAATATTAAGAAAATTAAAAGCTGGGGGCAAGTCCTAGGAAGATACTAGCTGCTTGGTAACTGGACACTGATTGGTCTGAGAGTGTTTGAAGACTTTCACAGACCTCATCTATTTTTGGTGTCTATCTTGCTTTGATTGTAGAAACTAGTCATACTTTGATAGCAGGACTTAACTTCTATAAACAGCAGAAGTAGAGGAAGAAGAACCAGTTTTCTAAGGCAGCACAGGAGGGGAAGCCTGCATAGAAGAGGACTCCAAGGAATTTCTCTATTCTTTGAGTCCTCTTTGTGAGATGAAGGATCTTTTTTCTCATCACTGGAAAACTGAATGATACGCTAATGTGACCCAGAGAGTTAGTGCTTTTCATCTGGAAAGTACAGGACAGAGTTGCGGTGATGACATTTCTGTTTGGAGGGTTGGCATGTGAGTCCACTTTTCCACTTTCTTCATTCCCCAAAACAAGGTAACCAGCAAATACTTGTGGAGCAAGTGAGGTCTCTGCCTTCCTTCCAGGTTCTGTGTCTCCAGGAGGTGCAAGAGAACCATTACTGGGAGCAACTGGAACCAACATTCAAGGAGATGGGTATGTCCTGCTTTTGTGGGTCTGTACCTCCAGCTCATGGGACTGGCCAAGCAGTGCTTCCTGCTTAACATCTTCAAAGCACTCCGTTTCAAGAGACCTCTTCCAGTTTGCCAGGTGGCTACTGGCCCTACTTTTGAAGTATCTGCCTAGACCTTTATCCTTTCTTTTGCTATTGATGTCTCTGAGTTGAAAGATCAGAGTAACAAAACAGAGGGCCCTAGAAAGGCAAGGAGAGAATAAATACCCCCAGTGATTAATAATAAAGGGTGATTATTGGAACAGATTTGGGTATCTTGCTGTACCCAAATGTCATAGGAACCTTTTCTATACAGACTTGCTGAGCCTGAGGTAGTGACTGGATAAACCTTTTAATAGATGATGGTTTCTTTTCAGGCTTTGCTTGCTTCTATAAGCGGAGAACCGGGACGAAGACAGATGGATGTGCAGTGTGCTATAAGCACAGCAGGTTCCAGCTGATCAGTCTCAGCCCCATAGAATACTTCCGGCCTGGCCTGGATGTCCTCAACCGGGATAATGTGGGCTTGGTGCTGCTGCTGCAGCCTGTGCTCCCAGAAGGTCTAGATCTGAAGGCAGTCAGTCCTTTGTGTGTGGCCAACACTCATGTGTTGTTTAACCCCCGTCGAGGAGATATCAAACTGGCCCAGGTGGCCTTGCTGCTAGCAGAGATTGACAAAATTGCAAGAACTACTGAAGGCAGCTACTATCCTGTCATCTTGTGTGGAGACCTGAACTCTGTACCTGATTCTCCACTCTACAAATTCATCCGGAATGGTGAACTTTCCTACCATGGGATGCCAGCCTGGAAGGTAGTTGCCAGCCAGAATTGGGATTGGATAGCTCTTTATTGTCTACTGCTAGAGAAATGCATAGCTGCATTCTTCCTCTTGTGAGGAAATAGTCTTAATACTGAATTAAGTTATTCAGCAGTCTTCCCCAATGTCTCCAGCACTGCAGGGGAAAGAAGCAGACAAGTGCATGCATGTTGTTTCCATCATTGCTCTTTTGGTTTCTCTTGGGGCAGATTTGTGATAATAGATCACTTATGTCAAGTCTTTTTTTTTTCCTTTCCTATGGAATTTTTGTGCCTGTGTGACTGGAAGTGAACCAAGACTTAGTGAAATTTTTTTGTGGATGTTTGTTCTAAAAAAAGTTTGAAGTGGGTACTTATGCTAGAGTCTTTTGTGGTTTTCTTACTGTGTGTCTGTGGTCAAATATATGGTTATCATTCAAGCTAAATAATCACTTCAGTAAGATACCTGTAAAGTATCTTGTCAGGTGACTTTTAGTTAATTGTATCTGTCCCCTACAGCTGAAGGTTTATTATACCTTTACCATACTCTGAATAGTTTGGTTCATGCCTTTATAAGAGGGCATTCTCCTGTCTTGCTCTTACCAGGTGTATATATGTACATTGTCTATAGCTTGCACATCTGCTCTGTGCCACTGATGGTTGCTCTCCTTTCCTGGTCTTCTTGCAGGTGTCTGGTCAGGAAGACTTTTCCCAGCAATTGTATTCACGGAAGCTGCTGGCTCCACTGTGGCCAAGCTCACTGGGTGTAACAGACAAGTGCCAGTATGTCACCCTGTCTCAGCCAAAGAAACCCGGTGAGCTCCAATATGCACTGACAATATGAGTTTGCTGAGGATGGGCAAACTTGTGGGCCTTGCTGTCTCTGTGAGTAGCTTGGGCATATGCTGCATGAGGCACTGGACAAAAAGATTCTCTCCTTCTGCTTTGTATATTAATTGAATACAATTTTTTCCAGAACCTATTGCATTTCTGCCATTTTCTTTCTCTAGTCAGGACCTGAATGTTCCTCTACCAGTAACACTTACTCTATGTGTCTCTTTCATATTCCCAGACTTACACTTCTCTGCAGTTGTAAACTGTGTTCAATAGGCACTGCTTTAATCTCTGGGTGTTTGGGGTGTGGTTTTGGATAGTATTTGCAAACCACTGTAAAGAAATCATTCCTAAGATCCAGTTAGAATCATGTCTGTTCTCTGCATCCATAGAGAGGATTACAAAAATGGAGCCTACACAAAATAGCTTTTGTTAAAATCTTGAATGTAGAACTTGTATTCAGCCTGATCTCCAGAAATGTTTTTCTCAGCAGACATTTCCTGGAGTTGCAGACAAACTGATCTGCTTGAAAGTCCCTTGAGCTTTTGGTGTCTCAGAGAGGACATTCTTTCTTTGTGCCACCAATGACTGTTGCATTTGAGGGATAGCAATAGCCATGCTCTGTTCTTCTACACATCTGTTCTATGTGTAGGTTATTAGGTGATTTATATTCTCATGGTATCAGAGTGCTTGGGCACAAAAGCCTCTCTCAAACCAAAGACCTCTAAGGGGCCCAAAGGTACCTACCAAATAGGTAGGTGTTCCCTGGGGTTGTGACTATGCTGCAGTTACTTTCTTTTAATTTGTACTTTTCTCTGCAGGGAGACGCCAATACAGCCGTGACTTCCTGCTGCAGTTCCGCTTTTGCGATGTTGCCTGTGAACGACCACCACAGCTGGTCCTCCTGGAAGGTGTGACAGATGCTAAACCAGGTATTAATGGGAGACTTTTCAATTTGTCACTCTCCTCGCTCAGTGGAGCCTCTCCTCTGAGGACAGACGGAGAGGGTTTGGACTGGAGAAGACTCCACTGAGACCTCATTGTGGCCTTCCAGTACTTAAAGTGGGCTTATAAAAAAAGAGGGAGAGTGATGGCATATAGTGATGGGACAAGGGAAAATGGTTTTAAACTTCCTAAAATTCTTTACATAGAGGGTAGTAAGGCTTTGGGCCAGATTGCCCAGAGAAGTTGTGGATGCCACATCCCTGAAAAATGTTCAAGGCCAGATTTTATGGGGCTATGGGCAGCCTGATATAGTGGGTGACATCTTTGCCCATGGGAAGGAGCGATGGAACTGGATGATCTTTAAGGTCCCTTCCAACCCAGGCTGTTCTATAACGGTATGATTCTATGATTTCAAGGAAAACATGAGGTGGAGGTGATGCCTGGTGAGGAAGGGGAAAGGCAGAAGGGTGCCTTCTGCGACTGTGATTAGATTCCATGAGAGCTCAGAGAAGTACACGTTTCCTCCCTCATACACACTGACTGAGTTCCTTGAGATGCACTGAGATTCAGCTTCTTGAAGTTGTTTCTTATAAACTTCTTTTAAGCTGAAACACATACGTGTATTTCTTTTTTCTGCTTCAAGATTCTGGTGTCAGAGAACAACCTGAAGACTGTAGTTCGCAATATAGATGTCTCTGGAAGCTGGTACCCAGTAGACATTCCTGCATCTCTGGGCCTTGTGGCATGGCTGGTTCTGCTTTCTCTATTTCTGTTCTGCCTTTCTAGACACCCTTTGAATAAGCTGTAGGCTAAGACAAGCAAACTTTCTTTTGAGAGCAAAGCATGACTTCAGTAATATTAAATGCTTTAAGGACATGTCCTCAGCAGGACAGAATATGACTTCTCAGTTGTTTGCACTGATCTGCTCTAGAGATGTTCCTGTTAGTCTTACAGCTTGTGTTTCCTTTGGATATTTTCCTTTACGATGTTCATGACTGGAAGCTATCTGCTCTTCTTGGGCAAAAAGATTCATTTGATTTCAGGAGAAGCTTCTCAGACTTGGGATGAGCAGCCTGTTCTAAGATCTGTGTAGGTCTGGCTGGAATTTCTTTGCTCCTTTGCAGACCGCCCTGCAGACTGGCCCAAGCCCGCTGCCATGGTGAAAGACCCTGATCCCCAGCCATTCGTCCCAAGGTAACTTGGTGCACCTTCAGTGGCCACAGTCTTCAAACTCAGCCTTGTTTTTCTGAGCCCTGAAAATCTGGCTGAAGTAAAGACTGAAGTAAATGTGAGAGTGAAAGAGAGTAAGGAGGGCTATCTGGAAGAGCTAGGTCTACCCAGGATTGTCCCAGCAGCTGGATGCTTCTCTATCAGCATTGTGTTGGTGAGACTGAGAATGTAGGGCATAGGCATATACAGGACTGGGTATTGAAGACAAAAGAAATTCACAGTATGTCTTGCTTTGGTATAAGTGGAGTGAATAGTTCTGAAAAATTTATGTGCTCACAAAGTAGGAGTAGCTTAGATAGTTGCATCAGCAAGGGAACATTCAGCTGTGACTGCAGAACCAAAAAAGCATAATTCTCTTTCCTTTCTTGGTAAACAGTGACTGTTTGTGTGCAGGTGTTCAGGTGTTATCCAGCATGGCCTCAACCTGACCTCTGTCTACAGCCACTTCTTGCCGCAGAGGGGACGCCTAGAGGTCACAACAATGCCCATGGGGCTTGGAGCCACTGTTGATTACATTTTCTACTCAGCAGAGCCTGTGGAGAGCAAGGCGGGTGAGTGTGGCAGTGCAGGGCTTGTCCCTGTGACATTGGAAGAGGACTGTGAGACAGGCCAGATGGGCAGTACATTTCATTAAGCTGGTGGATCTACAGGATCTGTCTTTGAAATAATACACAAGGTGGAAGTAACATTTGCTCACGTACCATGAGAATACACTGTTTATCTTTGTTGTTAAAACAAATGAGGCTGCTTATGTCCACATAGACTTCTGAGGAAGCTAGAACAGAATAGATTCTTTTCTTCTGTATAAAAATCTTACTTGTGCTCCTGGTAACAGGCAGTGCTGGGTCCTGAGTTCAAGGCATGGACTTCTGGTCTATCTGAGACCACATACTGTTCTTGGAAGGAGGTGGCTCTCGTTCTTTTACAGTGGCACATTCTCTCTGCTGCCTGAAACAGGAGTTCTGTTGATGAGCAACTGCATGTAAATGCATCCAGGAACTCTCTTGGAGCTGATTTGGGTCACGTCGGAATCAAGTCTGGGGAACAGGTTAGGAATGAAGAGATTAATTCCTCCTCAGGGGAGAATCTGAAGCTATTGCTAGGCCACTGTTCAAGAAAAGTATTTCTCACGTAAGCAACTACCTGCTGAATTTAGTGTATTCTTGCTTCCTATGCCTGCAAGTATATGAACAGCAGTATTGTCGGGTGCTCACTGGTTTCACATCTAGGCTCAAAGGTGCATTTAGTGTTTGTGCAGGGTGTCTTCATTTATCAGGGAAAGAACAGGAAAGGATTGACAAGCATCCCTCCGTGAGTGTGCAGAGTTAATTTGTGCTGCCAGTCTCTGGCTGATGTTTCTTCCCATTTTCTTTGTCAGGTCGCAGGCTGTACAAGGATGGAGCCCTGAAGCTACTTGGCCGTCTTTCTCTTCTCTCTGAAGATGTCCTCTTGATGGCAAATGGCTTACCAAATCCTTTTTGTTCATCTGATCATCTCTGTCTGCTGGCTAGCTTTGGCTTGGAGATCTCCAGCCTCAGAGAGAGTTAGTGTTGGTTCCCTTTCCCTAAAGAAAAGTTGTTCTGAATACAGCAGTTGAGACTTTGGATTGCACAACCTGCTTGCAAGAAAATCCTTTTCCTTGTGATGCCCTGAAAGTCCTTTTCTCCCCTCACACCCTCACTAAACACAAGGATGGGAGAGTTGGAGTGCTTTTTGCATTGGTATTTTCTGCATCTTTGCAAACCTGAGCTGTGTTCCCATTGGGATGCCAGGTGTATTCAATCATTAGCATCTCTTAAAGAGATCCTTGTACCACTGCCTTGTTTAGCAGGTGTTTTTGAGCTGCGGGAACCAACATAATGCCCTTATTTATTTGTCCCTGTGTAAGATTTTCAAGGAACTGGAAAAGAGAGGGGCAATGCTATTTGCTTTTGGTTAGTTTAATTGCTACCAAGGAGCATGGAATGTATAAGCCAGTACTCTTTTCACACCAAAATAATAGTTCTTTTAATGTCTCAGTAATAGTTCAGTACTTTGCATTGTTGCGTTGCCTTTTAGATTGGATCTGCTAACTGCTTAGAAATGTCTTTTACTTAATAATCTGTAAAGGCTTACTTGATGGCAGAAGGGTTTGTGTGGTGTAACTGTTTCTACAAGAAACTGCTTGCTGTGACTAATGGACCAGGCAATGGAATTGCCAGGAATGGAACCAGGGGCTCTACAGAGCAGCATCTGTAGAACTGCAGCAAAAGCCTAGAGGCCTTGGGGAAGGCTTCCTTCCTTTCTGGCAGTCTCAGAATGGTACCTAATACGTAATTTTTAGCAAAAGATATTAAGGATCCTCCCAGTGAATATCCTGTAGAAAAAATTACCCTGTAAGTCATGATAACCACAGAAGACTATAACTCTGGCTGTCCCAAAAGAGATGAAAATGAAAGGCATATGAGGGTCAGCGGAGCCATCAGATGGAAGAGCTGATCTTGTCACTTGCCCTGTTCTTTGTGCACTCCCTATTGCATTCAGCCTGCCAGGGGTCAGTGGCCAACCTGTAGTTTCCATCTCCTGTGTCTTGCTGCATCTTCTGCACCCAGCCATGTTTAGGTGTAGATAGAACCCTTAGGATCAGCTCCTGTCTCTTGACATGCGTTGGGAGGAAGGGGAAGGCTGTGTAACTTGGAGCCAGACTGCAGTCACTTGGATCCCAGCAAACCTTTGGCGTCCTATTGGTGTACTTCTATAAGCAGTGACTTGGCCAGTACAAAAGCAATCAAACTGTACTTGTTCCTAGAGTAATTTCCCCAGTTCAGCCTGACATTTGGTGCTCAGTTTTTCCTTAACAGATGAAACCAGTCTTGGCAGAAATCAATATTGGTATAAACATTATCTTTTGTTCATAAACAAAGCAGGAAATCTGGTTCCACCTCAGGTTTTTGCAGGAAGGTACAGGAGACTTGAAATATCGTTTGTTCTTCATGGTCTATATTGAGGGACTTTGATATTTTAAATGTTACTTTCTTTATTGAAAAATAAAATCCTGCTAATCTAAGAAAATACCACAAAGTAACTGTGGCACCTCATATTTCTGGCTGCTGAACCTCTGAAGATTGCTCGACAAGCGAAAGACTTGCTCAACAAGAGAGGTGAAAGAGAGCAAATTGGCTACACATGAAAGTAATGAGAGTTGAAGAGAGGGAAGAAGTGAGCCTAATTTAATCTCCTAAGACATCCCTAAATCCAAGAGGTGGCTTCTTTGGTATTGGGTTTGTCTTGCCCCTCCATCCCCCACCTCCCTCCCCTGAAAGATTTGCATTCAGGAACCCTTGCCCTCCTCTCTAAGAAAGGAATACTGCTGATCTTTTACAGCTCACTTCTGTAAATGACAAAAACAAGGTCTGTGGCGGGGGAGTTTTGTGCCCTTATGAGCATGTAAGAACTGCATATTCCCCTCTAGCCCTGCAAGATGGTGTGGTATTTGTCTGGTGGTGTGTGCATGGCTTTTGCTACCTTTGTGAGTTTCTCTAAGTGAATAGCAGTCTTTTGCCCTTAGGTAATAGTTCTGGCATGGCACTGGTACATGGGGAGGGATGGATGCAGACGTGTGCATTTATATGACTATCTCACAGTTTGACTGATTTCTGCAAGTACTCTTACTCTGATTTTGTAAGCAGTTGTATTTATAAAGGGAGGGAAGGAAAGGGTGAATTGAGAGCTTTGCTTTCTGTCTGGCTCAAAAAGGTTGCCAGAAGGCAGCCTGGTTGCAGATGACTCCTTCCTGCTGTTAACATTGTAATAGGAACCTTAGAAGGCACTAAAGGTTTAACAACAACCAACCAAAGGCACCACAAAAAATTCTTTGACACATGGTGTTAGAACTTTAGCTATCTGCTTCTGTTGTAATTGCTGGCTGAGTCTGAGGTCAGTTGTTGAGGAGGTGTGTGTAAGTGTGTGTGTATATGAAAGCTGCCCATAGGAGAGCCAGACTGAGCTCTCTGGAGACCCATAAGGTGTGCACCATACACCAGCAGATGAACTGGTTGCCCCTGCACTGCCTGAAGCACCCTGCCAGTCCTGTGATATAACTCAGGTGGAGGACCTGTGTTCCAGTATCACAAGTGCTTTTTCCATTTTATCTCAACAA
Organism: Taeniopygia guttata; assembly: GCF_048771995.1. Lineage (NCBI taxonomy): Eukaryota > Metazoa > Chordata > Aves > Passeriformes > Estrildidae > Taeniopygia > Taeniopygia guttata. The sequence continues at coordinate 42,911,629 of NC_133030.1, read as the reverse complement.
AAACCTTGACTTGTGGGCAAATTGCATGGAAGCATCTCAGGGAGGTTTTAAGGCTCCAGCTATACTTTGCTGGAAAATCTAATGTTGCACAGGTCAAACTAATGCTTTCCTTTTCCGTGAATTAAATAATATGGTGTGCACTTGGAATTGTTACTTTTTTGAACACTGGATATTGAGTCATGTGCAGAGAAACCCCAGGACAATGCCTACAAGTCCCCCTATTCTTTCTGGAAGTTATAGTGTTCCCAGGATGGCTTGCAGCTCTCAAAGCCCTGGCTTACTCATGCTGTGCTGGGCACTCAGAGGTGAAGGTGTGGCAGAAATGCAGGACCATAGGTAGTGACTCTATAGAGACACAAAGGTAAAGTTGAAGACTTGATCTCTGTGTTTATTTTGACCACCATCACAGAAGCTCTGGTATGGACTCTTACAGAAGTGGTCTGTTTCAGGAAAATAAAAACCTCTGTGTTCTAGAGCAATTTGGAGTTAATATCAAATGGATCTAGAGACCTGGAAATGCCTCCTGACTGTGGGGGATTATAGGAGAGGTTTGGAGGTGGGGTTGGTAGCAAGTTCCTAACTGTAAAATCGCGACTAGCGTATAGTTGTTGGGAGAAGAACATTGTGTTTTGTGATGCTTTAAGAACAGCACCCACAGATACCATCAGAGCTTGTGGTAATGAACACTTATGGGATGCAGAACTGAGATTCTATGTGTACCTCTTAAAACTGTTTCTGGACCGAAATGCATGATGAGCTTTCATTAACACAGCTTTCTGATGAATTACAGAGGGATCTGTAAGAGGTTATGAAAGTAGAACAGCAGCATCTGCAATGCTCAGAAAGGGAAGGTGTCACAGAGGTAATTACCAGCTACATGACCTTAGTAGTGATGTAGAGTTTAGGGAGACTGGTGCTTAGGGCAAGTGATGCCAGAGACTGCTGGCAGTGTATGTTCCCTGTTAGCAGCCTCCTAAGCTGCAGGAGCATGCAGCTGTTGAGGCAATCAAGTATTTGACTAAGTGTCTTTGCTAAAAAAAAGCTTAGTTTGCACCACAGCTGCTAGGCTGTATTTAGTCATTCTATTTAGATAGAAGTTGGACTTCCTTTATTTTCACAGTTTTAAGTTCATTGCTTCAGGAGGTTGCCCTTCATAATCAGTTTTCCCGATTACATGGGATGGGAGGAGTGGTAAACAATATAATTGCTCTAGCTTCTTTCCTGTTCTTAATAAATGAAACTTGGCTGCTGTTTGAGGTCTTACTCCATGCTCTCCAGCAGCTGTTTTCCCATGACTACTCTATCCAGTTATCTGAGTGACTGATGTTTATTTTTTCTGCAGCTGTATTTCTTCAGTTAAAAGTCATGGGTGCAATTCTCTAGGGCTAAGTGTTATTATAAATGCAACATATGAATGGTGTCAAGATGTAAGATAGTGAGTTTCCTCACTCCTGAAGAATTAAGTGGGAAGAGTGGGAGCTCTGAAACCACTTAGATGGGAGTAACACGTTATATTAAACAAAACACCCGAGTTTCAGATTTATTGGTAGTGCTCTATACACCACCTGCTTTGTGAAGGCAGAATTCTGAAATATACTTGACCTTAGTTTGTCTTCTCTGAGGAGTTTCCAAGAGGTCATAAGTTCAGCATCTCACTGGATCAAGGTATGAGTCCTGCTCTTAATGATGTGTTGTAATGGTGCTGGCAAGTAGTCAGCAAAGCAGGGTGTTGCTGCACTCCAGTAACTGCTCCCACTGCCACCACCTCAGTATAGAACATTTATTGGATATCCTGTTTAGATATTTGCAGACATATCCATGGGTCATCCAAATGCAGATGAACCCTTTTGTTGCTTACCTAAAGGGGGAGCACACAAGGGTTAGTAGGATACCATCTCCTTTCAGGCTTCCTGTTGCGCAGGCTAATTGAATTGCTAGCTGTGACCTGCTTCTTACCAGACTGTAGCTGCCTGGCCTGTAGTGCTTCTCATAGCACTGTCATGTTGAAATACACAAGCTGAATTGAATATACTGCATTGTGTTTCTAAGTATGATACTGAGTTTCTGAAGGGAGCTCACCTGTTACAATGATAACCAAGATGACAGATTAAACAGCTGGCATGCCTCTAACTCCTTTTGTCAGCTGTAAATGTTTCCTTTCTCCTGTCAAGGCAAGTTGTCCTTCAGCTTCCACTGAAAATGTCAGTCTTGATGCTATTTTTATTTTCAGTTATTTAAATATTTATTTATTTATTTTCAGATTTAGACTGTACATTCTTGTGCTCTTGTATAATAGCTGTAAATTTTTTTGTAACTTTGGTAAGACAGCAGCTTTCAAGGTCCAAGTTTGGCAAATGGTAGGACTAAGCTAGACACTGGCTTGTGCTACAACAAAAGATGTATTTGTTCCATCCAGTCTTTAATTTCTACATACCAGAAAAAAAAAAATAAACAAAACCAAAAACCCAATAGCAACAAAAAAACCTCCCTTGGCTTCAAGCCTTAACAATTTTGTTGAGATTTTATTATTTTCTTTCTGGATGCAAAGCCTTCTACTTATATTTATTCTATATATTCAGTTATTAGCCAGTGCCTAGAGCTGCCCTTGAACTGCGGGTAGATGAATGCTGTAGTGTTTCTATAGTTACTCCTCTCCTCCTTTCCTCCTTTAAAATGAAGTTAGAGATAGGTTAGTATTCACTTTTTGCCAAATTAAAAATATAATCCAGGAAAACAAACCTGGCTGAGTTAATTCTGTCATGGCCTGCTGTCTACAGCATGTCATTTGCCTTTGCCTGCCATAATCCTGCAGTTGCTGGTGTTCTTAAGGCTCAGTCTCACTTTCTCATGAATGAATTTCTGTGTGCTTTTAGACATGTGAGAGCCTTAAGTCTTGGGCCTCTCAGTGTAAAAAACTGACAGGGTGTGGTTTTTTGTTTATTTTTTTTTTTTTTTAATTTTCTGCTTCAACATGTTGTTTATCCTTCCCACAATAAAGATTTTCCACTTAAGATCCAAGCAGCATAATCTCTAACTAACTTGAAAACTAAAACTGCAGGAACAACCTGCAGGGGAAAAGCCTGATGTAAGAGGGAACAGAAAGTCTGTGGCCACATTACTGTTTTGCTATTCTCACTCCACCCTGATCTATACATCCATAGGGGATATAGGAGTTACCTGATCTAAAACAAAATCTATAAGGCATGGTGCAGAGGGTGTTTTCAAGCAAGCAGCTGAAGTAGATGTTTAGAGCTGTGCAATTACTTTCCCTCAGGGCAGAAGCAGTTCATATAATTAACTTGGCTAAGATGGACTATTGCATGTGCCTTTCTCTTTGGAGTAACAGGTCAGAGAATGTTTATTCCTTTCCTATACACACTGTAGGCTTGCCTACATCCTGGCCCTGGTCCCAGCTATTACTCATTTCCCTAGAGAGAAGGGGTATGTTATGCCTGAAAGATGATAGCATGAATAAAGTTGGATCCCCTTGCTGGGGATCCTTGCAGTGGATCTTGCAGCTGACTGTCCTTTATTAACCCAGCATTTGTCTTGAGAAGGCCTGGTGAGGTCATTAGTCTGGAAGGTCACTAAACAGACTTGGAGGAGAATTGCTTTTCAGGCCAGGAAGGGAGACTGAATTGTACATTGAAAAGTTGAGCAGTACAAGAAGAGGTTTGTATTAACCCTTACAGTATTGTTGCAGTATTGTAAGAGTGAATTTTTTGATGCTGCCTGCACTGTTTGTTTTTTTTTTTTCCATCCAGCCTGACTGATGGCAATTCAAGAGGGAAAACATGAATTCTGGCCTTTGCTAAACAGCCACATATGTACTTTACTTCTCTGGCAACTGCCTCTGTGTGCACAGACATACTCACCTGTTCAGATGATTAAAGGAGGATGAGGGTTCTTCCATGTCCACTAGTGTAGCAAGTAAAGGACATCACATAATTTGCCTGATACCATCACTCAAGGCTGTCCCTTTGACTTTCAGCTGACATGTAATAGGTAGGTTTAAAGCAAAAAGAAGGACAGTACAGACAACTTGTTTTCTCTGCACAAGCTGAGAGCAGTACAGAGGGAATTTTATTGTCTAAGTGTCAAAGGAAGCAGAAGTATCAACATGAGGGCCATGGGAAGTGCAGTAAAAACTAAATCTAAATAAAAATTCTGTGTTGGCTATGTAAGAACACAGAACCACACTGATTAATTACAAAAAGACACACATGATACTGTTCTTAAAGAAAGAAACTTTCGATTTCTTAGTTCCGAGCTGTACCAGTGATAAAGATGTAAATGGTTTTGGAGCACCCTATCAGTGCTGGAGTAGAATACTGATGTGCATGGAAGTGGACCGCTCTGGTCCCACTAGCACCATCTCAACCCTGACCTGAAGGGAAACTCTGCTCTGCAGAGATTATGGGGGATTCAGTAGCCTTCTGGGCTTAAACTGAATTGCTCTTGAGCAGAAAGGCCCACGGCACCACTGAAGGAGAGTGGTTGTGATACAAGTAAACACCTGCTCAGAGACACAAAAATAGTAAATTCCCCAAGGAGTTCAGCTTGGCTGTAGAGGGGCCATCTCCACCTTTCTCTGGGAGAGCAAACATCAAGCCAGAATAGCACTTGCTTTGTTAAGTAAAATTATAAATGCATAATTCAGGTCTAAATGGTGTCAGGACAACAGTGCAAGGCCACTGGAATGAGTGGTGTTATTTCAGCCAGACTTGCACACACAATACACCTGGGACACCCCCTGCCTATACCTACTGTTTGATCATCAGGACCACTTGAAATACTTCACTCAGAAGAAGCAGGCAGCTAAAGCAAATATCTGAAGTGATTAGCCAGAGCCACTGGAGCAAGTTCAAGCCAATCTAATCCAGACTCTTGCCCTTTAGCTAACAGGAGCTTTCCTCTGTTCATTACAGTTTCTTAAACTTGGAAATTTTAAGGACAGCCGTGTTCCAGTCTATACAACACCACACAAGTCTGCCTTTGGGGGCAGGCAACTGATTAAGGCTTTCACCTGAAATTCTTAAAAGAAATATCATCCTGTTAATCAGATTTGAAAACAGCAATACATCTACTATGTGAACAGAAACTATGTTTCGAATACAGTTCTGCAGTATTTATTCTGATCGATCCAAGGAAACTATGTACTGACCCATACCCTGGCCCACAGGTAAAATAGTAACTGAAAAATAGCACTCCACCCCACCTAAAACACTTGCTAATACATGTCAATTTCTAAAGACTCCTTTAGCTTCTACCTGTAAAAAAAAAAAAAAAAAAAAAAGTTACTGTGTCACAGAGTAATGGACACCCAATCCTGCTCTTTAATACACAAAGTTTCTATCAGAGTGATGCTGTAGCACAGAGTTTTGCTCACTAATGAATCATTAAAAATTGCAGTTGGCCAGTAGTAAGGGACTTGTCTACATAAATGCATAAAGAGGGGCTCCTTATTTCAAGGTTTGCATTATGTTTAGAATAGTTCACCAGTAATAGGTCAGCATTTGTTGAAGTCTTTCAAAGCTCACCTCAGCTTCACATACAATGCAGACAGTGTCTATCCATTCCCAGTGTACACAGTTCCTTTCCACAGATTTCACAGGACTTGTACTGCAGAACAGACATCATGTGAGACCTACTACTGAACAGTGAAATTTACATCACAGAGCTACATGAGCGACCCTATTAATATTTAACATTAAAAATTAATAGGACTCCTTGAGATTCATCTTCCTTATTCTGCAAGCACTAAAGGAGTATGACTTCCATTATCATTCCTACTCTGTAGCTCTAAAGCCTGCAGAAGTGAAAAAGACTCTCATCACCAGCCTTTTTTCCTTATGGTTAAAGGCAGACAGACCAGAAACCAGACCAAGTAGGTGGGGGAGGAAAGAAGTCAAAGTGCTAAGTTTGTCTTTCACTGTACCCTCAGCTTTCTTACAGCATAAAGCTAGATTGCATTAATCCTCTCTGTCATGGAAGGATGTGGTTTTGTTTGTTAGGAAGGAAGAAAAGCTTTGTATTGAATTGATTCATCCTGTTACAAAGATGGGGGGAGCAAGAGCAAGAAAGGGAGAACTCTATGGTCCTTTTCCAGTTTCTTGTACCATCTGCTGAACTGGAGATATAGAAACAGTAAGGAGCAGGAATTCTATACAGAGAAACACAGTAGAAGGCTTGAAATGGTAACCATAGCAAAGTGCACTTGTCTGCTCCTGTGTCCATCTTGAGAAGTTAATCAACATTAGATACAAGCAAAGAATTAAGTACTTCCGAACATATATAATTGTGTAACTGGATCTTGAAAGAGGATGTTCTTGTCTAGCTGCAGCTGAGGATTAAGAGACCTTGAACTCTACCTGTTATTCATATCTTAAGCATCCATTTCCTTTGCTTTTTCTAAGCTAACAGCTTTTTCCAAGCTATTGGCCTCAGTTACATCCTGCAGGAAAGCTTTTAATTACACAGTCAAACAAAGTATTTTGTTTTAAGCCATTCTGCCTTGATGATCTAACACTACTGAACACCCCTGTTGCCCTGCTCTCAAGAAAGCATCATTAACTTGCAGCTGACTCTTCATTTGTCTCATCTGTTGTGAAGTCTTCCTCCCACCCCCACATTTCCTCTTTCCATCTAAAAAAGCTCAAGTCTGTCCAGTTATTCAGTGTTCTCTGTAGTAAACTATTAATTACTCTCAAGAGCTCTCCAGTTACTCTGAATTAACTAACCAACTGACTAAACAAAGTAATAGTGAAGATGCATTCTAGGCATCTTTTATAAATTTTTTTTAATTCTGGATTTCATCCACTTTAATAAAACCTGACAGTCAGTTTCCCCTTGCTGACTGCTGCTTGTATTTATCATATGATTCACAGTGGCATCTGAACTTTCAGTCCGCTGCATAGTAAACATTATGCAAAGGCAGTTTGTGGCTTCCAAGTGACCCATATTATTTACAGGTACCTGTGGTGCCTTTACAGCTAACATCATTGTTAGCACCCAGACACTAAATATGTTCATTTACAGCCACACAAAAATGACCAGAGGACACATTCAAATGGGTGCTTGGCTCACTGCTGCTGTTCACTTCCATTGTTGCATGTAGCTGGAATAGAAGGGAGTGGACAGGGATTGCACTGCACTGTGGAAACTGGCATCCTCTTCTGGATTAGCCTTCTCTGGGCTCAGCAGCAACTTTTGCCACCTTCTTACAGATTTTCCTCCTGGTTGTACAGCACAGCAGAAAAGTATAGACTACAAAGGGAGATTGGAAGGACTGACTACAGTGGTATGGATATGTCTTACATCACAGTTAAGGATGTACAATTAGGAACCTGTAAGGTCCCAGTTAAATCGCTTGTGGGTGGTGCTTTGAGGATTAACTGCTTTAACTAGGCAGAAGAGCTGATTTCTTTGGGGTTAAGAACCCATTCTCTGCCACCAAAATAGCTCTGCTTATTATGAGGCTGTGGCACAGGAATACTGCACCAAAAAAAAAAAAAACGAGAAGAGCTAAGCTCCATCATATTTCTAACATAGAAAGAAAGAAAAGAATAAGCCACCAGGCTAACAAAATTAAATATGTGGTATTTCAGAAAGTTTAGCTCCTTGTCAGTGCTGTGATAAAACAAGACTGTTTCTCTCCAGGATACTCCCACTCCCAAGCTCAGTTTTTGCATCCCCCAGATCCATGCATCCAAATCACTTTAAGACCATGCTGTTCTGACTTCTGGAAATCCCACTATTCCCATATCCTAGGCCTCAGACAGAGAGGTCTGATAATACTCCATTTCTGACAAGCATTAATTATACTGCTTAAGCAGTAGTACAACACTCCCCCAGAAGAAGCATAGGAAGTAAAGGCCACAGTGGCAGAAAGGCCCAGCCCAGCCCTTTGGGAATGGTTAGTGTAAGTGGTGCTGTTACATACTGCAGCTATCCAAAAAGCCAGAACACAAGCACAGCTCTGGTACTGGGGTGGGGAACTGCTTTCAGGAGGCTCCAGGGTGAGCTGTCATGAAAGCAGCTGCAATTTCCTTGAGCAGAGCTTCTCACAAACAGGTGATGCAACTCTGGCACTAACAGTACAGGGAGGAATGAGCAAGAGCCTTGTGGAAAGGTAAAAATACTTGTAAAACTGTTCACATGATTACAATCTTCTTTAACTTTTTACTCTTAAAACTCATACCTCAGTCACTGAAGTGCCTGCCACAAGCTTTCTGAGTAGCAGCCACTGGAAATAATGGAGAGAAGGCTGATGAACAGATAATGTGAAGTTCATTTTCCACCAGCCCCCACCTGCCCCATCTCCATTTCTGGAACAATTGAGTGCTCTATGCCTGTTTTCATGTAGCAGTGGTATAGGCATATCCTGATCCACTCAACTACCAAAGGACTTGGAGCAACAGTTCACCAGCATTCCACTGTCTACCCCTTCAGAGACAATTAAATACTTTGAAATAGGCAGGACTAAACATATAAGATGTGTTTTTTCTGGATGAGAAGACTTTGTATGGTCAATAAATCAGGCTGAGCAAATTCAGACCTACTCTCACAAGAGCAATGATAAACAAAGTGTTCATAATGACAAAACCAGGAGTTTTTGTACAAGATTCAGGGGCCATCCCATTCCAGCATCACTTCTCCCTCAGCCCTGCAGGCCTTGCAGGGGTTGAAGACTTCTGTGCACACAGGGAAGAAGTACCGTTGACAAGATGCTCCATTTACTTGCTGTCAAGGCAAAGATAGCAAGTCCACTGACCCCACTCACTTCATATTCTTCCTGAAGCAAACTCCCACTAGTGTACAGACTTTTTTCTTTGTTTTTCTTTTTTTTTTAAAAATACTTAAGTGAATTAAGATGGTCACCTCTCCCAGAAACAGGCAGGCTAATCCTCTGGGACCCATGGGATCCAGCTCTGGGACTGGCCCACTAGTAAGTACCTGGGAAAATCAGCATTCTCTTTTGATCCCACTCCCCTGTCCCATTTGTCAGAATCACTGCAGGTGGATCCAGGTCTCAACTGTGGCCAGCAAGAAGTCCATGGAGCCAGGCACACAAGGCACAGCTCTCTTCATACCCGGATCTGGTACCCATTGAGGTCTGGCATGGCTTTGGAATCGGCAGGCTTCTTCTCACCAGATGGCCTGTGAGCAAAGAAGGTAACAACTCTTCAGAAACTGTTTTCAGTCAGGTGATGCTGCACAGAGATGGCAGCACAGGAAAAGGTACACAGAGCTTCAGACTGATCCTGCACTACAGGACTATTCTGCAGCCTCCAGTAATTCTCACAATGATCTCAACAGAACAGAATGCAAATTAGGAAGCAGGACGTCCACTCTGGAACCCCAGGTTATTATCAGAAAAACAGTCTTGCTGTCAGCAGAATAACTTTTGGAATCTCTTTGAGGCATGGGTCTGTGAGGCACCAGAGCTCAGACCCACGCATAAGGTTAGAAGTCAGCTACCAACATCACTGTTTGAGCTGCCTCCTCCTCCCTGCCAAAGCAAGCAAGCAAAAAAACCCAGCTGTCCTCTCAACTCCCTAAGCAATGATAAACTCACCATGGTACTGACTAGGGAAGAATGCTACTGCAGGTCAGAGAAATATCCACTGTTCTAAAGAAACCCAGTAGGATACCAGAAAGATCTAAACCCAAACAGCAAGGTGGAGTCTGAGTAAAGCAGATGCTCTAGATAGATTTCCTGCCCAGCAGCCCCACTCACCGTCGGTCCCCACGGCTGTTTCGCCGATGGGGGCTGGCCTGACCTCTTTGTGGGGAGGAGACATCTTTCTTTCTGTCCTTGGTGGGAGATGGTGGTCCAGTTCCTTTCCCAATCTGCCAGAAAAATAAAATTAAGAGCTACATGAGCAGAAAATCAATGTGAGTAATAACAAAACCCACAAAAACTAACAATGATTATGGGGAAAAAAACCAAAAAGGCAAGGCAAGTGCATCAGAAATGCAAAACCCAGAAAAAACAAGTTACAGTGACAGCTACGGCACCAAGGACTGTATACAATCCAGCCTAATCACAACGACAGCACTGCACAAGCATCCATTAGGGGACCAGCCTGTATAAAGTGGGTGGTATTCAGTAAGAAAGAGGCTTCAGCCTTCAATTCACTTTCCACTCCACACATGTAGGAGCAGAAAGTTTCCTGTCACTTCATTCCCCCAGTACACCAGCAGCCAGGCAAGGCAGTGGATGTAGCAGTGAGTTACTCCATCCTTGCTGCTTACCTTCAGCCTCATATCACGGGCATGTTTCTCAAGCTCTTTGCGAAAGTCTTCCCGTGTTAGCTTGTCTAGATCCAGGATGGAGTGCTTCCACTCAATCTGCTCCACGCTGTGTGGGTCATGGGACACACAGTGGCCCAGCTTCACCTTTTTCAGAGTGTGCCAGCAGCGGCGATACGCCTCCTCGAAGTCAAAGATGAGTTCGCTCAGTGTGCGGAAGACAGGTGCTTTGTACATCAGTTCCTCACGGCGGCTGATGCCCAGTGCCCCATAGCGGCCGCCAAAGTTCACCCCCAGCACGATGTGTCGGAAGTAGTTCCCTGAGAAGTGGGTTTTGAAGCTGATGGGGAAACGGTCCAGTGTGGTCATGTTGTTGGTGAGGTAACTGGCAGTAGCCATTATTCAGGAAATAACTGGTGATAACAGTTTCCTGACAAGACACGTCCTACCTGCTCCAGACCCTCCCAGCCTGCTCAGCAGATTCCCTATTGATTCAGGCATCACATAGACAGGATTTGTTCTCCAGGGTAAGAGCCCAGCTCATTGCAGGCTGCCCTGCTTTCATCTGGGTTATGGGGAAAGCAGACTTGGCCTCTTCAAGGAGACAGTCAACAAAGAAAAGTTAATTTTGATGCAGTTCTGTGATGCAGAAGTTGCAATGCTAGCAGCTTAAGTGTACTGTATTCCATAGCTCCCAAACTATTAACACTGCAGCATTATTCCTCGGTTTGTTTTAATCTGTTCCACTAGCTACTGTTTAATACACCCTCAGGATAAAAACTCACCAACCTCCACTTTTTAACCATTCACTCACCATCTCTGCCCCTCCAGGTGCATGAAGAACCTACAGCCCAAGTACCACAAATTAAATCTGGAGGATAGCTAGGAAAGATGTGTACTTAAAGATAATACATGTCTAGAACTAATAAAGGTATTGCCTAAGATAGTAAATGACATACACTGTAATTAGAAGTTGGGTAGGATCTGTAAGTTTAATGCAGAACACATGCAGGCAGTAAGGGAACAATGCTCTCCACAAAGGATTTTCTCACCTAACTCTAGCTAGTGTTTTTCCTCCTCTTCAGATCTCTTTTGTCTTTTACAATCTTATATGGGTGACCAGAGCAGCACCACCCTTCTTGGTGAAGAAGGAGTAATTCCAAAATACTAGTTCTGATACTTTAGAGAATTGCTTGGATTTGGATTTCATTGGTGGGGTTTTGTGGGAGAACTGGGGAGAAAAGAAAGAGGAATATGGGGCTTGGTGACAATATTATCACCACCCTCAAAGCATCACAAGCAAGAGAGCAGAGGCAAAAACACAAAGATGGGCAGACATGCACAAGTCCAAGAGGAAAGGATACATTCCCAGGATCACAGCTTCCAGGCATTTTATTGGCAGGGCCTCTTTGGTCATTTCTTTGGCCAGGTCCATCAGCCTGCAGAGTGGGACAAGGGAAAGATGAGGACAGTTAGAGGGCTTGTGCTATGCACTGTGGCCAGTTCAGCCCTTTTGCACTATATTTGTAAGGTAGGTTTCCAGGAGAGAGGGTGGCCCACAGAGGATAGGGAACAGCACAAAGTATCTTCTTTAAGAAGATATCAAAGCCAAACCAGATCTCTGCCACATGCTGTTGTTGCTTCCAAGGAATCCACTTCAGTGGGTTGCAGCAAAACTGCTTACTGGCCAGCTGGGGTTCTCAGGGAGACCATAGCACCAATGCCTCCACAATTAAAACCCTCAAAGGACCAAGAGCCAGCAGTGTTTGACACACAAGGCTCAAAGACAATAAAGCTTTCTTCTCTGGCATTAACCCTAGTCTCTGTTCAGTGAGTACCATGGAGGAGACATAGAACTGATTACAAAACAAGGCAATTATACTCACATAAATCTATCGACTAGACCAATAGTAAGAAGCCAGTCTTGGGAGATTCTCCATATGCTCTTTAAGAGAGTCAATGATATCAGGTGCTTATTGCCAGGAACTTCTGGGGCACAGCAGTTCCCAAAATCTGGAGTGAGGAGAATACCCTTTCTCATTCAAAGTATGAGTCACCAAAAGCTTAGTGAGCCTAGATTCTGCAAAAGCACTCACAGGAACTATGAAGTCAGACCTGCAAAGATACTTTGGCATTCACAAAGCCTTTGTAGAACAGGACCTAATTTCAGAATCCCTCTGAAGTTCATATAGTTACATTCCAATAAGAAGCAGGCAGAATATGCTTATTTTTGCAATACATTGTCTTTACTGGATTTACTGATTCATGACAAAAAAAAAAAAAAAACAAAACAACAAACCTACTCTCTTTCTTGAGAAAGACCAGACACAGCTCTGCCCAGCTATGCCCCAGGCAACAGACAATGAAGTTACCCAAAGCAGGATGCAGTTGCAGTACTGAAAGGCCTGAGTACCACTAGAACTTGGGCAGTGTGTATAGCAAGGCTCCAACAACAAAGAAAGAGTTAAATGCTGTAGAGGCTGCCAGCACTTACCCAGTCAGAGGTCTGCTCTTCTTAATCTCAAAGAATTGTGTCCCAGTGTGATTGTACCTGGAAAGAAGAAGTTAAGGACTTGGTAGCTTGGAATGTAGAGTTTGAAGAAAACTTGTCTGAAAGATGTTAATGAAAGACATTACTATTCTCACAGCAAAGTCATGATCCCACAAATGTAGCAGCAACACAAGAAAATCTCTACCTCCCTTTCCTGCATTTCTCCCACTTACACGTCCTCCTTATTTCCACTGTATTTCCTTGTCAATTCTTCTCTTCCTCATACCCACACATGGGTTTCCACTCCAATTCCCAAAGGTTTATGCTGACAGCACATGGTCTGCTCAGCTTTCCAGTTACCAGGCCAGAACAGTTCGATAAATCTCTTCCCGCTCCAAACTGCACATAATATATTCAGCAATTAATTCATGCTACCTTATTCTAAGATTGACTGGGATCCAATCCAGAGCACAACCACCCTGGATGGGTGAAAGATGCCAAAAGGTCAGCCTTCTTACCTTGAATTAGGGCTGAAGCCAGAGCTAGATCTGTATCTCATCAGCGAGATTAGATTGCGTTTGCATGACATATACCTGCTCTCCAGCACAACAGATCACAGAACATTCCCAGAACACAGCCACACAGGTAGCTCTGCATATAAAGGGGCAGCATACCACAGATGCACAAAAGCAGGGGTGGCTGAGTGTTGTTTCGACAGAGAAGAGGGATTGAGTAGGATGACCTGAGAAGGTTTGCCCATCACCACAACTCTCCCACACCTTAACAATGAGGTGATGCAATTTGTAGTACATCTGACACTTGGCTGTCAGGATCTCAGATATGTGTGTTTTTAATGAAATCCCACTGTAAAGCCACTGACCTAGAAGAGTGGGTAGTAGGGAAAGGCCTTTGACCACATGCTCGTTTGTTACATGCAGTGAACAGAACCAGAAGGTAACTTGGGCAAAAAGGAAAAGAAACTGAGCAGCAAAACAAAACATTATCCCAAATCCAGCTTCCTGTTTTCAGGGAACAAGTTTCAGTTCTCCTCCAGCTAAAACAGGAGAAGCTTTTCTGTTTGTCACAGCGAAAGAAAGTCCTCTTGCTCTTTCTTCCTGTGTTATCACATCAGTAAGGTAACAGCAAAGGATACTGAAGCTCCCTGATGTAGCGCTGTACAGCTTCCAGGCGCTCAGGGATGGGGGTGGACGGCTGGAACACAGGCACACTTGGTATGGGAATCTGAAATGAGGAGCAGAACATAAATCACTACTTCCAAACCTCTCCAGCTTCTTGCTGAACTCAGTGGCACATAGCTATAGGGAGCATGTTCCTCTGAAACCAGACCCTTCTTGCTGCCCAAAGTGACCACACCAGAAACATTCCTCTATTTCCACAATGGAAATTGGGAAGGGATTCAGAATGAGGCATCACCACTGAGCTGCAAGAGAAACCATGTGAGAAAGTCCTGCATTTATGCAATGTTACATTGGACAAAATAGATAGAATTAACTGACAAGGCAAGATACAAGACAGGAAAGTGATCATCTGAGGGAGTGTGACCTCATTTGAGTATTGAAACTGAAAGGCAGAAAACTAAAAGAAAGAGGCAAAAATGGACAATGAGTTTTCCAATATTACCAGAGGGTGGAACAGTCCTGCAAGTAAGGGTAGAAAGGTCCTTAACTGCTTCCTGGCATTTCAGATGAGGTGGCACTGACTAGGACACAGGCTTGACAGCATGACTCCCTGCTCTGCAGTGTCTGGTGTTTTGAATTATAGAGAATGACTTCTGGATGTTCACCTTTCAGACTGCTGTCCCATTCTGAGGCCTCAGCCTTATGGGTCAAGTCAGATTTTCCTCACCATTTTCACCGTTTGCTCTGCAGGGGATAACCTTAGTCTTGTCAGCAGCTGAGAAAATGTGTCTAAGGAAAGAGAAGGGACCTGTCCACAGGACAAATAAAAAGGAGAAGACACAAGTCTGGGATGACTGATAGGCTTGGAGAAACAGCGCAATATTTTCTCTCTGAAAGATAGCTCATGCCTTATATGCACCTTGCTAATATCACACTGCATCTTTTCTCAGCTGTTCGACTTTTAATATTTCAGTTCCTCCTCAGACTTCCCCCAGAGCTGGCCTATCCACAGCTATGAAGGAGTGAGTCAGAGCCAGTTCTTCTGAGCCTTCCACTCTGCTGTGCACAACTGCCTCTGCTGGACGTGGTTTTATAGCCAGTGGTACTGCTTAGTGCACCCTTCACATGTATTTCTGTGGCCATCCATTTCCATATACTTCCCTCTTCTCTCCTGTGTTGGTACAAGTGACTGGTGAACGAGTCAGGCATCTGGAGCAGCTGAAAGCTGAGCCAGCAAGCATGGGTAGTTTTCAGCCAGATCAGTTCCCTATCCTGGTTTGCCACACGGTTGCACACTGCTTGTGCTCCCCCACAACCTTGAGGTAGGCTGGTGCTGCCTCTTGTATCACACAGAGGCACCGGCTGCCTCACTTGCAGGGGGCAGCACGGGCACGGTGGGAGCAGATGTGAAACTGCGCTTGTTCAGCTGCAGCAGGAGCAGGGAAGGCTCCAGAGAGTGGCACAGAAATAGAGCCATCTCTGGTAGTGCATGAGCTGAGTCAGTTTGGATGCTGTGAGCTGACACACTGAGTCATAGGAAATAATTTCCAGGCAGAAACAACGAAAGAGGTAACAATCAGGGCAGGCTGACTATTTAATTTTGGTTTTTTTCTTCAGCATGGAGAATTTAATGCTTTTCAGTGGAGAGAGACAAATTAAGTGCATGTTGACAGCAGAGACTAATGATTCTGGGTAGTTCCTCCTCCCGTTACTAGTAGCTCCGATCTCCTTTTCCTCAAAGGACTGTGCAACACTGAGACAGCATAATGGCAATCAGTTCAGCAGGGGACTAGTTAATGTGGAAGAGCCTCCTGCACCTCAAGTAATTAAACTGATGAAAGTACACTGTGCTCTCTCTCAGATCTGGGCCTGCAGCCCAGACTGGGCTACAGTTTCTTTTTTGCATCAGGTCTATAGCATTTTAATAGGACAATAGAAGCAGAAGTAGAGGAATAAGGTCTCCATGCCTCGATTCCACACTGACAGGACAAGAGATCCTTATATTTTTTTTCTTCCCCAGCATCATCCAAGGCATATCTCCAAAGAGCTAAAAATATTAGTTAGTTTTCATAGTCCTTCAGAAAGCAGAGAAGAATTTATTTATAACAGAAAATATAGGAAATCAGACCTATTTTAACTTCTCTTTAGCTATTATGAAAGCTGAAGAGAGCCCAGATTTCCCAAAGAGCATAACCTCTGCCAGGCTTAGCAGACCAAATGAACACACCCTTGATTCCTCATCACTTGTGGGGAGTAGCTCCATCACCCCACTGCTAGATTCATGCACCCTGGCAGGCTGTCTATATGCATGGGATTGGGATTCTGCTTTTAGAAAGGGGATCCTGAGAACAACCAAGATTTTCATATACAAGTGGGCCATGCTGTATGTGAGAAAGGCAGATGGGAGCGAGGCACAGGCAAAGCTCCACCCGTATCGGTATTACAGAGGTGCTCTTCTGGCCGGCCTAGTTTAGCAACAGTTTCTTTTATGGTACTTCTATGTATCCAAGCTCCTCCCTACTCTTCCTTCTGCAAGTAACACAGGAGCAGTATCAGCCTTGGTTGAGAGCCTGACTGAAAATAACAGATTATTTTTTCTGTCTCTCTTGTTCTGAATCCATTAGATGCAACTCTTCCTGTCTTTGCTCTCATAACCATCTCATATAAAATCCATGATTTCTTTATGAGCCAAGCGCACATCACTTCATACTTCCAGCTCGGACCCATTTGATCATTCCAGCAGCTTGAAGCAAGGCAATACCCCACCCTGTTGCTGGAAAGAACGTAACCTACAGGAGAGCGGCACTCTTAAGCCTGCTCACTTCATGCCCACTCACCCCAAGTCTACTGGAAGGAAATAGAGGCTAGAGGAGCTCTCTGAGCTCTCAGACTCCAGTGAGAGACACAACCTCTGAAGCTGATCTGTAAACATGTGTCTAGTCACAGAGTCCTCCAGTCATAATTTTATAGTATTTTAGTTTATTTACAGCTTTTTTGAGAGCTATTTCCCCCAACACCCAATGCTGGCTACGATCCATGGCCAAAATTTTGGAGTAGGTAAGTCACTGTCCCATTCCCAACACCTCAAAAGGACTATTTACCCTCCAGCGCATGGAGAGAACCTGGCTTTTCAAAGGAGCTAGCTTTGCAGAGTACACTTACTGCCCTGATTCTCATCTGTTGCATGAGCCTTTCAAAGAAACTTGATGGCATGGAGACAAGTACCGATAAGCAGCCCTCAAAGAAAAAAACACATCCCTACAGAGGAGAAGGAGCTAAGGAAACAGAGCTCATCCATCCTTGTGGTTTCCTGAATTCCAGTATCCTCCCAGCTATATGCTGAGTGAGCTTGGGAATGGCATCTTGGATGGCAGAGTGCTGAATACAGTTTGCAGATCTATTTCCCAGGGGTGCTAGCAGATGCAAAAAACCTCCTCAACAACTGAAACCAAACAACCTCCAAAACCAAACAGTCCAATTTCACCTCTTATTACAAGACCTCTGACCACTTGTGTCCCCTAACTGTAACCCTCTTGGATGAAGACTCTAAAGTGAGAACAGTGGAACTTCTTCACATAGGACCAAAACAAGGGACTGAACACTGTTATTTCCCCACCCATCATTCACTGGAGTCTTGTTTGTCAGCTTCTTCCTTCCATTTCCCTCACCTTTTTTGACCAAATCAGTCGTTATGGTTAGGAAATTAGGTAGTGTGTGTTCTGCCTGATCTGAAACATTTTCAGCCTTCACCTAGGCTCAGGACAAAGAGGAAAGGAAGGAAATCTGAAAAGGAAGGAAAAGTCTAATGGAGTTAGAATGGGGACTGTAATCAGGACTCAGGATTTGTTCCAGCTGCTGCCACTGATGCCTCTGACTCTACTGCACAAAGGATGTTGCATCACATGCTTCTCCAGAATTCCTCATGAAAAGCAGTATGGATTGTCTGTGTAGTATATAATAGCATGTTCTTCCATACTTCAAATTACCTTCCCAAGGAGATAAGTCCTTGCTAAAAAAGCCTGAGATGAAAAAGCTTCACCTTTTTGTATCTGAATTTCCCCTATTAGAGTGATAGGAGAGTATTCTCATCCTGCTAGTGGAGTGACACACCAAATGTTTACACTGTCTTTTGTTCACAGTATGCCAATAAAAGGGAGAGATTTTTCTCCAGCTGAGATGCAACACAGATAGCAACAATCACAAGAATTCACATTGAAATGTTTCAGTATGGTACAAGGCTCAGTGAAATGGTCAGTGGCTCCTCTTTTCATGGAGTTCTCTGCAGCAAGACCAGGAATGAGCTTGGAAATCACACCTGACCCTACACCAGCAATAAGCTCTGCAAGCATTTGCTAACTCGTCTTAAAACACTTGGCATAAAAAGTATTTTTTGACAGACACAGTTCTGTTCCAGAATGCCTTTTGGTGTGGGACATTGTACCCAAATCAAATTTCTTCAGGTTCAAAGTCTCACCTCCGCCTGTCTCAATCCCCCATCTCAAGTATTTGGGCTCTTCTAAATTTAACTCTCATCTTTTTATCATTTATCCAATCTTTCTCTTTAGCCACTGCCCATTCTCCACCCTCCGCCCTCCAGGCTGCTCACATTAGCTACCTCAAGTCCGTTTTCCAGCAAGGCCTCAGAAGAGGGTGCTGCTGACGCACCAGACAGGGTAGAGCCCCGCAGATGCCCTCTCGGACTCCGGGTTAGAGTGTGGCTGTGCTTCCAGCAAGAGCACTCCCGGGGCCCGTTTCTCCGAGGGATCGCTCCCGAGCCGGGGAGACCGGCCTCCTAATGGGACAGGCGGGCGCCTCCTCACAGCGGGATGCCCCTTCCCTTCGTCCGCCATGTGGGGGACGGTCCGCTCCGGGCGCTTCCGCTGGGACCCCGCGCAGCTTCAGCCGCGGGGTTGGGGGTCTCACCTTGGGCAGGTCGGCGGCACCCCGGATCCTCTGCGCCACCCGGTCTCCCTCGGGATGGATCCTGCCCACATGCCGCCACATCCGTTCCCAGGTGGGCTCATCCACGGGCAGCCCGCCACGGTTGACGAAGAAGGGGACGCCGCCGTCGCGAAGATCCTCCTCGCCCTCCTCCTCCTGCTGCTCCTCATCCCGCGGTGCCGCCGCCTCGCCGGACGGGGGCTGCCTGGCCGCCGCGGCCCCGTCGCCCCCTGGTATCGGCATCGCCGCGCCCGCACTCAGCGCCTGCCGCCCGCCGCCGGGCCGCAGGGGGCCGCGCCCCGCATGGCCGGCGCTCCGGGCACGGGGCGTCACCGCCCCCGCCGCGACCCCGGAGATATCAGAGCGGAGGGCTCGCCGCGAGAAGGGGAGAAAAAGCCGGGCGGGGCGGTGCTGGGTGCCGCATCAGGCCGCCGCCGCGGCGGGGGAGGCGCCGGCGGCCCGAGCGCCCGCGGCAGTGACGGCGGGCACCGCGCGGGGCGGGCCTGCCGCGGGGCGCCCCCGCCGCACCGCCTCCCGGGCGCTCCGCGGGGCGGGCGGGCACGGCCGCCTCCGGGCGGGGGCTGCATGCGGGGGAACAAAGCCCCGCGCGGGGCGGGGCGGGGCGGGGCGGGGCCGGGCACCGCTCCCCTCCGCCCTGCTCCGCCCTGGGCTCGGTCTCAGTGCGCGCCCACCGCCGTGCCGGAGCCGCGCTGCCGCTGGCGGGGCGCGGCCGGGCGAGTCGGCGCTGTCCCTGCCCGCGGGTGATAAGACAGATCAGGGCGATAAGGGAGGCGGCTGCGGCCGGGCGATAAGGGGCGGGGCAGGAGGGCGGGAGCGGGCTCGGGGGGGCTGGGAGCGGCCGCTGAAGGGTCGCCGTGAGGGGAAGCGGCGGCGGCGCTGCCCGCCGGGGTCTGCGCTCGGGCTGCGGGGGCGTGGGGGCCGGGCTGGGCGGCTGGCCGGGCTCAGGGCGGCTGGCCGGGCTCAGGGCGGCCCCGCAGGCGATAGAGCAGTGCCGGGAGCCAGGGGCAGGTGTCCGTGTTGACATAGCTTTGAGGAACGGAAGAGCTGGGATGAGCTTTCCAGGTAGGAAGCAGTGGGGGGTGGAGAGCGTTTTCGGATGCTCCTGTAGCACAAAGCAATAGTGAAGGATGGGCTTTTATTGGAACCGCGCCACTTATCTAGGGGCATGCTACATATCGCCAGTCCCCCTCAAGGGAGGGGCCCACCAGGGCTCTTCTGCCTGGGAAGAAGCAAAATACACCGTACCTGAGGTCTGGAGATGCACCACAAGTGGAAGACCGAGTGTTTTGCTCTGCTTCATTGTCTGGTTTTGTTTCAGCTCTCTTGTGAGAGAAGTGTGAACTCTCATGGGAGGTTCTCCACGCGCTGCAGGAGACCTGTGAGCCTATTCTCCAGTGTGTACCTGCTGCAATGGTTGTGTCCTCTTCTATATGAGCCGGGCTGTGTCTCACCCTAGACAGGACTACAGGCTGTGTTTTCTCACCACCCTGTGGTATTAATCCATGTTGAAAGCTCGAACATAAAAGCATTCTGTAATTTAAGCACCAAGTACAAGAAATGTGTACAGATTACTGGGTCAGCTGCTGAGGAACCCTCTGAAGGGCATCTCAAAATACTTGCATTTAACACTCCAAACAAAAGGCTGCGGTTCAGCATCAGTGTGGGGAAATTCATGCTGGTTGCCATGGAATTTGATGTGCCCTGAGAACAGGCTATAGCATTTACAGAACTGGCTAGAGGATTTCAGAGAGAAATTCCACTTCTTCTGTAGTGCTGCGTAGGCTGTTGCTTACATGAGATAATTTCTGAAGGCAAAATATTTGAACCCAGTTTTTTGTTGAACTCGACATTGCCCAAAATGCTGAAAGGTTGTTTTTTTTTTTGAGAAAATTAGGCTAAATGTGTTTCCCTGCTTCTGCCTTCCAAACAAATCACCAGCATCACTTCATACAGCCTACATTAACTTCTGTAATATTTAAACATGTAAGCCACTGAATAAGGATTTCTTTTGAATGGAGACCTTAAGCATTGCAGATGTATTCTCTCTGTAAGGTCTTTATTTTTTTTTATTGCCTTTGGGTTTTACTTTTGAGCAATTGATTGTTGGTTGAAATTGACTCCTTATATCTAAAGAGACAGCAAAGCTTGTGACAGGAATCACTCTACAGTCCCTGAATGGAAACATTTTGCAAGAGCAGTTCATAACCTCGTGTCCTCAGTCCCTTGTGCCCCAGTGGTCCTCAGTCCCTCTAGAGACACGAGGCTGGGAATGTCCCAGTCATGCAATAGCACCAGCCTCTTGGGGGACATCATCGGCATTTTGCTTCAGGGGCAGGTATATTTCCAGTAACAGCACTACAGAAAGGACAGGGTGCAAAGGCTTTAAATGCCTCATTTAGAGCTGTATTGCCTCCCCTGGCTGAAGTTAGGCACTGCTGTCTACAGAGGCAAGGATGCTTGGTTTGATTCTGAGCTCCAGCACTAATTCAGGGCTGGTAAATCATATTACCTTCTGTACCTCAGCTTTTCTACCTGTTAGAGGGAAATGCTAATAACCCTGACTTGCAGCCAGAGATTTTGGCACCTTAATAACTATTATTTCCTAAAAGTAAAAATAGTCGTAGTAGAAGTGAAATACAATTCTTGTATGTTTCATGTCTTAAAATATATTCTCACATCTCAGCCGGAGGAAGTGTAGCTGGTAAGTATCAGCAGATCTCAAAATAAGCTTATCAAGGGATTTTTGTTTCAGTTTCTATTGGATAATTATTAGGCAGCATCCCTCCCTTCTGACCATCACTCAAATAATTGGTCTGTAGCAGGGGATCTGCATTTTAAGGTAGTACCTTGGCACTTAGCTTTGCATAGCTGAAAAGGGATAGAGCAGAGCCATGCCAAGTGAGCCAGTCCCTGCAGTGGGAACTGGACACAACTGAGGTGACAGCAAAGGACACAGACTTCACTTCCCCTTCTGCACAGCTTGTGCTGCTGTGCCATGGGGTGCTGCTGCCTGCAGTGCAGGGTGTGTAATGCACATTAAACACTGCCTTTCGTTTCTGGCAGCACACTGGCTATGATGATGAGGGACCAGAAAGCATGCAATTTCTGCTTAATAACAACATAAACCGTTCATTTACCTGTGCTCTGTAGAGGAAGACTGTGCTAATGCTCTGTGTGTATCTCATCTGAGAATGGTTTAAATGGGTGAAACTTTGTTAAGACAGTTAAGTTTTGCTGTTAGTGAAAAAATAAATAACATTGATAAAGGATTGCAGTAAAGGCATGAATTATTGGAATATATAAGTTATTTTTAAGATATAAAACATTTGATAAAAGTATGCAAGTGGTATAGAGACCACTTGACAAATAAATTCTTTCCTCTGTTCTTCTGTGAGGTGGTACTTTTATCTCTATTCGAGAGGATCTGAAATTAGTTTCTGCAAACATGGAACACATAGATAGTGAACGATAGTGTTCCCCTTGTTTTGTAATGTCTTCTAGATTTTTATAAATATCTATTTCTTATTACTCCTGACAATCATTTGTTCTTATGGTGTCACTTTGTGGTTTTTTTTTGGTCTTCACATACAGTCTTTGTGATCTTGCATAAGACCAATTAAAACTTAGCAAGGATTTCTTCTTAATGGCAATTTTAGGCCAGTGTTTAGTTACATTTTCTTAGTGTGAACTGGAACATCACAATGATCCTAAGGGTTTTTTTCCAAACTATATTATTCTATGTAATACTGAATGTTGCTTAGAGCACGAGTAGGGGTTGTGCTGTCTTTATCCAATTTGGCCTAACTTTTTGTGATCTACAGTTCTTTATGGCACTAACTTCCTTTTTCTGTAACTGTTTCAGATTGGATTCCCCTTTCTGTGTTCCTGAAAGAGCCCTGTGAAAAACCTCATGCGGCAAATCAGCATATGTCTGAATTTGTTTCCCAGAGTACTTAGCTTTGAGATGATTTCCTTCGCCTTCCTTCGCCTTCCTTTGCCTTCCTTCCCCTTCCTTTTTTTTTTAACTTTTCAGTTAAAGATAGAGGGTTGGAACTCCTTGTTTAAATGTTGTTTATTTGTGTATTTTCTTCCCGTGTTTAGTTTTCTCCAACTCACAGTACTCCCTTTTGCCTATTCACACGAATGTCTTTATGAGCAGTGCTGAGATCACTGTGCTGCTGAGCCGTTTGCATGTGCTGCAGTAGACCTTTGCCCTGAGCAGGAATTCTACCTTTGCCCCTAAATTTATTCTTGTTTTGGCTCCAATCAGGACTACCTATGCAGATAACAGCAAAGCTTTGTTATTTGATAACAGCACATGAAATGTTTCATCTGTCTGGGAGATCAACTGGCACAGCAGTGCCAGAATGGCCCTGTTTTGTTGGTAGCTAAGAATGACTTCAACAGAGACTGATATAGTGACTCCACACATTTTTCTCTTCAGGTGCAGTCATTCTGATTTCTTTTCATGCGTAGATCACACCTAAGAGAGAGGAGACTTAGATCCAATCAAGCTTTAAAATGTCAGCAAATATTTATGAGGTTTCTGTATTTGTCATAGAATCATAGAATGGTTTGGGTTGGAAGGGACCTTAAAGATCATTTAGTTCAACTCCTCTGCCGTGGACAGGGATGCCTTCCTCTAGATCAGGTTGTTCAGAGACCCATCCAGCCTGGTCTTGAGCATTTCCAGGGATGGGGGATCCATCTCTGGGCAATCTGTTTAAGTGCCTCACCACTCTCACAGTAAAGATTTTTTTCCTAATATCTGATCTAAACCTACCCCTTATCAGTTTGAAACCATTCCCCTTATTCTGTTACTACATGAACTAGTGAAAATCTTCTCCAGATCTCTTGTAGCCACCCCAGCTTTGAGTATGGAAAGTGGGTCTACAAGAAAGACCACAGACTGATATGATTTCACATCAAACTTCACTGAAAGGAATATGGCTATAAATATAACAGGTATAAAGCACTGTACTTAGCTGGGAAGTAAAAGGGCTTTTTTTCTGAAGGGACTGTGGAACACAAATTGCAAAAAATTGTACCTGTTTTAAAGTCCATTAACTTCTCCAGTGAGCTTTTGAATAAAAGTAGAATTTTATAATAAAATTCTTAATTTCCTTTCTGCCTATCTGATATTATTTTCTAGACTTGGAGGGGAAACAGGCTCCTATCCCATAAAATATTTTCCCTGTTCTATACTGGTACAGAACAGACACTTCTGAAATATTTACCTGGAAACAGAATAATGAATACACCAACAGACAGGGTATTTTTTATTTTTGAGAGAATTGCATTCAAATCCCAACAATGCTTTGTGTGAAATAGAAATGTAAATGTAGTGTTCCTCACCTCCAAACAAGTGTGCTGAGCTTGGTCTAGCATGTGATCCTTTGTTATAGGGGTTACAGTGAGCATTCAGTTGTACATGCAAAAGACACCACTCCTATATGCCAGGTCAGGAGCTTACGTGTAGCCTTAGGCTTAATTCCCCGTGCCAAGTCTTGTGCATGCAGTTTGAACTTCTGTCTGTCTTGTCATTAACGCTGCAGATTGTCAGTATGTTCTGGAATTGGTGCTGACATTTTTTATCATTTTCCAAATCAAATTGATCCAGATCACTTTTCATAGTTTGGTCCTTAGTGTCTCCAGTTCTAACCTTAGAATTTAGTAGTAATAGGTTTAAAAAAAACCTTTCCCCCTGATGCCTAAGATAAAATTATTGCAGGAAAGTAACCCTCAAGTGCTGCATGGACTCCCTCCTCTCTGGTACTCAGTTCTGTCTGCACTTCCTTAGTTTTCTTGCTTGTATGCTTACAGCATCTTTGCAAAACATGGAAGGGCTACTCTTCTCACTCTTCAAATGGAGAAAAGAAATAAAGAACCAGCAAGTGCTTTTATTGTTGTTGAAGAGACACCTGAGCAGGCTGTGTGATCACTGATCTCGTGAGCCAGGCAACCACCTCCATGCAATGATGCCTTAATGTACCAGTAGTGACTGGTTCGTACAGGTTCAGCAGTGCTTTGCCGTGTGTTTCTGGCTTGGGCATCTGCATCTCAGAGCACTCTGCATTGTTCTCTGCTGTGAATGGTAAACATGTCCTGCATGACTTGTTCACCATCCTGCAGGAAGACAGTGGCAGACCAGGGGCATAATGTGAGTGTTCTCCTAAGCTGCAAGCCAACCTTCTTTATTTTGGTTTCTAGGCTACATTAATTATAAGTGAATAAAAATTCCGGGCATGTGGAAAGACTTCAATATTTTCTTGAAAGTAAGTTAATTCCTATAGCGTAGTAGGTTTGGGGGACTGGAGAGGACTGATTACAAAAGGATTAGCTGTGCTAAAGAAATAGTTTATTTTCACTGTTGGAAATGCTTTATTGATGTTAGAGCAGAAATGCATAGATCAGTAGAACTATACTGATCTGCTTTGTTATGTTATAAACTGAAAATAATATAGGAATTTGTTAATATTCTAAAACATTGAGGAATGTATTAGAATAATATGAATAAAAATTTTAATTAAAAAAAGGTCTATCACTACTAACAAATGTCACATTGTTTTTGTCAGTGTTAATCCCCTGGTTCTTGATTTCTCCTCCTTCCCTTTCCCTGTTACTGTTTCACAGTCTTCTCATATGTTCCCTGGTTTGCTGAAACCTGCTAATCTAGTAATTACACTTTCACATTCAGTTTTGCATTACAATTTTTAGGCATCATATGGAATGTTCTTGATGCCACACAGGGACATCTGTTTATACAGGGGAGAGAATTTATCATTGCAGGTTTTGCAGGTAAGGCTGGGGTTTCATGAAAGTTAAAGTACAGTACAAAGAGCTGAATTCATTTTTTTTAAACTGGCTGTAAACTAAAAAGGTACCTTTTCCAAGGGAATATCTTAAAAGGTATGTGGACAGAGATGGCAGGTAGTTGGCTTCACTGGAATGGGGTGCCCAACTGAAATGCATCTATGCAATTGCATGCAGTATGGGGAATAAAGGAGAGGAATTAGAGATGTGTAGGTGCCTGTGGGATTGTAATCTTGTTGGCATCACAGAGATGTGATATATACCTATATATAGTGACTTTGTCCCCCTGGTCTGCTCTGGTGAAATGGTGAGACTCCCCCAGGAGTGCTGCATCCAGCTCTGGGGTTCCAGCATAAGAAGGGCCATGAAGATGATCAGAGGGCTGTAACACCTCTCCTATGAAAGCAGGCAGAGGGAGCTGGGGCTGCTTAGCCTGGGAAAAGGAAGGCTCTGGGGAGAACTTCTAGCAGCCTTCTGGTACCTAAAGACTATAAGGAAGCTTGAAGAGGGACTTTTGACATGGTCATGTAGTTACAGGACAAGGAGGAACGGCTTCAAACAGAAAGAAGAAGGTAGGTTTAGATATTAGGAAGAAATTCTTTATTATGAAAGTGGTGAGGCACTGAAGCAGAGCAGTGGTGGCTGCCCCATTCACAAGAGTGTTCAAGGAAGGCCAGGCTGGAAGGAGCTCTGAGCAGCCTGTTCTAGTGGAAGGTGTCCCTGCCCATGGCAGGAGGCTGGAACTGGATGATCTCTAATGTCCCTTCCAACTCAAAACATTTTAAGATTCTATGATTAGGAATATACTGCAGGGATCAAGGCTCATACTTTGGGAATATAGTCGACTTTGCAGAGGCTTAAGATGTGATTCTTTCCACCCAAGTTGTTCACTGTGTTGCTGTTTGAATCGGAAATAAATTGAATAGTTAATAAGTCTGTGCCTGTAACTATAGAGTTGAACTTTTTAGTCTCTCCAGCTGAAAGTAATGCTGAATTTGTCTTAGCTTCAAAACACCTTGACCTATGCATATTTGAAAGCTACTTCAGGCTTACAAAGAAAACTTTATGCCCTATGTGACATGTTCTGTATTTCTCCTTAGTGATTCTTTGGGGTTTTTTTTTTTGTTTTGGTTTTTTTTTTTTTTTTTAATGTTTTATTTCCCTCGGGAGTAAA
Source organism: Taeniopygia guttata (assembly GCF_048771995.1). Classification (NCBI taxonomy): domain Eukaryota; kingdom Metazoa; phylum Chordata; class Aves; order Passeriformes; family Estrildidae; genus Taeniopygia; species Taeniopygia guttata. The sequence continues at coordinate 42,884,796 of NC_133030.1, read as the reverse complement.
TTACCATGGTGGTGGGCATGAGACAGAAATGGGTTGAGTGACATCTAGTGGTTAGGAGTGAAAATGTGTAGGATCAAGTGTTTTTCCTGCAGGACAATGAAAAGTAAAGCAATTCCTAAAAATGGACTGGGATTAACTTAGAATCTATAAAACCTGAAATTTAGAGAACACTTCCAATAAATGCAACTTCTACTGTCTGCCTCTGTTAGCCACAACTTTCCTGAATGATGCCAAGGAAAGACTTTGATGTCTGGTGCCAGGGTCGGGTTACTTTCAACCCATTCTAGTGTCTTCTCATGTCTCTTTTCCATTTCATTACTTGTTTGGTTTTAGGAATATTTCTACATTACTTTCCTTTGCCACAACCAGAATTACTTTAGGATCATACAGTTTTCTGATTATTAAATTTATTTTAAGCCATTGGAGAGAGGTGATCTCATTAATAGTACAGTTGTGAGAAACTGATCTTGGTAAAGATCTACTATTATGTACTGCTGAGAACCCAATTGTCTTATTTGTTACTCCCAGTTTTAGAAGAGTTGACACTTCCACTGTTCACTTCCACTAGGAAGGATTCTAGTTCAGCTCTCTGCTATCTCAGACAACCTTGTCAAATAAATTCTGTCTAAGGGTAGAGTGGATCATACCTGTATGATGCCTGGTGGAGGAAACAGATGGCTTTAATAAGTTATTTCCTCTTGTAATTTCCAATGATTTCTTTTCTAGGCAACTGGACCAGTGTAACTCATCTTGCTATCAAATAAATACTTATGAACAAATTCCAGCTGGCCAGTTGCCATTGAAATGGGAGCTAGACAAAATCTCTATCACTGTAGGGCAGTGCTTGTCTCCTTGTGTTATACAATACTTTGCTTTCCAGTTATATTTGGAATGCTGAGAAATGAGCTAGTGTATGGTCATATTTTTTTTAGATTTCGATGATGAAAATGTTGTGCCTTACTACTTGCCTTGCAGGCTTCAGAGAAAATGGAAACAGATTTTTCCTCAAACTTGAGAAAGGAGTGGGCTCCACTAAAATTGTATCCATCTTTCTTATGGCTTCCTGGGAAGTCACAAGCATATTCAGAAATCCACCCACCCATCCACTGTAGTATGAAGCTGGGTAAGTTGTTTAGTCAAGTTTAGACTAGTGCCCACTGCATATGTTATGGAAAATTCTGGGGAAAGCGGTGGCATTTAATATATAGGAGGAGCAGTAGCTATTGTAAATCTGTCTGGTGTCATGACTCTTTGACTGGGCCTTGCATACATCCAGATAACTCTGGCTAGCTCAATTTCCTCTCAGTACTTCAGGGGTGTAGAAATGAAGAGAGGAAGAAAAAAGGACGTGGCACATGTGCTGTGTGTGTTAGTAACATATCCGTCACAGCTGTGGGATCTGAAAGGAAAAGGAAGGAAGCAGGTGAAATCTGTTGTGCTCAGAGGAAGCCAGCATGTGTTTGAGTGCTAGCAAGTGACAGATTTTTTCTTTAAAAATCTCTGCTCTCATATTGTGAGAGTGGGATGGGCATGCCATTATTAGATACCACCTTTATGAAGCTGTAAATTGAGCTTACTTGTTTGGTTGGAAGTTTTGGTGAGAAATTCATACTGTAAGGGGGACAAAGCCTAGTGCCATCACTGAGTTCCTCTGGAGCAGGGAGTGTTATGGTCAGGAGCTGCATGTAAGGAAAAACAACAAGGGAATTTTTGCAAAACTTCAGTAGTTATAGCTACCAGGATATAACAGAAACAATTCTGAATTTAGCTTCAATGCTCTTTGGGGCAGAAGCAGTTCTTCAATATGTATGCCTATTGCATTATAATTTCTGCACAGGTTTTTAAAGTACGTGTGGTCTGACAGAGATTTCAGGGGAAGCCACGCCAGCTGCCTCTCCTGCAGTGAGTCTGGGTTCTTAGGCCTCAAGTGGCAATGACTTTCTCCAGTCATGGCTTCATGCATAGAAGTGTAAGAAATACCTTATTTTGTCAAACCAAAGGCCCACCTAGACAGGTATCTTTGCCTTGGACAGCAGGCAATACTACATAGACCTAGGACATGATCCTGGCCGTTCATTTGTGCATTCCCCTCATTCTTCCTCAACATCCACATCCACAGTCATTGGATTAAAACCTCTGGCAGGTACACCAGTGGCCATTCCCTTACCTAGTTTGGAATGGCTGTCCATAAAAAACGTATCTTTTTGTAGCCTGCTTTTTTTGTCTAGCCTGCTGATATTGTTGGCCTCCTAGTCCCACATCACCAAAATTTCACTACAGTTGTGTTTGCAAAATAATTTTTTTGCTTGTTTGTTTGAAACCTGCCTTGCATGCAGTTCGAGTGAGTGCCCATACTTGTAGTATTACAAGGTTTGGTGACTAACAATCTGCTCTCACTTTTTCAACTACCTTCATGGTTTTGCAGTTCTCAGCTGTATCCCCCTCAGTCTGCATGTCTTCAAATTAGGGAGAGAAATCTCTCCTCATAATGCAGCTGCTCCATCCCCTAAATTCCTGCGGTACAATTTATGTGCTTGCACGAAACACGAGTGCTTAAATGCGGATACAATTCAGTCTCTTGGTAGCTGCATTTCCCAGCTGTCTGTCACAAGGCAGAGCTGGCTGCCCAGTTAAAACAGCCAGAGTGATCACAGCATAGCTCTTTTTTGAGCACCTTCTATCTGACCTTTTTTAAAGCTGTAGCAAGCAAATTCCAAGAACACTTGTGGGATGAATGGCAGCAGCTTTCTCTGTTTGTAGGTGGAGACTGGCCAATTCACAGCCATCCCTATGGATGTTCAGCTTTTTCTTGGCCTAAAACCAACTGTTACAGAGGGCCAGATCCTCACTAGCTTCTTGTGGAGTTTCTGGTCATTTGGGTTACAGTGCTGGGTAGACACCCATTTGTACTTTTTGTGGTGATTCCTGCTGGTCTCTGTGCTAAACAAGTAAAGTAACTTCTACTTCTTGGTGGTTAGTACCCTTGCTGTATGTGACGGGATACCCTCGGTGAGAGTGTAGTCAGCTGCAGGGCAGATACAGGTAGCAGCCAAACTTGGAGGCACTTGCATGGATTTTGTCCAGGACATTGATGCTCTCTATCCTGAGAAGTGGACCTTTGGAGGAAGTTGGTGGTGTCAGTTCACTGGTCCTTGGAAAGGGGGGAACTTACCTTCCAGTGGTGTGGTTATGATAAAACTGGTTCTTATATGTTATCATTCTTGACTTCTGGCAGTTTATTGTATATTAAGATGCCTTGGTTTATTGAAAATAACTAACATTTCTTTAAAATCAATCAATTTTAATAAATTGATGAGTTATTTCTTTCACTGATGACTGAGTTGCTCTTCTTGGGAACCCATGCTGAGGAAAGATCCATTTCTCAGTCTTAGACCCTGTAACTGATTTGACTGAATAGGAAATGGAAGGCTGAAATGTTAAATTTTTATTGTATTAGTAGGAATTAAAGGGTGCAGAAGAAAAGATAGCTAAGACTAACAATTGGTCTAACTAGGACTAGTCTGGTAGACAGAAGACTGCAAATAGAAATTTGCTGTATTTTTTCTCTTTTAGAAAGGTAAAGATTTAAAGAATGGAATGAGAGCAAGTACTGCTGTTAGATATTAATACAAATCACTGAATGTGTCCATCTGCTCTCATCTTATTGCTGGTTTTGCCATATTCATGTGTGAACAGTGTGAGCTACAATGTCTTGCATTGCAGTGACCCTAATTGTGTAAGGCATGGGACACATCTTCTCTGTGAGTTCTGTAAACACAATGCTGTGAAACCTGCAGCACATTTTCTAGATGCATTCTGAATTGGAGTGTCTTCCTGTTTCTTAATAGGAATAATACATCCCAGATCAATCTCCCATGTCTCTCGCTGCTACATTCTCCCTGCCTGGAATGTAACCTTGTTCAGCCTTTGCACCAAATGGTGTCCTGGAAGCTTTGTAGGTCAAACGAAGAAATGACTACATATCAGAAAAAACTCCCACAGAAAACTAGGGAAGAATAAACACATACACAGTTGGTTTACCCCTGATCTCACATCTTTTGTTCTCAAAACACCTTCTGTATCTTAGAATACAAAACTGTCACTATCAACTGTAGACTCAGCATAGTTATTATAATGAATGATAATTTTCCTTTTCACAAACTCTCACTATTTCACACTAGCAATTATCTCTCTCTTTTCCTGGACAGAGAGAGACCAGCTGCATTTTCTCTTGGATGTTTTACCAATGCCTATCAAAGTCAATGCGGAGTTCTTGTATTCAGCTGTACTCAGAGGATTTTTGATCTTGCAGGATTAGTTTGTAATTTTTTTTTTTCAGTTTTCATGTTTCATCTAATAAGAACTACTATGTTGGTGTACAAACTCATCTTAGAATAATTTGCAGCTACAACAATGCTAATGCTGTAAGGAATAAAAGTGACTCAGTTGCTTCTGTGATGAGGGGCAATTGCTCCCTCTGCTGTGTAATTCTCCTGCCAGAAGCTCTGCACTTGCAGTAGTCATTCAATTTTGCTTTTGCTGTGACACAGTTATGTTGCTGGGTGTTGGTACCTTGTGCATAGTAGAAATTTTGAGAAGCCCTCAATCCCTAGACTTTCAATACCATAACACGAATTTTTTAGTCACAGTTAAAAAATAATAACATTTTTTATTTATAAATATTATAAAAAACCCCAATAAAATAACTATTAAATATTTTTAATTCTGCAAGGTATCACGTTTATTAATCTTTCAGATACGGCATTTCTAGGATTTTGGTTGTATGAAGTAACACAACACAAAGACATTTTTGATTTACATGAAAATGGAAAAATCCAGTACTTTCAGTGGATTTCCATGTGCAGAAAATACACTGCTCCTTGAGAACCTTTCATATAGCATAGACAGTGTTAATAAAATCCCTCATTTTTATTTATGTACCACAGACAGAGCTAATAGGTTAATAATTCCTTAGTGGTGGTGGGTTTTGGGTTTGGGTATTCTTAGCTTTTAGTACTTTTATTTTGTTATCTTTGTTCTGGGAAAGCTTGGTTTTAAAGGAACAGACAAGCATCTCAATATTGCTAATGTGATTCCTGTGGTAGAGAAGATGTTTCAAAAGGGGAACAACATTTCCTGGAATGTCATGCAGCAGCCACCCGATCTCTTGAAGACTGTTTTCCAGGCAGATGCCCAAGGAAGAACACTCTCAACTCTTGCAGGTTTCTTGCCCTGGTACAGGGGAGTGCAGCTTCAGAATGCTGGAGTTCCAGGTATGCTTCAGAGGCATCCAATGTACAAAGAGCCACTGAAGTCTGAAGCAGAAACTTGTTCTCACTGCTGCAAAGCTCACCAGTGTGTCCTGAGCAATCATGTACCATTAGATGGCTCTCAAACTGTAAAGAACACTTGCAACATAGAGTCATAGAATAGTTTGTGTTGGAATGGTCCTTAAAAGGTCATATTATCCACACCCTTGCAATGAGCATGGACACCAGCTAGAATAGATGCTCAGAACTGCATCCAACCGGACCTTGAATGTTTCCAGGAATAGGGCATCTACCACCTCTGTGGGTAACCTGTGTTTTATGTTTCACATCCTTCATCATAAAAAATTCTTCCTTATATCTATTCTAAATTTACCCTCTTTTAATTTAAAAGCATTATCTCTTGTCCTTTAGTAACAGGTCTTACTAAAAAGTCTGTCCCCATCTTTCTTGTATTCCACCTGTAACTACTGGAAGGCCACAATAAGGTCTTAGAGCCTTCTCTCCTCCAGGCTGAACAGTCCCAGCTCTCACCCTTTCCTCACAGGAGAGGTATTTCATCCTTCCAATTCATTTTTGTGCCCCTTTTCTGGACCCACTACAACAGGACTAGTTCCTTCCTGTGCTGCAGACCCCAGAGTGATTTCAGTGTTCCAGGTGGGATCTCAATGGAGTGGAGCAGAGGGGAAAAGTCACCCCCTCAGCTTGCTGGCCACACCGCCTTTGATGCAGCCTGGGATATGTTCGGCTTTCTGAACTGCAAATGAATGTTGTCAGTTCATGTGCAGCCTCTCAGCTCTAGCACCCTCAATTCCTTTGCCTTCTCAGCTACTCTCAATTCCTTCATCCCTCAGTCTGTATTGATACTGGGGGTTGCCTCAGGTCAGGTGCATCACCTTGCACTTGGTTTCATGAGGTTCCCATGGATCTACTTCTTGGCCTTGTCAAGGTCCCTCTGGATAGCAGTCTGTCCCCCTGACATGTCACCTGTGTCACTCAGCTTGGTTCTTGCACTTGCTGAAGGTGCACTCAATGCCACTGTCTATGTCATTGATGAAGATAAAAACAGTGCTCATCCCAGTCATCTGAGGGACACCACTTGTCACTGATCTTCATCTGGACATTGAGCCATTGTCTACTTCAGCCAATTCCTCATCTGCCAAACAGTCCATCCATCAAATCCACATCTCTCCAATTTAGAGAGAAGGGTGTTGTGAGGGACTGTGTCAAAGGCCTTACAAATGTCCAGATAACAACCATAGCTCTTCCCTTGTCCACTAATGTTGCCTTCATCACAGAAGGCCACTGGGGCTCATTTATCTTCTTGCTGACAGATTTCCAGTTTCCACTGTGGGCTAGGAACTCCTTACAGGTGTATGAGCACAGCAAATTTATCACAATGTTCTACTTGGCTTATGATCATAATGGGATCTGGAATGGGAGAGGGTATTGGTGCTGTTTTTTGATTTGTTTTAAACAGATCAATGCTTGTCTTTGAAGTGAATGCCTTAAAAATCATAATGTAATACAGCCTCACTGGATTATCTTCTTCCACAAGCCACAGCTGGTTACTTTTAAAGTTATAGAGCAGGTTTCTCTCATATGCACAGGATGTAGAACTACCTTATTCTTATCCTTTCCCTAGGTATCCATCTTTGGTCTCTGTTCACAGCAGCAGGACAGCAAGATGAGTTCTTTACATGCCTCTATTCAGGCTGACTGTTCCAGAGTTGATTCTGCTCTGGGATTGCACATTCAGTGACTGTGAGGTAGTGTAGGAGACAAGTTATGAGGCTAGACTGGCCTTTGGTCTGACCCAGAACAGTTCTTGTATCTTCTATCTCTGTTCCCTCTGTTGGGTCAACTTTGCAAAATGCCTCGTAGGTCAGCTGAAAGCTAGCCAAAGGTGTAGCCAGAGAAGAGAAATGTTTCATTTCAAGACCCATCTCAATGAACATTTTCTTGTAGTCACCAGACATTTTGCTTCTTTATTTCCATTAACATGGCCATAGTCTTTCCATCTGGCTTTTCCAGGTATGAAAAGTTTACCCAGAGGGTAGATTGTATCTGTGACAAGTAAAGATATACTGTCTGTTTTTATTCACCTTCCCCACTGTATTGCTGGAGTTTTTACATTCTGTGGATTGAAAATTACACAAATACTGAACTGAGTTCAGTGATAATAAAAAATGATCTCACAAAGACAGGTGCTGAGGATATGTGTACTTGAATAAGTGATTAGCAAAAAGACCGGTGATATCAGCCCGAGGAGACACTTAACTTGTAGGTGGTTTGAGTTTTCTGTATTTTTGCTTAGTATAGTGGTGTGTTTACTGGAAATGTGAAAAGTGAACATGAATAAAAATTTAAAGATCAGTTAGTGAAAACTAGCTATGTTTTTTTTTTTAAGATTTAGAGGGGTAAAACAACATGCCAAAGTAGCTGAAGAGATATTTCTACCCAATTTACAAACTACATTCTGGCATAAAAATTCTTTTATTATAGTATCTACTTCTTTCTGTTTCTGAATAACCTTCAAGAGTGCAGTGAGTTCAGAACTGGCATAAACTTAGCTAGATATCAATGTTATTTGGATGTTTCATATTCTGACACACTGGGAGTACAAGGTTGTGATGGCTTAAAAAGTTGAATCTGGAACATTGCTGAATGCTTATATGCATGTAAAAATATATGAGGAGGTGTCAGCCAGAGCACACAAATGCATGGAATCCATAGCCATTGATTAAAGTTATGTTGAAATAGTGTGTTTGAACATTTGCCCACCATCACACTGAACTTTTCTTATGTTTAAATGGAGCTTCCTGTGTTTCATTATATGCTCATTGCCTCCAGTCCTGTCACTGGATGCCACTGAGAAGAATCTGGTCCTGTCTCTTCTTTCTTCTTTCTGAATAGGTATTTTTACACATTTGCAAGATTCTCCTTGCATCTTCTTTTCTCCAGGTTAAACAATTTCACCTCTCTCAACCTCTCCTCATATGATAGGTGCTTCAGACCCTAAATCATCTTTGTGGCTCTCGTGCTGGGCTTGCTACACTGTGTTCATGTCTCTTCTTCTGGGATGCTTAGTCCTGGATGCAGCACTCCCAGTAGGATCTCACCAGTGCTAAGCAGAATGGAAGGAACACCTTCCTCAAGCTGCTGGCAATGCTCATCCAGTCCTGGAGGCTATTTGCCTTCTTTGCCACAAGGGCACATTGCTGGCTCATGTTCAACCAGTATCCCTAGATCCCTTTCTTCAGAGTGTCTTTCCAGCTAGTCAGCCCTGTCTTGCACTTGTGTGTGGGGTTATTTCACCCTTGATGCAGGATTTGGTATTTTGCTCTGTTAATTTTCATGACCCATTGACCAGGTAGCACAAATCTCTGGTATGTCAACCACTCCTCCCAATTTTGTGCCATCTGCAGAATTGCAAAGGGTGAAGCCTGTCCCATTATCCAGCCCATAAATGAAGATGTAAAATACTACTGACCCCAGTATCAACCCCTGATGTACACTATTAGTGACTGGCCTCCAGCTGGGCTTTGGGCCATTGATCACAACCCTTTGAACCCCTTGACAGTGCAGGAGGTTTTCACTCCACCTTACAACCCATTTATCCAGCCCATGCTTCATGATCTTCTGAGGAATTTCCCAGAGTTAGCTAACAATTGGCAAGTATGAGTAGGAAATTGAATCAGTGTTCTTCTTAGATATATAACATTTTCATTGGTTAGACAGTAGCAATGTGTTTCTGCTGAATTTGTTGGATTTTCAGTTAACAGAAAAATTCACAACTCCTGCTTTGTTATTTTTGCATGGTTGAGAGCAGTGTCAGGTTAATTTTGTTACAAAGAGTGAATTGATCACTATTCACTGCATAGATGATTCAGTGAAATTGTGAATTCGGTTATATAAATTATTTAGTTATGTGTTGCATGTAGAAAGCCGTGTGAACAATATTAAGGCTGTGTGAGGATTTCCCTCAACTCTTAAAATAGTATTATTTTCAACAATTTAATTGTCCTTTTTGCCACGTCAGATCATAAGTGAGCTCATGTGAGTGAAGTCATATTACTGTATCACCTGGAGGGCAGAGAGTTTTGCATGAGAGCTGTACAGAATAACAGCAGAAACTGAATTAGTGCCCTTTCTGAGAGCACTTGTTTGATATTCTAATCTCTTGTGTGTGGGGAATCAAGCTGCTTTGAGGACCCATCTAACTGAGCCACAGCTAGATCTCAAAGAACCAGCTTCTCCAAACTGTGTGAGGTCTCCACACACTTTGATGCTTTCCAAGTGAATTTTTCACTGTCACAAAGATTGCTGCTTGCTATTTTAAAATGTTACTTCTGGTTCTCAAACTTGGGAGTGAGAATCTGTTCCTGTTTAGGTGTTGGATGATATGATTGAAACACTTTTGTCCCCAAATGGAAAAGGAAGGTCAAAACCTTTCAAAGTACTTCTTCCAGGAAGCTGATGCAATGCAGTTGGCTCTGAGATAAGCCTCATGCTAAGAGATTCTGGTTTTGGAAAAGGACTGTGCTTGAATATTGCAACTCTGGACAGCCTTTGTTTTTAAGACCAATGTGACTTCAGGCATTAGTGGCTATCAGATACAGAGAGAGAACATAGTGCACCTGATCAGTGAAAGCCTGCAGCTAGCAGCTGTACTGGGAGCTCTGCCAACAGGCTGAGTTGCTCAGGCAGGAGGAATCCAGAAGCAGTGCTGCTGTTCCAGCTGCCACCAGGTAGAGCTGCTCTGCAGGTAGGCTCTCTTGCTCTCTTCCTGTCACCCAGGCTGGGTAGAGGAGCCAGCAATTAGAGACTAGTGCTTGCAGTACTCAAGGTTATGTTTGGGCTTAGACCAGGCTCCACATGTCTTGTGAGTCAGTACAATTGCTCCCAGGGATAATCCCACGTTTCCCGCCAAGCAGAACTCAGCCTGGTAACCCTTGGGTAGGCTCTGACCTGAACACCTCTGGTACCCACTGGTTTAAGCACCTCTAACCAGCTTCCCTTGTACCACGTATCTCAGCTTTCCCTATGGATATGTAGGGCCTGCATATGTACACAACACTTGGCACTAATGGAGAAGACAATGAAAAAGTCATTGGAAATGCTTGAATGGATGCTGGTCTATGCTTGTGGCTGCCTCACCCCTCCATAAAGGCAGGCAAATGCTGAGAGTAGCTCTGGGTTACTAATATGAAACTTGAAATGCACTTGCCTTTTCAGTGCACTTTTGTTGGTTTTGAAACAGCTTTCTAGTGGAAGATTCTCTGCCCATGGCAGGGAGGGTGGATTAGATGATTTTAAGGTCCCTTCAAACCCAAACCATTCTATGATTCCATGAAACTGTGTGGTTGTGAACAGGATGATTGAAAAACCTCATTGGAAATACCGAGTTTAATGTGGAATGGTCCCACAAAGCAAAAATGGAGCTTCTTGGCAAGACATTTATTCCAAAATGGCATTATTTTTGGCTGGAGAGTGGAAGCAACCTTATATGTGTTACAAAACACAGATAAGGAAGTAATTGTATGTAGGTTCCAGATCAAGACTATTCCATATGGATCAAGACTATAATATATGGATTATTCAGTGGATTGTTTAATTTGAATAAAACTGGGTAACAAAGGACAAGGGTTAACTATCAAATGTTGGGAGACAGTTCACTAAGGTGGAATTTATCTTCAGGTTTGCTTGATTTTGATTATTTTATCTTCTGTGAGAAAAGTTTGGTGTAATCTTGTGAATAGGGGCCATGGGACTCCTATTAATTGACTTCTGTAGGTTTTTATTCCTTTATGAACTACATTATAAGTCCATTTTATTTTCAAAACTATTGTCATTACAGTTGTGACTGCTTTCATTATGGGAAGCAGTGGATTAAGAGAAAATGGTGAGATTATAAGTGACGGGTCTGAAGCCAAAGAGGGAATTGTTCATTGAAATGACTGGTACTAAGGTTTCTATCACTTCTGACCACTTGTGACCAGGAATTGGTTTGTGAGAAGTTACAGAGAGGGCAATACTGAAGAAAATAAGGAAATTTGGGAAGATTAGCAGGTTTCTTGTCAAAGAAGATCTGAGAAATATGCAGGCTCAACTTTCTAGTCCTCCATACTAAAGAAAAAAGAAAAAAGAAAAAAATTGTGTATTTTTCAGAAAAAAAGCAGTAGCAGATGTATCCTGGTTCTGCCATCAAGCAACTTTTCTTAGTGTATCAGTTTCTTCTTTGCAAAATGAGGATAAGGGTATTGGACAATGGCTTGAGATCTGTACCAGTAAGTGCAGGCTAACACAGCACTACTCTCCTTTGATGCTGGATGCTCACCATGATGCAGGACTAACAACTTGCTGGCTAAATGGTCGTATGACAGAGGAGCATATGACACAAAGAGTGACATTTCTGATTCTGCATAAATTCATCTGATTTTTTTTTTCTTTCTGTTTCCTTTTATATTTCTTTCCCATGGATGAACATCAAGCAATTGTATTTTCCAGTGCTGAGGTATGAGCTACAAAGCTGATTCTGGTGAAAAAATAGACCATGATCTCGTGGTGATTGATCAAGGCAGGTGATTTTGAACTTGGTTTTAATCTATTATTTAAACAATATGCTAAATAAAAAAAACACTTGAAGAACTTTACTTTTGTTTTACCTTTATAGTTCTTAGTGTTTTTTTAAAATAAAAAATATATTCACTGTAGACAAGTACATTTATAGCTTTTACTCTGACTTTCACAGGCCTGTTGACATCACTTCTTGAGCCACTGCACATAGGAGTACAGTTCACATGGTACTACCTAACAGCTCTGCTTTTTCCCAGAAGTGTCAGATCTCCTGTGTGTATGTTGTAAAGGCCTCTTCTGTGTGGGTGTGAAGGATTCCACAGGTATTTATCTATGGAGGTAGAAAGGGACACCAGAAGAGAGTGAATCAAAGGGGGCAAAAGAGCGTGCTGAGAGGTCATGTCTGAAAGTCTCTCAAAACCTGATTAGCTCTAGAGTCAGTAATGCTGTTGAATCCACAAGCATGTGTCCGGGTATATTAACATGTGAGGCAGACAAATTTGTTGAAGGCCACCAGGCATCCAGGAAACATCAGGATCAACAGTGGGATGCCTGACTCACTTTGGCACTGAGGCAGTAGTGGCTCCTCTCTGCAGAAAGCAACTACAGGTTCAATACCAGCTGAGACAAGGGACCACTGGAAACACTTTCTGAACCCCTGGTAGCCCTTGTAGTATCAGTACAATTTTCTGCTTCTGATGGAATGGTTTATGTTGGCCTTCCAGCTGTTGCTCCAGTCTGGGAACTACCAGTTAATGCGTTTTTGTGAGCTTTTTGAAGGGAATGTATTGCATGTAGTTATCTGTTATTGAAGTAAACAGCTTGATTTTATTATTAACAGCTTTATTTAAAAAAAAAAAAAGAGCGTCCTTGTAAATATGGGTTGCTGGGTTGTGATGTTTGTCTTGCTTCAACTTGATATTTTCAACATATGCACTGAGTAATCCAGGCACACAGATCAATCTGCCTAAGTTCCTCAATGATTTCTGGCAGGTAATAGAATCAGAACAAGCCTGGAGGACGAGGCAAGGTACTTCAGCTGACACATACAGGGTCTGTATGTCATGGATGGGGCCTTCCTGTAATTCTGTTCATATACATTTGTAAAACTATTATACAGACTTATCTAGACTGGTCAGATTATTTTTCTGGGTGGCACATTTCTTAGGCACTAAGATGGCGGGGGGGGGTTGGTGGGTTTCTTTGGTTTGTTTGTGGGTTTTTTAGGTTTTTTGTTGTTTTGTTTTAATTTGGCAAGCTGGATTTTGGATAAAAACTATAATTTATTAAAAGTTGGCAATAAAGTATTAAAATTTTATTAAAGTGTGTGAAATATGTTTGGCACATTCACTAACTTAAAATTTTAATAAATTTTTATTTTATTTAATTATTTTAAATTTAATTTTCATTTTATTGAATTTTATTTTTAGGCATTTATTAGTATTTGGACATTTCCTTAGTAGATAACTAAATCCTGAAGAGTAGAATTAACAGTGACATGCTGGAGGATGGAAAATTTTATATGAAAGAAGGAAGGTCATCAACAGATTAAAATAGTGTTGGAATATATAGGGGAATAGAAGGAATGGAAAGGCTAAGCCTTAGTTTGCCATATTTTGGTAGTGGTAGATGCCACTCTCTTCTCTCTGGCTCTTAGATGTGACTGGAAACAGGAACATTAGTTTCTTTCTTTTTGAATTCCCAGGTGAATTTCATCTGTCATTGAGTTAATGCATCTGATGAAAATTGTCTTTTTTCACTTTCTAGCTAGCAATAGCAAAACTAATTAAGGCATAATTTTTTGTACAACGAGAGATGGAGGTACTGGAACAATGAAAACACAAGGTTTTGTTCTGTGGTGAAGACTGGAAATATGCTTGTCATGAATAACAATGTTTTATAGAAATGAAAGACTATTATGTAAATTTGTATTTGTCAGAGCTGCAAAATGGAGACTAAGTACCAACTCTGCTGCCAGTGTTACACAGACCTTTGATTATGAAAGGCTGAGTTCTGTAGAGCACACAAGTGCACAAGAGACAGGCTGGTTGGATAAAAAACTCAAGACTTTTATTCCCTGTAAAGGCAGTTCATTCAAAGAAGTGTTCAGACTGCTGGGAATATCTATTTCACCCTAGGCATGCTTTTACTGTGTGCTTCAAAATAGGGCATAGTTTTAGCAGTCCTCTGAAAATTTTAAATCTGCATGAAACATGGCAAAAGCTTGTAATGATGGTAGGATGGCTTTCAGGAGATCAAAGAGCAGCTTTTAATATTCAAATGCTGTGACTGTGTATCTATAAAAAAAAAATCTCATAAAATCATTAACCTTAAATTTTAATGGAAAAAGCAAAACCTGCTAGTTCTCCAGACCCTTACAGTGAGATTTCAATTGACTTTGAGGCAAGGATTTTGCTCAGTAATAAAACTATTAACTGATTCAGTTGCTACAGTAATTACTTGTTTGTGTTTTGCTGAAAGGTGATCTAGCAAAGCGGAACATGTCTCTCTACAATTCTCAGTATGATGCCTATGAAGAGCCATCTATGGGTAAATTTAAAATTTAAAATAAAAAATATGCTATTTTATTAGCTAAAGATTTAATTTTTCTTTTACTATTATGGCATAAATGTAAGCACCTTACAATTAATGAAAATATTCGTGGTTTGCAAAGCTGTGTAAGACAGAAGAAAAGCTAATTTTTCTATTATTTATGTCTCACTTATTCACTTCACCATCATGTGCATTAATCCAACATTAGGCACCAAAGCATCAAATGTAATATTAACTACTGGGGGATATTATTTGCTTCATATTGCTCACCTGTTGTAATCTTAAATGAAAAAAACTAATAGAATCCAGCTCACAAGACAACACTTCACTGACAAAAAGTCAGTGTTAATTCAGGATCTTCCCCTTGATTGAACAAGTCACTGTAGGAAACTGAGTGGAAACAAAATTTGCTGCAGACCTCATAGTGAGGAAATGCTTCCCTAGATGAAAAATTCCAGTGTTTATTAGCTCAAAGACGTTGTGGCATATGTGTGAGGAGAGAAACATGGTGTCTACACAAGGTTCACCTCATAAAGGGAGTTCTCAGACAATGATGGGTTGTGTTATCTTCTGTGATGACTACAGCTGATCCTTCTCCTGGCCCTTCCTTGAATGGACTTCCTCCTTGAATAAAAATTATCCAGTGCATACATAATAAAGAAAAAGGATAAAATATTTTAAATCAATTTTATTAGCTAATTTAAAATCTTCCTAACTTATTTGAGATGTAAAAGTCTAAAATATTGTACTCATAAGAAATGCTTTTCCAACATTCATAACTGAATTAAAGTTCTTAATCTTCCAGGATAAAAGTTTGAGTGTGCTATTACAAGAAATACAGGATGAGCACAAGAAGAGAACTGTTGACACCAACATCACAGAATTGCTCACTCACCTTTGTTCCAGACCAAGCATCATGCCAGAGAAATAATTTCTCCATTGTCTCCTTTGACAAATTACATCCATACACAAAGCATTCTTTGTTGATGCTCTTACCCTATTAACTTCTCATTTGTAAGTTTGTGGTTCCCAAAACAGATCAGGAGATTGGTATTGTGTGTGTCCTCGTGAATCAAAAGACCTTCAGATCTTTGGGGCTTAAGCTGTTTTACTTAAGGGAGGCATGGCTGCAATTGTGTACTAGGTTTTTCCTGTGTTTTTCCCACATGATTGTATTTTGAGACTAAAGACAAGTCCATGATGAGCTATGGAGTACGGGAATTTGGTGACTAATGACTTTAATTCCTTCTGCTGTTGTATGGGTCTGTAAAAAGAGAAAATCTTAGCAGAGCATGTTGTTCAGTAGCAAGGTGAGGTTTGGATAGGGTGATAGGGCCCTTCCAAGTCTTGTGGTACCTGTCTGTCTGAGTTAAATGACACCTAACCTTGGTCAGGCCTGGAAGGACACTTTTTGTTCAAAAAAAGAAAAAAATGTACACGGTGATAAGACCATTTCCTTTCTCACAGTGTCTCCTTTAATGTCAGGCCTGAAATATGAAGTCATTAGGGGATATTAAAACAGTGCTGACAAACTAATTAACAAAAGACATTACGCCGGATGGGCTCAATTTATCCTTTTTAATGGTTCTTATAAATGGGTGCCGCCAATTAAAATTAATAAAGATTTACCAGCGATTGCCCAGCATACACTGTTAAAGAGCTTCACTGAAGGTCGCCTTAAAGTCAGCCTTGTCAAAGCTGCAAGTTCAGCTCCCAACACCAAGCCATGCTGAGCTACTCTCAGTTACATTTTCCCAGGCACTTTCTCTTTCTTTGTGTTTGGCTGAAGTTTATACACTTATGTCTCTGTCTGTCTAAAATCTCATCCATCTGCCTGTTGACTCTATTAAAAAATATCCCCCCATGCACTATTAGATTTGTCACAGTTTCACAAAGGAGAATCTCAACAGTCAGTATAATGAGAACTTTGTTCTTTCCAAATCTGTCTGTTATGACGAAATCCTTGACTAACAGCTTTCATTTTAAACCACTCTTTATTTTCTTACTGTCAAATTAAGGTACAACAGTGTCTCCGCTTCGGGGAAGAGTATGGATGATTGAGAATGCCCTGTGTGGCTGTAGCTTGGTCAGTCTAGACCAGACTGAGTTCTGCCAGGTCATGCTCTTATGGCTTCCATGAAATATGAACTATGAATGAATCAAGGGAGAAGTCTGCTAGTACTCCAGTGACTAAAACTTGGTGACAAAGAATCATTTCTTTGTAATCTGTCCATCAAAGGAAAACAACTAGGAGACTAGCCATGCAGCCACGAGCCCATCTCTGATGTTCTGCCCTCCATTTTCATTTTGTAATGCAGTGGGGCAGGCAAACTGGCTGAATGACACCCTTTTTTTCACCCTTGATAAAAATGCTGTCAGAAAGACAATAAGTGGATAGATGGAGATGAAGCTGTAGCTTGTGCTGGGCTGTGTTGGCAGGTCTGTGCTGATCTCTGTGTCATGGAATGTATCAGCTGTAATGGGCAGGAGACAGACTGGGGGAGAAGGTGGATTTGTCTGCTTAAGAACTGAATTCTCTGGCACAATCTTTTGGCGTTGCTGCTATTAGGGATTCCCCAGAAGGCAGCACTAAGAGACAGCTGCTGTTGTCATCTCATGCATATTTAGGTCTAGGTTGTCAGTGTGAGGTGGCAAGATGTGCTGATGCTTTTGGAGAATAGCGAACAGTTCCAGATGCATTACTCTTCAGTGTCTGGGAAGCAACTGTGGAAGAAGGACCCCAGAAATTGTATCCTCTGTTTTGTTCTTTGTAAAAACACTGATGAGGCACAATAAATTAACAGTTAAAAAAAAAAAAAATTAAAGACACATAGGAGCAATGCTAAACATAGTTTTACATAGAAACAGCTCAACTGATTTTGTGGGAGACCACCTCAAATTGCCACTACCAGGGCAAAGTGACCCTGCTGGGTAAGTTGATGAAGGTTCAGGGAAATGAGAAGGATTAAATCTCTAACAACTTCAAGAGAGCTGAAGCTTAATGTTGGTGTATAACTAACTATCTCACTGCAGCTAGTTCCTTACTTTTTTTACTTTTGCCACCTCATTCCCCCATTTTGAGTGTGCTAAGCAGATGCAGGAAATCTATACATTATATTCCAGGAGTGAACATGTCCTCCTTGTGAAGCTGAAAGGACATGATAACAGAGAAAAGATTTTCAGATTTTCTCAGCAGGAAGAGAGGGAGGGTGTAGAAGGAGAGGAAGGAGAAAGGGAAGAAATAAAATCTAAGAGGAACAGGAAAGAAAGTTAAAATGAATCATTGTTACTGAGTAGTCTTTCAAATTGCTCTTAACCCTTGCCTGCTATTTTAGTAACTCCTCTAGATGAACACTGATAAATCCTTTTCTCACCTACAAGCAGTATTCTTTGGCAGAAAGGTACATTATTTTTTCCAATTAGGACTATGACACATGGGGACTAAGGGTCAAACTTTGGATTTTGGAAGCAAATTCTCTGCTCTATTGAAACAAATTAACTGCAAAATTATAGGATTAGAAATGTGAATCCATCCAAGATTTTTTAGAAATGACCTGTGGGTTCAACCTGTCTCAATTTCTGTATTTATTTATCTTATATTTGCTGTGTGAAAAGACATCAGACTCTGTTCAGGAGCAGAGACAGGATACAGTGGTACAACAGCAGTTGGAAACTCTAAAGCCATTTATTTTAAGTGGAGAAGGGCTAAATCTATTACCAGGCTTCCTGTAGAGTGAAGCTCTCATCTATATGACTATATCTAATGATTTCAAAACACATCTCATTACAGAGCTCTCTGAATTCCTCTTGAGTTAACTAAATACCTAAAAGCCCCAGCAGATGCAACAGCTATGGGACCAGTTGCCCAACACAAATTCTCTGTTGGTTTGTCTAGTGAGTCTACACTGACGTTGATGACAAGAAGGTATTTGCACACCACTTCAGCATTGATTTTAGTAGTATGCAGAGTCTGTACTTTTCCTATTTCACTTGTTTAAAATATCTTTTTCTGTAGTGTTGAAAATATCCTTGAAACATGAATTTTGTTGAATCCAGTTACTACCTTGTGTTCTATTACATTTAATGTCATAGGACTATAAATTGTTTACTGTCTCATAGTAAAATTTTGGCACAGATATTTATGGCAGAGGTCTTAATCTTTGCAAATCTCCTTAAATGTCTTTTCCTGTACTACATTAAAATAAGCACAGTCCTTTAACTTGTGATGCCTAATAATGATGCTTAAAACAAATATTATCTTCAGATAATTATTTTTTCCTCTTCATTTTCTTTTTTCTATTTCTGATGCATATCTAAGCAAGAGATTTGTAGTGTGCCTGTAAGCTGTTCCATGTTTGCTATTCACTTTTCATGTCAGTCTGGAGAAGGGAAAATGAAGAAAGAAAATGCATCTTCTAATTTAAGAAATATTCAGATAATGGCAAGAATTGTATTTTGTGTGGTAAGCCTTCTCTTACCTGATCCCCTACCCGTCCTGCAGTAGAGGATGTTACATGTTTTTCTAACTTTCTACTACTCAATCTTCTTTAGTTTCCAGTTGCTTTGCAGGTTTGCTTGAGCTAGATCCCCACTAAAATATCAAGTTAAACAGGCAGAAAAAACAACAGGTGAAAATGAAAAGTGAAAAGCAGCAAAGCACTGTGATTTCAAAAAGTCTAAATAGCAGGAAAGAAAATAGAATGTGAGAAATTTCACTATGTTATCAAGTTTGTTTCTACTAACAGTGGCTATTCTGGAACTTCCTTGGCTTGATCTCCCACAGCGTGTAGAGCTGGGGGTCCATAGTGATTAATGGTGGCAGATGTCTCAGTACTCCTTTGGATCTTTGCATCCTCATAGGCAATGTCACCTAAACTCCTTGGCATCCTGGAATCTTATGCAATGAACACACAAAGCCCCCTGCTATTCAGGAACAGTCACTTTTCATAAGCTTCAGTCTTCTCTGTCTTGAAAGTTTGCTTGTGTACCTTTGGGTATGAGCTCTCATCCTCCCATATGCAGTGACTGCCAACCAGACTTTTTCAGGGAGTGTTAGGGGGGAATAGTGGGGTACATGTGCTGCAACCTGGTTCCAGGCTACTAAGGTTTTCAGTTTCTTCAAACAACCCTGCACTGAGGGATCACCATCTTTTGCCTGCACTCTTGATGTACAGTACATTAATCGTGCCCTCCCTAATTCCTGCTTCAAGATAAATCTCTTGCGCTCCCATTATTGGGCTAATTGCTGTGGATTATATGGCAGTCACTTGCTCTTTGGCAGGGAAAGATTAATGGAGGACACTTCCTTTGTTTTGATTTCATTTGCTAATTGCTGTATGGAGAGGTGGTTATGTTAATTCATCCTCTCCCTCTGTTAGATAGCAGGGTTTTGTTTAGCATGTGCTGGGAGAGGAGTAGTTGCCAGGAATCCTAAATGTTTCTTTGTCTCGCTCTGTGGATTTGGGACGGTTTTAGCAATTCATAGACAGAGTGCTTGTATGTTTATATGCTTTTTTCTGTTTCCAGGCATAGGATGTGCTAATTATAGGTGCACAAAATGAGGAATAAAAAATTTTCTGCATTTTTGGTAGGGGCTGAATCATCTGGTTGTTTGTACCTCTGTCAGACTCATGGCAGAAAGTCAGGACCCCACTGAAAAACCTGGGCCTTTTAATTGAGCATGTATGTCACCCTTCTGGCCCCTGGACAGGAGGCAGAGCCTGTGAATGGAGTGTTGTTACTAGCTCTGTTTTTATTAGGTAATTTAAAAAACAACTGTCACCAAGTGTGCAGTTTTCTCAGCTTTAGATAGATACAGTGGTCTGAGAGAGCTGGACAGATAATTAAGCCATTCACACTTGTTAACCAGAAAGGAGTCCAAGCCAGTCACTAGTGAATGAAAATTGCTGCCATCTGTTGCCTGTTCTTTGGCTTTTGCAAAGTGTCTGGATGTCACTCTTTCCTGCTGAGACAGATATTTCCCACTGCACATCTGCAGTCCAGGATTTGTGCTAACTGCCACCCTCACCGCAGCAGAGATGCCTGAGAACAGAGATTTTATTTGAGTAACAACTAAAAGGCATAGTTGTGAGAAATCTGCCCAGTGCCTTCTATAATTTAATTGCTCTATGAATAAATGAGACCCCTCAGTCACCAGAGTTATCAGCCTGACAGTTTTTACTGGACTAAAATTCTTTTGATCCAGTGGCTGCAGCTATTAATTTAGGGATCCAGACATAAAGTCTCTATTATAGAAGACTGCCAGTCTTTTTGCCAAGAAACCTGTCAGCCAGTCCTCTTAGTTAGGGAAAGATGAACAATCTGGCCATCTTTAGATCTGGATGTTTCAAAGACCTTTAAACTGAGGACAATAAAATCAACCATGGATAGTGACAGAAATAATTGTGCTAAACTATTTATGTTTCTGATTGTAGCAAAACGGAAAGAGAGGATATAGTTATCTTTGGATTTATAAACTCTAATGATGATGAATATTATTATGATTAAAATTCCAGTGGAAGCCTGTCTTCACTTTATAAGAATATAGAGCATACTTACCTGCTCCAGACTGTTCATTGTTTTTCTATTGCTATGAAAACATCCTCTTTTTGATAAACTCCTCAGAAGGAAACATTTTGGGGCCTCTCACAATTTTGTTGCTCCATGGTTATTGCTATTGTTTCAAGGTAGGCTCCCTGCATTATGTCACTGGCAATTTCTGCCGTGCCTGCATTACTTTTTGCATCCTTTTTAATCTTCTTCCTATTGCTGTGAGCTTAGCCTACAGAGGATTTTCTTGGCTGAACAGTAAAATTCCACTTCCTATAATGTCCATACTTCAAATAA
Organism: Taeniopygia guttata; assembly: GCF_048771995.1. NCBI lineage: Eukaryota > Metazoa > Chordata > Aves > Passeriformes > Estrildidae > Taeniopygia > Taeniopygia guttata. The sequence continues at coordinate 42,863,551 of NC_133030.1, read as the reverse complement.
CCCTGCAATGTCATATCTGATCTTGGATATTGTTGGATTACAATTTAGGATTCTTCAGGCACTTCCTTGATCTTCTTAAAAAAACCCGTAATTTTGTGTTCAGAGTGCATCCTGTATGAAAATTCTCAAAATTGCTTTGTGTAGGCCTTCAAACTGTATTTCATGTCTCCCAGGAGGATGCTGATTTCAAAAATTTGCCAGGAGGTTTTAAGACACGGCCCTGTTTCAGGTCTCTCAGAAGATGGCTGGGCAGGCTAAGCTCTGCTCTGTTAAAAATAGTTCGATTTGGAGCACTTGGAACTTCTCCCATGTCAGGTTGACAAACTTCAACCTCAAGCAGGTTTCTTGGTATAAGGTAGTCATTGCCTGGAGTGTGAAAAGTGGTTTTCAGAAATCTCTTCACAGCTACTGAGAGCATTAGAATTTACCGCTCATAATGTAGCTGGGAAACCTGCTTTATTTTGCCATGTGTATCACTGCTAGAATGTTTCTGTAATTGCGAGTGAGGGTGGGGGAAACATGAAACATGACAGGATGTTTCATGTTAGAAATGAATTGAGATAGGCTGTGACTAAGAGAGTTTTACAGTGGGTGTCTGAGAGAAGGCCCACTATGAACTAAGTCATGTGGAAATGATTCCAAGACATTTAAGGTATTTTGCAATTCATAATACTTATTATCCATGGCTCTCAAAACACTTTCAAGAAAGGTTAATGCTGTGAGAAGCCTTTAACACAGGGGCTGCTGTTTGCATGGAATTAACTCACAAAATCACAGAATATTGAACAGGGCAAGCTGACTGAGAAATGCGGAGAGGAAAGTTGGTTAGGAAAGAGATGAGGCTCAGGTCCTCAGATGATTAAACAAGCTGCAGTGCAGATGGTACTAATTTGCTCCAAATAAACTGTTTTTGCAGCAGGTGTCCTAGCTCTTAGCTTATGTCTAAACTCTGGCTATTGCTCCCTGCTGTGAACCATCAATGAAGCAATTGCAAGGCTAGATAGCGGAGATTCACTTCAATAGCAGGGAACAATAGCATCAGCACAGCAGGACCTCTTCTACCTAAGAGATGCAACAGTCAGAGGCTGTGAAGACTCTTATGGCCCTAAGAGCAACAGACTGCATTGCCACCATGGCACTGAAGCCATGAAACCTAAAGGTAAAGTAGCTAGTGCTCCCTTGAAACAGCAAAGAAAAAAATGTGCTACACTGACCTAGCGCTTAGCTAGAAGTGGCCTTCATTGTGTACGTGTGTGTGCATCTGATGGTTTAACTGAGATTATACATTTTTAGTGCTCTACTGGAAACATGAGCTTGCAACACACATTGCTACTGGGATTATGGTCTGGCATACACCAGTCATCTGGAAAGTAGTTCTTGATGAAACATCATTAGCAGCAAATTCACCAGGAGAGTGAAAATGATTTCCATAGACCACAGATGAAAACCAATCATGCTAAAAGTATTGGTCCTGGTTCCTGGCAGTTTCTGATAAACTTGAAAGCTGTGTAAAGGGAAAGGGTTCAGGACATTTAGTCACATGTCTCTACTACTTTGCCAGCTGTTGTTAGTTCTAGTAATAACTGATTCCTCAGGGTGACTTTCCTGATCTCCTAATCTTTTAATTAGCCAGAACTGATAACAAGGAGGTGACCTCTATAGACAGGGCAATGGAAATTATACTGAATCCCAAACAGAGGGGAGATTTACACTATTTTAGAGTTAAAAACTGTTATTATTTAAGGTATTGTTTGTTGTTCAGAATGTGGTCTTTCCCCAGTGAAATTAAATACAGGTGGAGGACACAAGCATGCAGCTTTGAAAGACGCCAGAGATAATATTAATGTACATGCTACAGGAAAAGATAATGATAACCCCACGCATATGCACAGTACACAGACATTTTATTTGTACCCTGTGTAGAAGAAATACCACCTGTAGCAATGGATGAATGGGGGCTTTTGACAAAGTCTGCTAATTGCACTGGATGTTTGGACTTCCTCTTCCCATTCCCAAGGCTTGGCAGTATCTGTGCCTTATTAGGCTAGAAGTGCAGGATGTATGGGAAACCCCTTTATGTTATAGTACTTTGTCTTCCCAGGAAAGTTGGTGTCGAGCAGGCAGGAGGCAGACAGGGAACTCAGTGGTGAGTCTTTCATGGCAGGATGTGGAGGATACTAGGAGTTTTGAAATGCGTCTGTGGAGCTTTTGTTTTTCTGCCATTCCTATCAACCTGTGGTTTAAACAATTGTTAAAGCTGTGCTTCCTGCTTGTTTTTAGAACAATAAGCTAGTTGGGTTGTACACATCCAGTGAGGTGGAAATGCCTGTGTGTTAGTTATTTTTTTGATTTACTTACTCATGCAGAGGAGGTAGAGATGACTACATGGGTCCAGTCACTACAGAACCACAAAACAAATTGAACCTTACCCTAAAGCTGTTACAGTTTATATGTAACTGAGCTGATTTTTAGGAGAAAATGATGACTTGTCACAAAGTATTTGAAATACTTGAAGATTCTTCCAGCTCTGTAAAATATATGGAATTATCAATGGAGACTATAATGCCCAGCTGTGCAAAACCTTGGGTGATTATTAGGGCCTGACTATGGGAAATTATTTAGACCACGGTAGTTAAGGGAGCTTAAGCAAAGCAGTTCCATAATTTCCTATAATTTCAGAAGGAATGCCATAAAAAATTAACTTTGTTGCAAAATAAAATTTAAAATTCAGAATGCAGCAAGACAGTATCCTTAATAGAGGCCAGAAGGGTCATATCCATTGATTTTTATTTTTCTCCAGGGGATGTTATCATCTGAGAATACTGTCATGTCCCAAGATGAATTCAGATATAGGGAGTTTGAAAATTCATTTAATCAATCTGTAATTATTGATTTGGTTTCAGAGGGGAATGTATGGTCAGTGAAATAACAGGCTGGCTGTGCTTTCTGTTCTCCTCCCAGAATCTAAGGGAAGCCCATGATAGTCCAAGATTATTGCCAGAATATCTGTCTGGCTGTTTACAAATGACTGCCCTATCTTCAGTGATTCCTGCATTGCAATAAGGAACAAAAAAAGATTTCTCATTCTCATACGTGTTTTGTTCACTTGCTTGAACTCTCAGGAAGAAATCTCCTCCAATACAGCAGCTGGCAGCTGTCCAAAATGGATTATAACCAGAACCATTACCCCAAGAGAGTATCTCCTCTTTCTGGGAAACAGAAAATGCACATCAATCACAAAAGCACACACAAAAGGCAAACCATAAAATGTTAGTAGATCTGACCACAGATGAAGATTTCTGGCCTTGATACAAATTTAACTATGTCATGCAAAATCAGTTCTTGAGCTTCCAACTCATCATAACCAACAAATTCATCTTGGGTAGATGTACCTCTTCCAACTTGTGCAACAGCATAAACCCTACTGTTCTTAAACTGTCTGTGGCTCATTTCCTTGACTGATTCTGCTCCTGTCATCAGTTCATTGGAACAAGTTTACAGAAATAAAAATATGTGGACTGAAAAATGTAGTGCTGACACAGTGTCTAAGTACTAAGTACTTAGTTATCTGTAATAAGTACTAGTACTAAGTAGTAGAAGTACTAAGTTATCTGTAAATGAGTCAACAGAATCCTACAGACCTGTCACATTAAGACTGGACAGATCAGTGAGCCCGAGAGAAGAGAGTACAAAGGAACATAAAATGTCCAACAGAAATTTGCTCACACATATTTTAAGCCAAAAATGAAGAAAAATTCTGAAACATGTAGTGAAAAGATGAGGCTTGTAAACAAATAGAATTGAGGTAAAGAATGGGAGGTGTTGGGAAGGATGAATAAATATAATTGCCTGGCAAAAATTTACAATAGTACAGCCAGGATGAAAACAATCCCCCCTACTGGCTGGACAATGCCCTTACCTACAGATAGGTCCAAAAGTCAAATGGACTGTTGTATCTTACCCCCCAAAATGTATGGTTCATCCCACATCTGTAACCCTCCCCTGAAGCATCAGGTGTCTGTGACCCCATTGGCCCAAGTCTTGTTCCAGCCCACCTTGAAGCCCCCTGATAAGGGGTCTCTGAGGGGCCAGATGCTCTCTTGGAACTTCCCCTCTCTTAGAACTTCCCCTCTCTTAGAACTTCCCCTCTCTTGGAACCCCCATCCTCTTGGAACTTCCACCCTCTCCTAGAGCATCCTCTCTACCCCTTGTCTCTCCCCTTCCTCACCCCCTCAGGCCTTGCCACGTGCTGCGTCTGGCAGCTCCAGGCAGGACCTTTCACCATCCCTAATAAACCTGATATTCTAAGAGCAGCCTTCAGAGATCTCGTCTCCATTCATCCAAACCGTCCTGGAGTCCAGTGCTCCCTACAGGGAGGGAAATATACCTACTTATACTGTAAGGAAGTTATAAGGGAAGGGAACAGCAGATTCTTCAGTAAATTAGAAGGATGATATTAGCTGAGGGTATCACTACATCTTTTTCAAGTCACATGGACAAAGCATCAAACAGACAAAAACTTCTTAAAGACTAACAGTGTGAGATCAGTCTGCACAAAAGAGGAAAGAGTTCCCAACAATCAATGTAACTGCTAATAAAGTAGCACAGCCTAAATATATTTAGACTTCATTTAAGCATCAGCTAAAGTGCTTGCACATAGATAATATGGACAATGGGATCTCTAGGTGAAGAATCTGGGGTCTGCAGTAAAAGTGAATGGTTCCAGTGAGGAACTCTGAGTGTCTGTTTTTACAGAGCACTCATCTTCAAAATGTTTTGATCTGACATTCCTGTCAATTAAAAAAAAAAAAAAAAAAAAAAAAAGAGCATGCTCCGCAAAGCCTGGGAGTTAGTTCCTTAATCTGCTAAGGTCTGAAGGAGTTGCCTGATTTTCTTAGCTGATGCACACCCCTTGCTTCAGCTGGGATGAAACCCAGGGTGGGCCACGCTCTGATGGAGACACCATAAGGCCACAGGAGACACTAGGGAAGAAAAGTAAACTAGATTGGTATCCCCAGAGAAAATTCAACTCAGTGCTTAGATACCCACTGCTTGAATTGATTCTCGGAGTCCCCTGCCATTGTTCGGGTGGATGTTTGCTGGGAAGTGTTTTCACTGTTCTTGGAGTCTATGGAGGAATGAAAATTATTTGTTCTAACAGATAATAGTTTGGACACAAAAATAACCATTTCCATCTGGCTGTAAAATAAGGTACTAAACCTTTCATTAGAACACTTATTTTTGATCTAAAATATTAAATCATTCAACCTGTTGACTATTAAAAGCTTGACAGTTTAAGATACAGAATCAAGACATTTCTGGAAGCTGGAATTTTTCTCTCTATAAACTGTTCTAGTCTTAGACATGTATAATTTGTAATTTTCCAGTATGATTTGAAAAATGCAGTTCTTAATGTTTTTTTTTTTACTCTGTTTAATAAAATTCATGTATTTTTGAGTTATGTGATGGCATATTTAATGATTAGCAATACTGTGATTTCATTTTAACTGCCAGCTATCTGAAAGATGCATCTAAGTGATTTCAATGGCTCCTTTTTAGCTGTAGCAGTCTGGGAGTTCAGCCTATCAGGTAGCAAAAGTTTAATTTCCAGTGTGTTTACATGCCTAGGCAAACCCCTTTTTCTTGTCTTTCCTGTGTGCCAGGGATCAGGAAGAATGTTAGTACTTAGTAAGATTTCTCAGTTGTCTGGAGTAAAGAAAGGAAATGGCCTCTGTATTTGTTCTTCTTAATTGACTTCTGTTTTCCTGATCAGAAGTTTAAAAATCCATTGCAAATCAAGAATTTTCTCACTGTTGAGCAACATGTAATTCCAGGAAGATGAATGTAATCCATCAGATTAATTCTCTTCTTCTTTGGATTAACAAGTTTAGCTAAAATAGAATTTCTTAGTCCAAGAGTTTGCAAGGTTATATGGATTCAGTATTCAATAAGATTGAAGACTTAAACTGAGGAACAGGAAATATGATCGTAAATCTATTTTAATCTTGTTCAAAATTTTAAATTTCTATGGAAATACTGATTTTACTTTGGTGTTCGTTGCCTTTTAAAATTTTATTTATTTATTTGCAAATATATACATGCTGGTATACTCTGTATAATATAGTTCCCCTGACCAAGAGGATAGATTATACCTATACTAGTCTGAGTCAAGCAATAGTGTAATTTAATGTGCACCCATTTAGGATCCTAATTTTTGCATTTTATTATACTAAAAGAATCATAGGTTCATTTTTTATCAGAAGATTAATTTGTGTCAAGGTCTATTTGGATTGAAATTAAAATTCAATTAAAATGCACAAATAGGTTTTTTTTGTTTGTTTTTTTTTGTTTGTTGTTTGTTTTTTTTTAAGTTTTTTTTTTTGTTACCTATCCAGTTGGGGGTAGTTTTACTTTAAGCTTAAGAAAATATTTTTTACTGAAAACTGAGTATTAAAAATCCATCTATACTTAGGGAATTGAACAGGTTGTTTCTGTCTGTTCATGTCTTTTTGGTATTTTAAACTAGCTTAATTTCCACTCTCACATGTTATTTTTCTCAATATTTTGTAAAAGAAAAAGAAACTTTCCTGGCTTTTCAGCTCCTAGTTGATTTTTCAGCTTTCAGTGAACAAGTCTTTGAACTGAACTAGTTGAATAAACCAAAACATTTCCCTGTACTAAGAAAAAAGGCTCCCGTTCAAAATAAGATTCCTTATCTTTTAACAAGCCATGAATCTAGAAGTTTGGACAGTGGGTTATGTGAATTTAGTGGTTTGGTTTAAAGTGCCAACTGAGAGCCTATACTACTTGCTTTTTTCAAGTTGATGTTTAAACAGGTTATTTAAGAAAAACCCAAAAGAGAATATGCTTCTGCACTTCAGCTGCTTTGGTTTACAATCCAACAGAAGTTTAAATTACCTTTGTAATGTTTCCTGCATGTCCAGTGACAGCAGCAGTGGCTGATAGAGGAGCAGGTACTGAGTAGGTTACATGCATACATATTATGCTGTAAACAGTAAAAATGTAATGTCCCTCCCACTGCTACTGAAAGATAGGTATTCATAATTTCATTATATTCTTTCTGCCTAGAGGTGAGTGTACTTTTTCTAAGCTAATTCCAGTTTTTTTTTTTTTTTCCCTCTTCATTGTGGAGCATGAGAATAAATTAAGGAAGCCCATTACACACTGAAAGTCTTGGTTTGGTCAAAAATTAGATTAGAATTAGGGTGAAGGTATTCAGGTACTAAATGGTACAAATCCTGACTTGTAAAGCCAGCCCTAGACTGACTACTCCAGTGTCTCTTCAGCTATTCTAAGAAGATGAATCCTGTTCATTCAGAGAGGCCATGTTCAGGTTTTCTTAAAATGCAGCCTGCATCATCCTTTGCTTTTTGTCACCTGTAAGGCCATCCTCTCGCATTATCAACTGAATTTAGTTTTATTTTCTCTCTCTTTGTAAATTTCTGCTGCCAAACAGTTGACAGCAGGACCCAGCCATGAGTATTGTGGAGTAATCCCAGGAGATGAATGGCTGTCCGTCTGTTTCACACTGGAATGTCTGTACTCCTGTGCCTGGGGTACCTGCATTGTGCTGTGAACCCCCTCATCCTTCCTTCTGGGTTCCACTTTTGTCCAGGGAGCCTTCCTGCTTTCAGGCTGAGTACCCCCTGTGAGTATGTAACTTTGGTTTATTTCTTTTTCCCACAGCTCCCTTTGAATTCTCTCATTTAATGCCTAGAGCTCTTTTTAGCCAGCTATTCAGTCAGCAAAATTTATGGCTACAGAAACCCAAAAAAACCCCACCAAAAAAACAGCCCACAAACGTGTTCTCCCCTCTCTCCCTACTCCCAGAAGAAAAGCCTGCATCCTTTGCTATCTTTCCTACGGGAGGGCTCTTTGGAGAGGTCGAAAACGGGGAGCTTTCGCCATCCTTCATAATGGAGTTGTTGAAGCCTTTTTATCCAAAGCAACAACCCCTCTTTACTGCGGTTTTCACTGCTGCTTAGAAGCACGGCAAAGCTGGGGCCGTGCGCTCCCGCTGCCGAGGAGGAGCGGAGGGGGCGAGCCCCGCTCCAGGGCCCCTCGCAGCGAGGGCGCGGAGCTCTGCTCGGGGCCTCTGCCCACGGGGCGGCGCCAGAGCTCCGCGCTTGGCTCGGCGGGGCCGCGGAGCCCCCACAGGGCTGCGGGCAGGGCCGGGGTTCCCCGGGCCTGAGCTGGAGTCCCGCTGTTCCGGCCGAGGGGCGCCTGGGGGCAGGGCCGGGGTTCCCGGTGCCCTCTGTGGGGCCCCGCTCTGCCGGCCGGGGGCGCCTGGGGGCAGCGCTGGAGGAGCAGGGGACACGGGAGCCGCTGAGGGCCGCGCCGCTGGGCTTTCGCCGCTTCCTGGCGCGGCGGTCCCGCGGCTGCCCCGCTCTGCTCCCTGCGGCGTCGCAGGTGCCGGGCGGGGGGTAAGGGGATGCTGCGAGCTCCGGCTGCAGACCTGCATTTGTTACCCGGCGGCTCGGCAGAGAAAAGCCGGATAGCGTAGCGTATCCTCTCTGGGAGGTTTGTCACGTCGCCCCACACAGTACTCGGATGCTGCCCTCAGCCACCACCATGTCTCAGGGCACCAACCACCTCCGGCCAATCTCTTCTGCATCGTGTTTTGATGCCACATTTAAAAATTACTCAGAAATCTGGAAGAGCTTTTCAAAGTAATGTCTTTAAACAATCTTCCTTTTCATCTGAGATTGGCAGACACTTAGTGAAGACCAGTCCAGGATCCCAAGGGGTGAAACAAGTGTGCAACCATTTTATATTGATTATGGTACAGACTCTTAGAAATATATGTGGTGTGAGTCTGGCCTGCGTTACTCCTGTAGCTCTACGGGATGACAGGTGGGACAGCCTGATTCTGCACGATGTCTGAATGTGATAGAGCATATGCATATGCATATGGGCTGCTTTGGGGACCAGTGCATACTGGAAAGTAAAGTGGACATCTTTGAAAATCACTGTCTTATGGTTTCCCTCCATTAAATGCCACCATTTTGCTAAACAGAGATGTAGGGAAGCTCTAGTGTGCCTGTTGCCACCAGTTTAGTGTACAGCAGCTAGCATGGTGACAAGGCACAAGGACGTGCTGGTGGATGGTCTTGTAGGGCAAGGTGGCAAGGGAATCCTTGATTTCAGTTTGGAGCTGTGTAGGGAACTGATCAGACCTTTGCATCTGAGGGAGGTTGAATAGAAGACAAGCTAACATAAAATGTATTGATAAAAGTGTTTCTATTGCATGAAAAAATGTTGGTGCTCAGGCTCCACAAGTCACAAGCCCACAAGCTCTGTCTCCAGTGACATTGCCCAGATGGTGCAGCTCAGAACATCAATGTTCCTGCCGGTGCTGGCGAACAGGCTAAGCTCAGAGCTGGCTTTAGCCCACTGTATTCTTTGGCTTCTCCGATCTAAGTTGCTCTGTGGATCATGAGGGATTGTGGGATCACCTGGGAAGAAAACCATCCCTGGACACTAGTGGAGAGTGTAAAAATAGATAGCATGTTAGTGAGAAAGCAGCTTAGAAGTTGTGGTATTGAAGAGTGCATACTCGTACTTGCTTGCATAGAGGTTGATAGCTCAAGCAAGGGTGTGAGTGGTTCCTGTAACATGTCCAAGCACCACTGCCCTCTGTCTGTCTTGCTTTCTGTCTCAATGGAAGGTTTTGTTCCCAAATCCTTGCTATATTGCCATGTAGTAACAGATGGTCATGGAAATGCTGAGTATTCAGATGCAGCAGAGTAATATAATTATTTCATCTCTTGATGTAAATGCAAAAAGCTGCAGAGACTACAGAACTGAGGAGTGGGAAGGGCAGTTTGGGGCTTCAAGCTTCCTATAGGAGCTACCTGATGACACCAGTCTATAAAGTTTTGAAGCCCCCCAGGAAACTGAGAAACATGCTGAGAGACTGAAGTCCAGAGTATAGGTTTCTATTCAGGGGATAAATCTCGCAGAAAACTCTTTTGCTGTCTGGCGCATGAACCCTGATATCTTGCAATCCTGTAGTGTCTTTCTCAGTGCATCCTAAAGTACTTAGCTAAGTTTTTAAATGTCCCACTGTCCTACTATTTGGTCCAGAGTTTAAAGTCCTGACTGACTGATGGGGGCCCCAGGGCATAGAACGAGGTTACAGGATTGTTGCAAGGTCATTTATTAGCTCCCATTTGCTGGCTTAAAACTTTAAAAGGTTTTATAAAGCTTCGGAGCTTAAATCCCTTTTCACTTCTCTGTCTCTGTGATTTTCACCTTTATTTTTTTAATGCAAACTTGTTAAATCTCCTATGGGCAGCCTTTTCTGTTTGTAGAAGATCACATAATCTAACTCATGGTGGGAGGAGGCTTCCAAAGCTGTACATGCTAGACAAAAATCCTGCTGAGTTTTGTGTATTTATTTAACCTCTGCAGAACCTGACACATGCAAAAAATACTTTTGTCCTATGTCTGAAAAGAGCAGCGTGTTTGAGAGCCATGTGAAGATCCATTGGTGCTTCTGGTTCATTAGTTACCACAAGTGAGTGTTGAACAACATTCAAAATGAGAAAATCCTTTTAAAGAAACAAATCATGGGTCTTAGGAAATCTCTGAATTACTGATACTAGCTTTTGTTCCATTTGGGAATTTCTGTACTGTTTCAAGGACTGTAGGATCACCTGGAGAAGATACACCCTGGATACAGAATGGAAGACAGCAAGGGAGGCTGCAATTTCCTATTTGTACTGTTTGGTGGTGCCTTTGGGAAAGACAGTATCACCACATATCTCTTCTCATGCACTTCTCCCATTCCCAGCCATGCTGTGACTGCATCATGCCCTGCCTTTGTATGCCAGAAGTCAAAAAAGAACAAGGGAGTAATGGGAAATCTGATATGGAAGTCAGTTGCTAAAGAATAGGGATATAATTAATGCCGGTCGACATAGTTTTATGGAAACTAGGTCTTGTCAAACAAACTTGATCTCAATAATGTAATCTCAAAGAATAGACTGTTAAAGGCAATTGTATAGATGTGAGGTACTTATACTTTCATAAAGCATTTGACTTAGTACTGTGTGATAGGCTGGCTAAAATTTTAGTATTACATGATATCAGTAAAGTGCCTGTAAAATGGATTAGGAACTGGTTAGTGAAGAGAGCTCAAAGGCATCATTTGTGGGAAGTATCATTGAATGAGAGAGTGTCCAGGGGATTTGGCAAGAACTGATATCAAGTTCAGTGCTATTCAACAGGTTTGTCCATGATTTAGAAGTAACTATCAACCACAGCTGAGTGTTAAGTTTTGCAATGTCACAAGATAGGGTGATAAATAATGAGGAAAACTATAATATAAAGTGATTAGCATCACAAGGAAAGTTAATTCTACCAAAATGAGTATTAGCAGTCTTGTTCAAAATAATACACTTGGGAGCAAGTATCTTTCAGTCCTCCATTGTGTAGCTTTATATTAAAAAAAAAAAAAAAGCTATTGCATTCCTTTAAGTTGACCACAGGATCAGGAAGTGGGAGTGCTCTGTAACCTACGTATATGGCGCTGACAGACTGCCAGCAGAATGCTGCATATACCTCTAGTTTGTAGTTCTTAAAGGAAAATAGAAAAACTGAAGAGATCAAAACAGAAGAACCAAGATGATTTGGAATGAGAAAATACATCTGAGTTTCAAAAACATTGAGAATGGTAGTGCAGAATTACCTTAATAGAGAAAAAATGCCAGGTGCACTTTTACTCCCCCCATGATCAGAGGACCCTTTCAGGACAACAGGAGGGAACATATGGAACCTAGAACAGTTTCTATTAAAATTGGTAGAGAAATTTATATTAAAATAAGGTACATTTCTTTCAATAGGAGAATGAACAAATATTGGAACGACTTAAAAGGATGCTTTTTGTCTTGCATAACCTCAGCATCTCCCCAGTGCCTTAATGAAAATTCATTTTCACTCATTATCATTCAGATCAAAGTGTAATTTTGTGGTCTGAAATATACAAGAGGGCATCCATATGGTCTTCACTCCTTTAAGTATGAATCCATGAAATGAACACAATGCTAAAATTTCCTGTTGCCTAAGAATCATCTTTGTCTTTGCATCATATGATGTCACAGGCAGCCCTTCAGTGTTTCACTGTGCCCATAGCCAAAGAGAACAAACCACATGACCAGCTGATGTATTACATATATATGTATATATATGATGTACATATATATATATATATATATAAAAATGTACATATATATATATAAAATGTACGTATATATATATAATGTACATATACATATATAATGTACATATACACACACTCTATATCTGTATATAACTTGCAAAAATCCATCATTCTTCTATCTTGTGCTCCCAAGCCACAAGTGTGTTTCCAGCCTTTTGTTACTAACAGCTTAGGCTACATTTCCAACCTGCTGCCTTAAGTTGTCTTGCTAAGTCAGGCAGCCTGCTGTATTCCAATCTTGTTTTCTGCTCCCCTTACCTACACCTAGAGCTCCTGACTGGTCTGAAGACTTTGGTCCATACTGCTCTATTTCCCTCTTCCTCAACCTAGAATTTAGGTAGGTTGCCTTCTCTACTGGTAGGAGTCAATGTGGGGAGCTGTGAAAAACTAAAAGAGTGCTAAGGAAATCTCAGGAGGTCCAAGTAAGAAGATGCTCTGCTGTGTCCCCTTTCTTTGCAGTTATGAGTCTGGAGATCCAAGGCAGGGGCAATACTGGAAATACTCAGAGGCCTTGGACAAAATAAGCAAAGAAGGGAACAGGTACATGAAGATATGAGATAGAGGAAGCAGAAAGAACTGTATGAGGAGGCTGATAGGAGGTCTTTCTAATACAATTTTTTTTTATTGGAAGGTTTCAGGAGAATAAGAAAAATTGTTTGCAGCCAAAGCTGCAGTTTTGAAAACCCAGAGACTTTATGTGTCTGTCTCATGAAAGAACTGCAACACCCTCCCCTTTCTTTCTCCTAATGGTCATGGGCATGTGTCCTCTCCTCCGGTTTTGTGCTTCCTGTTGGGTTGGGTTTGCTGAGCTCAGGTAACAGCCGATCCTGCTGTAAATACTGATGCTGAGTTCCTGGCAGTACCCCTGCGTTCCCACAGTGGTTGTGGCCAGGGTTAGTGACCCTTGCAACAGCTGTGTGCCCTTTACCCTTGCCTTCATTGTCTGTAATGGCACTACCACTGATTTAATAGCATTAATGTTTAAGCCTCTCTCAGATCTTTCTACTTCTATTGGCCCTCTTCTTTTATCTTAATTTGGTTGGAAGAAATGGCAGTTTTTCCTAGAGCAACTTTGCAGGTGGCAAAGAAAGCAATGCGTCTGTGGCACAGAGCAAAGCCTGCCAGTGTCTCTGTGGATGAAGTCTTTTTCTCAGGTAGGTTTCATGTTCTCAAATCCGATGACTTATTTTGCGAGTCATATTTTTTTCTGTTCCATGTGTGGTTAAATCAGCACTCTGTAAAGCTTTGTCAGAGGAAGAGAAAAATATTTGGCTTTTAGGATAGACAGTATCGAGCTGGTCAGGATTCTTATGTGGGATACTGCAAATATTTACTGCAGCAAATCTGGGCTAGACTTTTCCACAGACTAGTGCAGCTGTAGGACTGTAGCAGCTGTAGGACTGAGCCCTTGCCAAAGAAGCACTTACTAATTCACACAGAATGAAAAAGTTCCAACAGGATAGACTGTTCTCAGAAGGAGAAATTACACCATTCAAGGTATTCAGCTATGCTGAGGAGGAGCTAAAGTAAGTTTCAGGTCTGGAAAAGTAGACTGGGAACTCAAGCCCAAATCCCTTAAGGTCTCCTTCTACATGCAGGCTTCTGTGCTGCCCAATTTGGGCAATCTGGGGAGCCTTCTTTAGAAAATGTTTCCTAAAGACAGTCAGTTCCTGCAAAACATGTAGATTCAACAAACTGAGTATCTCCCAACAAAGCTGGTTATGCCAAAGACACAAGGAAAAGAACTCCACAGCACATAAGCAGTTCTGTGGATGAGATGCTGACAAGTAGGTGGAGAGGGAGATGTTAAGAGAGAGAATTAGATAGTTGCCCAAGCAGACTTGTGGCAACTACTTAACCTGTGTCTCTCTTTTGAGTTCTTGCAACTGTCTTTTGTGTTTGGTGTTCAGCATGTGGCAAATGAACCAATTTTATTTGGAACCATAGGGAAGATTGGGAGGTGTAAATCATTCTCTATGCAGTTTATGCCTGCAAAATACCATACTCCCTTACCAGTAGGAATGGAGCTGTGTTTTGATGTGTGGTGCTTTTATATGCAGACATGATCTTTGGGATTTTAGCCTGTATGGAAACAAATCCTACCATTACATTTGCTCTACTTTTCCTGTTTTCAGCGCTGTTGTTTTGGAATAGTTCCTAGGACTGTTTATTTCAGATTCATGGCTGCTTCTTTGTGCCCATTTGGACTGGGGCTACTAATCAGTACTATCAAAAGATATCTGAGCAGGTCTTTAATTCACCACCTTACTCTTCCTAGAATGATTGTGGTGCTTGCTTGTAACTGGAGGGATGTGTTCTCTCCAGGCCCTTGGTATTGCATCATGTAAGTGCAAGGTCATTTCTACAGCACTGGTTTTCATCCAGCTCCACTACTGCTTGTAAAGCATTCTCTAATAACTGCTTGGCCTTTGGAATGAGACAGTCTCAGTCTGTTGCCAGTGGACATCTGGATCAGAGTCACGGCTGGCATTGACAGCCCCTTGACAGTAGTCTTGGCAAAGAGGTCAGGAGTTGAACAGACCATTAGATAATTAGAATATACTCCAGTGCCTTGCAATCAAAGATCCTAAAGAAATGGATGCAGAGGGTCCTCTTGTACTCAACGAAGTAATAAGTCCAAAGGAGTAAAAGTGGCTCAAAAAAAGTTTTGTTTTCTCTGACACAAACCCCTGTGTGTATGGCAAGCTATTGCCAAGTTTCCTGACCAACTACTGTCTCTCCTAAGGGGTCTTGCAAAGCCAGGAGATTTATAGAAGACAGGCCTGGATCTTTCTGTGGCTTTTGCACCATCCATATAATGGTTAAATGTTTCAATTGCAGAGTTTTCCATTGCTGGTTGAGGAATCAGAGAGAGTATAGTTTGAAAGTGTAAGGTGAACTTTAAGATCTTTTTCTCTCTTCTCCAGGTTGAACACAAAAGAGTGGAGGGTTTATAAGTCTGAAAATCTAACATTGAAGTTGTTGGTTTTTGAGGAAACGAAGGGGATGGGAATTGATCACAGCATCGGTATTCATCCTTTTTTATTTTGCCAGTATTTCTAGCGAGAAATCTCAACATTTACCATTTCCCCTCTACCCTCTTTCTCTCCTGTGAAACTGAACAAGATTCATAGCTGGGCCTACACACTTAGAGAAGTTTGAAACTAACACTGTAAATTGAAGCTGGATTTTCTTTAAATATTTTTTCTTAGCAAAGACATTCCTAAATCAAAGGTGTTTGTGTCAATTGTTTGCAGGTCCTCAGATAAAGTGTAATGAAATATAAAGTCACTAGTCAGCAACAGCCTGTCTGAATGACCTTTAGTGAGGCTTTGGTGCAGAGTGTTTTAAGCCTTTGTCTCCAAAATCAGAGCCTTTGCCTGTGCTGTGTTAGCACCATTTCATAGCCAGAATTTGTATGAAGAAACTAAACACCTTATTAGTGTCTGGTAACATGCAGAAACCCTAATCCAGAGGGAGGCCTGACTAACAGGCCCAAAATTTATTTGGAATCATAGGTCAGGACACTCATATTAATTATGATGTCGAACTGTTTTGGCAGTAGTTTGTAGTGCACTTTTCTCTCTGCATCAGTCCTGTGATTTATTTCCTTTCCTGATGGTTTTGACTGATACAGAAACTGCTAACAGATTTCTGCAGGGAAGACTTCACACTCCAGATAGAATCACCTCCCAAAATGAGTATCACTTTTGTTGTTACAGTGACCTGTGACAGAGACATTATTTTTACTTTAATTTGTGGCTTTTAACAAGGGAGTGAAACAGATTTCAGGACTGTAGTTCAAACAGGTATGCATGTAGAATATTTTTCTCACATGAATCTTGCTGAGTTTCCCTCATTCTTGATTCTCTCTGCTGTTTGTCACATATCATTTCAAGAGGTAGCTCCATCTCTGACTGCAGCTATTCGTTATCAGCCCCTTTGCTTTTACCACTTCCATTTGTAATTTAAACACCCTAATTTAATAGGTTTGTCTCATTATTTTGATTAATCATATTAACTCATATTAATTAAGAGATGGATTTAGGTAATGACAGAGGTTAATGGAGTCAGTTTTCACTTTCCCCTGGTTTTTCAGGGAAGGGGGGACTTCGGTAGAAGGGAAAATAGAAAGAGAGACTAGAAAGAGTGAAAAAGAGAAACTGGTGGGGGGGAAATCTCAGTTAGCAATCAGAAATTCCCTGCTAATTGAATGTCTGATTTTATTAATGATGAAATTTATAAAGGTCCTTAAGAAAAGAAAAGAATTTAGCCAGTTCAGCAGTTAAGTGGGAATATTAACTAACTCCAAGATAAAAGTTAAAATATCCATTTTCTTTTCTTTTCTCTAGTTCTTTAAATAAAAAGCTCTCTTTGACACTTCATCCCATTAGAGCTTTAGCTTCCTTTGCCATCCATTGCTAAGTGTCTGGAGACTATGCAGAGAATGTAATGTCCTATGTGATTTAAGAAATGCTGACCCTGGAGGGCAGGAAGTTAATACATGGATCACCTTAGTGCTTATTTTCCTTGGTGCTTGCTCTCTGATGAGGCTTTGGTAAGTGGAAGAAGGTTTCCATCTCTGCCCTACACTCTGTCACGCTGTTTTCCTGAGGCTCGAGAGAACACAAACCCCGAGCAGGGTGTCAGATCCAGACTGAACTTTGTGTTGGTGCTGTGGGCTACCATTTCCATGACACTAGTAACATTCCAATAGTAATATTTTTGTAAGAATGGTAACAAATTATACAAAATATAGAGACTTAACCATACAGGAGCAAAATCTTTATGCAAACCCTAAATTAATAAACACAAGTAAGCTCTTTATACAATTTGTCATAAATCTGACTCAAAAAAATTAGAAGAAAAAAGTTGTTTTGTGAACCAACCATTAACAAAAATATTTTAACAAAGTTGACAACTTTGTATACGCTCTTCTAGCAAATGTTGCTGTTGAAATGTGGTACCCATAGGTGACTTGTGAAAGGTAGCCAGTAAAGTTTGTAAGACCAGGTTCTAGTCTGAAGTGCAGTGCACTGTCAACCCAAAGATTATAGGGCAATAAATTACAAAGCAAAACACCAGGAACATGGTGACCATTTCCTGTAAAGTGTTTGGGGAAATACCCTTTCAGTGCACCCAGTTGTAGTCATTGCACTTCTGTTAAATTGGTGGAATAGCCTATCTGTGGAAGGACACACAGTACCTCTTGAGTATCCAGATTGTGCATGGGTGGGACAGTCCCTTGCTCTCAGCTACTTTAAAGTTTGCACATAGACAATCTCATATGAGTTTTAATTTCATCCAGCTGAAGTGCTAATACCTAACTTGACTGCCACTCGGAAAAAAAATTAATATTTATTCCAGAAGTTGATTATTTTCGGATTGCAGAAATTGAAAGTGGAGTTTTTTCCATAATCAGTATTTCAGAGTGGGTGAATGAGACACATTTTTGTTCAAAAGATACTAGAGAAGTTGAAATCTGATAGACTAAAGACTGACTGACCTTTTTTGTGACTTTGATGAGAGCATCAAAAATCAATTTTGGTTTATGTATGATGTTCCAGAACAGGTAAAAAATATACTACATTTCAAGATTGTTGGCAGCTCAGAAATGTTGACTGTCTGTTTCTATGAAGGCAGGACACACTATAAAATTAACCTTTTATTTGTTGTTATTTTGTTTAATCTTTGCTTAATATAAGCATACTTCAAGTAAGGAATGATTTCTGTGCAAAATGGCAGGTGTCCTGAACAGTGGAGAACCACAAGTTTGAAAGATCCAGTTGGTATTTCCAGTTTAGTATCTTTTGGCTTGCATATAGAGCTATAAGCCTGTAGGACTTGTATTTCAAAAGCATGAGGTTCAGAAGAGAGAGAATGCTGGGTATGTACCATTAAGGGACTTCAGAAATAGATGACTGGAAGCATCTGAATGCAGCCTGACATTATGAAATGACCCAGCAAAATTTCACTAAATTGGGAATTAGAACAATATAACTGGCAGCATGTTTTTGTTCAGAGAGCTAAGGTCTTGTTCAAGCAGGGAAAGCCTCTCAGGCAGACTTTGTCTCTGTGGAGTCTTCCTTTGTGGTTACTGACCCATCACAGCTTCCTCACTACCTGGGAGTATTTCTAAAACGCCAGTCTCTGAAATTCTGCTTTCCCTTGAAGAATTCTTATTTTATTAAAGCCTGCAAAGCTTTTATCTCTTCAGAAAAGCTTGAAACAGTGGAATATTAATGGCTCAGAAAATGTAAAAGCCTGACAGGAAAATACAGTACATGTATATGGATGTGTGTATATATAACATTCAGCAGTACCTTGTAATGTTTTAAGACATTTAGAAGATTATTTTGGAAACCAACTCACACTTGAAGTCTTTCATTTAGCGAAACAGTTAATGATCTCAGTGAAGGTTCAGATGGACAGGATATCAGGTACAATATTTTCATTGCAGTATTGGGAGGACCGAAATACTCCTTTTTTGAGATTCCTAATGGGTACCATTTGAATTAATAAGTGTCTAAAGGGCAAGTTTGAAAAAAAAACAACTTGACTTTAAAGGTTGCAATTTTTTTTGCACTCCATCATTATGGTTTGAGGTAGAGATTTTTTTAAATTACAGTAGACATACAACTAGAGTTTCGCATACTGAGAAAAAGTACTAAAAAGGCAAAAGCAGATTATACTACTGGACTCTGACTACAAATAAAGGTTGAAGAAAAAAAGAGCACAGGAAAATTGTATAAACAGGATATTTTTCACCTAAATAAACCCTGTGGTCATTTAATCCTGATTTTTTTAATGTTGAATTTACACCAGATGAAAGTCAGTGGAGTTGCTGCACAGTGTACAGTAGCACAAGGTTAGAACCAAGTGCTGTATCATAAAATATTACATGTAAGTGTGTACATGCTTCTTTGTGGGTGCACTGTATCTCTTTGTCTATGCATATTCAAGTGTATATATTTCACATCTGCTGTCTGCATAATTCACTTCCAAACCCAGCATGCGTTCATTTTCATAACTTTTTATTCTATTACAATATTAATGGGACTATCAATGGGAAAGGACAAGAGAAGCATTTTTAATGTTTATCTGACAGTTGCAAATTTCACTTGAGGTTGTTTACTGGGATCTGATTGTTGGCAAAGAGGAGTAGGAAAGGCAGCAAGATGAATGGGATCACAGGAAGAAGAGATGTATTTATGGGTCCTCTTAGCACCATCTAAGAGTAATAAAAAGTCCTGTTTTACCCCTCCTTTACCCAGTCTTCAGTTTAAAACACCAAAAAATGAGGGATTGTTTTAATTAACTTCTATTTAATCCAGGTGGCCTGTTCAAAGTGAAACACATTGCATTTAAATATGTGAAAAATAGGTTTACATGTATATTCTCATCCAGTATCTTTTCCCTAGTGGGAAAAATGCCTGCAAATAAGAGACAGTTTGTGGACTTGTGGATGAATCTACAATGTGATGTCAAACTGTGCACCAAATTACTGCCGGAGCTTGTCTTTTTTTGACCTTCAGTTCTTGGACTATCCTAAGTGAGGCTTATTTTTTTGTGAGAAGAGCTAAAGATTTTCCTGATTTTTCTCTGCAGTTTTATGAACTTGGGTATTGCACATCCAAATTTTCTGTTTTGCAAAAAACATTACCTCAGGAAAAAAAAAAAAAAAGGGCAAAAAAAGAGCCCCCAAAACAACAAAACCAACAGACAATCTTGGAATTCCAATTGTGTGTTAGTTTATATTTTAAAGTGTTTGAGTATGAGTTTTTCAAGTAGAAGTTCAGAGTGTCTGACTTTCCATGGGCCAATGTTTAAGACCAGAATCAGAAATGTATAGACTACAGATAGCACAAAAATGGTAGTGTGGTAGCCTGAGAGTATTGTATTCTTCTCTGGTCACTTCTGTCACAGACTACTGCAGTAATAGAAGAATTTCAGAGCTGAGTAGCAGGTTAAGTAGTTTGGAAAAACAGGCTGTTTATGTGTAGTGGTAGTGTGAGGGAAGAGTTTTATTTTTTCGCACAAAATGAAATAAATTTTAACTGGTTATGTAGATTTGAACTGCTAAATTCTCCTTCCTGGGAATCACATCTCATGTGGTTCTCTTGCTGCTCTTCTCATTAGGCTGGGCTTTTATGGTTGACTCTGTCTTCTTTGATTCACCTTGACTGCTCCACTAAGAAGCTTTTGTGAGGACTTAGGCCACCACTACGGAGCACTATGGCAGATTTTTTCAAATAGAATATATGAAGTTTCTACAGGAAGCAGAAACTTTCCCCAAATTGTATTTATGTCAAAGGTTATTAATTTGGAAGAAAGCTTGCAAGAACTTTCAATTGTCAGTGTATAAAATAATAATTGTCATAGTACGCAGTACATGAATTCTTACTGTGTTTTATCAGTGGGGAAAAAATAAATTTGGAAAGGGACAAATACAAAACCCTTGAGAGGGAAAATCAAACAGCTGTACAAAATGGGGTAATGGATGACTTCTACCATTTGCTGTCTTTTGGCAAAGCAGTTCTCAGACTGCTCAAAGAGTTAGACTGCTTTGTCCTGCACTGAAAGTACTGTGGTAGAAATAGCTGTATCACAGATAGTACATGGAAAAGACAGCTTGGATGGGTAATGAGGGAATTTGACAAGGAATCAGTCAACCAAAACAGTGACCTCTACAAAATGCTGCTGTGAGCCTGCCTGATCTGTGAGCATTTGGGCTGGGTTGTTTCGGTAGGAATTTCTGTTTCTAGCCTGTGGTCCTGCTTTTTCTGGATCCCTCTCTTTCCCATTCTGTGAGCTGGGGAGAGCCGTGGAGGCAGGCAGTGATAGGCATGCACACAGTTCAGCTGCTTGGAAAACTGTCATGTGGGAAAAAGGGGGGAGGTGAGAAAATGCTTCACTGCTGGTTGTGACAGGGATCCCAGAGAGACACAGAGACATCAGTGGAGTCTACACATCACTGCCTGCTAACTCCACTCACTGTTTATCAACTACCAGCACTAATTTCTGTTCAGTGTTATGTTTGGGTTAATTACAGTTAGGTTCCTTTCAGTAGTTAGGTTAATTACAGTTGTGTATTCCCTGTTGTCACTGTCCCCAAAAGAGGGTCTGATCGTAGCTCAGTTTCCTGCCTGCAAAGTCCAAATTCAAGCTGGGACTAAGGTGGTCTGGGACAGTGCTTTGTGAAAAAGCCAATGGAGCATCAGCTCTGTTGCAGGTGTCTTTACCAAAGACTTCCCCAGCACTTTTAAATCCACCTAGATTTAGTGTGTTCCTGTTTAGAGATCCTTCCATGCTCTGTACACAGCAGGCAGTACAGGCGTAGCTATTCACTTACCCCTGGGATCCATGTGCAGCTCTCTCCACAGTGCCACTGATCCCTGCCTACCTTGAGAGCCAAAGCCTCCTTCTTTGGAAGTTCTGCAGGAAAAGAAGAGTCCTACCCTTTAGTTTAGTAGTGAAATTGATGGTATAGTATCCAAACATGTATTAACTGGCTGCCAGGGCTAAACCCACTGTAATTTCTCCCCAGTTTGCTGCAAACTGGCCTTTGGATTCCAGTTCTAGGTAGTGAGATGGCCTCAGCAATCTACCACCGTAAAGGTGGCATCAGTAGTGCCTTTATCTCTGGCATGCAGATATCTATAGCTTCAGTCCCAATCACTGAACCTTTCTAACCTGATTCTTCTGGTAAGAAACTAGAGTGTTTTTTGGTCATAGACACAGCCCTCTGCACAGGGGACAGTCTCATCTATTGGTCTAACCATTAAACTGAAAGTCCCTGTCTAAAGACACAAGTCCCTCTTCAGTGCAATCAAGTCACTTGATTCCACTGTCCCAGCTTTTTCTTTTTGGGAAAGGAATTCAGCTCCTTCTTGCAGGGCAAGGGCTGAGGAGTGCAGCTGACAGACTGGCAAATGAGCCTAGTGGAATGGAGTAGGCTCTTTTCTTCCTCTTGGCTGTACCTGATTCTATTTTTGGGGCCCCTGTGGTAAAAAGTACAATCTGGGGACAGACATCTCTCACAGCACAGGTGGCAAATATTTGATAGCCTCTGGAAAAAGCTCTGCAGGAGTGCTTTCAAAGGGTGCCTTTATGAAAGAAGATAATGCATAGGGAAAATGGAGAACAGTTACATGCTAAATTCTACTGTACTAGAACAAGGCAGAGCTCCACAATGCTGATAGGAAGTTGGTTTAAAGCAGATAAATTTCTGTGCTTGCCTATTGGAGGCTGTGGCACTTGAGAACACTTGGATGTTCCAAGAAGGACTAAGCAAATTTGTGGGTAACAGACTCATTAAATGGGTGCCAAAGAGAACTTGGGAAAGTACTGCTGAATGTTACAGTTCTGAAGGAAGAAAGGAGCTGAAAAGGTGAATTTAGAAGAGGTGGTACATGGCTCTGCTTAACTTGCTTTGTTTTGGAGTGTTGTGCATGACAGAAAACTGGTGTGACAGGACTAAATGTGAGGTGACCTGTGGTCAGAATTACCAGAAGAACTTGTGATCCCAGTGGCCTACAAGGATTTTACATGAAAGTAAATACCTCTGCTGGCTCTGAGGTGGGTGTAGAACTCAGTGAATTGTTTCCTCAGGGTGATATTGACTGACATTATTATTTATGTACTGCAGTTTTTCTTAACATTTTCCTTAATGTCTGAGGTTGGCTAGTGGATGAAACTGAATGGACACAAACAGCATAAGCCCATGAAAAAATATCTTCAGCAGTGCTATGTGTGCACCAAGGCTGAAGTTTGTTCTGTGGCTCGGGATGTTGGGACAGACTGTGTGCTTTCTGCCTCTCCTGTTCTTCAGAAGTCACTTCAGCAATGAGCATTGATGTGCAGTAGGCTCCACGGAGCGTGCTGGCAGCAGTGATCCTCAGCTGGGTGACATGATCACAGATGGTACCTGTTCCTGCTTCATGCATATCCTAGGAGCTTGTTTCACAGGATCATCCCAAAATGGTGAGAACAGCTATGCAGAAATATTATTACAATGCCTTCAAAGCTGCCTGTGATGCTCATAGGCATGTTCCATCTGCTTACCTGAAGCTTTGCTCTAAGACATCTTGATTCCATTTCCAGATCATATCCTAAAGTAGTAAATGTGTTTGCTGTATTTATTCTCTCTTTCCAAGGGAACATCTTGCAGCTGTACAGAGCTCTTCTCAGAATAACCTTTCATAGAACACAATGGGAAATTTGGGAGTCATGTTTAATATATTTATAGTTACATTTATTCATATTCATAAAATGCTTTGCAGGCATTTACAGTGCATTTTCAGATCCCACTCCTAAAATAAGAAAGCATTATGTCTAACTTGAAGAAAGGAGAGTAAAGGTAAAAGAAGGCAAAGGCTTTTGCTCAGGTCTCCAGATAGAGTCAGTAGGCATTGACATATGAAGTCTGGTGCTTTTTTTTTGTGCCTCAAAATTTGGCTACACTGCTGATGGCCTGGGGAATCACTAAATAATAACTTTTCTATGTTTGGTAGTACTAAAGGTACTCTCATCTGTACTTACTTGGAGGATGGCGCTGGAGTGTGCATGATGGGAAGGTTGTGCAGACTAGCAAATAAGTTTCTATGATTCACTGGGCGCTGGGTACGTGAATATGAGAAGGAAGCACTCTGAAATATGAAGTTGAATTTAGCAGTAGAATTTATTCTCATTGGATGTTGTAGGTGACCAAGAATATAAATGATATTAGGTATTCAAGTCCATTGATGAGTAATAAATGGAATGGTTTTAATACAGCCTTTGCCTTTATTAACTCCCTAAAAGAATGGGTACTAGAAGAGTAGGTGGACACTTTCCCAAGCGGCTGGCACCAGCTATTGGTGAGAAAGGATATTTGTCTGCTCTTAAGAACTTCACAATGCACATTTTGCTATGACCATCAATATAATCTGTAGTCTTGAAAATGATGGATAGTTAGTAATATTAAAAGCTATGACGAGATCCTACAGCAACTCTTCCACTTCAATATTCCTTGCTCTGTCCTTGCAGCACCCTGTGCAAAAGCCCAGTTCTCTACTCTCTAAGAAACTGACAAGTAACAGGTAGCACAGGTCCTGCTATCAGAACTGGTGGTAGGGACTTGCTCAACCTGGGATTATGTAGTCATACTGATCTACTATGCTGCTTGTGAAGTTGCAGTGTTTCAGAAGCAGTTTAAGTCTGAGATCCCTTTGTGTTGATACATGAGCTGATGTTAAACATCGTTGTTCTAGACTTTGACAAATATGTTAATTATATTCTGTGTTCTCTAAGTGCTGTTACTGCAATACTGTTCACTTTCACTGACTTTTGCTGCCTGTGTTGTGAAGCAACCTGACATATATCTGATTTACAGGTGCCAGTGCTTTCAAGCAAAGTGAAATAATTTCAATATATGAATTCCAAGGTCTTTTTGAAATGCACTACTACACATGCCTAGGACTAGTACATAATAAGCCTTCTTTCAAATGCCAATTGAGCACCAAAGATGCTGCCATCTTGGTATTTTGTATACTTTTGAGAAGTGAAATGGCTAGTATTAAGAAAAGCATGTATCCTGTATCAAAAGTGTAAGACATAAATGAAGCAACTGGGGACAAAGCTTCTGCAGACCCCTTCCTTATTTTCAAAAATCTTAAAAAAGTTTAAATTGGAAGGCTGGTGTTCATTCATGGGCATTCAGATTTGTTTCTGTGACTTACATGGCTGGGAAATGAAGAAATTTTGGAGCATAGTGAAGTTTTTTCAGAAATCACACACCTCTGTGTGTGCTTGGGAAGAATGTAAATGTGGCTGTGTTTCCTCATGATTGTCCAGAAGATAGCCTCTTTGGCATTCCACTGGACGGCCACCTGTCCGCCTGTAATAAATGATGGCTATAAAGGGAAGTGATTGCAGCTATGATACAGCCAGAGGCATTTGTTTATATTCTTATAATATGTATCAGATTGAATAGAAATTATCACTTACAATTGACAAATGGAGAGTGAAGATAGTTGGTGGGTATGAGGAAGCTCAGTAAGCTGGGCCAGCTGCAAACCTTCTCCATTGAAGGCTGTCACCAGAAAGCAGGTGTCAAGTCAGCTGGTGATGAATGGTGAAGCTGGAGGCCTGCTTGTGTTAATGATCCACATATCTTTGTTTAGCAGCTCACAGTCAGTAAAGCCTTTTGTTGCTACTCAGGCTCCTGGTGGGTAAAGGCTATCATTTTGGGCAAGGAGTCTGTAATTCAGTAAACGGGGGGCAAAGCAGAGGAGTATTCTTGAGCATTTCTCCAGAAGGGTAGTACTGACATGCGGTGTTTCCCCTCATAGTTTAAGCATTGGCAAGACCAGATGGCTGAAGCCAAGCAGAGCAGACTGGGCTGGATGCAAAAATGCTATTATATGTTACTATAATGATAGTACTGTTGTGTGAACAGGGGAAAGGGATATTCCTCAGAACATTTTCAGATCAATACACTACCTTACATGACTGCTTTCCTGGATGGCTGCTACTAGTTCTCCCTCTTGTCTCTGTGTAGATATAACACTTCCTTCTCCAGATCATGTCCAAGTGAGAAGTCTAAGAACTTATTAGTGGCCTGGAGAGAGAAAGTGCATTCGATCTGAATACAGGCTTAATGTTTTAAGCTCCCACTAGCATCTGATCTTTTTGTCAAGTCTTTGGAGGGATATTGGAAGTAAAGAAAAATCTTGGACCAGAGATGGAAAAATGTCATGTCTTAACCCCAATGAAGCACCACCCATCTGCTCTCTTATTGCCCATAACAGGATGAGGGGAGAAACTATGAGAATCAGAAGAGTAAAAGTGAGAAAACTCATGGGTAGCAATAAAGACAGTTTAATAGGTCAAGAAAAAGCCATGCACAAGAAAAGCAAAACATATAATTCATTTGCCACTTCTCCACGGTCAAGCAGGTATTCAGCCATCTCCAGGAAAGCAGAGCTCCATCATGTGTAATGATCACTTTGGAAGACAAATACTGTAACTCTGAACATGCCCCTTCTTCCTTTTTCTCCCTCTCCCCTTTATATGCTGAACATGATGCCATATGATATGTGATATCCCTTTGACCAGTTGAGGTCAGCTGTCCCAGCTGTGTCTACTCCCAACTCCTTCTGCACACCCAGACTCATTGCTGGTGGGGTGGTCTGAGGAGAAGCTATCTGAACCAAAATCAGCATAAGAAACAATTTCTCAAGACAAGTAATACCATCTGTGGTGCTTGACATAAATATAAAACAAGAGTGGACAAATCTCTAGAACATAAGCAGCTGGTAGGAGCAGTGAACTATATGCCCTCTATGATTTGCAGGAGAGATTTTTGGATTCTACATGTGAAGATACATTCCTGAAGATATCTGTACTGATGTGCCATATTCTTATTTCCTGTATGAAGCTATTTGGAGGTGGGGTTGTTAAAAGAGATAAGTAGGAGTGGTTGTGGAAGCAAAATGCAGGTGAGAGTGCTGCAGTACAGGTCAATTCCATTCTTTGTGCTTTTCTCCCATTTTTGGATGAAGGAATAAAGAGAGCATCACCATCTATCTTGAGCAGAGAGAAACCCTATGGAATAGGCAACAAGATCTAGAAGAATCTAATGTCTTCTCAACCTTCTGTTGGTCTCTAAAACTGTTCCATATGGTTCTATTTGTAAGTCTGTAGGACACAGAGCTCACTTGACTGAGAGGTCCTCAAGAGAGAGGCTCATCACATAGCTACTGTAAGGGGTAGGAATAGACTGGGTTATAAGGCGCCTTGTGCTTTTCTTTCTGTTTACTAAAGTACTGCCTTGTGGCTGTTAAGGGTGGCTAC
Source organism: Taeniopygia guttata (assembly GCF_048771995.1). Classification (NCBI taxonomy): domain Eukaryota; kingdom Metazoa; phylum Chordata; class Aves; order Passeriformes; family Estrildidae; genus Taeniopygia; species Taeniopygia guttata. The sequence goes on along the minus strand of NC_133030.1, from coordinate 42,836,472 downwards.
CCCCTAATTCTTGGAGTCTTTCCCTAAAGCTGTCTTTTTAGTTTGGTAAAAAATGTATGTCCCAAATATGAAAACACATTACTTCTGCTGGATGCTAAGTTCAGGGAGTGCTGCCAGTCAACCCTGTGCAAGGACTTTGAACTTGGAAAGGAATGTCTGTCCAGATACTGAATACTACTAGGGAAAGGATTATACATGAGCTGGGTGATTGAAAATAACATTACAGAAAAGTGAAACATTTGAGAAACACTCCAGTTTTTTCCTCATGCATTAGCTCTGCTGACCTCTGCTACCTTAGGTTTCCCCAGCACAGGAAGCGATTGGATACAAATAAACTCTCCTTTCTTTTTCTTAATGCTGCTTACAGTTAGAAGATGAATGGCTATTTGTCTGGCTTCAAATGGAACAGCAAACTGTTCTGACTGCAGACCCATTGGCTTTGGCTTGCTTCCTTGTCTTAAATTTCTTTTCACACTTCATGCTTGTGCAGTGAGAAGGCTTCTCTCCGGGACCTGGCTTAGATAATTCACTGCTCTACACACGGCTGTCTGGTCTTGCTAGGACAGAATGTTCCTTGCATAAACTCATAAATCACAGAATGCATGATGTGATCAATACATCCCTTACATATTGAAATGTTGCTAATCAGCTTCTCCAAGAAAGTAGGAGGCCAAACTTGGTAGATATACATTTCAAATCCTGTTATGCCTATCAATATGCTGTTTAAGGGGATTTTGTCACAGATGCTGGCACTGTGAAGTCTCTAAAGCAGTAATTATGATGTGTTTCTGCTTCTGAACCATTGTTTAACAGTAGGACATTATTTTTGTCCCCATGTTTAGAAGGATGTGTTTACTTTGAGTTTAATGTCACAGCTGTGGGCTTGTATTCTCAGTTCTGCCACCAACTCCTGTGCCCTGTAGAATTCACTATTGACCTCTGTCCTGTACTTTTGATGGGACAGCAATACTTCTGAAACCACTCCAAAGCCTTTAGGCAAGATGACCCACCCAAGGAATGTTTTCTGAATAAACTGCTTGGCTGAAAGGTAAAGCAGAAACTCAAAAATTCCTTTGCTGATTTCTTAATATCTTATTGTTTGAAAAAAAAAAAAAAAAAACAATGATCCTTCTTATAAAGCTTTCAACAGAATAATTTTGACACTTGTTTTAAACCTGAAAAACCTTACAATATGAAAAAAAACCTGTTTATTGCCTTAGCTTTACTATAATTTTCTTTGTGTGTTACATTGACAAATTCTTGTACTTTTTTAATACAGAGAAGAACAAAATGGTGTTTTAAGGGTGAACTTAAGGCAGGCTGAATTTATCCACTCAGACCTGGTACTGAGGTGATAATAAAGTGCTTATAACTTTTCTCAGATAAGTGCCACTCTGTTGTGGGATCAGAAATAAGGTCTGTGCAGTTTTAACAATTAAATTAGCTACTGGCAATAATTAGGTCTCCTAAATATATTTGTTAGCAGGAGTGGACACATACCTAGACTTGCAATGTGTGATTGGGTGAAAGATATATCTTTAAAAAAACCCCAAAACATTGAAAACCAAAATAATGTAACAAAACAATCAACTCCAAAGTGAACCTTTGGAGGTTCACTTTCTGATGTTTGATGGAACATTATAGATCTGAAGGGCAGTGCTGTTGCATTCATCTGACTGGCACTTTAGTAATAACTTAATTCGCTGCAGCTTCAGCATAGCTGTGCTTACCCACCTTAGAGTTTAACTGAGTATTATCTTTCATGTTCTTACTCTGCTGTCTTGTAGCTGAAGTTGAAAGTGTCTACTGCCATATTCTTTTGGGAACACTGACTTTCATTCAGATACATTTGAGCTATGGAAACATTGAAAATTAAATAGAAAGAGATAACAGGCAGGCAGTGACAGCATATCTCACCAGTATAGTGCTAAATTAATTAAACACTCTGAACTCATCAGTAAAGTTATGGAAGATACAGGAGGCCGTAATATATATTGATTACATAGCTGCCACCTGGATATTTTCATAGCTGCAAAGGCTTTTCCCCTAATGCAAACTGCTCTGAGTTGGGTGTGGGTTTTCTTTTTCCAACCAGGACTCTTGTACATAGAATAATGGCCTTTACTCAAGTCTGGAAAGTCCTTCTGTTTCATCAGCACAGATGTATGAAAAAAAACCCAATGGAAAATGAGAGCAACTGAAAAGGATCAAATTAGTCTGTAGAGGATATTGTCAGTGGAAGTAAAAATGAGTGTAAGCTGATAAAAGCTGTTGTAGTACTAATGAGAAGCAATGGGCTGAGCATGGCTGCTCAGTGTGCTTCCTAGAGAAGAATGTCTTAACTCTGCTTCTGGTACGGAAACTTTTCATCTTTGTCCTCTCTGTTCACATTGACAAAATCCATGGGAACTTTGGCAGTATGAAGCAGCTGTAAATATTTCAACAAGAATTCATGTAGCTTGGTATCCTGTTTGATGATGGCACTATTGCATACTTTAAGAAAAACAGTAGCGTGTGGAAATCTAGTATTTTAGGGGCTTCCTGAGCCAAATGTTTCCTATTAACTGCTGTGATGAACTACATACAGCAAAACAAGAGGGGGAGCTGTGTAACTTAGATCTTCTTTGGTACCTGAAATATACTCAGAACTGAAACCAAAATACCTTTAACCAAGTACAGAGGTGGTTGAAGGGCAGCAGTGCCCTGGCTGTTGGGATGTACTCAAAAGAGCAAAGCTCATCTTTAAAATATGTGGGAAGGAGTTAAATGAAACCCTGTGACCTGGAAAAAGGTAGGACTGGAAAATACAATCTGTATGGAGTGTTGTGTCCAGAAGAGGTCTTGTTTGCTTGGCATAGGTTATGAATCACAAGATGAGCTAGTTCTTGTTCCATAAATTTGTGACTAGTTTTTGACTTTATCTTGTTCTGGAGAGAAAATGTGTTAAAATGGTTGCAAAGAGGCCTGCCATTATGTAAAAGAGAAGTTTAATTATACCAGGGTCCCTTAACAGTTGGAGCATTCTCAGAGCACTCACAGTTTGTATATGAAACTGAACTGATTTTAGCTTTTTGTGAGACTAGAAAGTTAATGGTTAATGGTTCAAACATTCAACCATTTGCAAAAGCAGTGGTGATTTGCTGATGATGTGCAAGGTCACAGCCCAGTTGCAGAATGGTTGAACAATCACCACAGGATGCTACAAGCTGGGGTTTGATGCTGATAAGGGAAGAGGCTGATGAGAAGCAGATCCTGCGAGGTGGGATTTTAGCATGTATGCTTTTTGTCATGGCAATATCCTTATACAATTGGATCAGGTGTGAAAACTCCCTGAGAAGTATCAACATTCACATGTAGACCTCCAGGTATTTATCCCTTCTGAGGAGCCATAGTTGGCCTGGATAATCTTAATCCATAGAGCCTGGATTAAGACTGTGACTATCTCTTCGACCAGTGGACATTGCAATTGTAACAATTAAGTCTCATCACTGAATCCAAGGGTGGTGACCATGTACCTTTCTACTCTTATCCTTTCTTTCTCTTTTTTTCCTATCTGTTACACATTTTCTTAGGTGTTATTTTTATGCTTTTCAATTGTTGCTTTTCTAACCAAAATGGCTACAAGTACCTTGTTCTACCTTGATGTTCTAAAGTTGGCAAGTAAAAGTTTGTCATTGAACCTCCTTGCTTGGAACTGGGCCATGAGGCTTGGAGTATGAAGAACATTTATGTGTGAGTGGCTGGGATGAAGATGGAGAAGAGACAACGAGTACAGGAGCATGCACTGTTCTTGGTTATGCATGTTATTAGCCCAAAAAGGAATAGGCTGTGAACAACCAACTCAGGCTCAGCCACAGATTCCTGGCAAGTACATGATATTTAGGACTGGCATCTGTTTTGAAGTAACATAAATCAGAAAGTTATTATTTGTGAGACAAAGTGATAAAAACATGCTGTGTGGGATTTCCTCTTTCTTACAGGTTTACTGCTGGTTCTTTCTCCCCACCTTTTAAGGAGAATCAGGGATTTGAGTAATTTGTTGGGTTTTGCATGTGTATTATTTTCTTCTTACTTTTTTTCCCACCTGTTGGTTCCTCTCCTTTTCTCTGGACTTTCCAAGCTGGCATATATCTATAGCATGAATATGAAGTCATGCAGCTCTGGTACAAGGCCATCTCCTTTCCCTTCTTTATCCCCATACATATGTGCTAATGCTTTAAGAATCAGTCAAGAGGACACCTACCAAAAAAAAAAAAAAAAACCCAACAAACCCAGCACTGACTTATCTCTGCTCCTTCTACCACCCTAGGGCTATCTGTGCTGTATTCAAGCATTGTTGTTAGAAAGATGGCACTCCCTTTGGGGTGCTTGGAAACCCTAAGTGGAGTAGGCTTTTGTCTCACTCTAGAGGGTTTCCTCCACACTCTCTCTCTCTCTCTCTCAGCTGTGTACTTATTCTCAAATTTTAATCTAGATGGTGACCTCTGCATTTTGTTCTGTTGCAGTAGGTGGGGGGCACAAGGGGACCCTGTTCTCTCTTCTTTCTTTTCCCAGACATCTGCATGCAGGTGGGTATTCTTCCCATACAGGACCAATGGCACTCCCCTCTTGTGTAAATCAGTGTTGCCCCTACCTGGGCTGCTGGATAGGAACAGGAGGTATTACATCTCTGGTCCTCCTTTTGTAACAGCTTTGCCCCGTGTGAAGGGTGTGTCCCATGGCAGTATTATCTCAGCATACCCTTAGTGCATAATTTGCTCTGGAGCTGAGTTTAAACAGCGATAATTACCTTCCCTGTAGTTTACCAATAAGGAACCACCACATGCTTTGAATGGGTTAATGAATTAAGTACCCCATGTGGCACAGGCTCTCTCATTATGTTTGTTCCAGTGGAATGGAGGAAAGTAAGCATTTTGATGGGAATTGACAACAACTTGTGGCCTCATGCAGACCACACAGCTCTTTCCACTAAAGGAAAGGGCGCATTCACTCTGAGCTGGATGGCTTTTGGGTCCTGACTCACAGCCACTAACTCATGACACTAGGCAATGCTTCCTCTTCTCCTTGTCTCTTTCTTTGTCACTTTGGCTCTTCCATCTGCTTACCTGAACAAAATCCAAGAGAGGAGAGTTAACAACAAACAACACAGGGTGGGAATCTTTCCACTGCACCCTCTCCCCATCCCCCTCCTGTCCATACAAGATTGATAATGAAACCGATACCTTTCACCAGCGTAATTTTCATATTTAATGAGCGTGACTCAGAAACTATTACATTAATTAGTCAAATCCCACAAACCGTTAATGGTGCACGTGGTAATTAATATTGTATTCAATTAAAAGCTGACCTGTTTCAGGTGCCTTCCCCTGGTTTGGGGGGCTCTTTGCAGACAGCGTATGTTCCAGTGCCTGAGGCCAAGCCTTTTATTTTGTTCCAGTGGTGGGCAAGGGAGATATTTTTTTTCCTGTTTAGATTTTATGGGTTTTTTCTCCATGAGCATATGCTGTTTCTCCCCCCAGCCCCCTCCCCTCCATCTCCAAACGTGCTGCTCTCACTATACAGACAACCTGCTTGCTGTGATTTATGGGTTAGCACAGCGCGGGGCTCACAGACTGGAAAATTTCCAGTTTACACAAGAATTCCCTGAAAAATGAACTTGGTTAATTTATTTCTTTCATTAACGACTTTGAACTGTGAGATAATCTTTCTGAAACCCTCTATCCTCGCCTTCACAAACCCTGAGAAGCAAATTGGGTCCCTGTTTTGCTTCCACAGGGCTCAAAATTGCACCTTAACTAGCTGTTGCAAAAAAAAAAAGTCTGGTCAAAACTTATTTTTTAAACTTATTTACAGAGGAGAGTTTTTTTTTCTCACCTGAAGGTAAGGGGTGGTGGTCCTAAGTCCTGATGTTAATGCTGCAGTTCCACTCATTTGAGTTAGCTCACTGCTATATCCTGCCTGTGGAGTTGCTGCTCATTGGTTCTGTGGGAGGACAGTGCAGGCTTTAAGCCCCCTCTTGTTCAGCTGTGGTTCACTGGTTGCCTAAAATCCACAGACTGTATCCAGTAATTTCCTGTGCTGTTTTCTCCTGTTCAGTATGAGGAGAGGAGTTGAGCATGGGTCCAGCCCTGATGCTTATGCCTGCTGATGTCATCTGAGGACCACTGGTTACAGCTGGGGTTGTTGCTTCGTATCAGTTTGGGCCATTCCATCAGGATCATCAACAACAGCATTGATTGTCTGGTCTAATGATGTCCCTGGCCATGGCAGGGAGTGGTTGGGACTAGATGGTCTTTGGGGTCCATTCAAGCCCTTTAACATTCTGTGATTTTGTGACATCCAAGGGGGCAATACTGAATACTGCTCCAAACCTTCTCACTAAAGTTGAATTATAAGGAGCCATTGTCATCTACGTCTCTCACAAAAGATGTGTATGTAGATACATATTAAAACCTCATTTGTAGTAAAATCACCCTCCTTGTTGCTTAAAAACTTGGCATCTGCTTTGGCCAAAGACTCTTCCCCTGAATCACTGTTCTCTAAACAAATCTCGTGGTTTCTGTTGCATTATTATTCTGTAAAAAAAAAATGTTGCTATTTGTACTAAGTTTCTTCAGAACAGAAGGGAAAAATATGCTCATCTTGAAAATATGCTATTGTTAGAAAGACTTTGAATGAGAAACACATGAAATATCACTGCAATTTCTTTCTAAATAAGTTTCATTATCTTTTAAGATCATTTTTAAAAGCCCACTTTGAAACAAAATAATGCAGATGCTTTGTAAACATCTATTATTGTCCCTTAAATCAATAGAATTTACAAGTTTTTTGACTTCCTAAACATTATTCAGTGAATGTGTGGGCTCCTTTATATTGACACTGAGCCTCCTGACAATGGGTTTGATTCCTGTGGAAGTCTTTTGTGATTCTTTTGTGAATATTTTTAGCAATCCAGGTACTCTGCAGTGTAGCCTGAGAACTTAATGTGGATGATTCAGGCATGCCAATATTTGATTTCAGTGCCTTGTAGAGCAAGAAGAATGTTGCCTTTTGTTCCTTGACAGGAATTATTATTTACTTTATTAAATACCTCAAAAGTACCAGCTGACTAAAGTATCACAAATTCTTTTCACCTGCATATGCTTCCTTTGGAAGGGCATGTTATGTAGTGACCATTTTGTCCATATCGTCTTCAGTGCTTTGTGTTGAACAGGGAGACAGGTCTTTGACGTGGGAGTTTAGCTTACCTTTCTTCCTTACATTACTATGCTAGACCATATGTTTAGAGGAAAACAATTAAATTTTCTGTTATTTTCAAGGGCTGGAGTTTTCCACTGAGCAACAGGTGATATTGGCTAAGAAAAGTGAGGGCAGGGCAAAGTTGAGCGCATATTGAAGCTGGGTTCCTGTTCTTTCCTCTAGAGACTGGAGTTATTGGGGTAGCATGTGAAATCCCCTTGGGGAACAACAGTCACTGAATGTCTGCCAGTTGTTTTCCTCTCATCATTAGGAAGCTTATTATGCCTAAATTAAGGAAAGTCTAATTTTTTTATTGTGTGAGGGTGAGTGAATATAAATGTACATACTTCATAACAGGAAAAACATAAGAATTCTCTAAGTCCTGCTGACAATACTTTAGTCTCAGTCTGAGGGTAAGCTCTAAGATAGATGGGTAAAAAATTCTTTGATCATGTGGAAGGTAACACAGCTAAACTGAGGAGGAGTCGTGGGATGGGTATTGCTTGATAAACTTGGGATGAAAGAGCCTTTTGCATTTGGGTTTCTTATCCTTCTCACTTAAAAGAAAACAAAAATGTGAGTAGGAGCATAATTTTTCCACCTTCGATTCCTAGGACAGTCCCACTCCTTTTAACGTAATTTGCAAATAAGAACAGATTCAAGTAAAACTAGCTGACAATCTCTAAAAAGAATCAGAGAAAGAAAATGTGATTCAGCTCTTCTGCTTGAGAAAAAGACATTTCTAAATCAAATTACATTAGAACAGTAGATAGCTGCTTTTTTCCTCTCTTTCCTTGTCAAAATACCTTTATTTGATTTCCAAAAATACTGCCATGAAGAACTGAGCATATTACTTGCTAAGTAACTAATTTAGAGGATAGATGAAAAAAAAAACCCAAAAACTTGGATGTACCTGCATTTTATTTTTTAGATTTTTCCTCAATTAGTGAACCACGAGTGATTGGACTCAATACATTTATAAAAATGAAATGTCATCCTAGAACGTGGTTCCACACCGAGGCAGTTGTCTGCTTTATCTGTTTGCAGATGATGCTGTGGATTTAGCAGCTCTATCACAGATACCTCGCAGAGGATCTTTCTATGGCCCATGCACAGTTCTCAGCCTTCAACCATCATAATTCAGAAAGACAACAGTGTTTTAAAAATTATTCACATCTGAGTTTTACCCTTCTTAAATCTCTTTGCCTTGACATTTCTTTTTGCTTCATACTAATTTTCTCTTGTAAATGGCTGTTCTTGCTCCTACATCCATTGAGGTCTAGCTGGCCTGGGGCTGCTAATTTGTGCCTTTCTCATTCAACAAGTTCTTCAGGGACCTCACTGGTTCTCTCTGTAGGGAAAAGGGCATTTTTCACTGCCACTATAATATGCTGAACCTTCTGTAGTTGAACTTCTGTAAACCTGCCTATTATACGTCCAAAATGGCAGGCATGTAAGTACAGATATAACTGCCAAAATCTGGCAATGCAACAACTATAAGGATGCTCTGAGACCATAATGTTTCTGTTACTAGTTAGCTACCTACTTTCTGTGGAGCAAATCTGCAGTTGAAGAACACAGTTGAAGAACTTACTGGCAGTCTTTTACCTTATCTTTTCTGTTCCAGCTCCAGGTGTTTGTTCCCTGGGGGTAATACAGCACAGTCCATTTATAATTTCCATGGCTTATAGTGCTTTGTCCGATATCTACTAAATCTTCTAGCCCTGGGCCCAGGGACTTCTCATTTTTATCTTTTTTCCCTAGAGACTGAATGAGGAACTCCTTGGCTGATACCCAGTGTGTAGCTACCTGGAAATCTGTTTTGGGAGTACTTTCTTTTTTTTTTACATGTTTACATATCTTATTTCATATGTAATGTACACAAGTACACTGTCTTGGCTTTTACCAAGAGTCCTGCAGGCCAAGTTCTGGCCTAAGGGAAGATGCATCAGTGTGCTCCACCTGTGAATATTTATGTACACCATCATGACAGATTCCACTTGTTAGGACAGTTACCCTTTCTCTCTGTTCCAGCTGAGGCTCCTCTCCCTTCATCATCTCTATATGTACGGATCTGTGCCAAAATTGTCAAGACAGTAGTAGCTGCGATCCAAAGCACATGATTCTCTTAGTTCAAAGGAAAATATGTCTGGGGAAAATGCTGTATCTTGATTTTCTTTTTCTTGTTTACAAAGAAGGTACATAAAGGGCAAACAAACAGGGTTTTTTTTTGCACTGGTATGACTGGATAAATCCCAGCCTGAGTCAAAGTTGTCTCTCATCTTCCTGCTGAAGATCTCTCTTTGCTTCCATGACTACCTTCATCTGCTACTATAAATATGTCCACCAGTATAGATGGTTGCTGTTACATTTAATTTCTCCTGGCAATCTAAGCAAGAAGTACTCAGATTCAGAAGATTATCCTTTCTAGCCCCTCATCTTGGGTGGAACATCTAAGCAAGGCAAATGTAGTGGCATGCAGGAATAGGCTTGGAGTTTGCAAGGAGCCTCAAGTACAACATAAAGTGATCTGAAACTTTCTAAGAACCATTTAGAAACCTGAAAGATGAGAATCTTCACATTACTCCTACTTGCTCAACGGTAGCTGGGTTAGAGGGCATAAGATTTGGATTGCTGGACATGGGTACCTTTCAGAAAGCAGGAGACACCTGCACTTTCCTGATCACAATGTTGAGAGCTGCTTGTGAGGATGGCAGTACCCATGCATGAGGAAAGCAGCTGTGAACTCTGCACATATGTGTCTCTGTGTATATCTTGTGTGTGTGTGTCTCCATTTCCAGCACAGGAGAGAATCCAACAATATTTCACCCAAATGAGAAATGTTATTCTGCAGATTAAAGCCATGCAGTGCCTGGTTTTGTCTTTATTTATGCCTTTCTATTTCCTTCTCTGCTGACATGGGTGCACATGCCGGGAAGCACTGAAGGACATAATTGGCGTTGTGAAAAATTATTGGGAAGCCAGGACGTTCCCTTGCAGTGATCCCCCCCTTCTCTTTCCCATCTGTCACCATCTAATGTGACAAAGTTTTTATCGGGCATTGAGGCAGAGGAGATTAAAAGTAAATACTGCAATCAGGAAGCAGCTGGGGGGAAAATGTAACACATTTCACACTAAGCTGAACAGCTCATCAACTTAGCCTTGTATATCTATGGTGGATGAGAGGGAGGGAGGGTTGCAGGGGGATGGCGTGGTTCAACATGCTTCTCCACACTGGGAGTCTGAAGAGGATCCTGTACAAACAGGACTTGTGCTTTCTGGCACTTGCTTGCTTTGGGAAGGAAAAAGCTTCAGGAGCCCTGTAGTTCTCCATTTGCTTTTGCAACAAGCTTCTGTAAAACACCATTTTCTCAGTCCTCAGATCATGTATTTTTGGTCTCCCTTCCTGCTTTAGTGATGATCAGGGTGCCATCATGTCTTGTTAAGGTAGGAGGGCTTTACCAGACATCTCTCTCTGGCTGTTGTGGGCATCCAAACACCATGCCATGTTTGGGGAGCTGCAGGATGAAAAGTTTGTTGGCTAAATGGGAGATACTACAGGGAGATACAGTAATGTTTCAGGCTGATGAAATTGGACACTGCGATATTAGTATGCACTGCACTGGGCACTGTTCTATTCTGTCCAAACGGATCTGCCTGCAAAGGCCAAGAAACAGAAAACTTTGTATCATATTGCTTTATTATTATTTGTGTATATAAAACTTAAGGTTGTTGAGCACTCACTACCAGTCATATTTTCTTCTTGCAAAGCTTTTGGAAGTATTTGTTTTCATTCCCAAAAATGTTGTCTACTTCATTGTTTGCTGTGATGGTATCACATGAGCTCAGTGCTGTTGAACCTGAATAGAGTGGCACATGTGGAGGACAGTGAGAATCTTCTTATCCCTAGGATAAACAAAGCTTTGGAAAGTGTTGAAGGCTTCCCTAATATCCCCTGTGAATTTGTCACCTCCTATGGAAGGTCAGGATCCTCCTGCTTCAGGAGAATCTCAGTCTCCAGCAGTTTGGTCCTTGGCTTTATAGCTGAGTGCCAATAAAATCTAATCTCTGTCATTTTGGCTGTCATTTCTTGTAAGGCATTTTTTCTTCAATTTTGCTGGGAAATCCCTGTTTCTTTAATTAATTTATGTGATATCCTTAACTTACAATTACTTTGTTGTTTTCATGTCATTTCAGTGTTGGTGAGATGTCCTGTCATTGTTAAGAAGTTTTCTAAGGATAAAAAAATCCTAAAATATTTACAGCTACTTGTGAACAGTTAGATTAAACAGGGTCTCCTAACATGGAGGTCCTTTTGCTGTGCTTGGTAATCTTTCAGGATTCCTAAAACTATAGACAGCCTTGGCTCTGAGATAAGTTATTGTAGCTTTTGTAGTTTGTTTATTTGTGGTTTTTTAATCATGGTCTTCAGTTTCCAAACACTCCTGGTTCAGCTGTGGTGGGGAGCCTCCTGTTTTGGCCTTATGTTGCCTTTTGGTGCCCTGCTCTGGTGGTGTCACTCTGGGGCCATCCAGCTAGAAAAACATACCAGGTTGTAGAACATATGCCAGCAGTAAGTATTTTGTCTGTATAATGCACTTTTATTATTGGCTAAGGAGCCCTTTTATCCCTGTAGTGTGAAGGTAATGAGGTAAGGCTGTCAAGATGAGAAGCTTGATGTGATCTAACAACAGGCACTTGCAGCCCAGAAAGCCAAATGTATCACAGCCTGCATCAAAGGCATTGTGCCCAGTACTCTTCTGCTCTGCTCTCCTGGGACCCCAGTGGGAGTCCTGAGTCCATGTCTGGGGTCTTCTGCACAAGAAAGAAGCAGACTGGTTAGAAAGGGCCCAGAGGAGTGCCACAAAGAGGTTGAGAAGGATGGAGCACCTCTCCTTTGAAGATGGGCTGAGAGAGTTGGGGTTGTTCAGTCCGGAGAAGAGAAAGCTTTGGGGAGACCTTAGAGCAGCCTTCCAGTGCCTAAAGGGGCCTACAAGAAAGCTCAAGAGGGACTTTTTGCACGGGGATGTACTAATAGAATGAGAGAGAGAGGCTTTAAAGTGAAAGAGGGCAGGTTTAGATTGGATATTAGAAAGACAATCTCTGCTGTGAAGGTGGTGATACACTGGAACAGGTTGTTCAGAGAAATTGTGGATACCCTACTCCTGGTCATTCATAGTCAGGTTGGATGGGGCTCTGAGTGAGCTGGTCTAGTGGAAGGTGTCCCTGCCCAAGGCAGGGAGTTGAAACTAGATGATCTTTAATGTCCCTTCCAATCCAAACCATTCCATGATTCTATGATTTACAGTAAGGCAAAGGGCTATGATTATACTTTCTTCAGTATCCCTGCATTGTAAAAAGTAGGTAACTTACTGAGATTTTTTTTCTGTAGCTCATATGAGACCAATAACTGTTTGCTGGTGTTTGGCAGCTAAATTCTCATAGTGCTGTCTGTAACAAGCCCTCATTATGGTCTCCTCATATGCTCTTCTATTGATGCAAATATATGCTTTATCTTAGGTCAGTGGGCCTTGATCTGGTCTTCTATGTTGTTGTTTCTCCAAACATCTGAAGAGCACTGTCATCTTACAGACCAGAACTGGAAACCTTGCTCTTATATTCTTTCCACTCATACTGGCATCAAAGCCAGAAGGGGAAAAAAGAGCCACTGTTATGCAGAGCATGAGATGCAGAGAAAGTAAAATGAGGAGGAAGGAGCTTGGGAAAAGTGCTGGATGGGCAGAGGAATGTGTGTGGGAAAGATAAGACTGGATCATGAATCCCCCTAAGGATGGAAGGGTTCTGTACCTACAGCCTCCTTAAAACCTCATTTGATGTCCAGAAGATTTTACATCTTTTGGTATTGTGCAAGATATTGGGCAAACTGCTAGAGCTGACCAAAATAGAGATGGGACAGGCATAACTTGGGGACTGATAGCAGCTGCATTGGCCTTTACATATCAAGAAACTGCTGGTTAAATCCCCCCATGTTTTCCACCTGCCCCAGGAATGCATTTTACACAGGACCTTTCAGGCTGATGTTGTCAATTCTCTAGAAGGATTTTTTGCCCTGTCTTAACATGTGCCATATTTCTTTTTAGCTCTGGCATTAATTAAGAATATGGCAAACAGTTCATAATGTAACAAAGGAGGGAAAGATTTTTTTCCTCTTTTTATTTTTGACTGTATTTATTACTGCAATATGTCAGCTAATTCCGATAAGCCAAGAAAGAAAAGACAATGGTCAACACCGGAAGTTTTATGTAATTCTAGCACTAGATTATTACCTTTTGCATTCAAATATCTGTGAGCTAGTAATTTTTGGGTTCCAAGAGAAAAATTTTGGTTGAAGTCCCTGAGGAGGTGGGTCTCTCACCCACATTGGATAATTTGGCTTGACTTGGTCTTTGGTCAGATTAGAACCAGCATTTGTACTGCAGCCATTTCAGAAGTGATACGGTGGAGAAAAGGTAGGTACTCAGCTTACACCATGGCAAGATCCCTGTCTGGTAAGAGCCACTGTCAACCTCTCACTTTCACAGGCACCATATTTATTAGATAATCTCTGCTTTTTGGTGTTTGTTTTTTTTTGTTTGTTTGTTTCTGTTTTTTGTTTGTTTTTAAAATATGCACCTCACTTAATTCCTTAATTCTCTGACAAAGTCATGGAGGTAGAGATGGTGTTGCTCCTTCAAAGCTTTTAAACTGGGTGGAGAAAATACTTAAGTTGATTGCCTATCATCTCAGTCATGAGTTCCCTGCTTCACTCTGTATCCCTTAAGGTTTGGAAATGTAAAGGCTAGATCCCAGATCTGGGATTCCCTTTTGGTGGAGAACAACAGCACCTGATCAACCCAGGCACATACCTGGTGCATTTTCTTTCCCACTCCAAGTTAAACAGAGGAGAAGGGAACTAGATGATTTTCTTCAAAACAGTGCAGAGCATCATATTGTGGCTCCATATTTGTTCAAAATTCTTGCCAGGAAGTTTGCCTGAGCACTCCTCCTGTTTAATTTTTTTTGGTAACCTATATTGATAGCTACTGATGTTTCATTGCTAGTAGTTTTCTGTTTAATAGTATTTTTTTAAACAGTATTTTTTTAAAACGGAAGGAACTGATGGTTTTTAGCAGCTACTCTCTGAGGGTTCAGTCATGTGAGCCATTAGACTCAGCTCTGCGTTATGTCCTCTCTAAGGAATGCTTTACTGCAAGAAGCCTTATTAGAAGTAGTGCAGAAAGTAGTACTTTCCTAGGGTTAGGTGGATGCTCTCCTGCTAAAGATTCTGCCTTTTGGATAAGACATAGAACTGAAGTTCTGAACTCTTTCATATTTTTATAAGTGTTCCCTGACTCTCTGCTGGGTGTATTGCTTGTGCTTTGTTTGGGCAATACCAAGTACTGTGATGAAGTGCAAGTAACTCAATGGGATTTATACGAGCTTATGAAGCGGAGAATAAACCCCATAGTTTGCACAGTAAATCAATTTGTAAAGTGCTTTGGGATCTTTCTGGATGAAAGGCCCTATATAAATGTAAGCCATGAACATTCATCATTATTGAATATGAAATAGAGATATACACTCTATCAAGCTAGAAGCAATAGGCTTGGGCTCATGATTGCTCACAGGACCCAATCAGTCATCAGATCACGACATAATGCAGCTAGAATAAAAAAAGAAAACCCACAGCAAATCATTTCAAGCAATGCAATTAATGGGCATCCAGTATAAATAGTGATCTTGGTCAGGAAGACTGGGCTTTTCCTGAGCAGTAGAGTTGATGCCAGAGTGTTAGCAAGGCAAGGAAAGATTTCTTGCCAGCAGTACACCATATAAACCTACAGCTAGATAAGAAAATGTATCTGTGCTTTTCAGAATTTGCTTTCCATTTGGAAAATGAAATAGAAAATAGTTTTGTAAAGAAAGTGTTAGCTTTTGTTCTACAATGTGCCACAGAGATGTTCATTTTTTGCATCAAGTTGTAGTGCAGGCACCTAGTGTTGCCACCTGAACTTAGTTGTCAGATATAGGATCTGTGGCTCTTGCAATGCAACATGCACATGCATGGCAGGGTATATAATCTGTTTCTACTGCTTATCCTTGAAGATACTGACTGCTGTCATGTGCACTGTTTTGTGACAATTAAATCAAAATGTAGGGTGCTCCAGGCCTCTGCTTTAAGAGACAAGCATACTGAAGGTTTTCTTCACTTGTGCTGGAGTTTTTTCTGTCTGTATATTTGCCTTCTGAGGCAAGGCAGTACTTTGTATGAATTTCCCCTCCTCCTCCATTTGGTTGTAGTGATATGTCTGTCTCAGACT
The DNA here is from genome assembly GCF_048771995.1 of Taeniopygia guttata. NCBI lineage: Eukaryota > Metazoa > Chordata > Aves > Passeriformes > Estrildidae > Taeniopygia > Taeniopygia guttata. Next base: position 42,820,912 of record NC_133030.1, on the reverse strand, counting down.
GCTGTGATGCCATGGATATTTTTGTACTCTCATTTGCTGCTTGTTTGTTTGTTTGTTACATAAGAGAGATTGAGCTTTAATAAAATATATGGGAAGGAGGTGAAAACTGAAATAAGAAAGTGAAATAAGAAATATGAAGGATCCTATTTCATAAAATCCATCTTACCACAGATCAGCTTATGAAGAATAGGACATTCCCAGCAGCTCTTCTACTGCCATGACCACCAAGCTCCAGCCTCAGGTTGTATAGTCTGTAGTGCCCTATATTTTCACCTGCAGCTATCTTAATCTCCAGTACAGGCTTGCAGCTGACATGTTCTGAAATCACTAGATGGAGAAGATACAATGTCTTAGACTGCCCTTCTGTGCCAGAGGTCCTGCTAACACAATTCAATATCCCATTAGAAGTATAACTGTAGGGAAGACAGGTGGAAAAGGCCTGCTTGTCCTCACTGCTCCATATTGTGGCGTCCTCCCTGGAGAGCTAGACTGTTTTCTATTGCTTTCTTGACAAGGTAGGCCATCTTTCTTCCCCTTCTCTCTCTGTTCATTTAAACTCAGAGTGAGAAGATGAGGAGGATGCCGAAGACCTGACTTTTCCTCCACTACTCACTCCCTAGCCGTAGCTTTGAACTAGATATTGTGAACCAGAGACATTTCTTTTGCCCACAGGCTAGAGATTGTGATGCAAGGATGTGTCCCTTTTGTTTTCTTTGACTCTGCTAACAAATATTTAGACCTTGTTCTCTCTCTCCAGTGGAGCACAGATGATCAGGATGTCCTGCTACATCTGGTCCATGAGGCCTCAGAGAAGGCAAAAGTTGTGGTGTCTGACACAACCATTTAAGGGTCAGATATTGCACTAGGAAAAAAATAAAGTAGGAGCTGGGGGTTCCTAAATATGCCCTAAATTGTTAGTTGCAAACAAATTCAGCTGCCCTTGTATCTGTTTTCTGTTCTGCACATGGGGTGTATTTTCTGCCCTTGAATTACATATCACATGCTGATTTTTTGGTGTTGCTAAGGCATATCATAAAGTGTGTGTAATTTTTTAAAGAAGTGTGGGTTCGAATCCATGTGGTTAGAGAGAAGCTCTGCAGTAAAGGGCCTGGGGTTCAGGTACACAAGTTGAAGACCAATCAGCAGTGTGACTGAGATAGTGAAAGCTGAGCACATACTAGGTTGCATTAATGGGATTTTATACAGCAACTCAAAGAGTGATTATTCCCCTCTATTTGGCTATCACAGGACTGTACCTGTAGTCCTGTCTTAAGTTTTGGGCTTAGTATAGGTAAGATGTTGGCAAAGCAGAGCAAGTCCAGCCAACAACGACAAAGGTGGTTAGAGGACTGGTGTACATGAGATAAAATGAGAGACTGGAAGACCTGAGTTTATTCAGCTAGGAAGAAAAAGCTAAAAGAGGTGTAATTGTGGCCTTCAACTGCCTAATGGATAGTTAAAGACAGGGAGAGTCCCAGAGAAAGAAAGAGGCAATGAATACAGCCTGCAATAGGGGAGTTATGATAGCTCTAAGGAAAAAGTTATTTGTAATGGGAGTGGTTACAGAGAGGCTGTCTTCTTCAGAAGAGACTCACAGTTTGCCCTGAACAGACTGATCTAAGTCTGAAGCTGGGCCTGCTTTGAGCATGGGTTTGGATCAGAAGACCTCTAGGGTTTCCTAATTCTGTGCTTCTAAGTGTGATTTATATGACAACTAAACTAAATTATGCAGTGAGCTAAGCTGGAACATGGTGGAGCAGACTAAAATTATTATTTGCTTTAGCCAGAGAAGTAGACAAAGGGCTGAATTATATACATGAGTTTTGGGTTTTTAGCCTTCTCTTGAACTGAATCAGAAGAATATCTTGAAGAAAAGCCTCCCTGAAGTCAATACATACTTTATTTGGTATTATACAATGGGTTTTTCTTGATGGAAGGTTGCATGTGTATGAGCTGCCCTTATACACCTAGCTAATGATGAGTTTCAGTGGCATTAATTAGAACCAGAGGGAACAAGTGCGCCCCTGTGAGTTTATTTGTGCTTGATAACTACCTTAGAGAACTGAGTAGCATAAATGAGGGGTCATAATCAGAGATTGAAATCCCTGCTCTGTAGAACGCCCTACTGAATAGAAAATGCCATGAAAGTTAGTCTTGCAGTCAGACATTGTTTAATGTCTTCTTGATAGTTTTTTGCTCTGCTTTATTCTGTCAGAGGGAGCATCAGAGTACCATAATCTTTCTTCAGTTCTGCTGACTGAGCGAGCTTTTGAAAACAGAAATCCTGAAGGAGTTACTGTAGTTTGTGCTAAGTTTCAGGTAGTATGAGAAATGCATTTGTATTCTCTTTGTGAATCTGTTTCCAAATGTTTGCTTATATTTACTCATTTTTTGCTTACCATTTTTAAAAATAGTCTAGGTAGGACTTGGTCTTTTGCAAGTTGTGGCCAGCAGTACACCCTGTGTTTTGAAATATTCGAAGCAGACACAGGGAAAACTTTCCTAGGGAGCCTGTGCTGCATGGTGCTGCAGTGAAAAACATTACCCATAGATACTATGGAAGCTGATCCTTGGAAGTTTCCAAAACTCAGCTAGACAAAGTTACAGCTGACAAGTTCTAGTGATGGTAGATGTCCCATTTCATGACTGGACTAGATGTCCCCCAAAGCTTTCCTCTGATCGATTTGATGAGGTCACTGCATGGTGATGATTCCTCCTCTCTCAAGACTCCTGTTCTCACAGGAAGAGCAGATATGTTCATAGGGTAGCCAGGTGTGTTATACCAAACAATGCTGCAAGGACAGCTTGAGCTGAGACAGGTGGACTGTGCTGCACCTTGGGGCTGACCTGGGTTTGCTGGAGAAGGTGTGGTGTGAAGGTGTTTTAGGTGCTGTATCTGTTTTCTTCTGGGAAACTGCTGGCTTGCTGCATCTCCACATCAGCTTGCCTCCATCTTCTCACTCTATGTGTCAGAGTCATGTAGCCAGCAGCAGCCTTGGGAATTGCTAGAGAAATCAGTGTATGTTTCTCATAACTTTGCACAGCTCAGCCCTTTCTTCCAGTTCACTCTGGAGTTTTTGGTCTCAAGCTTAGAACCACCCTGCAAAGATCAAACTGTAGTGGGAAGCAATAACCCGTTCTCTCCTGGAGATCAAGAAGAATATGAAGGACCCGTGGTTCATCCAGCCTAACAGACAATTGATGGCACTTGCAGCACTGTCTAGCCCTGCTGCACTGAAGATATAATATTTAATGGGAAGACTAAGGCCTGTTGGAGACAACTAATTAAACTGATAGATGACCTCTATGTCTGCTTAGCAAAATCAGTGTTGGTTCCACTACATCCTTGTCTGAGTGTGAGAGCAGCTCCTGGTGTTTTGGCTGGTGAAGGTAGAGAACTGGTTTAAAATGTGGCTATGGTTGAACTGGTAAACTCTTTTCATGTATACAAGTGTTTGTGTATTATTTTTAAGAATTCACTTCTAGGTTTGGATGGATGAAAAAGTTTCATAAGTCATTGCCTGAATTATCAAAAATTAATTGTTAGGAAGAACTTCACTGCAGTGGTGTATTACCAAGGCTGCAAATAGACATGTTCTCCTGCTCTTCTTGGGTTTGATAGACAAAAACCACAGAGACTGGCTGACCTCACATTGCTGGACCAGCAGTGAATATGAGACCAGTTACTGTATCATAGACTTATTCCACTGTTTTGCTTTTCCATGTTGTTACACTACACAGCTGCCCCTCAGGTAGGATATGCCAACCCTTCCAGGAGGAAGCATGATGGCTCTGCAAGGCTACGCACTCGTGCAGTAGCTGTGCACTTGCTGGCTAAGTCCTTACCCTGGTTTCACACTAGGATCTCTGGAGGAACAACCCAGAGTTCTCCATGTTGCACTAACCTGAAAATATCTTTTTAGAAATTCGTTTCCACTGCACTATGTAAGAACTTCCCAGACTCTCCTGAAGTTGTGTGCACAAGTGCTCTCTGTGTGCCTCTCTACCAAGTGAGTCCAAGTGTGCTTTCCTTCCAGCCCATCCCTTCCTATGACTGAGCTGTGGGACAGCACATGTGCAAGTGCTTCTCTGCTTGTGACTGAACTGCTTATTGCAAGAACATTCAAAGGAAGGCGATGGAAATGTGATTGAGTGATTTTACTGAATAGTGCAGTGAGCACTGAAAGTTTATCAGGCTTGAGTCTTCTTCTTTTTAGAAAATGGATAAATTCAAGCATTGGTGAGCCATGGCAAAAAAACCCAACCCCAAACTTTTGCAAATATTGACAGGATTATGTTTCAGGATACACAGATATTGAGACTTAGAGGTAGCAAACCAGTCAGCCCTCGAAATTATGCTGTGCAAGGAAACTATGGGAATGTCAAATGCTGATATGAGGAGGGGCTTCTTTAACATATTATGGCCACAGGATTCACTTCAGGTTGTTTGGGATGATCCTGTTGTGCTATGTAACTATATGTATGCTGGCATGGCAGACTGATTAAGAGGTCAGTTTGTGCTGAAATACATTACAAGCTCACTAAATCAGTAACTGTAATTTCAAGTAATCAGTTCAGAATAGTCTGGAATAAATCACTCTTTGTATGTACACATTCTACCCTCACCCCTCCGCTGGAAACCATCTTGTAACACATTTGAAGGGAAAAAGCATGACTTAGAACTTTGCACAGAATCCAAAGCTATTCTGTGGCACATCACGAAGTTGTTACCTGTTTATAAGAAGTTATTGATCGGCACTCAGGACCTTTTCCATTTATACCACAGCTTTCTCAGCATTGAAACAGAGATAAATGTTATGCCCACTTTTTATCTCTTGAGCATGCCCTGATCAATCCTTAAAATGGAGTCACAGGACATGCCACACCCTACTGGACTGCATAGCCTGTTCCAGGGCTTTCTCTGACCCTTTCTTCGCTGTTACCTTCTTGCCTTTTTTCAGAAGCTCATCATAAGTGATGGTAAGGCCTGTTCTTGGTGTGGTGTGAGCTTTCAGCCTCATTACCTGTAACAGAGGTAGATACACCTGATCTGTTAACTGCTCTGTCCCCATGGGATCATATCTATTGCAGGTATGTCCAATTGAAAATCGTAATTACAGTTATACATAGGAGAGCCAAACATATTGCAGTATAGGTCTACAAGGATATCTCAGAACATCCCAGTTTCCAGGGACCCTTTGCAGTTGTGGAAGCTTTTTAAAATTTCTGTTTCCGTTATCAAATTCATCTGACTTTTAAAATAACTGAATTTTCCTGTAATGTTGTCACAAGAGGGCAGAATCGGAGTTTGTACATGCAGTAACATTTAGCACAACTGAACAAATTGCTATGTATCAGCTGAGCTGTGGTAACAGCTGTGTGCACAACTAGCCTGCAGCAGACATGGAGTAATTCCACTTAACGCTGTCTTCTCCTAGGTTAAGTCAAATGACCTTGCATTTATCATATGCCAGAAGCATGCACATGCTCAATTATGGAGCTAGGATTATATGCCACAACTTCTTAAGGCTCAGTAACTTAATCCTCTATTTGAGCCCTAAAGGCTGTTTGTGTACCTTGAATGGGTATCTTCCCTATTCCCATAATGCCAGACTGCACTGGCAGTCCAAGTAGCAGAGTCTGCTCTTTGGAGTGCACTGAAGAATCTGCAGCTTATTTCCTTACAAAAAGCTGGTTTTGGAAATCTGGGTCTGTGTGGGTAGCCCTGTCCCAAGCAAGATTATCTTCACCTACTTACTGATAGTTTCCCAGCATGAACTACTTCCAAATCCAAAGCTGAGTTATTTCTACCATTGCAACAATCTCAACATAAGGGTGACTAAAGTTGACTTCAATCTGTTTGGCAACTACAGTAACCACACAGATCACTTTGAATTAATTCATTGGCAAATACATAAGTAAAAATATTAATATACTATACTATACTATACTATACTATACTATACTATACTATACTATACTATAATATAATATAATATAATATAATATAATATAATATAATAATATAATGTAATATGATATAATAATAATTGCTGTGATTTTCTTTCCCATTCTTACTTTGAAACTGCCTTTCATTTATAAAGAAACCACTCACAACTTTGGAATTAATAAAGCACTCAGTAAGAAGTGCCTACTGAACTAGTCTGCAGGTATCTGACCAACTTCTAAGACAAGCTAAATGGATACACATTTGCCTGCGTAGAGACAAGTCTTTAGATATGTTTGGGTTAATTCTAGAGTTAGTTCAAAAAGTGCACAACCCTCTAAGAAAAATGTTTTACAGCTTCTGACTCTGTTAAATAATCATTAGTGACAGCACAGAATTGCATGTCCTCTGCTTTCTAGGTGAGAACCATGAGGCTGTAGTCCAGAAGGGGCTTAAAAACATGTCCTTTATGATGGCTGTCTTTACTAGCAGGTGGCACAACTATAGGAGGTGCTGCATGTCGTGTTTTCCTGTTGATTTACTTGAAACTACAAATGAAAGGAAAAATAAATTAAAAAGATACTGAGTTCACAGACTTCCCCCTTGAGCAATCCAAGCTCCTGAATGAACCACATCATAACCAATCAAATACATTCTTCCCAAATTAGCATCTCTTCTAGTTTGTTAAGCAGAACCTGTAAGACTCTAATATCAGTGTCTTCTACAGTGCTACACACAGCTACATCTGCAATCACCCTTACTCAAGAAGCATCTCTAAGGAGACTACATTGCGTGGTCCCACCATGCAATGGAGAGGGCCACTCAAATAGAGGTGATGTGCTGGGGGGATTTGTAGTCTCTGGGAACAGTGCCACTGGACAGAAGAGGAATGTGTAAAGGATTTTACTCTCCTGTAGTAAATTAGGAGCTTGTCTTGAGAGCAAGTTTCTCTCACTCAGAGGAAGTTTATGTGACCTCAGCCTGAATCATGGATATTGTTCCTCCTGTATTCCCTTCTTCCCAGCTGCTGCCGAACACTTGAGATGGCACTGGCTTGTAATGTGTTCCTCATTGTGGGTACAGAGGAACCTGTACTCTGTGTGTGAGCATGCATGTGTGTGTCTGGCTGCCTGTCATTACAGCACTAATGGAAATACTGCACGGATCACAACTCTCAATTAGCTCCTCTGGAGATGGCTGTGACAGCCAGTTACTGAACAGCAAGGCCTGAAGGAATGAATTAATTTGTAGTACACGGCAGTTAGAGTCAGAGTGTTAGCTATGGAATAAGACAGCAAGAGACCCTGATTAGACTTTGGCTGCATGGTGCAAGAGATAGTTACCTGGGGGACTGTTACCTGTTACCTCTCTTTTTTTGTCTATCACTTCTCCTGGGGTTAGAAAATATCTTGGACCATGAATGAATGAGTTTAGAGCTCTTAGTTTGGTTCTTGGAATCACTGTCTGTCTGAGGCTGTTTGGCAGAAGGCAATGGGCTTTCATTCAACACAGACAAGGGCATGCTGCTCTCCTCCTGGCCTGGAGCCAGGCCACAGCCACTAAGTGAGTGGTATTCAGGGGAGGTAACCCAATCTTTCTGTCCTTTTCAAACAACAGCTCTCTTCCTTATTAGTTCAGATAATCATGTATCACAGAGGGTGTCCTAAGCCTGCTGCACCAGGGCATGCTGGTGTCCTGCCTTTGCAGCAGTACATTTATACACAGACTTAGAGGAGCAAAATGCACTTGATAAGGCAGTCTTGGGGATCTTTATAGACAGTGTGAAGTTTCCAGGGCTTCTGCCCATAAACAGCCACATGTTGCCTGCACCCTGGTACCACACTGTTCAAAGATTTGCAGTCTCTTATTCTGTCATTCACAAAGAAAATTATTAGCTTTTATCAATTATGCAATCACTTTTTCTTAAAACTTGTTTTTAACATCTTTTATAGAGATTGGTTATTTCTGTGCAGAAAGGATTTGTCACAGTGGGACACCATTCTTTCTTTACCCTTGATCAACCACCTATTGAAAAAGCATGTGAAGCCAATGTAGTTTTGCATGTGGTACATGTTTTAGCTGAGTCAGATCTGACCCTCTGAACTGTGTGACATGCAGTGCTGGGAAGGAGTAAGGTGAAAATAAAGGAATGTTCACAGACCAGTCCTTGTGGAAGGTAAGAAACATTAAAAGAAAGTTTCTTATGAAATTGTGTTGCTCTGGTGGGCTAAGTTCTTCATGTTCTAGGAAGAAAGATTTCTGAGTGGAGAGGGAAAGAGAAGTAACTGACAATGCAACCCCCAAAGGAGGTTGTCCTTCGTTTGTCTGGAAAAGGACATGGAAGCAGCACCAGCGAAGTCTTTTTATACCATCCTGGTTTTTAAGCACAAGAGGAATCTTTTGTTTTGAGCAGCTTCCCAAGAATCATTCAGTCTGTGGTCCCTGCACTGTCAACCAACAAATGGAGCAGTTACCTTTGTTAATAGAAGGCAGGAAATCAAGCCCAAGCTCCTCTCTGCACTGGTGTCCTTGTAACTTGCAAGTCAGCAAAGTGGTTGTAAAGGGGCTGGCAGCTCTGGCAGTGCTTCTCCTGTGGGCAGTATCACATTGGTGTGCTTTTATTTTCCTTCATTTTGAGTGCAAACAAAAGTCCAAACAGTTGATCTTTTCCTCTGCAGCCATGGCACTTCTTTGATCTTTGTGTCTGCTGTTTGTATGAAGCGCGTCCCTTGCTGCACATTCTGGCCAGTAAGTGGTGCTCCCCCCTTCCTCCCTGTGGCTCCGTTCTTTGTGCAGAGCTGAGAGTGCTGTCATGCATTGCTGGTGCTTTTAGGTGTGCCTCACCCAGACGTGCGTCATGCTGTGATGTACTGTATTGATACAGTAATGGCATTTTTTAATGGGAGTCCTAATGGCGTGTTGTTAATGACGCTTCTTGGCGTTATCCCGTTGTCTGTACGTACAGAGGCCCTTGGATAGGTTCCTCTGATGCAGACCACCAGATGAGATGTGTCTCAGCTGGGTTTATGTGCATGGTATTGAATGTGAAGAGAACATTTATGTGGCTGGCATGGCTATAAGGAGACAAGAAATACCAGGAAAATGAAGCCTTGTGATTTGGTAGCTTTTGGATCCACACATCCCAGTACTTGCAGTATTCTTGCCAGTTGAGAAACATGTTTCTTTGCAAAGCTATGTGATTTGGCTGGTATACAGGATATGCCTTCTCCACTGGCCCTTTAAAGATGGGATCTTTTCAGTAACGTTATTCCACAATGCATTTGGATGAACTTGGTTGTGATTTTTCCACGCTTGATCACTATTGTCCTGGGATTTCTGCCTGGATATAAAATTCTAACATGCTGACCTGGTACCTGTGTCGAGTTTGTTTTTCTATGTAAAAAACATGACACCAGGACCAAAGCAGAAATAGTTTATCCTTAAGTGGTGATACAGTTTTTGAAAGTAGCAAATAGCTACCCAAATAGTTATGTTGCAGAGACAGAGAGTAAGACATACCTGGAGGACAGGGAGGAAGAAATGAACTAAAAGAGAGAAGCAAAGAAGATGGGAGTACAGAAAGAGAGGAAAATTGATAAATAAAAAAAAGAGAAGTGACTAAAGCAAGAGAAGAGAGAGGGAGATTCTCTCCTGATTAGAATTCATGAACTCCATTCTTACATTAAGTCTATATATGACACCTGGCCTTTAATGTGAAGCTGCCTACGAGCATTAAAAATTAAAAGCAGAAGGTAGGATCCATCCATCTCGGGCAGTGCTGCTCCCCTCCTATCTGAGCTCTGCACAAAGCTATTACACATTGATAAATTATTTTGGGTAATAGCTGAGATATTACATTGTTTCTGAGTGAAGGTAAAATCTCTCCATGACATGGGCATTTATCAGGAGCGCATTTCATCCTATTTATTATGGCCGAGACGAGATCGCAGGCTGCGGGCAGAGCTGGCACGTCGTGCTGATCACCTCCCCCATCGCCTCCCTTCCCTCTGTCACTTAGATGATGGGATATTGATGGAGCTCATGACAAGTTAATTATTAACTAAAGATATGCAGTTCACCTTTGCCAGGGGAGGGGGCATAGAAGAGAGCAACAATAGTTCTTAAAAAAATAAATATATCCGTTGTATCTTAGGATTCCTTTTCTCCACCTTCTTCTCCCTTCTACCTGTGGTATTTCACAGCCTTCCAAATAAATCAGATATGTTATATGAATACCAGTATGGTCTAGAAGGCCAACAGAAATGGAAGAAGCTCTAAGAACCTTTCGTTTTCTTAAAAAAAAAATTTACACAAAACTTTTTATCCATTAACTTGGCACTGGAAATACCTAGGGAGAAATTTTTGTTGTCCACTGAGTAACAGTGATTTTCCTCACTCTTGAGAGGGCCAGAAAGCAGAGGCACAGAGTTTTGATTCTGTCCAATAAATGAATACATTCTTTATAAGGAAGAGATGTCTTGACACCATCTGAATATTTCAGCTACTCCCTTCCACTGAGTGAGGGAACTGGCTGTTCCCCTGTACCTGGCTGGTTGTGGAGGACTGCGATGGCTGCAAAGATAACGCCTGCTTGCATGCTCATCTGAGCTTCCAGGCTAAACAGGATGAGTTTGCCAGCACATGAAGGAGAGTTACTCAGTTGACTGGTTCTGATCCTGCAGTTTGTTGACTAGGTTGGAACCAAGGCAGTAAAAAGCAGTCAGGTGCCAGAGGTAACTAGTACACCATTTTACACTCAGCTGCTTCTGGTTTGTTCATAAAGTATCTTAATATTATGTTGTTCAGGTAGCTCTAGAAGAAAGGAGCCACGCTATAAACCACCATGACAGTGGTCATTTAGAAAATAATCACAAGGCAAAATAAAACAGTCTATCAAAGGAATCATTCCATCCATATGGTCACTTATCAAGACATGCTAAGTAAGTTTTCACCACTTAAGAGTCCTTTAGGAGAAAATGTTTGATTTTCAAAACCCAAGCTGCTATAGACACCAGTCTAAACTACAGACGCGCCAAATTTCATGCAGGTTGGATTTGAACCATATAGCTCATTTAGGACCCATCTAATTCCCTTCCTTAAAGAAAGCATATGATCATTACTTCTGCATTGGAAAAAAAGAAAAAGGTTCTTTTTCTAGTTGTCTTCTTATGAGCTGTGGTAGGGGGTCCAAGATCACTTCCTTTGTGTTTGTAACAACCTGGTCTCTCCAGAGTAAAATTGTACATACTTTCTTCATTCTGTTCTACTTGAAGTGTTCCAAAGCTTGTGGAAGCTGCAGTGTGACCTCTATTGTGTAAAACATATATGCTGCTTCCTGTGAAGCAGCACTGATCAGGGTAAGGGAAAGCCAGTACCATTCTTTCCAATCCACCAATTCTGTTCCCTTGGATTAGTGCCTTATACAGATATTTAAGGAGCAGACATTTTGTTTTACTGATTTTTGGCTTCTCCTATGAAATCTGAAGTTTTGGTTCTGGGCTAATCCTGAAAGTTCCTTTAAATTTTTAAAATTATTTAAATAAGCATAATTTCCTATTCTACAGCTGTGAGGACTCTCTCTTTGAAAATACAGATTTCTAATTATTTGTCTCAAAATGGGAAATTCTAAGTACATTTAAGCAGATCAGTTTGTATTCTTGGGTGTAACTCTTCCTTGGTGAGACTTTGCTAGATACATATGCATTGAAATTGCTGCATATAAAAGCAAAACTTTCAGAGCCGTCATTTGCTTCATACACTTCGGCTTTTTGAAATCTCTGAAAATCTAGCTGCTTGCTATCAAAAGTATGAGAAAGAGAGATGGGATTGGGCTCTCATGTACAGATAAAGTAAGTGCTGTCTGAAACATGGTGGGTAGATTAGCTGTCTGGTTTCCAAGTAAGAAACTGCCCATCACTGTAGTTCGGCTAATCTCCCTGTCCTTGTCTGGTCATAGTGATCAGTTTGCCCTCTACTTAATATAATAAGATATATAATAAAAATGTATTAACAACTATGAACCACCCTCATCTCCCTTCCAAAACCCCCTGGGATCCTCCAAGGTTAGAGGATGTGCAGTATACTTACCTCAAAGTAAATTCACGGTCATTATCTTCACCTTTTATTGCACGCCTTGTCCTTGTCTGTTGCCTCTATTGCAGCTGCTTTTTACTCTGGGCCTTGGTCTGTAGTCCCTGCCCGTGCAATGTAGCTGTGTTGACATCACTGGTAAAATACTAATGGTGTAATACCTGGCGGTCCCATTTATCTTCCAAAGATACCTTTCTGGTGAGCTTTGTGAGAACCACATCAGGCTGTGAACTTGTAAATATGTGTTCAGTGGGTCTGAGCTCATATGCTGTCTGTAACTCTTCCAAGGCAGAGGCTTCATCACTGTTTTGCAAGTAACATGCCCACCTGCTGGTTTGGGTAACGACAAGGCTTAAAGCTTTTCCCCTATTTTTTTTGCTTTACCTAGACTTTTCTTCCAGACATAACTCAAGCTGTAATTTCTTATTCAAAGAATGCCTCTAACACTAACATAGGTAATAGCAGGAGTTCAGTGCTCCCATGTTGTTCATTAACACACAGATCCGTATTGGTATGAATAAGGAGGCGATGGAGAAGGGCCTCTGCTTCAACTTGGAAATTATGGCATTGAAAGCACATACAAAGAAGCCTTGTATTGAGAGACAATGGTATGAATATATTTTTGTTGAGGTCCAAAAATACCTATCCATAAAAGTAGCATTTTCTAGCAAAAATATGGTGATACATGGCTGTATTACCTGCTGGCTCTCAAAATGTAAGAAAAATCTGAGTTAAGCTTTACTGGATTTAGCTCAGTTTTGAATTTGACTCAGTGTGATTTAGCTAATCTGTACCTTGGAGAGTATGTTTGGCCTGGCAGTATGGGAAATGTCACAGGGCAGAGAGCAGCAGCAAATCAGACAGACCAAGACTCATCAGAACAGGGTTCTTTCCCAAGAGCTAGAACTGAATGTGCAGTTTAATCAGTGCTGTGTCCTGTTGTATGAGATACAGTTTTCCCTGAGTGTGAGCTGTTAGGCAGGCAGCCTACTTGTTCCACCAGGCTTTATGGCTCTGCTGCCCTAGATGTGAGGTCATGTGCTGCTATGGTGTGCCAGACCTGGTTTCCTTTGCTAACCTGTCTTTTGTTGTGGCTGATGCAAAATCAGTTGAGAAGATGCAAGGACTTCAGGCAGGTGGAAAGTTAAGGAACATCTGGACTGTAAGGTCACATCTACTGAGACTGTATATGTAGAAGTCGTGCAGGGGCTCAGATATTGGTCTCCACACCAACACAAGTCTAGATCTATCCTTGGACCTGCCTTAGGTTTTTCAATTGTGCCAAGCTCCTGGCGTTAATAGAAAATGAGGTGAAGATTGCACAAATTATTTGTATTTTGAAATATTGTCATCTTTTCATTGCAGAGAATATCCCCTTTTTCCTTTTATACTTCTAGTTGAGATTAATGGAAATAACAACCCAACTCTTAGCTTTTCTTTTCCTGTTCTTTGTTCCTCAATATCCTCAGCAATTTGCACTTTATGTTTCTTACTCATGAGGGAAGATAGCAGAAACCTCACTGATCTATCTTCTTTGGTGTCCTTTATACTATTTCTTTTGTATTCCCTGAAATTACTGGAAAACCCACTTCATCCTTCAAATCTTTTCTTGTGATCCACTTCAGTATTTTGATGCTTTTAGCAAAATAACTGGTTCTGATGTCAGTAAGAAACTTGGTATTTATTAGGATTTGTTTGTCTTACAATTTTGTATTAAAAGCATATTTTAAAATTATTTTTTCTTAAAGTCATCTACTCTTGCTTCTGGCGAGTCTGTCACTGCCACCTTATTTCTGCTACTTGTTTCAGTCTGGCATGTTGTTCTTCAACTGAGTCTTCACTTGGATTTAAGTGGTAAACTGAATAGTCAGACCTTGTGCTTGAGGGAGTTGTGGTGGCTTTGAGTGGTACTATAAAATAAACAATTCCTACTAATGAATACTAAGGCCAGACCTGGTGCTGCCTTCCAAAGATGGCAGGCTCACAGTGAAATACGACATACCACTGTGCTCATTCCGTACACCTGCAAGCACTGGGCACCCCCATGCCCCTCACCTTCTCCCCTCCACAGCGTAAATGGAGGATCATGTTCCATATGCTCCCAGGTCAACTCCAGTTTAAGCAGCTTGGAGAAACACATTACAACAACTTAAAGAGTTAACCCTACAGTAATTGTGAGGGAGAGGGGGGAAACAGTGTAATGGAGGGGTGAAGAGTTTCCATAAACCCATTGCCTCAGCTCAGAGAACCTGCTAAGGGGCAGTGGTCAGAGAGAAACAGAAGGAGAGAGAGAGATATCAAGTGTAGTAATCAGAATGAAAAATGGAGCTCCGGTTACTTTAAACAAGAGCTAATTTATCACGGGAACGAGTGGATAAGTAGCTGAGTTTCAGGCGTTCAGTAAGTTCCCCGTTCTGCTCCAAAAATTATTCCACCCCTGTCTCCATGCTCCCATAAATCATCCCCTTCTTCACTTCTGCTCCGATTACCAATTACTCCTGCCTACGACACGCTTTCCCCTGCCCGACACAATCTGATGGGCCCCTGCCTTTTAATTTTACAAATGCTTTTTCCTTCTTGCTTCTCAGCTCCTGTCCCTACTCCTCCCCTCCCCAGTTTCCCTCTGTATCTTTGTTTTCCCTTTCCCTTCTCATCTACTTTTTTTTTTTTTTTTAATTTGAAGAAAGGGAGGGCAGTAATGTTTTCTGGCACCTCCCCCCATGAGGTTGACTGAGCTGAAGGAGAGGAATAGAAATTAATTATTTTCCCAAACCTGAACTCTCTTTGGGTTTGTGAATCTTCTCCCTAAACACATGATGAATTCTAGATCCAGTACAGCTGTATCAAAGGTGAAAGACTTGTTCTTGAGAGGACATGTTGCTTTTTGTTGCGTCTTTGAAGGAAAATATAGGGTTTTTTCCTTTTTTCCCTTTTGTTTACTGTACACAGAACTTTTTTTCAGAATGGAGATATTTTGTGAGCTGCACAGCTGCAGGCAGAAGAATTTTAATTTATATTTTATTGTGCAATTTTTCTGTGTATGTTTCACCACTGCTAATATTTACACTGGATTACTTCTAGCTATCTGTCATACAAATGCAGGAGGACTGATCTGTACCAAAATCCTGATAATTTAGAAAAGGCTCATACAAGAAAGTTTTGTTGGCTTCAATACTCCATGCATAAAATCAACTTAAACTAAAGTTGTACTAATTAGCAAATATCTACTTTGGGGGCATGTGTTGAATTTATTGATATAGCTACACCTTTCTAATATAAAATCCTTTGATGCCGCTAATGAATGGTAATCTAGTGTATCATAAGTCTAGTGCATTATTCAGATGCTGCATACATATGCACTTCAATTGCATATATAAAAAATCTAGGAAGATATTTCAAACATCAAAGAACTGGCATAAAATAATGTATTTTTTGCTTACATACATTTTTTTTTCTACAACATGAATTATTTCTGAATGTTTCCCAGGCTACAGTTAGAGTGTTTGAAATTGCTGTACATCACATTTATGAGTTCAGCATAGACTCAACAGTTCTGTTTGATTGTAGCTAAATAGTTTCTGGATGCTTCATTAGTTGAGACTTAAATAGCTTGTGTTCAGGAGGGCTAACTTGCATGACTCTAGTAGATGCTGGCAGCTGCTAAGTTGGACGAGCCATCTTCACTGAAGAGAAATATTTATGCAAGTCATCAGTCTGGCCTAATGTGCACAGAGCTGTTATTTCCACCTGTAAGACATTCAACGAAATTGCCATGAGACTTACTGAATCTGAAAAGAGAAAATTCTCTTGCCCTGCTGAGAACAGGGTAGGCAAAGTGACAGCTCTGCCTGCTCTGCTGCAGAGAAAGCAGCTGTCCAGAGCTGATTTTTGTGCAGGATAATGGATGCAGGAGATGGATTACCAAGTGATAAATCACACAGAGGAATTGGCTGGTGCCAGAACCCATGAGCAAGAAAATAGCTGGCACACTCTGCAGTGGGTATTACCATCCTCATCTATGCATAAACAGTAAGACAAAACAGGAGTTAATTATAGTGCAGATTCTTGACATAAGGCTTGTACAGCAAAACAAGAATGGCAAAGGAAATACATCAGTTCATGTTTATTGGACAGTTTATCTTCTTCTCTTCAGGGAAAGAGTTGAGACACTCCTCTCTGTTCTCATTTCCCCTTTTTATTCTCATTTTGTCTTTATTCACATCCTTTAAAGCCATAAGTGTTATTTTCTAACCAAGGAGTCTTGCAGGAATCTTTCAATAAAGAAATAGAGGAGCTAACCAAGCATGACTCAAGTCATTCCTATCCCACATGATACATATGCAGTCCCTCTGTCCTGCCAGGCAAAGAATGGTTGCTGGCATTCACTATGTAACTCAGTAATCAATAATACTGCTCCACATCACCCTAAAGACCAAGAATACTCTGAGCTTAGTATACTCTGGGCTGGGAAATCCATGCATTAAAAAGTTACTTGGAGATGGTAGAAATTTGGCTTCATCCCACAGCATCTTCCTATGATCCAAAAGACAATATTATGTTGTGTACTTTAAGTGTACCCAAAAAGTGTGCAGAGGTCCACTTTCCATGTGAAATCTTTTTCCTTTAAGAGCAATAAAAGGTAATTCTTAAATCTTTTATTGACTGTGCACATGAAAACAGAGCCAAAAAGAGCACCATGCTTCTGATGTGCAGGGAAAGTTGCTGGCTCCAGGTCAAGACTTGTCAGGATGAAGTGTGTTCTGTTTAGCTGTCTTTAATAACAATACTTTATTATCATTAAAAGCTTAATGAAGAAAGAGGTTGATGTTATTGTTTTCTAAACAGCTGTCTTTGCTGAAGAGAGAAGAATCACAGAATCACAGACTGGGTAAGGTTGGAAGGGACCACAGTGGGTCATCTGGTCCAACCTCCCTGCTCTAGCAGGGTCATCCTAGAGCACGTGGCACAGGATTGTGTCCAGAAATTTCTGTAATATCTCCAGTGAGGGAGACTCTACAATCTCTCTGGGCAACCTGTTCCAGTGCATAGTTACCCACACAGAAAAGAAATACTTCTTCACATTTTCAGGTGTAATTTCCTGTGCATCAGTTTATTCTTGTCCTGTTCCTTGGTGCCACCAAGAAGAGCCTGGTTCCATCCTCTTGGCACCCTCCCTTCAGATACTTAGAGACATCGATGAGACCCCTTTTCACTTGTTTCTTCTTGAGGCTTTAACAGGTCCAGCTGCCTCAGCCTTTCCTTGTAAGAGGGATACTCCTCTCTCTTAACTATCTTTGTTGCCCTTCCCTGGATCTGCTCCACGCCTCTTGTGTACTGAGGAGCCCAGAACTGAGCACAGCACTCCAGATGTGGCTTCACCAGATCTGAGCAGAGGACTACCTCCCTCAGTCTGCTGGCAATGCTCTTCCTAATGCACCCCAGGATATTTTCAGGTGTTCAGTACTGGGCTGGCATCACAGTAGAAACTATACTAAAGTAAATTAAATTATTCCTGACTTGGGAGTATCCTAGTGTGCATGGCCTGTGTAAGCATGAAGATGACAGCGGTGATCCTATTTTGATAAAACTGAAGAAAGTGGCAGAAAGTTTCATCAAAAAATCAGAAGGGAAGATACACAAATGGCACTTGTGTTTCCAGCATGTCAAATTTCCTGAAATGTACAGCAAAAGAGAGCTTATGCAGCTCTCTAGGAGGTGCTAGAAATCACCAAAGAGTTAATGAGAGCAGGTCTTTGAACTCATTTTTTCAGGACAATAGTCTTTCAAACTAATCTTGTCAGGACAGTAGTCCATGGACATGAAAACTTAAAAGTTTTTGATATAATGTCTAAAGCCTTGGTGACTTGATACTTTTTTAGTAATTGTAGCCTGACACTGTTGTTTTCAATAATGTAAAACATTTGACCGAATCTTGACAAAGTCATCCATTACACATGAAATTAGCCCATAAGTTGTTTTATGACTTGTAGAGCAAGTGAGATTCACTCTACTCAGACACATGTGCACTGGGTTAACATCTGACACACCAGTGGGCCCTCACCAGCACGTGTCACTGACTATCTCTTTATGACAAAGATCCTTGAAGCTTTACCTATATATTTTGAACATAATTTTGAAAGCTAGTTTGATAGTAGATTAATCTTCCAGCTGGCTCCTCCCAAGAACCTGGCTGAATGTACTGAATGTACTGAGTACTGACATGACAGATCCACTACCTTGCTCTGCTCGTTGTTGAAAACCCTGTGTGTGATGTAATCTTCAGAATTTTTCCCAGAAATCCTTATTATTTCACAGCAGTCTCATCCTAGGGAAAAAGAGAGTGACCTTAGTTTGCCTTGAATCAAACATACTTAAACTTATGTGTATTAGATGCTCTGGCAGGTACACTGTTTTATGGCCTTATGAAATTTGCCATAGAAAGAACTTTTAAAAGGGTTCTTTTTTGGTTGTTATGAAGATTTGGCTGCTAAAAATCTGTTTCCTTCCTGCAGCTTGCATTTTTCTAGCACTACACCGACACAGTTTCAAGGCAGTAAGCATGCAGGCTTTGTGACCAAGCCAACAGTTGTGTTGCATAATCTGAACCCTGGTAGAGTTACCTAAGACTGCAATAAGAGACAGCTGGGCTTGCTTGGACTGCCTCCCACCTCATCTCACCTTCCTTTGGATCCGACAGGGAGCTTTCCCAGGCTCCCTATCCCTTTTGTGTGACACCTGCTGTCCGCTCCCCACTTCAAAATGTACTGACTCAGCTGGTTGGGAGCAAGACCAAATCTGAGAGTTTCACTGGTTGAGTACCATTCATTTTGAGATGGAATAAATTTTTGAAACATAGATTTAATGTGAGGTAGATAGATGTACCCGAGGCTTTCTCTGCAGAGCAACTGTGGCAGAAGTAATGACCATTACATTTCTCCTGGCTTCCTGTTCTCAGTACAGTCACCTTTCAGTGAAAATACTTTGCTCAAAATCCTAGACAGAAGATTTGTCCCTCCCACCTCATCTGGGTGAGTGTTTATGCATCAAGAAGGGGGTTGAGAACTTCCTATTAGTTCCATTGGTGACTGAATGTTTATGATACCATCACTGTGAGAATAGGCCCTTCCCATACTGAGAGATCCTCAGGCTAATAGTACCTGCTACATCCATTCTGTCTTGCAAACAAATCTCACTGAGGGAGGTTATCATTATCACAGGTTTTCAGTGACAGTAACAATGTAAAGGGACAGGACTTAGAACTTGATCTGCCTAAAGCATACTTTGAGACTCTAATGTATTCAGTATCTTCCTGCACCAATACTTATCTGCCATTTTCTAATTATCTGACATTGAATTTTCAAATAATACTGTATAATTATTAATTTTCTGCAATGAATTTAGTTAAAGAAGCCCATTTTACTCCCCCAGAGGAAGAAGTGGAGTTTATGCGTGCTATGAGGAGAGAAACACAGTTTCTTCAAGCATACAGCAAGATTCCCACTTGCAAGAACTTCAACCAGAGGGACAGCAAGGTGCAGAGAGACAAGTGGATTTCAGAAGTAATACACCATGAAAATTTTTCACTTAGCATTTTCTGGAAGTTGACTCTGGTATTTCTTATGACAACCACAAATGTAACACTGACCTGTCTATAGTCAGAGCAGTAGAGTTTTGCTCTGTTGTGAACAGTGTTAAGACTCAAGTCTTCATTAACAGAGAGTACTGGGATACCACAGCCACAGATAACAGGGAAAATGGAAAACACGCTTCTGAAATCTGTCTTTGTATGTATTACCTTCTTGTTAGTAGTTATGTAGTTCTGGAAGCAAAAAGAAGCATTTGTGATGTCTTGCACTCCAGTTTGATCAAGTCAGGAGGAAAGGATGCAGGTTTCTGTTCCTCCCTTACCAGTTGAATCTGTGACTTCCCAGAACAGACGTGGAGGGAGGCAGGGGAACAATTGCATTGTGCTTGTAGCTTTAGCCAGGGCCAGACATATTTATGCAGTAGAACATTTCTTACTGAAAAGGCACAAGGAATCAGAATACAGCATGATTTTGTGAGACTTGATTGAGTTTACTCATGACAAGTAATGAAAACTTTATGAAAACAAAGGTCACGCTATTTTTGAAGGCATTAGGCTTCAAGTACTCACACCTTCCCATATGGGTCTAACCACCATTTCATTTATGAAATGATACAGGAGAGATAAATAGCTGTGTGTATACATTGCAGCATGCACTGATGGCCAGAAGTTTTCAACAGAAACCAGTCATGTGGTGCACCAGAGCCCAGCTATGGCTATATGACCTTAGAGGTTCTACAGGCCTCATCTATTTCTTCTGGAGGAAAAGCCTCCAGGGTTTTTGGCAATAAGCTTTCAACTTCTGATTAGGAAAGATTTGGAGCTTGTGCTGCTTTTAGTGAAGTAGCTGGTGTTCCCAGGTGCTCAGTGCTATTCTGATTTGGAGCATGGCTAGATTTTGGGGTAGCCTGGCTATTTTTATTTATATGCTTATTAATGACGATGTTCTGGGTGGAGATTTTTTTATTCCTTTCTATGAACATGCCTGGATTTTTATAAGAAGACATGTCCTGTAAACTAACAGATAAATGTTTCTTGTGATCACTTCAAATATCCTCCATGGCTCACAGTACAGAAATGTGATGCTTTGTAAACCAACAGCCTGCCTAATTCAGCTTGCTTTCTCAAGTCTCTCCTGCTGCAGGAGGGCATGTCTCAGGCCACCTATCAAGCTCCATTTTTATTATTGTTAAATGCCTTCATCCCTAAGTGCTAGAAATCTATCTCCTTTCATTCCAGAGACTAATATCTCTCAAGAAATTCATTTTTATATTAAATCAAAACAAGAAGAGGCTAGGGTTATTCAGCTGAACCCCCAAGAGTGTGTAAGAAAATATAATATTATGATAAAGACACCACTGCACATCACCATTCCTCACCCCGAAAAGGGGACAGAATTACCCAATATTGTGCTGTAAACTATATGCCATTAGCTGATAATAGGGATTTCTCTCTAGTTTACACATTAGTTTTGTACATTTAAAGGAAAAGGACCTGCACAAGAGCAAAATAGAAGATAGGATAAAAAGCAAGGAGATAGCTGGCTTTGATAAGATAACTGGCTAGAGCTTGTTTATCATGAGCTCAGAAAATCTTTAGATAAGGTGGCATGGGGTGATTAGTGGAGGAATCATAGGGGTGACTGAGTCAGGGGACAGCAACAGGTGCTGGGTGCTGCTGAAAGTCAAAATACTACGCTGAAAGGATCTTTTCTCAGAACTGATCTTCTCTTCACCATTGGCCTTGGACAAATGATCAACATGGCCCTGATGAAAGGTCCAAAGCCAAGAGGCATTTTCAGCATAGAGATGCTTCCAGTAGAGAAATGGAATTATTGTGCAATAGTACAAAAGCCTGTTATGACCACTCCTGAAGCAGCACATACAATTCCAGTCACCACCACCCCAGAGGGATGAGTACAAAGGGAATGGAGCACAGAAAGGTACTGGGATGACCAATAATATGGGGCATGTGTTTTGCAGGATAATAAGAAATTTACTAGTTCAGCCAGGCAAAATGAGGAATGAGGGGGTATGATTTCTATCAATACATCAAACTGCAAAACCCTCAAGAGAGAGAATGGCTATTTAAGCTTAAGGAAATGTTGGTACAAGAAAAAATGGGTATAAACCGGCTGAGAATAAATTAGCCTGGAAATTAAACTAAGGTTTCTAGCCATCAGAAAGGGAAGTGAGATTCTGTAATAGACTTCCAACGGAAAAGGAGCAGAATCAATTTTAAGATAGAGCTGCATCTTTTATGAAAGGTCTTCTGTAATGGAAGAGAGTAGTCTACATGACCAAGGAGTTCCTTCCAATTTGTACTCCCACTCCATTCTCCTTTTCTCATCCTACACTGTGCCACTTCTCTTCCTTGGTACCCTGAGCTCCACCTGCTCCTGTTCTGAAGGCAACATGGATCCCTTATCAAAATTCTGCACTGCAATAGGTTGTTTTTAATCCTCCCCGTATCTCCCTATTTTTTCCCTTGCCAAGCTTGCTGGGCTGTAATGTTTCCCTTCGTGTAATCCATCACAGACACAATGTCGCTTGTGCAAATTAAAATGCACCTTGGAATAATAAAAAAGGGTGGGTTTTTTTTTCTTCCTTCCCAGCAGCAGTTCCTCAACACAAACCATTTGTCTCTGGAAAGAAATTCAAGAATGTTAACCCTGTGTATGCTCCTATGGGGTACACAGTACCTCCTGTGAGAAAACACTTAAAGGACACCTTGCAGTTGTGGACCTTGCAGATGTGGACCTTGCTGATAGCTTGAACTGTAACCCACTACTTTTCTGGTGAAAACATTGGTGATAGGGTCCAGTGTAACAAATTAACAATACCCCATGTCAGAACAAAGAGATACAATACAGGAAAACTACATAGCAAACCTCGTGATGCTCCACAGAACTCAAATTGGACGTTGGACATTGGGACCTTTATAAGGAACCATTGGAAACTGTCTGAGTGACAAAAGAGTCACCAGACTATCCCATACTGATGTACAGTTCTGGAGGCTATAATTGACTCATGGATCAGGCACTGGTCACTTGTTATATAGAAATAAACTTACAATGAATCACTGCTGAATGAATTCCATCCTTGATGAGATGTGCATGTAAAAGGTTATGTCAAGGACAGTATTTTATATTTCTTCCTTCTTTCATTTCAGGGGAGGGTGTGAATTTCTCCTCAGTGGCATATAAATTTCATTAAGTTAAAGATGCATTTTAAAAACCCATTTTATATGGTAAGAAAGGTCCAGAGTTGGATTGAGGGGTAGGCAAGCACTAGATGATTTGAATGCTTGGCCATAGAGGTGGTGTGGCATTGCACAGCCATCTAGGCTGCAATGACATGGAAAGAGCAGTGTGGACAGTAGTCCAAGAGGGGCTACATTCCCTGTGGAGAAGCACTGGTGCTTTGATAGAGGATGCTTTCACAAGGTCATTATTGAGAGATAGGACATCTTTATTGTTTGTGGCATAGGCTTTTGGCTTATGGCTTCAGCTTTTGTGCATCCTAGATTTTGCTCAGACATAGATAGATGATTTTTCTTACTTCTGCCAAAAAACTGTTTCACCTCAGACTTTGACTCCCATCACAGCTGTTGTTTTATTTACCATCATAGTAAGAGGGCTAGTGGGTCACCTCATACTCCCACTGAGTCAGTATTCTTTATGCTCCAGTTCCTCTCTTTCTTGCTGTTTTCCAGTTCAAGAGCTTACTAAGCTCTTCAGTGTGTGATCTTACTGGAAACTTATGTTGATGTTAGTGCAGTAACACTGATATGGCTTTCCATGTCAAGCACAGAGCTGGAATCATCCACTTCAACTTGGGGAGAAAGCATATCCCCAAAACAGGAGATAGACTAAGCCATGAAGGATGCAGAAAAGACAGCTGGTGTGTGAGAGAAAGAGGGTCAAGCTTGGCTGAAAAAGGCAACTTAAAGCTTCAGGTCTCCAAGAGAGGGGTTATCTTCATTGTTCGTCATCCTTACTTGGAATAACAAGACCAGTAGTGGTTAGACAAATGGGCATATATTCAACAGTTCAAAATGCACAGGCATACTGAACATCACTAACTAGTCTTCCAGAGAAAGCTCTTCTCTCTTTGGGATGGCCCGATTTTGCCCTCATAATTCCAGGTTTTTTATTTTTACTGTTTTGTAGAGGCTGCATAGGTGGCTGGAATTCACTCTGTAGAGCAGTAAATTCTATTTCTATATTGTGTTTTGTCTCAGTAGCAAGGCTGTTCTATTTTACAATTTCTTTAGGGGTCTCAAAAAAATGTCATAAAATCTTGGAGGATTGTTTCTTTAGAATTTGTTTTTTACTCCCAGTTTTTCCTACTCTGAGTCTTGCTGTTTCCATGCTTCATCATTATAATCTAAAAATTATAATTCCAAGTTCAATCTCTTCTCAAAATTTTTATTGTGAAAGAAATAGTGCTGTTTTCTTACAGTGTAATTGTCTTTCTTAAGCTCCCTCTTATAATGCAAATTTCATAATTTAATGAACCACCCATTTTTTGGTAAACTTTCTATCTCCAGTGGATACAGAGAAGATTTAAATTCCTCTAAAGCCCAACTTCCAAAGGAAACAAGGCTTAAGAGATCACACTGTCCATGACAGTCTTCATCTGTCTATTTTACTTATTCCTCACAATAAGTTTTGAATTGAACCTCTCACTCACAAATAAATATACCTGAAAGATATGCAGGGATCTTAAATGTGCTAGGTCCCATCAATTTCCCTGGACAGAAATGACAGTTTTTCAGTATAGCTCTGAGTGAAAGATTACTCATCTCACCACTTGCTGGAGAGACAAAAAGTCCTGAAAAGGGGATGCATGAATGTCTTTGTTGTGGGGAGAAGTCTGACTGGAGTTTACCTGTTTTGATATGCAGCGTAGTAAATTCAGCACAAGACATGAATCTCTAGCAAGCTGGGGTTCATTCATCCCCCTGCTCACAAATCTGCTTGTAATGGCTTCAGTAGGTGCTTTCAGGATTCCCCAGACATGCTCAGTGGAGTTCCACCTGCTATGTGAATTTGTGTGTTTCTTTCTATTGCTTTCTTTTAGACAGAACTTGCCTTGTCCACTGAATACTCACACTTTCCCCAATTTGCTTGTGCTCTTAATCATAGGGTATCTTTAGCAGTGCATTCTGTTTAAGTGTCTGTGTCCATGGTTACCATTCACAGCAGGAGGGGAGGTCCTCAGATCCTAGAGCTAATTTTCTTCACAGTGGCTGGTATGGGGCTGTGTTTTGGATTTGTGCTGAACGCAGGGTTAATAGGTAGTAAGATGTTTTTCTTATTGCTGGGCAGGGCTTACACAGAGCCAAGGCCTTTTCTACTTTCTGTACTGCTAAGCTGGTGAGGAAGTTGGGAGGAGACTCAGCCAGGACAGATGACACCAACAGATCAAAGGGATATTCCACACCATGTGACATCATGCTCAGTATTTGAAAAGGGGGGAAGAAAGAGGAAAAGGGAATGTTTGGAGTGATGGTGTTTGTCTTCCCAAGTCTTTGTTACATGTGATGGGGTTCTGATCTCCTGGAGACAGCTGAGCACCCGCCTGCCATGGGAAGCAGTGAATCTATTCCTTGTTTTGCTTTGCTTGTGTGTGTGGCTTTTGCTTTTCCTCTTAAACTGTTTTTATCTCGATCTGTGAGTTATCTCACTTTTACTCTTCTGATTTTGTCCCTGATCACACTGGTGATCTCCCTGATCACACTTAGGGGAGTGAGTGAGTGGCTGCTTGGAGCTTGGTTGCTGGCTGAGGTTAAATCATGACAGTTGCTAAAAGTTTTAGAACAGCTTGAGAGAGAGCATTTGCTAAAGAAGGAGATTACAAACAGTATGCAGAGTAGGAAGTTGAGAAAGCCTGTATATGAATCCTTACTGTGTTTGGCCTTGGAAGTCCCTTCCCTTGCCGAGTCTCAGTTTCCCCAGATGCAGGCTAAGAACAGTAACAGCTATCTGTGTCTCTTGCCATTAGTGGAGTAAAATGAGATGTGCTTGCCAGCGGAAGAATCAGCGACTATTGTTCTTGTTCTGTTAAAGAGAATTGGGACTTCAGCAGGATATGCTTTCACTGGAGTTTAGCAGGAATTACTTTCCAGTGCCCCCTAATATTGAGAGGAACGATCTGTCAGAACTGTAGTGCTTGAAAGTCCTTCCTGGCTCAGGCACACAGGTTCACTGGGTGTCATGTTTTCTGTTTGATTCAGTGTGGGAACACGGCCAACTTGGGTCATAGAAGGAGACAATAGGGAGCTGGTAAAGGCAAAACTGGGCATGATACCCCATTCCGTTCTTAATTCTGTGCTGACCAGTAACCTTTTCCTCACTACCAAGCCTTGGACTACAATAAGAGCAGCTACACTGGGCAGAACACTTATTCATCAAACCTGGTCCTCAGGAAGCTTGACAGGGGTGATTGTTTGGAAGCCTTGCATTTACAAGTTACTGCCATTGTCCTGGTGACCTCCTACTGTGAGAGGATGGTAAGATGAGGTGAGCCACAGGAAGGGATTTTTATGCTCCTTTGCAGGAAGGCAAAGCTTTGTGGGGAATCTGAATCTGGGGAGCACTGAATGGTATCTGATACTGTGATACTCATCTTCTGCAGTACTTCTTCCTGTCTTAGAGCAGTGTCCCATAGTACCCTTTGATAATTACTAGAGTAGTGTGAGAGAAGTTCATGATCATCTAGAGCTCTGTAATCCACATCCTCTTACAGGTCTTCTACACTGGCATCCAGTGCTGTCCTGATCCTGTCTATTGAACTCAATGCTCTATGGAGCAGCCGAAGTTCTCAGCTAACTGAAGAGAAATGATTGCCTCTTTCTCCCCTGCCCTTTTCTGCAGGGACCTGGGGAAGATGAATTGGTCTGTTGATTCAGAGCAGAAGAAACTTGATTGTTGTGTGCTTCTCTGGAAAATGACCACATTGGCCTGTGCCCACATCTTGGTGTTTGCTGGTTTCACTGCTCTGACAGCATGAAAGATGTTTGGTTTTGTTCCTAATGCTGTTATCATTTATCATCCTCTTGTAAAGTCAGAACCTGCTGCTCACACGTCCTCCCTCTGTGTTAGGTTTTCTGCTCCCCCTCCACTCCTGCCCTGGTAGAGAAACTGCTTGTATGCCAGAAACAAACTGTCTGTCCACTGGGTACTAGAAAAGACACAGGATCCTTTTTGCTCCCTGAAATCACAGTTGTGTTTAATGGTGATGGTTTGACTGGGTTTTGGTTCTTAGGTTTTGGAGGAGCAGCTCCAATCATGGAGTGGAGAGCTGATAGTAACCTTATTTTATCCCATAAAGATGGTAGTTGGTCCTGAATCCAGGGCACTCTTCTATAGCTGGTGCCTGTGGAAAGACCTAATCATTCGATGTTAGAGATGGTGAAGGGGATGCAGTGTGTAAAATCCCTATCCTTCAGCTGAGTAAGTATCTCAAAGCTGCTTGGGCTATAGCATGCATGTGTCTGAGCTGTGGAATATGTGGGGCTAACACATGACATAAAGAGCATCCTGCCATCTTCTGTCTTGTATGCATGTCCCCATATAATCCATAAGCAGCCCTCTAACTGCAGATCAATGGTACATCAATTTCTGTGGATAAGCTGAAATAATTCAAAAAGAAGCAGAAATATCTGCTAGGACTTGGAGATGACTTGGAGAGGGTGAAGGAAGGAGACTTATCATTCATCCTTTCATTCTCTCCGGCTGTTTTCAGATAGCAACAGCCTGAAACCTACAAAAATGTAGTTTGGGACTAGAGGTGTGCAGCACACTGCTACTGTTTGTGGTGTTAACATGGACTATGGTGAAAGATTTGTTTCTCCTCCCTTCCTTGCTGCACTCCTGGTTCAGCAGTAATTAGTCTTATCTCTAGAAGCCTACAAACATTGTACTGTGTTTCTAGAAATATTGTGAACACCCTGTATGGGATTTTTCACCCACCTTGGAGAGCCAGACTGTCATGAGCCAAGCCAGACTGCTTGCGGAAGGACCAGCTCAGTGAGGTTTTTAATGATGGGAGCTCCTATTGTGGGAAGAATGGTGTCTGGTGTCCTAGTGGTTTAGAGGCACATACATCACAAATCTGCAGCTGGGATGGTGGCACCTTCTCTGATGTCAAGTTCTTCATGGACCAGAGTGGCCCTATACTTTCTAGGAAAGCAAAAGTTACTTTTCACTGTCTGGTATCCCTGGACATTGCTTCTTACGTGAACTCTTTGTAATTCTGTGTTGCTTGGCAGCCAGACGTGCACTTGTGGGAATTGTTGCATCAAATTGGCTTCCTAACAGAGCACTAGCTTTGCTCTTGCTAGGTGGAGAAGGATTTTGATAGGTATTGGAGCTCATGCAGAAGCCCATTTTGATATAAAATCTTCCCGTAAGCAGAATGATTTCATTCCATGGGCAGGCCATCATCCTTTTCCTATACACCTGCCAGAGTTGCCAGCATTAGACTCTTACTATCCTTATTTATAGAGCAATATAAAGGTTCTGAGCATTTTACAGATACATAAAAGAGAAGATTCTTTCTCTTCAAGATGCTGACAGTAGTATCTTGTATATATTGGAGAGATGGGACAATAACTCATGTTCTGAGGAGGACTAACATAGAGCAAGAAGAGTTCAGAGCAGAAGTCTGTGACAGGAGGCTGTGAGAAGAGGGAAGATATTGGCAACAATTTGGTGCAGGAAGCAGGTCTGGGTGATATGGCCAGGGACATGATGAGAAAAGCTGAGAGAAGGTGGCAATAGAAGTCTTAGAACTTGAATAGTAAGAGAAGGGGAGCTAAGGAGCAGTAAAACTGCTATTGATGAATGGATTAAAACCAGCCTATCAATCAGTGCCCTGTTCCTTTTCTGCTCTCAGCACTGAGAAGATTGAGAACTTCTGCACCCTCCCTGCTCTCCTTCTACTGCTCTGGTTGCTGAGAAAGACAGGGAATTATGACTTCAGTAGCAGTGTCTGCCAGAATGAGACAAGGGCTGAAGTTCACTTGCAGTTGGTACAATGAGAGTTTTGGTGTTTTTTCCCTAGTGACTCTTGGGGTCTGTGTACAATGTGTTTCACTCCTCCTTCATGACATGCTAAACAAATAATAGTTTCTATGCAACTCTAGTTTCTTGTGTCTGTGGGTCCCCTATTTTAGGTCCATATAAGCTTAACTGCAGTGGAGTTGCATGTTTTTTTACTTCTCCTTCATGGATTAATGTTCCTTGTGACTACAAACCACAAGTCAGCAATGTCATCTGTTCAAGTCAGTGCCTGTGGTCTGCACTGACCTTCCTCCACAAGTATGATAATGATTGTGGGAGAAGGCTACAAGTTTTTCCTTTTTGGGTCTGTGGTAATGGGCAACAGCTGCTAGATTGAAAGACACCCTTGTCCTCCCCCCTCACCTCCCTCCCTGACTCTGTGCTCAACTGGGGCTAAGTAGTCCTGCTGCCTTTTATTAATCTTCTCCTGGGACAGCACTATCAGTGGCCCATCAGCGTTCAACATGCCCCCAGTCACTCGCGCTCTTGATTAGGGCAGTGAGGAGTGACTTACAGGGGCTGTGTTTGCATACAGTGATTGATGCTGGTACCTCCTCTAAACACATCCACATTTTGCATTTTAAACAAAGCAATTGCTGTAGAGCTGCTCTCTGTCGCTCTGTGGGATTCCCAGTACCAGCATAGGAAGTACCTACCCTTTCTTGAAATGGCCTCTCCTTCTCAGAGGACACTGCAGCGGGACCAGAAGGTCACTGACCCCACCTTATGTTTGAGGGTATGTCACTAAAACCTATTGTGTGTCCTGACTTGTGAAGTGGCTTGTGGAGAGTTCTGGGCTCTGTGGTCAATGTCACACGGTTGGTAGGCTTTCACCAAGGAGGTCAAGCTCATGGGGGTACATAGCCTGAAGCCTCCTGAGTTTCCCAGTCTTTCCTTGTCAGATTTCAAGATCAAAGTAGGCTTTCACCATATTCACCACTGTCTCTTGGGAATACATAAGCTGACTGCACCATGGAGCACTGAATGAATGTGTGTGTTATCCACAAGCATTTTTCATATTATATGTATGTATTATATGTACATATTATACATGTACACCCCTCCCCCCATATGTATGTATATTAAAAAATCCATCTTGCAAATTGTCTAAAGAAGCAACAGGTACCATACTTTATTACAGTTCTACTGTGGATTTTTTAGCAGGGTGTGTCCAAGTGAAATTTTGATTTGGAGGGAGGTGTCCTAAACCATGTCTCTGAAGATGAAAGTGTACAAGGGAGGAAATGGGTGTGTTTAACTTCTGTTTGAAGAAAAGACAAAAGGAGCAACAAAAAACCCCCCAAAACCCCTGTGATGATACTGCTGGTATCACAGATTGCTTTTCAAAGTGGTGGTTTTTTTATCTTATTTATTATATGCTAAGTGTTTCCTTTTTTTCAAAACAGAAGGAAATTTACCTGGAAAGTACCCCCCTTTGAACAGCAACAGAAATTTGTCTGTAGTTGAGGCTATGAGTCCCTTGGAGCAGGCACTCAGTCCTTCCCTTTGTCCCTGGGGTGCAGGGATCATTGTGGAGGCTAAATAAACAAATATCACTTATATCCGCTGTCTAGTGGTCCCAGAAAGAATGGCTCTAGAGGCCCAGTGCTGTTTGCCTTGCAGGTTGTCTGCTGCACTGTGAAGGTTTAACACCTTCAACAAAACTCAGAGGCTTGCTGGCACAGTGTTCCAGCGAGGGCCAGAAGAGTTTTGATAAGGTTTAGTAGGAAATACCTGTTTTCACTCATTCCTGTCAATACTTTCTCATCGTCGTGCTTATCTTAAAGGACTTGCCATGTGCTGCTAATTGCCATTTCACATCTGAAAACTTAATGGCTGTGCAAAACCAGGCACTTCAGCATTGGCTCACACTGTCTGGTTCTGTAGACATGGGAGATCCATGGTGAAGTTGGCCCTTTTATCTCCTGCCACATCATATTAATTTTGCAAATGTGACAAGCTCCGCTTTGCAAAAATAACATATTGCCCATGTCGTGTTCTATTTAATATTGTATTCAAATGGTCCAAGTGCTCAGCAACGTGGGCTGGGGGAATGGCTCTGCAGACTTCTTTGTCACTTGAGTGGCAGCTGGCTTCCAGGAGTAATTATAGCTGTTCTGTGCTGTGGCACACCAAACCTCTTGGGGATTAGTGAGGCATCAGGTGCATGGTGACTGAGAGGCAAGAACAGAGATGGTCCAGTTCCCAAGCCATAAAGGTCATAATCTTTAGAAATCCTGATATCCACTTAGACTTTGGACTTCAGTGGAAAGGAAGCATTGCAGTGACCTTGCAGAGAGCATTCTAATTTTCCATAAATCCAAACAGAGAAATTTAGACCTTAGGAGTTTGAAAGTGAATTGCATTGCCATCATGTGGATACACAGAAGCTAACGTCTAGTCAGAAAAATTCTGGAACCCTCATTTATTAGTTAGAAATAAAAACAAAGTTATGATAGTTATGAAAGTTAAGTCAGAATGCTTATCAAAATGTGGAATGAAATTATAATAACAATTTAACTGTGGTACTGTCCAAGTAAACACTGAAGTTAGTTTGACCCAAGTAATACAGGTTATTAATATGAATAAGAGTCTAACATGTTCATTAATGTCACTACTTAGTGACATTTGGGGCTTACAGAATTAGGTGTTAGAAACATTAGTAATTAGAAAATTAATATGCAAAATAGCTAAAGTGGTACAGGATGAACATGATTCTTTTATGTCTTCTTCAGGATAGTATTTCCAGACACAGAACTCCATGAAGAGGTGTTAGGGAAAATCCTATCTGCTCTGCTTGAACCATTAAAGCTGTTAAAAGTGGTAGTTCCTTTCACTTCTAATTAAGTAAATGTGATTTTATGTAGCAATTGCAGTACCAGAAGCAAACCTGCCAAATTAATGAGTGTTTATTAGGCTCTATGTAATCTTAAATTAATCTAAGTTAACAATGGCTACTCAAGATAGGGTAGGTTTGCAAATACTCATGGTGCAAAGATCTCAACAGAAGATGTGAAACTTTAATAGTACCTGTCTATGCTCTTTCAGGGCATGTCAACTTCAGGCTGAGTGCCTGTGTGCCTCCAGCTTAGGTTTTTGCAGGACACATACCTGTGCTCTTGAGTTTTCTGGTTGGGATCTTCTACTACTCTGCCTCTAGCCTTTGATGTTTGCCCATGGTTAAGAACCTAGCATATTGCCTGGCTGTGCCAGAAGAAACCCCTGCTGGTTTCTGTCTTCTGCTTCAAGCCCCCCTGCTCCCAGTTCTTCAAGTGGAGCATCCTCTGTATCTATCACATGCTCTGCTCCTGACTCGTCACCTCCTGGCTGTGCCCTCAACAGTCTGGCCGCAGCTTGGCCAGCATCTTTCATAGGTCACTGCTACCTCCCATGACTTGTTCAGAAAAAGGTGTTGTGCTGCAATATAAAAGCAAATCCTGAGGCAGGCACAGAACTGCTGGATCATCTCTTCAGTGTATCTTAGTAGGGAAACTGAAGAGGTGATCTGGCCTTTCGTTTGATCTTAAGACTCCATCTGGATCAGGAATCATATAAGGGTTTGTGTAGAAAACTCTTTGCTAGAATGTTCTTACAGGTGTTTACATGGCTTAACATGGTAAAGCACAGTTTGCAGTGGTTTAGGCAACTGTCCTCCTAGAATATATAGTTCTTGTCTGTTAAGACTGGGACAAGTGAGAGACTGATGACTGATCACTGGAACATCATGTAGGATTTCTGCTATTGCCACTTTTCTCTGTAGTACCCACAATGGCAATAGAGTTATGACATGAATAAACAAAAATATTTCTCTATGCAATTTTCCCCCAGGACAGAATTGGGTGGAAAGAAGGAAGATGCAAATACTTTTATTTCTGCAGGACATAGCCAAATGCACAAAACGTAGAGAAGAGTAACCTAAGCAGGAGAATTCAAAAGACTCAACAGGATTTTTAAAGTAGTAAGAAACAGTGGAAAGAGGGCAAGGACACTGGAGCAAAACTAAATGAATTATTTGTGATAGTCCTTCCCTGTGATTCTAATTTTACTTGATAATTCAACCAATTTACCTGATTCGGAGTAAAGTTCAGTGGTCTGTGACTTTTCAGATCATCCCAAATGCCTTTTTTAGAACAACTTACAGCATTTGCTACCCTTCATTACTCCAGTATAACAGATGACTTTAATGAGAGAATTCATATCTTCAGCAGCTCAGCCACTTCCATTCAAAACTCCTACAGATCTCTTGGATGTACATGACACACTGTGCTGGTGATTTATCTGTTATTTAGCAGCTTGTTCCAACATCTTACCTCCTGACACTTTGGTGTCTCATCTTCATTACTTGGAAAGGGTCATTCTAGGAGAGATGTCTCTCCAGTGGGTCTCTCTCTGGTGCAGTCTGGCACAGAGAAGCACCATCTTTTGATGTCTGGGCAAGTACTTGTCTTTAAGGCCCGCTTCTCTTTCTTGTGTGCTGCAGAGACACAGCCGTCTCTTCTCCACAGATAAGAGCACTAGGAACTACATGGATGTGGGAACAGGAGACACCCTGTGTCTCAGAAAAATTTATATGAGTTGAGCTGCATTTCAGCAGCTGCAATTTTTGCTGCTGGGAAGCAGTTCCAGAACTTCTAACACTCCTCACTCTATCTTTTTTTGCTCCTGGCTATCAAAACACAGATTTAGGGTAATAGGTTAAATTCTGCTTTTTAGATGAAGAGATGATTAGATATTTGGAAGATTAGATATTAAGAAGAAATCCTTTACTGTGAGGGTGATGAAGCACTGGACCAGGTTTCCCAGAGAAGCTGTGGCTGCCACATCCCTGGAAGTGTTCATGACCAAGCTGGATAGGATTTTAGGCAACCTGGTCTGGTAGAAGATGTCCCTGCACATGGTGAGGGGTTTAAACTAGTCCCCTTCCAACACAAACCATTCTATGATTCTGTGATTCTGTGATCCAACAGAAAATAATATTGTGCCCATGTCTCCCTACTCCCATTAAGAAGTGGAGGCTGGGGACTGTGAAGGGGAGAAGTAACAGAAGAGAGATTGATTATTTATTTATTTGACCTGCTTAGCAGCAGTAGCTGTGAAGCATAAAGCTATCTGCAAAGGATGATTGATTCCTCATCAAAGTCTGAAGCACAGAGAGGCCATGGTACTGCTTAATGTTCCCTTTGTGTTATTATTATTTTTTTTTCTCTCCTGTTTTTTTCAGAGGTACTATGTGTTCCTGACTTGCTGGGTAGCTAGTTACCTGATGAGTGCTCATGGAAGAGATGATTATTTCATTTCTCCATCATGGGTAGGATGTTACGCCAATACTTTTGTGAAAGACATCTAGCCAGCTCTGCTTACCTTGTGAAGCATTGTCCCAGTGCAATTACTTGCTCTCTCTTGGTATCTAAAAGGTGAATTGCAACTATTCATAGACATAGACCAGACAGTTTCTGTTGCAGTTTCTGTTCTTTGACTTTTTTGAGTCTGCCAGATGAACAATTTGTGCCACGCAGAGCCAGATTCAGTGAAAAGGGCATTTGCTGTGATGACCTGTGTGAGAATTAATGTAATAACCAGCAGAGTATGGGAACTGCTACCAAGGAGGTGACAGCATCAGCACTTAGCATGATGTCACTGACAACCTGGGGGTAAGTTATTTTTTCCTTGTATTGGAACAAATAACACACACAGCAGGCCAGTATGTAGCCTGCTTGTGGAGATACCTTAGCTTGTGCAAATGTCCAGAGGATTGACAGGAGCAGCCTAGCAACACGCTCTAGGACACAGCAATCACAAGTTCCAGAATGAGTCATTGTTGCACACTTTTGTGAACATGCTCCATGTGAAAGCAATACCCAAAGAAAATTGTCAGGTCCCAGTCCAAGCTAATTTAGCCAACACAATGATTAGGTTTCCCAGAATTTGAGAAGTCACAGGTATCTTCTGTATTAGGTTTTCAGTCACTTTTTACTTATTTGCAAGCCCCATTCCTTGGGGAAGAAGAGGTGAGCCAGGGGCCTGCTGTGTGTGCAGTGAGCAGCCATAGAATGAAAAGGATCCTGCCCAAAATGCTTGCAATAGGGAATGGATGTCGGGAGGAAGTGCTGAGCTAGAATGGTGTTACCAGTGTATAGCTCAGTGTGCTGGGCAGAGGTGTTATCCAGCTGCAATCTCTCTTACAGTGTTCAGAATACACTCAAGGTATATTTCTCTCACACACTTTTACCCTGCTTGCAGCACAGGCTGGTGGGCTCAGAGGAGATCTGCAAAATGGTGTCACATTTGCTCATCTATCAATTAAAATCCTACATAGTATTTTTAGAATTATTATAATAACATTATCATTTTGATAAACTCAAAGCATTTTATTTGCCTGTCCTTAGAGGTTTTGTTTATCCCTTACTCATTTTTACATGCTGATACCCAGTTCTAAGGTAGTCTAGGAATTTTCTTTTTCTTTTAAAAAGGTGGTCTCTTGATTCAAGCAAATTGAGAAACAGAGCCTAATGTATGTCCAGGCAGGCTTTGTTCCTTTTCACTGGTTGTTCTCTCATGTTTACATTTCTAGGCACATTTAGAAGATATCTACGATTTATTTATAAAAGGTTTTTATTTTCTGTGATCATTTATGGCGAATTTAATAGTTTTCTATAATTGCTATAACTCAGTTTGGATTAATAACTATTTGCAAAGGAAACACAGCATCATGGGAATGCAACCGTTCTAGTTAAAGCACTGACAACACCACATGTGGCTGTGTGCTGTCCTGCTGCAAGGCCTCACTGGCTTATGCTGGCAGGATTTTGAGGTTCTCTTGAGTTGTGCAGTGGGGCCTGAGGTGAATGTGGTATTTCTCTGATTTGGCATAGTTTGTCTAATTAACTAGAGCTGCTGCAGCAGCTGCTGTGATCTAATCTGGCTGCGGACATAAGCTTAAAATGATAGGAAAGGATAACGTGACCTAAAGGGCATCAAAAGTGTAATTTTACAAATATCCTCCTGTAGGCCTTCCTTTGGTTTGGAGAATGTAATTTAGGTGCATTTCTTGCACTTCTTGCAGCACTGGAAAACCAGGACATGTGAGGAAAGATTCAGCAATGGAGAACAATAAACACTATTCGCTGGGGTGACTTTCTTTCCAAGTGGAGGGTGTCCAGAGCAGTGATCTGGCTGCCAGCCACAGGGGCCTTGTTTTTAGGGAAGCTGGAACAGTCTATCCCACCAGAGATCTGGAGAAGTTCAGTGTGATTGGCAGCCACAGGGGATGCCACTTGTGGCCTCCTCATCCACATATTTCTGCAGTGTGCCAGAAACAGGACAGGAGGAGGGATCCAGGAGACTGTCTAGTAGCGTAAAAACCAAAAACCAAAACATATCCAAGCTAGCCAGGGAAACAGGCTGGATGACAGCAGGAACCTTAGAGCTGTGATGAAAAGAAGAAATGTGCAGAAGGAGTGATTTAGGGTTTTCTGCAGCTAGAGAAAGTGAGTCTGAGCTAGAAGAGCTCAAGACAGAAGAAGAGCTGGGGATAGCACCCCTCAAAGTTTGTGCCAATGCTGGAAGCATCACTACCTTAGGACCCTGCTGAACTTCTGTGGTGTAATGACAAAACCAATGGGGCACATACGTGATTACCTGAATCTTGCTACAAGGGTTCATTAGATTAAAAATTATCTGATGAAACCATACTCCCTAAGACTGACCCAGAGGATCAGTGATTTGTAGTAGCAGTAACTACTGAGAAAAATAATACAAGGGTTTGGTTGATGTGTTTGAGTTTAATAATGTAAATAGTAATATAAAATTATTTGCAGCATTGACTGCTTTCAGTGTTGGGATGGAAAAGAATTTGCAATTCTGGAAATGCAATTATTGAAGGTGATTATAATTTTGGCTTCAGTTAAATAATTTTCATTCCAAGTATAACACTCTCCACTCCAATGAGATTATTTATAACTTATGTATTGCACTTGAATTAATTGGCATATGGTACAAATTAACCCCTCTCAAAAATATGATTTATGTGCTTTGTTCTAACTGATCTATTAAATGCAGCTTTGTTTTATGTTGATTCTTGCCAATTTAGGCAAAGCGATTTGAGTTTACACTGTCCTGGCTTCTCTTTATCTGATCACTGCCCTGCTTTTTATAATTTAACAATTGCAATTATGTCAGGCATATACGATAAAGCTTATTGAAAATATAATGTTAGTTTCTTAAAATCAGAGAAAAAATATATAATAATTTCATTCATCAAAATAATGAACTTTTTTCTGAGCCTTTTTATAGAATGGTCAATGTGCTGATTTTAAGCACTTAAAGAAGTAAGCGGTTGGTATTTCTGAATTAAGCAAGCTGGGACTTCTAAACAGAAATCAACTTCTTCCTGTGCAATAGGAAGAAATACATTCAAAATTTCTTTTGTTCAATATATAAAGGAATGCCTTAAAACATACAGGGTTTAAAACATTCATTTGCATTATAATAAAATTATTATATCAGAAAAGGTGCCTTATTAGTTTCCTGTTTTTCAGGTGGATGAAAAAGGGAAAAAGATTGAGGAAAAGACTGCGTCCATATAAAGGAGGAAGGATTCCAACCTGTTATTAGGAAAACGTGATTTAGTTAGGCTAATCTTGTTTCTAAGTTACTTTGAAGGCAATTGTGAGCTCCAGTAGTGCTGTGAATGAAAACATAACTAAATAATGCAACGAGTGTGTACATTTGTGTGTAGCTATCTACAGCAAGAGGGGTCTCTGTATGTCTGTGTATCTCAGGTAGGGATTAGATTTTTGTACTTGTCTTTAAAGCATCAAGATCAAGTGATGGAAGGCAGCCATTTGCCTTTCTCATTGTCACATTTTCCTGACTTAATTGGTGCTGAATGTTCCCAGGGAAGGGGTAGGACTGGCAGCCACACTTCCTCCCTGAGAAGGAATGACTGTGGGTGACATCAAGACGCCTAGAAGATTGTGAAGGAAAATTGAGCAGGATCTTTGATCCTTCAATTTAAGGATCTTTGATCCTTAAATTGCTGTGAGACTTAACTATACCTTTTTTCCATGTTTTTACATTCTTCTCTAGTCATCTGCTGCTGGCCATGTTAGCAGAGAGGGATAGTGGGGTAAATGGGTCTGGGGTCTGAACTAACCCAGATGTTCCTGCATGTGCTGTGTGTGCTGCCAAGAGATGGTTGCAGTAGGCATGTGACTCATTAGATTTATGAAGCTCTGAAGCACTGGAGTCTTTAGCAAAACTGTGATATGTCACTGGTAGCTGTTTTCTTTCTTCTGCTTTTCTTGCACAAGATGCTTTGAGCCTCTAACCAGATCTGATCTTTCCTGTGACTTCACTTCTACTTATAATTATTTGGGTGCTGCTGCTCTCAGCACACTGCTAGGTTAGTCCTCCTACTCCCCAGGCACAGGTGTTCTGCTTTTCCCATAGTGTCATTTTAAAAATGTTGCAATGGGAGAAAATGTCTTTCTAAAGAAAGCCAGGCACACAGTGTAAGCTCTCTAGCTTTCCATTACTGGAAGTTGAACATTAAAGTTTTCTTTACCTCAACCAATGTTTGCTTTGATTTCCTGTGTAATACCTTGACCTGAAAGAGAAAAATCATCATAGAATGATAGAATAGCCTGAGTTGGAAGGGACAATTCTCTTGCTGGTTTTCCTTTTATTTTGTGTGTAGGTAGCCACAAGAAACTACTGCAGTCATGTTTTAATATAAGAGCATGTTTAGTTAAGCATGCCCTTAATTTTGGTGAGGGAAATTTTGTTTCAACTTTGTTTAGAGAACTCAACATTGATTAGTAAAGAAACCTGTTTCCCTCTCCAGCTAATCAGAGAAATTAGAGTATTTTCCTAGTATTTCCTGTGAAGCTGTAAGAGGAAATATCAGAGTTGGCCTCAGTTTCTCTCAATGCTTACTATGAAGACAACCCCCTTCTCTTTCTTTCTTTGATTCCAGTGTGAGTGAACACTAGTAAGCGAAGCAAGGAAAGCCTCAAACAAACCTAGACAAAGAAGGATGCCCAGGAAATGCCAGTAAGGCAGCCACAACTTCAAAGTAAGGGACTGAGAAATGCTAACAGCCCTTGAATGGTGTTGGAAGGGTGGTGCTCAAGCTCTCTGTAGTCTGCCAGCTATCCTTACCAATCTCTTGACACTGTCAGCTTCAGTGCCACACAAACTTTTCAGAATCCTAAAAGCCACACATTTACATCCCTTTGCTATATTTAATCTGAAGTATGGTCTGTTTTAAAGTCCTATTGAGGTGGCCAAATCCAAACCATCTGCAAATGCTACAACATCGAGAGGACTTATGCACACAATAGAGGAGGACTGTATGTGACTGTGAGCTGCTGTGTGAACTTGGAAGGGGGTTGCGTTGGTTCCAAGATTGCATCTGTCACAGTCAGGGTGCAGCTGACTGTGGGGCTGGGGCTAGCTGTTTCCAATGTAGAAAAAGCTTGTCACACTTCATGTCCCACTACAGCTCTGTGCTCATCTTGTTTTTTCATTCAGGCTCGTTTTTAGCCCATGGCCTTTCCCATTGACCACCACTAATTCAGCCACCACCTCCTCTTCAGAGGGCAGGCTGAGCAGCCTCTTGATTGCCTGGTTTGATGCAACATGCCAGTGAGTGCCACTGCCTGAAAGAAGGACATTAGCAGTGTTGGCTGAGGTGTGTTGGAGCTGCTTAGACAGGGTGGGATGGTGTCTGGTACTTGATAGAATCAGAGGTAGAACAAAAACCTGGGGTCCTTGTTTCTCACATCTCTGCCTAGTTAGCAGAGGGCATTTTCTTTTGCTTTCTCAAGCAGCTATGAGCTTTCCCTCTTGCACCACCTGACCACCAGATCAATGTGAATGCCACAGCTTTAGCACTTTCATCCACTTCATAAGCACTGGACAGCTGCTGTAATGCTTGCAACACTCATGATGTCACTGCTGGGTTTAAGCCAGTGGTCTATTTTATGATTAGAGGTTTTTCTTCACTGGAACAACTTCAAGATTTTTTCATCACTAGCTCCTGTTTATCCCTTGGACCACTGAAGTGTAGAACATGGAAAGAAAAGGAGTGAGGGGGAGAAATAAACTGGTCTGTGGCAGAGACTGGCAACAGTGCCTGTCTTAAAAGTTCTCTGCAAAACTCATCTCACAAAAACTCAGAACCTTGCTGAGAATTTTCTTCTTATATGGAAAAACATGAAATGAGCATTTCTAAGTGAGAGGGCTGGGGTTTTCCTGCTCTTCTGCAGCAAATACAGACAGATCATGCTTTCCACCCACTGG
Source organism: Taeniopygia guttata (assembly GCF_048771995.1). Classification (NCBI taxonomy): domain Eukaryota; kingdom Metazoa; phylum Chordata; class Aves; order Passeriformes; family Estrildidae; genus Taeniopygia; species Taeniopygia guttata. Next base: position 42,780,916 of record NC_133030.1, on the reverse strand, counting down.
CCTTTTCTGTGGAGCCATTTGCATCCCGAGGGACAGAACAGAGCAGCTCACAATAAACACTACTCTGTCTGCATTAGTTTTTACATTTCTTTTATTTCTTGTTTCTGTTTGAAATGACCTGTACCACAGGAATACAATTTATTTAACAGGTTGTTATTTTTTTAGGAGCAGATAATAGTTAAGTAGATACTGTTTATTTCACTGACTGTCTATGACTCTCTGCATAATTCTCACAGCCTCTATCTCTCTCTGGCTTCTCCATGAAACCCAGCCACAAGAACAACAGAGCAGCCTTTGGCCATACGATTGATTATAGCTTGTGGATACAAAGTGGAAGCTCTGTTTTCTTAGCTCCAATTGGTTATAAAAGCTCAACATGTTACATTCTAGGGTCTTTCTCAATTCCTTGCCCCTCTAATAGCTGCTTACATGTTTCTGGTGAAGCATGTTTTATTTTATATATTTATAATAGATTTAAAAAAAAAAAAGATGGCATAGCTTACAAAGAGAAAAATAATGCCCCCTTAGCATGAGCAATACTGCAAGGTTCTGATTGTTGTGGGGACATTTCTTGTAGCTTCACAGTTTTGCTGCGAGGTGTAATGCCCAAGTTTCCCCAGAAACTTAAAATCAGAGTGATAATTTACCTTTTAATTGATCCCCATGAAATTTGTTTTGTATTACAGGTCAGACACTGCTGTTCCCAGAGAAGAATGTGCCTAAAACAGAAAAGCTGGTCACTTGGGAAGAACTGCCTTTTGTAGTAGCTGACAGGTACATGGTTTCTGTTATCCATACATGCAAATCAGGGGCTGGAGCTGCTTTTACCATAGTTGCTGGTGTGGGTTTATTCACTATCACTTATACAATGTCCTCTACTGCTTCTCTTTTCTTTAAGTCATGGAGCCCATCTGTGTCCCAAGGCTCAAGCTCCATCATCTTTTGCCCCATGAAGAAGGACAGCTGTATCATGCTGACTTTGTGAATCCTACATTACAAATGAGCAGCACAGAGTATAAAACTCATCTCCTAGTTCATGTCTCACCTTCCATATCCCCAGACCTTTTTGTAAGAGACTGTGAGCATTCAAAGACCTAAGCAGTTGCTGAAGCTTCATTTCCTACTTCAAAGTGCATAGGTGGGACTACACTGTTACAGTCCTCTGTAATCCCAGCCCATTGTGTAGCTGGAAATGCTCCTCAGCTGTTTCAGTGTGGTAGTACTAGTGATGCACAGCAGATCAGAGTAACTGGGAAGAGATGATTGTGATTCTTGCACTTGTTTGAAGGGCTCGAGAGACCTGACCTGTTTCCCAGTTTAGGATGGTACAAACCTTTGGAGGGTTAAATCTAGACAGGTGTTTGTGTCCCAGTTCCTGGGGAAGAGTTTGCATTCCTTGGTTAGAGAGTTTAATATATCCTAAGTACTGTCTGCTTCACTTCCTATTTCAGAAGAAATGCAAACATTTTCCTGCATATTATCTTCAAGCAATGGGGAATATTTGGATGGCCTCCAGCATTATGCAGCTTTAATGGAAAAAGAAATTCCTGGAAAAAAATGTATTTGGTATCTTCATAATGCTGTGCCAAGGCAAGAGTTGCCTCCATCATGTAGCCCTAACCTAAATATCCAGCAGTCTCTGTGAGCTGGAAGGTAACTCGGCAGCTCTCCATGTTTTGTAGATAGTTTCCTGTTATGGAGAGCAGGCCTGAGTTCAAATACAACAAAGCTAAAAGAGCCTTTTGGGTTTTTTTTTTGGGTAGAGTTGGGTTTTTTTGGTGGGGGGAGGTTGGGCAAGTGTGTTGGTGTGTAAGTGACCTTTCTGGCAGGGCCTAACAGAGTAAGAATTGCTTCTTAGGATCTCAGACCATTTTGGGACAGCTACCTTTGCACAGCAGGCTGGGACACAATGTGCTGCAGCTCAGCTGGGTGGGATTTGGCAGCATTGCAGCAGTGCTCAAGCGAGTCAAACTTACAGGTGATAATGCAACCCAGCACATCTGTGAAAACAATTATACCACAGCCAGAAAGAGTCTCTCGAGTGCAGCACATGGCAAGCTGGCTCTGTAATGGTGGCATGTGTTTCACTTTGGTCCCTCAGTCACAGATGGGTACAGGGATCATGAGTGCAACCAAAAGCCTCTCATTTTCTCCCCAGCTGCCTCTGGGAGGGAGTGGGGGAGAGAAGCACAAGTATCCACTCGAAGCACAAGGCTACTGTGTAATTGCTGCTGCTGGGAGTGCAGAAGGAGTCCCAGTTCCAATGTGCCTTCTGACCCTTAGGTCTCTGGTGATTTACTAATATGCCTGAAGCAAGACAATTCCTTTATCAAGTGAGTACAAAATGAGTGACTGTGTAGCATAGGAAGAACTCAAAGGAGATGGAATGGAACTAACTTAGGTACAAGGTGTGGGCTGGCTATGAGAGCTGAGAGGTCACCATGCCAGCACCCCTGTGTCTGAACCCATGCCAGGGCAGGGTTCTGCAGTACTGACAGCCCTGCTGGGACACATTCTGCTCCAGCAAAAAACAAGCACCCAGTGTCTCTGATAGCACACCTCAACCTTACTTTGGAAGACTTCCTCCTGAGGGCAATTTACTCCTCTGACACACCACCTTTCTCCTGGGGAAGCCAGGAAGGGGTGGAAGCCTGAGGAGAACAGACTCAAGAGAGTTAGTGGTGTCTCAAATGTAGATCAGAGGTTTTTTCTCACCACTAGTGCCATGCTGCTGACCACAAAAAAAGAGAATACACTCACGTTTTGTCAGCTCAGGATGGCTTAAAACTAAGTGACCTAGAAAATAGCTTCAGAGAACACCAACAGTCAGTTATGTCAGTTGCCTACATTCCCCTCTGGCTACTGGGAATGCAGCAGTTATGGCTTAGGCAGCAGATCTAAACAAGGTCTTGGAGACAGCAGGAACCTGGTTACATAAGAGTAAATAAACACTCTCCCTGTTCTTCTCCCACCACCTTAAGGTCAGGTATTTGCTTTCTGATCAGCAAGAGAACCTCTTATCAGCCTCAGGTAAAATTTATGCTAGCTCTTTTCCTGCTTTTGAGGATAATGGGATGAGGCAGGGGAAGACAGTAGTTGGAGTATTAGGGGTTTCATGCCATCCTCTAATTTATTTCCCTAGGCTGCCACAAGAAAGCAATCTCTCAGGCTCTAGAGATACCTTCTTTGAAAAGCAGTGCCCTTGATTCCTAACTAGAATTTGGCAATAAGCCTAAAGTCTCTGTGGAGCCAAAGAGCTCTAATGAAGTCTAGGAAAGATCTGGTTGGGGGTGTATTTATACTTGGGCAGTAACCATGCAGACAAAGCCTTGTGTTCTCTGCCACAAGGAACAGGTGGGGAATGGCACTCAGCTGAGCTGAAGAGGCAGGTGTGATACACTATGGGGTGAAAAGTGTGGAAGAACTGTAGTTAGCACCACATAGGAGAGGATGCAGAGGTTATCAAGTCAACCCAGCACTGAAGCATAACATCAGGCTCTTTTCTCTTGCCATTTGGGAAAGACTTGCATTTTCTCAGGGACATACATCCTACCTCTTCAGGGGCCTGCGGGGATTGTACATGGGAGGGACTAGCCAGGCGTAATGACACACTGTACAAGGTCGCAGAATATTTTACACAGTTAGGAGCATCTTTCCCAGTTAGAAGTGGGGCTTGTATGTACAAGTGTTAGAGGAGTCTGGGAGGCAGCCTTTTTGTTCAGGAGAGGTCCAGCAACATTGTTCTCCAGAGAAGCATCTACTCTATGGTAAGAGATAAAGGTGACAAAAAGAAGGACCGTGGCTGCTTCCCTTTCTAACTGACCCCTCATAACACTAGCAGATAAAGTTTATATTGACTCTATTCTTCCTCTCTTCCTGCTTCTGTCCTCACTCCCCCTCCAGAACTGGCAGAGGGAGCTGGGGAGCTGACAGCTGGACAGCGCTGAGAGCATCACTGATCAGAGGGGCTGAGCCCCCATGATGCCTCAACAAGTGCAAGAGCATAATCTGGTATTTCCCACAGAGAAAACAACGAAAAAAAGAGAAACAGGTGACTGATTAAAAGTTTCCCCCCTCCTGTACACAAGATTCTGCAGTCACGCCGACAGATAGACATTAAATAATTCTTCCATAATAAATGCTTGGAGATAAAAGCCGGCGGTGGCTGCTGCTGCTGTTTGGATTGCTCCGTTGTCTGCATCTTTGTTTCTAGTTTGTTCCCTGGCCACTGTTGGCTGGTGCTGGGGCTGTCAGACCTTTGCCTCTAGCATTTCTAGGAAGAGTTTATGCATGGGCACCTTGCCCTGCAGTTTGATGCTGTAGAAGTGCTGCACAGCTTTAGCAGCCGTCTGCCGCAGGAGGGGCAAGGTCAGGAGCAGCTTGCCTGCTCGCCGGGGCTCCTCATTGCGCTGACTCAGCTCGTAGTCCTGCAGGGCTTCGTGGAGAAGGTCCTGGAGTTTCTGCACTGCATCCATGTCCTCTATGTGCATGGAGTCTGTGGTGAGGGAGAAAAGACAGCAAACAGACAAGTCAGACATGAGAAAGGAAATCCTTTATGGTTCTGAAGCTAATGATGTTTTCTTTCCTTCTTATCTGTTATTGTGGGGGCTTTTTGGGTTGTTTTTGTTCCCCCCTGGCAGGGGGTGAGGGTTGTTGTTTGATTTGTTTCTTAAGCATAAAAAACCAGCTAGCTGGCTGGTGTGGTGCTGCTGCATGAAGTTTGGCAGCAGCCCAGTGTGCTGGGCATAGCAGTGCAGGGACAGTAGGGTTGCCAGGGGCAGGAGGGTGACACACGTGCCCTGTGTGCTGCCCATTTTTCCAGCCACCCCAATGCAATGCAGGGGTCAGGCAGGGCCTTTTGTGATTTGCACTTTCACTTGCCCTCCATGCTCCTTATGGGGAGAGTCACCCTGCAAGGGGCAGCAGCTGCTGTGCTGCCGCTTGGGAGCAATCTCATTAAGAATAATTAACGCTGCTACAGTGCTTCATCTGTCTAAACTGCCTAATTGCCGTGCAGCTGCTGAGGGTGTCAGCAAGACAGAAAAGCCCCAGTAGGTCACAACCAGTGTGCCCAGGGGTGCTGCCAGACCCACCTTTGTGCAGATGCCCCTGTTTTCAGAGACTGCCAGCAGCTGCTCAAGGAGCTTCCTGCTGAAATAAAGGAAACCCATGCCTCCTGCAAGGCCTCTTCCCTTAGGCTGCCAGTTAGATTTCTATGAGCTCTTGGAGGGGCTAGCAGGGTTTGCAAGGCTCCTTGGTGTGTCTGTGAAGTGAAGGTAGCTAGCTGGTAAGGACCCAGTCCAGGGCTGAGATAGGGAACCAGACTGAGCACAGACTGCTAAACTTGGGGGTAAGTCATAGTGTCAGAGGGCAGCACCAAAGAGCAGAGAGGCATAGCATCATCAAAGCTTTTCTCCTTTTTCATCTTGCTGATACGTGCTTGTTTCTTACAACCATGACAGAGCTGGAGACACTGATGCCTTGTCTTCATTGTTCAGAGACTTTTAATCAATACTGAATCTATTGATAAAGGTTCCTGCCACAAGGCAGCAAATCCAGAAGCAATGGCAAAGAGACCGTATGGCAAGCACACATGCACTGCCTGCCGTCACAGCCTGGGCTTTGCAGTGTGGCGGTGCTCTGTCTCAGCCTACACACAAACACAAATGTGAGGACATGGGTTCCCCAGAGTGACAGCAGTGAAGAGGAGGAAAGCTGACTGAAGTGCCAAAATCTCTCTAGAAACATGTCATCTTTATGGAGAGCACAACACAAATTAGAAACTGTGAATTTTGTATGATACATTTATGCTAAAAATGCTATTTATGATGCATGATTTATAAAGTATTACAACAGTTGGGAAAATAGTATGTCTAGCAAGAAAGCTGTTTAAGAAGCTGTTCAGAAGGAATGCGCTAATTAAGAAAGTATTAAAAGGAAGTATTCCCAAGAAGCCTACTGAAGAATGATTCTTGATACATTCACGCTTTTTATCCAAGAGACCAGGCAAAGAAGCTCAGAAGAGGGCTGTTAGGTCATCACAGTGACCTGAGCTAGACACAGAGGTTGATTCTGATAAGTAGGAAGAAGAAGCATGTTGCCAAGTCAGTCTGGCAACCTCTCCCAGCCAGGTAGCACCTCTGAAAAATTTCCATACACAGTCCAAGAGAAGTGAGTGGGATCTTTTTCCTGCCAAGTTCCAGAGGTCATTTTGAAGACTGGAAGTATCAAAAGCTGGAATGTCCTCTATCCTTTCTGTTTAATGTCCTTCTGGCTAGGGGCACACGGGGGAGAAGTAATCACAGCCTGTCAGAGTTTGCAGATCCCAGCGGGAGCTAGAATTACCATGCAATGAGCCATGCTTCAGGGTAAAGTGGGTGTTCTGCTTTTGGGTACTGATGCTGCTGTACACTAGACAGAATCCCAAAACTGCCCTTCCAACATCTATCTTCTGTAAGGTGACAGGACTTAACAGCAGTAAATAACTAAGTGTATACAGTGAGAGAAACTGGGGAAATAAAGATCAAAGCCTGCCCCACCCCCACCACAGTCTGCTGAAAGAAGCTCAAAATTGGCAGCTGACTGCAAAAAATAAAACAACATTGCAGGATTAATTTCCTTGCAATCCATCAGTGAACTGGTGTCAATGGCATTGATAAACTGTTAATTACGAAATCAATAGCTATGAATTTTTACAGCTATCAGAGCACTGAGGTGGGGGCAGGCTGCCTGACCATGTTCCTGAGGGTCAGCTGGCCTAGAAGCTGAGCTTCATACCAGGAGCCATTCTCCAGCACTGCTTGGGGTACAGGGCATGTATGAGAATGGACAAGGCCCACTACTTCCTCACCTAACTCTGTTTTTGCAGCTTCTGACTGGAATAGGAACCTCACAGGACCCATTAGTACAGAATTTGCCATGCATCCCTTTGCCAGGTCCAAACATTGCTCACTCCATCTTAGCATTAAAATGCATTGCAGAAAAAAAAGGGGGGAAATAAATTTCGGGCACTCTGGGATATCCTAAAATGAATGTGTGCTGTATGCTAACCTAGAGGACTCTTCAGTACATAGGTTGATCAATTTTTTTTCCTAAGGAAAGAAGACCTAGGAATGCTTAAAAATGGACTGTTGACTCCAAAGGGTAACAAATTAAGCATACATCACCTCTACTCTGTCAAAAAATGGGTGATCATTTTGTCTGGGACTTGCTTGCTCTGGGATTTAAGAATTCATCCCTCAGCTCTCTAGAACACACTTATTAAACAGGGATCCCTTGAATTACCTTTGCCAATCCCAGCAGGTGTGTTGTTGGTGCATCAGAGATCAGCCTACTGTCACCTTCTTTAGTAGTAAAGAGTGAGTGAGCTCCCAATTCTATTTTCATTTGTTTGAATTCTTACAACCAAAGGGTCAGATATACACAGGGCTGTATAAGTCCCTGGAACTTGGGTTGTGTGAGCAATTACACCCAGAATTTATCTTTGTGGGAGAGAAGGCAGAAAGCAGTTTTGGGCAGCACAGGTGCTGATCTTAAAGATGAATCTGGTGTTCATCTTGAAGCCCTATCTCTGATCGAAGGGAGCTGAAGCCTGTCCCAAACTGCTTTCATCCCATTTTAGGAATTGGCTGCTTGCATGCAAGCACACACATGCAGGCTCTGTAAGTTTATCCCTGTCAAAAATAAACTAAGAAAAATAACTGACATTTAAAGAATGTGAAGGTTCAGTGTCAAGTTACAACAGAAAAATACACTTGCCCTATTCCAGCTTCCTTACCTGTGTGTCACAAGAAGTTTTACATGAAAAACAAAATCCCATGTTTCACTTTCCTATGTTTCAATACAAATAACAAAGCAGGACTGCGGGGACTCTGGGCTCCAGGACGGTTTGGATGAATGGAGATGAGAGATTTCTGAAGGCTGCTCTTAGAATATCAGGTTTGTTATAGAGGGTGAAAGGTCCTGCTTGGACACAGCACGTGGCAAGGCCTGAGGGGATGGGGTAGGGGAGAGACAAGGGGCAGAGGGAGACAAGAGGATGTTCCAGGAGAGGGTGGAAGTTCCAAGAGAGCATCTGGCCCCTCAGGGACCCCTTATCAGGGGGCTTCAAGGTGGGCTGGAACAAGACTTGGGCCAATGGGGTCACAGACACCTGATGTTTCAGGGGAGGGTTACAGGTGTGGGATGAACCATACATTCTGGGGGTGAGATAGAACAGCCCATTTGACCTTTGGACCTGTCTGTAGGTAAGGGCATTGTTCAACCAGAAGGGGGGGATTGTCTTCATCCTGGCTGTACTATTGTTTTCTACTTGTGCAGTAATTAAGGTTTGGTATCTCAAAACTTGCTACCATTTCAATCTCCGCATTTCCTAAATCTTTTGCCAGGCAATCATATTTACAAGGCTTTCTTGTTTCATCTTCCCTAACACAGGACTTTTGTGGATTATGGTTCTACATAGCTACATTTCTAGCTGCACTAGGAGGGACCAGTGAAGGCAGAGTGATTTTTTTCATCCAGCTGAGAACATGCTTTGGCCTGTGCCTCTTGACCCTTACCTTGGTTTCTTTACTCCACAGCACTGGAAATGGAACCCAAAACATCTGATGAGTGTTGGTTGCTGTGCTCTTTGTTCAGTGTTACTCCACTCCTGTGGAGACTGTCTCATAAGGTTTACTCTGGGCTTAGTCCTGAAAGCACAGTGAGCAACAACAGCAGAGAGTGCTTCTGTTGCACTGTGAAGAACTTGACAGCAGCGTCCAGAGCACAGCCAGGTGAATGTCCCAGTGTGGCACTTCTCCTGTCACAACTGCTACCTTAGCACTTCAACCTCTCTGAGGAGCCCTTTCCCCTGTTTAGTCCTGTGACCCTCCTGGTAGACAGACTCTTTAGCAAGTTGATTATATCACCCACAGCCAGCATTGCACAGAGCAGAGAGGCTAGCCTTGGCCATCTGCCCATCCTGATTCACTGGCAAAGTGAAGGCAGCAATTAAAACTAAAAAAAGCACTATATGAGAAATTGAAAAAGGGAACAAAGTTATGAAGTGCAGTAAAACCATAAGGAAAATGAAGGACATAGGAGGAAAAGTCATGTCTAGAAGAGCTAAGGACAGTAAAGAAGTTTTATAAATATTTAAGGAATAGAAGAAAAATTATAATTTGTAGGGGGGCTCTTTTCAACTAGAGATGATTAACCTATTAATAGCAGTGCAGAGTAGATAGACGTCCTCAGTGGGTATTTCTGTCTTATTTGGAAAAGAGAAGCTTTATATACCTGTGTTATATGAAGATGATGAAGACTTTGTAGTCCATTATTTATGCAAGAAGATATTAGAACTATTAGGACAAACTTCACAGAAATCAGCAGAGCTGGATAACTTGGCTTTAAGTGTTCTAAAATTGCTGGCTGAGGGTCATCCAGGGCAGATTAATGATTAGTAAGTCCTGGTATTTTAAAGAAATTCAAGATGATTGGAAATGTTCTAATGATGCACATATTTTCCTAGGTTTTATCTGATAATTTCTATGCTAGCCTGGTGTGAACCAGGGCAAAAGAAAGGAAAAAATAAAGGTGACATGCAATTAAGACTAATAAGATGGCATTTATAAGACATGTAAATGTGGCACTTAGGGACATAATTTTGTGTTGGACTTGGCAGTGCTGGGTTAACAGTTGGAAGTGGTGACCTTAAAAGTTTTTTCCATCATAAATGATTATGTGATTTTTCTGCCAGTCAACATGATACTTGAGAAGAGAGGTCTTGTCAAACAAACTTGATTTCATTCTCTGATGAGATTACAAGTTTGGTTGATAAAGTTAACTGCACAGACGTAATAGACTTAGGTTTTTATAAAGTACTTGACTTAGGACCACAGGACATTCTCATTAAAAAATTAGCACTATGCAATATCAATAAAGAACACTTTCAATTGATTAGTAACTGGATAGATGACAGATCTCACAGTAGCTATCAGTGGTGAATCATCCCTGAAGGAGTTTTCTCATGGAAATCCACAGGGATCAGTAGAAAAATCAGCTTCTACTCAACTTTTTTATCAATGACCTGTAAGGAAATTTTTTTCTTTTAAATTGCAACTGCTAAGGAGTGGATGGATGGCAGACAGGGACAGAATGGTGTAAAATGGTGAGGCAGTCTTACAGAATCCTGCACCATGTCCTTACACTTCAAGTAATATATAGCCAAAGAACACAAGCATGGAACAGGAAGTTTATCATGTCAAGCTGTTAGGTATAAAGAGACCCAGAGTCATAGGACCCAGCTCAACAAGATCATTCTTTTGAGGCTGAACTCAGGCAAACAGACATTAAGATACGGTGCCTTTTTTTTTTTTTTTTGTGGGGTTTTTTTTTTTTTTTTGTTTTTGTTTTGTTTTTTTTTTTTTTAACCGAGAGAAGGATAAATTATTAGTGTCAGCTGCCAACCAAGATGAAGATTCCCCCTCTTTTAATCCTTCCAGCTTCACACTGGGTGTTTTTCTGTAAAGTGGCTTTAGCCAAACACAGATACTAGTTTCAGGGCTGGGCTGCAAGGGTGAATTCTGTGACCTGCATGATGGAAATTTGGCGAAGAGATCTGATGTGAGACAATGAGACTCAGGGGATGTAGAGGGAGCCCTTGTTACGCAGTAGCTTTAGCGGCTTCCCTTTCAGATGGGACTCCTGAGCAAATCTGTGTCTGGCTGGCTTTGATACAATGCAGCCTTGCTGGATTGAGGGCTGCAAACTTCATCCACACTGTCTCCCAGTTAAAGGGGAATGCAGCATCTCTGGTACCTCAGTATCTCCAGGACAGGGCCAGGCAGCCCCAACCCCAAAGCTTTTTGAAACTGGGATGGGAGGTTCCCTGTTTGTTGTACCTCACCTACACTATGGAGTTGGATGCAAGTGTGGCTCCCTTTTCTGAGCCCATGGCACTGAAGTTAGCTTGCTAGTGGGAAAGGCCTCCACAGACCCTTTTACTGCCTGAAACCAGCAAACAGTCCATCCCTGTCTATTCCACTCCCTACTACAGGGTTAGAGCACAGCTGGGGCTCTAGCAGCAATAAGCCTCATTTCTCCCTTCTTTCCAGCTCAGAGTGGAGCTTTGAGACTGTCATATGACAGAGGCAGAGATTCTTAGGCAGTAGGCTCTAGTCTCCTCCCAGGTAAAATAACAGCATGAGCTTGACTGGCTGGGCCAGGGCTGTACCTGAGTTGGCAAGGGCCAGAGCTTTGAGTGTGACAAACTCCTCCTTTTCCACCTTGAGCTTCTTATAGCGGCGCACCAGTTGCAGGATGGCCAGGTAGAGCTCCAGCAGCCCTGTCAGACGAGAGTGCTCTTCATCCATTATGTAGTCCTCAGCATAGACCAGCTTGTCCTCGTATGGCAGAGAGCGGTACACAATGCCCAGGATGAGAATTTCCATCCAGGCACTCTGCAGAAGGCTCATCTGGTCTCCAAGGGACAGGTTGGAGAACCCTAACAGGGCAAAAGACAAGCAGGGTCAAATGGGTGTGCAGCAAAGCCTCCAGGAAACTTGGGTCCTTAGTTTCCCTGAGATTCAAACCATGCATTCTTCCCTACTGACTTGCTGCTTTAAAAAAAACCCAAACAACTCACTGTAGGGACCCTGTCTCAGTAGCAATCAGCACACATGACCTTACCCTTCTCTTTGCTCTTATGCCCACCCACACTCTCAAACAGGAGTTTTGATGCTCTGATTGCATTTATGGGAGCCCAAGGTTGGTGATAACCTCTTTTCAATGACCACAGCTTCTTTCATAGCAGCAACTCTTTAGTACCACATTGCCTTCCCCCTCTTCCTCTGTAGGTCTGCATTGCAGCCCATTTAGTCTGTCCCAGCTGAAAAATGAGCAGAGAAGAGCTCCAGATGGCAGAAAAGAGGGCTTCTGATGGGATAGGAGGGAATGACACAGGTCTGAATTACAAGTATACTACAATCTCATGTTTTGGCAAAGATGAGAAAAAAGTCTTGCCACAACAAAGCACCAAAATGTGTTCAAAAATGAATACATTTGTGAACAGAATCCTCTTCTATTCCTCATCACATTCTGATCTGCATATCAACAGCTTTGCCTACAACCCTACCCAGAGATAAAAATACCTTTGTGGTGACACTCAAGTACCTAAATCATAGCCAAGCCTGGTAGCAATGGAACAAGCCCCCACAGTGAGCCAAATATTCTTGCCAAATACATAAAGAGCCTGACAGCCCTGACAGCCTGACCCTGACAGCCCCAGAGTCCACTTGAAAGAGTGCAGAGGACAAAAACCAGAAGCAAAGTCCACCTTAAGGTGGGGAAAAAAGTGCATGGGAAGGAAAACTGTCTGTTATGTCCTCCATACCTGGCACCCTTGAAGGCCAGACCATGAATGATCCTGGGAGATGGGCACTCTAACAGTCATTACAGACAGGAATGTCAAGCACAGCGTGTTGGTCCTATCTAGGCAGCTTTTGCCCACCATGGACAGGCAGAAATTGCACTTTTTTTGGCAGCCTGTTGCTTCTAATGGTTCCTAGGGCTGTGAAAGAATGAGACATCCAGGCATGCCTCAGCTGGGAGGGTGATGCTCCACCAGCCTCCCCAGGCAGTTTTCTCCCCAGATGCACATGAAGCCTTGGGGATCACCAGGAGACCTGTGAAACATGACCCTCTATGCAGAAGCCTCCCACCTCCACTGGCTGCATGCAAGGCTCAGCTGGACTTCTTTATCCCACACCCCAACCTGCTCACAGCTCTTGGCCTCACATCAGGGCTTATATAGACAGCCACCATGATGATCATTTGATTTCTCTTGTTATCAAGTTGGCAATTAACAAAAGAGCTGATGATTGCTATATTGACTGACTGTGGGATCTCTTTTTCTATCTGCACTATCTCAGCTGGGGAAGGGAAGGCAGAAGGGTGGGTTAGTGGTATTTATTTATCTCTACGCCATGTTTTGTGTTTGTGTTGCCAGGGGAAGCAAAGGGTGATAATGGCCTGGCAGCCCTTGGACATCCAATTTCCCTTATCAGGCCACTGAATAGAAAAGAGGCCCCAGGCCACATTAATTAACAGATACCAATCAGCTGTCACGTGCTGTGTGTGCAAGGTCTGAGGGGAGCAGTGGGTGGGAGGGAAGAATCAATAAACCATTGGAGAGGAGTGCCAGAGGGAACAGCTGAAGAGGAGTCCAGGCTACCGGGGAGAAGAGCTGCAAATCCAGCTCCATGACTGTGAGAGTGATTCCTGTACAGCACAGCCTGTGCTCCACATAGCCCTGATGAATCCCACCTCTTGCTCGGGCTGGGAGGTGGGTGCCTTGTCCTTTACCTCACCCTTCTGCCCCTTATGCCCTGCACTCAGCGCTGTGCTGCTCTGGAATGCAGCCCTCCTGACTGACTCCAAGTGCGGACTGCTGCAGCTCCAATGCTTGGGATCCTGTCTCCACAGCTCTGCCTGCTGCACAGGGAGCAGCAGGCAGAGAATAGCCCTGAGATTAAAGGTGCACAGCCACTGCTCTACTCTTTAGAATTTGAGATCTCTCCTTTGGTCATCCCTCTCCTAGCTCTGACCATGGAGATAAGTCCAGCATTTAGGCTGCTGCCTTAAGTCCATTTTCTGAATCAGTCGCATGGCCTTTCTGCATCTTCATTCTCCACGTGCATTACAAAAGGCATTAGGCCATTGCCTCACCACAGTCTGCCAACAACATTTCTTAAAGATTGAGAAACAGTTGCGTAGCAGTGTGAGAGGATACAGGACAGGCATGGCTCGTGCTTTTCTGCTACTGAATAAAGTAGAAAATTTGATTTAACTCTAGCAGTAGCCTGTACACACAGCATCTCTATTAATTGCCGTTAATTGCCCTTTCCCAGAGGTTGTTGTGGCAGGTGAGAACAGGAGATACCATGTTTTACCCTTTGCCAAGAAGAACAGAAGAGCTAGCTGCGATTGTCCCACCCACCTGGGAAAGCCCCTGGCCAGAAGCACTCCCAGGCTCCAGCTCCAGCAGTCGAGTGGGAAGAGGGAGCGCTATGGTGTCAAGCCTGGACTTGAAATGTCTGACAAATTGGGCCCCTTTTCCTCCAGTGTTCACACATGTGGAGTGCAAAGTCTAAAGGACTGTCCCTGAATCACTGCAGTAAAGGGGAAATCATATAACTGTCTTCATGCTGTAAGAGTTGAGATCAGGGAAAATAAATGTTAATTTCACCTGGCCAAAATCACAGGCTTGCTATTTATTATAGAATTACAACACTGGGGAATCTCTAGTTGTGAAATTTTCTGTAATTTTACAACTCTCAAGAATTGCTAGGACACAACTGCTTTGCATTCTTTCATTGCCTGTTGATGGCCCAGCTTTCAGAAAATGCCCTTAGTGATCTGTTTCTTGCTGCTTTTCTCAGGTCTGACCCTGAAAGGTGCCTAATCCACCACTGCTCCAAAAGAGAGCCCCTGGCTCCAGCACAGAGCAGCATGCATGTTCCCTCCTTCCAAGGTGCACCTTGAGAAAAGCTGCTTTATTTGCAACAGCTGATGTGATGTTCAGGTTGGGTTTTTTTAAAATTTTATTATTTTTATTATTATTATTTCAGTGGTTTGGCAGTGGGAGCTCCCAGAATTAAAAAAAAAAAAAAAAATCACATAATTTGTGGCAAGTGGAGTTCATAATCTGTTAATTTATTATCATTTCTGTCATCCTGGAGGGCCATTAGCAGAGGTAATAAAAGGAGATGTAATTATAGGATCTGAGGCCACTCCAGACACAGCTGCTGTCACTCCACTAGCCATATTTCATTCTGTGCTAGTACTAATGTCTTCCTGGTGAGAGCAGCAAAACAGCTACCCTGGGAGAGCCTTCATCATCACCCCTCAAGAGAAGTCCTGTCACCCTGCATCAAAGCAAGAAGAAAAGGAGGATGCTGTTCCAAGACCATTTCCATGGGGGAGAGTGAGTAGTGGGGAGTGGGCCTCATACAGAAGGGAACAACCCCACATTGAGTAAGTGTGGCTTTTGAACTCATGGCTAATATGGCTATTGAGCTAATAACATTTGCTAAACACGATTAAACATGTTGTATTGTTATCACAGGAAAATGTGTTTAAGTTTTACTGATTTTATTTGCTAATAAAACTTCTACTTTGGGGTAGAAGTTTGTGTTGACACCTGGCATCCTTCAGGGTTGGTATGACTTTAATGTCACATCTTTCTTTACTAATTCCAGCGTGAATACAAGGCAGGAATATGTGACTTTTTTTCCTTTCTCCATCCTTCTCTGATGAAGAGTTTATGCACAAAGGAAGCAATGTCATGTTTTGCTCAAAATTCTTGGAAGGCAGCAATACAGGGCATAGGTAATTTAGACACCTGGCAGACTCCTGGCCATGCCCTGCTCTGCCCCCTTGCTGCATAACTCACTATGTTTCATACTTGTTGCAGAACTACAAAGTTTTTGTTCCATTATTATGAACTGTCTTTTATTGTCTTTTTTTCTTGGTACTGCTCTCTTATGTAACAATTCTTGAGCTCTCGCCTGTGCACAGTCCTGTTGTAAAATACTCCTGCTGGTCTGAACTGTGCCAGGCTGATTACTGTGGCTGTTACTGTATTGTAGAGCCTTTGATAGGAGAGGAAAATACACAGAGAAATTTGAGATGATGGCAGGTATGTCCTGATTTCACACAAGAGAGGAAGAGCCCCTTTCACAGTGCAGGAGAATCTCTACTAGACTCCTGTTCTGGGACAGTATTGCCAGGATGGAAAACTCTGTAGGAATTTGGCTCTTCCCACAGGCACAAGTTAGGGAACTACAGTAGGGCACTCTGGGTGAACAGAAATAGCCAGGGTTAGAGGGATGTACAACAGCACCTCACTGGACAGCCACAGCAGCTAATTGCATTGCATTAAAACCATTCCTGTTAACACGCCAGGTATTGGGTTAGTAGAGCAATCCAGGCTGAGTTCCCTAATCACCACTGTAACCCTGCTTGTGATGAATCAGCCCCAGATGGATTCCAGCACTAGTGATGGGTATAATCCCTGCAGATATGACAGATCTCATGTAAGAAGGGCATCACCAAGATTAACCTCTTCTCAGAAATACTGTCCTGAAAATGTTTCTTCAGACTTCAGAGTCCCATCTCATAACAATCCCTATTCCATATAGCCCAGAAAACTATTAACTCTTGGGTGCCAGGAGGAACAGTCTACAGAAAAAAAGCGCAAGCAGCTACCAAAAAGCCAAAAGAGAAACAACAGAAAGAAACAAAACACATGGGAAAACTAAACTGTCTGATCACATATGTTAAGATGCTTCATAAAAAAAAAAAAAAAAAAAAAAAAAAAAAGAAAGTCAAGAAGCAAAGCAAAACAACACAGACCCATGCATGCAGTGGAAGACATAGGCAGCATGAAGTAAATCCTGTGATCCTGTATCAGAGCCTCATATATTCTCCTGACAAAAGAAGGGGGAACATAAGGCAGGAGATAACTGAAGTGAGCTGTTTATAAACAGCTTTAGTGAGCTATTCATAGTGAATTTCTGAAGCAATCTTTGGAAAGCAGCCTTGTAATTCCCAAGGATATCCTCAAAGTTCCCTGGCTAACTTTATCCACACAAAAATCCAATCTATCTGTTTCTGGTGGGGCTGGAGAGAGACTAGAGAGAGGGGAGCATTTTCCCTTCCCAATCCAAATCTGAAAAGAACGTAGAACTCAACACTGAGGACCATATCTGCTCCTTCAGCCTCAGCCCACCCTACCTGGAGGTGTGGGACACTTACTATGTCACTCGGTCACACAAACACACACTGCATATAGTCAGTGAGCCTTGCAAGGCCAATCACACTGCCAATAAGTGTCCTCATTATTTGTCAACAAAGAAGCCTTGAGATTTACTGGTAGTAGCACATCGTCCATCGCAATGGGATTTGTTCTGTGACAAATCCATTATGACAAGCTTTCCTGAGTCTGGACAAAATGCCTGCTGCTGAGAAGGTGTGTATCTGCCTTATGAGCAATAAAGTCCAGTCACTGCCATAATATTTATTCAGCTATAAACACAGACCTAGGTCATGTTGATGTAGTGCAAAACTAGCAAAGTCCACCATACCATTCCTAAGGCTGTTTCCCAAGTGCTTTCACTGGGCCGCTCAGTGCTAGATACAGCAGAGAACTTCATTGAATCATATCAAAACCTTCTGTGTAATCCCAGGGCACACACATGTACAGTGATCAATTTATGCACCTCCATCATAGGCTGCACTGGAGTTTGTTACCAATGAGAGCCCGTCTCTAGCAGTATTTTGTAACAGTACTTTCCACCCATCACTACAGGAAAAGGTCCTTGCTGAGACCAAAATTTATAAGCACATAGACAAATGATAGCTCCCTTTGTTGTTCATGCTTACACCCTTGTAATTCCCCATTTACCTGGGATGTGCTTTGCCCAGCCAATGATCACCACCAGTTCCCTGTCTGCCAGGTCACAGAGGGTTGTCAGGGCTTTGATGTCACTCTCCGGCATGGTTGGATCAGGCATGGCATAAATCTTCTCTGGCTCAGCCACCAGCAAGTGGGAGACGATCTTAGTCACTGCACATTTCAAAGGAGAAGTTGTTGTATCTCTTGTGACATAAGGTGAACCCTCCTGGGATAAGACATGACTATAGAGCCCCTAGGACCTCAGTAATGGTTTTGGTCACAACAGAAAACCACACTGCAGCTACACAAGCTGTAGTGATCTGCCTATGACAAACCAGCTCTGCACTGGGATGACAAAAGCAGGAAGCTGCTGTAATGATGTCAGTTCAGTCATTGTCAGGTAGGTCCACTGAGGGGAGAAGGAGATACAAGCAAAAAGTTGGTGGGATGTGGAAAAGTTTAAAGAGCTATGGGTAGTATTGAAGAGAGTAATCAGCATGGGACTGGTTTTGTTAACATGGCTTGGTTAAGGAAAAGATCAGAATATCACTAAATGGATTTACATAATCTCCTAGGAAAGGTCTGGTATTTAACCTTAGCTACAATGAGTACCTGAGCTGTACCTAGGCCTGTCTAATTACCTCTACACTACAATCATAAGAAAAAATTCTAGTACTGTTACCAATACAGGAATTGAAAGTGACAGTTGCTACACTGTACTTTTGGGAGATCAGTGAAGAGAAATATAGTGGTAGCTCAGAGGACCAATACATACATGGCTTTTTAGCTGGGGGAGGGATCTGTAAGCTCAGGTAAGTGCTGCTCTCAGAATCCAGTCTCCTTTTGTATTTCTGACGGCCTCCACGGACTCGATCCAGACGAACACCTGCAGATAAAATGAAAAAGTCCTCATGGTTCCTTAGTGCTTTACAGAACCTTGACATGCATATACTAAAATTTACTAAGCAAGATGTTCCCCACACTCCAGGGAGCTTCCCTCTCCCTCAAGGGAAGATCTCAGAGATTTCACTTGAGATCTCAGCTGAACCCATAAATCTCAATACCAGCTAGACTGCCTCCATCTCTAAGCATGCTGCTCTGAGCTTTACTTTTATCCAAAACATTAATGAACACAGAAATTAACCCATTCAGACTCTTAAATCACTATAAATCTGATGGGCAAATGAAAAGCTTTAGAACTCAATGCCTTCTACATGATCCTGCTTTTAAAAAGAAGGACTTTAAATGTCAATCAAGCTAGAAGTTATAAAAATAAGCTTTTAGATTGTTCTTAAAAATGAGAAGTTAAATGTTCTATAACCTCTCACTGTTTATATCCGAAAAAAGTGACCCTATAGTGTTATAAACGAGATCACACCCCTGGTACTAAAAGTGATTTCAGCATTTATTATAATAAAAAGAAAGGCGGGGGCTGAGCAGGAGCGTTCCTGTTGAGGATGCTGCAGTGCCAGCACTGGGCTTTCCTGAGCAGCGATGTCCCCCAGGTTCCAGGTGGAGCAGCACATCTTCCGTGGGTAAGATGCTCCCTTTTTATCCTGTTTTTGATCCCTTTGGATTGGTTTCTTTTTGGATCCTTCATTTGCTTGAAGGTTTAAGGCGCTTGATTGGCCCATTATAGTTCTGTCCAGGCTGGCTCGTTTCGCTTGGGGGTGGTGCACTTTACTTGGGTGTAATATGGTACATAGAGTACTGTATTTCTTATAACTACCCTTTTAACCCCTTTTACCATAACCAAACTAACAGTACATGCTTAACAATTATCAACTATTTTACTACAGTTTCTAACCTATTTTTAACATATAGCACAGAGATCATGAACTATGAATTCAACAAAGATGTTTCAGCCTTGATCAAGTAAGGCAATTGTAATAAAAGTAGAATTCAAATAAATAGAAACAACCTTGACTATAATAAATCAATGATAAAGATGAAGTAGGGAGACACTGAAGAATTTGTTGCAGCTCTTTCAAAGTACAGTGAAAAAATTCCCAATGACTGGGAAGTACTAGTGCTGGTCACCAGGCAAAAAACCATAGCATCATCAATAGACCAGGAACTAAGTTGTCATATTAGTACAAAATACGATGTTAAAAAGAAATTGTGAGAAAAACCCTACAGATATTTGTGCAGTTATGTTTTTTCTGAGCAGCCATATGGACTCTGATAATCAGTCTGAAACTGGGGAAACTCAGTCTTGCTGGGAGAAATAGTTTTGGGGAAAAAAAATCTTTCAAGGTAAATGTAGGAGTATTTGATTAAAATAAAATTTTGAATTTACACTATACAAGTGCTTTCTTAGAAACCCACAGGAGTGTCTAGTCTGATCATGGGAACCAATTATGTGATAACTTACTTAATCACATTAAGTCATTAATATTTTGCAATCATACTGCTACATAAACCCAAACAACTAAAAGCAAACACTCCACATCAGTTTTGAAGTGACACTTTTGGAAGAACTGGTACACCTGAAAAAATCTGCAGTTGGCTGGCAAATATTCTACCCTAGAAGGAGGCATGTCTGTCACACTGCATTTCAATGCTATGTTTGCTTACTCTGTCAGGGAAAAGGTAAAGCTTTTACTGTGATGCTCACACCAGCCCCACCTGCACCACCTGAAACTGCTACTTGCAACAACACCTAAATCCTGATACTCTTCATGGCTAGAGCACCAAAACCATTTGATTACCAATTGCCCCCATAAGCAACAGGAATATCAGCCCAACTACACTCAGTCTGGCACCAGGATTTCCCACTGAGCTGGAGAAGCAGGAATGAGCAGAGCAAGGGAGCTGCTGCTGTGGGTGGCTGCTATGGGAGGACAGCAGATGTTGGAGAAGATGGAGAGAAAGGTATGAAGCTGCTATAGGTGAACTCAGGTCACACTGAAGAATTTCTTTCCCCTGCCCCATTTTCTATTTCTTACTCTGTCTGGAGAATTCATGGACATCCCTAAGTACCACCTTTCATGGTATACCATTACATGGTATTGTTTCTGAAAATTATGCCTATTGCTTCTTTTACTTCCATTTCCAGTGGCAGGTAGCCTGTGGGCAAGACTCCTTCCTGGGAGCCCAAACACATTTCAGAGAGCAATTTCAAAAAGGACAGCCAGGGAATCCCAAACCTTAGGTTATCTAGGGAGATCCCTAAGGAACAGCAGTAATAAAATCCTGGATGAAGCAAGAAATTTTCACTTCTATCCATGATTTCTTTCCCTCTATAAACATGCCCTTGTTTCTTAAGAAATAAGACTCTATTCCATGCTGAATGAATGACAGCTACCTATAAGCCAGGAAAGAAGGGAGGGACACAAATTTATGGAACTGCCAGTAAACCAAACAATCAGGTATGAAAAATAAAAGGATCATGAATACACTGTTAGAAGATTATAGAGGAATTCAGAACAGGCTGCCAAGACTCAGGGCTGAATCACATCTTCCCAGGACCCACTCAGATAAGGATCATAGCTGGGTGCATTCCCTCACACCAGTGGTCCGGGGAGGGAAAGACGGAGATGCCATTCTCTGCTGGCAGAAACCAACACACAGCCCTCCAGGATGCTTTTGCTGTGCAGTTTGCTAAGCAGCAGGAGGGGAAACTAGGAGGAGTAGGGAGGAAATGGGCGAAGGAGTCTGTTTCCTCCTCCCAAGGAGAATGCCATCCTCCAGTGCTTGGCAGAGGGATGGCTGCACAGGTTGCAGCAGTATTAGGGACCCTCAATCAGATTATAAGGACACAGGGGACTTAAGTGCATTAAAAAAAGATAAGAAAGATGCAGAGAGATTTATCCTCCATCCCTCCTTCCCCCACTGAGCAGATAGAGGTCTGTTTGCCCAAGGACTTCAGCTTGTTAATTTTGAACAACTGTTTGTCCTCCTCTTGTTCCCCTTCCCTTGTGACACTCCTTGAGGCAAACGTTTTCAATCAGCACTTGCAGAGCCACAGTTCTACCCTGTCAGCGTCGCTCTAGCCGCAGAGCCGGTGAGCAGGCTGAGCCCCACACAGCACATGCCAGCTCCAGCTGCTGAGTGCCGTGACCCACAGGTGCTACAGTAAACAAAAGCATTTCAACACTCCAGGTCCCTGACTGTGACGCTCCAGATGTAAACATCATGGTAAAATCCTTTTTCTAAAGATCTGACAGCCTAATGGGTCATATCTAGATGGAAGGAAAGGGCATGGCCAAAAATCAGTACCTGTAGTATCTAGGTACTCAGGTTAATGCCTGCTGCTCTGCTTGATTTCCTCTGTGGTTGATTTTAAGACAGGCAGGTTGGTTACAGTGCACCTCTGAGAGGGACACTGAAGAACAGACCTTAAAATGGAGTGAGGAGGTATGGTGGGTGAGCTCAGAGAAGCAGCATGAAGGAAGACATTAAGCAGAGAAGAAATGGAGGGGAATGTAAGCTGGGATATGAATGGAAGAGAAAGAATGCAAGAAAAAGGAAGACGGGAGAGGGCTGGAGGAAAGCTGAGGGGCATGTAGGCTGTAATCACAAGGGCAGGTTAAACACCACCTGTGCACCCACCTGAGTATTAACTGCAAGGTGCAGCAGCCATGCATGAGATGCAGCTGTTCATGCTGAAGACTTACAAAAGATTTGGTACTGCAGCCTGACAACAAGAAAGCAGCAAAATAAAGCTCCTGCACAAACCCTGTGCTCACATGAATCACAACTGGCCAGTTCAAAGGAGAGAAGGCACCAATCCTACAAAAATGTCACCACCACAGGCACTCCTGGACCCCCGTTTGTGCCAGCAAGGAGTTGAGATCCACAGTATAACACAAAGGAAGGAAAGCACTGCCCCTTGATAACTTATCTTGCTGGCAATTCCTTTAAATTAAGACTGTCTATTCTGGAAACATGCCCTCTCCTCCCATTCCCCTGTATAGCAAGAAACTACTGCTGTTCATTCAATTTTGTTCCCTTTTGAGAAATCCTGCATAAAAGTCCTCCTCATCTGACCTAGCTATGGAGCTGACCCTGGTGTACTCCACAGGTATTGAGCTCCAGTTCCCCCACAGCTGGTTCTCAGCTCCCCAGCCTGCCCAAACCCCTCTGACCTTGCAGGGGGGAGGGCAGGGCCAGGACTTGTGCAGGACTTCTCAGCTCAGCATCCTGCCGGGGCAGGAATGTCAGTTTTCTAAGTGTCCTGTGGGTGCCACTCGTGTTCCAAGCACTCTCGCAGAGAGGTCTGTGCCAGCACCAAGCCTCTGCAGTGGGAGAGCTGATCTGCTGATTGTTCAAGCTCCCTGCACTTCTCTGACATGCCCCTTGGAGAGACGTCTGCCCGACAACTTTGGGATCAGATGTCCCCTTACCGACTTGATAACATCAGGCCTTGGGGTTTTTTTCTTAATGGAAGTAAAATAATTCCATCTTTTTTTAAAAGCTGGACCCAGGCCGAGACTGTTGGGAGTAAAAATAGCCAAGTATGCAGAGGCGACAGCACACACAGTCAGGTTTAGTTTCTCTTTTATTTTCTGGGGACTAAAAATACCCTTAAAAGCTCTGTGAAGCTAAGCCCCGGCCAGTGGGAAATGCAGTCAAGGCCCAATATCAGCTGTCGTGTCAAATTACCAGCCTCACCTCACTTTCCATCGAGTCCTATCACATGCCCATGGATTGATAGGAACAGAAAGATCTATCTTGCCAAAAGAGCTAACGGAGGAGCCAGGCTACAGGGTTTGCATGGTACAATATGTGTCTAGACCAGGAAGGACACAACCAAAAGGAGCACAGGGCAAGTGCTGGCCAGGAAGCAAAAGGGCTGCTTTTGCTGAGCTTCCCTGATAGACTAGTCATGTCCTGTGTCCACTGCCCACCTAATCATTGAGCTGCAGTTTCCAACTGCTCTCCCAGGGTCTGAGCTGAGGTGGTGCTGTGCAGAGCACCTGTCTCCAGGAGCTGCAGTCTGAAGTATATGCATTGGTACTGGCCAAGGAAGCTGGAATGTATAGGCTAAAAGCAGAGAAGAAAGGAAGGGAGAAGGGTTGTATCCAAAGTGTCTCCTACAAAATTTCCCTCTTCCTTTCTGCTCTGAACTTCAGGAGAGACAACAGCATATGGTAATGGGATGAGTGAGCCAGGAGGAAGCATATCAAGGAAACAGAAAGCAGAGAAGACCATTAAAAGTCAGGCCTGCCAAGTTGAGAAACAAATACACTATAGGGAAAAGCATCTCTGCCTAACAGGAATGGAGAGGCTGCAAACTGACAAGGCTCTCCTTTGTTACTCAGATACCAGCTTGGGAATGAGGAAAGATCCCTTTATGCTCTTAGGCTCTAACGCTGTGACAAAGAGGCCAGCCCCTAGATAGTCTTCTGGTAGGTGACTGATGTGATTACCCAACTCATCTGAAATACAGGAAAGTAACTTGAGGGTCATAAATCAGCACCACCAGAAGAACCCAGTGACTAGGCTGGTGCAGGTGACCAAGCCTGGAAATTACACTTGGAAAGAGAGGGTGAAGAACTATCCTGGAGATGAGGGGAAGT
This sequence comes from Taeniopygia guttata, assembly GCF_048771995.1. NCBI lineage: Eukaryota > Metazoa > Chordata > Aves > Passeriformes > Estrildidae > Taeniopygia > Taeniopygia guttata. The sequence continues at coordinate 42,756,958 of NC_133030.1, read as the reverse complement.
GGAGATGAATATCCATCTCCTTTGTTACAAGAGCCTATAGAGAAATTAGATCAGTTCAAGTAGGATGCTGCAGCCTCTTCCACCTTTGATGTTTCAGGGTTATGTTAGTCAGGAAAGTTTCTTCACTGTCAGGCTGACTGAAGAGCCCCTGGACTCAGAGAGACATGTTAGCCCTGTGATACCTGATGATACCTGGTCCCAAAGGCTCTCAAATGCCTTGGAGCAGTGACACAAGGTTCCAGCTCCTCACACACAGAAACACAAGCAGCATGTCCTGAACGGTTGGTCCAAAGCATACAGAGTCAAGTGGAACCCACACAGCCTGCAAACCAGTCCTTCTCCCCTGCCAGTGCCAGCTGCATGGCTGCCAGCTCTGCAGGGCTGTCTGCAATGCTTGCCACTGCTGTCTCGCAAATGTACATCTTTCTTCCCATGCTGAGCCCCTCTCATCTTGCTTCCCCCACTTTGCTCCCTCTGGAAACTTAGGAATTAAAAAGGGCTTCAAGGGCTAATGGGAATAAAGAATACCTCAGTACCTTGTTCCCTGCAACAACTCTCTGTAATAAGCCTCACACCCACATGTTCACCTTGTGTGCCTGGTCCATGCAAATGTTCTCCTCTGATCGATTCCTTCCCAGCCCTCCAGTCTGAAGCAGCTATATTGGTTATGTCACCCACAGCCACAATACCTACACAGCAGTGGGCTGAGGAGTGCAAAAGGAGCAGATGCAGGCACATGTCTGCTAGGAAAATACCAAGGTTGAAACAACAAGATGAATACCAAGGTGAAAACAAGAGGACCTAAAAGCTGACAAAGCCTCCGCCCCACTGACTTTCCAAGAGGTAGAACTCAGAAATAAAGCCCCAAACCAGTGTCTGGAGACCTAGGTGTGATTTAACTACCTTACTTTAGACTTTGATAGCTCCCTTCTGTGCATCTGGGCTCCCTTGACCCACAAGAGAGAAAAAGGCACCTCCGCATTCAGCTCACTGGCCAGACACTTACCTGAGGAGGCATCATGACAGATACTTCTCTGCACTGATTACCAAGACAACCCCTGTGGGGTGAAACCAATGCTATCTCTAGTCTAGTTTTCTGTCTCAGTATATTTCAGTGGAGCAGATTTTGGAACAGGTAGAGGAGCATAAGTATGGATCAAGAACAACAATTTTTGATATGTGATGACACAAAGGAGAGGCCCTCACCACTACATGGAAAGAGGTCTACTTGTGATGGAGGTCCACAGAGGAGAAGGAGTTAGTCCCACCTACACAGCATGCTCTGCTTTGTCCAGCCTCTAACAGCAACTCTGCTTGAGCCTTGAAGCATCTCCTCAAGCCCTCACCTCAGCAGTGGCTTTTCTAATGGTAAGAACTACTGTCCACTTCTTATTGAATTCTTAAATTGGAACAGTTGTGCCAGGAAGTTCTGAATAAAGATCCTCTCAGGATACCCTGCAGGTCAAGAGCTGGCACAGTCTTCAAAGGTGAGTCAGGGAAAGGGACTGAGAATCTCAGCAGAGCTGAGTCACTGGTGCACGCAAGTTATCAGAGGCATATGCCTAAAGTTACTGTAGAGCAGTGGGGGCATATATTCAGTCCCATCCCATTCTTGCTTACCTTGAAGAGTCTTACCTGCTGTGTTGTCAAAACTGCCTAAAAGCTTCTAGGACAATGGCTGGGTTCTAAAAATCCCAGGATGGTTGTTGCAGTTTCTATCTGCTTCCTCTTTTCTGTATACATTATAAGAGCTCTAAGCACAGTTTTGGTGACAGAATACACAACGTATTTATTATAAACCTATGTAGAGGTGATGCCTCTCTGAACCCACCTAGATGTATATGGATGGAACCTGGACTTTGATGTTTGAAAGAATGGACATCTAACTAGGTGTGGTAAGAACCACAAAATTCAAAATGAATGAGAGGAACCAAATTAAACAGATTCATAATCCATTAGATAAGGGAGAAGGTGTAGGGATGGTCCTGGATGTGCCATTCTTATGTCCACAAAACAGATACCAAGTGCACTCACAATTGTACACTCCAATGCACAAGTTGTGAACAGTCCATCTGCTGGAAGCCTCCTCTTTGGAGAATTATCATCAACCTGCCAAAGGCAGCACATGCTCTCTGTCACAACTCAGCTCCAGCCACATTGCAAATGCTCAATTTATGCCTTGGAAAATAGTTGGGTGTGGAAGATAGAGTCATCAAGATGCCACTCACTGCTCCCAGAGATCCTGTTTCAAAGCACAGGGGGTTGCCTGTCTGTTTTTAAACACAAGGATATTTTAGAGAAAGAAAAATAATGTTTTTCCTTCTCTTTTTTCATTTGGATACCTCCAATAGTGATAAAGCTGGCAGCGGCTGGAGGCAGAATACTCTATAAATACAAAGCCATTAAATTGTACACAGCAGCAACCTGATCGGGGCTACCTTTTAATTTCCTGACATGAGCTGGCCACTAACCCAATTACCCAGGGTCCCCGGAGGAGCCCTCATCCTTCCCAGGAAGCACAAAGCAAGAGCCCAAGCATATTGCAGGGATGTCAGCTGAGCTTTCACTGAAATCAAATATCTTTTTGAGAACACATGGTCTGGAAGCGGGAATGGGGGCAGGAGGGAGAGGCTGCTGGAAGCACTTTGCTCCATTGAGAGATTCTTTCACATTAAAACAGAAATTAAACACCCTCCGTTTGGTTACATTCTGAAAAGAAGCTCTGCTGTTGATTCAGTTTTCTGGATTTTAGTAGAAGATGAAGGCAAAGTTGTAAGTGGAAGTGGTTTGAAATCACCAGTGCTTGGAATCCCTTGCTCAGATACTAGATGACTGCATCAAATTTACAACACCACACTGCTAAGTCTGTCCAGGATGACAGATTTGATTCCTTGTGAAAAATTTATGACATCAGCAGCTGGTAAGGGAAACTGAAGAGTTAGGAATAAACACCAGGGCAATTCCACTGTGTACAGGGTTTCCTAATCAGCAATGGTCTCGAAGAGGAGGTGGATTTAACAGACAGCTGCTTCTGAAATGTGGAGATTACAGTCTCACCATCTCGGAAGTGGGGATCACCTCCACATTCACAGAGATGCAGGCACTTAGATAACACAGGGGTTACCAGGTTATTGCAAGTTTCTGGGAGGCAGGGTATTCCCAAAGACACCAGGGAGAAGAAAGAAACGGGAACAAGAAGATGAGCTGAATGAACTTTGTGGCTCTCTTCTGTAGACTTCTCTTGCCTGTTTCAATGCCTGGTGCTGCAGTGTCAATATCCACACATTCCAGCAAACTTTACATCAGAAATAATATTAGACAGATAGGAGTCCAAGAGCGTGGGAGATTTGTAGCGAAGAATTTGGATTCCCTGTTGAATTTTAATATGTTCTCTAGCATTTCTTTTTGAAATGCATTAGGAGCAAAGGAACAAAACCTGGGCAAGGAATGGTTGTACCTGAGCTTTCTACAGCATAACAGTTTTGGGAAGAAGAGAATCATGCAGATAAGATAAATCACATGTCTTTACTGGATAATTGCCTAACTTCTCTCTTGCTGTTAAACCCCCCCCCCCCCCTTTTCTGCATCCAGATCAAGAATATATATCCTTCTGCCTTCCTTCCTTTTATTTGCAGACTTCACCCTCACCCCTCAAGGGTGATTCTTGAGAGCCAGGAGGCTAGGCCTGAGGATAACTTACCTTCAAAGACATTCAGAGTGGGGTAAAACACCTCATACAGGGCAGGTTTCCTATCCAAGGAATCCCCACTCCTGCTTGTAGCACATGCAGTGCATTTACTCCTGTGAACTCCTATCTTCTACTTTCTGAATAAGTATACCTGGTCTTTCACAGGACACATCCCCAGCGTCCTTTCAGCTTTCGCCCTCTTTCTTGGAAGCCAGCCAGTGATGTCTGCAAGAAACTGGGCAGAAGCCACTCATACATCCCAAAAGGTTGCACTTAAGACTCAGTCATGAGCAGGACTCTGAGGAGACAAGTCTCAGTACTAGCAGGGAGCAAAGGACAACTTCAGCAACATAATATACATTACTTCCATTAAGAAGAAAAATAAGACTCAAAAGCTGGGGCAATAATCAATGGTATTTCAATGCCTGGATGAGATTTTTTTTACAGATATTTTCTTTGCTGTGTAGTTTTCTGCTGTGATGTGACACAATTGCATGTGCATGCACTTCATGAAAAGCATTTCCTGACCCAGCTTTGCTTCCTTTTCAGAACTGTTTATGCTCCACTTGGGCCTCTGCAGATGTGCCAGCATAGAACAGGGAACAACACAGCTTTAAAAACAATAAAATCCTTTGAGGAAAAAGTTCTGCAGGGCTTCCACAAGAGAAAGGACCAAACAGCCAGACAACAGCCAGTCTGTTCTCTTTGGTGTAGCATGGTTTGATATGTCTGATACTGTCTCTCCTCTACTTGCCTGTCTGTCATTTCTAGCCAAAGATGAGTTCTGTAATGAGAGGCCTTGATGTTTCATTGCAATTCACCCGTTATCCCCATCCCTCTTCTGATGATCTCCGAACATTTCCCTTTCATGGGCAGTATTGCATTTATGTGACAAGGTTTTGGTAACAGGAGACTGCAGGGGTGGTTTCTGTGAGAAGACATCAGAAACTGCCCCTATGTCCACTCCAGACAGCTCCAAAATGGACCCACCACTGCCCAAAGCTCAGCAGTGCTGGTGGTGCCTCTGCGATAGCAAATTCAAGAAGGGATAAAAGAAGCTGAGAGAGGGGCATGAGCAAATACAGAAGAACAGCCCTACAGATACCAAGGTCAGAGAATAGGAGGTGCCCTAGGTTCTGGGGGACCTGGGGTGCCCCAGGTTCAGAGAGGCAGCAGAGGTGTGGAGGGCAAAATTGTGAAGTCACGTTTAACCAGCCAACTAATGTCCAAAATGAAACCTCTGAGCCCACATACACAAGCATTGTGTCATCTGCAATTACATCTGCCTCTTGAAGACAAACAGAAAGGTTATGGGTGGCTAGAGCATGAATGGCAAGGGTATATTCTTCCTAAAACTGACAAGGTATACTGAGTTTTGAAAAGAGTTTTGAGCAGACAAACTGCTAAAATTTCTCTGTCTATCATTCCAGAAATCCAGAAAGATCTAGATCTACTCTGTAGTGTCCACAGTTAAAGGACTACATTTAGTCATTGGAGGCTCAATTGGAGACAGTGATAGGAGCAATGAGAGGCAATGGGGTGGACAAACCCTGGGATTCCCAGCTCTGAACAATGCCTCTCCACTGCAAGTTGCAGGGTGCACTTTTCCTGCACTGGCCATCCCCCCACCAGACATAGAATCTTCTCCATTTGGGGTGAGCAGTATCACTGGCTGCTCAGGTTTCCCTGATTTCTCCAGAGCAGAGGGGCATGCAATTCTACTGGACAAAGCTGTGAAGCATCTTCACTGCCTGCAGGCTGGTGGTGCAGCAAGGCAAAGAGCAGCAGAGCACAGATTTTCTGGGGACAGTGCAACCCTACATGAACACTGGGATTGGAGTCTGCTGGAATGCTGGACTTGAGATTCAGCAGGTTCCTATAGGAGCCTGCTTGGGCTAATTAATGCTCCCTGGGGACACACTCCAGATGGAAGGGGAAAAGGAGAGACAGATAGGCCAACACTTCAGACATCTGAGCCAGCTGGGCTCTGTGGGCAGAGCTTTCTGCTTGCCACAGTGAGTCTTGCCTGGTCTGCAGCACCACACCAGGAGAACCTGAGACAGCAAAGCTCTGGTGTCCGTGCAGTTCCCTTGCTGCAATACATTGATCAGAGCTCTCTTAAAGAAAGTGGTCTGGATATCTGAGACACCTATTGATTGCTCCATTGGCTCTCTTCCTGCCTTGATCCTCATTCACTCGGCATTGCCTGAATAACCTGCACGTCTGTGTCAGGGCCAGTCTCCCCGGATCTTAAAGGGCTACATTCACAGCTTTCTGCCTAGCTGCAGCCTATGCAGGGAGAAGAGATGTCTGGTAACCCTTATATGCAGCCCTCAAGGGAAGGATCCAAGTCTCCTGCAGCATCAAGCTGAGCATTTCAGGTGCAAAGCAGATCTTGAAGTCATGGTTATTTGTTTTTTACCATCTTTGAGTACTGATGTCTTCTGCTTCAAGAACAAGGTAACGCCACATGCCCAGCAGGCAGGAGGTGGCATGTACATCCTGTAGGGCAACAATAATCAGGAAAATGAGAAGAAATCATGAAGCCCTTTACTAGTTACTAATGGAATATCATATTCTTGAGCAAAAGGACAGTTTCTTTACCCAGAAACATCTCCACCGAATTACAAGCCCAGTGGCTTGCCCAAGGACATCAAGGAGAAAACTGAAAAGAGAAGAACTGATTTCTAGATCTTGCCTTTAACCAAAAGATTGATTTTCTCCAAACTTTTGATAATCAAGCAGGACGAAGAACATGGCTTAGCAACCTTCTGCCATGCATAAACCCAGGGATGATAAGAGAGGTACACCAAGGCAAAGTAGGAAGGGGATCTATTAAAAGGAATAATAATCATAAGCCAAATATCAAGAGACATCTTGTCCTAATGTGAGTTTGGAGACTGCAGAATAGGCTCTCTGGGGAAACCAAAACATCAGGGATTTTTAGAAACAGTTAAACTACTAGAATGGTGCAGTTGGGAACACTCATGCCTTGGCAGAGCAAAGGGATGGATGAGCTAATAGGATGACAGATCAGAGATGGAAAAGACCAATGAACCTTTTCTAATCTGAAATCCCTTGTCAATTCTGCATTTTGAGCAATTCAAACAATTATGGATTTGTTCTTTCTAGAAACTCTTGGCTCTGTGGAGACCAAATTGTGTGACACCATTTTTTCCCCTTCTTGGATCTGGCTTTTAAAGATGTATATTGATTGAATTCTGTATACTAATACTTTGTGCTTCCACCAAGCTTCACATAAAGTTAACTAATTGGTCCTCACAATAATTTTGCAAAGCAAAGCAGTATGACCCTTATTTCTCAGCTTGGGATACTGAGCAAAAGAAAGAAAGAAAGATGCCTGCCCAACATCACTTGACCACTCTGTTAGGACACAAGACTCATATTTGCAGATTGCTAGGGCAGTCTCCTCTGCTCTTCTTGATATTATTGTGTGTGCTTCTATACCACTGCTATCAATAAATCTTTATGCTGTATTTTCCACAGCTCTAAATATTATGGGCAGGATCATAGATACACTAACATCAATATCAAACCACCCTTCCCCAGTGACTTTAATGATGCCTGATCAATCCCTATATGAATAACTAAATACACTTCAGCACAAAAGCAGGCATAGAGTCAAATTTCAGTTTGTCACGAGTAATATCCCACAGGGTTTGGGAGTTCAGACACAGCATGGTGTGAGTGAATTTACACTGCTTTCCAGGCTGACTCTGGTCTGGAAGGAGTTAACTGTTTTCACAGAACTTGGAGGCTAAGACATAAAACCCTTCACAGAACCCTGCTCTGAAGAGTGCTGAACTCCCAGCAGTGGAAGCAGAGATGCCCTGACCACACAGCCAGCACACCAGCACTGGCTCCTGTGACTGTTCCCCCAGCTGCCAGCTCCAAGAGACTGAACTGCTCAGAAGCAGCACAGCACAGACACTGGCAGCCAGCAAGCCTGAACCTGTGCTGCTGCTCTGCAGAGTGCCTGGAGCCACTACAGGCAACTCAGGTTGTTTTGTGGGATTCATATGAATAGGCTACAGTGCATTAACAACCTGTACTCCCACTAAAGCCAGTGTCACCAGTGTATATTTGCTCTAGTGGGTAATGGGATACATTCCCTCCCTGAACTACCAACATGAAGATAAGCAGGTTTCCAGTGGTCTCTAACTACAAAGTAGGTGCTTCCCTCCCAGTAGGAGATCAAGATCCACCACCTCTACACCTAGGTCAGGAAGGGCTGAACTGCAGAACTTGCATCTCCTCCCCGTGGTAACTAGTATGCTCTAGAAGAAAGATACTTAACCACAGAAACTACACATCCATCAAAGAACAAAATGGGTTTAATGTCTAATCTACATTCTTAACAACACTGGTTGCCATCAACCTGCCTCTCAAGAAATGAGAGCGCTCTAGTGAGAAGCAATACATACTCAACTGACATTAACAGTTTATTACCAGCTGCTGTGATGTTATGACCTGGAAGAAAGTTGAATGCTGGCATCTTGGCTGCAGCATATAGGACTCATGCATAACCACAGCCAGCAGCTGATTCTTGTGGTTAGGCTGAGAGGACCTCGCTTTGCCGGTATAGTGATCCAGAAGGCTATGTGCAGTGCTGCTCCTTCCTTCCCCTCCTCCCCTCACTGCCTTTCCCAGAGGAGACCCAAGGGAAACAAACCTTTAAAGTCAATCCACAAGAATGTGTTTAATTGCCACTGAATTCCCTGTGGTTCCTCTTGAATGGACAAGGATTGAAAAGGGGGGTGTGAGAGGAAAAACAACACAGGAGAATCTGAACACTGCTCAAAGAGTGCTGAACAGATCAATAGGCTGAGCAAAACACAGGCTGAGTATGCAGCGCAGGGGACCCACAGCTCCCAGACAAACCTGTGCTACCAACCATCTTCAGAAAGTCCCCTGAGTGGTAATACAGGCAGACTTTCATTGCACACTGTGCCACAGCTCTGCATTAACTCCGTCCTTCCCTTATGAAGAGCTGCCAACCTAGTAATGATCACAAAAGAGCCCCTCCTCCTCAACACCAAAAAATTACTAGAGTGCAAGAAGAGAAACACCCTCCAGCCCAGGCTTCCTTTAGGAAAGGAAAGAGTCTGGCACCACCAGCTTCCACTTATTGAATAACTGAGTATGAGAGCACTGACTAGAACCACTCTCCTCTCTGGACTGCCCTCTTGGTTGCTGCCCATCCTGACTCTCTTACAAAGCCTTTAGAAAGATACATTCAGAAGCACAAAGAGGGCAAGCATGTAGTTAGCCTGGGAGATTCTGCAAGGTCTGGAATCCCAGGCGCTGTTGGGACAGAGGAAAATTTTCATTCTGACTCTGTCTTACCTTCTTTTAGCATCCCCACTTTGAGGCATTTCATGAAGCGACAGGCCTGACAGGACTTGCGCCTCCGTTTCGTGATCTCACACTCATTGGTGGCCGGGCAGCTGTATTCAATATTCCCTGTAAGCAAACACAGAGATGGTCACCCAGGAATCATGTTCTCCCCATGGATCCAGGGACAGGCTGCAGTGCCCAGACATTTCCACCACCATCAGTCTGTAAATGTTGCATGTTTGCTCATTCACCTACACACACATCCTTGGAGACTGTACCCTGCTGACCTAGCCAAGGGGATGGCTGCAGTGCTGGGCTTTCAGGCACGTGTCCTCCAGGCATGTCATGCCTTGTGCTGCACCCCTTGAAACCTGTCCTGTTCCCTGAAATCCAGGAATGAGAGTGGGAGCAGTTCAGACATCACTAGAATTTCCTTTGCTGCCAGTCTTGCTCCATGTCTGTGGGATGGATGTCACCTGCCCAAGTTTCTTGTCCTGCTTGGGCAGCCAGGGAGCTCAGAGACAGCATTTCCTCCTTTGCTTCCTCCTGCCAGCTGGGCATACTACAGGTAGCAGGGAAGCAATAGGTCGGCATTGAGGAAGGTGGGTAACACATCCTGAAAAACGAACATGGGTTCTCTGTGCAAATCTTTACATTTTTACTTTATTAGTCCTTGTGCACCTGCTCGCATCCTCTGCACAGGATTCTTTCCCTCTTCCCACTTTCCTCATTCCCTTTTATTTATGATCACCCCTCAACACTGCCTATAAGACAAAACGAGAAAGAAGCACTCCAAATTTATTTCTAATCACATCACATTTTATAATAAGCCAAGAATATAACCAAAACGTGGATGCAAGGGTCTGATAAAAGGATGTGAGTGGAATTATGCTGGATCACAGTGTAAGGCAACAATTATTTAGTACTAGAAGACAACAAACAGAAATGGCTGTCTCAATCCTGCCATTCACTTTGACCTGATGTTTCTGAAGAGGTCTGTGCAATGTTTGCCGTGGAGCTGGACTGGAAATCTAAACTTGTCACTGATGCATTAACAATGACTACATTTAAGGCAGTCTAGTTACTGGTAAATCAGGCAGCACTGAAAAAGGTACCTAAGTTGTACATCAGTGGAACGGTGGAAAAGCTGGTTTAATGATTTAGAGTAGGAAACTGCAGTTTGATGGTTCAATAAGACCTGTAGGGAGAAGTGTAGGTAAGAGCTGAGAGACCACACAGTATGGACTTTGTATAGCATCAGATTAGAAGTATAGTTTACAGTTCAGTAATACTGGAACAGGACTTGATTTTCATTCCTACTTTTGTAATGGATTTTTGTGTTTTGTGCAAGACCATTCCCTCCTCTAAATAAAGATCAACAATCTGATACGTATCAATCTCTGGGGGTGGTAAATAGATCTTGGGGTTCACTAAGCTATTGGAAATCCCCCTGGATTTCTGAGTAGAAAAACAGAGTACAGAATCAAAAGAAATAAAGCACCATTCGATTTATCTCATTATTCTTGGCCCATGCTGAGTGAAACCCCAGGAGCACACAACCCCCAAAGCCCAAAGGTGGTCAGCCAACTAGCTATAAACATTCCTCCTCCTGCTTCTTGTTTTGTTGTAAGACTTGCAACTTCCCCCTAAGCTTCGGCCCAGCCACCCCATTCCTCTCACCACTGCTCATCTGCCCCCAAATGCAGTTTGCCAGCATGAGCACAGTGTGCTGCACAAGTTGCTTCCATTCAGGCTGTATTTCGTCATTGTGCAGCATCTGAATTTCAATAGCCAGCCATGTATCAACATTCTCAGAGAGCTGGAAATTGAGATTCAAGCTAGATCTCAAGGTAATAAACCAATTCCTGTTCTAGACACAGAGCTCCAGCACATTACAGACCCATGAGTATGGTGGCCTTGATCTCACGATCAGATACTTGCTGTGCCCCATACAGGAAGGAACAGAGCAGGAGCAAACCTGGGAAAAAACTCAGACACAGTCTCACTTTGGGAGGTTTTGCCTTTGTTTGAATGCCAACCTTTCTCACCAAAGACAGGATCAGAGCTCTGGAGAGATGCTAGATTTCATGTTTTGTGGTCCAAAAGCTAAAAATTTGCCCCCTAACACAGAGATACTACAGTAAGGGCAGTGAGCCTTTAGAGCAGTGGGAGATAGTAACAGCTCTCATCTGGAAGCTCAAGGTCCCTCCACAGCGTCAAGCAGATCCCCAAGCTTCCTCATGCCTCTACTCCCTGGATCCCTTGACAAGCATAGTACTGGAAAGAGTCTACAAATCCTACATCACAACTAAATGGGAGAGTGTCAGAGATGTGAAGGTACCAGTTACCACATACACACTCCGCGTGCAGCTCGAATAAGCAGTTCTCAAACACACATCTGCACTGGGATCATGATTGCTAAAGGAGCCTCAGAGGAGGCTCAGCACTGGGAGTTTTTTATCAGGCCCAAAAAGATGCTGTGCACTGCAGAGATTGAGAGCCACAGCTGGGGGTAATGCCTGCCATTATTGCAGAAAGCAGGGGCATCACTAGGGAAGGCACAATCAGCATTCCCCAAGCAGAACTTGACCAGAAAAAAACCTGTCATTTCCAAAAGTTTACCAGAGTTCTTGGATTTTTTTTTTTTTTGTCTCAATTTCTTTTATGGGTCCTGGGGCTGGCTGCCAGCACAGTGAGCTGCTCACAGCTCCCTGTAATTTCTGTAAGTGCCCTGTGATAAAGTGATGAGATTAACTCATCGAAATTCCAACAGCCTCCCAGTGGCTGGCAGTCACACCACCAGCCCAGCTGCCAGCACAGGGGCCTCAGAGAGAGCTTCCCTTCACTGCAGCAGCTGGGGATGCTGCAAAGTCCTGCAGAAGAGTGTCAGCACACAAAGGTGCACACAGACATGGACAACTCTGTATGCAACAACAAAATGTGAGTCAAATCTCTGTGTGTCAAGAATTGTAAATTATGTGCCCCATAAGGAAGGGGCAAAAAAGGGGATAATTCAATAGACAAGGCCTTGCTTTGAGTTATTGCTTATTAGAGAGATTTCATTTACATAGAAAATATTTACATTTGATCTGAAAAAAATGGTAGAACCTCACCGATGCCATGGCACAAGATTTACCTTAAAAATGGCTTCAAAAATCAAGTGGTAGGTGAACAGATCAGAGTTTGGATTTCTTCTAAGCCTTCATATGTCACCTTGGAGGTCAAATCACTTCCCTAGTTTGCTCATCTGCAAAATGAAATGAACACCAAACCTACCTTCTGGAGAGATTGCGAGTCTTTATTCATTAAGGTGTAACTGTATTTTAAAGCCCTTAGATGAGAGATGCTACAAAAGAGCAAAGGACTATTAAAGGGACAGATAGTGCTTTTTTATGCTGGAGAACTGCAAAATTACCCTATTTTCTGCAAAATTAGACCTCTGACTGTTAAACAATTTGGAATATAATTTCTAGTGCATATATGACAGGAGCACCTGAAAATTGTACACCAAAACTTGGTCATTCAAGAGACCCTATTATATTCACCCTACCTGTCTGGAAAAGATGAACTGGGAAAACAAGAATGCCTCCCTGAGCTTGGGGAGCACAGAAAAATCCCACCCATGTCCTGCTTAAATTAGGGGTAGGGTCCTCAGGGGAACAGAACTTGAAATCAGTACAGTACTGGTGACACAAGCTACTCTCTGGTTACTGATTCTACCTTTCTAGAAAGCCTTTCTGCAAGGAAACTCAGGAAAGACTAAATAAAAATAGCCAAGAAAGTCCTTAAATAATTTTCAGCATCTGATTGCTAAAAAAGCCCATCTTGCTTTTTCTCGTTTCTTCTTCATTGCTATTTACTTCAATTAGTCCTTCTAGCTGAGGCATCACAGCTCAAGCCCTGGTGTGAGGAGAGGTACTTAAAATTAGAGGTAACTCTCTCAGTGATCTGCACGAGATAAGAAGGGTTATTTTTTAAGCCTCAACTTTCAAAGAAAAGGATTCAAATGATGCTACAAGGAAAATGGGATACATATAGGTGTAACACCAGCACTGTTTGCCTCCTCAGGGTGGCACACCTAGCTCCTGCTCACTAAAGAAGGCTTGGACATTTCACACAACCTCACTCAAATCAGCCTCCTGCTTGCACAAGCATGCAGGATAGGGGTTCTGGGGCTCCCTATTGGCACAAATTTGTCTATAGGGTTTCAGACATTTGTCTATAGGGTTTCAGACACAGAAATATTTTACAGAACTTCCACAGAAAAGATCCTTCTGCACAGAGCTCGCTGTACAGATGTACTGAGGCAAACAGAAAACACTAGATTAATAGAGATGAGGTTGCACTCGAGATGGTTTTTTAAATTCAAGTGATAGATCTGTGAATAATAAGCAGCAGTCAAGCACTAGATAATGAAATACTGCACTTTCCCTGGATAAGCTTTAAAAGTTTTTGGAAAACTGTGAACTCCCACCTGAAAAATAGCAGGCACATTTCCGAGTAGGACAGAAGGATAGGACAGTGCCCAGCTGATGTGGCTGCTACTGTAGGGACACAAAACGTCCTTTGTGTGTGGGGATCGTAATGCTCTTCTGCTCAGGAAAACCTCTGTCAACTGCTCCTCTTCCTAGGAGCCACTCCAAGTACCACCACAACAACAACAACCAGAAAGCTCTACAAGACTTTATTACAAGCTTTTTATAAATCCCTACAAGTCTTCTGAGCTGCATTATCCACCTTTTAAGCCCCTTATTGGTGTAAAGGCATCCCAACACAGCAGTTTTGTTGCTACACTCACTGAGTTTGCAGCTTGCAAGACTCAAGCTGGAAATGCACAGACACAGGCACTTTGCCTAACACATAACTTTCCTGTCCAGAAGATGATGGTAAATGTGTCTCTTTTCTCTGAATCTCCAATGTTTTGCTGAGCTTTGAGCTTTTATTTTATAATAATGGGTCATTTTAGAAATAGCCTTTATTTTCACCATTTAAAGATGAAAAATAGATGTATTGAATATACATGAGTATATTGAATAATAAAGGACACATATCGTTACACAGCACTGTTATTAGTTAATATTCAAAGCAGGCAAAACTACTAACTAGTTGTAACAATTACTGAACTAAAGAGAATGACAATATATTTGACTGATACATAATGCTCTAACTACTGAGCAAAGTATTAAGAGAAGGAATAGACTTTGATTGGGAATTTCTATCCTGTAAACAATCCAGTATTTGCCTTTGTCTAAATTTGGATGAAAGGATTAGTTAGGATTTCCATGGAACAGAAATTTAAAAAGCTTTTTTTTATAAACGTCCCAAACTATCTTTTATCTAACAGACCCATTCCTTTACATTCAGCTAATATGAAATCTTTTGTTTCAAATCAGACCTCCCTTGAGCACCAATAGCAGCACAATCAAACACATCTGAAATTCAGATTCTCTCCTATCTGCACTAGATTGCACATTCCACAATATTCACAGTCAGGTGAGGTAAATGCAAACTGCTACTAGAATATATTCCCATGAAACAGTACAATGATAGAGACACATGATTAAAATTTTGTCAGCCTAGCTGACTGAAAATGCTTCAGGTCAGTTTAGGATTTCTGACTGCTTCAAAGCATGGGAAGTACAATCCTGGGTTCAAAATATCACGTTCAGAGAAAAAGACCTGCAGCCCAGCAGTGTGTTCTCTCATGTCACTTCAGGTTTTCACTTTTCTGTCTCAAGCATTGCCAACACTCCAAAGTAGAAATGGCACACAGGTTTCCAGGCTGTGATCCTTGGGCAGTGTAACACAACATAAGAAAGGACAGAGGTGTGACACTCCCCCATAATCTGTGGGACAGGTTAAGGGTGTGTTGGATGAGCCTGTCTTCCTGTCCTAGCTCAGGAAAAGGAAATACTCAATTTCAGCTAGAAGGGAATAAATGGTTTGGATTTTCCTGCCTTCTTTTTTTTTTTCTCCTATCATCAAAATTTTTCTTAAGGAAATCTGACTTGATAAAAATTCTACTTTTCTTTTTGAAAAATCCTACTGACAGAAAACTCCCACACAGCAATATTAGCAACCTCAGAGATAATCAGCCACATCCATGCTGGCTCTCAGTCTATCTTCTCCCAGTCATTTGAAAAGCAGCAGCTCTTGTTGTCCATGACAACCTGGCCTCACCTGGCCAAGTGAAAGTGAGCTGCAAAAAAGTCATTATTCTTAAAGAAGGTCTGCAGCTTGGATGTCCCTTCTTCCTGCTGCTGTTAGAGCAGCAGAGGGAGTCAAAAGGCCATTAAAAGATACTCTTGCCTCAAGATATGCAGGTTTTATGTGAGTTAATGCAGCTTAAAAAACCCTAATAGGCATGGGGTAATTTGTAGCAGGGTGGGGGGGATGCTAGTTGGAAGTGAGACTTCATGTGAAGCTCTGCTTCATGATCAGGGGTATCTTAATAGGGCTGCAGTAGTTTAGTAACCTAGCACAGATTTAGACCCATTTTATGGCAGCATGAACATGTAAGGCCAACAGAGTAAGTACTGTCATAGTCTTCATTAGTTTTTCACCTGTCAATACTCAAGCACAGAGAAGTGAAGTGGCTTGTCCAAGACCACAAAAGCCTGATGATGAATTTACCTGCTTCATCTCTTGAGCATCTGGGAAATCCTGGGGTCATTACTCCATCTCAGAGCTCAGACCATTGAGTCACTGCTGCTCCCACATATCGAATCATGGCAAGATTTTGGTGCTAGGATACTGGGAAAGCAGTTATACAACATACACATCTGCATGCTTTCTGCAAAGCCTACATTGGTGTAAGGCAGCCTGGATGAAGGTGTTTTCACTTTCTCTCTTAGATGCTTAAAACAGCTACTGAATGTAATAGAGTTGCAGGATAAACACCTTTTGGAAATGCGCTTGCCACTCACCTTCTCTTTTATATGATCTTTAAATCCTTTTCCCCTAAACACCCGGGGCTATACTTGGATATCATGCCCACAGCAGTAGAGCCCTGGGAACAGTGCATTTTCTTGACTCAGCCAAACTCTGCAGACCTATTTGCTGCCTGCTTCCCTGGGCTCAGCCTTCAGCTCCATAGCTGAAATTGCTCAACCTCAGCCACAGCACACTTGACTCTCACACTCTAAGGAATAAAAGCATTTTGGTACCTCAGTTGCCAGCCCAAGCTGATGACAGGGTGAGAGAAATTTCCACTTAGTCCTTTCCCCCCCATCTGTTACATGCTAACAGGCAATCAATTAGGGAACCACAGGGAGAAAGAATATGGTTCTGCTAGGGAAAGGAAGATGGAGGGAAGCATTCTCCTCTCTTGGGATTCAGTCAGCTGACATATCACCTGGCTGATACAGGCTCCATGTTCTGCTACCATGCGTAATTTTCTTCTGATTCTCTCTGAAAACTCCTCAAAATTTCCTATGTCTTTTCCTCCTTCTTGAGATCTCTTCTGCTCTGCCACAGAGGTCCTCCAGTATAACTTCCATGAAGAGTTAATTATCTGGTCTTTTCCTGTATTAGGAGACACCAGGACTTTGCTTCAGAGTGCTACCCTGTCCCTGCTTTAGCACCTGCCTAAAAGAAACATTAGGAAGTGTCCAAGGGCTGGAGAAGGGAGGGAGTCAGTGCTGACAGAAATGGAAGTAGAAGTTCACATTCACTCACAGAGATTCAGCAATGACAAATCACAGAAACCCTGCCAGGGAACAGGCCAATGCCCTAGAGATGGCCATGGCATAATAAATAAGGAAGTATCAGTGGGGCAGAGAAATTATTTCCACAGCTGTATTTCCACATTAAGGAGAGATATCTGAAATCTATGAAAACAAGATAGATATAGTGACTTTTGTGGAGACCTGGGATAAAATTCACCCTGTACTGTTCAAGAGTTGAACATCCCCAGCAACAGAGTGTAATCAGATCCATTCAATTAATAAAGTGGGTGGTGTCTCCACAGGTGCATTTCTTTCATTTCACAGGAGGCAAGGAAGTATTGATGTGGTGGACTAACCCCAGCCAACAGCCTCATACACACACAGGTGCCTGTTAACCTGCCTTCAGTCAGCATTCCATACTTGGGCAAACCCAATGCACTTCCCACTGGCAGATGAATGATCCTGTCCTTTTTCCAGTTAGTGGAGGAAATAAAGGGAGTATCTGTTATGTCCAGGCATGTTTGCTCAGACAGGGCATGTGTATATAAGTATACCCAAGCATTCATGGATATTGGAAGTTGTTTGGATGCACTCCTGCGTTTGATTATATTGCAGCTGCACATGTGCACATCTGCAAGCATTTTGGCAGTCAGGACACAGCCATACTCCACATATGTGAATTGTACATGAAGGAGCAACACACTGCAATTCATCTACATGTGCGTGCATTGAGGTTTTCAAAATCTCCTGAGGAATTGCTCGTCCTTAGTGAGGCTGACAAAAACTTCATCTTCTTCAGTGCCTGGCTTTTTTATCTTCAAAGAATCTGCATCTTAATGAAGAAGGTTGGTGAAACTGGAAAAGGAGAAAAAGACTGACTATCACAAAAGTTCTCTGTCCAGATTTGTGCTGAGGTTTGTATGGAATTCATTGCTACATATCAATACTGGTAGGACAGTAGAATTTCTCTACTCTTGTAATGCTGGAGCTTTCACCTCAAGGGGCAGATATGTCTGCATAAATTCCATCTCTTGGCAGAAACATTCAAATGGGCCTTAAAACACCATTAGAAGGCAAAGAATTTCCTTTTCAGACCTTATTCCACTAGCTGCCACATTCTCATAGTATCAATGCCACTAGCAGAGGCAGGAAGATCCACTAGTCCAGATACCCAAATATGGTAGCCAGTCAGGGAGGGAATGTGGGAAAGGTTCCTACCATCACATAGCCTAACTCCATGACCATGTTGATTTGGAAGGACCAGAACTGAGCAGGAGGAGAGAGGAAGCATACAAAAGGATGGAGTTAGGTGCATTACATTCATTCTCCCTTTCCTCTTTTTATATGACACTGCAGTCTCAGCAATGTGTGGGGCCATGTCCCTTTATTTCTATGGAGTGAATGCCTCTGCATTCCTTCCCACCATACCTTGAATAGTCCTCTTGAAGAAGGCTTTACATGCCTCACAGGAAGCCACGCCGTAGTGGTACCCAGAAGCAATGTCCCCACACACCAGGCACAGCCGCTTGGGGATTGCATTGAGCATGTACTCGCACTTGGTGGGTGAGTCCTCCATGATGGCGCTGGCACAGTCATCGTAACGCTTACGACAGGACCCGCCGCCAATCCCCGTGCCATTGAACATGGGTGGCGAGTCTAGGCCATTGGGGTGGCCACCCATGGCGATGCCGTAGCCACCGCTAGCGTCAGAGGAGCCGCTTGGGCTGTGGTGGCTGATGGCGTCGATGCCAGAGGATGGGCTGGAGGGCTCGGTCTTGATGAAGGACCCACAGCTGGAGGAGAGGTGCCGCTCCTCCGTGGCCATTCTGCCGAGCAGCCTGCAGGGAGAGAGCAAAGGCACTCAGCAACCGCCTGGCCAAACCCGGCTCCAGGTTTAGTCAAAGAGAGGCCTCCTTTTGCCACCTCAGTCCAACTCCACTTAGCTCAGGCAGTTCAACCCCATGCACGTTCTTCTCAAGGAATATCTGTACAATTGACTAAGACCAGCCCACCTGCTCCCCACAGACTCACACTAGAGTAAAGACAAAGCTCTTCGTGTAGATCATAATTTCAGGCTGTTCACAGGCTGCAGTGCTGGGAAGGGGCATGAGCGCATGAGGGGCACAATCCACCCAGAGCACCATCTACCCTGAGACAATGGAAAGAAACAAGCTGGCCAGTGGCAGACCAGGTGTAAAAGATGTTTGGTTAATAGAGAATGGGCTGCCTTAGCTTTATGCAAAAGGTTCAGTAGCATATTCTGCAGAAAGGACCTGCTCAGATTGGATTTTCATTTTTTCATTTGTAATACAGAAGTCTTTGATTAATTTTCAAGGTTGACTCCTTCTCTCACCCCACCTCATCCTTTATCCTGCCCTGCTGCACTATCATCACTAAAAGAGGAGCTTAGAAACAGAAGGAAAAATCATCTGATCAAAAATTTCTTCTGTCTCAATCTTAAATCTTAATTTTTCTTCTGTCTACTAGTATTGAGCTTTTGCATGGACACACAAATTCCCACTTCTTAAAGAGGGGTTATACTCTAAAGTTTATGGAAAGAACTTCACCATTTCAGTTCAGGAAAGAACTTTTCAAGCCCTTTGTATTTATTTTAGTTACAGATAGTCTTATTCTTTATAAAAGTGTTCAGTCTTTTTTTTGAAGACTGCTAAATTTTATGAAATTTACAGCAATGAGTTTCAGGCATTACTTGTGCGGTGTATGAACAAATCCCAGCTTTATTTGTCTATAATATATTCGCAGCCTGTCAGGCTCCCTGAACATCTCCTGACTCTCCTCCTCAGGAAATGTAGTTCTGCCATGATCTCCTCATTCAGCTCTTCATGATCTATATGATTGCTCTCCATGCAGAAGTTTTTGCAGATCTCTTATCTGCTTCATCATCCATCTCTGAACTTCCTCTAGTCTGGCTATTTCTGTTCAGTCCAGAACAGAGCTCAATGAGCCAGTTCCTCAGCAGCATGAAACTGGCACTGCTCCATCATTTCTCCAGCTGAAGGTCTGGACAGTAGTCAAGGCAAAGGCACACCATCAATTACCTAGTGACATTACAATATTTTCAATGTTATTTTCAGTCTACATATTATGTAACTCCTTGCACTGTTTGCTTTTTTCCGTTTCTTTAAATGAAAGTATAAATTGCTACCATTTCTTCAACAAATAGTATCAGGAAGTTACTTACTGCAACACTCGATCCTATTCCTGAGTTGTCACAGTAAATTTAGAATCCACTAAGATGTATGAAAAATCAAATTAATCCTTCTGGTGTGCAATGTTTTGCAATAGTCAACAGTGTATTTCATCTGCTACTATGCTGTGCAGTCCAGCTTTATTAGGATCCTCTGGAGCTCTTCACTCTTCCTCGGTAATTTGATTTCATATGCAGTCTCATTGTTCACCCACTTCCTAGATCATTAACACATGGATCAAACACCACAATACTGATCTTTGTGGGTAATGCATGTTAACCTTTATCATGCTGAAAATTGACTTCTCTTTCTTTTCTGAGTAGGGTCTTTGACACCGTTTAATTGATAATAGTATTAACCTGAGAGGTTAAATTTTCCCTTCAGCAAGACAATTTGTCCAAGGCTTTAAGAAATACTAAACATGCATTTTTCTGATGACATGGCAAAGAATTTTGACTGACTGGAGATGCTTGACTTTCCTTCTTGGAACCTCTGCTTGTTAAAAGTTACCACACCATGGTCATGTGAGTAATTTCTATTTCAGTTTCAGCCTATTTACCTGGTATTTGTGGCAACTCCTTCTGCCAAGTCAAATCCATCAAGGGACAGGACAAAACATTCTGTGAATCAGCAAGGCTGGAGTGCACATGTTTATGTATCACACCTGTGAGTCTGATGATAGGAATACTGATGTCTGATATGCTGCAAATTCACAGTCCTGCATCCTTATGATCTCATTTGACCTAAGAATCTCCTAATTTTCCCTTCTCTGTTTCATCCTCAAAGTTTGACCTCATCTCCTATCTCTGGGATCGATCAGCCAAGTTTGTTTTTTGGCAAGACTGTTGACCTTGAGAATATGGGCAGGCATCTCACGTTCCTCAGCTGCTTCGCCTGGTGTTACTTGAGAGGAATCCAGGGTTTGGGCCCTCTCAGAGACAGTGTGATGAGTTGATAAATGCCCATGCTTTGCCCAGAAGGCCACAATGAACTAGAGGTCATGGAGCAGTTACAGAAATCGCTGCAGGTGCATTCTTCTCTATTCCCACAGGGCACCTAGACATATTGCAGATTTGGTGTAACAGCTGACCATTTGAAGGAAGATGAAACTTTGCTAGCTGAGCCTAGATCTTTGCATCTCACAGCAAAGCTGAAACCTGCTGTGTGGGTTCTGGAACCCCCTTCTACCTGAGAAGTGCATCTGTAGTAAAGAAGTGAAGATCAGTGGACACAGCAACATGAGATCAACTTTAAAATGGAAAGCAAAATAACCATAAAACACTGTTCTGCACTGTGGAACTCTACTGTAAGAGGAGCTGGAGTTGTAATTTTCAAGGCAGACAGAGGAAAACACTATGAACCAGGAATGCCAAGTTCCAACTTCTGCTACTTAAATAGCTCAGCATTCACAGATCACCTCAAGAGCGCTTACCGAGGTATTTTCCTTCAGTGGAGAGAAAACAACAACAACAACAACAACAAAAACCCAAAACCCAAACAAACAAACAAACAAACAAGCCTGGGGAAATAAGGAGCCTTCTTCCCCAAGGCATGCAAACAGTGAGTGTTTGATGGTGAATCAAGAAACAACCCTACATCCTTATAGCTGAGGACTCTCCTGTTCCCCCCAGCAGGCAGCAGTACATAGCAAGTTCTGGTTGGATGTGAATGCATGCTTGAGAGCTAAAGCCCTTAACACCAAGATAGATCAAAGATTACATCTAAGGTGACTCCAGCCATTCCAGAGCATGTGCTTTTCTTTTCTGAATTTCTGCAAGTCTCATGGAGATCCCGTGCCTTTTTTTTTTTTTTTTTTTAACAGTCAAAGTGTCCCCTGGCAATGAGATACAACATCTTGAACTTCAAGAAGAACAGCTAAATGTTTTTTGCAGAGTTCAAAGTGATGAACAGCCATTTTGCTTGGCTCTAGTTACCTTAATAGGAATGTAAAAGGAGAGAGACTTGATCCAACTCTCTTCTGTGCTGGCACAGGAAACTCCGTTACTATTTCTGTGCCCATGTAACAGGCTTAGAGGTTCTAAACATTTCGTTCTTTTCACCTTTCCTCATCATAGGTCATTCCTTCTAATCCCTTTAGCATCTTTGTGGTCCTTCTCTGGATTTGTTCCAACTTCCCTGGGTCTCTGTTGCACCAAGGTGCCCTGAACCGCACAGTGCAATGCTGCAGCACTACAGGGGAGAGTCACTCTGGAAAGCACACAGCCAGGAGGATGTATGGACCAACTGAGCAGTAGCTTTGCCAGACATCAGGTTGCACATCAGCTCACACAATTTGATAGCCTGTCTCACTGGGACCTCTCTGAACATAAGCTGCTTTGGCCACCGTGCTCTGCACAACATGAAATTTGGAGATTCTCCTTGTTCCAAAGTAGATCCAGTATCATCTTTGAACTACACAGTGCTAATTATCACTTGTTTTACCAAAGCTCACAATGCTCATTTTTCAGCCTGGCTCTTCTTTTCTCTACGCTGATTTTTTTTTTTTTTTTTTTTTTTTTTTTTTTTTGGTCTTTTGGTTCTGTCAACATGAAATTTGAGAGTGATCACTTTCACGTTTCTTCCAGGTCACTAATGAGTACTTACAGTCAAAGCACTGTCCTTTTGGACATCATCTTTGCAGAAGGATAAAGAATATCTCTAACCCTTCTGTTTATGCTCTGTCATTTAATCCATGATTCATTTCACAGGATTTGTATCAAAACCAATTTGATCTAATTTCCCTAATAAGATTTTCCACAGCTTTGTGTCAAAAGCCCTTGCATGGTCCAGAGTCAGTCTATTCACTGCATTCCTTTTGCCCACTAATTATCTAATTGCATCAAGAAAGGTTATTGTCTGCTGTACTCCTGTTTCATAAACCCACTGCTGTTTATCACTAACACTGTTGTCAGCCTTTATGTGCTTGTAACTGCCCTCAGACAAGTGTGCTCTGACCTCAGTGATTCTGGATCTAAATACACAGATTTAGACCAAGTCAAGACTATGCTCTAGGTTTTTATCCATTAGTGTTCTCCCCTTTGGGAAGCAATGTTTGTTAATATTACAAGTTTCCTCAATTCTTCTTCAGCCTTTCATCTTTTGCTATTTCTCTGCAATGGCTGGTATTTAGCCATTAAATGCTTATGAGTTTAATGATATTTTGAGAAAAACTGCAATAATAAGAGAGAGAAAGAATGCTAGATGGGGAGGAACATAAAGGGACAGAAGACTAGAGTTGTAAAATTAAGGCAGTAGTGCCCCTGATTTTCATACTTTTATACATCAAGGATTACAAGTTTGGGATTGATGCAGGTAAGGCTATTTTACTGCACATCTTTCTTGATTATTTTTACCTGAAATAGTAATTTCTAGCTACATTCAGCTCTTTACCCCACTTATGGATTTGGAAAGCACAATAATTCAGTAGTCTTTATGTATAAGTGAGGGGGAAAAAATCCACCACTCACACCTGCTTAGCAGGATAGCCAAAACACCCAGCTTTGTAATGAAAGGTAACTTCTTTCCCCCAGAGCAACTTTTTATCAGCTAAAGGCATACACAATTCAGTAACTTAATACCATCTGAGCATTTAAGTGCTCATGCAAACCTAAGTATTTGACCTTCTATATTCTCCAAGTACCACTTGCTATTCCAAAACTGGATCAAAAAAAGTTTAGTGACAACACTGCTGAGCTTCCTTAGTGGCTGAAATCTCATCTTCAACAGGAAATGCAAGGACAGATCAGTTCTACACTCCAGTTTCCTGAAGAAAGTCAAGGAATGTGCATGCATTCTGCCATGTAGTCCAGTCCTTCACCGGTATTTTCTGGATTAGTCATTAAATCACCAACTCAGCATGCTGGAGATTTCCAACAGCAATATTGAAATTGTTATTAAAATGGGTACTGAAATACAACTGTAGAACTAGTATCAGCTTATGGACAGGAGAAAGAAAAAAGACTCAGACCCTCCTCAGGAAAGATCTTCTCAGGAAAGATATTCTGGGCACAAGGAGAAACTTAAAAGGTCAGAAATGGGCTTTTTTTTGTGGGTGGATATGGATTCCAGAGAGAATGAATCTTGATTTTATCAAGTTCCATAAACTGAAAAACCCTGCAGGTAAGATGCCTGTAGGGTTTGTAACTTCCAGAAGCCATATGGCTATACTTGTGCAACTGCACTTCAGTCCTGAAGTTCTCACAGTAGATTTAAGTTATACTGACAAAACTCTAGAAATCTGCCAGTATAAAGCCGCTCACTTCAGGCACCAGCTTGTGACAAAAGCCCACTTTGGATTGCACAGAAATTTTTTAACCAGTCATGGAAGATGAGAGTAGCTTTAATCTGCAGAAACACCAATGATAAGAGAGCTAAAACATCCATTCTCTTCTCTGGTACAGACCTATTTCTGTTATCAGTATTTGTCAGTTCAGATGACACAAACTTACATAAGCATGCAATGCAATTAATGCAATGCACTGCATGTAAATGAGATGTGCACATCACAGGCAACATAGATTCTGTGTTTTTTGTGAGCCACATGAGAGAGCTTTGCAATCCACAGTAGACTGACAAACAATGTAGGTCAGCTTCTCTGTAGGCTGCAACTCCAAGCCAAATTTTGTCGGGTGTTTTTTTTTTTTTTTTTAGATACAGAAGACAGAAATAAATAATGTTTTCCAAGTGTCAGACTAGATGTGACAGCTGCAATAACAGCCAGTGTAATTTTAGGTCACTTATGCAAAGAGTTAATGTCATAGAGCTGAGCCACACCTGTTGGTCAACTTGCATTTACCATGGACAGCTCACAGACACACTCCCACCCTTGCTTCACTGAGAACACCCACCAAAGTGCTAGGGAGGAAAGGGATCAGCACCCACACTAGTTTCTCATGCTCTTCTACTCCATATGGACTTCAAATGAGAGACATCATTTAGAAACTATCTATATTGACAGCTTTTCTCCATTCAACAGTCCAAGAATAATGGGATCTGCCAATGTGCCACTTTACTCCTGTACAGTGGATAACTGTGGGTAACTCAGTTATATCAGGAATCTTCTCTGGGCTTATTCTATCATGCAGGAACATATTCTGTTCCCGGCACAAACGTAATTTATCTCTGAGCATAGGCAAGAACTGGGGTAGTATGGGCATGATGGGCATGATCATAAATAGAAATACAGCAGTGCATACACTTTACAGATCTTTTGTTTCAACCACAGTATTCTGCATTGCTGTAAAGGACAAGAGTCAGAACTCACCTCAATTTAACTATTTTTCTTTGGAGTGCAGATCTGATTTTTAAGAATTTTGCCAAGTTTCCTAGTGATGGCTCACTTTGGCTTGCATGGGTTATGCTCCTATTCTGTGGAGTGTGGCAAAACCCAGACAGCCAGTTTTCAAGGCATTTGTCCATAATATTCCCTCCCCCCCCGCCCCCCCCCCCCCCCCGCTATACTACATACTTGTCTTTGGACAAGCTAGTGCTCACATTCTGGCTATTATACAAACAGTACTTGCTTGTCTAATGCTCAGTAGATATTTATCCCTTTGACCCATTGCATAACCAGAGCCCAGTTACATATCAGTAGATCTTCTCTAGCCCAAGTTAGCTCATGCTGAAAAAAGCTGCCACAGCAAAATGTCTGGAGGCTGCTTAATAAATTAAAAAGGCTCTCCTGGGCAGAAGACATTATGGATTTCCCACTAGCCTTCATCCCCCTCCTCATTACTGTTATTTCTCTATATCCTTACGACAATGGTCTTTTTAGTAAATGGTAATAAGTATTACGCAGATGAAGTGACAATTAATCGGGAGGTGTGACGCATATTATCAGTTCACTCTCTTATTAACACACTGCCTTTTGAAGGTATCTTGCCCTCTGGTGTACTAAATGGCACTTCCTCCAGCAGTGCTTTAGCGCTTGAGCCTCCTGCTTACACTTACTGCTGATACCACAGCAAAACAAGGACAGAGTGGACTTGCTGTTCACTATATATCCAAGTTCTACCACCACCCTTTCCCCACAACGTTGTCATTCTGTGTTTCACGTTTCCACTTACCCCACTATTTCTACATTCACAGCAGCTCAGTGATTTTGCCTGCACACAGCAAGGCTGCAACTCAATCCCTGTTGAAATGCTTAGCTGGACCTTCATTTCTTCTTGAGTGTCTTTCCTTATACTCTGCCTATCTAGAGCACTTATAATCTGTATCTCTCTAAGCACCTTCAGTGTCCTTCAGACACTTGTGAATGAGATCCATACACAGGAGGCTCAGTAGAGCACATTTCAGACACTTACACATCAGAATTTTGTGTCCACCTTCTCGGATGAGCAAGGAAAGGAGAACTTCTAGCTCTGCCATTCATATCACACTTACTTTTGCATCGCAGCCTGATCCAACATCTCATCTCTCAGAGACCTTTGACTCAGTATCCTCTCAGCATTTCTGAGAGAAAACTGCCACTACCAGTACAAATTCGTCAGCCTGCACTTCCTTGCATTTCAAGATATTCATTGAAGACATCCCCCTTCAACCTTGCCTACAATTCATGGTGAACAGTAGCATGAAAAAAGAGAGACCCAGAGGTATTGCTTAGTTTTTCTAAGTGTTTGAGGAAGGAGTTAGGATGGAAGACACATATCAAAGACATCACCCTAGAAACAAGTATGCAAAGAGACTTAGTAATTGACATTTCGTTAGGAATACTAGCTTACTGAAAAGGAGGACTTCGGGTTAATCAAGATGAAATATGAACCTGAATGTTATTCAACCTGGATGCATTTAGAAATTCTCTGGGTTTGAGCTGGCAATACTTTTTGGGAAGGTTTCTGTTTCTTATGCTTCAACAACACAGTTGTAGTGGGATTCTGCCTCTTTCTCCCACCCTGGCCAAGACAATCCAGACAGATTAGATAGCTTTGCCTAGATTCCACCTGAGAAAAATCTATTACTAAGTGCCTCATCATTAGAACATTGCTCAAAACCTGACAGATCTTGAAAAACTAACTGAAATTAGTTCCACATAAATTACAGCATGGGAAATAACAAAGGGAAATTAGTACTTTTTAATTTGATTTTTTTTTTTAAACCCTGACTCTCCAGAAAGGATTTCTAAGATGATACAGTGGCAAAGCAAGGTGACTGTGAGTAACTGTAGACCAGGCTCCTTTTTTGCTAATGAATACCACAGGTGTAAGAATAGGTCACATATGGAAACAGTGGTTTCCTTCTGCACACCTTACACTGCTGTAACATACAGGATTATCCTTAGTTACCTATTTAGAATAACCTCATGATTCAGTTTTGCTGGGTCTCTAAACTCCCACCTTTGGTAAGTATTTAGCAGATCTGTTAGCACACACTGCATATATTAAGTAGGCAGATGTATCTGATCCAAATTCCAGCTTCTAACCCCTGTAACTCATTATAAATCCATTTCATTCATCCATCTTGCTGAGTGTCCCCATTTCCTTTGACTGACAAAGCAGTTTCCCATCCACTCAAGTCCAACTCTACCTGAGGCCCCACATTCTTACTTGCCTGAACCAAAAGATGAGATCAACAAACTGCTCACTAGACAGAAAGTGTATAGCAGAATAAACACATTGTTTTCCCCAATACTCTGCAAAACTTGCATGTTCCTTTCTCTAGATTAAAAAAAAACCAAAAACAACCGAACAAAAAACCCCTAAAAATCTCAGTTCAGCCAAAACCATTTCTGAAGAAAAATACTTTAATTACTTAGATTTTCCTCACAAATTTGCATCACTGTAGGAAAATTTAACTAAATGTGATTACAAAAACACACCAAAAATAATCCTTTTCTCATCATGAATAGATTGTTTTCTCATCCTATGAAGTTTTGACTTTTCTCTGTTACTGTTTCCGGATGACAGAAAGGAATGCAAACTTGTGAGCTCCTTAGCCTCAGTTTCTCTTTCTCATCCATTCGTTAGCATCCCTGCTAATGGCTAAGCAGAAGTTAACACACAGACATAGCAAAGCAGACAGCCAGCCAGTCAGACACCAGCAAAGAAGCTATACAGTTGCTTCTACACTTTCACATAGTACCTTTCTGAGATAGCTTTAAATGTTAGATAGCTTCATTCTGGAGGGTATATGTGTATGCATACATTTATTATGCAAATAAACACAATTTCCTTCTCTCACATCTCTCTTCATCATGTGCATGCACCTAGATACCATTCCAGTAGCTTTGCTATAGAAGCCAAACTATGACTTCATACTTCCTGATCATCACTGTGAGTGGTCAGACCTTTATAGCAAACATAATGCAGTAAAGCAAAAACAAACAATCAAAAACCACTGCCTAATTAAGCCATATCATCTGCAGTCTGCACCTTGAGGCACACTGCCTATCAGAGCATGGGAGGAAGAAGACCTCACGTGGTTTTACACGTCTGCAGTCTGTCCTAGCCCATATTTAAACTTGTTCTCTCTCCAGAGGTCAGGAAACCTTTGCTGATGCAACTAGGAGGGGGCCCACCCTCTTCCAAGTAGGGACCCAAAAAGAAGCAAATCTCAGCAAGTGACGGCCTGGTGTGACCCAAGTGAAACCAGCCCACCCTGACAGCATGTCCTCCCCGCTGTGCTTGTTCCCTTTGCCCTTGGAATGCTATCACTTGTTATCACGCTGACTTCTCCAGATGGGGCATTTTGGCTATTGATCTGATAAATAAACAGCCTGCTCGCTCGATCAAAATGTTATTTTGCATTTCAATTACTGTTCGCTAATGCAACCTTCATCCCGCCAAGAGTGCTGCTGGCAATGACACTCGACCTGGCACAGGCGTTTGCAAGCAAATTCGGCAGCGCCCGCTGCAAGCACCTAACGGGATTACCAACCTCCATTAGATGCACAGAGAGAGAAGATGATGAACAGACAGTAGTGGGCTGAAGGGGAACAGACACACAGAACAGAAGGTGTGAGCAACCTGGCCAAGGGGTAGAGTGAGGTAACAAGACAGCTTTACCAGGTGTTTTGACAGTGAGAGATCTTGAAAGCGAAAGATTTTCCCTCCAATGGAGAACCCCAGCATCTCATAGAAGATAGACTGAGCTCTCTGTGTGTGAGCCATGCAAGAGTTCAGAGCAATGGGAAATAGAAATCAATGTCTGGTGACTAGCCAGCAGTGAGCACTGCAACCCATCAGGGCAAACAGGGTCAATTCCAAAGCAAGTTCTGAAGCCTAGCTCCACCAGGGTTCAGTAGGCCCTAGAGACACACACAGCATTCTGTATCTAAACTTGCAGGGAGGAAACCCTCTTAATCATTGCTGGGTTCTTCTGGGAAATATGATTGCCTCTGGAGAGTCTGCTGGTGATACAGGAAGAAAGGGGCATCCAGACATGCTGCTAAAATCTCTGGTAGGTCTTGATTATTAATTCAGCACTTTGTTTACATCAGGGAATCCTGTGCCAAATCCACAGACTGGTTTCACTCAAACCCTGTCTACAATGGGAAACACAACACAAGCACTAGGTCAGTGAGCAGCCACCAGCAGCGAGGTCAGGCATGACCACGTGGTTACAAGACAGCTTTTAGTCCCCAACTCTTCTGGCCATGCGACATACTTCACCAAGTGGCTGGTTTTGCCCCAGACTCCTGCATGATGCAGATGGCAATATCCCTCTTTCTTTTTACTAGCTAAACTCCTAAAGGAAATGTAACAAAGTAACACTGTCATTTACCATTGCATGCAAATAGTGGTCAGGGCTTTCACCACCCCATGCACAGATTGCCTGTCTGGATCTTGCTCCCACCTGACAAGATAATATAAGTCAAGTAAATGCATTTCTCTCAATTTCCAGAAAGCCTTTGTCAAAGATCTTTTGCCAAGCCTGGACAAATTTATTCCATTTATAAACAGACAGGATTCAGACTGAAACCACCAGTCATCCAGGAGTTAAAAATAAACAAACCCCTGTAACACCCTGAGATTATATAAACAAAATGCTAAGTATAACACACTGAATGAGATCAATGTGATGCATAAAGACAGGATCTATAACTCCACACACTCACACTTCATCTGCTCTGTGTGCCCAGCCTGCCCTTGGCAAACTAAGTCAGTGTCCCACACCCATGTCTCTCTAACCAGCCCACACTGTAGACCTTACCCTCCCAGATCTGCCTCTGTGTCCGACCTTTCTCTGTACCCACTCTTAGGGGCAGAGTTTTGGGAATCATTCTACATGTCAATCAGCACTAGGTAACCATGCCCCAAACATAGCCCAAGGACCCACACACAGTCACTGGCTCTGTGCTTACGATGTGAGACAGTGTGAGCTTACGATGTGAAGTACAGTGTACTCAGCCCTTAAAATGCAGCCAAAATGTCTCAAAGTCTAATTACAACCTCAAGTAGGATCTCCTTATAAACTTCAGCAAATCACTGCAGCTCTCCAGGACACTGCTTCCCCCAGCTGACATGGTCCTGAAGGACCTACCTCTCAGGAACACCTTGAGAGTCAAACAGCAGCTATGATTGAAAGAATGGAGCGTGCAGAGGAGCGTCGTAACCAGAACGACGGACAGATAAATTCTGTGCTCACATGACATCCTCTGCTCCAGGTTATCAGCAGAATTTGAACTTCTTTCTACATCACCACAGCTCTCCAGTTTGCTTGTGTTAAGCAGTGTGAGTAGCTAGTGTTTTCCTGCATGCAGGCTAGCCAGAGGAAGAAAACATTGGCTTTGCAAATCTGTTTCTATAATACACACCAACTCTGACCTCATCCTATACCTCACCATACTTTAAGCCCAGACCCCTGTGACCCAGTCTACACAATAACCTAATCTCTAATACTGCCTAATCCTATCTCCATCTCCCCACATGCTATTTCACACACCAGCTGCCTCCTGGTCACACCTCCATTCAACTCATTTTCCTATTGTCCTTTAAAATTATACTTCAAGTTTTTAGTCAAAAATCCATTTTTGTTCAAAAATGTTGTTCTGTTTCATTACAGAACTAAGTCAATTTTGGCAATGTTTTCACTGTAGAATTTTCAAAACAATTCAAAAAAATCAGGTGTTTAACTTTGCTTTGCTCCTTGTTTAGCCTGTCATGTGTTTTCTCATGTTGTCTGATGAACTAATCACACACTGTTTCAGGAAAATAATAAAACAAAATATTGTAACTTTCTCCAAAATAAATTTTATTGGAACTTCTACTTTACCTAGAAGTTTAGGTTGCAGTCAGATTTGTGATGAAATAACACTGTCAAACAACAAATATTCTTGAACCAAGATTCTAATGTCCATGCAGCTTCTCTCCCTGTGTTTTCCTCACAGCCCTGCTTGTGCTTCACTCAGTAAGTCTCTTTTCTCTACTTATATGCATTCGGAAATATCTATGTTCTAATGTACACAGAAGTGTTTTGACACTTCATGCTATCTTCTTTAGCCAGGCAACATGGAGAGATTGAGACTGGGAAACAAACTGCATCTAAATAATCTGAAAAGGTGGAATTCCACGTAAAAGTTCTGGAAATTCAAGAGTACCACAAAATCTGTGCCATCGACTCATATAAAATGATTATCCTGTATAT
This sequence comes from Taeniopygia guttata, assembly GCF_048771995.1. Classification (NCBI taxonomy): domain Eukaryota; kingdom Metazoa; phylum Chordata; class Aves; order Passeriformes; family Estrildidae; genus Taeniopygia; species Taeniopygia guttata. The sequence goes on along the minus strand of NC_133030.1, from coordinate 42,725,453 downwards.
CTCAGAGATTAACCATGAGTCAAGGAGCATCCTACAGCCAAAAATCCCTCCCTCTGATTTGAAAGCTGAGTGCTGCTGGACAACAGAGTTACACTTTTCCATCTTGTGCCATTTAAGCTTTACCCCATCCCTTCTGCATCACAATGAAATCCCTGCCGGAATGTGATCAGAAGCTCTGAAACCCTGGCTGCATATCAGTTTACAAAAATTGACCTGGACATTCTATCCACTTTGATGAGGGCCTGAATGAAACTTCTTTCTCATCCGCTTCTGGTAAAAAGTGGTACTTCTTAGCATCTCTGTAACCCACAAAAAATGCTTTCTTTTACAGCTCACTGAGGAAAAAATGTTGGAATTGAGTATAAGTATCTTACCTGACACCTAAACCTTACCAAGAATTTTCTAGCTACAGGGGAAATAAATCAGAAGTAGTTTTTACAGTATCCTGGCTCTTCATTTAGGTCTTGATCCAACTCCTATTGAAATCAAACTGTAATTCCTATTGATCTGAACATGAACTGGACCTCAGGATCTGAAAAGCCATCAGAATGTCCAACAGGGTAGCTATCCCCTAACCTTTCCTGCATTTTTGGAGACTCGGTTTCTAGTGTTTAACTACTCCTTCTCCAAACACACTTTTATTTCAAATGTTCCTGGGGAGGAAAGGAAGGCAAACTTTTTCCAATGGAGGACTTTTACAGAAATTCCCACTTACACTAACAAACACTCCTCTCCTGCCAGCCACACTGCATGGATTGATGGCCCTACCCACACATTGCAAATCACAGGGTACAATGCATCCATTCATACATCTCCATCTCCAGGTGACATTCATTGGCCTGAGCATCTCTTGGATGTCATGTGCTGCCAGTTCTAACAGGCTTCTCCACTCTTATCATTTCACTTCAGGGAACTGATCACTTCACTCTGATCACTTCTGATCACGTCACAAATTCAACAACAACAGGTTTCTTTAAAACATCTAATGTGAATTTGTTTATTTCCTTGGATTCATCGTAAGCAGATAAATAAAAACTCTAAATGCCTCTGACAATTTTCCTGCTTGCAAAGAGGAGGCAAATTCTGTTCATGTTAAAGCAATCTTTTCACTTCCCACTTTTCCAGCCTGGAAATAACATTATTCTCAAACCAGAATGAATTTAAGGAACGCAAGATGCAAATCAAAACAGCTACATGTAGATAAACTGTCTCCCATGCTGTACCAACCACATTCACAGAGAGAATGCCAGTCCACAGGGTTAATAGCAGTTATTCTGTAGGAAAATCACTGCTCTTCCTGGCTACACCTGAGCTGCCTGTTCTGACTTTCTGAGGTACTGGATGCAGAGCTGTTCACCCCTTGGCATTCACAGCATATGGTACAAAACAGGCTGAATCAGCAAGGGAGCTACAGCAACTGGATTGCAGTGCTAGGAGAGGTTGTTCCTGACTGTGCACTAAGTTGGTGAAAACATGAACTTCAATGTTAGTCTTCCTTTTTTTTTGTGCATAATTTAGCTGAGGTGTTTAAGTTCTTGACAAATCTGCAAACACTTTAAAGTTCCTCTGTCCCTGCAGAACTGCTGGATAGGGTTTCAGGCCACGAGTTGTTGAGCGAGTGCCTTGTAATATGCTCCTTCCAAATAAAAAAAAAAATAAACTGTCAAATTTGGTAGAGCAAAAACCTCACTACAAGGTGAGTGAGATACTTATGGCCTGAACCCCTCCTGGAGGCATACACAACCTGTTGGATAAGGGACCAGATCTTAACTAGGAAGTCTTTGATCAGTTTGGAAGATTAAAACAAAAATAGGAGAAATAGGAGTTGTTTTGTCCAGCTTCAACACTGAACAGGGGAAAATACGGGTTTAGCAAAAGCACTGGCTTGCAAACCAGAGCCATTATTAAGGGCCTGTAGTCTTCCACCAATCCAGATAAATTAATTTTGGTGACACCTAGCTAAAAAACAGCACAAAGGCATGTTTTAAAATGCCACTTTGCATTATAATCACCTGCTTCACATTATGCCTGGGGAAACCTGAGCTCAAGTATCAGTAAAAAAGGAAGAGGAGTTATGGATTCTGGTGTATCCCGTCAGAGCAGTGTTTATTCTAATCAATCAACTGAAAAAATAGTAGCTGAGAGTAATTATTAATAATCAAGTAAAATTGGATTATTTCTCTGTACTGCAGTGTCATCTGGATGGGAAGGCTAGTATAGAAGTAAAGTTTATCAGTGCAACTACTGAAATAAAATTGCTGACCTTAGCAGTTCATCAAAGAAGGTGGAAAAAGGAATCTCAACTATGCATATGGTAGAGCATCTATAGAGCACGAAGACTAACTAAAATAATTACTTGACGGTGGCTCAACAGCTAAACTCAGGCATTGACTCAATCCAGTTGTATATCCAAATAAGAGCAACAAGACCTACTACCAAAGTCTTCCATTTCTGAGGTATCTGGTTTGGTGATTCCTCATTCCTGAAAGCACAGTCAGCTCCCTCTCCAAAAATGCACTTCTTGAGAGGAAGGGTCTCAAATTGTCTCTATATAAGTTGTATCCTCTCTGTAGCTGTGGTTGAGGCTGATTTTATACTCAAGGAATGCAACTGAAAAATGTATCATAAAGGACCACTCTACTGAACATTTTGCAATATACTGAATATACTGATCTGCTGTTACTCTGCCTAACCAACCTTAACATGCCATTGCACAGAGAGGGTCACAAACACAAATACTGAATTTTAACTACAAAACATACACTTTTACTGCAAAACCAATGGCTCACTCAACTTCACTCACAAACACATAGGTGCAATTATATTAGTCATTTGCATCCAGGAGTGCCTTGCCTATGCAATCAAATGGACATCTTGTAAATACTTTGCAAACACAAATTAAGAGCCTCCGCTGAAAATAAAAGGCAGACATGATAACTAACAGTGGCCAGACTGGGTATAACCCAGTAAAGATTCCTTGCAAAAAATGGAATTATACCAGTTAAAAAATTAAAGGCAGCAACTCCTAGAACACTATACTCCTGGCAACAAGAAATAGTACCCAGCTGCAGGGGGAATACAATACTGCTACTGAAGGAGGCAGAACTTGGAGTTTTCTGACATCTGTGTATGCAAGACTTCAGCCATAAAACCGAATTAACACAGCAAACATTTTGTGTTTAACAGCTTACTAATTACATTTTTAAATTAAGTATTTCCTCCTATGCTTGAGTATAGCACCCAACAGAATCTAAGATTAGTTACTCCTCCATTTATATTAACAATTTCTTAAATTAAAATAATTCTTTATTTTAAAAGGGTAGTGGAGAATCTGGAGAGTTTCTTCCCCTCCCTGTCCCCCCTCCAAGTGGTTGCTCCACAACCCTCAGTACATATCATACAGGAATATGGGATCTGAAGAATGAAATTTAGATATAAAACCGTAAATGAATGTACATATCTACTCCACTTAGTCTAACAGTCCCCCAGGCTGGCTTTTACATATCACCTGGAGCAAAAAGCTGCCTTCACTGTCCCAGTGCAAAGACCAGCTGCGCTGGTCTATTTCTTTCTCTTTTTTCCCCTATTTCAGGCAGTAAGGAGGAAGGAAGGAGATACATGTGGTTTAATATTTTACCTCGAGTTGGATCAGTCCTGGAAAGTTTTGATAGTGTGGATCATCTGCCAGAGCAAAAGCATGCTATTACTTCTGCAATGTTAGTGTCTGCTTTAAGCAGCAGCCCACAGAGCAGGATGAAGGAATGAGAAGAGGAAAAGACAAATCTATATAAAAAGCTTGTCAAGTTCTGTTTGCATGGGAAGAAGGGGCTAAGCCTGTTTTGAGGTTCATTTTGTTCTCCATGGTTTGTGCAAGGCCATCAATCAATCCATCAATCTTCTATCTTTCCTTATTTTTTTTTTTTTTTTTTTTTTCCTGGGACCCACTGCAGGAATATCATGCCCAGGATCTTGTTTAAATCCACGACTCCACTCTGTCAAGCCAATTCTTCCAATCCTCCCCCCAAGGCCCCCCTCAAGACACCCCCTCCTTCTCTCCCCGAAAAGGGGCCTTCTGAGCTCGTTTTGCTAATGTATTCTCAAACCAAATTAGGGGCTCTGACTCTCGGTGAAGTTCGTGAGTTAGTTGCCGCGATGCACTGAATTAAAGATACCATCTCGGACTCAAATCAGATTAGAGCCCACACACACACATGCAAAAGCCCACTTTCTAATCAATTTTATAAAGGGCCTTCAGCAGAGATACACTAATGGTATTGAGCTAAGATCTTTAAACTAAGTCTGCAAGAAGTCTGCGGAGATAAAACACACACTGTATTAAAGAGAAAGCTCTCCACTGTGCCCTTCCCACCAAGATCCCTGTGCACATTGGAAGAGCACCTCAAAATACAAAACAGCTCTCCTGAACCTGAGATGTTCTCTCACATCCTCCTCTCCTCTTCCTACTTCAAACCTTTAAATTCCTTCTTTCATTCTCTTCCTGTCGAATGGCTGCAGAAGGTCCCTGCACAGAGGGCAGAGGAGACAGGGGAGCTACACAGCCATGGTACATGTTAAGAATTAGACATAATGAGAACACATGAACCTTTTAGGCCTGCCTCATGAATCTGTAGAAGTGGGCAAGGTGAAAAATCAGCTGACCAGCTTCAAGGAGAGTTCCTACTTCAACACAGGTGCCCAGCAGTTACACACAAGATGCTGGGCACTGACCTGGTGCTGGGCACATACAACTGAGATGCCACAACAGCCACATCCTGAAAAAGATGTGACTAAACGTATCCTAAAGGACTCCTTTCAGAGAGCAGCTGCTCTACATACCCAGCATCTTCGCATCCTTCTGTCCTCATCTCTCTGTTTAGCAGAGGAAGTTTTCATCTATGGCAGCAGGTTTCCTTCTCTGAAACCAACATTCTGACATGAAAAATAACGTTGCATAAGGTGGCTGACAGAAGGCGACGACGAAAGGGAGACAGAGGGGTTTATTAAAGAAGCTGCAACTAAATATTTAATAGACCAGCTATTGCTCAGTCACCACTAACCAGAGAATAAGGCTATCTCTGAATACTCTGGTTATGCCAGGTTTTCTGTGTCAGATCATGGAATAATCTTCTGCTTTGTTTTAATATTTTCAGTAAAAATATCTCAAAACATTTCAAACAAATTAGAAAGCCAAGTCTCAGACCCCAGTATTAGACTTTACTTGCTTTCTAAGATGCCATTTCTAACAAAAGGACAAGAGGATGCTTGCTAAGGTAACACAAAGTCTGTATTTAAAAAAAAAAATCACTGCAAAAATTGAGATTCACCAACTTTCTCTAAGAAAAGTAAAGGGACCTCATCAAGAGAGCTGTGACAGACAGGGGTCTGACTACCCTGCACAGAAGCCTTGCTGAGAAAATGTTTTCAGAGCTCAGAGGTGCTTCCTTGAGACAGCTTCAGGACTCACACCACTGTGGAGTTCTACAATGATCATGTGCTGAGGATGACGACTGTTTTCAATGCAATTAACCTTTCCAGCATAATGAAATGGGTCTATTGGCTGCAGTGGCAGCAAGGAGCCCCTTGACTCTGGCAGACTCCTCAGGACAGGTTATCGAGGTTGCAGAGTGTTACTGCTCCACTTCTATTTGCAGGCTGCAGCTAATTAATGCCAGACCTGAAAGGAGGAGGCAATGCCAGCCCCAGTGTTGTACTCCAACATCATATTGATCCTTGGGAGCCGGGACTTGGGTCTGTGCCCATTGATCTGCTGTGTCACAGGCAGCGTTCTTCCAGGAACATACTCTGGCAGCAGAAGCACACAACTGGGAGAAAGGTGGAAGTTCCTCAGATGGGAAAGCATATGGACCACTCTAGGCTGATACTACCTTGGGACTTAGAAAGAATCAGATCTGGGATGGAGCCTCAAGCTTTTGTGCTGGATTTTTCTCCAGCTGGGAAAAGACAGGCGTAACAGCCCTCCCAAGGGTGGGTGACAACTGCTGTACTCTAAGGGCTGATACTTAGGAGTCCCTTCCTTTCTAGCTGCTGAACTTTGATAACTGGCGAGGGGAGAAAAGGCATGGGATGTAAATCTGGTATTCTGGGATACAGCCAAAAACACACACTGCATGTGGAGCGAGGGATGGAGAACTGGGAACCTTTGAGTCCTACATCAAGCCATCCTGCCAACACAGCCCATGGACATTTCAGTCTTGGAGTTCCAGAGAACTGCAAATCAGACCCACATTCACATGTGACTTTAAGAGTGTCTATTGAGATTTACCCTGCAGTGCTCAGTCTACCATACTTCATTAATTTTAAGCCTGCCACACAGATGTCACCAAATTTAAGCACCCAAAATATTAGAATCTAAATTATGCCCTTAAAATTATTAAAATGGCATTAAACACAGAAAATAATGCACATTAAAAAAGTAATTTTTGTCTTCTGTGTTTGTTTCATGCTCTTAAGTTCTGATACCAAACTTCTAATGATGAGGGGGAAAAAATTGCATTAAGAAACAAAACAATTATTTTCACACACCTTCCTCACTGTCTTTTGTAAATTGTTGCTGTATTTTTTTCAAATACCCAGTGTATGTTTTAAGTGTTCCAGTGTGAAAAGTATACAGCAAGGATATATTCGGGACTTAGCTTCATGTCTTACATGAAACTCTAGTTCCATTTTGTACACTCCCTCATTGGAAAATAAAGAAAGGAAAGAAGAGCTGCCAACCAGCTGGCTTTAGGAGCTTTGAGATGCACTATCCGTGTGCACCTTACCCAGGGAGTTTTTCTGTGTGTGTAGACCTCATGGAACAGCACAAACCTCTCACCGTATCTCAATATTCAAAGGCAGAGGAACAGTGCAGGAGACAGAACACACATATGAAAATACATTTTGAAAAAAATTAATTATTGTTAACATCTTTAACAATGTAGGGCTACACACATTTTGTGTGACATCCAGTAATATCACTTGGAGGTCACTCTGGAGCCTACTATTACACAAGATGGCAATCTTTGGATAGGAATAATTGATTTCTTTGGAACTTTTTGACTACAAGAAAGACAAGTTGAGGAAACCTAGACTTCTGCACAAGAAGGGACAACAAGAATTCTTATATCTGACAAGTTCAGTGATGTCTCAGTTCTTAAAGAGCAATTTCCTCCCCTGTCATTACAGAAAGAGTTTGTCACATTTTAGCTCCAGTGAATATTTCAGGACAGCTAGAACTGAATCCAACATGTGGAAAAGGATCTCCTACAATCCAAACAAGCATCATACTCTCATGGCTACACTTCAGGGTCAGTGATGTGTGGTCCCATTTTCCTGGGAAATTGAGAGTAGGCTGCTGAATAGCATCCTGTCACAAAAAGGTAAGTGCTGCCGAGGCAGCAGTCTCCAGACAGGTGAATGTTAGTGTTTAAATCACAGCCATTAGGTGGGGAAGGAAGGAACTGGGAAGTAGCATTTCTGTTGTGGAGACCATTATGCCTTGCTTGAGTCTGAACAGAGCCCTGTGATAGGCAAATAGATGGTGAACAGAGACTTGTTGAAGCCTCACAGTAAAGAGACTTCCAGTGTCAGCCATCCACAGGCCACCTCCTCTGGTGCTGGTACCAAGGAAAGGTTCCTTATTAGAACTTCCTTTTAAAAGAGCCTTTGGCCATGGGGGTCCTAAATTTGAGAAGTAAAGGGTGATACTGCAGAACTGCCCAGGAGATAAACCAAAGTAGTAGCAGCTTTGCCCTCCTTACTGATCTGGGAAGTAATTAAAACATCAATATTGGCTTATTCAGGTTACAAAGCTTCCCAGAATAGCAGAGTATATAGCAGAATATATCATTAACACTGGTAGAATTCAAACACTTTAACTTACACAGTCTGAGGCAAAGCAACACTGCAGATTAGGGGGAGGCGTGGCTAAGGTGAGAGGAGAAGTGAACCCTGAGTGGCTCTAAAAGATGTGTGATGCAGTCTTGGGAAGCCAATTTCACTAGTGAGACAGAGACAATGAGAAGAAGATGGGAATCATGGGGGTGAAGGGGATGTAGAAAAGAAATTAACTCAAAAAACTCTAAAATCTGTCAGAAACAGAAAAATAAGTTCCAATAATATTAAGTCAAAGGCACAGATTAAGAATAGACACAAAATACAGACAGTGTGATACAGATGCTGCCAAGATTAAAAGGTCTCTGAAATTAGTGCTTACACACACACTGCAACACACAGAGATCTCCTCATCAAGGAGGATGTTTTTGCAAAAAAAAAAAAAAAAGTGCTCACTTTGTGGGCTTCCAAGAGCGATGTATGTATTTCATTTATTGGTAGGGACATAATACCTCAAAATAAATCTCTTTTTAACAATAACAACAAAAAACAACAACAACAAAATCTGCAAAACCTTTTTGATTTGCTTCAAAACTTCCATTATAAATACAATTGAACAATTTTCAGGATTTATTTTCCTTCAAGATGTATGTTTGATTTTGCTTCAGTTATTTTAAGCGAAAGATCATTTTCACTCAGAACTGACAACAACTCAAAGACATAGTTTTGCTTCAGCACAGCTAGGAGAAAACATACATCAATTTTCTCAGGCTAAAATTTTAGCACTACCTTAAGGAAGTTAGGAAAAAAACCCTAAAATGCTGTAGCAATAATCTCCACTCACTGGGAACATGAACCAGACAGCAGAAGAAAGTTCTGGGCAGGAGAAACATCCACTTGACTGTCTGCAAGGAAAGGAAGGAAGGAAAGAGGGAAAGTTTCCCTCTGCCAGGACAGAAAGCAGTAACTACAATCTGTGAGCGCTGCAGGATTTGGGGAGCCTGTGCTGCCATCTTCAGGGATGCTCTCACCTTTCTGTGACCCAAAATCACAAATTAAGGAAAACAAAAAGGGAGAAATTTCCACAAAGAATAAGGAAGAGAAAGATGAGATATCAGCTCTGCTCATTTACCTCTGGGATTGCTGGTTGCCTGGTCTTGACTAGCTCACAGAGAAACACAGAAATTAAACTTGGAAAAGCCAAATAAATCCTGCCTAGACCACATGCATCCCCAGGCTGCACTAAAGCTAACTAATCACTGCTGTTTCACCGTGTCTGATTTCGCCCTCCACCTCTAATGCAGAGTGGGATTATTCACTGTGCCTTGATGGCTGATGCTCAGTCGATGCTAACTAACCATCTCTCCTACAAAGCAATTTCAAAGAGACAAGTGAGAGACACCCCAACCCTTTCCCACAAGGCTGAATTAAAATGAGTTAATTGTGTACCCACAGGCTTCTCAAAGTCCTGTTTTGCAAGAACAAATCACAGGTATTCAAAAAATGCATGTATCTGATACTCTTCCTCAGACAAAACCGTGAGATTTGAGATGTTGTGGGGGTATGTACTGCATAATAACAATGTTACATTGAAGAGGACAAACCCAATTCTCACTGTTTCTGACTTAGTGGACATGTGCCTATCTTGAATCTTTTTAAAGTGCTTTCTGATATGTGCATTTCGCCCTTTTTTTTCCTGCTACAACCCATTCCACACTGTTGTAAATTCTTAGCCTCTTCTCTTACTCCTTACCTTGTTACACATTCCTTACATTTTTCAAATTGCTTTACAGGCTTCCAGCCACAGGGCCCTCATGGATCAAATATTACACAACAAAAACCAATCCACTAATATTGCATTTTGAAGCTGAAGATCATGTTGTTCCCTACTTACTATGCTAGGACAGGACTTTCTTTGCCGGTCAAAATATTGACAGAATGAGTACTGTATTCTCCAGATCTCTCTTGTCCTTTGGCCTCACTATCCCCACACCCTCAGCAAATATGACTGCTTCATCTTCTCAATTCATCTAAATGACAAAAGAAGAAATAACATTTTTATTCAAATTAATCACCCAGTATTTGCTCCCGCTTAGGTCAGGATAATTGCTGAAGGTTACAGTATAAAACACTATTATTGTATTTTATTAACAATCCATTTTTGTATAAAGCTTTTGGCTTTGTACTTTATTTCACCTAGGTTACAGTTATTACTTCACAAAATGGAAGAGTTCCTTTTCTATCTGTTCAGGTCACTGTAAAAAAATACACTAGAAATTATGATTTACAGTGAGTAAGAAGCAACATGCAGTATGTTTCACCCACAAGGCTACTCAAAATTGTATGCACAATTAGGAGATCATTTCACTCATCCAATCTCTGAAGCCTAATACAGCAGCTTTTCTGCTGTGTGCAGCCAGAGCTTCTGAAGCAAAGAGGAGAATTGTTTGTCCCATTAAAGCTATAAAGGAAAATGACGAAAAATGTAAATGCCCGAGCCGAAATTTAATCAGAACACCGGAATCCACCTAATAATCAATACTGTAATGCCAAGATGGGCACCAGGGACACAGAACAACCCTGATCCCAGGCTGAGGTGCCAGTTCTCAGAGCAAAGAATTTTTGGTCAGCAACACCAACTCTTGCCCTGCATTCCACATTTGCTTGCTTGGCTCCTGCTCAGCTTTCCTAGCTCTCAAGAACACTCAGGATCACAATTTGGCATATGTGTGAATGAAAGAGGAAGGAAAAAGGAAACAGTTTACTCCTAACTGTAGAGACTCCTACTAAAAAAGTTGACTGAACAGCATAGAAAATTGTCCATTTGCTGACAGATTATGTCAGTCATTCCACAAAATTTAATAGACAGTCATGTCCCACATTGTCCTGGTCCTTTCTGTGATCCATCACATGCACTCAGCTTGGTCCATCTGTTTTGCTTGTTTCTCAAACATGCACCTGCCTTCCCCATGCTGTCCCTCACTTCACTCCACCAACTGGCTGATGTTGTCTTGCAGACAGTGCCTGCAATGTCTCCCTCTACAAGACCTACATCTACTGAGAACACTGGCAGAGAGCAACTCACTAATGATGGGTGAGATGTGCAATGAAGGATTCATGCTTCACCCTTCTGAAATGTGTACAAAACATAAGTGCACTCAGTCTGTAAGACTGGACAGATTGGGTTTTTTTTTTCCCTGAATAAGCCTGCTGCTGGTCTGAGGGAAAGAAAAGAGCTGTCAAATCCTTAATCTTTGGAGCTTTCTGATCTCTGCCTTGGTGCCTTCTCTGCCGATACCTTTCCCTGTTCACAGCACACTTCCCAGGGTAGCACCGTGTTTCACCACACCCCTAATAATGGGAGTGCACCGCAGCCTGAGCCCCGGGAAGAGAATTCCCTGTATGGTCCTGGAGTGAAGCTGTAGATCTGCTGCTCTGCGCCTCTGGAGCTCTGTGACTGCTCCCACGAGGAGCTGCGGAGGCACAGGGGAGGTGTGTGCCACACTGGGGGCATGGATGCTGCTGCAAGGGAGGGTATGAAAGGCAGACTATAGGAAATAGCAGTGGTTACTGCAGGCCACCACAGGGGAGCATGAACAGAGCCAGCAGGAGACATCTTATCCATGCTGTGCTTTGGTCTATGCAGTAATTCCAGCCTCTCACTTTCATAAGTGCTAAATTCAGACAAAAATGTTTTTTTTAAACCCACCACAGGCGATTAAGCTGTGATCTAGATTAATTAGCTGCCATATTTCATTTTAAAAATCAGAACTGGCCTGTGCTGACACCAGGGAAACTTATAATATATTTTCACTCATACCTAACTGCCTCTGATTTTTCACACTGCCTAGAACTGAGTGTGCTCCCAGCCTCACCCATCCATGCCAGGCAAGTGCCTGTACCTACTCTAGGCACCCATCCAGGGTGCTGGGGTGAAGGTGGAGGACCAGGGATCTCCTAATGAAAGTGCTGACCCTGGTGTAACCTGTGTGCCCCAAGTAGCATTGCTTCAGTGTTGAAAACAAAAGATCAATGAATTGTATAATGCACTTTTACTGCTGTTAATTTTTCTGAGTGCTGCTGTTTTGTGTCTCCTGGAGACTAACAGAACCCTTTGGCCACAAAGCAATATTTACTCTATCCTGGCAGCTGGGCTGCTGAAGGCAAAAGATGCATCCTTGCTCCCCAAATGATAAAGGAAATGTCAGAATGCATATCATGAAAAGGACATATCTGACAGAGGCTCAGCATCACTGCATGCAAACATGGCTCAGCCCTAGCTCCTACTCCTGTGTAGTTCTTCCACTTTGCTCCTTTAAATCCTTCTAGAAATCAGGAGGTAGGCAACAATACTGCTTAAGCAAGATCTTACAACTGACTTTTTCAAATCTAATTATTCAGCTGGTTGACTCTCTTGTCCAGCACTATATTGCTCCCTGTCCATTAAAACTGTAGCTCCTCAAACAAATGCTGCTCAACTCACCTCCACAAAATACCTTTTAGTCCTGATGACACTTTAAGTGTTTGCTCAAAAAGCCCAGCCCCAAATCTCCAACTCCTACTGGAATTCTCTCATAGATTTAATACACTCACACTCCTGTTACGTTGTTTTATGTACTATCATTATAGAAGTCATCCTTACAGCACCTTCCTTAAGCCAAGGAGGTACTCTGAGACTCAGTTCAGTGAGAAGCATCTCCTACAACAGAGACAGAGCTTCATGGAAGATAACCCTGCTTGCTTTAGCATAGCTGGAGACACAAGAGGTGTCCAAATGGTGAATGCAAAAGGCACATAGGTGAGGTAGCAAATTAATTTACACCAAGAAGTGGAAGACAGACAGCATGCTACTCTCCTTATGTTCATTGGCGTATTAAGTATTTATAGGAATAACAATGCAAAGTATTCCTCAAAACCAGGTAGAACACAGAACTTTCCATTCCTTCCCTGTTGCTGTGTACAATTGCTAGAGCAAGTACTGTACAACTGTAAAGAGCTGCCAGAACAGGAACTACACAGCAATTCCATCAGCTCATGAACTTCTCAAGTAGAAGAGGTTTGCCATGTGCTTTCTCTGTTCCCTCCATTCCACTCAGCAGGAAGGACTTCAGGTAAAAGTTGGGGAAGAGTGAAAACGTCTCTTGTACCACACTGCAAGAGCCAAAAGGTAAGCAACCTGTAATCCTGCAACACAGCATGAAGACTTGAAACCATATTAGTACCCAGCAGTGGCCAGCAGAACATGCCAGAAATTTTTTTAGGATTGATTAGTGGTCCCCAGTTCTCTCATTTCCAGCTCACTGACTGAGCTTCTTCTCTGGGTGATGTCCTGCAGTATCTCTAACCCCATGAAAAACATCAGTTAAGATTTTCCTTCTTCCACACCAAGTGAGTGTTGCTCTAATTTTCCCCAGCTGATGTGCAGAGCTCCACTCCCATCCCATCTCACAGCAATGTGTCATTCCTGCCTTTTCCACTGGAGCAGAAGCGCAGCACAGGCCTCCTACCAGCTGCTAATGTGTATCTTTCTTCTCTAGTTGCAGGGGTGCTAAACACACTGCAATAAATCTCCTCATCCCAAGGGAGCAGTTCTCTTTCTTCAGGCCCCATGATATTATACACAGCAGCTCTTCCTGATGTCAGAAGCTCCATTTCAATGCTCCTCTTCCCTCTGAAAGATCCTGCTGCTTTATGTCTTACCACAGGGCAATTTGCTCCCATCGCCACCCAGCTTTCAGATTCCCCACCATGGGGGTAGGCTGTGCTTTCAGCCAGTGACAGGGTCATGACAAGCAGAAAGGACCTGTGTGCTTATGTTGGGCAAGCTTTTCATGTGTACCTTTTCCTCACCTCACAAGGATGCTGATCACTACTTTCACCTTGCAGCACAAAGACAAAACAAGAATCGGCAAATGTGAAGGAAAGTCTGTTTCCAGTGCAGCAGCCAAATGGTGCATACTGACTTAGAAAGCTGGGAGAGCAAGAAAGCAGTAGTTTTGTAAAGCTTGACCCCGGTTTTTAAGCCAATTCTCATTCAATTTTAGCAACAGAAACAAACAAGTGCATATGCTAGCAGAATCTTTCTTCTTCCTCTGTGATCTCTCTTCCTCCTAAAGCTGTTGTATTCAAATTCCATCTTTTTGCAGGAAATAATGGTTGTGTGTTTTCAGAGGATCTTCAGGAAAGTTAAGTGAGAAAAGGTGTGAGGAACAGCTGTTTTCTACCACACCTCACACAAAAGCCTTAGTCACAAGTCAAAATGCAGCCACAGTGACAGGACCTTGCCGTTGGCTTTTTGGCCTCCATTTCTCTGTTCCAGTCTGACCTCCAGCTCCATGGCACAGGTTCTACCCTTGCTTGTCCTTCCCCCAGCGCACCATCTCCAACCAAACACAGCCCCAACAGTGTTCACTGCAGGTACACCGTTTACAATCCAAAATGCTCAAGATCACACTGAATGATCAACTCTCCTTCAAATCTTGTGCAGAGAAGTATAATATTGTCTGACATTGCATCTTGCATTTCCTTGCAGCATCAGAGTTCTCAGGATACTACAGAATCAGATAGTACTAAACTTAGACTTCCTACCTACAGGGAGGTTTTGCTTAAGGCATGATTTGTTACATTTGCCTTCTTCTTTATCTTGATTTTATCTATTGCTATGAAGACACAATTGCTACTCAACTTGATGGTATTATATATCTAGATACCTTAAAAGAAGCTTAAAACCAGAGCTGAGTCTCTTCTTCCCAGCCATCCTGTTGCAGTCTTCTCCTTTGCATAGGAGATGGCTTTCATCCATAGTCCATGGGTTTTGTCCTCATAAATTTGGCAAAGGGCATTATCCTCTGGAGATCTCTGGAATTATCCACGTGCTAGAATGCTTCTTTGGAGTCCTGCTTTACTCACCTCTGGTGTGTTTTTATCTGGATAATATTCTTTGCAACTTCAGCGAGTTCACACTTCACCTTCTCTCACACCTCATTTGGCATTTTGTCCTCTGTGCATTTTAGCAATGCATCAAACTGCTCCACAATTACCACTATGCTGCCTTCTCCAACATACTCCAAATTATTCCCAAAGGGGTGAAAGAATCATTTCATGCATTAGAAGCATGAAACCTGAACTCTGAAAGAATCAGACAGTGATCTGAAGCACTAATAGCACCTGGCAGAAAATTGCTTGTTTCTGACACTCCCATACAAAGCTTTAGTTGATTCCTGCCCCCTCACTTCAATATGATGTTTATATGGTTTCCACATATTTCTTCTTCTACTGTGAGGTTGAATTGAATGGCCCAGTATTAAACTTGTACCAATTTTGCTTGGTGTAACCAACCTGATTTTCAGAGTTCCTTGTCATTTACAGTAGTAAAAATTACAACAAATTCACATTCAAAGTACCTTGGAAGACAGTTTAAAAAAGAAAGTCCCCAAGCATGCTCAAAGGTTGTAGATGGCTTCTTCATCTTGTGGTTTCTGCTTATCTAGTTTCCCATATAAATTCTCAACACCAGCCTCTTTCTTCAACAGCAGTGACAGCATTTCATGGTTGTTAGCTGCTCTCAGAAGATGAAGTAACCTGATATAAATTACCTATTGCTGCAAGTGCAACAGAACCTGCTAGCACAGTAGTCACTTCTAGAAGGCTGCAAGTACTGACTACAAAATTACAGGCAGAAGGTTTTCTATCATGGTAGAAGTCATTTTAATATGGCATTCTTCTCCAAGACTTTTCTCTATGGCTATTCAAGGTTTTTTCCCTGGTTCAGTAGCCCACATTATGAACAGTGGACTACATTCATGTCCTAACTCTCACACTGGTGATGTACAAAAGCTACAATGAGACCACTTGGATGGCATTCTTCCAGAAGAAACCAGAGGCAATGAGGATTGAGAACAGCAGTCAAAGTAATGGGAACTGCCAAATGAATGGACTGTTCCTGGTTAAATCTGCATTTAATTGTTGCTCACTGCTATTCATTCTTGTTAAGACAAGACCGGGTAGCTGATAAGATGATAAACCAACCAGCTACTGAGTAAAAAAAAGACAGAGGATATCTAAAACAAATACCTCTACATATTCATCATATTGTGATGTGTATAAACTATATTCTAAAATAGATGAGAAACTCCTGTGTATCCTCATGAGACATAACAGATGCTTTTGGTGAACCAATTGTAATTTTAAGACAACATACCTGTCATTCTTAGCTCAGGTTGCCAGAGTCCAACAATTAAGGTCTCAATGATCTCAATGGCAGTTATATTCCCAAGGAACCAGGTAGGGGATACTTCTCTTCCACATACATTTAGCCTAAAAGTATCTAAAATTTCTGTGTACCACTTTATTAGGCAGTGACTAAACTAGAAAGAGTTTTGAGACACCATAAAATGACTGGGCAAACTCAAGCAGGAAATAAAAATCCTTAAAGACACATGAGGTGGTGAACTAAAATACAGTAGGGTCTTTCTGAACATAAGCCAACACTGCTGTGGGTGACCAAGCACTTGCACAGCTTGCTCAGAGACGTTGTGGTGTCCCCTATCTTGGAGATATTAAAGAACAGACTGGACCTGATCCTGAGCAACCGGCCCTAGATGGTCCTGCTTGAGCACAGGGTTGGACCAGATGACCTCCAAAGGTCCCTTCCAACATCTGCAGTTCTGTGATTCTGTGAGAAAGCAAGTTAGCTCCACTTTGGAAAAAGTGTACGTAAACACAAATTATGCAGTCATAAAGATTAATGTATTTCTCAAAGTCTGCATGAAACTCATATGCAAAACACTAAGGTTTCTCTTTCCCTATCAAGCTTCCTTACCGTGAGATCTTCATAGATTGTGGAATCGCCCTTCAGGCATCCAAACTTACACTAGTAAGATGCTGAAGGGAGTGCACAGCAGGGATGACAGAGTCTCCTCGAAGACTCCATCAGGTCCATGAACATGGAAATGCTCTCTTATCGCAGTACCGAGAGCCAAGATGCCCCGGAGAAACCCACATGTACTTTTCGAGGAGGACAAAGTGATTTGACCGTTTTCAAAGGTCTGGCCTGTGAAAACAAAGGTGCGAGGGCCACTCTCCCGGCCGGCCCCCTGCGCAGCCCGGCGCACTGTCAGCGCAGCCCTGCAGATGGCTGCAGAGCTCTTCCAGCTCCTACCGGCGCCACGGCAGCGGGCACCTGGAGCCAAGGACACCGGCCAGTCCTGCACCGAAGGAACCAAAATTGTTCTCCTTTCAGAAGATGGACACCTGTCTATGCTGCCTTTATTTCCACCCAAACGTAAGAGCCAGCTGCCTGCAGGCTGAATGTCACTGTCTTTAAGCTCACAAAGATCCTCCATTTACAAGTTTTCCCACGATGACAGCTGAAAGACAGAGATGCTGTGGCTCTTGAATGTGACAGTGAACTCCCCACACACAAGAACAGTTTATTGCTTAAGATGCTTTTCTTAACAAGTGCTTGTAGTCCTAAGAAGCTCTTATGGAGCAGATATTTGAAAAGATGTATCCATTCCTGTCTTGCCCACGGCAGCCACATCCTCTTTTTCCCTTCCCCAGACTTCCACCTAACTGAGCTGAAGGGCTCACAGCGTTCTTCTTATACCTCAGGTCAGGCTCAAGCACTGTTCCTAAAACAAGGCACCTTCATCCACCATCTTTTCCTTAAACTCTAACTTTAGCAATGAATCCTTTAAAAAAAAATAAAATTGAGATCTCTGTCACTTTGGATGCCCTCCTTCCTCCGAAGCCATGTCTCCTACTTCCTTCTCCCCTCTCCTGTGTAGGGACTTTTGCATCACAGAATTTTGTGTGCAAATCCTTCCTCTGTCTCAAGGGATTTGTGAGCTTTTCTGTGTCCACCTTGTATCAGTTATGTGCTTTGAGCACAGGGTAGCCTGATGTCTGTGCAGGTCTCTCAACAATTATGGACAGCTCCTCACCACAGGCACACAGACACTCAGTGGAATTCAGTGCCCAGGTCAGATCACTCTGCTTCAAAATTCCGGCTGCACTATGATAGCAGGAACCATTTCTTCGTAGTTTATATTTACCCCGTCCCTTTCCAATCTAGCCATTTAAATCAAGTAATTGTCTTCTAAGAGGAATCAAGAACAGCTGCCCAATCTCTTTTAACCCATCCAATATTAGACTCGTTAGTCATCAGGACAACAATCCTATTTGCAAATCAGCTACCTTTATCAGATAACCAGTGGGACCTAGTACAATATCTATTAGTCCAACAATATCACAACCAAGATATATAATTGCTTCTGTATAAAAACCTTTCTTCTAATCCTTCTTAAACTCAACAAGACTGATTGGCTTTTATTATTTGTGAATTAATTTTTCACTCTTGGTCCAGCAGGGAAATTGAATCTATAACATTTTGCAGAGACCAAAGCAACGTAACAGTATGTTAAGAAAGTAAACCAGCCAAAAGCAGGTATTTTTTCTTATTTCAATGAACAATTAAGAGGGCTGAATCTGTTTTTTTCCTAAACTCCCAAGGGAAAATTCTAAGGAAAATTAGCACATTAAAACATATATAGAGAGCACATCACTGTACTGTGAGAGCTTTTGTTTTCGTCCCATAATTATGTTATTTTAAAAAGGCCATGGAATTAAATTTGTTAGTATTTTAAGAAATAAGTCCATGTTAGACTAGGAAATCAAGAAGGGAAATTTCAACAGAGACAGTCCATATTATTAGAGAAGTAATGATCATGGGCAGTGATTAGGGCTTATAGTTGCTCTGTAATGACAGTCCCCTAACTGTAATTGCTAGGAAAAAAGAAACTACTCTGTAGGAAAATAAAAAAACACTTAAAAAAAGAATAAAAAAACAATTGTCAGACACACTGCAGGTGATAAAATTAAAACAAAACCCCAAACTATTTCATAATCAAATTAACTTTTAAGTTATTCCATAAGGGGAAGCACACTATATTTTGTGGATTACTAAACCAAGATCACATATTAAAAAAAAAAAAAAATAAAATAAACAAGAGAGAAAATTTCCAAAACCACCAAAAATTAAATAAACCTATAAAAGAAATTCCAAATTGCTGACTTTTATGGCTATGGCATTCGAGCCCATCTTTATCTTGACAATGTTATAGCTGGATCTATCTTCTGCATACTGTTTTTCAAATTACTCTATGATACTCCATTTAAAGAAAATCTCTGCTCCTCTTTAAAAAACACCAGTTCATTGATTTATAAACAGAAGATCTAAGTGCAGTTACTTAGTTGTACCTAATCCTATATAATCCATAATAATATACATACCCAGAGAAACATCCAATATTTTTCAGTGCAAATGTCCTGTATAATATTTATACAGCATTATACAGCATTTTACATTTACAAAACACCTTCTATGTAAGATCATGAACAGATTTACAAGCTTGAATTAGTAAAGACTGATTAAGACAGACAGACCTACCCTTATTTCTTTCTACACATCTATACACTAATACACACAGAAATCCGTAACCACACGCAGAAAGTCTTCCGTATGCATCCAAAAAGACATTGGAGGGATAAGTAAAATAGTTCACTATGCAACATGAAATGAACACTTGATTATATATAAAATTAGATCATTTATATACACGTGTGTTTTGTTAAATTATAGCATATGCACAAGTATGTAAAATTAAGTGTGTGCACACACCCCTGACAGACATCTATCCATGCACTCGCAGATGTCTGTATGCAAGAAAACTCTTTTCTGTCCTATTCTGGCACATTCTAGTCCTCCACAGTGTGCTTGGTGGCCCTACACAACTTGTATCAATTATTTCAAAGGAGATGCACCTGGCATCATCGATGTAAAATACCTATGAATGCGTGATACACTTAAACATCATTTTCATAAAGTCATATTTGCTACAACCATTAAGGCAAAGACAACCTGCAGAAGGTGAAGTCATCATCCTTCAGGATGCCCAAGCACAAAAAATGCAAGTTCCTGTGTCAGGATTTCCTTGCCTTTGAAGGTGAGTTTCGATTGCAGAAGACAGCTGTGGCCTCCTCCCTGTCGCAGTCCCTGGTTGGGCTGCACATCATTGCCCAAAGTCGCTGTGTAGCACCGGTGTGTGGAGAGCCCTCAGCCAGCCACATTTGCACTACTGATGAGTCTGATAAAAAACACTGCCTACTACAGAGTGTCAGGCAATAGGCACCGATGCTTTTAGAATTTTTCAGTGTCTCACTGTATCATTATCCCCTTAGCCTACAAAAATTACCAAAAAAAAAAAAAAAAAAAGCCTCCATCAACAGAAATACAAAAACTATGATGAAACTGAATTTAACTCAAAGATAAAAGTAGAAGCGATATCATATATGTCTGCAAAGGAACTGAAGCAGTACTGACTTTATGTTTTCTAAAGAATTAAATCGCTCTCCCTCTACAGCACTTTCTGAACTGTTAAAACTAGATGGCAATCACATGATATACATGGTCCTGAAACAAAGAAAAATAAAACAACAGCAAGTCCTTAAAATTAATGTGTTAATTATAATTGTTTTAAAAGTTTTAAGCAAAGCATATAGAAAATGTACACATTGAAAATGTGTATCTGTTAATTGTGGTTGTGTGCGGTAAAAATAAATTTTACACCAAATCCCTGAAATCAGTAACAGCCTATGTTCTTCACTGCTATATTGCCACATCTGCGAAAAACTCATCAAGATAAGAGTAATTTCTTAAATTATGAAACAAATACATTTGAGAAAGAGAAACTTGTCAGTTTGACTGAATAAAAACAAAAACAACACAGAAGACTTTGGAAAAATAAAATCTGTTTAAGAATAATTCTTTAGTGTCCTTCAGCTCTTTAATTTTTTAATACAGAAAATGATGTAAATCTCACTGAGAAATTTCGTTTGTAATTATTCATGTAAGTACATTTAAAAAGTACTTGCAGAAACTGATGGAAAATTGTATTTCTGTTTTATTTTCACCCAAGTGCTTAAAATTATCTTCCTATGCAAAGTCATAATTGGAGAATTGAACATTTTTGTAAGCTGTTCTTTTGACCTTTGTCTTGAGTGAAAGGACAGCGAGACAATACACTCACCAGCATTGTTCACAGTGACGGCTCCATCACCGGAGATTAAGGGCCATTATTACAAAAGGGAACTTTAAAATGACATGAGAAAAAGGGGGAAAAAACCTAGAAAATAACACTTCTTAATATGCCGTACCCACAAACAGCCTTTCAGTCCACCAGACATACAGCAAGAAAAAATCTTCTTGTAAAAAGATCTGCAGTAAAACACAGACAATCAATTCAAAACAAAAGGTGCTGTAAGAAATTTTCTCCTGTTATGCAGGATACTCTAAGCTGGAGGTCCCACTTTCATCACCCACATTACAGGCTATGCTAATTTAAGGAAAATATATGACTCTTACAACACATGGTAAAGCAAAGACAATTTCCAGGAATGGAAAAGGAAAATTTGGACAGAAAGAAAGGGTCCTCATCAAATGCTATTATCCTACCAAGAAGAAACTAGAACAGGTTTCGTTTTCCTTCCAAACCTTCAACAGCATGCAATATTTGGATATGCCCTTACTGTCATTACAAAAATTGTATAGAAACAGCCACCCCTCTCAACATTTAACTGATTTCCTAGCACACATACGAAAATGCAAGAATAAACGGATCTCCCTCCAAAACAAGAGCAATCCTATCACAAATTTTATTGCAATTTAAGTCTTGAAAACAAAATAGAAAAAAGAGACTATTAATACGAAAAAGTGAAGTAGCCCCTTTTTTCTTCCTATGCACACATAAGTTTGTGACTTTATGAAGTGATTCTGTGTTGTTCACTAAATCCATACGGATCAGGAATATCTTTTGTAGGACAAAAAAGTCATTGTAAGGGTCACTAGACTGAGATTTGCCAGGATTCAATAAAACAAATAGGATTTGCTAGATATTTATTCCTCCCCCATTCAGAAAGTGACTACAAGAAAATTCCAGCTCAGCAGGGACAGAGAGCCATCGCAGGTTGTGTGATAACAGCTTGCCACCTGCTTTTCGCAAGTTGTCTCTGCGAAGTGCAAGGGGCACTGAGTAGTAACGTTGCCTGTGGTGATAGGAATACACTGAACAGCTCAGTATGCAAAAGCACTTACTGGTACACAGTGCTCTTCACAAAGGGCATTGCAGAATGCTTTCCAGGCTGTGTCAGAAGTGCTAGGAAAGGAAATATTAGTGCATGTGTCACAGGAGGAACATAAGCACTTGCTATCACAATAAAAGAAGGTATAAGCAAATACAGGTAAAATGCTGCTCACAGCCAAAAAAAAGGGGGGATGTGGGGGAGGGAGCGAGGTGAGGGTCAGGGAGAGGGAGAAGACAGGAAACTTAGCAGCAGTCACAGTAGAAGGAGCATTTCTGTGCAGGAATAGCAAGGGTTAACAGTGACATATAAGCTCCAGTCCAGTCAAGATAGGGTCAAATGATGTGCAGTGAAAGTTTCAAGTCCTCAATCCCCCAGAGCTTGTTTGCTAATTACATTTGCAATTACAAACATGACAAATATATTATTATACAGTGTGCTCCACCTTGAGCAGACATGTTTCTCCTCACCGGCAGTCATTGCCAGCAGCCAGACTCTCAAGCACTGGAAGAATCAAAGTGCACTGTGCTCCAGCTGCAAGCATCATTTTTTTGTGGACATCTCTACTGCTCTGAAGAGACAGGGCAAAGCTTTAGCGGGAGGCAGCATAACAAGGATGGAAACAAATGCAAAAAGTAATTACAATTTAATTCCTAAGAAGAAAAACTTGCCAAGTCAGTAGCTATTACTAACAAGTAATACTAAATTGTGTTCTGTTCCCAATGACATGCACAAACCATTTTACACATGGAAGATACTTAGAAATGACTACATTCGAACCTCAAATTCAGCTAATACTGCAAAGAAAGAAAGAAACCAAGTGTTTCCTTTGTTTTTTGGCAAGGTCACTGTAACTCTGTACTGCTAATATCTTCTTTATTAAGTTCCTTCACTAAACAAACAACCATTCTGATTCATAGTTCATCACAGAAACTCTGATTTTTTGCCTTTCCCCCCAGTTCCTACAGCAGCATTACCCAAGACGCTCACTGCTGGGCTCTGGGCAGATGTTAGATTTACTTACTCACACTGCGCAGACTAAAAATTCTGTTGTGCTCCCGGGCTGTAATGTTACCACCAGTAGCTCCACAGAATAAAGAACAGGTCTGACTGGGAAGAATCTCCTAATCTGCAGTCTACATTGGAATTGCTGATGTGCAGCTCTATGACCCCCAACTCTTAAACCCAGGAGCAGAAGTTAGAATAAGAAGATGGGGAAGGATTCTAGCTTTGTTATCTCGGATTTCTTGCCACATTTTTCTACATTTACTATTTCTTTCCTTAATTAAATCTCTCTTAGACATTTTACACTCTTTGGAGAAATTTCACCTTGCTCCTGACAGAACCAATAAATTTCATCTACACTCAGGTTTAAACCTTTTTACCTTCTCCCTGTTTCTGTTCCCTAAGAGAATTTGTATCCTTGGCATGGAAAATTTTTGTAAAGAGACCCACTGACACAATGCACAAAACTTCGTGAACTGAAATAATTTGAAGAATACAGGTATTTTCTATCATTAAATTCAGAGCAATAAATTCAGCGACAGTGCAGAAACAGGGCTGGGAAATAACAGCGGAAAAGGACAGAGAGTAGAGCAACATTCTCTTGGAGAGGAAGAAAATGGGATATGAAACCTCTATCACAGCAACTTTTTCTGATGCAATCTCTCCAAAGTCTTTCCCCTCTCAGGCTAAATGCAATATTTATTGATTACTTCAAATCAATACAATGAAAAAAATCCTATTTTTTAAATATATTGATCTTTCCATATTTCTCAATAATTGATAATGATTAGATCATGTTTACTTTTACAAGTGGAATTAGAAGAGGAGGGAAAAGTTAATACAAATACTCTAAAGGTACTGATTTCCTCATCAGCCCTCCGCTCACTAAGCTTAGTGTACTGAGACCACATTTTATGATGGGAACCTTGTCAGAAAACCAGTAACTACCCCAGTTCCTTATAGAAGTTTTTCAATTTATTCTGTCAACTAAACAAACAACTTCATCCTATTCTCACCAATTAACAACTCCTCCCAGTCCCAGCCTCTGAGATATATTCAGAGAAGACAGTTGCATTCAGATTCTCTGACTCACATTTCCTCCCATTCACAGAATATGGAGATTTCCAGTAACCTCTGAAATCAAGTCATATTACTTCAATCTATGCATTAGGGTCAGTGACAGCAACTTTGTTAATTTTCTGCCACAGGGTCTGGAATCTGCTCCTTCATTGCCTTAAAATTCCAACATTATACCATTTCATCTCTCTATCAAATATGTAATTTATTCCTTTCAACTTTTTCCTTCTCTTCATAAAATAATTTTTATTTTTATTACATCAGCAACTCATGTGTCTTTCTTGTACCTCAGAGGAAACAGTGTAAGAGACATAGCATCTGGCAGGTTGCTCTCATTTGCCAGTGATTTTTATTTTACCTTCATAATGTCTCCTTGGTTACTTTCTGTCTGTCTTGTAAAATATTAAAAAGAAACAGAAATGGCAATTTTGTAGTTCTGTCAACATTTCTAGTGCAACTATAATGAGGCAGAAAACAAAATTTTCTGAGATTTCGAAGTTAATACGGGAAAGTAAAAATGCCGTATTCTACTCTACTGAAAGAGCCTTAGGCTTGCACATGAGGGAGATACAACACCAGTACTCCATATGACCATATATATGCATGTGTGTATACACACAAATATTTACAGATGCACACATGTGCTTGTGTGTAAGTATAATGACATTTTATATGGCAGAGTGTACATTTGTGGTCTGCACACGCATTCCCTTCCTGCCGCACCGCAGACAGGCACTGTCAGTACAGTTTAACTAATGTATTCTCACCATATGCCCTCACCTGAGAGACAAACTGCAGGTACAAACCACTGCCTTTGTCAATTCCCCAATTCAAAAATGCTTTAAACAAATTCCAATTAATACAAAAGCTTCTTTCTTGGAGCTGCATCATCTACCCCAGGAACACTTCTCCCAGAGGTCAGTACCAAAATGTAGTAAGCGATTGATTAAGAGTGGATTTCTGTGTAAGAAAATAAAACATACATGGCCTTAGACTACATGCACAGAGGATCAAAATTAGGAAGAAGCATTTTCTTACTCTCCCTGAAAGATTCTGCACTGAGAAAACCACACACCTGCTAACCAGAACTTCCACAGGTTCCTGGTGCAATCACTTAGATCAGCACACACAGGCAATGGAAAGGGATTTTTCATTGCTTGAGCAAAATAAATACAAAACCTGAAGAACGAAATAGAGGCAAGGAATTTCTTTGCTTTGTTTTGTTCAGACTCCTTTTGGGTCTGACTGTTACAAAAATTAAGAGCTCATCAAACTCCAAGGTGAAAGGAGTCTCCTCTCCTTTGCCTTGCTTCTTTGCTCTCTGTTTCAATAATTATGAGGTGAAATACAGTTTCCAGGGAAATATATGGCTCATATATTGAGTGACCACATCCACTTCTCTCCCAACATTTTAGTCTTCCTCATATTTTTTCCTATAGCTTAACAAGCAACTAAACAAGAAGAAGCAATTTGCAATATTTTTAAATTAGTTCCTAATTTAAGGTTTAATGTGACAGAATTAAAAGTGGTATCTAATAAAAATGTGGGGGGGGGGGGAAGAAAATAATTTAGAATAATTTCAATAGTTAGCAGTCAAAAGAATAAATCAGTACAGTAAGAATAATATGCTCACACGGCTAATTAGGGATACAGGCACAAATACAACACCTGTATTTACTCTGTATGTTCACAGGGTAACTGTGTTACAGTGGGAGAAAAAGATGGTAAAACAGATATAGAAGGGCCAACACATTCTCAGGTCCAGGAATATAATGTGAAATCTAACCTTAATAAAACCAGAATGTAAATCAAATCAAATCGGTACCTAACACACTGCGCATATACCTTTATATATTGTATTTTTAAAGCTGCTCATATCTTACTTCTCTCAGTAACTTTTTTCAGACTTTCCTGCACCATTGTATTCATTTAAATTAAAAGCATTGAAGAAATTGAGGTTGAAATATTTTAAATTATATTTCTCTAATTTACCAAACCTCAACAATGTTAAAGAGAAGGTCAGTTGGCACACAGAACCAAGCACCTCTTTAAACAAAGAGCCTCTCCAACAGTTTCTCATCTCAAAAAGCAGCACTCTGTCTGCTGTAAAGCCATAGGGGTCCAGTGGCACTTCCCCCAGGGCCACCTTCATCTGTCTACTCAGCAGCCAAGGAGTTGTGCATATGGGTAAGGTGCACTTGACATTTTTGAGAGCTGAATGAAAGCCCATAAAAAAGTAAAAACTGAGAATGGCAATACAACAGGCAGATTACTTCTTATTATTTTCATGTTGTTTGAGTTCCTTTTTCTCAATTCCAAAAGTACAAAAAATAAAAGGTAAAAGTTAAGAGACAATATAGTAAGTGATGAAGATCTATCTTTTCCTTGTGGCATTTTGTTCTTTCCTTTTTTTTTTTTTTTTAATCAAGATAAATACATCTTCTATTTTTGCCTCAATATTAAGACTCCCAGCAGCATATAGAATACGTTTCCCTTAAAAACCTGTTTGTTTATTTTTAATTCAAAGTGGAGCAGCCACAAGTGTAGCACCAGTGGGGAAAAGAAAATCACATGGGTTAGATTATTAATTTCTATTAACAATATAAAATCTCATTTTAATGAAACTGCTGGAAGCTGGGGATTAAAGGAAAGAGAAATGAGTGTAAAGACAGATGGAATATCAGAAAACAAGGTACAGAAAGACAAATAAAAGCTGAAATGAGGGAAGAGGAATATTTGTGGATAATTTGTTTGATTTTAATTATTTTAATTATCTTAATTGTACTAAATACAACACATTCTTAAGAGAGAACCAATGAAATAGGCAAAATTACTTAATTCCCACCTCTGATGACACAAAACCTGCATAGGTGACACACGGATTAACATGCAAACACACAAAAGAGGACTCTGCTCAGGGTGAGATTTATCAGAGAAATGCATTTCAAATTAATTGTTCCAGTCAGCTGGATGTAAATGCTGAAAAGGTTTTGCCTTGTTTCCTAACTTCCCCAACAGGATAAACCAAACTTAACACGCTAAAGTGATTTTAACACAGCATTACCAGGCACAGCCCACTTCGGAATACAAAGAGCAGTAGCAGGTGCTAAGGTATCAGCCACCAGTCCCAGCTTGGGATGTCTGTTTGCCAGCCCTCCGAGGCACTTCACTCTTTCCCCGGGCAGGCTGTCCAAAACAGTAGTCTGTGGGAACTGAATTTCCATAGTGCGTTTCAGATGAAAAACAGACTTTTAAAATAAAATGTGCTGCTTCGATGGATCTGCTTCGTATAATTTTATATGCACATCTCTTTATAGGCACCTAGTAATTCATCTAATAAAAATCCTAGCACAGACGGAAAGTAAAACTGCGCAGAAAGGACTGACAGTGCTCACTGTTAGCTGCCTGTTCCTAGGAGATGAAGCATTAGAGGGAGAAGTTACACGGCAAGAAAGAAACACACCAGCACGCCTACCCCCGCAAGTGCTGCTCCGCGGACTCTGCGCACCTGCCGGCGCGGCGGTGCGCCCTGCCCTGCCCTGCCCTGCCCGCGGCCGGCCGCTCCGCGACTCCCGGTACACGCCGTGCCCCGCGGGGGTGGGCGGCGGCGGCTCTGCGGCACGGAGGCAGCGGGACTGCGGGGTCGCTGCCCCATCCCACCCGCAGCGGGACGCAACGCCGGCCCCAGCCCGCCCCCGACCCGCCCGGTCCGGCACGGCACACTCACTGGTTGTGGTAGCCGAGCGGGTCGGAGATGCACAGCTCGGAAATGTCCATCAGTCCAGTTTGAGCATTCCCAGTTGGAGGAGAAAAAAAAAAGAAAAAGAAAAAGAAGAAGAAAGAAAGAAAAAACACAAGATAACAACTAAACTGCGGCGGGCTGGGAAGGTGGGGAGCGCCGGGAAGAGGAGCCGGCCGGAGCCGGCCCGAGCCCGGCGGCGGGGCAGGGGCGGCGGGAGGCAGCGCCGCTCCGCTCCGCTCCCGCACCCGCGTGCGGACACACTGACGGCGGCAGGAGGCGGGCGGCGCGCAGGACACGGCCACGGGGGATTTCGCCGCCCCGAGCCCCGCTGTAGCTTTAACGCCGGGAGACGGATGGAGACGGCAGGGCGGCTATTGGCTCCCGCGCAGGGGCTGGGCTTGGACGGCGGCTGGGGGAGGCACGGCCGGGGGGGCCGCCGGACCCGGCCCCGCAGCGCGGCCGGCGGCACCGCGCAGCCCCGGCCCGGCACCGCTGCGCTCCGCCGGGACCTCCGGGGAGGGGAGCCCCGCTCCGGGGCCGCAGGAGTCGGGGCGCCGCGGGGCGCAGTGCGGACCGGCCGCCGGGCTGCCCCTGGCACGGCGGCGGGGGCGGCGCGGGTGACACGGGTGACACGGGACAGCGGCTCCGGCTCGGTCCCGCCGCGGACCGGCGGCAGAGGCAGCGCACGCGTCCCTTCCCTCTCACCCACCGGTCCGTCTCTCGTGGACAGCGGCTGGAGAGTTTAGGGTTATGCGAAAACTTGAGGTAAAGGTGCCCCGTGGCTATGGACACGGCGGGCGGCTGTGCGCCCGCACCGCAGCCCATACGCTCGGCACAAGGCACCAGCGTGCCGCTGGAACATGCGTGTCCCAGGCGCTGTTACATGCAAACGCACGACTCCACAAACACTTCGTGCACATGCAGACCCGCGTCTCAGCGCGTCCACGGCGCTGCACTCGGAAATCTATTTTCCCATACCTATATCCATTGCCACAAACGTGTGCAGAAGAGCGCCCGAATCCCATTTCAAAGCAGTGTAATTTAGATGTCACTTCAGTGCAGTTTATGAAACCGCACTGGAATAAATCGTGGCATGTGAGCTCAGAATCAGGCATTCAGGAAAACAGCATACATTCCCAGACACAAAAAACATAGCTACAAACCCTCAGAAGTCTTTACAAACATCGAAACTGGCACATAAAACTAATTTCATGAAGGACACATTTTCGAAACTCTGCATATGTGCCGACTGCTGCTAGAGTCTGTGTCCTTTCACAGTTCCAGCACACATTTTCACACTCACACAACGGCACTGCATATTTACAGCAACACACAAACACCTATCTGAAGGTCCCTCTCCTCAAAAGCATGCGGACCTCTCGGGCATGTGCCTACCACACGCAGTCTTGCACTGAATGCCCGATTCACATGGAGCTGCGCTACAGGTTCTGCTTCCCCTTGCTACCTACTCTCTACCGTTCAAAATGCACTCACAAACCTCACTTGTATCTGTCATATGCTTCTAGTTCATGTTCAGACGTTTGCTGCTCAAATATATAAAAATATTTTTAAGAGGTAGACAAAAACCAGAGGCTTTTCTAAAACAAAAAATATATATACCTGGATAAAAGCTTCATGCTCTTATGCCAGGCAAACAATTTTTTTTTTTAAGTATAAATTAGGAGGGTATTTCTAAATATAAAACCCAGAATCTAATTTGAGGCAAAGATGTTCAACACCAGGAGAAGCAAAGGGCAGACTAGAGCTTTTTGGATGATGGACGTAATACAGAATAAAAGAAAATGCAATGTGGCTCAGCTCTAAGCAATAAACACAGGATAAATTAGGCTACAACTTTTCATACAATCAGTATTTGTAGAAACTCAAGAATATTCTGAAAAGAGGAATGTCCAAATTCAAAGCCAGTGTAACTATCTCCTCTACCAGAGATCTTAAATGCATATAAACTAATGGTGTGCCCAAACTTGTCCCCAGGCCATGTGAGGACAAGTTATGTGATTCTGATCACCTATCTTTAAAGGATGTCAAGACAGAGGTCTTTTATGGTAAAAAGGTACACATGAAGACAGCACAGAAAACAGGTTAGTAAAAAATGGAGACTGAGAGAAGATGTATTCAGTTTTAAGTGTACGGCAGAATCAGATTACCTGAATGTTGCAGGTGGCATAATTCAGATTATACATTTTTCCTCAACCAGAATTAATACAAATGAAACATATATACATATACCTTTGTACACTTCAGTGATATATTATCACAGCAGAAACTCTAAGACACTTTAAATGTTGCAGAGACAAGAGACAAGCTTTAATAAGGCATTAGCATTAATAGGGCCCAAGGTTGTAAGGAATCTCACTAACCACCTCAGAGAACATCTGACCAAGTAGAGGCAAGGACAAAACCAGCACCTTTGCGTTTCCAACAGAAAGCTGAGGCCAGAGAGGGACTGACTGATGACTTAGTTGCCCCATAAAGATTCCTGTTATGCAGTAGGAAGAGAGGCAGGAGGTGGCACACAGGGTCAGGGTTTAAGCAGACTACAGTTCAAGAGCAGTCAGAGTGTTTGCAGTGAGATGATTTTGACAGAAAACAATTTTCTTCAGAAAGGTGCACCCTGACTGGATCCTGACTGTGCA